>NC_086172.1:82811680-84171680 GCF_023053635.1 Elgaria multicarinata webbii
CAATTTTCAAATATTCCCCAAAAATCAGGTGATGATGGGATTTGCTTGAAACTTGGCATGATTGTGGATCTAGATGGCATCTGTGAGGGTGCCCACTTCCAATTTTTTTATCTGTCAAAATGTCAGAGAACAGTCCATGTCTGAAAATGGGGTGTCCGATTTTCAAATATTCCCCAAAAATCAGGGGATGATGGGATTTGCTTGAAACTTGGCGTCCATGTGGACACATGGAAAAGCTGTCATGGTGCCAAGTTTGAGGTTTCTAACATGAAAATTGACAGAGACATCAAAAGGGGTGTAAATTGGGGTTATAGGTGGTGCGTTAGAGGTTAAAGCCCCGCCAAAAATCAGGGGATGATGGGATTTGCTTGAAACTTGGCATGATTGTGGATCTAGATGGCATCTGTGAGGGTGCCTGCTTCCAATTTTTTTATCTGTCAAAATGTCGGAGAACAGTCCATGTCTGAAAATGGGGTGTCCGATTTTCATAAATTCCCCAAAAATCAGGGGAGGCTTGGATTGGCTTGAGTCTTGGCATGCGTGTGTATACGTCCATGAGGTGTCATGGTGCCAAACTTGAGGTTTCTAACTTCAACAGAAAAAAATTGTATACTTTTTTGGATTTCAATGCAAGCCTATGGGGGGGAAAAGCGGAGCTCCGATCCGGATCCGGAGCTCCGCAGCGGAGCAGAGCGGACTATAGGCGGAGCAGGGCAGAGCGAAGCAGCTCAATCTGCAAATTGCTGATCTGGAAGAGAAACGGATCGGGGGGTCCGTGCACACCCCTAGTAGTAACAGCTCTGAGACCCACTTCAAAAATATGCCAGTTTTAATTGAAGAGGACACTGAGCTTTCATTATTACTTGTACATCAGGAGTGAAATGTATCTCATTATTATTATTATTTTATTATTATTATTTATTTATATAGCACCATCAATGTACATGGTGCTGTACAGAGTAAAACAGCAAATAGCAAGACCCTGCCGCATAGGCTTACAATCTAATAAAATCATAGTAAAACAATAAGGAGGGGAAGAGAATGCAAACAGGTACAGGGTAGGGTAATGAATTACACTTCATTGATCTTAGACAAAAGCAGCTTTCATGCAAAAGACTCCCAGTCAAAAATTAAGCAAGTGATGCAACTAATTAATATGGATTTGATTGTATGTATGTGGGAATTCAATTCAGTATGCTTAACTATTGGCAGTAACATGGGTGTGTTCTAGCTTAACATAAGAATTTTGAAATCTAGCTGACTTCCGTGGGAAAGATTTAAACACTTGTTGACTCCCTGATCAAAATGAATGGAACAAATCTTCAGACTGAGATCTGAATTTCAGTTAGGAGAAGGTCTTGGGGGCAAAATCCCCAGTGGTGGGCAGGGCCACAGGAAGAAGTGGGTGGTGCTGAAAAATCCACCCCTCCCCAAGTTCCATTGTTACCAGTTTATAATAGGAAGCATGTCTACTCACAAATAAGGAGGGCAAATCTTTGTATGACCAAGCTCAGAAGGAAACGGGATGAAAACACTCAGCAACTTCCTCCCTGTGCCCCTCTACCCACAGAGAAATCAGTGCTTTCTCCTACTCAGCACTGAGAAAGGGAGTCATTCCTCTCTGATCAGCTGCTGGTTAGAGATAAGACCTTTCCTCGGGTGACCATATTTGGGAAACCAAAAAAGAGGACACCCAGTGAGGGTGGGGAAGCCCAGGGAAGCATGTCATTCCTACCCACCCCGCCCCATCCCTGCTCCAATCAAGGCCTTTTCTATAATGTCTGGGAATGACACGTTTTCCCCTTTAAGGCCCCAATTAGAATAGTGGGGGGTAATGACATGCCTCTGGAAAGTGTGTCATTCCCCCGTGCCATGCAAATGGTGGTGTGGCATCACCAACCTCAGTGACATCTATTATCAAACCTGTCTTTTGCTGCCACCACCCTATTATTTTCTAAAAGAATGAGGGAATAATAAACCTTATTTGTGTGAGTGTGCATACGTATTGTCTACCTGAAGTAATGCAAATGACTGAGCAGACGTGGTTGTTAAACAAAATAAGAACAAAGTTTATTCATATAGAAAAAGATTTTAAATGACACTTTAAGATTATTCAACTTTATCCACATACATCTACTGTACCTCCCTCAACCTCCAAAGGAATAGTAACCACCTCCAAATCCTATATTCCCACTTTCCTAATACTATCTTGAAACAAGCCTCTACTAAACATCACTCACTCCTATTCTCCTTACACCTCACTCCGACTGACTCTCCTAACTCTCTTTAACTAACTGCCAGATTGTCCTCTCACTCCCCGTCCTCTATCTCCATTCAAATCAACCAACCAATCAGATGACACCATTCACACTGCTCACCATTTTAACTCCCCCCTCCCACTTACTTACCATTTCCTGAAAATAAAAGAATTGGCCACAGCAAATCCAAAGCTCAACCAAACACTTAAATATCCACATATAAAAAATAACACAATTTATCATTTCGTCACAGGTGGTCTTAAAGGGGAAAGCGTGTAATTCCCGGTCATTTTAGAAAATTGCAGAAAATTCCCCCTGACATCCAGGTTAGATCAAAAACCCGGGGAAATCCTAACAGTTGGTCACCCTACACTTTCCTCTCTGATTAGATATGAGCTTTTTCCCTCCATGGCAGAGGGGATGGGGCCATGGAAAGAAGCTTCTTGGTTAGGAACTACTGTGGTCTGTATCAGACCTCTGGGCAGGAGGTCCACATCCCTGCAATAGGGCTTCAGAGAGCTGGATCATGACACCATAATTAACTACATTGCAGGAGTACAAATGTGTAGCAATTGATTAACTTAAAAGTAACCAATTCTCTGTGCTATTTTACAAGAATTAAATATTTCCTATGTGTTTTTCAATTCATTACACAATTAAGAATTGTTAATTTCAACTTTTTATAACTTAGGGTGACCATATGAAAAGGAGGACAGGGCTTCTGTATCTTTAACAATTGTATCAAAAAGGGAATTTCAGCAGGTGTTATTGGTATGCCTGCGGCACCTGGTGAAATTTCCTCATCGCAACAGTTAAAGCTGCAGGAGCTATGTATACTAGAGTGCCCAGATACAATAGAGGACAGGTGTTGTGTCTCTTTAAAAACTTCTTGCCTTCTTGGGAAACAATAACGAGGCCTGCTAAGTAATCCACAAAGCTTTATTAGGCCTGCTAAGTAATCCACAAAGTTGTATTTAAGCAATAAACATCTCTTCCCACCTGAAGTGAGTCTAATCTCTTGGAACCTTCCCCCTAGGCAAAATTATGCAAACTGAAACAATTGTCCTGTCAAGGAGAACAGAAAGCTTTTTCTTATGATGCATTAACTTCAGAGAGACATCCTGAGGCAGCTTCTGACACGATGTGAGCTGAGCAGACTTTCTCTTGCCTTCCTTCCACTCCGCCCGTTTAAGCCTGTGGCACACCCTAGGATCAGCTAGCCTGTTGGTGCTCTCTCCTTCGGAAGAATATTGGCTTCCCACTGAGTGTGTGTTATTTGCCTTTGATGAGATAAGCTCTGGAGAGAGTTCAGCACCAGCTGGTTAAGAACCCGTGAAAACTTTCTCCCCCACTGGTGTAGGCTGGCCTGTGTCTGGTGCCGACTCCTCTACTTCAGAGTCTGATTCTGATCAATTATCTGAAACAACTTCTTCCAAAACAGGGGGAGCAGGGCTAGACATGACAGCAGGGCTACGATCAGAAGTACAGAAATTTTAAAACCTTGGCATATAGTAAAGCAATCATTCAGCAGCTGCAGGCAAGTATCAGTACAGGGGCTGTGTTGCAATGTCTCACAAATTGCCATGTCAGTTTGGTCATGTAAAGAAGCAGGCAAGAGCAGTATCTAGAGAATAGCCATGCCCTAGTTACATTTAAGAGAAGATATAAACAGGAACCCAGGCCATCACAGAATAAAAGAAAGGCCTGGGGGAGGTGGGAAGAGTCCACACAGCCGTACACAAAGCAGTCTCTTGAATCTACAGCGGCCACTCATTGCATAGAACAGGCAAACTGAGGCAAAATAAGATCATGGCTGAAAAGAAAGAAGTTGTGGGTAGATCCACACACCAATACTCAAAATCAGTCTTCTGAATCCACAGCAGCAACCCATTGCACAGAAAAGTCAGACTGAGGCAAGTTAACCTTTAAGATCATACCTGCACAGCAGAAGGTGGGGATGTTAAGAACCTCATTCACAAAGCCATCTTCTTAATCAACAGCACCCGCCCATTGAACATATAAGGAAGACTGAAGCAAGTCAATATTTAAATATGCCTGCAGAACAGAGGTTTGTAGTGGGAGCAGAGAAAGAGAAATCTACACAGCAGCGTAATAAAGGATGAACATAAGAAGACCCATGCTGGAGATCAACATTTTTCCATTGCACAGGAAAAAGACAACATGCAGCAAGTAACTTCAAGATCATGAGTGCAAAGCAGACAAATAAAAATGGGAAAGGCTTGGAACTCCAGGGACCCTCCTCCCATCTCTTACATTCCTCTCGGTTTCTAATTGATTATGAATTTGGGAGACGTTTCTGTATGTTTGCATCCAGTTAACTATATCATGGTTGGCAACTTGTGGCCCTCCAGATATAGGACTGCAAGTCCCATCAGCTGTAGCCAGCATAGCCAATGATGAGAGATGATGTGGGTTGCAGTTCCACAACATCTGGAGGGCCACAAGTTGCCATCACCTGAACTCTTTCCATTTACCTGGGAGTAGGCCTTACCAAACTCAGTGAAACTTACTTCTGAGTAGATTTGTGTAGGATTGCACTGTTATAAAACTAATTAGAATGTTTAATTTACAGGGACACGGCAATGTACCTGTAGTTAAGGTTGGAGAGTAAATAAAACATTCTACCATTATAAAGGGGCAATTGGGGGGTAATCATTCTAACAGTCATAAAATCGAAAATTTTTCGCCAATCTTCCCAAAATTTACCTGTGCGAGAAAGAAATGTTGGTTCTACATACCTTGAAAATTTCAAGGAGTTTCTTCTCCTTTGCAGCACAATAATCCTACAATTAACAGCTTTTTGTAAGCCACTTTATACACTGCAAAAAGAAGGGCAAAAATATTTAAATAAGTACTACACTTTTGCTCATGCTTCCTTTACCTTTTTGTTCATATGAATTCTTTTAGTTGTTCCTTATGATTATTGGGTTTTGGTTTAACTACTAAGCATCCTGGATTCAGACTCTACCACAAGGAAGCTATGAAACTGAATGGGATTGAAACTTTAGTTCATAAGCAGCCCTGGCTTTCGGAGAAATAGACTCAGCCTGGTTCTTGCCTCCCTTTTGAGAGAAGAAGAGCTCTATTTTCTCTTTTGGAACAGACTCTCAGCCCAACCCACCTCACAGGGTTGTTGTGAGGATAAATTATTTGCCACCTTGAGGCCCGGTATCGGGCAAAAAGTGGGCTACAAATAACAACAACAACAACAACAACATGTTTTCTTTTGGCTTTGAGAGTATTTGGGGCTATCTTTTCCCAAAGCCAGATTGTTTTTTTGTTTACTGGTGAAGTAGGGTGTAGAACTCAGCAGAGATCTCTTTCAGCCTTCCTCTGGATCTATGATAATGTGGTCTTCAGATCTCTCCTTGGAATACGTAGCTATACATTCCTTTTAATCCCCCTGCCCCCCATACATACACAGTGCTCCTGTCCTTTTTTCTAAAAGTTTGGTCCATACTGCTATAAAGTTGAAAGCTTCAAACACTTCATTTAATTAGCTTGGCCCAGTGTAACATTTTAAGTACAATTTTGAAACCTTTCAAAGTGCTTCTGGGCCTACTACATTGGTTTTGGCCTAGTCACACTGATTTTCTAATAAGCTGTAGAAACAGTTAAACTGTAGTGTATTTTGCATAGGCTAAATCCCTAAAGAGCTACCATGGTGCCAAGTTTAATCTCTTTATCTTTAAAACTGAGGGAGATATAAGCAGTTTGGTTAATTTATTAATTTGGAAAGTGAATTCAACACATAACACTAGCTTTGATTTTAATAGGGTGACCAGATGACCCGGAAAACCCCAGAGACCTTGGGAAAAACAGGGGTTCTCGGGGGCAACCAGGGCTGGGACCCCCTTTTCTGGGGGAATGGCCCAGAAAGGACACATTCCCGGACATCCAGGAAAGCATCCTCCTGTCATGTCTAACCCTACTGATCCTGTTTTGGAAGAAGGTGTTTCAGGTAATCAATCAGAATCAGATTCGGAAATAGAGGAGGCAGCGCCAGACACTAGCCAGCCTGTACCAGTGGGGGAGAAAGCTCTCACTGGCGATTCACCAGCTGGGAGTCAGCCCTCTCTAGAGCTTATCTCCGCAAGGCCAAATCCTACAGATTCAGTGGGGAGTGAGGGTGCTTCCAGCGACGAGCGTCCTGAAACACACTGATGCTAGGATCCGCCAGAAGCTGAAACGCACTGGCCAAGGAGAAGGCCCAGATTGGTGCTGCGAGGCCCTAGAACAACATGCTCCTGGACTTCCAGGAACACGTCCCCTAGCCCCTCCCAGTGCTGAACTGGCCTTCTCCTTGCCTGGCATGATCACGCCTGCCAAGGAGAAGGCCCGGATCGGGCCAGGCTTAGGCGGGTGGCCTGCCCTGGCCGGAGCCATGGCCTGGTGCATCAGGTGGGCAAGTTCGTCTGCAGGCAAGCAGCAGTGGGCACCCTGGCCTTAAAACTGCAGCACCCTGGCCATTTGGAGCTCCAGTCTGGTGCACCCTGGAGATGCAGCAGTGGCGACCTGTGGATCACCAGCCTTTCCCTGGAGCTGCGGCCACACCGGCAGCAGCAACAGCTCAGCCAGCTAGAGGATAAGTAATTTCCCTACTCTTCTTTACCTGCTCTTTGTGTGGGGGTAAAAAGCCTGCAATCCCCTGAGAGTAAGGGCCTTGCTAGACCCTGGCGGATAAGCCAGCAGGGAGGCGGGGCGAAGGCGCGCTAACTTTAGCGCGCACCGCACCGCCTCCTAGATGGCCGACGCGCAGGGACTGCGGAAGCCCTGTAGCGTTGGCCATTATTATTATTATTATTATTTGGTTAAAGTGGCCACGTGCGCCCCGAAGACTCCGGAGAAGGTAGGTGGGTTTTTTTTTTAATTAAGCCCCCCCATCCGCTCCTGATCCCCTCCTATGCCTCCTGCCCACTCTTTCCCCACCCTCCCTCCCCGTCCCCTGTGTCGCCCTCCGCCATGCCGTGTCGCCCTCCCATGTCATCCCATGTCGCCTTCCGCCATCCCGTGTCACCCTCCGCCATCCCGTGTCATCCCATGTCATCCCGTGTCGCCCTCTGCCATCCCCCTCTCCTGCTGGTCCGGCCTTCCCCCCCTATGTCCCACCCCGGGATCCCCCTGGCCCGATGGGCACAGCGCTCGTATGAGCGCTGTGCCCAGTCCGTGGCTTTTCCCGGCTACTCGCGAGCGAGTAGCCGCAAAAAGCCACAGACCTTGCTAGACATTCCACAGTCCTGGCCTCAGGCTGGGGCTGCGGAAAAGGCGCGCCATAAGCGACTTTGCTTATGGCGCGTTAAGGGAGGTCTGAGCATGGCTTGACCCCGGATTCCCCTGTGCGTCATCTGGACGCACAGCAGGGAAACTGGGCCTCAAAGCGCGCTAAGGCCTCGTCTAGCAAGGCCCTAAGTTTCATTTAACTTAATAGGATTTACATCTTAGACATATAAGGACGCACTGAAAGTGTTGGTAAAACTAATTGGCTGTTTTTACATTTGTGCTGTACCTGATGGCTCAGATAAAAATGTAAACACATGTTTATTTTATTGCCTGGTAATAAATCAAAGTTTATTTAGCTGAGTAAATACCTGTCAACCTAATTTTGGCTGGCTGAAGAAAATTCCTCCCAGAGGACCTGAGCATGCTGGGCACATTGTGCAGGAGAAGGCGATTCAGCAGGTAGCGAGCTATGCCTGGAGCAAGTCATTTAACAGAAATTGACTTGTGAAATCTAGTTTATATATTACATCTCAACTGTTACAATGTTTAGAACCGCTCTTTCTTGCTTAATATTAAATCACTCTGAATAAGCCTGAGAAAAGATTGCTACAGTGACCCAATCATTCTTTCTCTCTTCTTTCTCCACCCTTACCTGGGAATAAGTCCTTTTAAACTCAGGGAGGCTTGCTTCTGGTTAGGGCTCAATCCTATGCTGGGAATGGTGGGAATTGTAGGACTTTTTTCTGGCTAAAGGATTGCACCCTTTGCCTCCCTTTCTAATTTTTCTTTATCACATATTTCCCATTTTCTGTTTAGTCTAGCACTGGTGTACCCCATCCTAACCACAGTGTTCTTTTTTTAAAAAAATAAATCAATTTTTATTGTTTCATAAACATACATGACATAAAACATAAAAGCATTGCATAAAGACATTACATCTAAGGAAAATGAACAAACAAGGAAAGGAAAAGGAAAAAATGAAAGAAAGGAAAGAAAAAGGGAAATACATAAAAATTTAACCCTCAACTATTCCCCGGATTTACAAAAATGCATTCATCTCTGTCATTTTTTAAGATACACACATGTAACTGGGCACCATGATAGTTTCCACATAGGACCTTAGGCATGGCCATTTTGGAGGAAATGGGATCATCCCCTGATTTGGGGGGAATTTTTAAAGATAAATGCATTTATCTCTATTAAACTGTGGGAGCTATACCAGAGTGACCAGATTTAAAAGAGGGCAGTGCACCTGCATCTTTAACTGTTGTGATGAAGAGGAAATGACACGTGCTGGAATTCCCTTTTCAATGCAACTGTTAAAGATACAGGAGCCATGTCCTCCTTTTCATATAGTCACCCTATGTAACTGGGCACCATGATAGAATCATAGAATAGCAGAGTTAGAAGGGGCCTACAAGGCCATCGAGTCCAACCCCCTGCTCAGTGCAGGAATCCACCCTAAAGCATCCCCGACAGATGCTTGTCCAGCTGCCTCTTGAAGGCCTCTAGTGTGGGAGAGCCCACAACCTCCCTAGGTAACTGATTCCATTGTTGCACTGCTCTAACAGTCAGGAAGTTTTTTCTGATGTCCAGCTGGAATCTGGCTTCTTTTAACATGAGTCCGTTATTCCGTGTCCTGCACTCTAGCTTTCACATGGGACCTTATGCATGCCAACTTTGAAGCAAATCGGGTCATGCCCTGATTTTTAGTGTTTTTTAAAGTTAAACCTCAACCACAATATCCCTCAGAAATAAAATTTGTATTCAAAGGAGCAAAAAGTGCATCTCAGCACAACATTAGCATTTCAAAGGGAACACAGTGTACTGTGTCCCCTTTGAAGTGCTAACGTTGTCCTAAGATTAGCTCCTTCCAATACATGTTATATTTCTGAGGGCTGGGTCCAGGAGGTTGTAAATGCCTCCTTAAGAGAGGGAGTGGTGCCAGCCTCTTTAAAAGAGACAGTAATCAGACCACTCCTGAAAAAGCCAAACCTGGACAGGGAAGATGCTAAAAACTATAGGCCAGTGGCGAACATCCCCTTCCTAGACAAGGTGCTTGAGTAGGTGGTTGCAGGACAACTCAACTGAAGCAGATTATCTAGATCCATTTCAATCGGGTTTCAGGCCTAGTTTTGGAATGGAAACTGCCTTGGTTGCCCTTTGGGATGACCTTTGCCGGGAGAGAGACAGGGGGGAGTGCGACCCTATTGGTTCTCCTGGACCTCTCAGCAGCTTTCGATACCATCGACCATGGTATCCTTCTGGATAGGTTGTCTGGGCTGGGAGTTGGAGGTACTGTGCTGCAGTGGTTCCGCTCCTACTTGGATGGCTGATTCCAGAAGGTGGTGCTGGGAGATTATTGCTCTGTGCCATGGCACCTAAGCCATGGGGTTCCACAGGACTCTATTTTATCCCCTATGCTGTATAACATATACATGAAGCTACTGGAAGAGGTTATCCAGAGATGTGGACTGAGGTGTCATCAATATGCAGATGATACTCAGCTCTATCTTTCCTTTTCATCAAACCCAGGTGAGGCAGTGGCTGTTCTGAACCAGTGCCTGGGCACGGTAATGGACTGAATGAGGGCTAACAAACTGAGACTCAATCCAGACAAGACGGAGGTACTGTTAGCGGGTGGTTCATCTGTCCAGCGAGGTGATGTTCACCCTGTTCTGGACGGGATTGCACTCTCCCTAAAGGATCAGATCTGTAGTTTGGGAGTGCTCTTGGATCCAGAACTGTCACTTGAGGCACAGGTGAACTCAGTGGGAAAGAGCACCTTTTATCAGGCTAGGTTGATATACCAACTACGCCCTTATCTGGACAGAGATAGCCTAGCTACAGTTATCCATGCTCTGATAACCTCTCATTTGGATTACTGCAATGCGTTATATGTGGGGCTGCCTTTGAAAACGGTCCAGAAACTTCAGCTGGTACAAAACAGGGCAACCCGTTTACTAACAGGAACTGGCCAGCGAGACCATATCACACCAGTCCTTTTACAACTTCATTGACTGCCAGTCCAGGTCCGGGCCCGATTCAAAGTGCTGGTACTAACATTCAAAGCCCTAAATGGCTTGGGCCCAGGTTATTTGAAGGAACGCCCCCTCCCATATGTACCTGCCAAGACCTTAAGAACATCCACAGGGATCCTTCTCCATGAGCCCCTGCCAAAGGAAGTGAGGCAGGTGGCTACTAGGAGGAGGGCTTTCTCTGCTGTGGCACCCTGGCTGTGGAAGAGGTACCAGAGAGGTTCGCCTGGCGCCTACACTGTATTCCTTCCATCACCAGCTGAAGACCTTTTTATTTTCTCAGTATTTTAACACCTAATTTAACTTAAATTTAAACTTTGCTGTTTTAATTCCGTATTTTAATCTATATCAATTTCTATATCAATTGTAATCTGTATCAATTTCTGCTGTGTGGTTTTATCCTGGTTGTGCTTTTTATATTGTATTTTGTATTTGTGTTTTTAGACTGTTGGTTGTTTTGTTGTGCTTTTCATGGTTTTAATTTTTGTGAACCACCCAGAGAGCTTTGGCTATTGGGCGGTATTAAAATGTAATAAATAAATAAATAAATAAATAAATAAATTGTGGTTGAGGTTTAACTTTTAAAAATTGCTAAAAATCAGGGCATGATCTGATTGCTTCGAAGTTGGCATGCATAAGGTCCTATGTGAAAGCTATCATGGTGCCCAGTTACATGTGTGTATCTTGAAAAATGACGGAGATAAATGCATTTCTGTAAATCGGGGGAAACTTTAAAAATTCCCCCCAAAATAGGGGATGATCCCATTTCCTTCAAAGTGGCCATGACTAAGGATATATTTAGAAGCTATCATGGTGCCCATTTTCATGTTTCTATCTTAAAAACTAAAAAAGTTATAGGTGGTTTCTTTTTCCAATGCAAGTCAATGGGGAAAAATGTGGTTTGACCCAAAATGGCATCCGGAGCTCCGGATCGGTTCAGATCGATCTGAACCAATTGGATCCGATCCAGACCTCCCCTGACCCAATTCGGATCCAAATTTAGGGGGTCTGGATCCGGAGATCCGGAACAAAGCGGAGCAGAGCCCTACACTCGACTTATTTGACTCTTTTTAAATCTTTATTCCTCTAATTTATTTGTCTTGTCCTCCTCCTCCTCCTCCTCCTTCTCCTCCTCTTCTTCTCCTCCTCGTTGGCTGGCGGAGGGGGTGAGTTGGAGGATGGAACGTGTCCTCTAGCCCCCCGGCAATCTAGCCCCCCAGCACAGCAGAAGGGCTAGATCAGTCCTGGGGGGAGGCGGGGGCTGGGAGATGCAGTCCCAGAAGTCCAAGAGGACTCCAGGGTTTCCCGGTGCATCTGGTCACCCTACCCCTGCCTTCAAATTCCAATTTATTCATGCTTGACTCCAACTCAGCCACCCAAATACTTCCTGCTCCTTTAAATTTATTTATTTATTTATCATATTTTTTATCCCACTCTTTAGCCAATCAATCAGCAAAAAAGACTGTCCCTGCCCTTATCCTTAAAATCTAAAAAAGACATGACACACAAGGAGAAAGGAGAGGGCGGGGGAAGAGAGTGGAATTAAGTAGACTCTCAGCAGGGCTGGTGCGATGGTGCTGCTCCCCCCTCTCAACTCTCAAAGGAGCAGGCCCTGATTTTCCCTTTGCCTCCTCCTGTCTCCTTCACTCCTTCTTCCCCACAGGGTCTGTAATGCCTCTGCTCATTCTCCCTTACTGCCCCTTCCACCTAGAACCCCCTTGCAGAAACACTTATGTGGAGCTGCTCCTCTCTCATTCCCCCCGCCCCCAGTTCAAAACCCATTTCTTCTGGCTTCATCCTTCAGTCTTCATCCTCAAAGCACAACAAAGCCTTAACATGTGTTGTTTTTCCACCTTTAGGCCAGCCTTCTCCAACCTGATGCCCCCCAGGGGTAGCTGATAGGGACAGACTACATCCCCCATCATTCCCAGTCAGGTCATTGGCCATGTTGGCTAGGGATGAAGGGAGTTGTAGTCCAATGCATATGGAAGATGCCAGGTTGGGCGAAGGCTGCTTTAGCAGGTTGGTAAAGAAGATGGCTCTATTTGCAAGAACTGAATTAAGACCTAAGATTGGAGAAATGTCATTACTGTCAGAATGCAAATCGTACATTGTGCTAGAAGACACCTGACCTTTTTTATTGCTTCTGTGACCTTGTAAACACTTGATATCTAAAAAAAATTAATTGAGTATGTCAAGGGTCTTAGCTTTTCCCCAAGTGCAGATTTGACTTGCTGAGGGCTTTGCTCTGCATGCTTTTTTTGCCTGAAACCTATTCTGTTCATTCCTGACAAACAAGTATTTTCATACTCCTCACCTTTTGTGTTTGATCCGCACCTCTGCCTTGGGTTAACAATTTTGCATTACTGCCAACTGCATCAATTGCTCTTTGTTATGCCACTGATTGGCAACAGCAGTGACTCACTTAAGACAACAGTGAAATTCATTTCCAATCCAAAGGATGAATGGGAAAGAATTTTTAACAGGGATTTGAAATGGGCCTTTGAAAAGTATTTCCAAAGAAGCTATTTTGACATTTACAGGAACAAGTCAGTGATGTGACTTGACGCATGGAGAAATATTATGTGCTCCTACTTCACAGCAGTCACAGGAATATGTTGGGCTCTGCTGCCAAACAAGCAAGAAGGCAGAAGCTACCCAGCCCTTTCAGGAAAATGGCAGAGCCAAGACGCCACTCCAAGCCTTACTTTCTGGTTGATGCTCCAGTCTGCTGAGGATCTGGATTCAAGGAGGCTGGTGCTGCCAGGTGTCTTTCTCTCTTTCATTCACTCACTCACTCACAGAACTCATAAACATAGAAGAATTAAATCACACACACTCAGGCCTGAGTTAGACCTATAGGTCTAGCGCGACAGAGGGGTGAGGATCTCACGATGTTATGATAGCGAGATCGTCCCCCTCTGTTTACACGCAGTGCATGACGTCCCCGGAGGAACAAGATGTCGCGCCCACCATTTTTTTTAAAAAAACAGACAGAAGGAGCACACGAGCGCTCATGCACTGAAAGGTGTTTTATTTTTGAACATTTTTTTTATTTCCCTGCTCACCCCACCCCACCCCACTCCCTGAGGAGCTCTGTGCCCCGTGTGCAGTTCCCGGCTCCTCATGAGTAGCCATGAGGAGCTGGGACAAACTGTGACGGTAGGCCACACTTTCCACAGTCTCGGGATCATCCCAAGACTGCGGAAAAAACATGACTAAACGGTAGGGTGATATCCTGGGGAAAGGGAGGGAACATCCCTTCCTGCTCCCGGCATTCCCTGTGCGTCATGTGGGCGCACAGGGATGATCCCAGGATGATCCCAGGGATATCATCCCATATAGCTATACCCTCAGTTACTCAGCTGGTGCAACAGAATGGTACAGAAAGATTTCGATGCTTGCTTGGCTCTAGTCCTGCTTTTGCTCTAGGAGAATAATAGACTTTCTTAGCTTGCTTCATTTTTTTTCTTCTTTCTGCTCACAGAATTCAAAAACCGAACCACAGGGATTGGATTTGAATGGTCTCTGTAATGTCCATTTCTTGCCTTAATTCTTTTGACTGAAAAACAGAAATCGGAGAATGGGCAATGCCCATACATGGCATTCAGGTAGAGGGATGGAAACACTTAGGGTGACCATATTTTGGAAACCAAAAAGAGGATAACATGACCAGCTCTCAAGGAGGCATGCCCAGCTGCCATGGTGGCGTTCCCTTCCTGACATGACCGGCCCCCATGACCGGCGAAATCATATTAAGCATAAATAAAGGGGAAAAAACCTTTCTCATAGGAATTCAGGTGTTGAGGGGCCATGGTTGTAAACCAACCTATACTTCTCAATATACAGGTCTTCTGGTTTATTTTCCCCATACACCACTTCACCAAAAGGTGGATGGTTCTCTTCCACTCATGCATATAATATGAGTTTAACATAATCACATGGCACAAAAGTTGGGTGCTATTTCAGAAGCCTTTCAAGGGGTTTTTCATGTAGAGGTCATAAGATACAAAAACCCACAACAAACAAAGAGGAATAGTGGTCCACCATGCAACACAGTTTAAGAACCACTAATGGGGAAATAATAACACTGTGTTGGCAATAAACCGAGTAACTAATTCAGCACATTTCTCTTTCTTGCTTAGCTCACAGTTACATGTAATGTGGATCATTCCAGGTTCAATGACTGGTTCACTGAGCACCTGAACTTTTAGACTGAGCATCAGTGAATATGAGATAAATGGAAAGAGAAGATGGTACTGAATAGCTTGTGTGAATGTGTCTGGGAAAGTCCTTCATGGAAATGATAGATGACACTCCTATTGGACATTAAAGGGCTAGGGACCTTCAACAGAGATGGCTCTACACACACACACACACACACAGAGAGAGAGTTTTCCCTCTTCTGCTTCTCTGGCTTTCACCAGCCATGACTCTTCTCTCTATCACCCTCCCTTGATTAACTGCGTATGCCCAGTTTTCAGAGAAAAGTCAGGCAGGAATTCTTCTGCTTGCCGCCTCCTCCATCAAAGGACAGTGCTGCTGGCAAATGACTGGCACAAGACTTCGCCAATCTCCTAGGCAAGGCATTAGACTTAGGGTGACCAACTCTCCAGTTTTGTCCAGATATCTCCAGGTTTTGGGGCTCTGGGGGGGATTTTCAATTTATTCCAAAACCTCCAGGAAAGGCATGGGTGGGGGAAGCAGGTCTCACATTTTCTGGGCCTTGGAAAATGGCCAAATCAACAATGCCATTAGCCTGGCTTGCGAATATCTGTGCATGCACAGATTTCCCTCCAGCCATGCTAATGGCATGGGCGATATGCGCACTTCCCCAAGGCCCAGAAAACACAAGCCCTGCTCTGACTCCCCCCATCAATAAAGAGATGAAAGGGCCTCTTAATGCTTGGAAAATATGTAGTAAAGAAAGATTTGATAAAGAAAGGTTAGACAAGAACTCTACCCTTGAGAAGATGTTGCTCTGAGCTCTCCGTGTTATCTCTGAACATGGAGTTAATGAAACAGCTTCTAAAACCGCCATGAGATAACTCTGGCTGGAAATCTTCCCAGATTAAAAGGGGAGATCATGAAGGGAATACCATAAGAAATCAGAATACCACCTCAGCAGCTGCAGTTGTCAGAAGCCAGCAGAAGCTGCGAGAGGGGTAAGATTTAATGGCATCTACAATGTCCCGGGATCTGTTGGCTTACCAGGAGCAGACAATTCTCGCTTCTAATTAGGTTAGAATCTAGTGCTATCTATTTTTTTGCTCTTTTCCTGCTACAAATGTGAATTGGCTAAAGATAAAGAGAACAGAAGCGAGGAGGGGATTGCAGAATGAAAGTTTACCTTGCTGATGTGAAATATTGACATTGGATTAATAAATTACTCTTTCTCAGATAAAAGCTTTTAATTAAGACAATTAACAGCATAGAAGAAATAAGAAATATTTCACCGTGGTGAGGTTTTCATTTAAAGTTTTGCATGGCTTCATTTCTTCCCCTTTATCTGCTAACCACAAATATTTCTTGAATGTAAACAAACCATGTGTGTGACTGACTAGAGACACTGCTGGACATAATAAGAAATATGCTCTTACTGCAGAAATAATAACAACAATAATAACAATGATGATGACAGACTACAAGTTTTTGACATGGAATATTAATGGATGTAATTCTCCTATAAAAAGGAAGAAAATATTTCATTATTTTAAAAAATTAAAGCAAGGTGTCATTTGTTTACAAGAGACTTATTTTAGAAAAAAAGATATTAAACACATAATTAATAAAAAAATTAGGTGAAGAATTTATTTCAGCAAGTGGGAAAAAGAAAAATGGAGTGGTTTTATATATCAAACCATACTTAAGTCCTGAATTAGTACTGACAGATGAACATGGACGTTATGTCGCAGTAAAAGTTACCCTCAATGGAGTGTCAACATTGGGGTGGGGGGTATATGCCCCCAACAATCATAAAGCAGAATTTTATGAGAAACTCTTAATTAATCTAACAGACTTATCATATGAAAATTGGTGTTTGATGGGAGATTGGAATGGAGTGATTCCACCAGAAATAGACAGGACATCAGATAAAAAGATTAAAAGTCATCAAGGCAAACTACCCAAAAGTTTTTTTGATTTGATGGACAATTTGGGGGTAGTGGATGTTTGGAGACATAGAAATGGCAACTCAATGAGTATACCTTTTTTCAGAAAGACATAAATCTTTTTCAAGAATAGATATGACCCTGTCAACTAAAAAACTACTTACAGAAGTTAAAAAAATAGAAATTCCACCAAAATCTTTTTCAGATCATAATCCTATATTGATGATAGGAGAAGAGGTAATACATTCAGATGGAGATTAAATGAGAATTTATTGCAAGATAAAATGATAGTGGAAAATGGGAAAAAACTGAAAGATTATTTTGAGCTGAATTTGGATAAGGGAACTGATCTGTGAATGGTTTGGGATGCAAGCAAAGCAGACATCAGAGGATATTTTATCCAATAAAATAAACGATTGACGAGGAAAAGAGAAGAGGGAACACAAAACATTTTGACGGAGATTAAGAAAAAGAAGAAGCTTTAAAGAAAACACCTGGAAAAGCAAGTATTATGCGACAAATTTTAAAGTGATGGAGAGATTCCTGGTACTTGGAAGATAGCGTATATAACGCTTATACCAAAAGATGGTCAGGACTTGACTTTGACAAAGAACTATATAGACCAATATCATTATTAAACAACGATTATAAATTATTTATGCCAATCTTGGCAGGAAGGCTTAAAAAAGTGTTACAAGAATTCAAACATGAAGATCAACGTGGATTTCTACCCAAAATGTAAGAACAATCTTAAACGTGGTGGAATACTTGGAAACGCATCCGGGGGTTGGGGGGAAGCAGCTTTGATTTTTTTTAGATGCAGAGAAAGCGTTTGACAATCTCAACTGGAATTTTTGGTTTAGAACTTTAGAAGAACTGGACTTTGGAGAAAATTTTATGAAATGGGTAAAATCTATTTACACTTCTCAAAAAGTACAAATAATGATAAATGGAGATGTGTCTGAAAGTTGTGAAATACGAAGAGGAACAAGACAGGGGTGTCCACTGTCACCACTATTATTTATTTTAGTGTTGGAGATGTTGAACCAAGATATAAGACAAGAAAAATGAAATGGAGGAATAAATATAAAGAAGGAGATATACAAACTGAGAGCCTTTGCAGATGATTTGGTGTTTACTTTTGAGGGTCCTTTAAAGGGCATTGAAAACTCTGATGAGTAAATTGAAAGAATTTGGGACAGTGGCAGGTTTCAAAGTTAACAAACAGAAAACCAAGATGTTAATAAAGAATATGAATATTCAAGAACAAGAAAAATTGAAAGAAAAGACAGGTTTCCAAATGGAAAAGAAGATAAAATATTTCGGGATTGTATTAATAAATATGAACTGTATGTTATTTCAAAATAACTATGTTAAAGTGTGGAATGAGGTTAAAAATGATTTGGAGAGATGGGAAAAGGTCCAACTGTCATTTTGGGGGAGAATTGCAACAATCAAAATGAATGTATTATCGAGAATGTTACTTTTGTTTCAAACTATACCTATTGTAACATCAGATTTACCATTCAAGCAGTGGCAGAGAGAGAAAACCAAATTTATTTGGCAAGGAAAAAACCCAAGAGTTAAAATTAAAATATTGCAGGACGCAAAAGAAAAGGAGGACTGGGGTTGCCAAACATCAACGTGTATTTCTCTGCCTGCTGTTTGTTGTGGATGAAAGCATGGGTGACATTAAAAAAAAAGAAGAATGTTGGAACTTGAAGGACATGAACTGAGATTTGGTTGGCATGGTTACCTGTGGTATGACAAAGCAAATGTGAATGTGGATTTAACAATCATTATGTAAGACGTGCTATTTTAAGAATATGGAATAAACATAAACTAAATTTTTGTCAGAAAACACCGTTATGGGTATCGATGCAAGAGGCTTTTAATAGAAGGGATTTTACAAGTATGTACAAATTAGGGGTGTGCACAGACCCCCCGCTCCGCTTCTCTTGCAGATCCGCGATTTACGGATCGGGCCGCTTCGCTCCGCCCCTGCTCCGCCCATGTCCACTCCGCTCCGCTGCAGAGCTCCGGATCCGGATCGGAGCTCCGTTTCCCCCCCAATAGGCTTGCATTAAGCTAAAAAAGTATATAACTTTTTTTCTGTGAAAGTTAGAAACCTCAAGTTTGGCACCATGACACCTCATGGAGGTATACACACGCATGCCAAGACTCAAGGCAATCCCATCTCATCCCCTGATTTTGGGGGAATTTATGAAAATCCAACACCCCATTCACACCCCTTTCGATAGCTCCGTCAATTTGCAAGTTAGAAACCTCAAACTCACCACCATGACAGCTTATCCAGTGATACACACGCACGCCAAGACTCAAGGCAGTCCCATCATCCCCTGATTTTTGGAGAATTTATGAAAATCCAACACCCCATTCACGCCCCTTTCGATAGCTCCGTCAATTTGCACGTTATAAACCTCAAACTCACCACCATGATAGCTTATCCAGGGATACACACGCACGCCCAGACTCAAGGCAGTCCCATCATCCCCTGATTTTTGGGGAATTTATGAAAATCCAACACCCCATTCACACCCCCTTTTGATAGCTCTGTCAATTTGCACGTTAGAAACCTCAAACTCGCCACCATGATAGCTTATCCAGGGATACACACGCACACCAAGACTCAAGGCAATCCCATCATCCCCTGATTTTTCAGGAATTTATGAAAATCCAAAACCCCATTCACAACCCTTTCGATAGCTCCGTCAATTTGCACGTTAAAAACCTCAAACTCACCACCATGATAGCTTATCCAGGGATACACACGCACGCCCAGACTCAAGGCAGTCCCATCATCTCCTGATCTTTGGGGAATTTATGAAAATCGGGCACCCCATTTGCAGACGTGGACTGTTCTCTGACATTTGGACAGATTAAAAAAAGGGAAGTGAGCACACTCACAGATGCCATCTAGACCCACAATCATGCCAAGGTACAAGGCAATCCCATCATCCCCTGTTTTTTGGCGGGGCTTAAACCTGCAGACATCTCAATGGGGCCATTTCAAAAGAAATCCCAACATGCCATGAATTGGGGAGTAGAGATAAACCTATGAATCTTCTTCCACACTTGAAAAATGGATTTGGAACTTCCAAAAGTCTAATTGAGCGCAGGAAGGACTTCTCCCCTGAGTCAAAGCCAGACACACACAACATCCCTGCGAGGCGGGCAGGGGAGGAGGGAGGGAAGGCAGGCAGCAGACATTTCTGGGGGCATAAGGAAGTGAGCCAAGGATAAGCCAGTAATGCATATAAAATGGAATAAATAAATAAACGAACGAGGGGTGGAATTAAAAGCAGCAGCGTTGCTGAATAAAAAACAAGAAGAACTTTTTTAAAAGGCTATATCTGTCTTTTACCAGTAATAGGGGGACGTGCCCAGGGGAGGGGGAAGCAGCTGCCAATTTGACTGGTCCTAGTGACCAGTCTTTTAAGAAGCAACGCTGTCAGTTCAACCCATGAAAGCCATTGCTCCACCATAAGAGCTCTAAGGAGTAAAGCTCTCACTTCAACTCATGATAGGCATTGCTCCACCGGGTTACTCTCTTTGGAAGGCTCTGATGGCCCTCCAAGTACAGGAGAGAGTGAGGGCACGTCCACATGGCATGCCCTAGGGGAGCTCATCCCCTTGCACCAAATCTTTTCAGTTGTTCCCCAAAGTTAGGGTGGGTAGCAGTGCACTCTTATTATTGGCTTAGTAGTATATGATTTCACAGGTTGTGTTTGTGCATTTGGTGGGACTACTGTTTTAAAAAACACTGGGAAAAGTCCGTTCAGACTAAGAAAGAGAAGTTCCCAGAATCCCAAGTTACCCATTTTGCCTATCCCCTCCTCCAACTTTGGTATCATGTGATCATGACCGGGAGTTGACTCTGCCCCTCAGCCCTTCGGAAAAAGTATTTTTCCTGCCGGTTTTTTAAAAAATTCTAGCACACGAACCGCACCACGCAGAGAGCTGAGAGTAGGCTCAAAATGACCCCCATCCACGACTCTCTAAGCACAAGAATATTCAGAAAGATAGCTTCAAAAACAACACAGTTATCCCCCTTTCTTTTCCGCAATGCAATCCTATGGGCGAAATGTTTCAAGATGGCGATCGGATCGGACTGCGGAAAGAGGATCGCTCCGAAAATGGGCGCTTCTCTTCACCTTGCTTCTAGGGGTCTGCGGTCTGCTTCTACTCTGCCTCTGGGCAAGGCGGAGCAGGCCAATTCGCTCCTGCTTCTACGCTTGTAATCGGAGCGGAGCACATGCCTAGTACAAATGGTTGACATATAATGATGTATTAGAATTGTCACAAGGTGAATATAGGTTAAAAACAAGGAAAGAATTGTCAAAAGAAGGTCATACATGTCAATGATTTTCCTATGCACAAATTATGGAAAGGTTTAAAATAGACAAGAAAAATCATAGATTTGAACAAACAAAATCTGAATTTGAAATATTATGTACAAATGATGAACATGTTGCAAAGATGTATAAATCGTTGCTAAGATATGAGACAGAAGATGAACAAGTAAAACATTGTATGACAAAATGGGCACAAAATATTGGACTTAACATCTTAATGGAATGGGAAAATATGTGGGGAAAGGGTTTAAAATTTACATTATGTGCAAAATTTAATGATTTTTTTTTATAAGATTATGTATAGATGGTATATGTCACCTGTAAAATTAGCAAAAATGTTTAAAGGGGCCTCAAGTAAGTGTTGGAAATGTAAAAAAGAAGAAGGAACCTTTTATCATCTTTGGTGGACTTGTAAAAAAGCCAAGACATTTTGGACTCAAATACAGTCTTTAATCCAAAAAATATTAAAGACAAATATAGAAATGAAACTGGAAGCTTTCTTACTTGGACTATTGGACAAACAAACAAAAGCGAAGGGGGAATTTTGTTCTTGTATATGGTGACGGCAGTAAGATTGGTATTCACACAGAACTAGAAAAATGAAACAATACCAACAATGGATGAATAGATGTTGAAGATGTTGGAACTCGCAGAGATGGCAAAACTTACAGCGATAATGAAAGAAAGGTCAACAGCTATGTTTATGTTGGAATGGAAACCTCTGATAGAATATTTGAAAGAGACAGAGAAAAATGATGTATTTGTTTGTGGATTTTAGTATTAAGAGGGAAAAGGGAGGAAAGAAGCATAATTCTGTGAATCTATTGTATGAGATTTAGATTAATGGGCATTTTTGGCATGAAGAGGACAAAAGAAAAAATATATCTTAATCTTACCCTTAAATGTTTTTAGTGTAATTGTTTATATGTATTATGTGTGATGTTTGTCTAGATGCTGTTGAAAAAAATAAAATTAGAATAATAATAAAAGAAAGATTAGACAAGGACGCAAAAGGTGCAATCCTCTAGCCAGAAAAAAAAGTCCTACAACTCCCAACATTCCACAGCCAGCATGCATAGGATTGTGCCCTAACCAGAAGCAAGCCTCACTGAGTTTAATAGGACTTAGGCTGGGCTCGGAGTCTATGACTGGCCCAAAGTCACCCAGTGAGCTGGTGCACATAATTCAGCATTCTGGATCTTGGCTTTAAGCCCTAGGCATCCTGCACCCAGGATCTCAGGGAGTGCCTTCCCCTATCTGAGCTACTAACACTGCTACTTAGCCTTTAAGTCAGGAGTGAGGAGCTTGTGTCTCTCTGGATGTTTTTAACGTACAACTCCCATCATCTCTCACCATTGTTTGTGCTGACTAGAGCTAATGGGAGTTGTAGGCCAAAACACCAGCAGGGCCATAAGTTGTCCACACCTGCTTTAGGCACATGGTTAAATAAAGACTGGGTTCATCTTTGTATTCATGCCAGAAATCAATGGGAAATATTCATTTGGTAAAGAAGCCAATTATTGTTTGCTAATTATTTAAGGCTCCTCCTGTAGTGCTTAGTTTGTCCGTTAAATCTAAGAAAACAATTCTTGATAAAGCTTGATTTGATCTTGCAGTCCCTTTTCCCCATTTATATTTTTCAGAGCTAACTACATTTCTTTTGCAGTGTTTCCAATCAGTTGTGAATCTGCTAAACCCTGTATTACTAAGGTTTTAGCCTTGCAGTCCTTTTGATCAAACCCATTGATGTTTTCAGTTCCTTCTGCGGGTCTGTCTGTTATAATGATGTCCAATACTCCCTCATAGTCCAGCTGCATCGCTACTCTGTACAACCAAACATGGAAGATCTGTGGATGAAGCTTCGGAATCCGCCCCCCACACACATGTCCTCTGGGAACAATCTACTTCAGCTAGTAAAAATTAGATTAACAACTGTTATCCAGAGGACCTTTTCTTCCACTGCTCCCAGACTGTGGAATGGCCTGCCGGAGGAGATTCATCAACTTGACAGTCTTTCAGAATTTAAAAAAGCAATAAAGACTGATCTATTCTGGCAGGCCTATCCAGTGAAATTTTAGAATGTTTTAAGGATGTTTTAATCATGTATGGTATGTTTTAAATCAGTTTTTAATGTTTGTTTTATACGTTGAACGGTTTTAGTTTTTGTGAACCGCCCAGGGAGCTTCGGCTGTGAATCCACCTAATAGTTGTTCCATCTAGCCCACTTTTAGCTAGTTTGTTAATCAGAATATCATGGGGCACTTTGTCGAAAGCTTTGCTGAAGTCAAGATATATGACATTCACAGTATTCCCACAGTCCACAAGGGAGGTTATCCTATCAAAAAATGAGATCAAATTAGTCTGACAGGACTTGTTCCTGACAATTCCATGTTGGCTTCTAGTGATCACCGCATTGATTTCAAGGTGTTTACAGATTAACTTCTTTATAATCTGCTCCAGAATTTTAGCAGGGATGGATGTCAGACTGACTGGTCTGCAGTTCCCAGGTTTTTCCTTTTTGCCCTTTTTGAAGATAGGGACAACGTTAGCCCTCCTCCAGTCGTCCGGCACCTCACCCGTCTTCCATGATTTTGCAAAGATAGAACCTTTGCAAAGGTTCTGAGAGTTCTTCCGCTAGCTCCTTCATTACTCTAGGATGCAGTTCATCGGGCCCTGGAGATTTGAACTCATCCAAGGAAATTAGGTGTTCTTTGACCATTTGTTTATCAATCTCAAATTGCAATCCTGCCCCCTCAACTTCTGCTTCACTTTCTCCAGGCGGGTCATAGACCCACTTTTGGGAGAAGACTGAGGCAAAGTAGGAATTGAGCACTTCAGCCTTTTCTTTGTCTTGACCCTCTCCTACCCAATCACTGGTGTTCTTTTACCTCCTTTTCTGGGCTTTCATGTTTCTCAAAAATCTGACAGGCTGCAAAAAAATAAAAATAAATCAGTCTTGATGTCATTGTATGTATGGTTGTACCAAGAATATTTTTCTGTGGTGCTTTTACCAGAAGGAACCAACAGGAGGCAGTAGCATGACAATTCCCAAAAAAATCTACCCTAGACGCAATGGTATTTGACATTTATCACCCAGTCACAAATACCCCTTTCATAGGGAAGGTACTTGAGAGAGTCATGACAGAGCAATTGCAGGCACTCTTGGAAGATAGTAATTATTCAAACCGATTCCAGTCTGAGTTTCTACCTGGTTATGTGACCGAATCAGCCGTGGTTACCTGATGGATGACCTTTATTGGAATAAGGACAGACAGATTGTGACCCTTTTCATTTTGCTAATGCTCTCATTGGCCTCAGATACCATTGACCATGGTATCCTCCTGGATTGACTCCATGGGATGGGCATTGGAGGCACTGTGTTTCAGTGGTTCCAGTCTTACCTGAGAGGTCAATTTCAGAGAGTATCATTGGGTGAGTATTCTTCAGCCCCCTGGCAATTGAGCTATGCGGTTCTGCAGGGTACCATCTTGCCCCTAATGTTATTCAACATCTATATGAAGCCACTGGGAGTGGTCATTAGGAGATTTGGAGCCAAGTGCCATCAGTATGCTGATAACATCGAGTTCTGTCTCCCTGTGACATATGAATCAAGTGAGGCTGTGCAAGTCCTGGATCATTGCCTATACACTAAGAGCCAATAAACCAAAGCTGAATACTGGTAAGATGGAAGGTCTGTGGGTGAGTGATTCCCAAGTTGAGGAGCTAGGCTCATTGCCAGTCCTGGTTGGGGTTTCTTTCCCTTTGAAAGATCAGGTGCATAATCTGTAGTTGCTCCTAGATCCATCCCTTCTGTTAGAGGTCCAAGTGATCAGTGCAGCTTGGAGTGCCTTTTGCCAGATTTGACTGGTATGCTGGCTATGGCCTGTCCTACACAGGTATAGTTTAGCCACAGTGGTACAGGCTAGTAATCTCAAAACTGGATTACTGCAATGACTCTATGGGAACTGCACTTAAGGCTGGTCCAGAAGCTGGAGCAAGTATAGAATGCAGCAGCTCAGCTAGTGTCAGGAGCTACCCTTTTTCAGCATGTAAGTCATTTACTGAGGGAACTACACTTGCCTATTTGCTACCAGGCCAAGTTTAAGGTTTTGCTATATAGAGCCCTAAACAATTCGGGACCTGGATACTTGAGATACTGCCTTCTCCCTTATCAACCTGCCTGGTCAATGAGGTCATGAGATAGATGCTCCTGGTGGTGCCACATAGACCTATGGCTTGATTGGAGTCCACCTAGAGTAGGGCCTTTAGTGTGGTGGCTCCCTTTCTATGGAACTCCTTACCTGTGGAGGTCAGGCAGGCAAAAAGTATTGTGTTGTTTTCAGTGCCTGCGGAAGACATCTTTATTTCAACAAGCTTTCTTAATTGATCAGCCATGATTTTTATTGGTATGCTGTTTTAAATTTTTTTAATATGGTGGTGTGTTGTTGTTTTTTAAAAAACCTTTTATTGTTCATTACTCCAAACTTTGTTTAGATGTGGAGTGATATATAACTGCTGGAAAGAAAGATGTACAAACAATTTTAGTTTATTCTCTCCTTTCCTCTTCCCAGCTCTGTTTTACCACTGCATGTACTGCAAAAAGCAGTTTTGATGTCATCATAGGTTAGTCCCATGGGTGAACGGGTTGGGGGCAGGAGCTGGCTATTGGGCTGAATTGGACCAAAGCAGTTTGGCTGCTTCAGGCTGAGATGGCCCAATTGAGGGCTGAAGCTACTTCAGGCCAAAGCGTGTTTTGGGACCAAGGCAAAGCACAGCCCTAGTTTGTATTATGTATAACTTCATGTGTTATATTCCATAGTGGCTTAACTATGAAAGTTCTTCCATAATCTGAAGTAGTAATTTGTAGTAAAAAGAGACTGGCTACATTTTCAATCCTACTCCACTTACCTGGAAGTAACCTTCATCGTAGCTTAGGGGTTTCGAGTAAGCGTACCTCCAAATAAGCATGTATATAGGACTGCATTGTAAGAGGCTGACCTATGAATCAATCTCCCCAGTTGCTCGACAATGGATAATTGTGGCCATGTTGTCTCTATCCGGAACAGGCAATAGCTAGTGTACCAACCTAAGCTGGTGAGAGGTGACGATGCAATGACACTGTGCTTTGGTTTGATTTCAAGATTTGCTTTTGGTTTCCAACACTGCCATGGTGCTTCTGCTCATTCTGTTGCACCAGTGGGACCCACCACTAGTGCAACAAGAAATTAGTGCTGTTTGAAGCAAGCCCAGAAATGGGCAGAAATGCTCATTTCCATATCTGGACAGGTTGGAAGAGCTCCCTTCTGGAAATGAGAGTTTCTGCTCATTTCCAGATGCTTTAACAACCGTTAGCTCCCCACTGCATTAACAGTGGGTTCCACTAGTGCATGGCCAGTGTGGGATGCTGCTTAATGTGTTAATGAGAGAAGGAAGGAGATCACCTATCCTTCCTTATATTCTGATTCTGTCTCAAACGCAGGGAAGTGGAGGTAGAGGTGGATGGGCATTTAGTGTAACAAGAATGGCTTCCCAGCCAGGAGTTCCTGGTGGATAATGTGGACAATTCCACATGCTTCCAGACTCTAGGGGGAGATAGAGACACATTCAGAAGTATTGAGCAGTGTTGTATCAACAGCCACTTGTCTTGTTCATTCCCCTTGCTGCCCTGTAACTTGATCAGTTCCTTTCTCCTACTTCCTCCCCTTCCTCTTCCTCTTTGCCTCCGAAACAAGCAACATGTGTTCTTTCTCCCTGAGGGAAGCAAGTAACCACATCTCAGGTCTTTGCTTACTTACATTCCTGCAACCAGGTGGTCATCTATATGACGACGGATGTGCACCTCATTAATTTTTAAACTGCTTTTTCACAGATTTGCATCTGCCAAAGAGCGTCACACTGCAGCAGCAACACCAATTTATTTCCTATCGCGGTGCAGTCTTATGCAGGCTGATCACTCGGGAATGAGCTCAAGAGGGCTTACTTCTCACTAAACATACGGGGGGCGGGGGGTTGCACTGTAAGGCTGGAAACATAAGGGCGCAAGATTACTACCTTACTTGTGAGTAAGAACGTCTCCTCCATCTCCCTGCTTTCCTTTTCTATCTGTAGTTTGTTGCGGTGTCATGTATAAATTCAAGTAGACCCAAATGCAGGGTACTACAAGGCTTCTTCTTTTGAACTGGGGCGTGTGAAGGTGAAATGGATGGACTTGCAAGGAACACAGGCCCACTCCCCGCTGTCTAACACACACACACCCGGCCTGCTGGCATGCCCGCCCGTGCCAGCATTTTCCCAGCTGCTTTGTGCTCCAAGCCTTGAACTTCCATGAGATGTTGTGGGCAAAGGAAAGCCATGCAGCAAAATCCTGTGGCAGAATATTGCCCCCTCCCTGCTCCCCCTCTGTTCATTCTGTTTTCTTCCATGGCGAAGGGGAAAAAGGGAGTTGTGAAATGCCTTATTCTGGAGTTACCGGGGGGGGGGGGGCTTTTGCAAGAGGGCGTCTCATCGCCTCCCAGAAACAGTTTCCCCGGTCAATCATGTTGTCGTACCCTCAAAGCTCCACCCACATCTAAAAAAACTGATTTACCTCCCCCAAACACACATAGAAATAAAGTGGTGGAAAGTCGGACATTATATAAAAGTCAAGGTAAATAGCAAATGCGAAGAAACTCATTATAGAGTTAAAAATCTGGTACAGTATGGATGGCTGCATCGTAATTTAAAACGCAAATATGCACATTTAAGTCACTGTAAGCAAGACATATAGACAAGCACCAGCTTTAGGGGGTGCTTGCAGTTAAACAGTGTTAAATAGCCTTCTTCAATGATGTGTATAAAAGCACTAATAAAGTAAGTTGATTTCAACTTCTTCTAAACTGGCTCTAGCTTGCATTTATTCCCAATAATACTGAATCGTGTGTGACTACGCTTTCTTTGAAAGTCACAAAGAAAGTCTGCTGTAAATCACACCTACAGACGTTCATTGCCTCATCCTGAAGTGAAGGGAGCCATCAGCATGAGGCAATGAAGTAAGAAAGACTGGTGAATAAATTGTGCTGCTCTCTTCATGCCATCCCCGTCAGCAGGGCCAACACTTCCTTTAGAGTGACCAAATGACAGGAAAAAGGAAGCTTTTATCAGGACTTTTGATAACAAATCCAGGAAGGGGTGGGGAATTCTAAAATTTGAGTAGAAATCTGGATTGTTTTCACCCTTCCCATCCAAAGGGCAGCTCTTAATTCCTACATCTATGGCTGTAAACTAGAGTGGAGTAAAAAATAGCCGAAGGCAAGGGTGGAACCAAGTAATCTTCTACAATAATATTATTAGTAAAAGTTCTATTAAAGTGCCAGGTGCCTACGCGTTTCGTAGTCCAGTTGTCTGCCAGCTTCTGCAGACAACTGGACTAACGTTTTAAAGCCCTGAGGAAGAACGCAACCACGTTCGAAACGCGTAGGCACCTGGCACTTTAATTAAACTTTTACTAATAATATTAATGTAGAAGATTACTTGGTTCCACCCTTGCCTTCGGCTATTTTTTACTCCCCTACGGGGTTTTCCTTGCTTTCGCACTCGTAAACTACAGTAGCCATACAGATGAATGGTCAAGGAAGCCAGAAAAAATGCAAGAAAAATAAAGTAACGGTGAGCTGTTAAGGAATTGATCTAATTGTTTGTTATAGTAATGAGTCCCTTGCAATATTATGCACCCAGGTATAAATGAATGTAAATGGACAATTGTTAGTACCTTTTATACGTCTTCATATTATTAAAATATGCAGAAGTAGAAATACTCCCCTTGCCAATTGGTGCCTCAAAGAAGGGCCCCTTAACAAAGGGCTTTGCTAGACCTACCTTGGAATCGGTGCTGGAGGACCTGAAAACAACAACAACAAAAGGATACATATAGGAAGTGGAAGGAAGGCCAGGCTGCAAAAGAAGAGTGCAGACATTTAGCACAGAAGTGCCAAAATAGCATCAGGAAGGTTAAAGCTGAAAATGAGCCTAGATTAGCGAGGGTTCCCCTCTATTCAGCCCTGGTTAGGCCTCATCTTGAGTATTGCATCCAGTTCTGGGCACCACACTTCAAGAAGGATGCAGACAAGCTGGAGGGGGTTCAGAGGAGGGAAATGAGGATGATCAGGGGTCTGGAAACAAAGCCCTATGCGAAGAGACTGAAGGAATTGGGCATGTTTAGCCTTGAGAAGTGAAAGCTGAGGGTAGACATGATAGCACTCTTCAAATACTTGAAAGGTTTTCACACAGGGGAATCGCCAGGATCTCTTCTCAATCATCCCAGAGTGCAGGACATGGATTAATGGGCTCAAGTTACTGGAAGCCAGATTCCCGCTGGACCTCAGGAAATACTTCCAGACTCTTAGAGCAGCATGTGCCAGCCTGAGACTTGAGAACTGTTGGAGGAGTCCTCCTCCACATGCCACCAACGCAACACACATGCTATGGTGGGACATGGGAGAGGTCTTTCTCTGTGGTGGCACCCTGACTGTGGAATGCCCTCCCCTTGGAGGCCTGACTGGGGCCAATGCTGACTTTATTCCGGCGCCAAGTAAAGCCTTTTATGCCTTTACGCCTTTGATGATTAAATTCACCAAGCCCACACATTGTTTTAACTGTTTTAATTGTTTTTACTGCTTTTAAATTATATACTGGTTTTAACTTGTTTAATGGTTTAATTTGTTTTTAGCTGTGTATATTTATTGTTTTATATCGTATAATTTTAGCTTATGCCGCCCTGAGATCCTAGTGATATAGGGCAGGATACAAATGTTTTAAATAAAAATAAATAAATGATTACACAATGGAATGAACTACCTTGGGAGGTCATAGGCTCTCCCAAACTAGAGGCCTTTAAGATGCAGCTGACAAGCCATCAGTCAGGAATGCTTTAGGGTAGATTTCTGCATTGAACAAGGGATTTGACTCAATGGTTTTATAGGCCCCTTTCAACTCTACTGTTCTATGATTCTATGATATAAGTTAAATACATTGGCCCTAAGTGGTCTCAATGACAAATTAGATCTATCGCCTTTTCTGTAAACATTCCATAAAAAAATTGGTTTCCTTTCCATTCTTTAAATTTATGGTATAAATTGCTACCTCATATACATGTTGCGATTTTGTAATTAACAGATATAATTTTCAGGGCAATTCATTAATATCCTGTTGTAAAAATTCAATGCATTGTTCTACTGTCTTAAATGTTTAATGCTCTCACATATTGGACCTTGTTAATATAGTTACAGCTTTCATGAACCTCTGTTAGAACAGCCCTGCTAATTAGTCAGCTATACTACCTTAATTTTATAAAGCTTATATCCCCGCATCTTTTACACTTGACCCATACCATTCCTCCCACATGTTGGACATTGAATAGGACAGTATAAGCAGGTCTTTGAAGTTTTAAAGGCAAGTAATCTGTATATTGTTTATTTGTAAATGTTCATGACTTTATTTTCCCTAAATGTAGCCTATACCTAGGGGGATTCTACACGTCGTACTGAGGGCGCTTCCATGCGCTCCCAGTGCGCCCCCAAAGCGATCGTGTAGCTTGCCTGTTCGAAGAGACGAGGAAGAGGCGTCCTTGCCGCCACCGCCACCACCACCCACCTATCTCCTCGCCGGCTGGGTCGGAGAGCTTGGCGGAAGAAGGCGGGGCTCTCCACCCCGCCTTCTTCCGCCGAGCTCTCCGACCCGGCCGGCGAGGAGGTAGGTGGGTGGTGGTGGCGGTGGCGGCAAGGACACCTCTTCCTCGTCTCTTCGAACAGGCAAGCTACACGATCGCTTTGGGGGCGCACTGGGGGCGCATGGAAGCGCCCTCAGTACGACGTGTAGAATCCCTCCTATTCTCACCATTTAAATATTATAAAAGTTGAGAAGTACACCCTGCAAAGTAATTGCTGAGGCATGGTGATCCAATCCAAAAAACTCTTCACTCAAGATGGTTATACCCTCATTTACCAAATTGATTTAAAAAAATTATTTGTGCAGAAGCATTTATCCCCCTTCTCACTTTATTTTATAGTTCATTTTCCTACATCAACGAGGAGTGAGAGTGATATAGTGCGTGGCCTGGAATATAATTAGCTTCACAGATGAAGTATTGAAACACCCAACACAATCTGAGGTTTTCATCTATTACTTATTGAGCACTATCTGTAAACTTCTCATATATAATTGGAGTGTTGTAATCAGTTTTCTTTCCACGACAATTGGGTTTATCATATGCACATTTAGATAGAATCAACTGTGTTCCTACTGCTCATTATTTTGTATATCTTTTATATTGTGTAATGCATAGGGCACATTTATTAAGTAATAAAGTGTGAAAAGCATTTAGTTTTCATTGCACAATGTTCCAGCTCTATTCAGTTGGGCAATTCACTCACAGGTCTTCTTCTGTTTGTTTGCTCAGTCGTGCACTGAGCTCTAAGGGGTGCATCTAGTTGAACAGTGTTTAGATAGCTTTCAATGGGTCTCTTCAGAAGATACCTTAAACCCTACTGGTTAAGGCTTTTGGCTAAGCAACAGGGTTTAAGGTGCCTTGTGTGATACATTTTTCTAAACCCTGCTCACTCACTAACCACAGTTGGACTATCTGCAGCAGGGTTAGTGGCTCTAACCATGGCTGAAAGTGTCGTGTATGACAGTATGGCTTGTGATTAGTGCTAGGCTGACCAACCCACCCAGGAAATCCCGGGTTGATCCGGTTCTGGAGCCCAAAACTGGGGCTCTGGATGGAGTTATACTCTATTGAGTAAACCTCCAGAGAAATTGGGCTGGCTGCCATCCCTCACTGTCTCCTAAGGCAGCCTGGGACACAGCATCATAAAACCAGGAAGTGGTCTCAACTCTCTTGACACTTCCATTGAGATCCACCTATCCTGGATGTCTCACAAGATTTGAGACTCCTGGGAAACACAGGGTGGGGAAAGCATATGTACATGCCAATCAGAAAAGACCCAGCAGCAGCAGCCAGGCCAAGGAGCAGCAGTGGTGGCTAAGCACAGCGGTAGAGAGTAAGCGATGGAGCTGAGGGGGAGGAGAAGAAAGAAGAAGCCGGAAGCAGCAGCACACACACCAACCGGCAGCAACAGAGGAGTGGTGGCAGAGGTGAAGGAGAAGCAAAGCCAGGTTGTTTTATTATGTTCTTCACGGTTTAAATTTTTATGAACCGCCCAGAGAGCTTCGGCTATGGGGCGGTATAAAAATGTAATAAATAAATAAATAAATAAATAAGGAAGAGGCACAGAAGTGGCGAAGAAGTGGCGGCAGTGGCACAGAGGGCAGAGGAGTTGAGCACCATGGGCAAAGGAGGTGAGAAGGAGGCCGGCTGCTGGTGGTGCTCATAATCATGCCTTGCCTTGCTTGCCTTTGCCCAGGCCAGTCCCTTTTCCAGCCATGACACATGCCATACATGGCTTGCCTGGACTTGCTCCCCGCCGGGCCCCCAGCACCCTCTATTTCTCCAGCCATGGTGCACGCCACACACAGTTTGCCCTGGTTTGATCCCTCCCACCTGGGCCTACAGCATGCCCCCCATTTCCAGCCATGGTGCACACTATGTGGCTGTATTTGGTTGCCCTGGGCCTTTTCAGAACCTGCCTGGCACCCCCTTCCCCCCACCTAGAGATTTAGAGAGTGACTGGGTGTCCACTTAGAGCTGTGAAAAATTTATTTATTCATTACATTTTTATACCGCCCAATAGCAGAAGCTCTCTGGGCGGTTCACAAAAATTAAAACCATAATAAAACAACCAACAGGTTAAAAACACAAATACAAAATACAGTATAAAAACCATTGGGTTTAACTGTTTTCAAAGTAAGAGCAGAACTGGGTTTTTCCAATGACTGATGGTCCCTTGCTCACTCATGTGCAAGACTCAGCCAGTTCATATTATTATTATTATTTACATTATTATTATTATTATTTACATTTTTATACTGCCCCATAGCCGAAGCTCTCTGGGCAGTTTACAAAAGTTAAAAACAGTGACATTAAAAAGAAATATACAAAATTTAAAAGCATAAAATTTCCTTCTGCTTTTAAACATGCTACAGTCTCTCCTATTCTCAAGAACCTACTCTTGATAGGCTATCTCTGTCTAACTACCGACCTGTCTCTTTGTTGCCGTTTGTTTCAAAGATCCTGGAGCGTGCGGTCTACTCTCGCTGTCTTGACTTTCTTTCTAGTAACTCTGCTCTGGATCCTTTTCAATCTGGATTCCGTCCTTTGCATTCCACTGAAACAGCCCTTACTAAGATTACCAATGATCTTCTTATTGCTAAGTCTAAAGGCCTTTATTCCGTTCTTATTCTCCTTGATCTAACTGCAGCCTTTGACACGGTTGATCACGATCTTCTTTTAGATTCCCTTCATGACCTTGGATTTTGTGGCTCTGTTTATAACTGGTTTGCCTCCTATCTAGCGGGTCGCTCTTTCAGCGTGTTGGCTAATGGCAGCTCATCTTCCTCCTTTCCCCTTTCAGTAGAGGTTCCGCAAGGCTCGGTGCTTGGCCCGTTGTTGTTTTCTTTATACATGTTGCCCTTGGGTAATCTTATTCAATCCCATGGCCTCCAATATCATCTGTATGCCGATGATACACAATTATATCTTTCATCTCCGGATCTTTCTCCTGATGTTCACGATCGTATCTCGGCATGTCTTTCAGATATCTCAGCTTGGTTGCTTCATCGTCGTTTGAAACTTAATATGGCAAAGACTGAATTGCTTGTTTTTCCTCCTAAACCTTCTCCTCATCTCCCATTCTCTCTTACTGTCAATAATGTTACGCTTACTCCAGTCAAGGAAGCTCGTAGTCTTGGCTTTACATTTGATTCCTCGCTCTCCTTTATTCCTCATATTGAGACAGTAGCTAAATCCTGTCGTTTTTTCCTGTATAATATTGCCAGGATTCGATCATTTTTGTCTGTCTCTTCTGCCAAGACTCTTGTTCATGCATTGGTTATTTCTCGGTTGGACTACTGCAACCTTCTTCTCACTGGCCTTCCTTCTTCTCACATCAATCCGTTGGTTTCTGTTCACCACTCTGCTGCTAAGATCATCTTCTTGGCTCGCTGCTCTGACCATGTTACTCCACTTCTGAAATCTCTTCATTGGCTTCCAATTCACTTCAGAATCCATTCCAATATAAACTTCTCCTGTTGACCTACAAAGCTTTTCACTGTCTAGCTCCTTCCTATCTCTCCTCTCTCATCTCACACTATTGCCCCGCTCGTGCTCTTCGCTCCTCTGATGCCATGTTTCTCACCTGCCCAAGGGTCTCTACTTCCCTTGCTCGGCTTTGTCCATTTTCTTCCGCTGCCCCTTATGCCTGGAACGCTCTTCCAGAACATTTGAGAACTACAAGTTCAATCACAGCTTTTAAAGCTCAGCTAAAAACCTTTCTTTTTCCTAAAGCTTTTAAAACTTGATTTTGCTCTGACTTTATACTGTTAGTTTTACCCTACCTTGTGCCTGTTTGGTGCGTTCTCTTCCCCTCCTTGTTTTATTATGATTTTATTAGAATGTAAGCCTATGCGGCAGGGTCTTGCTATTTACTGTTTTACTCTGTACAGCACCATGTTCATTGATGGTGCTATATAAATAATAATAATAATAATAATAATAATAATAATAATAATATACAAACAAAAACAAACAATATCCATTTAAAAACAACTATTCTGGGGTCAGTTAAAAAACTCAGCATATGCTGTTAAATGCCTGGGAGAAGAGAAAAGTCTTATAGAAAATAATCACCTGCATGTAACATTTGAGATCTGGGGGCAATAAAGATGCTTTGGAATAAATTGCTTAAGCAAAGTCATTCTGAACAAACCTCACATACAATGCCCCAGACTGAGCCGATGCTTATGTTGAGCAATAAAACCATCTGTTTCCACACACATAGAAACCACACAAAAAGCTAGAGATAACATATATGCTTGCTACATCCAGTCTTGCCTGAGCACTAAGTTCAGACCAACCCACGTTCCAAGGCAAAGGAGGAACATGATAGGCAAATGAGAGAGGTTTTAGAGCTATATGTTTCAGGGACTCAAGGGTAGTTTGCAGAATGGAGCAAAGAACTAAAATAAAATGACTCATCACTTCAATGAAGGCCCTGGTGGGTAGTCAGTACATTTATACTCCATAAGTAGTCTCCTTTTATTAAAGCCATTAACTGTGGTAGCAAAATCCATAGTTTAACTCTGCACTGTGTGGAGAAATCCTTCCTTTTGTCTGTTCTGAATCTCCCATTATCCACTTTCATTGGATGACCCTGTATTAATTTATGTGAGGATGAGGGAAAAGTTCTCACTGTCCACTTCTCTACACCATGCTTAATTATATAAATCTCTATCATATTCCTCCATAGTGGCTTTTTGTTGCTTGGTCGCTGCTATGGCAACGAACAAGCAAATCCCCAGATCACCATGTGGGCGGTGCTGGGGCCTGTTCTGGAACAGGCCTCTCCAGCTCCTAGAAGGAGGTGCTCTGTCTTGGGAGACATGAGATGTCCAGGCCCAGGGGCTTGGCAGCCAGCAGGCACAGGGGTGTGGTGGTGTTTAGGCACAGGGGTGGATGGACACAGCGGCCAGCAGGCACAGCAGTGTGTGGCCTGGACCAACCCAACCCTGGAGCCAAGTCTCATTTACCTCACTGAGATCAGGAAAAGTCCTTGCTTTTCAGTGGGAATCTGAATTTTGGCTGGAATCTTCTCTTTTGAACCTTCTATCAAACATCCAGATTCTCAGCGCCTCCCTTCAGTGCAGTGCTAGAGCTTGGGGGTGGGAGCTCTTTTCCCTTTTGATTTTTTTAAAAAATCACTTTAGTAGGCACGAATCAACTAGCGTGAGCATTCCACCTGGAAAAGTCCAGAGTCCTCTGGGAAAAGAAAGCTGACCAGAGCAACCGGGGCTGAGGGCCAACTTACTGGGGAAAATGGGCATCCAGCAGTTGCAATAGGCCTTGTTATGGCTACCTTCATCTTTCCCAGGAAGTAGGAAGTCTTGCGAGACTTTCCTGTGAGATCTCGCATGAGTGTGCCAAAAAGACCCTGGCTGGCTGAATCTGTGCAGAAGCAGCAGTGGGGCAATGCGGCTCCGGCATCAACAGCAGCGCCTACCAGCAGTCAGTGGCAATCACCAGGCAGCAGGAGAATGAGCAGCACTGGACCGGGTGGCTGGAGGATGACAAGTGCAAAAAAATCTAGTACATAAAATGAGTAACCTATGGTAGCATTCATAAAGAGTATAAAATACTGTTACCCCGCAAACATTAGCCATGGAACAAAATGGACTAAAGGCTTGTTTCAGTCAGTTCTCACTAGCACCTCTTAGCTTGTTTCAACTTCTAGTTTATCAGTGAGAAACTAATTTAAAAATGTGTCATATCTCTGGTTCATTAGCCATGTAGACAAGACCATGGTCAATAGCAACACAAATAAAGGCCAGAATAAATGTCCATTATCACGATGCTAGACAAGGATCTTTCCCTCCTTTTATCCAAATATCTCCTTAATTTTCACCACCTCAACATGCACAGAACATAAATCCCAATCAGGAACCCAAACAAAACTTCCCAAAGAAATGATAGAAACAAGTCCCATTGATTTCAATAAAGCTCATTCTCAGAAAAATGAATATAGGATTGCAGTCTCTTCACATCTGTTCACTTTACTCTAGCAAGTGCAAGCCCCTCCTGTCAAGGACAACTTTGCACTCACATAACCTGGCCTCCTGGATCATGTAACCAGCAGGTGCTCTCCAGAAAGATGGTTTCAGCAGCTAGGAGATCCAGACACATTCAAACAAGTCAAGCTCAGCTAATCTATGCTGGGACAGAACAATTCTGGGAAAAGACATTACTTTGCAATCGACCAGACATAACAGTCATAAACAACTATCTCATTGACATAGCAATACCTAATGTCAAAAATGTTGCAGAAAAAGAAGAGGAAAAGAGAGAAAAATATACACCACTGGCTATGGAAATTAAAGAACTGTGGTAGCAGGAAAAAGTTACAAGTATTCCATTAGTCACATCAGTCACTAGCATCACATCAATTTTTTTTTACAGAAAAACCTTCAGAAACTAGGCCTACCAAAATACATCCACACCAACATCCAGAAAGCATTCATACTTAAAACATTTTAAAGAAGGACAAACAATTATCAGCAATTGTTACAAAATATCATGCCAATTCTATCAAAGCAAATTAGAGAGGAAGGTCTATGGGTCAAAATGCATTATTAAAAAAATGAACTACTATCTTCTAGCACCAGCTGGAGAATCACTTCTTCCTTTGCACTATGAAGCAAGTAGGCACAAATAACTCAAGTAAGTGAGTCAAACCACATTCCACAGAGGATGGCTAAAAACATCACAATCAACAAGCAGTTAAAATCAGCAGAAGCTAAAAAGAGGCATCAAAAAAGACAAAACTACTGAAAACATACCACACCACAGCATACAAAGGCACTTGGAACAGGAACTCCAATAATCATCAAAGGGCTCAGGTAGGACTATATGGGAAGTAAGTCAATGAGATTTACTTCTGAGAAAGCGAGCATAGGTTTGTGCTGTGTGCCCCAAATTTAGATGAGAATCCAAGAAACCTATATCCAAGAGGTTCATGTACCCAAGCACTGCAAATCAATTTTCAAATGAAAGGAGTTCCAAAAGCAGTTTGTGCGGTTTGCTATTAAAAGGAGGAAAGGTCAAAGTCCTTACTCTATGTCTGACATTCAAAGAATTGCTCAGTCAGTTTCACATGCCCAAGGAGGCACTACACGTTTCGCAAATAGCCACACACCATGCTGCATGTCCAAGGAGAACTTCAAAAGCAGTTTGTGATTTGGGAAAGGGGAACTACTATTGAATGAAAGGAGAAGCCAAAAATCAAGCAAGTACAAGTACTGGAGTAACTGCAGCACCTCTTTGCATCACAGTCTAGAAAAACAGCTACAAGAATCCCCAAGGCAGCTTACATAAATTATATCAGGCCTGTCTCTATCACATCTAGCATATTTGTCTTAAATTAGGATGTTGCTACAGGTAAAATAAAGTAGGGATGCACCCCGCCCCCAATGTCCTCCAAAGACAAAAAAAAGTAGGGAAAAAAAGTAGTTTTCTTACCTGACCTTGAGGGTAATGAGGCCAGGCTGAGGAACCAGGGCCTACTAAGCTGCCTGCCACTGCCCCACCCCTGACTGTCCACCACACCAGGCTAAGCCATGGCTCCAGGGCTGTGTTGGGTCAGATCTGGCCAGGCTGGGTCAGGCCACCCACCATCATGCCTGTCAGCCACGATGTCCATCCATTGCACCCCTGTGCCTGGACATCCAGACTTCTTCTGAGACTGAGTCATCACCATGGGCCCTGGGAGAGGCAGGAAAGGCTGGAGAGGCTCTTTTCCAGAAGTGGGGAAACTGGCCTCTCCAGTGTTAGACAAATAGCCTTGTTCTTTCTTCCTAAGGGCGGACCCCGTAGAAAGGCACAGACCACCAGGGAGGGTACAATCAACATTTATTAAAGTTGCAACTTGGTGCGAAGTGCAGTAAAAGCAGTTCGGACCCTGTCTACAGAAAGCATAACATTTTTATACACTTCTGCCTGCAATCCCCCGCACAACCCCCCCCCCCTTTGATTCATCCCTTTCTGGCATAGTCTAGTGCATTAGGTAAGAGGCGGGCTGGAGTTGGTTTGAGTTAGATGCACCTTACTAATTGGATTGATTAACTGCTATGACATGGTCCCTGATATAATACAACACTGGAATGCCTGCTCGTTAGCAGCTCTAGATAACGTACTAGGCTACATCCTGTTCAAACTGATTTTAACTACTTTGAAGATGCAGCTAAGAGAAAAACATTATTAAACAGCAGAAGGTTACAAATAGGGCATACCCATCATGCGTAGCAATGATTTTCTAAAATGGAGTCACTTTTGCTAACGTCCAGCATGGCAATCCAGGCTTCTTCTGGGTTGTCGCCATTGCGATGACCTAGAAGAAGCCTGGAAGGGCCTTGGGAGAGGGGGGTAAGGCCAGTTCCTGCACTTCTGGAAACGGGCCTCTCCAGCCCCTCATATTGTTTATCTGGGCTCCTTTTGGGTCATCACCATAGCGACCACCCAGAATGATCATGGATAAGCAATAGGAGGTGCTGGACAGGTCAATTTCCGGAAGTACAAAATCCGGCCTTACCCATGCAGCGATCTGAGTGACGTTTCTGGACAGTTAATAAAAGAATTAAATTTCACCCCAGACCTGGATTGCCCCCCCCCCATTTCTGGACTTGTCTGGGGGAAACCGGGCAGTTGGTCACCTTACTAACCACAATTGGACTGTCTGCAGCAGGGTTATTGGCTCTAACTCTGGCTTAAAGTGTCGTGTGCTTTAATCACAGCTTGTGATTAGTGCTAACCCCAAAGAACCACAGTTTTGCTAACCACAGAGCCTGAAGTGACATCTGAACAGGCCCAATGATGTGCATAAAAGTACTAATAAAGGACATTGATTTTAACTTCTACATAGGCTCTAGCCTGCATTTATTCCCTATAATACTGAACGGGGTGTTACTACACTTTGTTGTAGGCAACTCTGCTATAAATCACACCAGACTTTCCAATGATTCTAACAACTTAAGGCAACATCTAAGGTTGCACAAGTGATGGCCAGAGTGTCTGCTAGTAAAATTATGTTGGGAAGAGTGCCTGCTGGCAAACCTATGTTGGGCAGAGTGTCTGCCAACAAACACAGGTCTGAAGGGCATGTAGAGAACTGGTGGTGGTGTTTGTGTGTGTGTGTTGCAGGAAGGAAATTCATTGATTTCAGGGTAGTGATAAAAACTCACAAAAGAATCAAGTGGTCATAAATGGGTGGTTTTCAGGTGCACAAAAGTTAGACTTGTCTATTCCTGCTTCACAAAGAAAGGTGGTGGACTTTACAAAGTGTCATGGAAAAGCCACTTCAAATCTCAGGGCTGTATAGCCAGTCAACAGGCACTACAGTATGGCTTTGAGTAGATTAGGCACGGAGGAAGGTTGGGCATCCACGATTTCAGGAGGTCCCATCCCAGTGTATAGCTGGATGGTGGAGGCATTGTCCATGGCAATAGAGTGTTCAGTAAGAAACCTCAAGTTCTTTTTGCTCTATTTTGATGGAGCTTTACTTGTTCACCTGAGCAGGCAAAACTGAGCTGTTAGCTCTGTGCTAACTCAGGGGCCTGTGCCTTTCTGCCAAGGCAAGAGGCAGATCAAAGTTACACCTGGATGTGGTGTTCTGAGGCCAACCATCACTGCTCCTCCCTCTCAAAATGCATTTCTAGATGTTATCTGATATTGTCTAACTGTGGATTTTGGGCTTTTCTTTTTTTATTTAAAAAAGAGCTTAGCATACAGATTGTTAATACTGAGCCTTTTCTGGTTTCCTAGTAGATGCTCTAGAAGACGCTGTTGAGTTATGTCTGAAAATTAGGAGTTACCACAATCAACAAAGTTGCTGTGTTTATGTAATTCTTCCTGCAAATGTGCTTATACTTTTGGGTGGGGTGAGCTTCTCTGTTACGCATTCTACCTGATGTGTGAAAGATAATCTCTGTCTGTGCTTGCCACTTATACAGTAACTCATTTCTGTGGAAAGCAAACTTGATTATTTCTTCTGATACTAAGCTTAAGGATGTAGAGAAAACTAGAACTAATTATATCAAACCACCATCATGCATGGTTTCCTTTGCTTGTGCAGCTTGTTATGTCATCTTGTTATGTCACCCTCCCTCTTGCGGTTCGGGAGGCAGAAAATGTAATAACTTTTAAACACCTCCTAAAATCATATCTTTTAAAACAAGCCTTCCCTGGACTGAAATTTGTTCTGGTTTTATGTGATTTTTACATTTTAAACTGGATTTTATGGTTTTAGTTGTAAACTACCCATAGAGCTTAGGCTATTGGGCAGTATAAATATGTAATAAATAAATAAACTAGGATGACCATATGAAAAGGAGGACAGGGCTCCTGTATCTTTAACAGTTGTATTCAGCAGGTGTCATTTGTATATATGGAGAACCTGGTATAATTCCCTCTTCACCATAACAGTTAAAGTGTAGGAGCTATACTAGAGTGACCAGATTTAAAAGAGGGCAGGGCACCTGCCGCTTTAACTGTTGTGATGAAGAGGGAATTTCACCAGATACTGTATGCATACAAATGACACCTGCTGAAATTCCCTTTTCAGTACAACTGTTAAAGATACAGGAGCCCTGTCCTCCTTTTCATATGGTCACCCTAACGTGAGATATTAAAAAAATCAAATGTGGGAGAAACTCAAACTGTCAGATAAATCCATCAAGGCCCAGGGCTTTGAGTGATAAATTCTTAAACTAGTTTGTAGGGGTGTGCACACCACCCCGGAATTATCTGGTAATCGTTAAAATCCACGGAGCATTCAATCTTCCAGAGCAGAGATTGGCCGCTTCCAAACCCATTAAATAATCTCAGCGTGGAGATATGCACAATTGGTGTTTCTAAAGTCTCCGTAATTATTTCACTGTTTCTTTGTGTGTGAGAGAGTGTGCATGGTGTGTCTAATTGAAAATCTCCCAATAAGGAACATGGGGTGATGGAGTGGGACAATTTTGATAATTGATATAGTATTGACATCTGTGGCTAACCACTGTGGCTAACCAATTAGGAATTGCCACAGCGCTGTCTGTGACCGTGGTCTGATCATCTCCAATTGCATTATTTAGGTAAGGAAATTTTCTCATGGTCTTTGATTCCACGTGCTCATTGTTATTCTTGGTCTTGCGGTGTTCGTTAGGATCAGAGAGAGAGAGAGATTATTTTATCTTTGCACACACAGTAAAGAGTGAGATGGGGGCATTTGTTTGCAATGTGAGATTTAGAGGAGGAGAGCGAGATCTTCTTGGCCCTATCATGAGGAAATGCCCTGGAAGGTCATCTGAGCAGTATTTGGAATACTTCCTGGCAGGGATGAACAAACCAACAACACGGGCAGTGGCTAGGTTCCTTTTCTCTGTTCAAAGGACTCTAAAAACAATTTAATAATTTTTTCAAAGGCGGCAGGTAAAAACATTTTTGTTCCAGCAGAGCCAAGGACTTTTAATAATTGTCATTTTAAATGTTTATGTTTTAATATTGGAACTAATTTTAATTTATTTTTAATTTCTGTATATTTTTATTTATAAGTCTTAAATGTATATGTTTTAAATCTTGTAATGCCACCTTCAGGCCCAGCATTGGGCAAAAGGAGGGATATAAATAAATATAATTATGATGATGAGATTACTGTTCCTTTGCAGAGAGAGAGGGAACTGTTTCACCTGTTCCACTCCCAGCCTGTATGCATGTGCCTGCCTGTTCTGTTAAAGCTTTTTCCTCCAATGTGCCTGCCCATCCTGCCTTTCAGGGCTGGGTTGCACGATGATGATTTCCCCTTAACAGTTTGATGTGCTGTAGCTCTCCTTCCTCAAAGTTGAGCCTTCCCAGCAGCACTTGGCTTCAAAGTTACAAGTGTCTTCTTCTCATACTTGTATGTTTGTGTGTTTTAGGGTTGTGCAGTGCACAGAAGCAGTACACAATTAATAAAGCACACTTTGGGCTCCATCACACCTACTTTTTTATCCGCAGTTTCCCCCTCTGTTTCCTTAGCAAGTTGAGTGCTGGGGCACTTTCACGTCTATGCATTGTTGCGCTCTTTCAGCTCATGTATTTTTTCAACTGAAGTGCTATTAAGCACTCATTAAACTGGTGAACTCTCTTTTCGCTTGTTTTCTTTCACGTTTCTATTGCACCCGCCCTGCCCCTTCTCCTTCCCCCTTCAGTTCATTGGTTCTTGTCATTGATGGACATTGTGATCAAGTGGCAGCCTTCTCCTGTTGCTAATTGGTGCTCCTATGGGAATTAACCAAAATTCTTACAACTCCCTCATTTCTAAAGAGATGAAACCTGGGCCTGTGAGAGCTCTTAAGTAGGGCTTTAGGCATGCCAAGTTTGAATCAGATTGGTTTATCCCTTGATTTTCTAGGACTTCCCCCTCTCCTTAAATCATTCCTTCCCATTAACACAGGGGCAGTTTAAGGCAGAATCAGAGGGTGTGTGTGTGTGTGTGTGTGTTCAATGGAACTTGTTTATTGCCCAGAATTGATTTCCTTACTCAAGAGTAAATCCCATTGATCTCAACACCATTTCCATCCAAGCAATAGTAAAATCTGATGCATGCTTACCTTTGAGTACACAATATTGACCGGAAAAAGATTTACTTCTGAGTAAACAGAAGTAAGACTTCAGAAGTAAGCATAAGGTTGCAGAGCACTTTTCCTCCAGTGCTTTAGACATTTTTTGCTTTAGACTTTTTTTTTTAAAAAAAAAAGCTTCTGAGACGGTTCTATATGTGTTTACTCAGAAGTAAGTCTCTCTCTGTTCAATGGGGTTTACTCAAAGGCAAGTATGCATTGGATTTTAGTATGACTTGGATATAAATGCAGTTGAAATCAATGGGATTTACTCTTGAGTAAGGGAATAAAGCGCAGGCAATAAACGTGCTCCATTGAACATGAACACACACACCTCCAATTCTGTCTTAAACTAGGGGTGTGCACAGACCCCCCGCTCCGCTTCACTTCCAGATCCGCGATTTTCAGATCGGGCCGCTTCGCCCCGCCCCCGCTCCGCCCATTTCCGTTCCGCTCTGCTCGGAGCTCCAGATCCGGATCGGAGCTCCGTTTTCCCCCCCATAGGGTTGCATTGAAAGCTAAAAAAGTAAACAACTTTTTTTCTGTTCAAGTTAGAAACCTCATGTTTGGCACCATGACACCTCATGGATGTATACACATGGACGCCAAGTTTCAAGGCAATCCCATCATCCCCTGATTTTTGGGGAATTTTTGAAAATCGGGCACCCCATTCAGACCCCTTGGGATAGCTCCGTCAATTTGCATGTTAGAAACCTCAAACTTGGCACCATGACAGCTTATCCATGTGTCCACATGGACGCCCAGACTCAAGGCAATCCCATCATCCCCTGATTTTTGGCACCCCAAATCAAGTCCCATTCTACAACTACGTCAATTTGCACATCAGAAACCTATCCTTTGGTCCCATGACAGCTTACCCATGTGTCCACATGGATGCCAAGTTTCAAGGCAATCCCATCATCCCCTGATGTTAGGGGAAGTTTTGAAAATCGGGCACTCCAGTATGTCAGGGATTAAAGTTGCAATGCAGACAGCTCAATGGGGCCAGTTGAAAGGAAATCCCAACATGCCATGAGATAACCCTAAATCTTCTTCCACACTTGAAAAATGGATTATTGAACTTGATAAAGTCTAAGTGAGCGCAGGAAGGATTTCTCCCCTGAGTCAAAGCAAGACACATACACCATCCCTGCGATTGTGAGGGAGAAGGGAGGGAAGGCGAGAAGGGAGGGAAGGCAGGCAGGTAGGCAGGCAGGCAGGCAGGCAGGCAGCACTAACGCATAGCAAACCAACCCGTAAACGGGCGCAAGGAGCAAGTGAGGCAAGGATGGCTGGTTGTTTCTTTCTAAGCCAGCAGTTACGCATTGAGGGGCACAGAGGAGGACGACTGGGAGCAAGCGTGCCGGAGGGTGCTGGGCACGAACCGCAAAGCCCATCTCCCAGGCACCAGGCGGGCAGAGAGGCAGGCAGAGCAGGCAAGGAGTCAGTCCTGGCAGATGCCCCACCACAGCAGCACCCCGGGGGAGGCGGGCAGGCAGGCAGCGGGCATTTCTGGGGGCACAAGGAAGTGAGGCAAGGATGGCTGCTTTCTAAGCCAGCACTGCAGTTAGTCACGCATTGCAAACGCAAACCATCCCAGCGAGTCGGTCACCGAGGAGGACAGGCTAGCAGAGGGGCAGGCAGAGTGACATGTCATAGATCTAGTATTGGAGAGGAGTCAGTCCCGGCAGATGCCCCACCACAGTAGCACCCTGGGTGGGCGTTGGAAAACGCCATCTTGTGGGTCCATACTTCCCCCACCCCATGTCCTGCAGGGTTGCCTGCCTAACCCTTGTGGGGATGGGAGATGGAGAGCTTAGAGTGGCAGTGCCAGCAGCAGCCTTTGGCTTTCCCCTGGAACCAGTCGCCTTGCCCACCTCTTTCCCCAGCAAGACCGACTGGTGCTGCCTCTGAAGATGCATCTTCATGCTGCTGGTTCCATAATGCCCTGTCGATGAACCCCTGCTTAGGGTGAGTTTGCAGTGGCGACAGACAGCAAAGCGGGGATCCGCTCCCACCTCAAAGTGGCCCCACACTATACTTGTCTTTCGCTTCCATGGTGACACCAATTGCCCGCCTGAGCTCTCTGGTGTTGACACAGAAACAGGGGTGGCAGCGGAAGAGGGGTGGGATGAGACTGGGGAGAGAGCCTCGGCCTGCTGCTGCTCCTCCTCAGCCCCCACATCCTGGAGGACCACCACCTCCTTCTCCTCCCCCTCCACTGTGCTGAGGACCTCGTCTAGGTCCATCAGCAGGCTCGTGGGCTCAAAGGATAATGAAGGAGATACTCCTACTCCTACTCTAATGGCACTGCTGCCACCTGCCTCTTGCAAAGGGGCACTTTTCCCATTCCCACCCTCAAAAAGAGAACGCCGGGCACAAGTTGCAGAAGAGAGTGGCTCTGCCTGCTGCTTGTCCTGCTTCTGTTGCGGAGCAGCCAGCCAAGGAGTTGCCCGTTTGATTTTCACAGCAGGAGAGGCAGCCTGCTGCTTACTGCTGGTGCCAGCCTGAGCCTTGCTGCTTTCAGCATGCCTGCTCCCTCTTCTCATGATGACTAATAAAATATTAATACTACTAATAATATGTATAAGAATATACTAATATACTACTAAGAATATGTATAAGAATATAATAATATGTTTAAGAATATTATTAATAAATGTAGGGAAATGGGACAAGAAGTGTGTGTATGCTTTCCCCAAAATGCTCAATCTGTGGCTGTTACACTTCACAAAAGCAGTGCACACACAGCACACTCACAGTCCAAGTTACACAGAGAAGAAAAAGAGAATAATATTTTTTTGGTATTTTTTGGTATTTTTTTGTATATAGATAGAAGGAAGAAGGAAGATCAAACACAATCAGGCTTTAAGAGAGGGGAGGGTGGAAACGAACCAACCAAACACTACTATTAATATGTATAAGAAGAATAAAATATTAATACTACTAATAATATGTATAAGAATATACTAATATACTACTAAGAATATGTATAAGAATATAATAATATGTTTAAGAATATTACTAATAAATGTAGGGAAATGGGACAAGAAGTGTGTGTATGCTTTTAAAAAAAAGCTTTCACAAAAGCAGAAGGAAGAGCAAACACAATCAGGCTTTAAGAGAGGGGAGGGGGGGACAACCAAACAAACAAACAAACACACACTCCAAAATTTAAAAATAAAGTTTATATTAAATCAAAGTAAGGGAAAAACACAGGGCAAACTAAGCTAAAAGTCAGAAAGAAGCAAACAAACACACACGCCAAGCTAAAATCCTAATCTATCTCCAAAGTACACAGCAGCAGCTCACTAAGTAGACCCTCTCCCAACGAACGCTAAACCCACAAGAGGCTGAGAGCTCTCTGACTGTGAGGGTGACTCTGGCTTAGTCCCCGCCTCAAACGCTGGGATTGGAGGATGATGCTTCATGAGGTGATCAATTCTCATCAGGATTGGGAGTTGAATGTGCCTGTCATCGCTTCAAATAAACCCCGCCACGCCGCAGCCGGTTTACCCTACCGTTTGTATTGTAAATGTACCCGATTTTTTAAAAAAATATAGCACGCGACCCGCACGACACAGAGAGGTGAGAGTAGTCTCAAAATGACCCCCATCCACAACTCTGTGAGCACAAGAATTTTCAGAACGATAGCTTCAAAAACAACCCAGTTATCCGCGATTCTTTTCCGCAATGCAATCCTATGGGCTAAACGTTTCAAGATGGCGATCGGAGCGGTCCGCGGAAAGAGAAGCGCTCCGAAAATGGGTGCTTCTCTTCGCCTTGCTTCTAGGGGTCCACGGTCCGCTTCTACTCTGCCTCTGGGCAAGGCGGAGCAGGCCAATTCACTACTGCTTCTACGCTTCTAATCGGAGCGGAGCACATGCCTATCTTAAACTACCGCTGCACAGAATTGGAGGTAGGTGTGTGTGTGTGTGTGTTAATGGGAAGGAATGATGGGGAGGGGGGAATTAAAAAATTCTAAAAAAAATCTAGGGACAAATCAATCCGATTCAAACTTGGCATGCCCAAAGCCTAATTGAGAGCTCTCACAGTCCCAGGTTTCATCACTTTATCTTTAAAAGGAGGGAGCTGCAGGCAAGGAGGGTAAGGTTGGAGCAGCAGAAGCATGTTAGACTGGCTCAGCACAAACCTGGTTCAACGCGGGCATGGAGGACATGAACCGCCCTGCCCTCCTCTTTTGTCAGCAAGCTCACCCTTTAAAGTACACTCCCTCAACAAAGGAAATAGTGAGCGTACGGCACTACACGGGGGCTGAAGGGCACTTTAATTCCATTTGGGGAAAATAATCCATGCTTTCTCCATTCTAGGAAAACATGAAAAAGGGAGGGGAAGAGATGGGGTGTCTGCAGGACAGGCATGACGTCATCTGAGTGTCATGCCGCAAAACTGCAAACCAGGCATGATATTGCGATTAAACGCTGGTGTGATGGAGCCCTCAAATTGGCAATCTTGTTCATGCATGTGCAGGAAGGAATTGCTCACAGTCACACATCTACTATGCAAAATTGCAGCATGTTTTCCTTTCTCAACTTTCTCTTTGATTTTGCACTCATGTTTCCTCCAATCTCATTTCTTTTGGACTTCCACAATAGTTCCCTTTCCATTTTACAATTCCTCCTTTCTGTAATGTTTAAAAGCTTCCATTTCACTCTTCAGTTGTGTTTGGATTTTGATATGTTCTGTTTGTAGGGCAAGTCTTTTCATGTGCCCATGTGCCAGTGTCACCTGAATGAAGTACATGGCTGTGCAGAGGGACAGAGAGCCCTTCCCTATATTACTATTAGTCCTACGGAAATCAGGAAGGTTTAGGATGAAAGTCAATGGTTCTGTACAGCTTCATTTCCAACTGTTTGGGAGCCTAGACCAGGGGTGGGCATAAAGTAAATCTCCAGGTATTTTGGATTTCAGCTCCCAGCATTCCTGACCATTGTCCATGCTGGTCATCCAGATTGTAAGCCTATGCGGCAGGGTCTTGCTATTTACTGTGTAATCTGTACAGCACCATGTACATTGATGGTGCTATATAAATAAATAATAATAATAATAAAGGACTTCTGGGATTTAAGTCCAAAACATCCTGAGATCTATCTTCTGTCCATCCCTGGCCTAGACATAAGGTAGCTGCTGTCAATATCCCTGAATCATCCTATCTTGATGTTGTATTTTGCCTTCCAGATCCAGTATGCATTTTTTTCAGCATGATCTTGGGCATATTTCCATTTTTGAGAAGCCCAAATGGAATGGATTGTATCAATTCACTTTGATGGCAGTGCTAAAGGTAAGAATCCAATATGGAGATTGGGAGGATTTTATGGTGTGTGTTTTTGGTTCATATGCAGGAAATGTGTTGAAGCAAAATGGGTCTAGTTCTGGTCAGAGACTAGATCGGAAATTACTTTTAAACTCTATTCACACAGCCTTGTCTTCCATGGATGAGAGACAAGATATAAGTGTAATACATAAATTTAAAAAATGTAATTGCTGTGAGTGACATATAAATAGCACTGTCCTGGTTGCATTCTATTGGAGCCAGAGGGCTTGAATTGTGGTAGTGGTGGTGGTGGTGATGATGATGATGATGATGATGAAAAATAAACAGCTGTAGTATGTATGTATACAGCACATTTCAATCATTCCAAGTGTTTTAATTAGATCACATTCATCCTTACAATAGCTCTTTAACGTAGACTGGGATTGTCATCCTGATACTGCTTCTGGTGAGCCGAAGTTGATAAAAGAGTGATTGAACAACTCACACCCTTAGCCACTACACTATGGTTATGATGTGCTTCTTCCCTTGAATAAATGAAAAGGCTGTGGGTTTATACATGCAGGGTATGCCAACTAGCTGGTGGAGGCATATGCACAATCAGCATCATGCAAAACCCAACTGCTACCGAAAGGACCCTGACCTCAACATGCAGCCACTCCTGTTCAGCCTGGGAAAAGCTCTCTCTGTGGAGGTGAGTAAATTGAAGGTTTGGAATACCATCAAGCCACAGAAAAGAAAACACAGTAGATTAAAGGAATCCATACACTTAATAAGGGATAGACAGAACAATCTACCTCTGATCCATGTAAACTTGGCAAGTGTGTTTTATAAGTCTGCTCCGTCCTGTTGCTACATTAAACTGTGCTTTATTTTTTTATCAAAACTGCATAAAATAGCAATTGAAATACATGTTTTAAAGTATTTTGTATGCATTTCTAAATGTATTTTCTTTCAAAGTACACTTTCCTACATGTATCACATCCTACAATATGCATTTGTATAGTCCTATGCTCTCTTTTTTTTAACCAAGAACTGCATCACAATATTCAGAGAAGTGCAAAATCTATGTTCCGATGTGCACCTGTCCAGGAGGTGCAGATCAGGTCAGTTTGCATCAGAAAGAGCAAACAGCCAACTGCACAAGCATCTCTGCCCCTGATGAGCAACCTGGGCAACAGTGAGAGAAAAGGAAAAACATACCTTCTCCATCACACAGCTCTTCCGTTCAATATAATGCTAATTATGATGGAGACAAATAAATAATAATAGCAGGTCCATGTGCAGAGTGCTTTCAAAGGGCGATCCCAGACTTAGCTTCTTCCAGGATTGTCCCCTGGGTGCAAATGGCCAGCGCAACATCTGGGATGGGAGGAGGGACATCGCGTGAGGAGCTGGAGTGCACTTGTGCTCCAGTGAAACTGAAGTAAAAAAATAAAATAAAAAAGCCCCAAACCTGCTCCCTACCCCACCCCCAATGGCCCTGGACTCCCCCCCCCCACCGTCCCAGCTCCTTCCCTCTGATGACCCCTGCTACTTGCGGGGAAGAGCAAAGAAGCCGGGATGGGCGCCTACACCACCTGCGGTCCTCGGGATTGTCCTGGAACCGCGGGTAAAACTGGGATAACTGAGGTCTCAATTATCCCGGGGAAAGGGAGGGATCATCCTTCCCTGATCCCAGGATCCCCTGTGTGTCATTTGGACACACAGGGATGATCCAGGGATGATTCCTGGAAAAATCCTAAGTGTAGAAAGGGCCAAAGTCTAAATCGGAGATGGTTCTAGGCAGGAGGGATTTCAGGCTTTGCGTCGAGAGATGAAACCTTGCAAGGCTCTTCAGTCTTGCTCCCCCTTCTTATAGATTAGCGGCCTGGCCTATTCAAAGCCACTTGACAGACACAAGACCTGTGACTTGTAAAATATGCCCATGTGCCAACAGGGCAAGACTGCACAACCCACTAAAGTGACACTACAATCAGGGTGACACTCCTAAACAGTAGCCCCTACCTTTTTACCATACCCAAGTTCCCAGAGAAACCTTTTACAACTGCAAAGCCACGAAAGAGAGTGAGAGAGCTACTCCTGTGAGAAATTCTAGCAGCGATAAGCTTGCAGAGACATTTACATTCTAAAACCATTCTTAAGAAATCTACCATATACGACTTATATCTGACACCCATCATTATTCATGATAGGTCAAATTTTGTTGCCGTTTCTTTCCCCTTGAACTGTGAAGAAGAGAATTTACCAACCCTAGCATGAGGTATGTTTTCCCCTTAGCTTAATTACTGTTTCTACTCCCCATTTGCAGCTTGGAAAGAAGAAAAGGCAATACATGCCTTACCAGCACTAGCACAAATACTTTGTCTGTGAGTACCTCTTCTATTGTGCACAGGATCCAAAATCTAGCTATTGTTTGTCACTATCAATAACACCAAATGCTTCTTGGTGGAGTAGGACAAGAGCCGGTGGGATCAATTTTATTTATTACATTTTTATACCGCCCAATAGTCGAAGCTCTCTGGGCAGTTCACAAAAATTAAAACCATAATAAAACAGCCAACAGTCTAAAAACACAAATACAAAATACAGTATAAAAAGCACAACCAGGATAAAACTACACAGCAAGAATTGATATAAGATTAAAATACAGAGTTAGAAAAGTAAAATTTAAATTTAAGTTAAAATTAAGTGTTAAAATACTGAAAGAATAAAAAGGTCTTCAGCTGGCAATGAAAGGAGTACAGTGTAGGCACCAGGCAGACCTCTCTGGAGAGCTCATTCCATAGCTGGGGTGCCACAGCGGAGAAAGCCCTCCTCCTAGTAGCCACCTGCCTCACTTCCTTTGGCAGGGACTCACAGAGAAGGGCCCCTGTGGATGATCTTAAGGTCCAGGCAGGTACATATGGGAGGAGGCGTTCCTTCAAATAATCTGGCCCCAAACTGTTTAGGGCTTTGAATGTCAATACCAGCACTTTGAATCGGGCCCGGACCTGGACGGGCAGCCAATGAAGTTGCAAAAGGACTGGCGTATTGTGGTCTCGCCGGCCAGTCCCTGTTAGTAAACGCCCATCTACATCACCCTGGCACCAGGAGGGCAGAGAGGTGGAGGAGGCTGGCAGGTAGGTGCTATGCAATGCACAAGTAAGCAATACATCTGTGGGTAAATCCCACCAGATGCGGCTAACCCACAATGCAGGAACCCAGGGAGGTGGGTAGGCGAGCAGGCAGCAGACAGCTCTGCGGGCACAAGCCAGTGAGCCAAGGATTGTTTCCAGGCCATTCAAAGGCAGAAACACAAACCAGCCCTGTGAGCCGGGAACAGCACAGAGAGATGCCTTTACATCCCATAAATAATAGGAGGCTAGCAGGATAACAGTACAGCTTTGTGCTCCTTGCTTCAGAGTTGATTGAATACACAGCCATTATTAAATCATCATCATCATCATCATCATCATCATCATCATCATCATCACAACAAGAATTAGAACAAAAAGGCTGACTGACTTTATTACCAGTATGGGAAAGTGGACATGCCCAGTGCCATGGAAACAGTGGACTGTACCACCAGTCCTTTGGCTGGTCCTGTCTAGGTGCCTGCTTCTGAGAAGCCACACATCACACATCAACTCGTGCAACTCATTGGTTTCCACTGGTTCCCCTTTGGAGGGTTCTGATTACCCCCAAGGGCAGTGGACACTGGGTATGTCCACATGCCGTACAGCACATCATCCACTTGCACCACTTCTATTCAGTTGTTCACCAAGGTTATTGTGGGTACCTTGCAGTGCTGTGTTGCCTGTCTGTTATTTTACTTTGTATATTATTTAAGGTTGTGTGTGAGTTTGCTCAGGCTACTGCTTCACCAATCCATTACACACTGAAAAAAGTTTGACCCAAAGACAAAGAAAGAAAAGTTACTAAGTATCCCTTTTTGCTTATTCTCTCTCCCCCCCCCCCCGCCCCAACATTGGGATTGGAGGATGCTTCACATGGGCTGATCACTTATCATGATTGGGAGATGAAACTGTCTATCAACGCTGAAAAAAAGGTTTTCCCCCTCCCGCTTTTAACCATTTCATAAGAATTAATAGCAACCCAAGTGCTGAATGTCTGTTTTTGAAAATCTACACAAATGACCCCCAATCATCAATTTCTCACACTAATTTTCAGGGATCTAGCTTTAAAAACAAAGAAGTTATAGGCTTTTTTTGCCCTATGTAAAAAAAATGTCCAAAATGGAGGACAGCGCTCCGAAACCATGCAGAGTGCTCCGCAAATGAGCAAACTGCTCCGCATCGCTCTGCTGCCCCCAACTCGATTCGTATCCTCCTTTGGCGGAAGTGAATCGGGTCGCTCTGCTCCCGCTTCTACGACCCAAAATGGAGTAGAGCACAGCCCTAGTAGCCTTTACTTGAGCCATCCCAGGGTTTCCCCCACAAAGGTCTGAATTTAAAAAGTTGAGGACTTTCCCCAACGTTTTTCTGTGGAGCAAGGCGATGACAGTACATCTGCGTCTGTTGCCTTGCTCCAAAGTTTCAGAGGAGGTGTGGCTGGGTCGATGGCAACCCCTGATTGGTCATCATCAGCCCAGACAGGGGGGATGGGGCGGGCCAGCAAGCTGAATGGCCTCTGAAGGATTGACAACTGAGATGTTTATGCCATTCCTTCCATTCAACCTAGATTTCAAAAGGGATGCTCTTCAATGTCTTCCCTTTAAAATAGATGCCATTTATATCTGGACTGTGCAGTTGTGAAAAGCAGAATCTGCTGAGAACATAGTAATGCCCAGGAAGGTTCTAACATAATATTTTTGGCTCCATGGCACTCTCCTCATATCTTAGATATGCACTGTAGACTTCTAATGCAGCAGTGATAGTGACATTTGTGAGGAAGTACTTAAAATTTCCATTTCTGAAGGTGTCAAACACTTCATAGAAACTTAATAGTCATGCACTGCTCATGGGAACAGGCACCATTCACATGGCTGAAATTCAGAAATACCTCTGTCAGTTTCTAACAGCACATACTCAATAACTACTGAAGCACCTTAGAGGACTAACATCAGGTTTATTTGATGATTTGGAAAGGTAGCTATTGATTTTATCAGGCATGAATGAACATGTGCTGGCATGAATGTGATAGCAGGTTATGACACCATAGGGTGTATTCTGATTAGATTTGGAAGTGACACAGTTAAGAATCTAGCACACCCTTCTGGAAATATACACACTCCCTCTGGAAATGATAAGCTTTTGATGATCCAAACCAAAACCTGTCTGAATTTTGACAAGCCTCTTGGATAACATTGGCCCATTCTGAGCTACCCCACCCATCCTTTCCCCTCCCCTAAAATCTACCTTCCAGTAACAAGATGATGCATGAAGGGCTGGGCTGCTGCCCTCAAGGCAGAACACATTATTAGCCAGGCCAGAATACCTTACCAGCTGGGGACAGAGTAAAAGTGAAAAATGTAATGTGTAAAAGTGAAAAATGTTATGTAAAGCTACATGTAATGTGGATCATTCCAGGTTCAATGACTGGTTCTCCGGGCACCTGAACTTCCAAATTGAGCACCAGTAAGTATGAGATATATCAAGAGAGAAGGTGATACTGAAAAATTATTTAGTGTGAACGTGCCTTGGGAAAATCCTTCCATGGAAATGACAGGCCACACTCCTATCGGGCATTAAAGGGCTTGGGACCTTCAACAGAGATGGGATGCTTTTGACTCACTGATGGGTCTCCGATCCTCACTGGACATCCTCCTCACTCCTTCTCTTTCCACAGCCTTTTCCCGACGATGCCTCGCCACAATTACTGGAAGGTGGCTCCGCTGGTGAAATCCCTCTGTGCCAAGCATGGGATTAAGTACCTGTGCAAACCCATGCTCACGGCCTTTGCAGATATACTGCAGTAAGTGCCCATTAACTTGTGGGGGGGGAGCAGTTGGAGGAGCATCACGGGGGGAGGACCAGTCAGGTATTGGACAACAGCATGGTGATCATGTGGTGGTGGGAGGAGGAAGGGTGAAATATTGCTGATTAATGAGACCTCTTTTCCTCTTTGTAGGTCTCTGAAGGAGTCAGGGGAACTCTGGCAGGGTGCTTATCTCCACTGATAAGAACAGGGAGGACTTTGGGATGGAATCTACCACAAACCCACCACACAGCAAATGGATTTGATAGGAAAATATAAGTTTAACCATCCAGAGAATAGGAGAATCCTAGCAGCAAACTGTGAATAGCTTGGTTTCCCCTTCTGCATAGATATCTTGATTGGTTAATCTCTTCGGCTTCATGAATGGAAGGCTGAACCTGAGAGAGAAAGATGTTCTCAGAGAGCAGGATGCTTCTCAGGTGCCATGTCACTTTATGTTTTACATCAGGGGTCCCCAACCTTTTTGGATCCATGGGCACATCTGGGAATTTGAGATACTACTGTGGGCACCATCACAAAATGTCTAATCTGTGGATCACTGCTTAGGCATCTATCTTTCACATCCATGTATCTTATTCAACAAACAAGCAAACAAAAATGCTACATGTCTATTGGACACCACAATGTCTCTTTATAGCAGGTGAATCGGGCGAGGTATCCAGACCACAGTCTTGTCCAGTTTTCTTGGATGAGTTTCAGTTTGTGCAGCTTGAGGACATTGACAAGGTGCTTGGACAGGTTTGTGCAGCCACCTCAGTATTGGATCCTTGCCCCTCTTGGCCAAAAAAGCTAGCAGGGATGGAACAACTGGCTGGGCCAGGGAAGTGATTAATGTCTCTTTGTGAGAGGGAGTGGTCCCGGGCCACGTGAAAGAGGCGGTAGTGAGACCACTCCTGAAGTAATCTTCCCTAGGCCCGGAAAATCTTAATAGCTATAGGCCAGTAGCTAATGTTCCATTCCTGGTCAAGGTCCTTGAGTTGTCCTGGCTTCAGTTGTCTATGCTCTGGTAACCTCTACATTAGATTACTGCAATGCACTCTACATGGGGCTGCCTTTGAAGATGATTTGGAAGCTGTGGCTTGTGCAAAATGCAGCAGCCAGATTAATAACAGGGACCAGAAGGTTTGAGCATATAAGACCTACTCTGGCCCACATGCATTGGCTGCTTATATGTTTCTGAGCCTGATTCAAGGTGCTGGTTTTAACTTATGAAGCCTTACAAAGCTTGGGACCTCAATACCAGATGGAACGCCTTTACTGACATGAACTTACCCGAACACTACATTCAACATCTAAGGTCGTCCTCTGGGTGTGTACTACGAGGGAAGCTTGGAGGACGGCAACAAGGGAGAGGGCCTTCTGTATGGTAGCCCCTCAACTGTGGAACGATCTCCCGGACGAGACCCACCTGGCGCCAACATTGTTATCATTTTGGCACCAGGTTAAGACTTTTCTTTTCTCCCAGGCATTTAGCAATATGTGATGAGCTTGGGTCTGTTTTTTAGGCTCATAGCTTTTTAACATTGTTATAGCGGTTTTAAATATATGTGAATATTGTATATTGGGGGGGGGTATTTTTGTATATTGTTTTTAAGTGTTTTAAACTTATGTAAACCACCGAGAGATCTTTGGCTATTGCACAGTATACAAATGCTATCAATAATAATAATAATAATAATAATAATAATAATAATAATAATAATAATAATAATGGTGATTGTCTAATTCAGATAATTGCTGGCAGTGCAATACAGCTAATGCTTCTTTTAAGCATAGGTTTTGGCAAAGTCCAGTAGTTGCTTCTTTTTGCGAGGAAATTATTAGATGGAAACATGCTTTATTGGAATGGTCTTTAATATTCATGCTCTTTTAAATTATTTACCTGCTTCATGGTAATTAACAAATGGACAGCATGAATGGACTCTCTGCACCCTTTTGACAGCTAAAAGACTGCTATGACAATAGTGGAAAGACAAATACTCACCTCCTATAATGCAATGGATTTAGACCTTACAAAGCTTTCAATATTTGAAAGGGGGTCTGCAAAATCCACCCTTCCTTTACCTAGGCTTTCCCCTATTATCCCTTCATGCCTAGGATAATAAGCCCAAGGAGTGGGACTTCACTACCAAATCCGCTGTACCCAGATGAGATCACCCCTTCTGGAATATGCATGGTATCTTTCATTTGTATTAAATTATTCCCATCCTCTGAGTTGCAGCTTAGCATCCCTTTTCCACTCCCCTTTATAAGCTCCATCCGACGAGCGTTTCATTGCACACTCGTTACTGGGCACTCACAGAGTTTGCTGAGGTCCCTCACATGATGCTGTCTGCCTCCTGTGCACCTCCCGCCCCTCCTGGCCTACCTAACGTGACCAAAAAAAACCCTCATTAAGTTCAATGTTTTTTTAAACTTGGAATTCCTGCTCTCTCCTGCTGTGTGCAGGAGAAGCAGCGCCATTTGAACAGTGGACTCAATGGGCCTCGTGCTCATTCTGTACTTCCTCTTTTTTGAAAAGAGGAAGTAACTGAGGAATGAAAACACTGGTGGGGAAGTGGAGGTAGGGAACGTGTTAACTCCCAGTGTGATGGAGCTTTCTGACTACAGAGTTTCCCTCTACTAGAATCAGGTGACCATATTTTGGAAACCAAAAAGGAGGACAACATGGCTGCCCCCAAGAGGATGTGCTCACCAACATATCTAGCCCCCAAAGGGGCGTGCCCACCAACATGTCCAGCCCCCCAAGGGGGCGTGCCCACCCAAACATGGCCTTCGTCACATGTCTGATTTTACAGCACACAATTAAGACAAACCTGTTCTACATAACATCTTAATGTTAAAATCACTGAAATAAAGAACAAGTGAGAGATTCAATGTATCTGAAATTATCTTTACTCATTCTTACTTTTGTAGCTTTTGCCATACTTTGAAGCTTTTGCTATACTCTGTGTGCTACAGTCTCCCCTTCCCTCAAATATCTTTTCTGACTGCAAGTCCTTTATTGGATGACCATAGTCTCACCTTTCCTAACATTTAACACTCTTTCCCCATCACCTTTCTCATATCTATACTCACACATTCAGCATACTACTACCACTAAACAAATGAAGCAGGACAAGTACAGAAAAATCTAGTACAACAACCAAGCATTGAGAAAGAGTATAACATTAGCCATGGAACAAAATGGACTTAAGGCTAGCACTTCTTAGCTTGTTCCAACTTCAACCAGACATAGCAGTCAAAAACAACAAAGAAAAACACACCTACTTCATTGACATAGCAATACCTAGTGACAGAAATGTTGCAGAAAAGAAAGAGGACAAGAGAGAAAAATATACACCACTGGCTATGGAAGTTAAAGAACGATGGCAACAGGAAAAAGTTACAATTATTCTGTTAGTCACATTGGTCACCAGCATCACATCATTATTATTCTTTACTGAAAACCTTCAGAAATTAGGCCTACCAGAACATATGCCTGGTGCCAACATCCAGAAAGCAGTCATACTTAAAATATGTTCAATAGTCAGGAAATTTCTAAATCAGTAAAAGTCAGCATGTGTCATGATCAGGTACTATTGATGAGTGCTTACAGGATCCAGGTCTGCGCTCAAAGGGCTGCTCTGCTGCAGAGTGCTGGCAGAACTCAGGCCCTGGCCAGCAGCAGTTCATGATAGGGTAATTCAGAGCAGCTGGGAGCAGCTAGAGTCAGGGCTATTTAAGAACCACATTGTGACTCCAGCATTTGCCACAGCAACACCGTTTCTGTGGCGCTTGACTCCTGTTCCTGGTTTCCTGATGCCTTGTCTGTTCCTGACCTTGGACTGCTCTCTGGACTATGCTCCTGCTCTTGCCTCTGCCACATCTTGATTATTTGGACCTTGGACTGTGCCCTGGACTGCACCCTTGCTTCTGGCCCTGTCTGGACCCAGGTTTGACCTTACCCTTGAACCCTTGATCGGCCCTGGACTTGCTACTACCATGGGCCCTGTTGGACTCTGGTCTCCGCCACTGGGTTGCCTACAGAACCTCGCCCCTGCCTATTGCTCCTGCCATGTCGTGGTTATACCAGTAAACTGCTCTATCCTAAACAGTTTGTATGTGTGTTAGTCTCTGTACACCTTTGCTCTCCCGGGTCCCGGCACCCAGTCTGCGCTCCCAGCCGCCCACGTCTAGGACTATTACAGCATGACTTGGTAAAGCCTGTCATGTTCATCTAGAAAAACCACCATGAGCAAGAAAAGAGAGATAGATGATGATGATGATGATGATAATGGCAACCCTGTTAATTTGATTTTTTATTTTTTTTAAAAAAAGATGAACAATTATCAGCAATTTTTACAAAACAAATGTCAGGCCAATAATTACATCAAACAAATTGGAGAGGAAATGCATTATTTAATAGGAATTAGGGCTGTGCACCAGCACCCCGTAACCGTTTCACGGCCCAATCCGGAACTTTCGGATCAGGCCCGAACCAGTTCGTGCCGATCCGACCCTCCCCCAACCTGCTCCAGATCAGATCCCGGAGCAAGATCCAAAGGGTCGGATTGTGATTCGCCTGCCCTTTTGCCCCCCCTCCCCACTTACTTGCCTCCACAGTGGACGGCATGTAAGTGGGGAAGGGGGGACAAAATGGGGGGCAGTTAAGTCCCCCTCCCCCTTTACCTGGCTCCACTGTCTGCCACCGCCAGACCGCAGGGACATCGGCCAATGGAGCCAAGTAAGATCCACCACCAGCACAACCACCACTTACCTGCCTCCGTCATGGTCTGGCGCTGGCTTCAACTGAGGGCCAGGCTTCAAACTGGAAGAGTAGGCTGCGGCCAAGGCCTGCTCTTCCGATTTGAGGCCTGGGCCTCAGTTGAAGCTGGCGCTGGACCACACTGGAGACAGGTAAGCCCTCTTCCCCACTGCCCCCTTACCTGGCTCCACCGCCGTCGCTGCATGGACTGCAGCAGCAGTGGATCCAGGTAAGGCCCCCCTCCCCCCCACTTACCTACCTCCATCGAGATCCAGCAGCAGCTTCAACTGAGGCCTGGCCCTCAGTTGAAGCCTCCGCCGGACCGCGACGGAGACAGATAAGCCCCTGCCCCCTTACCTAGCTCTGCCACCATTGCGGCATGGATTGCAGTGGAGGCAGATAAGGCCCCCTCCCCCCACCACTTATCTGCCTCTGTCATGGTCCAGTGGTGGCTTCAACTGAGGCCTCGGCCTCAAAGCGGCCTCTTCCAGTTTGAGGTCTTGGCCTCAGTTGAAGCCACCGTCGGACCGTGACGGAAGCAGGTAAGCCCCCTGCCCCCTTACCTGGCTTTGCTGCCATCACCGCACAGACTGTGGGGGCACCAGGTAAGCCACCCTCCCCCTACACTTACCTTTTTTTCGGAGCTCTGGATCGAGGCAAAGGATCCGCTTTGTCTCGATCCGCAGCTTCCCCAACCCGATCCCTCTCCACCTTTGGCGGAGGCGAATCAGGCCTCTCTGCTATCGTTTCTACAAACCAAAGCAGAGCATAGCCCTAATAGGAATATCACCTCCAAATCATCCCCTCAATTCACACACAGAAAACTACAGCCCTCCACCCCCCACACACATTGCAAACATGCACATGCATCCATTCACTCAAAGCAGGGCATCCCATTCAGACATCATCACATCAATATACTCACACACTGCCAGCAAGCAAACACAAGCACACACACACACTCAGGATTACCCACTCCAAATCACATGCATACTTACATCCATTCACTCAAACAACCAGCTATCCCATTCAAACATCAATACACCCACCCACCTTCTCACACACACTGCCAGCACACACACAGGATCACCCGCTCCAACACACACACACACACACACACACACACACACATACATTCACTCAAACAACCAAGTATCCCATTCAGACATCAGTACACACACACACTCAGGATGACCCACTTCAAAACACATGCACAAACATACATCCATTCACTCGAACAACAAGGCACCCTATTCACCCATACACTGTGTCACACACATACCTTAGTCTTACCTGCTACTTGCTTCTTCTTCTTTGGCTGCTGCTGTTGCTCCTCCTCCTGGCAATTGCACCAGCCCAGGAGAAGGCTAGATCGGTGCTGGGGCAGGCAGCTGGAGGATGCGTTCCGGGAAGTCCAGGAAGGCATCAGTCTAGGCCCTCCCAGCGCTGATCTCAGCCTTCTCCTTGGCCAGCACGAACGCACCAGCCAAGGAGAAGGCCAGATTGGCACTGGGAGCAAGGGCTGGAGGACATGTTCCCAGAAGTCCAGGAACACATCCTTCATCGCTTTCCCTGGTAAATTGGGGCCCAGTCCCAGTTGCCCCAGAGTTCTCCATTTTTCCGGAGGTGTCTGGGGTTTTCTGGGTTATCTGGTCACCCTAGAAACTCCTTTCTGTCTTCACTTGGGTTTAACTCTTTGAAGAAGTTTTCATCAAATGTCACATGTGAGCTATTCCCATTGTCAATTAGCCACATTGCAACTCTTGAGTTAGTTTGTGTTATTAAAAAATCCTTTGCTTGGACTGGTGTGAAAAAATTGTTTTTGTTGTTGTTTTTGCTGTTGTTTTTGTTGTTGTTGATGATGATGATGTTGTTTCTTCCTTTTCCTGGTCACAGCACTGATCCTTCATTTGAACAGAAAATTCTCATTAGTTGGAGTCAGGCAGTCTTTTTAAAATGTCCTGCCTCTGGCAATTATACCAATGACCACTAGATGGCAGCCTGGTGCTTTTGTTATTTTTTACAATGTAATTTGTCTCAGAGGCATTATTTTTAGGGCTGTGATCCGCTTCTCTTTGGTTTGGAGAACCAATAGCGAAGAGGGGGCTTCGCCTCTGTTATAGGCAGAGGAGAAGTGAGTCGGGGGCTAGCGAAGCATAGTGAAGAGAAGCGGACACAAGTGAATTGATCCTCTTTTCACGAAGCGCTCTGCCCGCCATTTTGGATTTTCCTCATAGGATTGCATTGCGGAAAAGATTAGCGTATAACTTTTTTGTTTTGAAACCCACATCCTGAAACTTGCTGTGCTTAGAGAGTGGTGGTTGGGGGTCATTTCTGGAGATGTTCAGACTTTGTTGTCCTGCAGTTTGCTTGCTATTAATTTGTTTAGAATTGCTTAAAGCGGGAGGGGGTAAGGTTTTTTTTAAGAGATGACAGGGAGATTCAACTCCCAAACCTGATCATCCTCCAATCCCAATGTTGGAGGGGGGGAGGGTTTATCTACTCCCCAATTCATGGCATGTTGGGATTTCCTTTGAAATGGCCATCAATAAGGAAAGCCCATTTAGCTGTCTGCAGCTTTAAAAATCCCTGAGATATTTGGATTTCTTCAAATGGGATGGGGGATTTTCAAAAATTCCAAAAAATCAGTGGAGGCTTGGATTGACTTCCAACTGGGCATGAAGGTGGATACATGGATAAGCTCTCATGCTGCCGATCTTGAGGTTTCTAATGTTAACAGAAAAAAAGTTATAGGCATTTGGATTTCAATGTAAGTCTATGGGGGAAAACAGAGCTCCGATTTGGATCTGGAGCTCCACAGCAAAGCGGACTGGACCACTAGTGGATGATTGTGGAGCGGAGCGGACCCGATCTGAAAGTTGTGGATTGGGATCCGAAGTGGATCGGGGAGTCCATGCACAGCCCTAATTATTTTTCTCATGTGAGAGTGAGATCTGTCTGCTATCTGCCTCCTTTTTAAAGTCAAGAGCACATTTTTAAAGTCTGAGTTCATCTTTGTATTCATGCCAAGAATCAGTGGGAAATATTCATTTGGTAAAGAAGCCATAGGATAGCAACCCTTTGCTCATTATTTAAAGTTCCTCCTGTAGTGCTGAGTTTGTCTATTAAATGTAGCACTTTTCTAAGGGGCAAACCCAATCCCATAGCTGAGCAGAAAACAATTATTTATAAAGTTGTATTTGATCTTGCAGCCCTTTTTTCCCATACAGATTTTTCAGAGCTAACTGCATTTATTTTGCAGTGATTCCAATCAGCTGTGAATCTGCTAAGCCCTGTATTATTAAGGTTTTAGCTTTGCAGTCCTTTTTTTTTTTACGAAATCCATTGATGTTTTTAGCTGTTTCTGTGGACCTGTCTATCAGCATGATGTCCAACAGCCCTACATATTCCAGCTGCATTTCTACTCTGTACAACCATGCATGGAAGATCTGTGGTTGAAGCTTCAGAATCAAGGCACAAGCATTTACACTTACATGAGTAATCCTTTCCTCGGGAGCCTTTAGCCTTAAGCACCTTTTTGATATTTTAGGCCCATAATATAGTAGAGTAGCGTGACCATATGAAAAGGAGAACAGGGCTCTACTATCTTTAACAGTTGTATAGACAAAGGAATTTCAGCAGGTATTATTTGTATGCATGCAGCACCTGGTGACATTCCCTCTTCATCACAACAGATAAAGCCCTGCCCTCTTGACCAGATACTAGAAGAGCTATGTGATGGAGAAGGTGTGCCTCTCCTTTTCTCTCACTGTTGCCCAGGTTGCTCATGACGGGCAGAGATGCTTGTGCATTTGGCTGTTTACTCCTTCTGATGCAAACTGTCCTGATGGTTACTTCCTGGATTAAGATCAGGGCCGGTGCTACCATAGAGGCCACTCAGGCGGCCGCCTAGAGCGCCAAGCTAAGAGGGGCACCGGGCGCAGCGCAGCACTCACGCGCATTGTTGGCTGTGAGCCGGCCCGTCCAGAGGATTCAGCCGGGCCTGGGTGGGCGAGATGGTGCCTCGTGCCCGTCCAGCCAACACGAAGCCAGGGATGGGGCGGCTCCACGTTCAGATTTCTGGAACGCACCCGGAAGAGAGAGAGAAAGAGAGAGAGAATGTATGGGGTCTTTGAGTGAACGCATGTGTTCATGCGTGTGTTTGTTTGGAGTGAGTGATGCTGAGTGTGTGTGTGCGCGCGTGTGAGTTGCGGGGGATGATTTGGAGGTGATATTCCTATTAAATAATGCATTTTAGATCCATAGATGTTCCTTTCCAATTTGTTTGCTATAATTGGCATGATGTATTTCTTGCACTTTAAAATAAATTTAGCAGTTTCAAGTTTTGTGCTTCTTATTTTTCCCAGGAAACATATGTTCTTAAAAATCAAAGTTGGCATTTTTGGGTGTGTGTGTGAAAGTAGCTCACCTTGCCTAGGGCGCAAAATAGTCTGGCAGCGGCCCTGACTAAGGTGCACATCGGAACAAAGTTATCCTCAGATTTTGCTCTTCTCTGAATGTTGTGATGCAGTTCTTGGGTCAAAAAACCTATGCCTGTACAAATGGGATACAATGTATTTAGAAAAGTATTCTTTGAGAGAAAAATACATTTGGAAATGCATATTTTGTGACAAAATAATATATTTCATCAGGAATATGTATTTCATTAATATTTTATTGTGCAAATGTTTGTTTTTTAATCACAGGTTAATGTAGGAATTGTATGGAGCAGACTTGTGAAATTCATTTGCAAAACTCGCATAGATTGGAGACAGGCTGATCTGCTTATCCCTTATTAGGGGTATGAATTCCTTGAATCTACTGTGTTTTCTTTTCTGTGCCTTGATGGTATTCCAAACCTTCTATTTACTCACCTCCACGGAGAGTGCTTTCCCCAGGCTGAACAGGAGCGGGTGCATGTTGAGGTCAGGGTCCTTGCGGAAGCAGTTGGGTTTGGCGTGATGCTGGTTAACCCTATGGTTCTACCAGCCAGGTGTCTTCTCTTATATTGCTTTATATACTTCCTATTGTATTGCACTTCTTGGAATCTTCTTTCTCGGTTAACTGTGAGATTTCTTCACACTGTTCCCAACTCTACCCTTATTCATGCTTGAGCTATATCTTTGGAATTCGTTGCCACCTAGCATTTATTCGCTTGACTCCCTCCAAATTCTTAGCAAAAAAGCATTCATTGCTGGTTTGGGTTCAGGTGTGACTGAAGTTGTTCCAGTTTTGTTTAATTGGAAGCCAATAAAATGGTTTGACATACTTGGTGCCAACTCACATGGCAGAAGTGTGATTCATTTTATTTCCCTCCTGATTTGCACAATGAATGGTAGAGGCAGAAAGGAGGAAGTGAAAGAAAAGTTAATGGGATGACCTCAGGTTCTAGTATTATGGAAGAGGAAGAAAAATGTCTCCCTATCCTCATTCTCCACACCATGCATAATTTTGTACACCTCTATCAGGTCTCCCCTTAGCCTCCTTTTTTCCAAGCTAAACATTCCCAGCTGTTGTAACCTTCCCTCATAGGAGAGATGCTCCAGCCCCTTAATCATTTTAGTTACCCTTTTCTGCACTTTTTCCAGCTCTTTAATATATCCTTTTTTAGGTGTGGTGACCAGAACTGTACACAGTATTCCAAGTGTGGTGGCACCATTGATTTGTACAAAGGCAATTTTATTCTCAATTCCTTTTCTATGCCTAATATGGAATTTACCTTGTTTACAGTGGCTGCACAACTGGGTTGACATTTTAATTGAGCTATCCACCACAGCACCAAGATCTCTTTCTTGGTCATTAACCAGCAGCTCAGAACCCATCAGGTTATCAGTTGTTGTTGTTTTATCCCAACGTGCATCACTTTGCACTTGCTTACATTGGTCTCTCAGCCAGGAGTTCTTGTTGGATAATGTGAACAATTCCATGCTTCCAGACTCTAGGGGGTGATAGAGACACCATCAGCAGTATTGAGCAGTGCTGAATCAACAGCCACTTGTCTTGTTCATCCCCCTTGTCATCCTGCAACTTGATTGGTTCCTTTCTCTTACTTCCTCCCCCTCTTTGCCTCCGAAACAAGCACCGTGTGTTCTCTCTCCCTGAGGGAAGCAAGTAACCATATCTCAGGTGTTTGCTTACTTACACTCACGCACCCAGCTTTAGGGGGTGCTTTTAGTTGAATAGTCTTAGATAGCCTGCTTCATCGATGTGTATAAAAGCACTAAAGTAAGTTGATTTCAACTTCTTCTAAATTGGCACTAGCCTGCATTTATTTCCTCGACTACTGAATGGTGTGTTACTACGCTTTGTTTGTATAAGGCAACTCTGCTGTAAGTCACATCAGGCTTTCCGACAGTTCTAACAACTTAAGGCAACATCTAAGGTTGCACAAGTGGACTTTCCTCCCATCCCCCCCTCAAACTGCCTCCAGAGAGCCCCTTGACCATTCAGAGCAGATGGGAAGTTTCAGTTCCTGGGGGGATATGTTCTGCCAGCAATGTCTGTTCTGCTGGTGGTGGATAGGCAGAGTGTCTGCTGGCAAACCTATGTTGGGCAGCATGTCTGCCAACAAATACAGGTCTGAAAGACATGTAGAGAACAGCTGCTGGTGGTGTGTATGTGTGTGTTGCAGGAGGGATATTCACTGATTTCAGGGTTTTGTGGGTAGTGATAAAGACTCACAAAAGAATCAAGTGGTCATAGATGGGTGGTTTTCAGGTGCACAAAAGTAAGACTTGTCTCATTCCTGCTTAACAAAGAAAGGTGGTGGACTTTACAAAGTGTCATGGAATTGAGTTTGTTTTTAATGGACCCCAGAATTGTTGTTTTTAAATGGATGCTGTTGTTTTTATACTGTTTTTATGTTTTTTTTAAAAAAAATGTATACTTTTAATGTTTACTATTTTTAATTGTTGTAAACCGCCCAGAGAGCTTCGGCTGTGGGGCGGTATATAAATGTAATAAATAAATAAATAAATAAAATAAAAGCCTTTTGAAATCTCGAACGTAATCTTTTTTATTATTATTTCCAAACATCAGTAAATAAAAAACACTAACAATACAAACACGTCCACAAAAATAAGACAAAACAAAATCGAACAAACAAACAAAACACCAAATAAAATGTTCTCCTCAGCAAAAATATGTAATAATGTTGTCCTTATTATTGTTTTTCTTTATCACTGTCAAATCCAAATCTCTAATTTCTCTCTCCACATTTTCTACACTATTGGTTGAATCCATAGATATACTAGTCATTTTTTTCTCGTCCCTTCATAAAGCTTACAAAAGGTTCCCATTCAGTCATAAATCTTACAGTCGATTTTTCCCTCATTATTGCCGTGAGTTTCGCCATCTCCGCTAGCTCAAACATCTTCAGTAGCCATTCCTCTGTTGTGGGCACTATTTTGCCCTTCCATCTTTGTGCATATATCAGTCTTGCAGCTGTCGTCATATATAAGAATATAGTCCCATGATTCTTTTTCATCTGCTCATCCATAAATCCCAAAAGAAAGTATTCTGGTTTCAATTGGATATTAATTTTTAGGATTTTTTGGATTACAGAATGGATTTGTATCCAGAAAGTCTTTGCTTTTTTGCAGGTCCACCATGCATGGTAGTATGTCCCTTCCTGCTCTTCGCATTTCCAGCACAATCCTGATGCCCCTTTATACATTTTGGCCAATTTTGCTGGTGGCAGATGCCACCTATACATCATTTTGTAAAAAATTTCTTTAAGATTGGTACTTAACGTAAATTTTAGCCCTCTTGTCCACATATTTTCCCATTGTGCCATTGGTATACTATGTCCCATATTCTGGCCCCATTTTATCAAACATTCTTTCATTTGTTCTTCCTCCATCTCAAACCTCAATAAGAGTTTATAAATTTTAGCAATAACATGTTCGTCGTTCGTACATAATGCCCTTTCAGATTCTGACTTTGTTGTTTCAAAACCACAGACTTTTTTTTAATCAATTTTAAACCTTTCTGACATTTGCATATATTCAAACCATTGACATGGGTACCCTTCTTTTGTCAACCCTTCTCTTGACTTTAATTGATAATCCCCTTGCCATGGTTCTAAAATATCACGGTATGTCCACCAATTGTAATTGCCTGTCCTCTCCCTTCTTTGGTATGCTTCCTGCACTGATATCCATAATGGTGTTTTTTGACATAATCTGGGCTTATATTTATTCCATATTTTCAGGATAGCACGCCGTATATAATGGTTGTTGAACTCTACATTAACTTTAACTTTCTCATACCATATATAACCATGCCACCCAAATCTCAAGTCATGTCCCTCTAAATCCAATAGCCTTTTGTTTTTCAACAGTATCCAGTCTTTCATCCATACCAAGCCACATGCAGCAAAGTATAATTTTAGATTTGGTAAACCTAGACCCCCCCTTTCTTTTGCATCCTGTAATAATTTATATTTAATTCTTGGTTTTTTTGCTTTCCATATAAATTTGGATATGTCCTTCTCCCATTGTTTAAATGGTAACTCCGAATTCACTATAGGTATTGTCTGAAACAAGAACAACATTCTTGGTAACACATTCATCTTGATAGTGGCAATTCTTCCCAGCTTTGATAATTGTATTTTATCCCATTTAATTAAATCTTTTTTGATTTCATTCCACACTTTAACATAGTTATTATAGAACAACATACAATTTTTATTTGTTAACATTATTCCTAAGTACTTTACCTTCTTTTCAATCTTAAACCCTGTTTTTTCTATTAGTTTTGATTGGTCTTGGGAGTTCAATTTTTCTGTTAATATCTTTGTCTTCTGTTTATTAACCTTAAAGCCTGCTACTACACCAAATTCTTTTAGTTTATGCATCAAAACTTCTATTCCCTTTAATGGGTCTTCTAGGGTAAGTACCAGATCATCTGCGAACGCTCTCAATTTATATGATTCTTTTTTAATCTTTATCTCTCCAATTTTTTCATCTTGTCTTATATCCCTGTTCAATATTTCCAAAACTGAGATAAATAACAGGGGTGACAATGGGCAACCTTGCCTTGTTCCTCTCTGTACTTCACATGGTTTTGATAGTTCCCCATTAATGATTATTTGTGCCTTTTGTGAAGAATAAATCAATTTAACCCATTTCATGAAGTTATCTCCAAAACACATTTCTTCTAAAATTTTGAAAATGAAGTTCCAGTTAACATTATCAAACACCTTCTCCGCATCAAGAAAAATCAAGGCAGCTTGTTTCTCTGGATGTTTATCTAGGTATTCCACAATATTTAAGATGGTTCTAACATTGTCTTTTAACTGTCTCTTTGATAGAAAGCCACTCTGATCTTCATGAATTATGAATTATCTTCTTGTAGAACTTTTAAAAATCTTTCTGCCAGTATTGTTGTGAATAATTTATAATCATTGTTCAATAATGAGATTGGTCTGTAATTTTTAGTCAAAGTAGGATCTTGTCCTTCTTTTGGTATTAATGTTATATATGCCATTTTCCAAGTATCTGGTATCTTCCCGGTATCCAGGATGGAGTTCATTACATTTTGTAGTGGTCGTAACAACTCCTTTTCAAAGTTTTTGTAATACGCGCCTGAAAAACCATCTGGGCCCGGTGATTTTCCCAGTTTAATTTTTCTGAATGCCTCAGTCATTTCTGCTAATGTTTTAGATCTATTCATAATCTGTTTCTGTTCTTCTGTAATTTTGGGTAATTTTTGCTTTTTAATGTATTCATCTATTTTCTCCGGTGCAACATCGTGTCTTTTGTAAAAATTTGAGTAGAAATGGTGGAAGCTTCTTTGTATGGTTGTATTATCTTTTAGTTCCAGATCTCCTTCTTGTATCTTTATTATCGTGTTCTTTTGTCTCTCTTTTCGTAATTTATAAGCCAACCACCTCCCTGGCTTATTTGCAAATTCAAAGTTCCTTTGTTTCGTATAGTTTAATTTTGCTTCCATCTCTCTTAATGATAACATGGATAGCTGTTGCTGTAGTATTTTAATTTGCTGGATAATAATTGCACTTCCAGGCATGTTCTTTAATTCTTCTTGTTCAGAACCTGAACAATTCCTTGTTCAGAACCTGAATCTTGCTCTCTTGAATTTCCACTCTATCCTTAGCATCTCTAACCTCCATTGCTATTTGTTTCAAAGATTTATCCAATCCTTTTATCTCTTGGGACACTTCATTCTTTATGTCTGCCATTTGTTTCCCCAGATTGCTTCCCAGTTCATCAATCTTTTTACTTGGCTGCTCAAACATCTTCTTTACATTATCAGACGTATCTATCTTTTCAGACGAAAGGTCTAATGATCCTTTTCTTTCACCTCTTACATTTTTCTTAGACATGTTTCCCAGTTGTTTAGTTCTTTTGGTTATCAACTGCTGTGAAACTTCCTCCGCATAACAACAGCTTGCCAGAGAAAAGTCTTTTTCCTCCCCCACCTCCTGAAACTTTTCCTTCTAAGCGTCCTTCTCAGATTTAGCCCAAGGTAAGAAAATTCACTTATACTGTTTTTTATTCTTATGCTGTCTTTTATTCTTTAGTCATTCAGAGACCAGATAATTCACCACTACATATCTGTGTTTCCTTTCGGTGATTTACTTTACTTTCCCCTTTTGTTCTTAACTCAGAGAAAAGAGATTGTCTCACCCTTATGTTGTAAGTAAGTAATTCTTTTCTTCTGTTGAGATGAATATCACTGACCTTCGAAGTCGTATTTCATGATAATTTGTTGTTGTCAGTGGTGTTGTCAGACGGACTTTGCATCTTGAAACTTCATAGAGATCAAGATCTTCAAAACGACCATGGAAGATGATTCCCAATAGCAGTTTTTTGTCAGCCAATAATTGTCTGGCAAAATAAACCTCGTGTTAGACAGCCAGCGAGCTATGTTTGTTTGGTTTCCCTGCTATTCCCTTTGATCTAGAGAATTTTGCTCGGCTGAGCCTTCTAGCTGTCAATCAGGTCGTTTTGTCTCCCCGTTTAGCACGGAGCTTCATGGAGCTTCAGCCCACCATTGCTTCTTCACTGGAATCGCCCACCTTTCAGCCTTTTGAAATCTCAAGGCTGTATAGCCAGTCAACAGGCACTACAGTATGGCTTTGAGTAGATTAGGCACGGAGGAAGGTTGGACATCCACAATTTCAGGAGGTCCCATGCCAGCATATAGCTGGATGGTGGAGGCATTGTCCAGTGTTCAGTGAGAAATCTCAAGTGCTCTTTACTCTATTGTTCTGGAGCTTTACTAGTTTACCTGACCAGGCAAAATTGAGCCGTTGGCTCTATGCTAACTCAGTAACCTCTGCCTTTCACCCAAGGCAAGAGGCAGATCAAAGTTATACCTGGAATTGGTGTTTTGTGGTCAACCATTGCTGCTCCTCCCTTCCACAATGCATTTCTAGGTCTTGTTATTTGATATTGCCTAACTGTGGATTTTGGCTTTTTCTTTTCTAATTTTTTTTAAAAAAGAGTTTAGCATACAGATTGAGCTTAGTGTGTTTGTTGATATTAAGCCTTTTTAAGTTTCCTAGCAGAGTACTAATTTACCAGATACTGTAGAGGACATTGTTGAGCTACATTGGAATTTGTCACAATCAACAAAGTAGTTGTATTTATGTAATTCTACTTGCAAATGTGCTCAGATTTTTGGGTGGAGTGAGGTTTTCCGTTATGCGTTCCACCTGAAATGTGAAAGATAATCTCTGTCCTTGCTTGTCACTTGTAGCACATTTGTGTGGAAACATCATTCAACAGGCCTTTCTAGCCTCTCCAGTGAGATGATACGGACTTCTTTTGGGTTGTTGCTATGGCGGCAACCCAGTAGAAGCCAATATGGACTGCAGGAGTTGCTGCAAAGGCCTGTTTTTGGCACTTCCAGAAACAGGCATCTCCAGCCTTGCCCAGCCCCCATCCAGGCTTCTGTTGAATCATTGCCATAGCGACAACCCAGCAGAAGTTCGGATGTGGCATGGGAAGGTCTGGAAAGGCCCGTTTCTGGAAGTGCCACAACCGGGTCTTTCTAGCCTCTCCCGCACAGGGAATTTTCTGTATTTTTTTGAAAGTTAAGGATTTCCCCCCTGGACCCTGTTTTGCCCCCTATTTCCTAGACTTGTCCAGGCAAAACTGGGCAGATGGTCACCGTAATTTAACTACCATTCTGTGTATGTTTACTCAGTAAGGTTTATTCCCAGGAAAGTGTAATTGGGTTGCAGCCCAACTGTCCTATTGAAATGTTACCCACTGCCAAATCATCCTTTTGCACTTTTTACCACACATGTCAGGAAACGTCTGTCTGAAATGGAAGTCATTAATATTCTTTTGCAAATGGAGACTGAGGGTGAGTGGTGATAACAATATGTGGCAACAATCCTATGTACACTGTGGTAAGAGCCTCCCCCCCCCCCCGATGGGCTCAGGGAGTCCGTGTCTAGCCACGATTCCAATGATAGATAGACATGAGGTAAGGTCAGGAAGCGTCAGCTTTATTTCACGCAAGCGGAAAGACTGTCTGTTTCAAATACAGAAGCAGTTCCAAGTATTCAACTACTCGGAGATTTTATACAGTCTGCAAAACAAGTTACATATTAGATTATACAGTGGCATACTTGGGTAAATTTCCACAAGAAGCCCATAGACCAACATTGGAGCTGCTGCCCTTAGCAGAAACCCATTGTGTATTGTCTTGTTGACTGAGCAAGCCGGATTTCTCCAGATAACATACTTATCTCTTGACCCCAACTGTGTACGTGGTCTCTTCGTTTAGGTTGCATGACTGACAAGGCAAAGGTTACCTATAAGTTATTCATCAGAACAACAAGATAATGACATTCTCATTTCAACACATAGTTGGAACCCTTGGAGTAAATTTCATTGAACTCTGTGGGACCTAAATCCAAGTAAATATGCATGGCATGGGCCGTACAACATCACTACAGGGTCTTTGTGGGGAAGGTGGAACTTTACAACTGCATTGCCACAATATCTCACTTGCAAGGCTCCCATTAAGGTATTTCCATTGGAGTTCTACTGAGGAAAATTCTGACCAGCAAAATATCTCAATCTATGCCAATATGAGCAAGATTTCCTAAAACCTTTGCTGGGTCATCATACTTGGAGTCAGGAATTTTGAGTCATGAAGGAAACTCTTTCCCAACATAGATAGTTGTTTTTAGCCATCCCCTGTGGTATGTGGCTTGGCTCGCTTGCTTGAGTTACTTGTGCCTACTTGCTCCCTGGTGCAAAGGAAGAAGTGGGTCTCTAGCTGGTGCTGTACAAGTAATTTTTTTTAATAATTCATTTTGATCCATAAACTTTCATCTCCAATTTGCTTTGATATAATTGGTATGATGGTATGATGTATATGTTGTAACAATTGCTGATAATTGCCATCCTTCTTAAAAAGTCTTTTTTTAAAAAAATAACAGGACTGCCTATTATTATTATCATCTATTTTCTTGCTTGTTGGTTTTTTTCTAGATGGATATAACAGGCTTTGCCAAGTCATGCTGTCTTTCACTGATCCATAAATTTCCTGACTATTAACATGTTTTAAGTATGACTGCTTTCTGGATGGTGGTATGGATATATTTTGTTCTTTATTTCAGTGATTTCAGCATTAAGGTATTATGTAGAACAGGTTTGTCTTAATTGTGTGCTGTAAATTCAGACATGTGTCCAACCCCCCATTTGATTTGAGAGTCTTTTGGGCATGAAACCAAGCTAGATGGAAAATCTCTTTTTCCTGATATAGTTTGTGGAGGGTCTTGACTCAGAAGACAAACCACGATCATCATAACAAAAGCCAATGCTCTATTGCTTCCACCACCTCCTGAAAACATTGTTGTTTCAGGAAGCTTTCCCTGGATGACCGCCCCACCCCCCATTTTATCAGAAGAACTTTATTCTTTTCAAAATATAATTTGTAATATGGTATTTTTATTCTGTTTTTATTCTTTTATTCTATTTGTTTTTCACTGCTCCAAAAACTTTCGATGGGGAGTGGTATATAAATATTGTAAATAAATAAATGTATAAATAAATTTGGACACACATGTAGCATAAAGAGAAACTTGATACCTAGAGCTCATTATGCTACGAAACATCAAATGGTAGCTGTTTCTCATACAGCACTACCACCAAGAGGTCATACTGCACCTGGCTATCTGTGTTTCAGATATCATGTAAGGACCTTCATGAAATAAATTTGAAAAATGCCTCAAGTTGTATTTTTCCTTAGATAATATAATAAAGTTGTCTGCTCAATGGACAGCATCCAACTGGTAGCCATAATTTTGCATTGTGTAACAGATTCCATAGCACTATACACTGTGTGAAGTATTTACTTTTATTTAACTAATCTCTCCCAACTCAGCTTCATTGAATGGCTCCAGGTTCTAGTATCTAGCATCCACTTCCTCATAGCATGTATAATTTTATGTACCTTTCTCATGCTCCTGCTTGCTCACCTTTCCCCCCCAAAGTTAAGAGTTCCAGCTGTTGTTACCTTTCCTCATAGAGAAGTTGCTCCAGCCCCTTGATCTTCTGCTTGTCCTTTTGTTCACCTTTTCCAGCTCTGTAACATCCTTTTTGAGGTGTGGTGACCAAAATTGTGCTCAATATTCCAAGTGCGGTCACACCATAGACGTGTATATTGGCAATTCTATTTTTTATTCTTTTTCTGATGAACTGGCCTTTGTTTTTTCTTTTTCTTTGTCTTTTGTACAGCACAATGGATTGTCATTTTTATTGAGCTACCCACCACAACCCCAAGATCCCTCCCCTGATCAGCTACTGCCAGTTCAAACCCATCAGTCTATAAGCATCATCAGACGGGCGGGCGGGGGGGGGAATCACGTTTTCTTACCGTGTATGAACCGAGCAATTTTCACAGAGAAGAGACCAGTGACCACATGGCCTGTAGATTTCAATGGGCATAATGTCCTCTAGTGGGCATTTTATAATGCAATTTCAGAAGAGTTGGAATAAAAGCTCTGTTTTGTCATTCTAAAATTTACAAAAAGAGTGGAAGATGTGCAAGAGGTGAATGGCATCGTTAAAAGGACCCATGAACATCTGTGAGTGGCCAGTAACAAGCATGCTATAAACGCTCATCTGATGGCACTCTATATGAGAAGTCAGCAGTTTTTGCCGCAAGGTCGATCACTTTATACATTCAGACTACAAATCTCTATCCAAACCACAGACCTCATGGGCAATTGGCCACAACATCTAGCCAAGTTTTGGAGTTTACTGTTTCTTCCTCCATTCCTTGCTTTTTATATGACCTGATGAAGTGTTCTGGAGAACTCAAAAGCTTGCACATTTTTATGGAATTTTGATTTGTTCTAAAATAAAGGTATTGCCTAATGGAGAGCTCCATCAGACGAGCATTTTACTGCATGCTCATTATAGGCACTCATGGATTTTCGCAGGTCCCATTCATGTCCTCTGCCTCCCTTGTGCCTCCCACCGCTTCTAGTCTTCTTCGCATGACAAAAAAACACCCCAGTAAGTCTGACTTATTTTTATAGGCGGAAGTTGCCACTAACTCCTGTTGTGTGCAAGAGAAGCAGCAGAATCAAAACAGCCCACTGAATGGGCCACATGCACATTGTTTACTTCCTCTTTCAAAAGAGGAAGTAATGAGGGGAAAACGTTCAGGTGGAGAAGCGCTGGTAAGCAAACACGATTTCCCCGTGTGATGACACTTGGAAAATCTTGGGGGGTTTTCTTTCTCATGGAACAACACAGCTATCTTTGTTTGTGGTTTGTTTTTAGTAAAATAAGTGTTCGTTGTAAAACTGCCAATTTATTATCTGGGGCCCTTCCACACGTCGTTCTCGGAGTGCATGTATTCGACCCCAGTGCACCCCGAGAACGAGCGTGTAACTTGCCTGTAAAAGAAACGACGAAGAGACGCTGACGCAGCCCAGCTTCCTGCTCCTCCGCCCGGGACGGAGAGCTGTTTTTGAAGAAGGCGGGGGAGAGAGCTTCTTCCGCTCTCTCCCACGAGAGAAAGAGAGAGAGAAGGCAGGGCGAGAAGCACGCGGGATAACTGGGGGGGGGCACGGCGAGGTGAGCCCAGGTGAAAGGCTCTTTGCGAGGCGAGCGCTGCTCACGTCCCGCGGCTGCCGGTAGCAATCTCTCTCCCTGCCTCCCTCCCCTCTCTCTCTCCACCCCCGCTTCCCCAAGCATCGAGGGACGACACATGGGGCCCGTGTGTGTGTGTGTGTGTGTGTGTGTGTGTTTTAATCGCCTTTGCAAACAGGCTCAGGCAGGCACTGCCGCCCTCCCCCCTCTTGCCTCGAGCTGCGTGGAAATGATTCATCCCTCCCGCAACTGACAGGGACTCTGATGTTGTGAGTGTGCCCGAGGGCAAGAGAAGCCCCCCCCCCCCCCCGCAACTTGGCTTCGCTTTCGGAGGTGCCTTGCAAAGCAGAGGGAGGAAGAGGTTCTTTCGCGTCTCTTCCTCGTTTCTTTTACAGGCAAGTTAGACTATCGTTTTCAGGGTGCCCTGGGGCGCATAAATGCACTCTGGGGACGTCGTGTGGAAGAGCCCCTGATCTTTGCCTTTGCTTCCCTGAGTAATTCTATGAGTCTGGCCGGCTTTTCTTTTTTTAATCAGTTGTCAGAGGTGTGTTTGCTAGAAGCCAGTCAAGGCTTGTTCAGATCTTGCACATTTGTCTTACTGCTAAACATTGCACCATCAAAGCAAGTACCTTATTTTATACACCCTCATCTTTTGTTTAGCAAAGCTGCCATGCTCATTATGATGCAGAGTACCTACTTTGTATATTTTCTGTGTGCAGAAACAGTTCAGTGCCCTATACAATAAGAGATTCATTGAAGAGGAGGAATGTGCCTAGAGCTGGGATATGTGCTGTAGTGCCCATGGGCCCCAATGGGCCCCATAGACACCATCCTTGGTGCCCACTGAGACACTTGACTCCACCCGATTTTTATTTTCATAGCAGCTAGGATTGCTTCAAAGAGAAGTGGGAGCCTCCGGTAGCTGCCATCTTAATTTGCCATGAATGCTACCAAGGGAGGTTATTTGTCCTTGTGACTAGCCATGCCCGCTGCAACAGTGGGAAACTGAGTGATACTGCCTTGCCCTGCCTGCACCCATGGATGTTGCACTTGGCAAACATGCAGGGGGGCAGGAGGGGCAAGCCTGTATTTATTTATTTATGATATCATTTATACCTCACCTTTTTTCCTCTAAGGAACTCAAGGTGGCATACATAATCCTCCTCCTCCTCCTCCATTTTATCCTCACAACAACAACCCTGTGAGGTGGGTTGGGCTGAGAGTCTGTGATTGGCCCAAAGTCACCCAGTGAGCTTCCATGGCCAAGTGGGGACTGGAACCTGGATCTCCCAACTCCCAGTCCAACACTTTAGCCACTATGCCACACTGGCTCCAGTCCCTTTCCCACTCTTGCACACATGCACATCTGTGGAAAACTGAAGTTTTTTTCTTTTAATTGCACACATTTCTGGGCATAGACAAGTGTGAAAAAGCTGTGCAAAAAAAAAAGGACCAGGACTAACATTGGGTGCTACCCTATGCCTCCAAATGTCACCCAATGAACACAGTAAATAGATAAAAGTATCCCAAGAAATAGGGAAATAATCATTAGATATTTACTGTTAGATAAATACTGTTAGATATTTTTTAAAATATATATATACATATAAATTTTAAAACCGTCCAGCGAAAAACTCAGTGCACCTATTTGTTTTAAATTTGGCTGATTTCATCTATTCAACATGAGGCTACACTGATGGCAAATGTCATAGAATCATAGAATAGCAGAGCTGGAAGGGGCCTACAAGGCCATCGAGTCCAACCCCCTGCTCAATGCAGGAATCCACCCTAAAGCATCCCTGACAGATGGTTGTCCAGCTGCCTCTTGAATGACTCTAGTGTGGGAGAGTCCACAACCTCCCTAGGTAACTGATTCCATTGTCGTACTGCTCTAACAGTCAGGAAGTTTTTCCTGATGTCCAGCTGGAATCTGGATTCCTTTAACTTGAGCCCGTTATTCCGTGTCCTGCACTCTGGGAGGATCGAGAAGAGATCCTGGCCCTCCTCTGTGTGACAACCTTTTAAGTATTTGAAGAGTATTATTATGTCTCCCCTCAATCTTCTCTTCTCCAGGCTAAACATGCCCAGTTCTTTCAGTCTCTCTTCATAGGGCTTTGTTTCCAGACCCCTGATCATCCTGGTTGCCCTCCTCTGAACACGCTCCAGCTTGTCTGCGTCCTTCTTGAATTGTGGAGCCCAGAACTCGATGCAATACTCTAGATGAGGCCTAACCAGGGCCGAATAGAGAGGAACCAGTACCTCACGTGATTTGGAAGCTATACTTCTATTAATGCAGCCCAAAATAGCATTTGCCTTTCTTGCAGCCATTTTGCACTGTTGGCTCATATTCAGCTTGCGATCTACAACAATTGCAAGATCCTTCTCGTTTGTAGTATTACTGAGCCAAGTATCCCCCATCTTGTAACTGTGCCTTTGGTTTCTATTTCCTAAATGTAGAACTTGGCATTTATCCCTATTAAATTTCATTCTGTTGTTTTCAGCCCAGCACTCCAGCCTATCAAGATCACTTTGAAGTTTGTTTCTGTCTTCCAGGGTATTAGCTATCCCACCCAATTTGGTGTCATTTGCAAATTTGACAAGCATTCCCTGCACCTCCTCATCCAAATCATTAATAAAAATGTTGAAGAGCACTGGGCCCAGGACTGAGCCCTGCGGCACCCCACTCGTTGCCTCTCCTCAGTTTGAGAAGGTTCCATTGATAAGTACTCTTTGAGTCTGATTCTGTAGCCAACTGTGAATCCACCTAATAGTTGTTCCATCTAGCCCACTTTTAGCTAGTTTGTTAATCAGAATATCATGGGGCACTTTGTCAAAAGCTTTGCTGAAGTCAAGATATATGACATCCACAGCATTCCCACAGTCCACAAGGGAGGTTACCCGATCAAAAAATGAGATCAAATTAGTCTGACAGCCCTTGTTCCTGACAAATCCATGTTGGCTTCTAGTGATCACCGCATTGATTTCAAGGTGTTTACAGATTGACTTCTTTATAATCTGCTCCAGAATTTTCCCAGGGATGGATGTCAGACTGACTGGTCTGTAGTTCCCAGGTTCCTCCTTTTTGCCCTTTTTGATGATAGGGACTGTAAAGGAAGCACGCCCCAGCAAAGCTGGCCTTTCCACTGGATTTTGCACAGATCCCCAGAACATACGCACACAGCTCACAATTTAGAGGTTTAAGACCATTTTATTTCAGGATAAGTAGTAGGTTACATGGGATTAGCATACTAAAACTCTAAAACATGCATATATATAAGAACCCAGAAAAAGCAAGCCAGAAACAAATCATACATCACCCAACCTTGGAGTCAGCCAGCACAGACCAACCCCCCTTTCCAAAGAATCGGCTTTATAGATTCTTTTTTGCAACTCTTTCCCCCCTCCCCTTGGCTTTCCATACGAAGATCTTTCACACCTCCGCCTGAGATGTTAATTTCTCTCAAGGCCGGCCAGACCTTGCCCCAAGCGGTTCCTGGATGTGCCAGAACTCCCCCATGCAGCTGGCTGCTTATCTCCCAGTTCCTAGGAACCATAATGATAAAATTTAACATATTAAAAGACAGGCCATTCCCAGTACCATTCACCCATCCCTTACAGGGACAACGTTAGCCCTTCTCCAGTCGTCCGGCACCTCACCCGTCTTCCATGATTTTGCAAAGATAATAGACAAAGGTTCTGAGAGTTCTTCCGCTAGCTCCTTCATTACTCTTGGATGCAGTTCATCGGGCCCTGGAGATTTGAACTCATTCAAGGAAATTAGGTGTTCTTTGACAGTTTGTTTATCAATCTCAAACTGCAATCCTGCCCCCTCAATTTCTGCTTCACTTTTTCCAGGGGGCGTCATAGACCCGCTTTTGGGAGAAGATTGAGGCAAAGTAGGAATTGAGCACTTCAGCCTTTTCTTTGTCATCTGTTATCAATTTGCCCTCCTCATTAAGCAGTTGAACCACCATTTCTTTCCTCTGTCTTTTACTACTCACATATCTGAAGAAAGCCTTTTTACTGCTTTTAGAATCCCTCACTAATCTCAGCACATTCACAGCTTTAGCCTTCCTGACGCCATTTCGGCACTTCTGTGCCACCTGTCTGAACATTGGTTTCCTCTGTTGTCTTCTATCTTTTCTCCTTGTTGGAATTGTTTGTAACTATTCCTTGCCCCATTTATTTTAATCCAGATGCTCTCGATGGGGCTCCCAGTCTGATCTGCCTGTATTTCTGTGCAGGGATAGGTATTTTTAACATATAGTGCAACTCCACCTCCCTTTCTATTTCTTCTGTTCTTTTTGAAAAAGTTTATCCTTCAGTTGCTATATTCCAGTCATGGGAGTCATCCCACTAAGTTTCAGTTATACCTATCAAGTTGTATTTGCCTTCATGTAATAAGAGTTCAAGTTCATTCTGTTTGTTTCCCATGCTCTGGGCATTAGTATATAAACATCAAAGACGATGCGTTTTATAGTCTGGCTTTGTTCCTACATTGTTGCGGACACTATTTTGGAGCTGTTCTCTGTACTGTGGTGCATGGGCCTTCATCCATTGTTGCCTTGAAGTTTACGTCTCCCGCCCCATAAGATTCAGTTTAAAGCCCTCCTGATCTTCATGCTGTGGCCGAACACATTCTTTCCAGCCCTTGTGAGATGCAACCCATCCCTTGCCAGCAGTCCATGTTCCAAGTAGCGTAGCCCGTGGTCCCAGAATCCAAAACTGTCATGTCGGCACCACTTTTGTAGCCAGTCGTTCATCCAGAGTATTTTTCTTTCCCTTTCTAATCCTCTTCCAAGAACCGGGAGGATGGATGAGAAAACTCCCTGGGCCCCAAAGTTCTTCAGTTTCCTTCCCAGAGCTTCAAAGTCTGAAATGATATCTTCGTAGCTCTGCTTGGTGACATCATTTGTTCCCACATGGATGAGAAGAAAGGGGAATGTGTCCGTGGGCTTTATGAGCTTCGGTAACCCTTCAGTCACATCTCTAATCTGTGCTCCAGGGAGAAAGCACACCTGGCGAGTCCATGGGTCTTCACGACATACTTGGGTTTCAATCCCACGCAGCAGGGAGTCTCCCACAATGACTACTCTTCTCTTCTTCTTGGTTGACCTACCTTCTGCCTCTTGTTCACTGTTGCACAGTGTCTCCTGTATTTCTTCCTCTGCAAACTGTCCTTCAGTCTCATCCTCCAGTAGCTGAAAGCGGTTGCTTAACTCTAATGGTTCCACCGGTGCAGAATGCCTTCTAGTTCTTATGCTCCTAACTGTCACTCTTTTCCAGAGAGTTTCCTCTTCATTGGCTTTCCTCCCCTCAGCATACTCCACTTCTGCTTCAGCTGGCTGATGCTCATCAATCTCATGTGCTTCTTGTTGCTGTTGCAGTTCCACCGTTTGGTCTAAGAACTTCTCGTCTTCTCTTATTCCTTGGAGGGTGGACACTCGCTGCTCAAGTCCTCTCACTTTTTCTTCCAAAAGTGCCACCAGCTTGCACTTGTTGCAGGTGTACGCCATGTTGAGCTCAGGCAGAAACATGAACATTGCACACCCTTTGCAGGTCACCACCTCTAGGGACTCCTTTCCATCCATATTGTCTATTTCTGCTTTGTTTTTTTGCTTTCTGATTATAGTGGAATTGCCTTTGCTTTGTCCTGTCCTCTCTGAAGGTACACAACTATATGAGTATGTCTTAAGAGAAAATAAGATTTTTTGGTTGGGTTTTTTTTTTTTTTTGTATGTGTGTGTTTTGGGTTTGTGTGTTTCTATTTATGTTTTTCTTTGTTTCCCCCCCCCTCTTTTTTTTCTTAGAGGCCTCCCCTGCTGAACTCCTCCTGTCAAACTCCTGTTTGCTCTTCCTGTTAGCTCGCTCTCTGGGAACTGGCTTACTTTTCTAACTTCTACTTCAGCTGAGCCAGCTGCTCTTCCCTGCTTCTGCTCAGTTCCAAGTCAGGAAACAGAATGAGGTCACTGGGAGGCCAACAGCAATCAGGCCACTGATTGCTGAGAACAATCAGCAATCAGGCCACACCCCCTTCAGCAACTCTCCTCACCCACCCCTTCCCTTCTTCACTCAGCACTCAGGAGCACATGGCAAGCACACGGCCTCTTTAAATTGGCAGCCTCCTGGATTTCCTTGAGGCTTTTCTTCTCCCCTTACCTTGGTCTCCTCTTCCCCTACACTCCCCCTGTCAAACTCCTGTTAGCTCTCTCTCTCTTCGCTCACTCTCTGTCATCCAATTCTGTCAAAAAGCAAAACTATTATAGTAATTTCTAATGATAGTCATTGGGTGGCACAAAACTCTGTATTTCCGAATTCAATGTAACTGGGTAGCCACCTCAAATCCATTCATGGTGAATCTGGCTTGAATTTCCAAACTGGAGTGTGAATTGAATGTTGTGGTCAGTACATAACAGTGCTGATTATACGATTGCTAAAATGAGATGTGTTCTTCCTAGTTGGCATTTTTAGGACTGGATGTTCTTTATGGGGTATTTAGTCATTGACTTCCCATTACACATAATATGTGGGCACATTGGAGTGTGGCTAGCAGGGAAGAGAGTTAAATGGCTCTGTTGATCCCTATGTGAATTTCAAGGGGTCTCTAATCTATAGTTAGGGATGATGGGACTTGTAGTCCAATGTACATGGAGGGCGCCAGATTAGGGAAAGCTGAGTTTGTGTAACTAAACTGGAACAAAGCCTGGCAGCAAAGCACATCCTGAATGTTACACCCTAATAGAAGAGCCAAAAAAATCGTGACTAGTGCCATAGTTTCCCACACCCACTCATAATGCTCCTTTACTTCACTCTTTCCAGAGCTTCTGTTGCAGCATAGATTGATCTTCTAAATGAGAATGCAGTGAAACACAAAACTGATTCATCATTTAAGTGGACTCAAAGATGAAGATACATATTAATTTATTCAATTTTTTTACTAATACATATTAGTTTATTCAATTAGTTTATTCAATTAGTTTATTCAATTAGTTTATTCAACTCCTAATACATATTAATTTATTCAATTTTTTTCAATTTCTTTTTATTACAGTCAACAGACCAATAAAACATATGAAAACACATAATAAATATTTTAAATACATGGAATTAAAGCAAAGTATGATTGCATTATTCTAAAATACCTAAGTTTTTTTGGTCCATGTCATTAATTTAGATCATCCTCTTCCCAGAATATTTCATTCCTTCTGAAATACTTGTTTAATTCAAAGATGGACATTACTTCCACTTTTCATGTGGTCAGCTGTCTGGTCTACTTCTCTGTTCTTATGGACATGGGGATTTTTCAAACCACAACTGCACCTTTTTATAACCCTAAATCTTTCACCTAGTTCCCTTAAGAAAAATACATACAGTTGCACAAGTCACAAGTTCTTGTGAGTAATGTTTTTTGAGCAATACCAAGTTGCAAGGTCTTTGAGCAATATCAAAACATATTTCCAAATCATTTTTCATCAGGCCTTATCTAAATTAAAGCATCTAACTCTTGATACAGTGTTCTCTGTGCGTATGCCTACTTTCCCCCACTTAATATTAAAACATTACCCTATCACTTGTACATCCATTTAAACCCATTCTATGTCCCCCAAAAGCTTCATTCTTTATGCTATGCCAACAAACTCTTATAAACCCTGCTTTACACATATTTAGTAAAATTTCAAATGAAGAAAAAATCTTACATAATCCCTAGGTGCCACATTCCCTTGATCCTTTAAGGGGATCCCAATGCAGGGGAGTAGGATGCCCAGTCCCACTTCCACTCCCAAATTGATCCAACCCAATGCCAATCATGCAACAAGGTGTGGGTGGGTGCATCTCTCTCTCTCTCTCTCTCTCTCTCTCTCTCTCTCTCTCTCTCTCTCTCTCTGTGTGTGTGTGTGTGTGTGTGTGTGTGTGTATATATATATATATATATATATATATATATATATATATATATGTGTGTGTGTGTGTGTGTGTGTCTTACCACATTGCCACCTCGCTGCCAAATCTATTCATTCAATTTCATTTATCACATTTATATACCACCCCCATAGCTGAAGCTCTCTGGGTGGTCCACAAAAATTAAAAACCATTAAAACACATTCTACAAAGTACAAAAAGAAAAGTGATTACATAAAAACATATACAGTGATAACACACAGAGAGGCAACATATATCTAAAAACAGTTTGTTAAACCATCAGCCAAAGACAATCCAAGACCTAATTTCAAACTCATTGTATGCTGTGAAATGCCTGAGAGAAGAGGGCAGTTTTAATCTGTGCCAAAAGGATAACAATGTTGGTGCCAGGCGTGGCCAATTTTTGATGCCATTCCAGGTGTCCTCTAACCAGAGCCAATTGCCCATGCCAGAGAGGTGCATGCTATCAGGCCTGGACAATTCTTCCCAGATCAATGCACTTCTGTATTGCCCAATGACCCACTCTCCTTGAGCTTCCACAAAACACCCCATGGCCTTATTCATCTTCCTTCTGGCCCCATGCACTTTTGCGAGGATGGACCATATTATAGTTATGCCTGCCAGATAACACTGCAACTCAAGGATGTCCCTCCAAGCCGCATTGATCAAATCGAACCCCTTTCATGCCTCCAGATTTAGGGTGACCATATGACCGGGTTTGCCTGGATTTGTCCGGGTTTGCCTGGATTTGTCCGGGTTTTTGATGGCAAATCCGGGAGGGGGAGGGAAATCCGGATTTTTTTTTCCAAAGAGCAGCTCTAATGGGAATTAATAAAAATGCTTATAACTCCGTCATTTTTTAAGATAAAGACATGAAACTTGGCACAATGGTAGCTCTTAGGAAGGGCTTTAGTCATACCAAATTTGAAACAGATCTATTTATCCATTGATTTTTTAGGAATTTTTTTAAAAATTGAGGTTTTAAAATTATTATTTTTTAAATCACCATTTTTAAAGATAGAGATGAAACTTTGCACCAAGAAAGGATTTAGGTAGAGCTTTAGCCACACCAAATTTGAAACAGATCTGTTCATCCATTGATTTTTTAGGAATTTTTAAAAAATGAGGTTTTAAAATTATTATTTTTTAAAATTGTCATTTTTAAAGATAAAGAGCTGAAAGTTGGCACCATGAAAGCTTTTAGGTAGAGCTTTAGCCGTACCAAATTTGAAACAGATCTGGGGGCAGTAGCAAACCCTGTTAACAACAACAGCAGCTTGCAATGAGTGAAGATACAGTCAGAAAAGATATTTGAGGAAAGGGGAGAATGTAACACACAGAGTATAGCAAAAGCTTCAAAGTACAGCAAAACCTACAAAAGTAGGAGTGAGTGAAGTTAATTTCAGATACATTGAATCTCTCACTTGTTCTTTATTTCAGTGATTTTAACATTAAGATGTTATGTAGAACAGATTTGTCTTAAATGTGTGCTGTAAAATCAGACATGTGACCAAGGCTATGTTCGGGTGGGCACGCCCCCTTGGTACTGGACACGCCTCCTTGGGGACGACCATGTTGTCCTTTTTGGTTTCCAAAATATGGTCATCCTATCCAGATTGTTCTCACCCAAGTAGATGATGACGGCATCTGGGCAGCTACGCGTTGTGGTGTGGCCTAATACCATTGGTCTCAGTCCATTCCAGAGCATGCACCCTCCTGCACACTGAGGTAAGCCTTATCCCTTGATGCAGGCCCAAACTGATGCCCAGAGCATTCCAGAGTGCATGCCACCATACCCAATGTACGATGCTGTATCTGCAAATCAATCTTGACCTTTTTTGTTGTTGTTCTGCAGCTATAAAATAGATGAAATCCATGATGAGAAGCTCTAACTTGAGTATATGGTCTGAAGGCAGATGATTTCCAACCTCTGGATTGCCTATAATTTCACCTCCTCAGAACCCTCACTCAGCCATGGTTGTGAATGGGCCCTCTGTCAGGGACTCTTAGGTGAACCAGAGAGAGACAACACATATCTAAAACAGTGGCTCTGTTCAGAAGACACCTTAAACCACAGTTTTAACCATGGTGAATAAGGCTTTTTGCCTTCTTCACCATGGTTAAAGCCATAGTTTAAGGCGTCTTCTGAACAGGGCCAATTTGTTAAACCATCATCTAACACTTCCCCTTATGATCAGTTTTTGAATGTCTGATCCTAAGGCGTAAGCCTTGTGAAAGGATTGCCACGTTGTGGACATCTAGGCCCCAATCTCTACCATCTGACTTGGATGTGACCATCAGTTCGTTTACTCATAAAGCCGCCCAAAAAGGCCAAGGTGGAGGCTGCCCTGAATAACCTGGCTTTGTATTCCAACCCGCACAACTTGTTGGCCTTTTGGCACAGCTGGCCAGCAGTCTTCCTCCCATCGGGAGTTGCTGGTTTCTCCCAGCATCAGCCCTCTAATGCCCTTCATGGGCAGAAAACAGCATAGTAGTAGGGGTGGGGCATGTGCCTTACTGAAGAAGGAGATGGCTGCACATGGTTTTGGGAGGAAGGCCCTGGTCCCATAGCTATGCCTAATATTGTAGGATCATTAATTCAGAAGGGGGGAAGACAGGTGTCCCTGTTTCTGTTGCTAACAGGGAAGGAGCTAAATGTGTTTTGATGCTGACATGTATGAACACAGTGTGGATGTTGAAACTGATTTCAATACTCCCTGCATTGTTCCTCACTCCCAAGTGCCCACAGATCCTCCAGGTATGGGCCTGGACTGATTCTTGCCTCTGGTGCCAAGGATTGGAATCTCTCCGGAAACTGAGATAGGGCATCTGCAATCTTGTTATCCATGCCCAGGATATGTTGAGCTGAAAATAGGGTGTTGGCCTCAAGCATACCAACGCAAGTTTTCTGACTAGTCAGATAACTCTGTCTGAGCATGAGGTCTGGCTGGTAATGACTCTGACCACACCTTGGTTCTTGCACCAGGAGTCCAATTAATTAATTAATTAATTAATTAATTACATTTTTATACCACCCTATAGCCGAAGCTCTCTATTGGGAGGTATAACCACTTGTCTCTAATTTTTTTCTTTCAAGATATACATCTTCACCAGCATGGGAGGAAATTCCAGGAAAGTGAAGTTACATGTGGTGCTTGAATCGTGCCAGAATGATATGCTATTGTAAGGTGACCAGATGACCCTGGAAACCCCAGAGACCTCTGGAAAAATGGGGATCTCTGGGGCAACTGGGACTGGGCCTCAATTAACCGGGGGAAAGGGCCAGAGGACATGTTCCCGGACTTCCGGAATGCATCATCCAGCCCCCCACCCCAGTGCCAATCTAGCCTTCTCCTGGGCTAGCACCGTATAGCACTGTATAGAATGCTCCTGGAATGCTAGGGATTTGTGGAGAACCCATCTGAAGGCCTTCAATATTACATGGTTGGAGTGGTGCCAGGTGGGCACATTTATACAACAATTACATGTTAAGGAATGTGCCACCCATCTTCTTACACAATTCAAACTTTTAATCAAGTCCGCTACAGGCACTAACACAGGTTTGGGGTCGCAACTATACTCCATCCTTCTTAATTTAGAGGTGGGTGGTTCTGAAGGTCTAAAGAAAATATGGGAGTTGGACTGGTCTATCAAGGTAAAGGGCACAGATTGGTCAAATTTGCTGAGCAAATTCCCATTCAAATCAGTTTCAATGTCAACAAAGGAAACAATGTTAAAGATTTTGGAAAAACGGTATTTAACTCCAGTAAGGGCGGCATGATTTAATAAATCTAATTCGCAATACTGTTTTAGGGGATGTGGAGAAGTAGGCTCTCTTCAGCATATGCCATGGTATTGTGCTAAAATAAAGGTTTTTGGGGACTTAATTTTTAAAGAAATTAAAAAGATAATGGGGCAAAAAGTTATTAAATTACCAGAATTAGCATTGTTAGGATTATTTCAGGAGGGGAATAAAAAAGTTGAATCTAAACAATTAATAGGATTTCTTTTTGTTGCTGTCAGATTGGTTAGATATTGGAAAGATTTGGTTGGCAGTACGCTAACAAATTGGTATAGTAAGGTTTGGCATGTAGCCTTAACGGAGAAACTCATAAATAAATTGAGTTTAATAAGAGGAATAAAATTCAAAGATACATTTAATAAAGATTGGTATTGTTTCATAGTATACACAACCTCGTCAGAATGGGAGAATAAAATTCCAAAAGAATTCAAATCCTTTTGGTTGACATAATGAAAGATATATCTTTTGTGATGGGTTAACTTATATTCTTTTTTATTTTTCTTACTTACAAAAAAGAAGAAGAAAATGTTTAAGAGATGAAGAATTATACATATGTGCTTATATATTTATATAACTTGTTCAAAAAGAACAGAAGAAATAGAAAGGGAGGTGGAGTTGCACTATATGTTAAAAATACCTATCCCTGTACAGAAATACAGGCAGATCAGACTTGGAGCCCCGTCAAGAGCGTCTGGATTAAAATAAATGGGGCAAGGAATAAAAAGAACATGATAATCAGAGTCTACTACTGACCACTCAATCAAGGAGAAGACGAGGATGAAACTTTTGAGAAACAAATTGCCAGTGTTTCAAGGAAGTGTGATGTAGTAGTGATGGGGGACTTCAATTACCCTGATATCTGTTGGGAGACCATTACTGCCAAAAGCGGCCCTTCCAAGAAATTCCTGACATGTATGGGTGATAACTTTCTCCTATAGAAAGTGGTGGAAGGAACTAGAGGATCGGCAATCCTTGACTTGTTATTGACCAATAGGGATGACTTAGTGGATAAAGTGGCAGTTACGGGAACTCTGGGGGAAAGTGACCATGTCATACTTGAATTCTTGATTATGAAGGAGACAAAAGTTGAGTGTAGCCATACACGTACTCTGGATTTTAGGAAAGCTGATTTTAATAAACTCAGAACTATAAGTAAGGTCCCATGGCAAGTGAGCCTAATGAGAAAAGGAGTGCAGGATGGTTGGAAGTATTTAAAAAAGAAATTTTAAAGGCACAGTTACAAACAATTCCAACAAGGAGAAAAGATAGAAGACAACAGAGGAAACCAATGTGGCTCCACAAAAAGCTTAGAGATGACCTGAAAACAAAAAAGGATACATATAGGAAGTGGAAGGAAGGCCAGGCTACAAAAGAAGAGTACAGACAGGTGGCGCAGAAGTCCTGAAAAGACATCAGGAAGGCTAAAGCTGAGAATGAGCTGAGGTTAGCGAGGGATGCTAAAAGAAAAAGTCTTTCTTCAGATACGTGAGTAGTAAAAGACAGAGGAAAGAAATGGTGGTTCAACTGCTTAATGAGGAGGGCAAATTGATAACAGATGACAAAGAAAAGGCTGTAGTGCTCAATTCCTACTTTGCCTCAGTCTTCTCCCAAAAGCGGGTCTATGACCCCCCTGGAGAAGTGAAGCAGAAGTTGAGGGGGCAGGATTGCAATTTGAGATGGATAAACAAATGGTCAAAGAACACATAATTTCCTTGAATGAGTTCAAATCTCCAGGGCCCAATGAACTGCATTCTAGAGTAATGAAGGAGCTAGCAGAAGAACTCTCAGAACCTTTGTCTATTAAATTTGAAAAATCATGGAAGATGGGTGAGGTGCCGGACGACTGGAGGAGGGCTAACGTCCCTATCTTCAAAAAGGGCAAAAAGGAGGAACCTGGGAACTACAGACCAGTCAGTCTGACATCCATCCCTGGGAAAATTCTGGAGCAGGTTATAAAGAAGTCAATCTGTAAAAACCTTGAAATCAATGCGGTGATCACTAGAAGCCAACATGGATTTGTCAGGAACAAGGCCTGTCAGACTAATTTGATCTCATTTTTTGATCGGGTAACCTCCCTTGTGGACTGTGGGAATGCTGTGGATGTCATATATCTTGACTTCAGCAAAGCTTTTGACAAAGTGCCCCATGATATTCTGATTAACAAACTAGCTAAAAGTGGGCTAGATGGAACAACTATTAGGTGGATTCACAGTTGGCTACAGAATCGGACTCAAAGAGTACTTATCAATGGAACCTTCTCAAACTGGGGAGAGGCAACGAGTGGGGTACCACAGGGATCATTCCTGGGCCCTGTGCTCTTCAACATTTTTATTAATGATTTGGACGAGGAGGTGGAGGGAACGCGTATCAAATTTGCAGATGACACAAAATTGGGTGGGATAGCTAATACCCTGGAAGACAGAAACAAACTTCAAAGTGATCTTGATAGGCTGGAGTGCTGGGCTTAAAACAGCAGAATGAAATTTAATAGGGATAAATGCCAAGTTCTACATTTAGGACATAGAAACCAAATGCACAGTTACAAGATGGGGGATACTTGGCTCAGTAATACTACAAACGAGAAGGATCTTGCAATTGTTGTAGATCGCAAGCTGAATATGAGCCAACAGTGTGATATGGCTGCAAGAGAGGCAAATGCTATTTTGGAGTGCATTAATAGAAGTATAGCTTCCAAATCACGTGAGGTACTGGTTCCTCTCTATTCGGCCCTGGTTAGGCCTCATCTAGAGTATTGTGTCCAGTTCTGGGCTCCACAATTCAAGAAGGATGCAGACAAGCTGGAGCGTGTTCAGAGGAGGGCAACCAAGATGATCAGGGGTCTGGAAACAAAGCCCTATGAAGAGAGACTGAAAGAACTGGGCATGTTTAGCATGGAGAAGAGAAGATTGAGGGGAGACATGATAGAACTCTTCAAATACTTAAAAGGTTGTCACACAGAGGAGGGCCAGGATCTCTTCTCGATCCTCCCAGAGTGCAGGACACGGAATAACGGGCTCAAGTTAAAGGAATCCAGATTCCAGCTGGACATCAGGAAAAACTTCCTGACTGTTAGAGCAGTATGACAATGGAATCAGTTGCCTGGTGAGGTTGTGGCCTCTCCCACACTAGAGGCCTTCAAGAGGCAGCTGGACAACCATCTGTCAGGGATGCTTTAGGGTGGATTCCTGCATTGAGCAGGGGGATGGACTTGATGGCCTTGTAGGCCCCTTCCAACTCTGCTATTCTATGATTCTATGATTCTATATGCATATATTGTAATAGATATATTTTGTAATAGATATAATAGTATCATTAATTTCCTATGAGGGGTGGGATAATTATGTCTGTTTGTATTTTCATTTCTATTTCTGTTTATTATTTCTGTATGTTATAAAAAATAAAAAATAATTATATATAAATTTGAAATAAGCGAAGCCTTTGAGATACACTTAAAAAGAACTTGCCTGTAAATTTAGCTAATTGCTCTGAACGTTGTTTTATTTTAGTGCGTTGAACATAGTAATACACTTAATGGGGATACTTTTGTGTTCAATACAACTGAACTTTAAAATTAAGAATTAAAGCTCCATCAATCCAGTGTTATAGTCTGCTGTCATGGTGAATTGCATGCAAAGGACTCAGGTGATGCTGAACATGACCTGCTATGATTGCGGTCCCCCCCCCCCCAGCAATGTATTTTAGTGTGTGAAATCTGGTTCTTTCGGCAATGCGAAAGCACACTGCTCAGACTTCAACATGTATTTTCATCCATCATTTTCAATCTGATGTTCTGTGGGCATGTTTTCAAGGGGCGGTATTGCTGACAAAAGAGAGGGGTGTGCCTTTTATCCAGTGGGTTGTGTAGCTTCTCTCCCTTCCCCTTTCCCTCTCACCTTTTCAATAAAAGGGAGTTTTAGTTGATTAATCAATTAATCTATGGATTAAATTTGCATGTGGGTTATAAGCAGTCCCTCTGGAGAAAGAAGAGATTCCATTGAACTCTTTGTTTTTACTCCTGACTAGGCATTTTCACGTTAAAAGAAATATGGAACATGCACTCTCGCCAGTAGCACCCTCATTTTTAAAGATAAAGAGCTCCAAATTGGCACAGTGATAAGTCTTAAGGAGGGCTTTCATACCAAATTTGAATCAGATTTGGTCATCCCTTGATTTTTTTTAATGATTTTTTAAATTTCCCCCCTTAAATTTCCCCCCTCTGTTTTGCACTAGTGCGAAGGATTGTAGGTCGATCTTCCATTGCTTTGATCATGCAAAGCTGTGTATATCCTCAAGTTCATGAACTACAGATTTGCTGGTTCCCTTATTCACAGATACGCAGGGGAGGAGAGATGTAAAGATGCATGAACCCTAAAAGCACACAGGTGTACGTGATCAGGGCTTCACATGCTATGGAAATGAAGGGGGATAATAACGAGGGCAAAAGTGTAGGTGTGATGGAGCTTTTAGAGTATGTCCAGATTCTTTTTGCCTGAGACCAGTAGTTATATCATTTTTCATACTTGAAATCTATGTAAAGGGAAATTATGAGATGTGTGCTGATTTATTCAGTTGATTTATTCAAAAATATTGGAAGGGAAAGGAAGATACTACCAATGTGCTTTTTATTCATTAGTGTATGCAATGTAGCAACCTCTGATAGTCATGATATTTGTACATTAGAGAAACATCCTTATTCTGTTATTTGTTTCTGTTTTGAAAGGGAGATAATGGCCTAAATCCAATTGCTACTCCTAACTGGAGTAGACACAGTGAATCAATGGGAACTTGGTAAGTCCACACATTATTATTATTATTATTATTATTATTATTATTATTATTATTATTATCCCACCTTTTGCCCAATACTGGGCCTCACTTATCTAAATTACATTGCTTCAATGTGTCTGCTCTGATGGGGACTAGCAATTGGACAGGTGATCTGACCTGAGAGCTCCAAAAGCGTTGACTTCCATTCAGAACTGCTGAGATTGCCCACTTCTTTTTTGTGGTTCCCTCCCACATTGCCAATGTGGAGTGTGTTTTCTCATTGATGCAAACGCAGTAGACAAAAGAAAGGAGACAGATGTCTGTGGAGACACTGAAAGGGATTTTACAGGTGAAATAAAATTATAAGCAAATATCTTGTAAGGACTTCCATCGTTTCTTGCTTAACACCCAACCCATTTTAAGAAAAATAAGATCCACTGAAAAATATTCCTGGGGACATTGGGAGGAAGAGTTTTAAATTTTGTACAGCAACTAAAAATAAATGTTAATTTCTGATACATTGAATGTCTCACTTCTTCTTTCTTTCAGTGATTTTAACATTAACATATTGTGTAGAATAGGTTTGTCTTAATTGTGAGGTGTAGAATTAGACATATGATCCAGGCCATGCCCCCTTTTGGGCCGGTCATGTCAAGATGATCTGCCTTGGGGGCTGGGCATGTTGGGGTGGGCACACCTCATTGAGGGCGGCCATATTGTCATCCTTTTTGGTTTCCAAAATATGGTCAGCCTACCTAAGCTTTCTGGTGAATTCAACCTGGGCCTTGCCCCCAAGGCCTGAACATTTACTCTGCTCCCCCACATTCCATTCTATCCCTTTTCCCTCCACCCTCAAGTAATGCTGCCATCAGCCTCTGGAGATGGTGGCAATGGTGGGGCTCAGTGTGATGCCAAACTCTTCTCTTCCCCTTTTTGGCCTACATTAGGCTGACCATATTTTGGAAACCAAAAAGGAGGACAATATAGTTGCCCTTAAAGAGGCACGCCCTCTCCAACATGCCCAGCCCCCAAAGGGGTGGGCCCATCCAGCCCCCAAGGGGGCATTGCCTGGGTCACATGTCTGATTCTACTGCTCACTATTAAGACAAACCTGTTCTACAAAATATGTTAATGTTAAAATCACTGAAATAAAGAACAAGTGAGACATTCAATGTATCTGAAATTGACATGTATTTTTAGTTGCTATACAAATTTCTTTATTATTATTATTATTTATTTATATAGCACCATCAATATACATGGTGTTGTACAGAGTAAAACAGTAAATAGCAAGGCCCTGCCGCATAGGCTTACAATCTAATAAAATCATAGTAAAACAATAAGGAGGGGAAGAAAATGCCAACAGGCACAGGGTAGGGTAAGCAGGCACAGGGTAGGGTTCTTTTTGCTGTACTCATACAAGATCAATAGAAAAGAAAGTCTATTATTTTCCATTTTTCTAAAGAAAACAGGTCCTGGATATGTGATAAAGAAAAATTAGAAAGGGAGGCAAAGGGTGCAATCCTTTAGCCAGAAAAAAAGTCCTACAACTCCCAGCATTCCCAGCATAGGATTGTGACCTAACCAGAAGCAAGCCTCCCTGAGTATAAAAGGACTTATTCCCAGGTAAGGGTGGAGAAAGAATTATTGGGTAACTGTAGCAATCTTTTCTCAGGCTTATTCAGAGTGATTTAATATTATGCAAGAAAGAGTTTTAAAACACTGTAACACTTGAGATGTAATATAAACTAAATTTCACAAGTCAATTTCTATTAAATGACTTGCTCCAGGCATAACCCGCTACCTGTGGGATCGCCTTCTCCTGCGCAATCTGCCCCACATACTCTGGTCCTCTGGGAGGAATTTCCTTCAGCCAGCCAAAACTAAGCTGACAGGTGTTAACCACAGGACCTTTTCCTCTGCTGCTCCCAGACTGTGGAATGGCCTGCCGGAGGAGATTCGTCAACTTAACAGTCTTTTAGCATTTAAGAAAGCTATAAAGACTGATCTCTTCCAGCAGGCCTCTCCAGTGGAATTTTAGGTTGCTTTTTTTAAAAAATAATGTTTTTATTAAAGATGTTCATATATTCAGCATATCACAAACATTATAATATAGTATAATATATCTCCCTCCCCTAAATGAGTAATAGTAATAATAATAATAATAATAATAATAATAATAATAATAACAGCAACAACGATGGAGTGAAGCTTATTGCCCTTGTTAAATTTTTTAATTCTTGATATTATTATAAATTTACTATAAATTTATTCTATATCGGAAATTTCATACCATTTATAGTCCATATATCCCTAGCTGTGTTCGACATATATGTGTCAACATTTCAGAGTCAGTTGTGCGTGAAATGAATTTCCGCCATATAGCACTAAATAGTGGCTAATCTTTGCCTTGTAGTACTCGTAACTTATGTGTTATTTTTTTCCCACAAACTGCAGCACACCAGATGTTCTTATACCATGCCTCTTTGTCAAGATGATCCAAATTTTTCCACTGTTGTACTATTGTTTGTCTTGCAGCTGCTATTAAGAAAGTTACTAATTGTTTGGCTACAATAGGTTCATTTTTATTAAAGTACAAGGATAATTAAAATAATTCTGTGATAAAATGAATATATTCCTTTGTTATCTGTAAAAATTCCTGATGCACCATATGCCAAAACTGTTTAGTATGCTTTTAGGATGTTTTCAGGATGTTTTAACAGTGTATACTATGTTTTTAATCAGTATTTTATGTATTTTGTACTTATTGTTGTTTCCCGCCTCGATCCAGATGGATAGGCGGGTAAGAAATAATTATTATTATTATTATTATTATTATTATTATTATTATTATTCTCATTATTATTATTATTATTATTATTATTATTACAGATTTGTATGTGCATACTATTTGGAGAAATGGTGATAAGCACCCACAGTATGGCCTTAGTGGTGAGTTTCTACCAAACCCTGTTACTATACTGCTATCAAAACATTTGACTACAAGTTACAAGATTACAGAGTTTACATTTTATTTATTTATTTATTTATTTATTTATTTATTCATTCATTCATTCCATTTATATCCTGCCATTTTTCCTGCAAGGAACCCAAGGCAGTGTACATAATCCTCCTTCTCTCCATTTAATCCTCAAAACAACAACCCTGTGAGGTAGGCTGGGCTGAGAGTCTGTGACTGGCCCAAAGTCACCCAGTGAGCTTTCATGGCTGAGTGGGGACTGGAACCCAGATCTCTCGCCTGACACTCTAGCCCCACTATACCACAATCCACAACTCAGATTTAATATACTAGCAATATTCTATGGATACTCAATGTGAACATCGTTCTAAATTAAAACATAATGTTTTGGAGGCACCACTGGTGCAACATTTTAATGATCATTCTCACAAATACGATGACTGTGTTTATAATTTGTAATTCTGTGTTTCTACAATTGTATATCATTATTCTAATGTGTACTATGACTGTTTATGGTTGTTTATTATGTTATATAAACTTTTGTTTGATATAAATGTTGACCCCCTTTTTTAGTATTTTTTAGTATATTGTATATTACTATAGTAGTTGTGTGCCTTTGGCACTCGTTGGCTATTACTCAATGTGAAGTTCAGGTTAATTCTGATTAACTTTGTAGTTATGACTAGACAGTGAAGCATAATCCTACTCAGAAGTAAGCTCAATTGAGTTTACTGCATTGAGTTTACTTCCAGGTAACTGAGCATAGGATCGCAGCCTAAATAATTTAAAGGGCTCACAAAGATAGCGAAGTGTACAGCATCTTTAAAAACAAACAAACCTTAGTACCCTAGTTTCACACAATATATTGACTTTATATTGGCTTCTAGTAACCCTGAAGCAAGTTCAAAAATGCAAATTATGTGGCAACAGTTAGCAGTCATATAGCATCTTCAGGCTACACTTTATAGCATTTCCCTCATTTCTTTTAATGTACAAGACTCCCTAAAAAGTTACTATACAAGAAACTTTAAAAGATGGCCTTTCTGTCCAACAGATAGCTGCTTTTTAACATTTTCTCATGCTTCCTTCAATATCTCAAAAAATCACTTACAGTGAAGTTTCAATAATATACAGATATAAATAACCAGTAAAAGGGCAGAATGCTTTGCTCTTAATGAGGTTCCCATGAGGTTCAACTGCTGTGTGTTTCGTTCCTTTGGATAAGGGTGACCATATGGAAAGGAGGACAGGGCTCCTGTAACTTCAACAGTTGTATAGAAAATGGAATTTCAGCAGTCATTTGTATGCATGCAGGACCTGGTGAAATTTCCTCTTCGTCATAACAGTCAAAGCGGCACGAGCCCTGCCCTCTTATGTAATATAATCCTTTTACTAACTTGTTTGAAAATGGATTTAATCTCCGCTTTGTATTAAGTAAACAATGTAACTGTTGCAAAATAGCAATAATAGCACAATTGAATGTTTTGGATTTATTTGCCTGTAATGCAGTACAAATAGCCTAAGGCAGAGGCGGCATTGCATTGCATTGCATCAAATAGGAAAGATAAGAAATTTGTCTTGTCTTACAGGAATGGATAGAATGGAATTTTTGGGTTTCAGACAAAAACAGTAGGAATGGTACAATTCCCACTAAGGTAATCTACAGTTGAGCAGGGAAGCTAGATTTCCTGATATAACCATATATAGAGCTTTTATGGAATAACATAAACAACAACAGAACAGGTTGCTTCCTGAAAATTCATATTTATTTATTTATTTATTTAATTATTTATTTATAAATACACTTGTCCAATAACTGGAACTTTCTGGAAGGCATACAATAAATTAGAAATCGAACATAAAAACATTAAAACAAAGAATAAGAGCAGTGCAGAATTTAAAACCAGCAGCAAATAGTAAAGCCATTACAATACATAAACCCAAATTAAAAACAACAGCAGAATAAAGTATCAAATCATTTTTTAACAAAGTTCTTAAAAGGCCTGGGAGAATAAAATGGTCTTCACTTCTCTGGAGAGGGGATTCCACAAACTGGATGTCATCACTGAAAAATTCTAAATTTTCTCTGGAAAGATCTACACTACTGCTTTAAAACATTTTATAACAGTAGCAACAACTGTTGAGGCCCAGGACACACTTCATATACAGTTTTCACATGTCACGTCCTGCTTGTGGAGACAACAGAAGAAGGGGGCAATGGAGGTAAGAGAGAGGCAAGAGTAAATAGAGAGGAATATCTGTGTAGCCTTTTGCCCTTCCTAGTTTGCCATACCAGGAAATGCCTGAACTAGCTCTTAAGCGCTGTGCTTTCAGTTTTTTGTTCTGTGTTGCCTGCAGCAGTCTGTGTGTGACATGCTCTCAGTAAGCATTAATTATTGAAGTTATATTTAGTTGTGCATATTCTGTGTGACCTTATATCTTCATCATCTGCTTCAACGTGCACATGCAGTCAATTATTTAGTGGACTTACCAACCATTTACTTGTGAAGACTCTCAGGTGGGTAGCAATAAAAATGAATACAAGAGAACAGTAAAACACTGGCACATGAAACAGCCATCAAAAAACCCTTTCTCTATCCACTGATTAGACATTTTGTGATGGTGCCCACAGCAGTATCTCAAATTCCCAAATGTGCCCATGGGTCCAAAAAGGTTGGGGACCCCTGATGTAAAACATAAAGTGACATGGCATCTGAGAAGCATCCTGCTTTCTGAGAACATCTTTCTGTCTCAGGTTCAGCCTTCCATTCATAAAGCCGAAGAGATTAACAAAACAAGATATCTATGCAGGAGAAGGGGAAACCAAGCTATTCACAGTTTGCTGTTAGGATTCTCCTATTCTCTGGATGGTTAAGCTCATCTTAACCTATCAAATCCATTTGCTGTGTGGTGGGTTTGTTGTAGATTCCATCCCAAAGTCCTTCCTGTTCTTATAAGTGCAAATAAGCCTCCTGCCAGTGTTCCCCTGACACCTTCAGAGACCTACAAAGAGGAAAAGAGGTCTCATTAATCAGAAATATTTCACAATGCTTCTCTCTTCCTCCCAATCACCATACTGTTGTCCAATACCTGACTGGTCCTCCCCCCGTGATGCTCCTCTAACTGCTCCCCCCCCACACACACAAGTTAATAGGCACTTACCGCAGTATATCTGCAAAGGCCGTGAGCATGGGTTTGCAGATGTACTTAACCCCATGCTTGGCACAGAGGGATTTCACCAGCGGAGCCACCTTCCAGTAATTGTGGCGAGGCATCGTCGGGAAAAGGCTGTGGAAAGGGAAATAGGATGTTCAGTGAGGATCAGAGAGCTGTCAGCGAGTCAAAAGCATCCCATCTCTGTTGAAGGTCCCAAGCCCTTTAATACCCGATAGGAGTGTGGCCTGTCATTTCCATGAAGGACTTTTCCAAACTATATAATTTTTCAGTATCACCTTCTCTCTCCAAATATCTCATACTTACTGGTGCTCAATTTGGAAGTTCAGGTGCCCAGAGAACCAGTCATTGAACATGGATTGATCCACATTACATGTAGCTGCGAGCTAAGTGAAAAAAAGAAATGTGTTGAACTACAGTTACTCTGTTACTACTGTATTTCCTCATTGGTGTTCTTAAACTTTGTTGTAAACTATTCCTCCTTGCTTGTTTGTGTTGTGGGTTTTCTTACCTTAGAGACACTTCATGAAACATTCCTTGAATGGCTTCTGAAATAGCACTCAATTTTTGTGCCATGTGAGTACGTTAAAATCAAATTATAAGCATGAGTGGAGGAGAACCATCCTCCTTTTGGTATAGTGGCAAGCTGAAGAGGCAAGCTGCCTTTCATTGGAAAGTAAGTTGTCTCCTCAGCATGTGGTGGAAACTTCAAAGAAACTCCTAACTCATTTCCATTTTCCTCTATTATCCTCATTGTGAACTCGCTTTCCTCCTTGATAGTGCACTAAGAACTACTGCTTAGAAAGTTTCATAAGAAACTGCCAATCCCCATACCTTCCTGCAGTAATGTGTGTGTGTATCCAGATGTTATACAGTATAAGAACTAAGATGACCCCTGGTGTATCAGACCAAAAACCTGCCTACTTCAGCCTTTCATTCCCACAGTGGCCAAGCAGAGATGCCTATGGGAGGTCCACAAGCAGAACATGAGCACAATAGCAACTCCTGCTGTTTTCCCCCAGGAACAGATAAAGAAAGATGGAAATATAGCCATCATAACTGGTAGACATTGGTAACCTCATCCTCCCTAAATTTATCTAATCTTATTTCCAAGTTGTACAAGTTGGTGGCCTGTCACTACATTTTGAGGTAGGGGCTTCCAAAGTTTCACTATGCACCGTGTGAACAAGTATAACTATTCAGACAACATGATGAGCTGAACAAGGTAACCTTTCCTCCTCACTCTGCTTGTGTCAGTTCAGAGTATCTCTGAAAATATCTCTTATTACTGTCACTCTGATTATATTATTGTCCCTTTCTGCAGAGGTCACATCTCTGTTGGTAATTTTCCCAGGGATTAGAAGTGATCTTTCCATGTGTCTGGCCTATACAATCCACATGGTACTGATCTTTCAGTTGGTGGCAGTTCCATGTTCATCTATCTATATACCAGTTGGAGTGATTATTGAGCACACATAGATTAGTCACCTAAGGACTAGGGTTCAATGACTTGAACTGTTATGATAAGTGCTTGAAATCAGTGTGGAACCATTGGCTCAAAATAAACAGGCCAACTGTTGTGTGGGATTAAATACTGGGCATCTCTACTGGTTGCCAGTGAGGTGGTGTGCACATTTCAGTGTTCTGTTTCTTGGCCTTAAAGCCCTGAGTAGCCTGGACCTAGGATACCTCAGGCAGTGCTTTCTCCTATATGAGCCACCACCACCAATGCTACTTAGATAATCTCAGGAGTCCATGTCTGTTGAGGGCCTTCTCCAAGGGTGATAGCCATCATGAGCTAGGCTTGTGTCTATTACGATAAGGGCTTTTTCAGTTGTAGCACCTGTCCTCTGGAACTCCCTCCTTAAGGAGGATATGCAGGCCCCATCACTGTTATCCTTCAAGTCAGGATAACCATGAAGTAATATATAGTGGCTGCTTCAGTCAATAACTTCTGTCTGAAGCAGACAGTAGAAAAGGATGAAATTCATATGGAGAAGGTGGGACATATTTTTTTTACATCACTAGAGGAGTGATGGTATTATGGGATTTTATTGACCTTGTAGCATAGTGGCTAGGGGTCTGATAATGCAATGCTATTCACAGCGCTGTCTTCACAGCACCTGGTTGGTGCTACTCCACCGCCAAATCCCACGCTCTCTCTGGTGCACGGTGGCAGCAAGTTGTCCTAATGAGGGGAGGGTGTCCGGGCTTTCCAGCAGCTATTAGGCTCACTGGGCCTGCCCCTTTCCCTGGCTTCTGGCAACCAACAGGAGGTCATGTTCCACCCAGGAATGCCCCCAGAATGGCTCTGTGCAAAGACAGTGGCAAAAGAGTCAGGCTGACCTCCCTCTGGTTGGAAAAGTCAGGGTAAGTCCCGACTTTTCAGCCATACATCTTCGCCTCTTTGCCCTGACGCATTGCAGATTCAGAGCCACCCCGGGGCGAAAACAACATCAAGACAGCCCCCAAGTCTACTCAGAAATACACCTTATTGAGTTCAATGGAATTTCCTGATAATTGATTATAATATATATATTATATATTGTAATATATATATTATATATTGTAATATATATATTATATATTGTAATATATATATATATATATATATATATATATATTGTGAACCGCCCAGAGAGCTTCGGCTATTGGGCGGTATAGAAATGTAATAAATAAATAAAAATAAATAAATAAATATAGGACTGCAGCCTGAGTCATCACCCATAATGTCATTGATTCACATCACTTCTCTAGTGTGGTTAGAATGCCATCACACAGGAGAAAATCGTGTTTCCTTACTGTTGCTTCTCCACGCATGTGTTTGTTCCTCATTAATTCCTCTTTCTCAAGGGAGAGGAAAGAGGAAGTAAACAACGTGCACGTGGCCCATTCAGTGGGCCATTTGGATCCCGCTGCTTCTCCTGCACACAGCAGGAGATAGCGGCAACTTCTGTCTCAAAAATTAAGTCGGACTTACTAGAGTCTTTTTTGTCACACGAGAAGGATAGAAAGGGTGGGTGGCGATGGAAGACAGACGACATTGTGAGAGGGACCTACAAAAATCTGTGAGGGCCCAGGAATGAGCATGCAATAAAATGCTCATCTCATGGAGCTCTTAGTCAGTGGCATAATGAAAACTATTATTCTATACAATGTAATAATAATAATAATAATAATAATAATAATAATAATAGCCAATCTTACATGGCTCCTGAAGTAATATATGTGAAGCACTCCAAACTTTTTAAATTATTATAATTCTACTAATTATTATTAGTCTCACCCTTTTGGCTTAGCGCCAAATCAGGAGGGAGAGGGGTGGCAGGGACTCCTCTGTAGATATGGTCAAAGTCTATCTTATAGCCTCCCATTACTGTCTGCATCAGCACCAACATCCTGTTCTTTAGATTTAGGAATCTTTGCTACTTTCACACTCGCTATCTGTCCTCTCTCCTTTCTCCCATACACCCTCTTTGGCCACAATTGCTTCCTGTAAGACTGCTTGAGAAGGTATTTCTTTGGTCCCCTCTCTCTTTCCTTTGTTTATATCTTCTTCCATTTTGTACCTTGTAGTTGCTCTAGTGTCCCCAGCTGTCAAGACAACAAACTGATCAATAAAATGATGATATGATGATTTATTAATTTCTATACTGCCCCGTAGCTGAAGCTCCCCAAAACTCTTGCCTTCCCCTCCGCCCGCTCCCCTATGATTATGTCCAGACCACATGCCCTAAAGCATTTATGGATTTACTGGAGGAAAGAAAGTTAATGTCTCTAAGTAGAAGTGAACATTATCTCACCTGAGCAGAAACCCAGTCCAAATTCTGGTCATAATTGATGTTCATTGGAATGTGGTTCATCTGTGTGATCCAGAGAAACCAACAGCTTTCTAACAACCTGTGTAGACAAAACACAGACGCAAAATACACTAAACATTAACATTCAATTAGAGATGGTCAACTCTCTTCCCCCAAATGCCAACGCACCAGAAGATTGGAAAACAACACTGAACTACACTGCAGAGTAGACTTACACTACTGTAACCCAAGCAAAATGGGAATACCAACAACATTGGGCTACTTTGTAGTACTAGTGTAACCCATACTTTCTCAACCACAGCCCTCCCTCCTGCAGTATAATAATAATGATGAACTTTATGTGCACACATTGTCAGGATTTTCTTTTTTTAGATTTTATAAACTCAGAAAAAATATCAACAAGACCCAAGAGTTAGAAAGTTCATGAAAAGTTTTTACTATTACATTTTTTGTTTGTTTGATAGACACACAACTGCGCACACAGCTACACCAAACTCCTGAATTTCTAAATTGGTTTTATGAGGCTTCAGTTACCTCCTAATAGGAAAGACCTCCCAAAAAGGCTTAACAAACCCAGATCGTAGGGGTGTGCAAAGTGGGTCTTCTCTGCCACAGAATTCGATCTGGAGCTCCATAGAGCTTTCTCTGCCTTGATTTCTGGGGCAGTTCCCTTTCTGCCCCTCGTTGAATTACCCATTGAAGAACAGTTCAGTATTCAGGTAACTGGTATTAACAGAAATGCTTACAGCTCCCTCATTTTTAAAGATAAAGAGATAAAACTTGGCACAGTGATATTTCTTAAGGAGGGCTTTAGCCCTGCCAAGTTTGAACCAGATTGGTTCGAGCCTTGATTTTATAGGAAGTTTTTTTTAAAAAAATTCCCCACTCCAGCCTTCTCCAACCTTGTGCCATACAGATATATTGGATGGAGCCCCCAGCCCCAGCCCTGCACCAGAAGCCGACCCAATGAAATAAAGAGCCTGTCTGTGCCTGACTCAGGTGTAGAAGCTTTCTCACCATGCTAGCCAGCCCACCCAGCAGCACTTTCACACTGTGGAAATGTGGATGATTGACTTCTATGAGTCCAAGCAGAAATGCGCTCCCTCTCTCTTTCCCCCACCCCATGGCCAGAATCAGCAGCCAGTTAGTGTTTCCCACTCCTCTGAACACTGTGATTGGAGGAGAACACAGTCACGGACAGCACTGTGGCAATTCCTAATTGGTTAGCCACAGAAGTCAATATCAAAGCTACCCCACTCAGCGTCTTCCAAATATTGAGATATTCAATTTACACACACACACACACACACAGAGAGAGAGACACACACAGAGAGAGAGGGAGAGAGAGGTATAATTTCAGAGACTTAGGGCCGTCCTAGACGAGGCCTTAGCGCGCCTTGAGACCCGGTTTCCCTGCTGTGCGTCCAGATGACGCACAGGGGAATCCGGGCCCAGGCCGCAGTGAGGCCTCCTCCAACGCGCCATAAGCAAAGTCGCTTATGGTGCGCCTTTTTCGCAGCCCCGGCCTCAGGCCAGAGCTGCGAAACGTGTGGGAAGGTCCGCGGCTTTTTGCAGCTACTCGCTTACTCGCGAGTAGCCACGAAAAGCCACGGACCTGGCACAGCGCTCGTACGAGCGCTGTGCCCATCGTGCCAGGGGGTGGGTGATCCGGGGGGGAGATGGTGGAGGGCGACGAAGGAGACGGCAAGGGGGGGGGGCGGAGGGCGACGAAGGAGACGGCGAGGGGGGGCAGAGGGCGACGAAGGAGATGGTGAGGGGGGCGGAGGGCGACGAAGGAGATGGTGAGGGGATGGCGGAGGGCGAAGAAGGAGATGGTGAGGGGGGGGAGGGCGACGAAGGAGATGGTGAGGGGATGGCAGAGGGTGACGAAGGAGATGGTGAGGGGGGCGGAGGGCGACGAAGGAGATGGTGAGGGGATAGTGGAGGGCGAAGAAGGAGATGGTGAGGGGATGGCAGAGGGCGACGAAGGAGATGGTGAGGGGATAGCGGAGGGCGAAGAAGGAGATGGTGAGGGGGGCGGAGGGCGACGAAGGAGATGGTGAGGGGATAGCGGAGGGCGAAGAAGGAGATGGTGAGGGGATGGCAGAGGGCGACGAAGGAGATGGTGAGGGGGTGGAGGGCGACGAAGGAGATGGTGACGGGATGGCAGAGGGCGACGAAGGAGACGGCGAGGGGGGCAGATGGGGGGGATTAAATAAAAAAAAACCTTACCTTCTCCGGCGGCTTCGGGCCCCACATGGCCCCTTTTAAAAAAACAACACATGGCTGACGCTGCAGGGCTTCCGTCGTCCCTGCGGGTCGGCCGTCTAGGAGGCTGGGCGGCGCGCGTTAAACTTAACGCACCATAGCCCCGCCTCCCTGCCGGCTTATCCCGGCAGGTCTAGCAAAGCCCTTAGAAGCTCCAACTGGGCATGTCTCCACTCTGATATTAATCAATAGGTTTGGAAGCGGCCAATCTCTACTCCAGAAGTTCGAGTGCTCCGCAGATGTTTGTGGTTACTAGATAATTCTAGGGTGCAGTGCACACCCCTACCTGATAGTGGGTGTCATAATCAGTGCAATGACTTAATTCATTAGCTAAAAATACTGAAAAGCAGGAGCAGTTAACTAATGACTATCAATTGAGAGATTACCTTGTATGGCTGATTGTGGATAATGGTTTCAAAATATGTCACGGTCCTATGTCTTGTTTATAGTTTGGAAGTCATTAGATCAAAGACACTTTAGAGTAGGGTGACCATATGGAAAGGAGGACAGGGCTGCTGTATTTTTAAGAGGTGTATAGAAAAATGAATTTCAGCAGGTGTCATTTGTATGCATGCAACACCTGGTGAAGTTCCCTCTTCATCACAACAGTTAAAGCTGCAGGAGCCCTGCCCTTTTTTTGCATCTGGTTAAGAGGACAGGGCTCCTACAGCTTTAACTGTTCTGATGAAGAGGTAATTTCACCAGTTACTGCATACATACAAATGCCACCTGCTGAAACTCATTTTTCTGTTTAACTGTTAAAGATTCAGGAGTCCTGACCTCCTTTAGGCCACCACCACATGGGAGAGGCACAGTTTTGCTGAGAAACCTTCATGGGCTATTTCTACAGGCCAGATGAGATCATAATTCTGAGCTTGTTCAGGCTGGTGTGATCACCTGAGATGCAAAGAAGCCACTTTGTTCACACAGAGGCCCACCTCTTTTAATCTCACACTCCACAAATTCATAACCCTCATAAATTTATGAGGCATGTGGAGCAGCAGTCCAGATGAGAGCTTTGCACAGTGATTATTACCTGGCCAGCCAGTAGTAGGCCATGAAAGTCTTAAATCCCATTAAAGGTATGTACATGAGGCAGACGCGGACATTGTAGAACATAGTGGTAGTGAGCTCCTGCAAGAGAAAACAGTGTTATGGCAATAAAACAAGTGAATAATTGTTGCAATTTCTATGGAGCATTTATGGTGACTACAAAGGTAATGATGCCATATGACTCAGAACAATTTTTGCAGCTATGGGAACACACAGGGGACTGCATCATGTTAAAAAGAAGAACTGCTATGGTGGCATGAAGCTCTCCAGTAAGAGTACAGATGGAACGGTCAGCTTGGTATTATGAATGGATATTATATAAATACCTTAAAACCAAGACAGGAATAAATAGATAGAATTCCAGGGGATTTTTCTGCAGAAATCAATGTATCACTTCAAACTGAAAATTTCTCAGGGGGCACCAATAGTGCTGCAGACACCCAGATTTGTTTCCCCATAGGGCTTCTGACATAAGGACTACGGGCATTTATTTGGAGCAAATTGGGGGCTTTTTTTCCACGATAACTATTGGTTTATTCTCTCCCCCACTGCCCAGATCTAAAGTGGCTCCAATTTCTTTTCCCCAGAAACATTTTTCACTTTTATCCTTGCACAGAAAAACTAGTCACAATGAATGAAGGCATGGAGAAAATATTTGTTCCATCTAAAAGTAAAAATCCCTGACTTCCTGGGTGCTTCCAGATGGAAAGCTCCTAGCTTTACCAAGTAGAAGGCATTGTGTAGCAATTTTTTCCTTTACTGATTTTCCACCATAGGAAAAAAAGATGGAAGACAGAAGAAGTGGTGTAGGAAAACACAGGAAGGCTACACATGTTAGGTGATGTCATCCATTAAATTCTATGAACGAGGCAGGGCAATAGTGAAATAAAAGCCCCAACTAGAAGTACCCTCTGTATTGCCACTGGAATCAGAATAATTAAATTGATCTGCCTGTGGAGATGGATGATGCAGCGAGAAAATGGATTATGCTGTCATCCAAAACCTCTTTAACATTCCATGAATGTGGCAGAGTGATCACAGAATTAAAGCATCTTCTGGAAGCATCTTGGGCTTTGTTAAATGGAACACTTTATTCTGGTGATTAACGGGTTGTCTCCTTTCACTAGTTGGTAATATAGTGACTTCAAGTAAACAATTTTCACTGAAGAAAACAAGCATTGTAAAACCAGAATATATATGTGTGTGTGCGTGTGGAATGGGATGGGCTAAAGCATGTATAGTCGTGTGAAAAAGAAAGTACACCCTCTTGGAATTGTATGATTTTACATATCAGGACATAATAACAATCATCTGTTCCTTAGCAGGTCTAAAAATTAGGTAAATACAACCTCAGATGAACAACAACACATGACATATTACACCGTGTCATGATTTATTTAACAGAAATAAAGCCAAAATGGAGAAGCCATGTGTGAAAAAGTAAGTACACCTTTATTTATTTATTTATTTATTTATTTAATTACATTTATATACCGCCCCACAGCCGAAGCTCTCTGGGCGGTTTACAACATTTTAAAATAGTAAACATTTACTGCTTCCATAGGAATTAAGATGCTAAGTAGCAGACAGGTGCTGCTAATCAAATGCCCGTGATTAACTGATCATCAGCAAGTATGACCACCTCTATAAAAGCCAAAAAAAATCATCAGTTTGCTGGTCTGGAGCATTCAGGTGTGTGTTAACACAATGCCAAGGAGGAAAGACATCAGCAATTATCTTAGAGAAGCAATTGCTGCTGCCCATCAATCTGGGAAGGGTTATAAGGCCATTTCCAAACAATTTAAAGTCCATCATTCTACAGTGAGAAAGATGATTCAAAAGTGGAAAACATTCAAGACTGTTGCCAATCTTCCCAGGAGAGGCCGTCCCAGCAAAATCACCCCAAGGTCAGACCACGCAATGCTCAGAGAAATTGCAAAAAACCCAAGAGTTACATCTCAGACTCTACAGGCCTCAGTGAGCATGTTAAATGTTAAAGTTCATGACAGTACAATTAGAAAAAGACTGAACAAGTATGGTTTGTTTGGAAGGGTTGCCAGGAGAAACCCTCTTCTCTCTAAAAAGAACGTGGCAGCACGGCTCAAGTTTGCAAAGTTGCATCTGAACAAACCACAAGACTTCTGGAACAATGTCCTTTGGACAGACAAGACCAAAGTGGAGAAGTTTGGCCATAATGCACAGCGCCATGTTTAGCAAAAAACAAACACAGCATATCAGCACAAACACCTCACACCAACTGTCAAGCTTGGTGGTGGAGGGATGATGATTTGGGCTTGTTTTGCAGCCACAGGACCTGGGAACCTTGCAGTCATTGAGTCGACCATGAACTCCTCTGTATACCAAAGTATTCTAGAGTCAAATGTGAGGCCATCTGTCCGACAGCTAAAGCTTGGCCGAAATTGGGTCATGCAACAGGACAATGATCCCAAGCACACCAGCAAATCTACAACAGAATGGCTGAAAAAGAAAAGAATCAAGGTGTTGGAATGGCCCAGTCAAAGTCCAGACCTCAACCCAATTGAAATGCTGGAAATGCTGTGGCGGGACCTTAAGAGAGCTGTGCAGAAACAAATGCCCTCAATACTCAATGAACTGAAGCAACGTTGTAAAGAAGAGTGGGCCAAAATTCCTCCACAACGATGTGAGAGACTGATAAAGTCATACAGAAAACGATTACTTCAAGTTATTGCTGCTAAAGATGGTTCTACAAGCTATTGAATCATAAGGTGTACTTACTTTTTCACACATGGCTTCTCCCTTTTTGGCTTTATTTCTGTTAAATAAATCATGACACGGTGTAATATGTCATGTGTTGTTGTTCATCTGAGGTTGTATTTACCTAATTTTTAGACCTGCTAAGGAACAGATGATTATTGTTATGTCCTGATACGTAAAATCATACAATTCCAAGAGGGTGTACTTTCTTTTTCACATGACTGTATTTCCATTAAAAAAAACAACCAGCCTAGAACAAATGTTTGCTCCCAAACCAGTCACAACTATTTATTGTTCAGACTCATCCTAAGCTGTGGTGAAGAAACTGGTCCTTGATGGTTTCGGGGAACCATCATTCGTTCTAGAATGTAGCAGCCATCTCCATGTAAGTTAAATATTCTGGGAAAACAGTTTGCTTCTGTTGCATTCTTGGCCCTATTAAGAGCTTGCTTCCTCCAATGCCACAAGATCTAAATGTCCGGAAAGTGTTTGTGGGTCAAATCTAGGCATTCTTTGTGTCTTAGAGCTTTATCACACTAGCGTTATACTGTGCAATCACTGCAAATTTCATGCAAAGGACTCAGAAGTTTTCCACCTTATAATCTGCTTTGATTGTGAAGTACTCCCATGCATCCTGCCTTAACTGTGCTATAAAGCCAAAAGATTTGCTGTATTTATCCCCTACTTTTTGAGCATATCTTCCAAGCCGCCGCCGGAGCGCAGGAGCAGGATTTTAAAGAAATGCTTACATCTGCGTAAGCGTTAAAGATAAATACACCAAAATTAGCACAGTAATAGATATTAGGGAGAGCTTTAAGCATACCAAATTTGAATTGAATTGGGTCATCCGTTGATTTTTAATGATTTTTTTTACATTTCCCCCCTTAAACTCACTTCCTGGTATGCAAAGGATCACTGTCGCCTGGTAGCAAAAACAAGAACAACCACGAAAGCTAAGTGCCACGGGGATAATCCGAGGGAAGCAGGTACGTGGGATGAAGCTCTTAAACACAACAGTGGAAAGGTTTTCCTCAGGGAGCTTGCCAAAGATTGTCTTGTCAGCATATTTCTTTAAAATAGAGTTCTGGCTGCGGCAACTGGGATTAAGGTGATCAGGGGATGAGATAGACTAGAAATGGATACAGTGAAAATAACTGATGCTATCTTAACCCTTAAATATTCACAGTGCCTGGCAGCATATAGTGATGGCACTGCATTCTTCCCCAATATTTGAGAGGCTCTTCATCCTGAACTATGAGCTGGGTGTAAACTAATGAAAAGATTATCTAATCCACCCCCAGTGGGCAGTGATGACGACACAGTCATCTATGTTCCACTCCGACATACATCAGTCCCCTTCTATGCTCAGCCATAGGAGGGAGCATTTTGTAACTACATCTCTGCAGATTACTTACAAACCATTTCTTCCTCTGAATTGCATAGTGAAAGATAATCATCTGGACATATGCAACGAACGCCACTGGAGCTAAGACTATGGTAAAAAGGGGAAACATAAATAAAACAAAGATGAGTATTTTCCTTCAGTTGAAAACTGTCTAAACTCAAATCAAGTTAGATTATTTCTAAGAGATTCCTCTTCCAAGCCATACTGGCAAAGTCATGACCTTTGCCCATCCAATTGCTCATCGTGCCCTTTTACCAAAATCCTCCACCTGCTCTTGTCTAACTCCACAAAGAGACATTTGACCTTATTGATAGTGGCAAACAATAGCCTGATTTTGGATCCTGTGCACAATAGCAGAGAAACTCACCGGCAAAATATTTGTGCTGGTGCTGGTAAGGCATGTATTTCTTTTTCTTCTTCCCAAGCTGCAAATGGGGAGAAGAAGTTAAGCTAAAGGCAAAACAAACCGTACCTCACACTAAGGGTTGCTAACTTCTTTTCTTCACAATTCAGGGGGGTGGGGGGGAAACCCACTCCCCTAAATTATTATGATTATGATTTATTACATTTATATACTGCCCCATAGCCGAAGCTCTCTGGGCAGTTTACAGAAGTTAAAAACAGTGGAAATTATATATACTAAAAATTAAAACCATAAAAAGCATAACGGACAATATTCATTTAAAACAACTATTCTGGGGTCAGTTAAAAACTGAACAGTGATGGGCAGAAAGACATTCAGGAAGTTTTCCTGCAAGCCCAGGCCAAGTCAGGCACCTCCTTCCTCTGTCAACATCAGTGCAAGCGGTACTTGATGAGATCTGGCAGGGCCTTGCAGTCCCCAAGTAATTTATTTATTTATTTATTTATTACATTTCTATACCACTCAATAGCCAGAGTCATGCAGGAGAACACCCTTGTTATCTCTGATTGGAGAGAATAAAGGGATTCCGCTTCATGCTGTTCACCCTTCAATTGGAGGGTGAATAGCACAAAGGGGGATCTGTTTGTTATCATAAATTGGAGATAACATGGAGATTCCTCTTCCCTGCGTCCTCCAGATCAGGAGCAGGGCTAGGGGAGAGTGCAGGGCTTGCAGAAGGGGGAGCCTATAGATGTGCCGCTGCTTGGGCACCACTGTTGGCTGGATTAAGCCTACAAGGCAGATGTTCTGATGCAATTCTTGGTTGAAAAAATGGATGTGACTATAAAAATGCATATTGCAGGATACAATACATGTAAAATGTGTACTTTGAAAGAAAATACATTTAGAAATACATATAAAATACATTCAAAAATATGTATTTCAATTGCTATTTTTTATGCAGATGGTTTATAAAAGAAAACCCCATATGTCAATTTATTTATTTATTTATTTGTTACATTTATATACCGTCCCATAGCCAAAGCTCTCTGGGCGGTTTACAAAAGTTAAAAACAGTAAACATTAAAAGTATACAAAATTTAAAACATAAGAACAACAGTATAAAAACGACAGTGTCCATTTAAAAACAACAGTTCTGGAGGTCCTTAAAAAACAAACTTAGTGTTGTTAAATGGTGTTAAATGCCTGGGAGAAGAGGAAAGTCTTTACCCGGCGCTTAAATGATTACAGTGTTGGCGCCAGGCGAGCCTCATCGGGGAGATCATTCCACAGTCGGGGGGCCACCACCGAAAAGGCCCTCTCCCTTGTTGCCATCTGTCCAGATTCTGCCAATGCAGAAACAGGATGGAGCGGACCCTTGAAACCCATATGCGAAACTCAGATAGATCAGAGATAGACTGATCTGTCTATCCCTAATTAAGAATATTTTATTTATTTATTTATTTATTTATTTATTTATTTATTTATTTATTACATTTATATACCGCTCCCATAGCCAGGGCTCTCTGGGCGGTTTACAGAAATTCTAAAATTGAGATAAAAACAAGTATACAAAATTTAAAATTCTAAAATGCAGAACATACGTACATAAAGCATTAAAAACCGTTAAAAAACTCAACATGTGGGTGATTAAGATGTGCCGCCATATGCCTGAGCAAAGAGGAAAGTCTTAACCTGGTGCCGGAAAGATAGCAGCGTTGGTGCCAGGCGAGCCTCGTCAGGGAGATCATTCCACAGTCTGGGGGCCACCACCGAAAAGGCCCTATCCCTCGTTGCCACACTCCGAGTAGGCACCCGGAGGAGGACCTTAGATGTTGAATGTAGTGACCAGGTATATTCACGTCAGGAGAGGCGTTCCTTCAGGTGTTGTGGTCCCAAGCCGTGTAAGGTTTTATAGGTCAAAAACAGCACCTTGAATTGGGCTCGGAAACATACAGGCAACCAGTGCAAGTGGACCAGAGCAGGTGTTATATGGTTGAACCTTCTGGTTCCCGAAATCAATCTGGCCACTGAATTTTGCACGAGCTGCAGCTTCCGAACCGTCTTCAAAGGCAGCCCTACGTAGAGTGCGTTGCAGTAATCTAACTTGGAGATTACCAGAGCATGGACAACTGAAGCCAGGTTATCCCTGTCTAGATAGGGGTGTAGCTGAGCCACCAGCCGGAGTTTGTAGAAGGCACTCCGTGCCAATGATGGATCTAAAAGAACCCCCAAGCTACGAACCTGCTCCTTCAGGGTGAGTGCAATCCCATCCAGAACCGGTAGAACACCCCCCATCCTGTCAGCGGAATCACCTACTAACAGAATCTCAGTCTTGTCTGGATTGAGTCTCAGTTTATTAGCCCTCATCCAGTCCATTGTCGCAGCCAGGCACCGGTTCAACACATCCACAGCCTCTCCTGCTGAAGATGAAAAGGAGAAATAGAGCTGCGTGTCGTCAGCATACTGATGACAGCACACTCCAAAGCTCCGGATGACCGCACCCAGCGGCTTCATGTAAATGTTAAACAATATGGGGGACAAAACCGACCCCTGGGGGACCCCATACTTGAGAGTCCACGGGGCCGAGTAATGTTCCCCAAGCACCACCTTCTGTATCCAACCTGCCAAATAAGAGCGGAACCACTGAAGAGCAGTACCTCCCACTCCCAGCTCAGCGAGTCATCCCAGAAGGATACCATGGTCAATGGTATCGAAAGCTGCTGAGAGGTCAAGGAGAATCAACAGAGTCAAACTCCCTCTCCTGTCTTTCTCCCGACGTAGGTCATCATACAGGGCGACGAAGGCTGTTTCTGTGCCAAAACCAGGCCTGAAGCCCGACTGAAATGGATCCAGATAATCAGTCTCATCCAAGAGTGTCTGGAGCTGGCCCGCAACCACCCGCTCAAGGACCTTGCCCAGGATGGCAAGGATTCCTTTAATCTACTGTGTTTTCTTTTCTGTGGCTTGCAGTGGTCCCACTCCTACTTAGTGGGTCAGCTCTAGAAGGAGGTGCTTGGGGAACATTGCTCACTCCATGGATCCTCCAGTATGGGGTTCTGCAGGGGTCAGTTTTGTCCCTAATGCTGTTCAGCATCTACATGAAACCATTGAGTGCAGTCAGCTGGAGTTTTGGAGTGCATTGTCATCAGTACACTGATGACATGCAGCTCTCCTTCTTATTATTATCTTCACCGGGTGAGGTTGTGGATGTGCTGAACTGGTGCCTGGCTGCAACAATGGACTGGATGAGAACTAATAAACTGAAATTCAATCCAGACAAGACTGAGATGCTGTTAGTGGTTGGTTCTGCTGACTGGATGGAGGGTGTTCAATCTGTTCTGGATGGGGTTGCATTCTCCCTGAAGGAGCAGGTTTGTAGCTTGGGGGTTCTCCTAGAACCATCTCTGTCACTTGAGGCTCAGGTGGCCTCAGTGTCACAGAGTGCCTTCTACCAGCTTTGGTTGGTGGCCCAGCTAAACCCCTATCTGGACAGAGCAAACAAGGATTCAGTTGTCTCCACTCTGGTAAACTTCAAGTTAGATTACAGCAATGCACTCTACGTGGAACTGTCTTTGAAGACAGTTCAGAAGCTGCAGTTTGTGCAAAATACGGCAGCCAGATTAATAAAAAAGACCAAGAGGTTTGAACATATAAGACTGACTCTGGCCTGCTTGCATTGGCTGCCTGCATGTTTCCGAGCCTGATTCAAAGTGCTGCTTTTAACCTATAACGCCTTACATGGCTCAGGACCACAGTACCTGGCAGAACGCCTTTCCCAACATGAACCTACCCATACACTACACTCAGCATCTAAGGTCCTCCTCTGAGTGCCTACTCCGAGAGAAGCTCGGAGGATGGCAACAAGGGAGAGGGCCTTCTCTGTGGTGGCCCTCCAATTATGGAATGATCACCCTGACGAGGCCAGCCTGGAACCAACATTGTTATCTTTTCGACGCCAGGCATTTAACAGCATATGCTGAGTTTTTAATTGACCCTGGATCTGCTGAGAGTACATAGTCGAATGTGCTTTTATGTAGGGGTGTGATCCGCTTCGCTTAGGATTGGAGAAGCAACTGCGAATTGGGGTGATCCTCCTCTGTCTGAAGCGGAGGAGAAGCAAATTGATGGCTGGAGAAGCATGGTGAAGAGAGGCGACCATAAGCGGAGTGCTCCTCTTTTCGCGGAGCGATCCGCCCGCCATTTCGGAATTTTTTCGCCCCAAAATTTTCCGCAATTTTTTCGCATTGCAGAAAAGATTAGTGGATAACTTTTTTGTTGTTCAAGCTAACTATTTGAAACTTGGTGTTCTTAGAGAGTCATGGGTGGGGGTCATTTTGAGCCTATTTTCAGCACTCTGTGTGGTGCGGTTTGCTTGCTATAATTTTCTAAAAAATAGGGTAAAAAAACGGGAGAGGTGCCTTTTTGAAGTGCTGAGAGGCAGATTCAACTCCCAGTCATGATCACCTGATGAAGCATCCTCCAATCCCAAAGTTGGAGTGGGGGGTAGGCAAAATGGGATACTGGGAAACTTCTCTTTCTTAGTCTCTGAATGGACTTTTCCCAGTGTTTTTTAAACAGTAGCCCCACCAAACACACAAACACAACCTGAAATCATATACTAAGAAAATAAATAGCAGATAGGAAACACAGCACTGCTACCCACCCTAACCTTGGTGAACAACTGAATAGATGTGGTGCAAGGGGATGAGGTCCCCTAGGGCATGTGGACGTGCCCAGTGCACTCCTTGGAGGATCATCAGAGCCCTCCAAAGAGTAACCAGTGGAGACTGGAGAAGCTAATGCCTATCATGAGTTGGTGACAGGTAGCTTCTTAAAGACTGGTACTTACTTAGGGCCAGTCAAATTGGCATATCGCCCTCCCCCTGGCCAAGTCCACTTTCCTCCTACTGGTAAAAGACAAACATAGCCTTTTTAAAAAAAATCTTCTTGTTTATTCAGCAACACTGCTGCTTTTAATTCCACCCCTCCTTTGTTTATTTATTACATTTTATATTTATACACCCCATAGCCCAAGCTCTTCTGGCTTTTCCTCTTCAGTGAAGTCAGGCAGGCTTTCATTGTGGGTCAACTCCTTATTGTTGTTGTTGTTGTTGTTATTGCTATTAATATTAATTAGTACTGCTATTATTAACGTTACTATTGTTGTTGTTGTTTAATAATGGCTGTGATCACAGTGCAGTCAATCAACTCTGAAGCAAGGATCACAAAGCTTTACTCTTATCCTCCTAGCCTCCAAGTTATGGAATGCAAAAGAAAAGGCATCTCTCTGTGCTGCTACCGCCTCACAGGGATGGTTTACATTACTGGCTTTGAAACAATCCTTGGCTCACTTCCTTGTGCCCCCAGAAATGTCTGCTGTCTGCCTGCCTGCCTGCCTTCCCTCCCTCCTCCCACTGGGAGCTACACTACATGATGGGCTTTGTGGTTCGTGCCCACCAGCCTCTGGCATGCTTGCTGCCAGTCCTCCTCCTCTGTGCCCGCCTCGCAGGGTTGGTTTGCAATGTGTTACTGCTGTCCTAGAAAGAAACAAACAATCCTTGCTTCACTTCCTTGTGCCCCCAGAAATGTCTGCTGCCTGCCTGCCTTCCCTCCCTCCCTCCTCCCCCTGGGAGCTGCACTACATGATGGGCTTTGTGGTTCAACCCCACAAGCCTCCAGCATGCTTGTTCCAAGTGCTGCCTGTCCTCCTCTGTGCCCGCCTCGCAAGGATGGTTTGTGTGTGTCTTGCTTTGACTCAGGGGATAAGTCCTTCCTGCGCTCACTTAGACTTTTTGAAGTTCCAAATAAATTTTTCAAGTGTGGAAGAAGATTCATATTTAGGGTTATCTACTCCCCAATTCATGGCATGTTGGGATTTCCTTTGAAATGGCCCCATTGAGCTGTCTGCAGCTTTAAATCCCTGAGATACTGGGGTGTCCGATTTTCAAAAATTCCCCAAAAATCAGGGGAGGCTTGGATTTGCTTGAGGCTTGGCATGCATGTGTATACATGCAGGAGGTGTCATGGTGCCTAATTTGACATTTCTAACGTGAAAATTGACAGAGTTCTAGCATGGGACTTGATTTGGGGCGAGTTAAAAGGTTAAAGCCCCGCCAAAAATCAGGGGATGATGGAATTTGCTTGAAACTTGCTATGAATGTGGATCTAGATGGCATCTCTGAGGGTGCCTGCTTCAAAGTTTTTTATCTGTCAAAATGTCAGAGAAAATCCCATGTCTGAAAATAGGGTGTCCGATTTTCAAAAATCCCCCCAAAATCAGGGGATGCTTGGATTTGCTTGAGGCTTGGCATGCATGTGTATACATGCATGAGGTGTCATGGTGCCTAATTTGATGTTTCTAACGTGAAAATTGACTGAGATATCGAAAAGGGTGTGAATTGGGGTTAGGGGTGATGCGTTACAGGTTAAAGCCCTGCCAAAAATCAGGGGATGATGGGATTTGCTTGAAACTTGCCATGAATGTGGATCTAGATGGCATCTGTGAGGGTGCCTGCTTCCAAGTTTTTATCTGTCAAAATGTTGGAGTAAATCCCATGTCTGAAAATGGGGTGTCCGATTTTCAAAAATTCCCCGAAAATCAGGGGATGCTTGGATTTGCTTGAGGCTTGGCATGCATGTGTATCATGGTGCTAAGTTTGAGGTTTCTAACGTTAACAGAAAAAAGTTGTAGGCTTTTTTGGATTTCAATGCAAGCCTATGGGGGGGAAAAGCGGAGCTCCTATCCGGATCCAGAGCTTTATAGCGAACCGGAGCGGACTATAGGCAGAGCGGACCCGATCCAGAAGTTGTGAATCTGGAAGAGAAGCGGATCGAGGGGTCCGTGCACACCCCTACTTTTATGCTTTTTAAATTTCGTGCTTTTATGGTTTTAAATTTTGTATATTGATTTTCAATGTTCAATGTTTTAATCTTTGTAAACCGCCCTCAGAGCGTGAGCTATGGTGCAGTATATAAATGATAATAATAATAATAATAATAATAATAATAATAATAATAATAATAATAATAGTAGTAGTAGTAATCCCAAACCTTCTATTTACTCACCTCCACAGAGAGTGCTTTCCCCAAGCTGAACAGGAACGGGTGCATGTTGAGGTCAGGGTCCTTGCGGAAGCAGTTGGGTTTGGCATGATGCTGGTTATGCATATGAATCCACCAGCTGGCTGGTCCACCCTGCATATATAAACCCACAGCTTTTTCATTTATTCAAGGGAAGAACAACATCATAACCATAGTGTAGTGGCTAAGGGTGTGAGTTGTTCAAGCACGGTTTTTCTCAGAAGCAGTATTGGGATGAGATTCCCAGTCTACCTGAAGGAGCTATTGTAAGGTTGGATGAGATCCGCTAATTAAAACGCATAGAATGATGGAAATTTTCTGCATACATACTACTACATCTGTTTATTTATTTATTTTATTATCATTATCATCACCACCACCACCACAATCTAAGCCTGAGAGAACATCCCTCTGGCTCTATTAGAATGCAACTAGGGCAGTGCTATTTAGATGTCACCAGCAGCAACTACATTTTTTTAAATTTATGTATTACATTTATATCTTGCCTTTTATTCATGGAAGACAAGGCAATGTGAACAGAGTTCACAAGTAATCTCCCATCCAGACTCTGACCAGATGTAGACCCATTTTGCTTCAACAAGGTTGCTGCATACAAATCATCACCATCACCACCATCATCATCATCATCTCAGTATTTGACACTTACTTTAAGTATTGCCAACACAATGAAGTGCCACAATTTATTCCATTTGACCTTCTCAAAGACAGAAATATGCCCAAGATCATGCTGAAAATATCCATACTGGATCTGGAAAGCAAAATACAATATCAAGACAGGGATGATTCAGGGATATTGATAGCAGCTATTTTATGCACAAGATTATAGTCTAGGCCAGGGATGGGCAGAAGGTAGATCTCAGGATGTTTTGCACTTCAGGTTCCAGAAGTCCTTGCCAGCTTGGACAATGGTCAAGAATACTGAGAACTGAAATCCATGTATTTTATGCCCACCCCTGGCCTAGGCTCCCAAACATTTGAAAATGAAGCTGTACAAAACCATTGACCTTCATCCTAAACCTTCCTGATTCCCAAAGGATTAACAATAATATAGGGAAGGACGCTCTGTCCCTCTGCTCAGTTGTGCCCCTTTTTCAAGTGGCACTGGCACATGAAAAGGCTTGCCCTACAAACAGAACATATCAAATCCAAACACAACTGACCAGTGAAATGGAAGCAGGGTCATGGGCACTACATTTCCATGGATTCAACCCACAGGGGTGGTATAAGGTTTAAAAGCCCACGGCCATGTGGACAAAGCCAGATCCTCAGCAAGAAATCATGACCTCCAATCCCAGCCAGCGCTCAACTTTAGGGGAGGACATAGACAACTGGCCCTACCATAGGGGGTTGCCAGCCTTTAAATCAGGGTTGCTGAACCTCTTTCAGCCCAGGGCCCAAATTCTATTTTTTGGAAGCTCTCGGGGCTGCATTCCAGTGGTGGGTGGGGCTGAAGGATAAAGAGGTAGGGGCAGAGGCCAAAAACAACAGCATGTTTTAGCTTAAAGCACTTACTCTTAATAAGTAAGCTTTAGGAAAGGCAACGTTGCCTTTACAAATGGGGAAAACTGCACAACAGCTGGGAAGCCGCTAAACTGTTGGTGATTGGGAGAAATGGGGTGGAGCCAGAGGACGGGGGCATGGTCATCAGGGGAACCCTGGAGGGCTGGAGTTAGTCATCTTTGGCCAATTAAGAGATTTGGCCCATGGACCTGAGGTTCAACACCCCCACTTTAAATGTTACAGCAGTGCAGTGGGGTGAATCCTTCGAAAAGCATCTCATACAGCACTACCAGAATCTTTAAATGCTACTAACGTTTCTTTTTGAATGTAGCAGTCCTTTGATATTTCTCTGTTAACATCTGCCCTCTTTATCTATAATAAGGAGGCTAGCAAGGATCCTGACTGGAGGATCCATTTCATGCTCAATATGTACAGGTTCCCAGGGATATCAGAGAATATGAATTCATCTAGAGGGTTAACACATTGCCCAGCCAATGGGCAGAGTCCCCAAGTCTTATCTGAATAACTGCCACACCAGTGAAGAAGTTGTGTGCATTCTCCATGTCTTCTTGACAATGGGAATAATTTACTCTTATGCGAGCCTTCATTGAAGTCTATTGTGTGCAATGAAGGTGCATGTCTATGTACAAAGAAGCTGCAATTCCACTCCTACACACTTTGGGACTGTTAACTGGTTATGTATAGCTGAATGATAGTCTAGAATCCTCTTACACCTAGAGCTTCATCACATGGGGGGGAATCGTGTTCCCTTACCGTCGCTACTCCGGCCTAGCGTTTGTCCCTCATTACTTCCTCTTTCAAAAGAGGAAGTAAGCAAACAATGTGCACGTGGCCCATTCAGTGGGCTGTTTTGATTGCGCTGCTTCTCCTGCACACAGCAGGAGATAGCGGCAACTTCCATCTCAAAAATAATTTGGATTTACTGGTGTCTTTTTTTGTCCCGCAAAGAAGCCTAGAAGGGGTGGGAGGTGTGCAGGATGCAGACAACGTCATGAATAGCACCTGCACAAATCTGTGAGTGCCCAGGAATGAGCATGCAATAAAATGCTCATCTGATGACACCCCTAGTGAGCAGGGTATTTCCAGATAAGACTTTTATCCTGTAGCTGCCCTCCTCTTGTACTGTATTTTACAGAGGGTCCAGATACCACCATCTTTTTTTTGTAGCCCTCTCACTGCTTTGTCCATCTTTTTTCTTATCAGAAAAAAGAAACAGTTAAGGAAGAAACAATGGAATAGCTTCACACCTTTTGAAGCTATCTGGAAGTGCCCACAGATACATTACCTGTGCAGTGGTGAACATAGCTATCCCGATAAGGAAGGGCACCCAGGATTTTCCAAAGTACCAGATAGTGAGCCAGGCTGCAATGTCTAGCAGGAAAGCATGCAGAAAAATGAAGACGAAGAAGGAATGTCTTGGCTTCAGGAGTCCCATCCTCTTCACCTTTTCATGCAGCTCACGGAAATCCTGTACCAGTGCTTCCTGTAAGAAGGGTCGACAGGTAAGCTCCCTCTTCACCCAATAGATGTCATTCATTTTGCCTTCGAACGTAAGAAGAGCCCTACTGGATCAGACCAAACGCCTACCTAGTCCAGTGTCCTGTTTCCCACAGAGACCAAGCCGAGGGCCATGGCAACCACACAAGCAGGGCATGAGGGCAATAGCTTGTGTTCTCTTGTGTCCCTCCCACTTGGGTACCCCAGCAACTGGTTTTCGGAGGCATGCGAAGGATCTTCTGTGCCACATTTTGCATGGTGTTGGGTGGTGAGATGGATATTCTCAAGAGGAGCTTCTGTCTCCATTCCCTTGAGCCTTATGACCTTGAGCGGCAACTGTGAATAAACCCCTCCCCCATTCTAATGATTCCCAAAAGCAGGGGTAGGAAGCTTGGTTTTCTCCAGATGCTTTGGACTACAAGTCCCATATTCCCCAGTCAGTATGGGCAATGGTAAAAGATTAAGGGACTTGTAATCTCTCCCTCTTCCCTCGAACCTTGTGGCCTTGAATGGCAAGTCTGAATAACCCCCTCTCCCAGTCTAATGATTCACAAAAGCAGTGGTAGGTGCTTTGGTGGCCTCCAGATGTGCTGGATTACAAGTCCCATAATCCATTGCCATTGTATATATGGGACTTGTAGTCCAAAACATCTGGTGAGCACCAGGTTGCCTACCTGCCTTAGAGTGTTCACCAACCTCTTTTCATCTTCTATCTCCCTCCCCTGGTTACCCATACTAGACCTGCCAAATAGTCTATATTTAACAACTGGGTGATTTATAATACTGGTTCACATGACATGGGAGTGGTTAATAAGCCATGGTGGCTTGTTAACCATTCTCTGCATGCCAGTTACAAATGGCCAAATTTACACTAATGGGTTGCACACCAGGTTGCCAATTCAAGCCCCCCATCATGGCTTCTTCTGTTGTCCAAACCCACCAAGGGTGGCCGGTTGGGGTGTTTAACAAAACACCCCACAACCCTACAACAGTCCAGCAAGGGTAATTATTAAGCATAAGAATTATTTTAAACCTAAGAATTTGAAGATATTGTGATTGTTATTTTAATATTTTATTGGTTTTATATTTATTTATTTATTTATTTATTTATATTTATTTATTTGTTACATTTATATACCGCCCCATAGCCGAAGCTCTCTTGGTGGTTTACAAAAGTTAAAAACAGTAAACATTAAAAGTATACAAAATTTAAAATATAAGAACAACAGTATAAAAACAACATATATATGCTCTTTTAACTAATTTCATGTATTATATTTTATTTAGTGTTGTTCCCCGCCTCGATCCAGAGGGAGAGGCAGCTAATAAATATATTATTATTATTATTATTATTATTATTATTATTATTATTATTATTATTATTAAAGCCACAAAGGGCTGCAATGATCATGTGAACCAAGTCAGTGTCTAGTATGTGAATAAGAACAACAACACCAGCCATCCCAGACAAACTTGACTCATGGAGAAAGAGAAATTCTACCTCCCCGCAACTTAAGTGGTGATCAGCCAGGCAAATGGGCATGTGCCAAGTGAATGAGGGATTCAGCAAGCTCACTCCATCTGCTGCCAGCTGCACAAACTTTTTCTGTCTCCTCCATAATGGCTAGGTACAAAGCCTCCCCTCACCACATGTAAACCTCCCAGAGAGCCCTGGCTATGGGAGCGGTATATAAATGTAATAAAAATAAATAAATAAATAAATGTTAGTGGGCATACACCCTTGGGGTCCAGCCATGTTGTCCTCGGTTTGGTTTCCAAAATACGGTCAGCCTAGCTTAAAACCCAGGCTCTGTGATCACAAAGGAAATCCTGTAGCAAAATTTTTCAATACCTGCAGAGTAGGTGGGCTGACTGCAGAATTCTGTGATCAACTCTGTTTTCCCCCCTAGGACCTCAGCATCAACCAACTGGAGCCAGGTGCAAACATTTTATTTATTTATTTGTTTATTATTGCATTTATATCCTGCCTTTTTTCCTCCAAGGAACCCAAGGCAGCATACATAATCCTCCTCTCAACTTTATCCTCACAACAACAACCCTGTGAGGTGGGTTGGGCTGAGAGTCTGTGACTGGCCCAACATCACCCAGTGGGTTTCCATGGCCAAGTGGGGACTAGAATCCAGATCTCCTGACTCGCAGACTGACACTCTAGCCACTACACTACACTGGCTCAGTGGAATTAAGGAACAGGGTTTGTTTTAAGGAACAACAATTTGTTTTCAGCATCTGAACTGAGCTTGCTTTCCCTTTATCCCTAAATCCAGTCCTGGTTCTCCCCCTTGCAAGCTTTCTTTATTTCAGCAGCCTAGTTTATGGGGATGGAGGAGCACTTTTGTTGTTGCTGTTGTTAAACAAGGGGAAATCAGGAACCCTTGCAGATCTACTGCAAATCACCCAGAGATCTACCAGTAGATCCTGATCTATCTAGTGCTCAAGTCCAACATTGAGCACACTCTAAGAATTTCAGTGTAGTATGACTGCAAGCCAACGGATTTTCACACACACTCCATCAGATCTTCTTTTTTTTTTTAATGGCAGCTCTGAGGAAAAACTCACATTTTTGGTGGGCTCACAGCTGGGTTGATCAGGCGCCAGCTCCCCAATTAGCAGCGAACTCAAGTATTTCTTCACTAGGTCCTCATTTTTGTGGAAAGCGGAGAAGGCATCCTAAGAAACACATAAAGAAATAGTATATGAGAGGAGAAGAGCACTGTGCAGCAGTAATGATGGACATGAAAGGCATGTAGATTTGTTTCTTTTTAGCAACAGATGAAACTTTCTGATTGTTTAAGGAGCAAGACCATCATTTTTAAGGCGGGCTCTCTCCTCTTGGTGGCAGAAGGGTCTCAGCGGTTCAGGTACATGTGTCTGTGATTTCAGAGTTACAGAGCTGGTTGGACAGCTTGGGTTGATGGTCCAAGGAAAGAAAGTGGAGTGAGAGCAGTTGGAAAAGGGAAGGAGTTTGCAGCCTTTGCTAGACCAGGCTATATCCCAGGGTGATACCCGGGATCGTCCCACATGCTGGCAAGCTGACATGAAACACTCACATCAGTGAGACTTCTTTTATTGAGGAAATAACATGGTAGACCAGCTTAATGGTTACAGAGTCTCCAAAACTCACTTAAAGCTGAATGAAGGGCAGGATCTACACTATTCATTACACCATTGTTTAAGTGCATTGTTGCGTCCTCCCTTGCTACGTTACAAAATGCAACTTGAGCCCAGTCAATCGAAATACCTTTTCTTCTATCGTTTTACCCCGGCACATTCTTCTTTAGAACGTTCTTCATTATGCTCATACCGGCTCTGAAGTAAACCTCCTTCTTCCGGTGACTCTGAGCTAGACCTGCCGGGATAAGCCGGCAGGGAGGCGGGGCGACGCGTAGGGACGAGGGAAGCCCTGCAGCGTCTTAAAGGGGCCACGTGCGCCCCGAAAGATAAGCAGTTTTTTTAAAAAATTAAGCCTCTGTCCCCTCTTTCACCGCCCTCCCTCCCCCTCCCCCTCCCCCTCCCCCTCATCGCGTTGTGCCAGCTCTCCCTCCCCTTGTCTAGAAAAGCCCTCACTTGTCCTAATCAGGAAGCAAAGACCATGGTCACGAGACATGACTTTGAAAGATGGCATTGAAAACAACGAAAGATTGGGGCACATTGTTAGTTTTAAAACGATTTTAACAGAAAGTGGAACGGTTTTAAAAGTCAGAAGAAACGTAACAACAACAGCATCACGTGACTGCTGACGTCATCTCTGCCAACTTGTTACGTTTCATCTAGACAAGTGTAGACGGGCCCAAGGTTAGAAACCTTTAGGCTCTTTTTTCTGAAACAATCCTTAAGGCAAACACTCGGAAGGGGGGGTGAATAGAGTATGCCAGTAACTGCTTTGAGCTTCTCCAGATGCCACATCTGCTGGCACCTCAATTGGAACATGGCCAATATCCTAAAACAAAGTCCCAGGAAAGGTTGCTCTGAGCCACCAGAGCTGGGCAGAGTGATCTGTCACGCACTTGTCAATCTCAGTAGGGTGATCATATGACCGGATTTGCCCAGATTTGTCTGGGGTTTTGGTGACAAATCCGGGAGGGGGAGGGGAAATCTGGATTTTTTCCAATCTTCCCAAACCAAAGAGCAGCTCTAATGGGAATTAACAAAAATGCTTGTAACTCCGTCATTTTTAAAGATAAAGACATGAAACTTGGCACGATGGTAGGTCTTAGGTAGGGCTTTAGTTAAACCAAATTTGAAACAGATCTGTTCATCCATTGATTTTTTTAAGATTTTTTTTTAAAATTGAGGTTTTAAAATTATTATTTTTAAAAAATGTTATTTTTAAAGATAAAGATATGAAACTTGGCACCATGATTGCTCTTCACAAGTACTTTAGCTATGCCAAGTTTGAAACAGATCTGTTCATCCATTGAGTTTTAGGATTATTTTTTTTAAAAATTGAGGTTTTAAAATTATTTTTTAAAAATGACATTTTTAAAGATAAAGGGCTGAAAGTTGGCACCATGATCGCTCTTAAGGAGAGATTTAGCCATGCCAAGTTTGAATCAGGTCTGTTCATCCATTTTTTAAAGGAGTTTTTTAAAAGTTCAAAGTTTTAAAAATTATTGTTTTTTAAATCTGCTGGAGCCATATTCTTCAAACTCAGGTTGTCAAACCTCCTCTTTGGGGTGTTGTACATTAAGCAGTTTCAGCCCTTGGCATTAAGGGGATCTCCAGTCTTTAGGTAAAAAGTCCTGGGCAAGCAGGGCGCCTTTCCTGGTGCAGATTTGGTGTGCAGTCGGGTACCTGGAGCTCAGCAGAGTCAAGGCATCCACAAATCAAAATGTGGGAAAGGAGAGGTCAGTCAAAGCAACCCACAGGGCAAAACAGAATGGGCCAGAGGCCTTTTTCTCAAAGTTCCACATCATGGGCAATGAAGGGTCATCTTTAGAGAAAAACTCTCATGACCAACAGTACGGTGCCAGTCGAGAGAGAGGCTCTCTTCTTTGCTGATGCCCTGTTGCTGCGAATGTTGGAACCCGGCATATCATTGCTTTGCTTTGCTACCACTTCCCTTCCACTTCACTTTGTACACTTGTGAGCTAGGCTTTGACTGCACTGCTGGGATGCAATGCAGAACATTTGAAATGCATACCAGAGAAAATTAGATAGATTTGTGGCTTTGGCTGGCTGGCATATCTCTTAGAGACAGAGTTAGACTGAAATCACATCTCAGAGATGGCTGTAGCTGAGCCCTGAGAGGCTGCTGTACCACACAGAGCCTTTTTAAGAGTGTCTCAGAGTCCAGTTTTGGTGCAGGCAGAGGTGGCTGACAGTGGAGTTTTTTAAAAAAAACAAGAGTCACTGGATGCAACCAAGCTATAAGCTGTTGCCCTACCCCCAGCCACAGGGTACAAGTGCACAGCCTGGCTGGACCGTTGGGACTTAGAATCCATGACTTAGAGTGAGAGACAACAGAGGCTGCACAGATAACCCAGAGACATCTATTGTAACTTAGCCCCATGGTGCTGGCATGAAACGCAGGGCATTAGGAAGAGGGAGGGAGGGTGGTAAACTCAATTCTGTAACCCCCGGAGATGATATTAAGGACCCACCTGTCGGTAGTAATGGTGGTCCAACTTTTATAAAAGGGGGCAAGGATGTCGCCAAATTTAGGTGTGGAAATTAATTTTATAGGACAGTCAAAAATGCCGTCTTTGACTCTGGTCGGGTTTGCCTCTGTTTTGCTTGAAGCGTCCCGGGAATTGTTGCCTCTTGTACTGACCTTGGGGTTGGTACAGAGGAGGTCTATCCTGAAATTGCTGTTGCTGTCTGGGCTGGAACTGCTGTTGAGCCCTAGGCCAACGTCTTGGGCGGAATGCTCTTTGAATTTGTTGTTGTTGCTGCTGCCCAATTCCCATCTTTTTAGCCGTATTCTTGGCCTTTTGGATGTTCTCCATCGATTCGTCGGTGGAAGAATGGAATAGACCGTTTCCATCAAATGGCAGATCCTCGATACAGGAGCGTGCCTCCTGAGACAAACCTGCTGACCTTAGCCATGCATGTCTTCGTAGGGCTATGGACCCTACCAGGGCTTTTGAGGCACAGTCTGTCGCGTGGCGAGCTGTGTTGAGCTGTTGCCTTGATAGTGCCATGGCCTCAATGTAAAAGACGGTCGCCAGTTCCCTTTGGTCATCTGGCAGATAACCAGACAGGGATGCCATCTTCTCCCATAAGAAGAGTTGATATTTTGCCATGGTGGCTTGGTAATTATGCACTCGTAATGACAGTGCAGTTGAAGAATAAATTCTTCAACCTATGCCATCGAGCCGACGACCTTCCTTATCTACCAGCGCATTGTGCCTCTTATGAGTGTGTCCCTGAGACACCTCTACAATTATGGAGTTAGGCTTGGGATGAGTAAAAAGAAAAGGAGCAGACTTTTCCTGTATTTTGTATGTATTATCTAGCCTCCTGGACATTGGTGGCATAGAGGCGGGCAGCTTCCACGACTGTTGTGCTGTGCGTAATAGCACGGGCAAGTAGGGAATAGCTGCTGGAGTAGCTGACTCACAGTATGCATCATCATAAACTGGGTCGTTCAATTTTTCAATGGGTTGAGACATTTCAATCCCCAATGATCTCACCATCCTTTGCACTTGATCGGCAAAGTGCGATAGGTCTTCTGAAGGGGAGACCACATCTGAAGTCCCTACAATGTCATCAGGGGAGGGAATGGATGGTACCGGTGAAGCTTCTCAGGAGGAATCAGACTGGTAGTCCTCCTCCGATAAGACATCCAAAACGCGTGGCATCAGATCCAGGCTCGGACGTGGTTGTGACGATTGAGTCGGTACCGTAGTGATCGGTACCGTCGCTTGCGTCGGTCGTGACGTGCACCTCGGTACCGCTGGTTGAGGCATGTCTGTGACATCCTCCGGAGGCGGTGGACGGGAGACCGTCTCGGAAGGAGGCTGGCGGAAACGCGGGTACGGGTCATAGTGGTGTTCTGGATAGTAGTATTCTTGGTGCCCTCTATGTCTCCAATCCTCATAGTAACATGGAGGAAATTGTGGAGGGTACCAATCGGCGTAATGGTCCCGACCCCTCGGTGGGGACCTTGATCTTTTGTTATACGCGACGTATTGTCGACTTGAATGAAGTGAAGCCAGTGAACCATCACGGCTGTAACCATACGGAGATGTTTGTCGGTATCGAAAGCCTTCGGTATCGCCATATGGTTGCTGTCGGTACTGACGTCCGTCGGTATCGATGGGTTCTGCTCGGTACCGAGGGGAAAGAGGTATCTGATCCGCCACAGTGTTATCCAACGAGGAACCTCTGATTTCACCTTCAGAAATTGATGCCCTCACACTGGGTTCTTCCGTCGGGACCGTAACAATATGGGGCGGTGGCGGGACTGGTGAATTAGCAACCGGCGGTGGAGGGTTCAGTACCGGCGGTGAGGATAGAGTCGTCCGTCTCAGTATTGAGAAAGGCGTCGGTAGCGAAAACCTCGGTATCGGGCTTATAGCATGCGAGGAAGGTCTCTGTAATGCGAGACTCGTTATCGGGCTTTTATGCCCCGTCTCGCGCCTTGGTATCGAAGTACTCGGTACCGGGCTCCTCGGTACCGACGAGATCGATTTCAATGGTTTTTACTTTCCATCTTTGCCCTTCAATTTGCTCTTTTTACTCTGAGGGTTTTCAGCCTCAGAGTGCTCTCTCGCTCTCTTAGAGATCTTCTTTGCCGCCTTTTTTGCAGACTGAGAGGAGGAGGGGGGAACCGCTAAGGCTTCACTCCTTGTCGGAGGATTTTGGGGCATAGACTCCATCTTGTGTGGAGATGTAGAAACGCGAGCCGCTCTCGGTTTATCTACTGCCTCCAAAGCCTTTTCCCAGAGAATAGCCCGAAGGCGATCTGCGCGGTTTTTACATGCTTGCCTTGAGAACTTTAGGCAAAAAGCACAGGACTCCACGACATGAGTCTCCCCCAAGCAGAGCAGGCAGAAGGAATGCCCATCCGTTTGTGAAATCTTCTGTCCGCAGTTGGAACACTTCTTAAACAGGCCTTGGTGGGCCATAGGCACCAAGACAAGACAAAACATATATATATATATATATATATATATATATATATATATATATATTGGATAGGAAAGAATAGAAAACTGTAGAAGTAAGAAAAAGAAGGAAAAATAGATAGATTTTTCAGCTCTGGTATAATAAGAACGCACTATACCACAGAGAAGTCTCCAAACACTGTTAGCCCACAGGCGGTTGAAGAGAACTGAGGGGATTAGGCGGGAACCCCTGAGCATGCTCAGTGGACGGTGGGGGAGGGGTTCCCACCTAAAAAGAATTCAGCTTGAGAAGTTTCCGACCTGGCCCTGCGCAGGCACAGAGCCCATATGTGTGATGCACAGAGACCACGAAGAAGAACCAGTATTCACCATTGCATTTGAACCAGGAAAATATTGTTTGTGCTTGCTTTTGGAGTAAAAGCAGGAAAACAAGCCTCACTGATTCAGATGGGGCAGGAAGGTATGGATTGCCTAAACAAGGAAGTCATGGAGGAATCAGAGCACACAGGGGCTGCAGAGGAGAAAGGAGTGCATCAGCCTGAGGACAGCCAAGCTATGGTTTGGCCTTTCATCTGAACTGGCTTGATGAAGAGGACCCCGCCCCCAGTGTAGCCTGTATATCGGACTGTGTGTATTCTACACTTCTATGGAATCTGGTGATGAGTTCAGAATTCAGCATCATGAAAATTTCAGTGAAGACATCATCATCATCATCAAGCAAATGTCTAGATCCTGTGGCTGAAAAGCAAAGTTTGCAGATGCCTGGGGCAGTCTCAGAAACCAGACTAAGAAATGGAGGGGCTCCAGCTTTGTGCATGGTATTTTGCCTTCTTCCATGGAAAACAGACCTGGGAGAGAAAATGTTTTCCATTATAGAGCAGTGATGAAGATGCTGGACTACCATCATCCCTGAGCAATAGCCAGCCATGTTGTATGGGGCTGATCGAAGTTGGAGTCCCACGATAAAATAATACACACCTCTCTGAGCAATGTTGCTTTAATTACTATGGTAAGTTTCCTAACCCACAATACATCTTACAGCAGCAAAGAAATTCCTTCTATAGATAACAAGGGAGTTGACATCATTTTCTCAAGGCTGCTATCAGATTCAGCTTTAATTCTGTATAAAATGAATCACTCATTCACATTTTGATATTTTGCAATTGCTGAGTTTGATTTATGTCTTGCAGTTCTTTTCGGCTACTGCTGAAGACTTCTGTCAAAACGTGTTTGGCCTATTACGTTATGGTTTTAAGCTCTATCTATGCAGGTTTTAATTTTAATATTGAGGTATACATTTTCATTAAATTTGGCTTTGGTTTATTATTTTATTATATATATACAATCTAGGGACAGATGCAGCAATATTTCTCAAAGCCTTTCCTCGGATTATGAAGAGACTAAATATGATTTATTATTTTGAAGAACCGTAAGGAAAACCTCCAAGCAGCCAATGGATTCCACCAATATTTTTGTCTTTAACATTAAGGGGGAAATGTACTACCCTCTGTCAATAATTAGATATAAATTTGACGCATCCCCCCTCTTAGTTAGTCTTTGTATTTAGAAAATTGCTTAAAAAATGCCAACAACACGAAATACTATCAGAGCTGCTCTACTGAGGCCTATCCAGTGGAATTTTAGAATGTTTTTAGGATGTTTTAAGGATGTTTTAATTAGGGGTGTGCACGGACCCCCCGCTCCGCCCCGCTCCGCCCATACTCCGCTCCTCTTCGCCGCGGAGCTCCGGCTTTGAATCAGAGCTCCGCAGTGGAGGGGAGTGGCGCCAGGTAAGGCCGGGAGAGGAGGGTGGGGGGGGTTATCGGGCCCTGCCGCCATCGCCGCCCGTGCGGCGACGGCAGCAGAGCCTGGTAAGGGACCAAGGGGGAGGGGGGCCTCACCTGCATCCGTCCGCGATCCGTCGGCTTCTTCAATTGAGCCCACGGTTCAACCAGGAAGTCTGGGCCGCAAGCAGCCCAGACTTCCTGGTTGAACCGCGGGCTCAATTGAAGAAGCCGACGGACCGCGGACGGAGGCAGGTAAGGGAGAGGAGGGCGGGGGGGGTTACCGGGCCCTGCCGCTGTCGCCGCATGGGCGACAGCGACAGCATCAGGGCCCGGTAAACCCCACTTACGGCAACGGCAGCAGACCCCAGTAAGGGACCAAGGGGGAGGGGGGCCTTACCTGCATCCATCCGCGGTCCATCGGCTTCTTCAATTGAGCCCGCAGTTCAACGCAAGCGGCCCAGACTTCCTGGTTGAACCGCGGGCTCAATTGAAGAAGCTGACGGACCGCGGATGGACGCAGGTAAGGGAGAGGAGTGGGGGTTTACCTGGCCCCGCCGCTGTCGCCGCATGGGCGACAGCGACAGCAGCAGGGCCCGGTAAACCCCACTTACCTTTCCGGCGGAGCTCCGGATCGAGGCGAAGGATCCGCCTTCACCTCGATCCTCTTCGCCACACTCCGCCGGCCCCCCAATCCTCTTCGCCTCCGCCTTAAGGGCAGGCGAAGCCCCCCGCTCCGCTTCTAATTCGCCGGTCCGATTAGAAGCGGAGTACATCCCTAGCTTTAATCATGTATACTATGTTTTTAATCCGTTTTTATGTGTTTTATATTCGCTGTTGTTCCCCGCCTCGATCTAAGTGGAGAGGCGGGTAAGAAATAAATTTTTTATTATTATTATTATTATTATTATTATTATTATTATTATTATTATTGTCCTCTGTGATCCTCTCCATATTGTTGTCCTCCTCAGTTCACACTAGTTCCCTCTTCACCTGTGCTGATTATAAGTCTTATTCCTAGATTAGCCCAGCAAAAGAACCAGCGTGGTGTAGTGGCTAGAGTGTTGGACTGGGAGTTGGGAGATCTGGGTTCTAGTCCACACTTGGCCATGGAAGCTCAATGGGTGACTATGGATCAGTCACAGACTTTCAGCCCAACCTACCTCACAGGGTTGTTGTTGTTGCTTGGATTAAATGGAGAAGAGGATTATTATACTGTTTTGGGTTCCTTGGCAGAAAAAAGATGGGATATCAATGCAATAAATAAATAAGAGTGGTAGTAGGTTGGCCCATAATAGATGGCTCCTCTTCAACTGGGACATTTTGTTAAGAGCCAGTTCATCTTAAGGGGCAATCCTAAGTATGTATAAATGGAAAAAACATGCATGGGATTGCGCCCTACATGGCTTAGAACTTGGCTGTTTAAGCCACATCGGAGGCAAAGGGAAAGGGAACTATTGTGGAAATCCAAACGAAAAGACAATGGAGGAAACATGAGTGCAATGGGAAAGTGGCACTCCAATAAATGCCAGCTCCTGTTTATTAGCTGTCCTTTAATAGTACCCATCTTACCTGTCTTACTCTCACTAAATGTGACTGGCACTGAATAGCCCCTTTGAAGTCTGTTGCAACTAGTTCTGTGATCTGCAACATTGTTAGACATGTAAGTATACATTTGTTGTCTGAGACTCTTAGCTAATGCTGTGTTGCTTCTCCTCCTAGTGTGCAGGTGATAAGGCACTCACTTCCTAGGCAGGGATGGGGGGAAAGGGGTGGGAAGCAGCTGCATTTATAGCAAAATGTTCTAGTCTACATGGTCTTACCCCTTCAAAGACAATATCTTTATGCTGAATTTGTACATTCACATAGCACAGTCTTCCCAAACTTCATGAGTAGCAGATGTTCTGGACTTCCATCCTCCCTAAACTGGGGTGATGGGAGTTGCAGTCCAATGCATCTGGTAGGCATCACCTTGAGAACTGTTGAAATTGCATGACTTGGCCACAAGTTTCTGGATGCATGTAAAGAAGACCTGCAGAGAGAGAACATCTCCAAACAAGTGGCTTATTGCATGGTCATAACTAGGGGTGTGCACGGACACCCCACTCCGCTTCACTTTAAGATCCGCCATTTTCGGATCGGCCCACTCCGCCCTGCCCCCACTCCGCCTGTGCCCACTCCGCTCCGCTCGGAGCTCCGGATCCGGATCGGAGCTCCGGTCCCCCCCCATAGGGGGGGTTACCGGACCCTGCCGCCATCGCCACCCATGCGGTGACGGCGGCAGAGCCCAGTAAGGAGGAGGGGGGCCTTACCTGCCTCCGTCCGCAGTCCGTCGCCGTCTTCAATTGAGCCCGTGGTTCCAAGTGCGGCCCAGACTTCCTACTGGAACCACGGGCTCAATTGGAGATGCTGACGGACTGCGGACGGAGGCAGGTAAGGGAGAGGAGGGCGGGGGGGGGTTACCGGGCCCTGCCGCCATCGCCGCCCATGCGGCGACGGCGGCAGAGCCCGGTAAGGGACCAAGGGGGAGGGGGGCCTTACCTGCCTCCATCCGCGGTCTGTCGCCGTCTTCAATTGAGCCCGCGGTTCCACCAGGAAGTCTGGGCCGCAAGTGCGGCCCTGACTTCCTGCTGGAACCACGGGCTCAATTGGAGACGCTGACGGACCGCGGATGGAGACAGGTAAGGAAGAGGAGGGAGGGGGCCGTTACCGGGCCCTGCTGCTGTCGCCGCATGGGCGACAGCGACAGCGGCAGGGCCCAGTAAACCCCACTTACCTTTCCGGCGGAGCTCCGGATTGAGGCGAAGGATCCGCCTTCACCTTGATCCTCTTCGCCACGCTCCGCCGGCCCCCCAATCCTCTTCGCTTCCGCCTTAAGGGCAGGCGAAGCCCCCCGCTCCGCTACTGCTTCTCCGGTCCGATTAGAAGCGGAGCACATCCCTAGTCATAACTGACTGCTCATGGAAATTTGTGGATTCGTTACATGATGCCATCAACAGCAGAATGTCTCCAGCGTTATCCCCTGGAAACCATACATTAAAAAACACAGAGAGATAATGTGATATTATCCAGGGACATCGCAGGATCTCTCCATCACTAGATGGTGCTGTCTAATGGGCCCTTTCTGAGAAGGGAAGTTATCATTTCCAAATCACATGGTCACATATGAAGGAGGATATTGCAATGGTGGGAATACTGTGTGGACAAAAGCTATGGCAATGATGTGGGATTTTTCCTATTTTTTCCTGTGTGTAGAGAAGCTCAGAGGGTTGGATGCAGTTTTACGCTGGCTCAACTGTGCTGGCAGAAGTAGACTTAGGGTGTCTCTATGTTAAACAAAACCCCCGCAAAATCCCGCATCCTTACCATAGCTTTCTGCTTTCAGGTTCTTTGCAGTATTAGGATGAGTCTTTTTATATGGCAAACACATGGTTTGAATTAAGGGATTGGATGGACAGATGGATGGACGGACAGATGGACAGCCTGCCTGGTATGTGTGCAAAGGAGAGGGATCTTGTTTTCATCATGTAACTTGTGCTGTATTGTTTCCTCGCAGTTCCCAGGAAAGCTAGGACTTACTTCTGAATAGATGTAAGATTGTGCTGTACGTCTGCAAATCTCAGCACATTTACTTGGGAGTAAGCCTAATTGAACACAATAGGACTTACTTATGAGTAGACATAAAATCACGCTGTAAGTCTGCAACCCTCAATACAGTTACTTGGAAATAAGCTCCATTAAACTTAAAGGGGTGCTCTTGGTAGGGTGGGGTATCAGATCTGTCTCCTTTTGTTGCAAAGAGGCATTTTAATTTTACCCTCTTCTCTCTCAGATCTTAGACACAGAAAGTTCTTCCTTGCAAGTTCATAGTGCAACACCAGCTTTACACACTGCCGATTTAGTGCCAATTGGGGTTTATTCCAGCTTATCTCTGAACATTTTGAAAATGGGATGGGGGAAAGGGTGGGAGACACCCTGGCTGTTGACGATGTCATGTAATTGACAACCAAACTTCCATGAGTGGCCAGTCGTGAGCATGCAATACATCACTTATTTAAAGAAGCCCTCCACCTCATTTCCTTCCCATAGCAGCTTGTATAGCCCTCAGGAAATTCTACACAGAAAATGCTGGTAAATGGGTTATGGTCAGGTGTGGTGTGGTGCCTGTGGGGAGGGGGAACCCCCAAAATTAAGCAGAGAGACTTTCCATGATCGGAGCATTTTTTCTCATGGATAATAGGCATGTGCTCCGCTCCGATTAGGAGCGTAGAAGCAGTAGCGGATTGTCCTGCTTCGCCTTACCCAGAGACGGAGTAGAAGCGGACCGCATACCCCTAGAAGCAAGGTGAAGAGAAGCGCCCATTTTTCGGAGCTCCTCTTTCAGGCGGAGCGCTCCGGTCGCCATCTTGAAACATTTCGCCCATAGGATTGCATTGCGGAAAAGAATCGGGGATAACTGGGGGGGGGGTTAAGCTATCGTTCTGAAAATTCTTGTGCACAGAGAGTCGTGGATGGGGGTCATTTTGAGACTACTCTCAGCTCTCTGCGTCGTGCGGGTCGCGTGCTAGAATTTTAAAAAAATCGGGTCAACAGCGCGGCTCAAACGGTGATTTTCGGCTTTTCGCCCATAGGATTGCATTGCGGAAAAGAATCGGGGATAACTGGGGGGGGTTTAAGCTATCGTTCTGAAAATTCTTGTGCACAGAGAGTCGTGGATGGGGGTCATTTTGAGACTACTCTCAACTTTCTGCGTCCTGTGGTTCACGTGCAAAATTTTTTAAAAAAATCGGGTACATTTACAATACAAACGATAGAGTAAACCGGCTGCGGCGCGGCGGGGTTTATTTGAAGCGATGACAGGCACATTCAACTCCCAATCCTGATGAGAATTGATCGCATCCTCCAATCCCAGCGTTGGAGGGGGGGACTAAGGCAGAGTCATTCTGAGATCTTTGAGCTCTCAGCGTCTTGTGGGTTTAGCTTTCGTTGGGAGAGGTCTACTTAGCTAGCTGCTGGCTGCTGTGTACTTGGAGATAGATTAGGATTTTAGCTTGGCGCGTGTGTTTGTTTGCTTCTTTCTGACTTTTAGCTTAGTTTGCCCTGTGTTTTTCCCTTACTTTGATTTAATATAAACTTTATTTTTAAATTTTGGAGTGTGTGTTTGGTTGGTTGGTTGTCCCCCCCACTTCCCTCTATTAAAGCCTGACTGTTCTGCTTTTGTGAAAGCTTTCTTTTGAAAGCATACACACACTTCTTGTCCCATTTCCCTACATTTATTAGTAATATTCTTAAACATATTATTATATTCTTTTACATATTCTTAGTAGTATATATATTAGTATATTCTCATACATATTATTAGTAGTATTAATATTTTATTCTTATTTATTTATTTTTATTTATTTAATTACATTTATATACCGCCCCACAGCCGAAGCTCTCTGGGCGGTTTATACAGCATACACACTTCTTGTCCCATTTCCCTACATTTAAACATATTATATTCTTCTTATACATATTCTTAGTAGTACCTTATACATATTATTAGTAGTATTAATATTTTATTAGTCATCATGAGAAGAGGGAGCAGGCGTGCTGAAAGCAGCAAGGCTCAGGCTGGCACCAGTAAGCAGGCAGGTGGCAAAAGGCAGGTGGCAGCAAGAGGCAGGTTGCAAGAGGCAGGTGGCAGCAGTGCCATTAGAGGAGGAGGAGGAGTATCTCCTTCATTATCCTTTGAGCCCATGAGCCCACTGATGGACCTAGACGAGGTCCTCAGCACAGTGGAGGGGGAGGAGGTGGTGGTCCTCCAGGATGTGGGGGCTGAGGAGGAGCAGCAGCAGGCCGAGGCTCTCTCCCCAGTCTCATCCCACCCCTCTTCCGCTGCCACCCCTGTTTCTGTGGCCACACCAGAGAGCTCAGGCGGGCAATTGGTGATGTCACCACGGAAGCGAAAGACAAGCATAGTGTGGGACCACTTTGAGTTGGGAGCGGATCCCCGCTTTGCTGTCTGTCGCCACTGCAAACTCAGCCTAAGCAGGGGTTCATCTACAGGGCATTATGGAACCAGCAGCATGAAGATGCATCTTTAGAGGAAGCACCAGTCGGTCTTGCTGGGGAAAGAGGCAGGCAAGGCGACTAGTTCCAGGGGAAAGCCGAAGGCTGCTGCTGGCACTGCCACTCTAAGCTCTCCATCTCCCATCCCCACAAGGGTTAGGCAGGCAACCCTGCAGGACATGGGGTGGGGGAAATATGAACCCACAAGATGGCGTTTTCCAACGCCCACTCAGGGTGCTACTGTGGTGGGGCATCTGCCGGGACTGACTCCTCCCCAATACTAGATCTATGACATGTCACTCTGCCTGCCCCTCTGCTAGCCTGTCCTCCTCAGTGACCGACTCGCTGGGATGGTTTGCGTTTGCAATGCGTGACTAACTGCAGTGCTGGCTTAGAAACCAGCCATCCTGGCCTCACTTCCTTGTGCCCCCAGAAATGCCCGCTGCCTACCTGCCTGCCTGTCTGCCTGTCTGCCCGCCTCCCCCGGGGTGCTGCTGTGGTGGGGCATCTGCCAGGACTGACTCCTCGCCTGCTCTGCCTGCCTCTCTGCCCGCCTGGTGCCTGGGAAATGGGCTTTGCAGTTCGTGCCCAGCACCCTCCGGCACGCTTGCTCCCAGTCGTCCTCCTCTGTGCCCCTCAATGCGTAACTGCTGGCTTAGAAAGAAACAACCAGCCATCTTTGCCTCACTTGCTCCTTGCGCCCGCTTACGGGTTGGTTTGCTATGCGTTAGTGCTCAAGCTATCCTTGCGGCACTACAATGCATGCTGCCTGCCTGCCTGCCTGCCTGCCTGCCCTCCCTTCTCCCCTTCCCGCCTTGCAGGGATGGTGTATGTGTCTTGCTTTGACTCAGGGGAGAAGTCCTTCCTGCACTCACTTAGACTTTATCAAGTTCAAAAATCCATTTTTCAAGTGTGGAAGAAGATTTAGGGTTATCTCATGGCATGTTGGGATTTCCTTTGAACTGGCCCCATTGAGCTGTCTGCATTGCCTGACATACTGGAGTGCCCGATTTTCAAAACTTCCCCTAACATCAGGGGATGATGGGATTGCCTTGAAACTAGGCATCCATGTGGACACATGGGTAAGCTATCATGGTGCCGAGTTTGAGTTTTCTAACTTGCAAATTGACGTAGTTGTAGAATGGGACTTGATTTGGGGTGCCAAAAATCAGGGGATGATGGGATTGCCTTGAGTCTGGGCGTCCATGTGGACACATAGATAAGCTGTCCTGGTGCCGAGTTTGAGGTTTCTAACATGCAAATTGACGGAGCTATCGAAAGGGGTGTGATGGGTGGTGCGTTAGAGGTTAGAGCCACGCCAAAAATCAGGGGATGATGGGATTGCCTTGAGTCTGGGCATCCATGTGGACACATGGATAAGCTTTCATGGTGCTGAGTTTGAGGTTTCTAACATGCAAATTGACAGAGCTATCCCAAGGGGTGTGAATGGGGTGCCCAATTTTCAAAATTCGCCAAAAATCAGGGGATGATGGGATTTGCTTGAAACTTGGCGTGCGTGTGTGTATACGTCCATGAGGTGTCATGGTGCCAAACGTGAGGTTTCTAACTTGAACAGAAAAAAAATTGTATACTTTTTTAGCTTTCAATGCAACCCTATGGGGGGGAAAACGGAGCTCCGGATCCGGATCCGGAGCTCCGAGCGGAGCAGAGCGGGGGCGGGGCGAAGCGGGCCGCTCTGAAAATGGCGGATCTCTAAGTGAAGCGGAGCGGGGGGTCCGTGCACACCCCTAATGGATAATCCCTTCCTCTGTTGGGAAAGAGATCTTTGATCCGACTGCTACTATGTGTCATATTGAGTGTCTGCATGTGTAACTTATGGTTAAGTGTTTCCAGTAAGTGCTACTGGGAAAACAGTGAATAAGAGAAATTCTACTGGTTAATTAGGTTTTAATGTGGCTGTGTTAACTTTAATGATGTATTCCAGCATGTACCACTGAGTGATGAATGCTAAACCCTTGCAGGCATATAGAGATGTACATCTGAGGTGTGGTGCATGAAAATGCAAGTTGATACTCAGTTCTTAAACAAGGGAGATATGAAATGGTAGCTACCTTCCCACATGTGAATATTGGATTGCAGACATCAGAACTTCTCTTCGTAAATTAATTTAAAATATAATTTAGATTCAGCATTTAACATTCGTACTTTTTCATTTAGTACCCTGACTGGTGGAAACCAGCTACAGAAATGCAAAATGCCAATGAAATAGTTAATACCGAAAATATGCATGAAGCCCATTTATTTGAAAGTGGATGATAAAATGTGCTCCCTATTAATCATTATTCAATTTATAGGAATTGTAAAAACATTATTATTAGTAGTAGTAGTAATAGCAGTGTAATTAAATTGGAAGAAACAAGATTGGTTCCTGCCTAAAAGAGTTTACAGTCTATATTTCAACAGTGTTGGAGTCATTAGGAGGATACAAGAGGATGTGAAATCAAATATATTTGAATAAGTACATGCAGGCATGAAGAATTAATCTGCCAGTAAGACATATACAGCCCAGTTCTATGCATTTGCCAATGTGATTTACTACCCTAGGACAGTACTGCCTATACGACTTACTGCCAAGTAAGAAATGTGCAACGGTTTGCATATTTTTACTCTGTGCCAGTGCTTGAATTACCTGGGGGTGGGGGTGGGAGATGAGGCACCAGTCCCCTAGATTGCTCTATATAGAAGGGTGTGTGGGAGACATGATTTAACTAGATTTGGGGAGGAGTCAGGGGAGGGTTTGTGGATTTCATTAAGAGCCACCCCTCCTATCTCTTTCCCAATAATTTGAGCTAATTTTCTCTCTGTGTATCTTGGTATTTTTCCCTCCCCAGTTCTTCGCCATGGGAATTTTCTCACAAAACTAATAGGAAGTCTCAGACAAAATTAATAATGTTTTATGTAAATAAATGTCAATTAAGATCAATGCCAGCTGTAAATAATTTGAATAAATCTGTTACTTTGTAGGAAATAGAACATTAATTTTGTTGGGAACAGAAAATATCCATTATATATAGTTATCTGACCTGAATTTCATAGGGGTGCTAGAAAAATATGCCATGCAGAAGTTCTCCTGAAGGTTAACCTTAATTCACAAGTCATTCTTAGCTGTTTCTTTTTAAAAATGCTTGAGATGATGAAACATAAAATGTTGCATAAAGGTTTATGTCATCCCCCAAAGGGATCAGTTGAAATAAATCCCAAGCCCAAAATCTTTGCTATTCAACCCTTGACTGCAGGCAACTTCCCTGAAATAACACAGATTAGAATATTTCATTTCTTGTAAATACATACCAGGAACACATTCAACTCAATAAGAAGAGCAAAAGCTAAAAGTCGGAGGAATTTCACTGATGTTATCGAAACTCTCTTGGCTTCTCAGTGCTATCAAGTGGTTTAAAACAAAATCTCAGCAATTTAAAAGTGTTTTCTACCTCATGCAGCCTGTGGGGATGTCTGGGGGGGGCAAAAATGCCCCCCCCCAGACATCCCGCACTTGTCCAACCCTGTCCTAGAGAGTTCTTGAATTCCACATGTTTATTTAGTAAACAACAAAGCTTTTAAAAGTACCTCAGGTTGTTGTTTTTTGTTCTGATACATCACAAGCATTTGACCTGAAATATCTGAGGAGGAAAATTGAAGCACACGTAATATGAATGTATGTGCAATTGGCATCCATTCATTGGTACTACTGAATTTCTGAATGGAAAATTTTCCATGGAAAAATGAAGCCCTAGAAAAATGTCCACCCCACATCCTTGCGGGAATGGTCTGCCCTGCAGTGCAGTGGTCCCCCTGGACAGACTTCAGGAAAGGTCTTTCCAAGTCAGCTACCTAAGATCTTTGGACATGAATTGGAGATGCCAGGGGCTGAACTTAGGACCTTGTGCATGCAAGACTCATGCTTTGCCCCAGGTTATGGTCCTTTCTAACTGCTCTAGCTCCTACAATAAGATCTCACCGTAGCATCTTGTCCTGAATAGTGGCTGAGGACACGGTTTCCTCCAGGATGCCGCCGATAGAACTGGGTGACATCATAGACTTTTCTGTCGATGACCAGCCATCTCTCTTGCTTGGAGTTTTTCTTGCCTGAGTGAAGTCCGACTTCCTCCCAGGTGAAAAGCTGTGCAAGATCTGAATCAGTTTCTGGCTTTCCTACACTGGTGCCTGACTGTGGAGGCATTCTCACCTAGGAGAGGAATTTCCAACTAGCTACCTTGCTGCCACTTTCTCTGGTGGAAAGATGAAGCAACTGTGCCTTTGTATCCTGCTTCACATGTCAGCCAGCTTTATATGCACCTGTTGCAGCAATCCACTTTGCTCACCTCAATGTTCTATTGCCCCAGGCATTCTCTTTCCTGCTTTTTCTCCTGCTCCTCCCACCTGCTTTATTTTCTGCTGTGAAGTACATGTCAACCTTGTTTACTGTCTACTCATGAGGTTTCTTACTAGTCATTAGAACTGGATTAACTAGTATGTTATTCATCTTTAATAAACTATTGAATGCATCTGTCTTCCCCAATCTGATATCCACCAGATGTTGGACTATAACTTCCATGGTCATTCTGTCTGGGGATGATGGGAGCTGAAGTCCATCCTCCCTGGGGGGTGCCAGGTTGGGGAAGGTACGAATACATCAACCTATCAAACCATTTGCCCTTTGGTGCTATTTGTTGTGTAAGAGCCATAGCAGTCCTCCAGCAGTGCCTTGGGATTCTTCCTCTTCATCCTCATCAGTTTAGCTTAGGAAAAAGCATGATAGATGGAACAATCCAATGGTCCCAGGGAGACCATCACAGGGACCATAAGTTTTTTTGGGAGTCCCCCCTCTCAGAACCATAGACACTCCTATAACCTCAGGAGGGAGATGTTGCATTCCAATACCTCCCCCCACCCCGCTCCCTTGCAACTTCGGGGGGGGGGGTAAAATAGGGGGCTTTCCAGTGGGTTCGTAAAGGAGAGGAGAAGTTGGGTTTTGCAGTGTTCTGTGACCTCTCCAGCCCTGGACCCATCCCGAGTAATGCAACCTGTCAGGACAGGCTCAGAAGAACACATTGAGTGAATAAGCAACAGCAAGGGACATCGAGAGGCAAGAATAGGATATTCAGAACACACCTTCAAGGGGCTTAGAGTTGCATCCAAAAGGATAGTATGATTGAGTTATATAAAATAAATGGTGGGGAGAGAATAATTTCTCTTATACTAGAAGAGCCGAGAGTCATGCAACGAAATTGATTTGGAGCTTGAGGAGTGTTCTCCACACAGCATGTAATTTACATGTGGAATGTATACAATGGCTACTAGCTTAGATGGCTTTAAAGAATCAAAAAATCCATTAAAATCTTAAAGGAATCAACAAATCAATTTATCATTAAGTGTTAGCCATGAGAAATGGAACTCCATCTTCACAGGCATTATGCCTCTGCTGCTTACCAGTTACTGAAGGTAAACAGCATTTTGCCTCTAACAACTAGTAATGTCATTTCATTTCTTGTTGGTGAGCTTCCAAAGGCATTTTGCTGGCCACTGTTTGCAAATGATTATTTCCATCATGGACAAAGATGTAAAACTCTTGTCCTTATGTGATCCTTACCTGTTGTACTCTGAGGAGGCTACAGAATTAAAGACTTCGGGAGATGAGTTGATCACCGAATGGCGTCATGAGGGCTTCCATCCTCCAGGATGCAGTGCCCTAGAAAAAGCCCAGGAGTTGGCTTCCCTGCACCCAAAGTTTTATCAGTGGGAAAAGGAGCCTGTATAATGCTATTGCCAGTTGTATTACTGCAAACTTTAACACCAAAAATACTTGACAGCTATATTCAGCATATAGAGGGGAAGTGGATGGCCTTTCTTCATTTTGGTCTGAAAATGAAAGAGGCAGTATCACATGTCAAGGGCAACAAAAACCAAACATTATAAAAAATCAGTCTACATCTTGTTAACCAAACATTTTTACAAGTCACTGCATAAGTCATTAGCAGGGTATTAAGACTGCTCACTAGGGGTGTGCCACGACACAGGCTCTGAACAACAGACCTGGCTGAGGCTACTCCCTGCTCAAGCCAAGCACCACCACTTGGTATGCCTGAGGCAAGGGACAATAACCACCTTCCTCCAAACTATGTGGAGAAAGGGGTTTAAAATGGAGAATGGATTTTAATATATATATATATATATATATATATATATATATATATATATATAATACGCTGTGAGTTATATCTGCTTAGGTGAATGATTGTCAGAGTGGGTGCTGAATGTGTAAACTTAAGATGATAAACGCCAAACAGACACGTGGGATTTTTGTGGTAGTTTTAAAACAAACAATCAAAATTTATTTTTAAAAGTTCATAAGCTTTGTTTCAAATAACAACATTTAAAAACCTTTTTGAAACCTTCCATACAATCCTGTCACTCTCACATTCACGCTTTCTTTTTTCTCACACAATCACTCTTGAACTTTCTTTATTATCGGTATTGATTAATATACTTCCACTACGTGCACACCACACTCTAAAGACACCACTCACTACACTGACTCTCAAATTTCCCAGAACTTAAGTACCATAAATACAGAGAGCACTACAGACTCTAAGAGTCCCTAACAAGTCTCCCTGGAAAGAACAAGAACTAGAACAGAACTCACAATCCCCTCAGTCATTCCCTTATATATATATCACTCCTCCCCACTCCCAAGACATTCTAACTCCGCCCACTCAGGCCAACATTCTAAAACCCACAGACTTACAAACCGCAGACATACATTTGGAATTGACTTGTGGGATGTAACGCCACAGGTGTACTTTGCCTTGGTCCCAACCCTTGAATCCATGTTGAAGCAGGTGATTTGGCCTGCCTCAACCCAAATCCAGTTCAGAATCAAATTGGGCCACGTCAGCCTGAAGCAGCCATAGCGCTTCAGGCTGATTCAATCGGATGGCCAGCTGCTGCCTCCCCTCACCCATCCACAGGACTTACCTGAAGCCTCCACTCATGCCAGCATGCCATTTCCCACTGCTGCAGTTTACCACAGTAGGTCTATGACAGGCCAGGGTGGCTCTTCTGGAGAACAGATGGCTAGCCAGCATGAGCAGCACCTTCAGGTAAGTCCTGAAGGCAAGAGGCAGCAACTCACTGGGTTTTGGGGGCAAGTGGGAGAGTAGGGGAATCCTATGCATTCTCAGTCAGCCTTGTGCCTAGCTTTCCTTGTTAGCATAACCACCTCCATTTTTAACAGGAAACTGTAAAATCTCCATTGCACACCAAGCAAAATGTCATAATGCCCTGTATGATAATGTGTCCTTGTGTGCGTCCTTGCATCCTTGATTACTAATATAAACAAGAGCTCTGGCTCCAGCTGTCTGTGTCGAAGTTAACTTCTAAAACTTACTGTCAGGCCAAAGGTATTGTTTACAGGACTGTTTAGCATAATTAGCTATGCCTCAGTGTTATGTTCTGATTAGTTAATGCTGCTACTGGGCCCTGCCCCTTGAAAGCTTTAATATTGTACCATATTCCCTATGTCTTTTGTCTGATTGCTCCCTTTGAAGAGACCAGGCCTTGATTACTAATCAATAAAGCGCTTTTGAACCCTCTGTCGCTGGAATGGTGGAGTCGTGCTTAAGGGCTGTTTGGATCTCATCCTTGGGTGAAAAGAACATTGATCTAACATCCTGGGTGCCCATGGCTGGCCAGGAAACTGTAACAACTGACCTGCTTTGGATTTGGAACCAAATCCAAAGTGGGCTGAGGCATCACTGAGGCACCCCAAGTCAAATTGGGGACAATTTGAAAACTCTGAATCTGCCTCCGAAGTGACTCAGGACAGGAGGGTGCTGTACACAGCCCTACTATTCCCCATCAATTGAAGCATGCTGGATTGCAGTAACATCATCTTTCTCCCATACAGTTTGGTCATTGTAGTCCTCCTCCTCCTGCCTTGTTCCTGAACATCTTTGCATTCTTAGTAGGGCTGTGCACCACTTTGTATCTGAATCCCAAATCCAAAGTGAATTGGGGTGATTCAGACCTCCCTAAAACAGATCCAAAGTAAGTCGGGGGAGGTCCAAATCACTCTGAAGCGAATCGGATTGGTCTGAATCAATTTGGACCGATTCGGAGACTCGGACCCTTTCCCAAGCACATAGAGAAATGAAAATTGGGACCATGACAGGTCATCAGTAGGGCTTCATCTCTGACAAGTTTGAAGCATATCAGTTCATTATCTGATTTTTAGGATTTTTTTTAAAATTGAGATTTTTAAATTATGTTTTTCAAAATACACTGTCATTTTTAAAGATAAAGAGAGGAAACTCAGCACCATGATAGGTCCTAAGTAGGGCTTTAGGAATGCCAAGTTTTAAGCATATCGGTTCATCCCCTGATATTTTAGGAATCTTTAAAAGATTTCCCCCTCAATATTACTCTCCCCATATTGCTCCCAGTCTGGTAGTGTGTATTGCAGTCAATCTGTAAAGACCAATAAACTTATACAAGATACAAATTAAATACAATTCAGTGTTACATCATTATTTTCAGAAAGCATCAAAAAATTCAAAAATATTTTAGTATGTGTTAAACACTCACTGTCATGAACAAGCAATACCTTGGGAATATAGGGGTTTGAAAACTTTCAACAGTCCTTCTGTCCTGTTTTTTAGTTTAAGCCCTCAAAAGGAGGTTTTTCTGTGTGATAAAGGTAGGTTTTAGAAACATAATAAAATAAACACAATGACTGAAGAATCATGAAGGATTCAAACCTCAATCCCAGGCAAGTAATCCAAAAATGCTTCAACACAGCAAGTACTGTGAACAGGTGTGTTCCTTCTACCTTATTAGGTTATTTTATACATGAATCCTAAAGCTATAGGAACATTCACTGTATATAGTACAAACTAGAATAGCAATGGTGGACTGCTGGTGAAAAAGGACCATCCGTCGACATTACTTTCCAAGAAAGGATGCCAATTCCAAACTAACAGTCAGGTCATACAATTGTACAGTGCCAAGCTTAAAAATCCATTCTGCTTCCTTCCTTAAAAGAAGGTTATCATGATTAATTCAGTTGTATTTATGGGGGTATCCACTATCAATAACCAAAAACTTGAACTCATCATATCTATGAGAGTTGTCCGTAAAATGCTATACCAATGGTGCATCCAAGACTTGATGTTTTAATTTAGAGTGATGTTCTATTATACGTGTTCTCACACTAGGAGAGGTTTTTTTCCTACAGAGAAGTCCACATGGGCAAATGATAACATAAATAACCCATTTTGTTGTGCAATTAGAAAAGTGATGTAGTTTAAATAGTTGGTGGTCATATGGATGTTCAAACAGTTTGCAAAGATAATGTACTTACAGTACATCTGCTACATTTAAAGTGACCATGAATGGTGCATGCAGTAATTTGGGGTGGGTCAATATCAGAATGGACCAAAAATTCCTGAAGATTTTTTGTTTGTCTGAGTCCAATTTGTGGTGTATAATTACACCCAGTTAGATCACCCAGAATATGCAATTTTTTTAAAAAAAGTTTTCATTATGGCATAAGACAAATGAGAATGTGTCAAAGAACATGTGATTCTATTTTCAGGATTCCTCACACGATTCTGTAATAAAATGGATCTTGGAACTGCATCCACTTGTCTTTCAGCAATACTGTACTAGGATACCCCCTATCCATGAGCTGCTGTCTTAACCTGAATGTAATCTTGGAATACTCCTCAGCACGAGCAGGATCCTTTTAAGATGCAAATATTGGCTGTATGGTAAACTTTTGAGCAACTGGGATGAATGACAGGATGAAAAATGCAAGAGAGAATTTCTATCTGTAGGTTTTTAAAATGTTTTTAAATATAGTCAATTCTGATCCCGATATACCACTGTATCCAAAAAAAGAAAGCTAATGCTTATCAGCAACCCTCAAATAACCCATGGGCTGTTGTTGGGTTATTTGAGAGTTGCTCCTTCCCTACAAACAATCCATTCTACCTGGGTTTAAGTGACACAATAAGCTTCACCAGCAAAGGAAATCATGCATGGCAGGGGAAAATAAACCACTGTGGCTTATTTCACTCACTGCAATCGTGCAAATTGGCTCAATGACTTAAACATGAGCTCCTGGCACCAGCTTAGAAGAAGCATTCCTGTTTCTTTCACCCAGAAGCCAGATAGATTGTCCATCCCTGATCTCAAAGCAACTTTTGATACATTTTTTTAAAGAAACACCCTTCTCAGGAGCTTACAGTTAAAAATATTAAGACCTACAATAATTGATTGTTGCAGTATCTGGGTATTTACTATAAACTTTGTTTTAAGCTACTACTTAATTTTTCTACATTTATATCTTCTTGTTGTGCTTTGGAGGTGAGCATGACCATGGCTACATCAAAAGAAAAGAAAAGCCCTGGGATGCCACCTATGCCACCATTGTCCCCCCACCCCAAAGGTTTCTAAAGTTGTGGAGGAAGGAGGAGAGCTGCTTGCTATGCTAAAAACCATTAATTTATAGCTATCTGTTCAGTCAAAGAAGCTAGAACAGTTGAAAATGATTCAGTATTCCATCAATAATATCCAAGGGTCAGTAGATTTGATTGACGTTCATCTCAAAAAGATGGGGTCAAAAGTGGCAATTTAAATTCATAAGCCACTTTCCATTGTAGTTCAACAGGTGATTTCTGACACTGGGGATGATGACTTTTTCATTCTGTTTGAGAAGTATACGAATAAATTAATTGCTATGATCAATGTATATGGGCCTAATACTGATTATCTGGTTATGTTTCATGATTGTTTTAGCAAACTTGTTTATATTGCTTATACTGTATTTCTTCGATTCTAAGACACACTTTTCCCCCCATATAAACATTTCTAAAAACGGGGTGCGTCTTAGAATCGCGGGTGCATTTATTATTTCTTAGAATCAAAGGTGTTTTTTTTTTCTGTTGGTGGAACTGAAATTAGTGTGCGTCTTACAATCAATGGCGTCTTAGAATTGAAGAAATACGGTAGTTATTTGATTGTGGGTAGGAACTTTAATGAGGTTTCAGAATCTTTGCTAGATAGGAGTACACATCCTCCTAAGACTCAAACAGCAGTAAGACTGGCACTTTTGGCTTATATGATGGAATATGGTTAATTGATGCTTACATCCTGCTGAAAGAGAGTATACTTTCATTTCACTGGTTCATCATAATTGCTTTAGATTAAATTACTTTTTGCTTTCTACATCTTTCATAGGCTAAATAAAAGATTGCATGATTGACATATTGGTAGTGTCCGCCAATGCTCCAGTATGTTTGAAATTGCAATTTCCTGATATGCCAATGCCCCACCCACCCGGTCCATGGCACCTTAATGTTTCTTTTCTTATATATGAGAAGCTTAAGACTCAGATGCTAGCTAGTTTAAAATGAATGAGAGTACAGCTGGTTCATTCACCATCAAGAGGAAGGCCAGTAAAACTTTTATTAGGGGCCTAATCATTGCATTGCTGGAAATGGGCAATGATGCTGGTTGGGCCAGTGGGAGATGGTGGCCCTTTCTACACCTAAGGATTATCCCAGGAAAATTGAGGGATTGTCCCTGCCTGCTCTCGGGATCCCCTGTATGTCATTTGCATGCACAGGGATGATCCCGGGATGATCCCTGGAAAAACAGGTGTAGACATGGCCAGTGACTGAAGTGGTCTTTGTGCTCTTATTGACTAATTTGCTCTCTGGTAACTAAGGGATTAACTTGATTAACCTTCCTTTATTGGATTTTGGTTCTGCTGTTTTCTTCCGCTCCTACATCTTGACCACTTCCCTTCTAATCTGGCACCTCCCTTTCTTATCTCTTACCACCACACTTTTCAATGAGGTTTGTTTGTTTTTATCTCCATACGATGAGATGACTGTATCTTTTTTACTTGGAATAAAGCTTTTATCATTTTTGCCATGACCATTAGTCTCGACAGACTGTTATTGCAACTCCCATCTGTGAACTTATCAAACTATTTTCATATTACCCACATGCCTATGCCTCTTTATCAACAAAGAAATTGAAAGCATTCAACACATATTTACATAAGAAGTTGAAATCTCTTATAACCCAGTTTGCCATCCCTCCTACTGTTAGGGTGACCATATTTTGGAAACCAAAAAGGAGGACAAAATGGCCGCCCTCAGGAGGTGTGGCCACCCCAACATGCCCACCCCAAGGCGGAGCCAACTCAACATGTCCGGCCCCCAAGGGGGCGTGGCCTCGGTCACGTTTATTTATTTATTACAGTTTTATACTGCCCAATAGCCGAAGCTCTTTGGGTGGTTCACAAAAAGTAAATGATAGCAACCAATGAGTGCCAAAGGCACACAACTACTATAATAATATACTAAATACTAAAAAAAGAATTAACACTTATATAAAACCATTTCTTTATTTTTATAACATAATAAACAACTACAACCAGCAATCATCACCAGCAAGAGAAGGAGCATTATTAATATTAGAATCAGTATCCCTTATCATCATCACCAGCAAGAGAAGGAGCATTATTAATATTAGAATCAGCATCCATTATCACCATCACCAGCAAGAGAAGGAGCATTATTAACAAATGAAGCAGAAAATTCATATTAACAAATGAAGCAGAAAAATCTAGTACAATAAAAAGAAAGCCATACTGTAAAATAACCATAATCTCAAAGACACAGGGCTCATCTACACCAAGCAGGATATAACACTATGAAAGTGGTATGGAAGTGGTGTATAAAAGGCAGGAGCCACACTACTGCTTTATAGTGGTACTGAAGTGCACTGACAACTGTTGGGGCCCATGACACATCTACACCAAGCAGGATATTACATTATAAAAGCAGTTATGAAAGCAGTATATGGTACATGTCAATGGGCCCCAACAGTTGTCAGTGCACTTCAATACCACTATAAAGCAGTAGTGTACATCCTGCATGTTATATACCGCTTTCATAGTGGAATATCCTGCTTGGTGTAGATGAGCCTTAAGTCAAAAATAAAAATTCATTCACACACACACTCAAGGTAAAATAACAACAGCAATACACAGCTCACATATGCTCATCAAAGGTAATAAAAATTAAAATCCACACATCCCTACACACTCACCCAGCATGGAAAAAAATCCACACTCTCCCCAAGACAATTGCCTGACATCTACATTAATATCTTTCCAGCACCAGGTAAAGATCTTATTTTTATGAGCTTTTACTGTCTGAGGTGTTTTATTATCTAGTTTATTACTGCTTTTACACAGCTGACTAATTTGTTGTTTTATGTTGTTTTAATTGGGCTTCTGCCCTGAAAGATGGCCAATAATAATAATATTAATAATAATAACTAATATAATGTATGTTTTACTGTAAACACCCTGGTAATCTTTGTATTGAAGGAGCTATATAGAAATCAAACAGAACAAAAGAGCCCTAAGTGCTTCCAGAAACAATCTCACCTTGCATTTTTTTTTATGAGCCAAACCAGACGTGACTAAATGTGGCTTTGCATTTAAAGTGAAATTTTTTAAAATGGAAATAACACCAGATGGAGGGAGGAGACTGGTAATTATCAGTATCAGAGCTGGTATGGTGGGGTTATTTAGCCCGTTCCTCCCTTATGTGGGCCTGAAGAAAATCCCTCTTCTGAAGCTAATATTTGTTTTTGGGGGGGGTGGGAATCTCTTCATTGTGCACACTGGTGTAACTTCACATCTAATTTGACACAGAAATTCCTCAGACTTGAGCTCAGGCTGCCCCACGTGGGCAAACTGTTCCAAAAACTAGGACCACTACCAGGAAAACCCTGTGAGTGATCTGTGTTTTTGTACAAGCAATTGCCTGTGCTCCTCATGATTGCCTTATTTACTGAAACTTTAAAAATGTGTGTTTTATTAAGTTCTGTTGTAGGGCAATACCTTTATTAGGCCAGCAGTAGAAAGTTCACAAAAATGTTCAGGTAAGATATAACTAAAAGCAGGTGGGGTTGGAGAGAGAGAGAGAAAACTAAAACTAAAACTAAAACGTCTGACTTGGGGCTTTGCTAGACCTACCAGGTGTTCCGTCGTTGAGGAGCGGTGAAAGCGGATTTTCCCATTCAGCCGTGACGCCTCATGCTCCACACCTGCCTTCGATTTGTGGCGGAAGTTTGCGCCGGTTGTGCTGCTGCTGCCGCCGTGAGCACGGTTGCGCAGCCACACCGGCCTGATTGCCGCGGCTTTTTTTCGCTCGCTGCACGGTTTGCGCACGTCCGAAAGACCGCAAACTTGCGCAGCTGTCAGCGATGCCGGCCCCGGCGGAGGCAGCGGCGGCGGCGGCAGTGGCAGTGCCAGCTGAAGTGCTGCTGGTGCTGTTGAGGGTCAACATTGATGCGCTCACTTCCTGATGGGGGTCGTGGCGGGTGTCATATGACCTGAGGTCAATCGTCTGCATGGGCACTCTGTGCCTACATCTCCCATCATGCCTCTGAGGTGTCGGTGGCGATGACCGCCTCTGTGCCCTGTGCCCCATCCCAAGGAGCCAACCCACATCTGGCTGTAGCCATGGCTGCAGCCCACAAACAGCTCTGCCCTCTGCCAGCCTGGTACCCACACTAACAGGCAGCATACAGTACCACGGTATGCGGCCACGGTAGCTGCCCACCGCAAGGAGTCACCAGCCACTTTTCCGTTCCTCCGTTCCTGCGCAAACTGTCACTGGGGGAATAAAAAAAAACCCACTAGAACAGGCGCACATCCCCCACCCATCCCCCATACACCCCAGCAGCACACTAGCCACTTTTCCGTTCCTCCGTTCCTGCGCAAACTGTCACTGGGGGAGTAAAAAAAAAAAGCCGCTCCGCCGCGCTGCCCCAGCTGGCAGACTGCGTGCAAATGGCGGAGGCGGCTTGACCGAAGCCGCTGACCACTCCCCCTTAGCACGCCTTTTCCTGCCCAGTGCGGACCGCAGTGACCTCACATCCTCCCACACGTACTCCAAATTACCGTGGGACGGCAGGAAAAGGCGCACTAGAACTCACTTTTTTAAAGTCGGGAGAAAGAGGCTTCACCGCAGGATAACGGCGGATCCTGGTGAACGTCATCTGGAAGCCTCGATGTGACTGCGGAAGGTAACTCGCGCTAGAGCCTCGTCTAGTAACGCCCTTGATGTTGAAGCCATGTCATTGTCAGAGTCTTAAGATGAAATATGGAGAAGGTTTCAGATATTCAATTTATGTTTTACCTGGTCACATTATGTGTTCAGATTGCACCTGAGCCTGCCTTGTGTACTGCTGGGATGAAGGAACAAATACAAGTTTGAGATTAATTTTCACAATGCAGCTAGACTCCTAATTACCCTTTCTGATTTCTTTTGCTACTTACTTCTAGCAAAACCTACAGCTGGCTCCTTTATACAATCCCAGAGTTGGGCTTTTTCATTGCTCTCTCTCAGGGATCACCCTCTCTGCAGCTTTGGACATGTCTGATCTAATCTGGTGTGCATTTGAGACACAGATCCAATCATTTGAATTCAACAGTATTTTAAGGGGCAGAGAAAATATCCAAGCCTGAAATTCCATGAGGAGAAAGCATTTATTTATTTACCGAAAGCTGCCCTCTAATATCTGGATAATCCACCAGAATTAGGAAAAGGTATGCATTACTAAATAAATAAATAAAAAGTTGGCAGGTGATAGTGAAAGCAGGAGTGAACGTACATGCAGGAGTACGTAACCTATGTACATCTGGGGGATTAACAATTCTTTTTTAAGGATACTGAATGGCAGTGATGTGTAATTATAATTAGTTTTAAAAGGGAAGTGGATAATGACAGGCATTTTAAGCATGATAATTATTGTGTTAGGCTTCCCAGTGAGATAGAGTGTTTGAAGATCAGCTTCTCAAAGGCAAGGCAAACCTGTATCATGGTTTAATCCACAATCAAATATTGAATACACGCAGGTTAAGACAAAAGGACAGAAAAAAGAATCATCATCTGAAAAAACCAAAACTCCATACATACTTAACTGGGAGAGGGGAATAAATCCATCCCACACTCACCAAAGGCAAATAAATCCATCCCACAATCACCATCCCACACTCACCAAAGGACTGGCAGCTGGGAGATTCAGGTTCTAGTCCCCACTTGACACTGGTGTGGCTGCAGGCCCGGGTGCTGGGAGGAAGCCCGGGCCCAGCTGAGGCGAGCCCCGCGTGTGGCGAGTGCTGGGATGTGGGGCTGGAGGACGCTTTTCTGCAGCCTCTCCGTGGGGCTACGGAGCAAAAAAGCAGCGTCTTTTTCGGAGCGGCAGTATCAGCTCCCAGCTGCAGAGCGGGGAGCATCGCAGCAGCTCCGGGGCTTATTCTTCATCCTTAGGCTGCAGGTTTTGGCCCGATTCAGGGCCCAACGCCTTCTCCACGCCTCTCTTTATCTGCGTGGAGGAAAAGCCCACGCTTGGTTCCCCAACCCCCGACCGGGCTTATCTGCCCTACCCTCCCTTCTCGGAGCGTCCCTGGGGGGCGGGGGCTGGGAAGCCTGTTCTTGGAGAACGTGTCTCACAAATCCTTCCCCCCAGCGCCGCTGCCCTTCTCCTCTGTGCTGACGCGCTTGCGCCACCATAGAGGAGAAGGGGAGAGCATCCCTGGGGGGCGGGGGCTGGGAAGCCTGTTCTCGGAGAACGTGTCTCCCAGCTCCTTCCCCCCAGCGACGACGCCCTTCTCCTCTGTGCTGACGCACTTGCGCCACCATAGAGGAGAAGGGGGAGAGCGTCCCTTGGGGGACGCAGGGCTGGGCCAGGGCCCCGATTTTCCCGGGCATTTGGGGGGATTTTGAAATCTCCCCCCAGATCCCGCTTGGGGGTGGGATTTCCGGTCTTGTCCGGGCCAATCCGGACGTTTGGTCACCCTACCTACTGTACAACTCTATCAAGAGTGGCAGAATGCTAAGCATGAATTAAATAATGTTCTCTCACAGCAGGAGAAATTCCTTCTGACTCATTTATGACAAGTATATTAGGGAAATGATGAATGTCCTAGAAAGATCCTTGCACACCGTCTTAAACAACAACACCAAAAATCTAATTTTAACCACTAAAAATGAGAGTTATAAAGCATACACTTCTCCTATAAATATAAACTCACAGTTTTGTTTTGTTTTTGAGTCTAGAACTGGTAGCGAGATATCAGAGCAAACTATGGATGCTTCCCCCTCCCCCTTATATTAATCTCCCATGTTTGGATTCTTCACAACGACAGCTTCTTTATGCTCCTTTGTGCTTGGAGGTAATTAGGAATGCGGCCTAAATGGTATGGTGATATCCTGGGCCAAGGGAGGGATCATCCCTCCCTGCTCCCGGGATCCCCTGTGTGTCATGTGGATGCACAGGGACGATGCCCAGGATAACGCCCCATCTAGCCATGCCCATAGTTTAACAGAAATAATAAAGAGCCTGCCTGACTCAGGTGTAGACGCAAGCCCAGCATCACTTTCACATTGAGGCTGACTCATGAGTCCAAGCAAAAACATGCAACAAACCAGCCCTGCCGCACTCCCTCTCCCCACACAGTCAGACTCAGAACCACCAGCAGCAGTGTTTCATGCCTCATGATGGTACGTTATCAAAGTGTGCTTTATTAATTGTGTACTGCTTGTGTGCATGGCACAATCCTAAAACACGCAAAAATACATGTACAAGAAGACACTTGTAACTTTGAAACCAAGTGCAGTTGGGAAGGCTTTTTTAGGAAGGAGACCTACAGCATGTCAAACCATTAAGGGAACTAATAACATTGGAGGTAAAACCTTGAACAGAACAGGCAGCAATATTTCCAAAAGAGTTTTGTAATGTATTTGTTATGACTGATTGATTGATTGGCTGTGCCTACTACCGTATTTCTTCAATTGTAAGACGCCATCGAATCTAAGGCGCACACTAATTTCAGTGCCACCAACAGGGGAAAAAAGCTTTGATTCGAAGAAAAAATAAATTTCTCCAATCAGCCAGCAAAGCAATTTTACGGTACATACACGCAGCGGAGGGGGAGAGGAACAGGGAGCAAGCGAGACACAGACATGCATGTGCGCACCCACACGCACATGCATAGAGGCAGGTTACATGAATGGGAAGCAGGAACCAATCGTCCCCTGCCTGGGAACGGACAGCCACACATGCATTCAAAAGCTGGTCTGCACCATTCACATGGACGGGAGGGGGTGGGTGGGCAAGCCCAACCAGCGCTGCTCAGGTGATTCTTCCGCTTCCCATCTCCTTAACAGAGGCGAGGCTGAGCTCTTTGGAAGCTCGCTGGCCTGCCGGAGCTGGGGTCCCTCCCAGCCAGCTCCCGGCAGCAATGTTTGAGATGCTCCGAGACGTTGCCCCTCTCCCCCCCGCTTCTCTCTCCACTCCCTTCTCTCTCACTTGCTCTTCACCCCCTACCCTCTTTCCCTGCCTGTCCCGCTGCAGACTCGACAAATGTAATTACCGTATTTCTTCGATTCTAAGGCGCCATCGAATCTAAGGCGCACCCAATTTTTAGAGCTGTTACTTTAGGGAAAAAAGTGTGTCTTAGAATCGAAGAAATACGGTATCAATTGCTCCTGTTTTGATTGTTCAGGGCTGCCAACAAGCAGTTGCCAGGCAAGCCCCTTTTACCGTTTTGTCAGTTGGGTTCCAGTAGCTTCTTAATCAAGATGTATAGTTGAAGCTCCAAGCCTGACTCCTGGTCCTTCTATAACAAATAAATAATAAGGACACAACAGGTTTCAATTGAAATGGCTTCTTTTTTCCTGATTTTAAGTCAAAGAACACAGACACAGCTGCCTTGAATAGACTTTAAAAAAATATTTGAAGGAACAAATCAAAGAAACGGCTTTTGAAAAGGATTTCTTAAAATTTTTGGATGCACACACACTGAGGGTAGAGCAGATGAAATGAATGAAGCAAAACAGGTCCCTCTCTCTCTCCTCTCTCTCTGCAAAGAAACAGTCCTCTCGCTTTGCAAACAACACAACAGAAGATCTAATAGATAATATCTACTAGATCTCTCTCTCCTTCTCTAAATCTCACTTTACAAACACCCCCTAATCTCACTGTGGCCTTAGCTAGATTGGGAACTGCTAAAGAAGGCAAGGTAGGATGATAGGGAGTGAGGTGAATCTGTAGACAGTGAAAGTATGAAAATGGGAAGAATGTTGTCTTTTGGAGTAAAGTGAAGAAGGGAGGTGTAGCAGGATTCAGAAAGAGAGAGATTTCTGTCCTCATTTGCTATTGTGGGAATAGGTTGAGAAACAGCACAGTGATGCAATACAAAAACTCTTAAACAAGCAAAACCTTTCCCAGAATGAAATCAATTGTGATCCTGATCAGCTCTGATCCTGATAATAAAATTTAAGCCAGCAGAAGCTGATTAAAAAACAGATATAGGTGTTATATCCTGGGGCCTTGGGAATCTCTTATCTACTTAGATATAGCTGGGAATAAAACAATCTGTTTACAAAACCAACATCTTGAATTATACATCACAAAAGAAACTGAAATGCTGCAGTTAAAACAAAAATATTTAAAAGCTTTCCATAGGAGGTACAGGAGAATAAGATGTGATGTCTTTGCCATTCATATTTTAAAAAAGAAAAATCCCCTTAATGATATTTGGGCCGCACCTCCATAAGTGTGCAGAGAATTACTGCCTTTGCACAGCTGTTAAGAAATATGCATTCTGTATAGAAAGTGAATCCCATTTTACAATCTTTTCCTGGTCACCCAACTGAATTCCTAATTACCTTATTACTTCAACCACCGAGCAAGTGGCCAAATTTTTTAACTTGGCCATTTGTATTAGATCCTCCATGACTACTTGTCTTTTTAATAGCTAAATGTATGCTCAGTCTTTTTGTACATAACTTTTGGTGTGCTGCAATAAAATGTGTTGTTATTGTTTAGAAAGTGAGTTTGATCCCCGACCCCCCAAAAAAGCACTTTGCTTATATGAATATACAGGAACTTTTTATTCTATTCAGTTTAGTTGCTGCTTTTGTAGTACCACCCACCCACCCACTTGTTTGTTATTTCTCTTTCATGAATCATGGCAAAACTACATGCTTCTGAGTTCAATTCAAGATGTTGGTTTTAACTAGGGTGACCATATGAAAAGGAGGACAGGGCTCCTGTATCTTTAACAGCTGCATAGAAAAGGGATTTCAGCAGGTGTCATTTGTATATATGGAGAACCTGGTGAAATTCCCTCATCATCACAACAGTTAAAGTGCAGGAGCTATACTAGAGTGACCAGATTTAAAAGAGGGCAGGGCACCTGCAGCTTTAACTGTTGTGAGGAAGAGGAAATTTCACCAGGTTCTCCATATATACAAACGATAGCTGCTGAAATTCCATTTTCAGTACAACTGTTAAAGATGCAGGAGCCCTGTCCTCCTTTTCATATGGTCACCCTATTTTAACCTACAAAGCCCGACACAGCTTAGGACCTGATGGAGCACCTCTCTCAACATGAACTTGCCCATACACAGTGGTGATGTCCCCAGTGAGAGGTTTCATCTCTCTGATGAATGTAATGTGCCAAGGATTAAAGATGGCTTCTTTGCCAAAGGGTTGCTACATATGGCTATATGCCGGATTTGCATTCCTTAATAGTGGACATCATGTCCTAGCAGACAAAGGGAAAAGCTTTCGACCAATAGAGCATCGAATGTAACCTATGACTCATTGAGATTGTGCACCTTAACTTGAAAATTGAATGTAACTTAATTTGCTAATCCAGAACTGACCAATAGAAGGGTTAGAAAGAGACTAACACCCTCTTGTAGTCAGGGCCTATATATACTGTGAGATTCCTTTGTTCTAGGTGCCTCCATCTTGTGGAACCAGAGAGCACCCCCATACTGCAGTATCGGAAGTAAATCGATTAAGTGTATTCTCCAGCCTCGTGTGTTTGATTGGCTATTAACTTGCCGGGGAAGCGGGCCATTAAATCCCTGGTTGAAGGACAACAATTTGGTGACTACAAAGGGACGGCTTCACTGAGTTCCATGTAGCCTCCCAGGTCCACCTTGCTAGCTCCTGTGTTGTTTTGAGAAGACGTGAAAAGCCAGTGCACACTGGAACGTTTAACCAGAGGTTAATCCATCAGACCATTCCCGCGCTGGGGCTAGCAAGGGGTACAAAAGGCGTATGCAGGAGAATTAGCTTAATCCAGCCAGGCGTGGTGGGGCATGCCTGAAATCCAACAAAGAGGAGGGAATTCTTCTGAGACTAGTAAGTTTTTCTTTTTACCCTGGGTTAAAAATCAGACAAAGTGTGTGAAAGTAGTAAGGAGGCAACTGTGAAAAGATCCACTTGCAACAGGCATCAAGAACAGGTTCCAGTCCTGTGAGTTGCCTTGGAGAGCATTGGATCAAAAGAGTGTAAGCTGCCACCCAGTAGTCAAAAAATGGGAGTTACTTGGTCAAGAAGAATTCCTCTTTCAACCCCAACCCCATTGAAGTGCATTTTAAGAAATTGGTCTAGATTAGAAGTGACCAAAATGTCCAAAAGCAAATGAAATTCCTGTGTTCTAGAGTGTAACCACAGTAATTAAACTTGAATGTGAAGAAGTTTAGCCAGAAACAAGTAGTTTGTTATAATGTAATGTTGCAGTTAAGTTTGTTTTGCCAGCATAGAGAAAAAAATAAGAAAAAATGTGTTACATGTAAGAAAGAGTGTGTGCGTTCATGTTTTTGTTACATGATGAAGTCGACTCAAATGTCTTGTGAGTTACAAGGGGGAGGAAGGGGGGAAGAGAACATGGCTTTCTTAGTTTCTCCTTCCTCAGCCCCTGCCTGGCAGTTGCCTGGCCGCCCTGTTGCAGCCCAGGCACTGCCCCCTGCTTTTGATGTAAAACCTTGTGTCACCAAAGAGGCAGGGAGGTGGAGAGCCTGCAAAGCCCCCCTCCCCTGGCCCTGGAGCTGGCAGATAGAGAAATATTGAGAAGTTTAGAAAAAATTGGGAAGTAGAAAAAGCCTTTCAGAAAGCCTTCCTCCCAGTGGCCACTAGAGTGAGAAGGTGAACGCTATGAATCTACAGTAACTCAAGATCCAGAGAAACAAAGAGAAAATGTCCCCTATAAAAAGAGAATTTTGTGTTCCACGCTGTTATATTGCCCTTTTGGACTCTGGCCAGGTTATCAGTGTCTTGTGGGAACATAGCCAGACATTCCTTTTCCTGGTTGCTATGCAGTGAGAAGTTAACTCACAGTTTTCCAGGAAAGAGGAAAAGAAAGACATACACACACCCGACAAAGCCAAGAAGTCCAAAGTCCAGTGCGGGGTCAACAGTCACAAAAGTTTAAAAGGCACAGGTCACAGAGAAAAAATAAGAAGATGAGCAACTTCACGAAAATTGTAGCAAGCACCCACCCGCCTGTCTCAGCCAGCTATTTTTAATCGTAGAATAGCAGAGTTGGAAGGGGCCTACAAGCCCATCGAGTCCAACCCCTGCTCAATGCAAGAATTCACTGTCAGCGTTCACCAAACTACATTTCTACAGCTGCAGATTTCTTACCAGCCACACCTGCTGTAGATGCTTTAGTCTCCTTCTGTCCCGGGGGTGGAGACTGCTTCGTTAAAGACAGGAAGACGTAAAGAAAGAAGAAGAGTAGCAAAAGGAAGAGGGGGAAATCACCCCCTCCCTTGAGATGTACCCAGTGCGTCATCTGTAGGCAGAATGAGCACTAAAAAGAAAAAAATGAGTGTCCTGGCAAGATGCCACCACGGACAGTGAAGGGGTACTACAATGGACTGCGGAATGTTGAAAAGGCCTTGAAAACTTGAAGCAAGATTTAAGTTATGAATTTTTCCCCAAGGAAGGGCCAGCAAAAGAGAGATATTTGGGAAGAATTCCAAAGAAAATGTTCCCACTCCTAGAGACTTTTAACCCAGATAAAGAAAAGACACTGATATATGTCCTCTTTACCACGTTTGATTAGTTTAATTAGTGAAACCAGAACCCTTCTCTCAGAGAAGATCCCGTAAAAATGCAAGGGATGTTTGCCCCAATCTTCAGAAGCCATCACCCACCTGGGGAGATGTGCAGACCATGCTAAATGAACTTTTAAAGACACATGGTGGAAACACGAGCTAGGCCACAAGCAGAGGCAGAGAGGCTGCCAGGAACGGGACCAGCTCTGGCTGAAGCCCTCCCTGACAAGGAACCTGACTGAAACCCAAAATGCAGTTGCAAAGTGAAACACCCTTGTCAAATATAAAAAGCTGATCATGGAAGGCCTTAAAACAGCCATTCCAAAAACCACCAATTTGTCAAACTTGTATGAATTCAAGCAAACTGCCACAGAAGACCCTAGAACCTTCTTGCAAAGATTGTTTGATGCTTTTAGGTGCTACGGTGACATTAACCCAGAAGCCAAAGAAATTTCCAGGATGCTAAACACCATGTTCATGGCCCAGTCAGCCCCAGACATTCGCAAAAAAGCTGAAGGAAAAGAGGGGGGCGACTGAAGGAGACCAATCAGGATTTGGCTTTGCTCCAGTATACCTTCTAATCGCTGCGAATTCAGAAGAAAGATGTATAGAAGCTACTGTGTTTTTGCTAGAAACCCTAAATAAAAAAAAGTTATAAGATATCAAGAAAAAAAGCCCAATTGTGCCAAAAAGAAGTTGTGTTTTTGGGCTACCAGTTAACAAAAGAGACTCAGACTTTGGGGAGTGAAAGGGTGCAAGTTATTCAACAAATGCCCCATCCAGAGAACCCCAAAGCCCAGAGAGCTTTCCTACGACTTACTGGTTTCTGTAGGCTGTAGATTCCAGATTATGGGGGGAAAGCTAACCCTTTATATGAGTCCCTTACCAAGAAAATATCAGTAGCTAGAGATAGAATAAAGAAATAGAAAAGGCTTTCTTTGAAAATCGTGATGCATGCAGATATAAAAGTGCACATGCCACATGGAGCTCCAAAGATCCTTGATGTCACTAGAGAGAAGTTCCTGAACTCATCACAACCTGCTTGAGAGTTAATCCAAAACCCTCAAAACCACCTGCACCAGATAAAAGCAGCTTCATAGACAACAGAACCAGGAGATCAGAGTATGCAGTAGTCACGCTGTGGGACATCGTGGAAGCAAGAGGTCTGCCTCCCTGTGAAACATGATACTAAAATCTTGAACTTGCTTGAAGCTGTCACCAGGCCAACTCAAACAGCAGTAGTGCATTGCAAGGCCCAGCAGCACAGAAAGCAACAAGAGAGGGAACCTCAAGAGCTCCAGTATTAGCCCTTGTACCCCAAGTGAAGTTACCAGAAGAACCACCAGCATATACAACCGAAGAAAATCAGCTTGCAGAGAAACTGAGAGCAAGAGAGAAGAAAGATAGATCTTGCATCCTGCCAGAAGAACAAGTGTTGGTGCAAAAACTAACACTCAGCCATGTAATCCAGAGACGTCATCAGAGCACTCACCTAAGAGCAGATGTCCCGACCCAAAGTCTCCAGAGAGTCATGGTGAGACCCAAGATGCAGAAGATAGCTGACCAAAGAGTGCAGCGATGCCCTGTCTGTTGTGCCAACAATCCTAAAGGTTCTCCAAAGCTCCCTCCTGGAGCAGAGAAGCATGGACTCTTAGCAAGTGAATCGTAGCAAGTTGACTTCTCCAAAGTCCCCAAGAAAAAACACTTGAAGTACCTGTTAGTACTTATGTATACTTTAACCAGATAAACAGAAGCCTTGAAAAGACAATTAGCAAAAATCTGTCAAGAGACTCATTTGAAATGGCCAGAAGCTTTGCCCCTAGCTTTACTTAGGGGTTGCATAGCCCCTAGAGCCAAATTGGGAGTTAGCCCATTTGAATTGTTGTGTATAAGAAACCCTATCCTAAGAATCCAATGGTGGTGCAAGAGAGCGAAATGCATGTAAAGGGGGGAAACATGGGTCAAAAGTTATTTGCAGTCCCTGTCTGCTGTGTTGTTTTTCTCTCCACAGATATTTCCACGAGCAGCTTGCTTTGTCAATGGATACGTCTATCCATAAGTTCCAGGCTAAAGATGAAGTCCTGATCCTGTAGAGAGAGCTGTACCTTGTAATCCTCACCACCTATGCAGCAAGTAAAAATCCAGGGAATAAAAGTTGTATCATACCAGAGTGAAAGCAGCCCCAGACATGTTGTCTAAAGAAAAGAGTGTCACTCCCAAAGCTGACACAAACAAGACAAACTAATAACACTTAAGTTTTTATTCAAACAAGAAGAAAAAGTTTTAAAATGTGTTGTTCACCCATAGAGCATTTCTTAGTGCCCTAGAGTGTTTTATGGCCTCATTACAAAAAAGTGTGGTGCAAATGTTTTCCCTGTTCTTTCTAGAATTACATGTTTTTGGACTGTGTACTCTGAGCATGTACAGAGTATAATTTTCCCAGAGCAGTTGACAATCTTTGTAATTTACAAAAAGTCGCTTCTCAAAAGCTAAAATGAAAGTTGGAACTGTTTTTAACACCATGTACCTTCATCGCTGATAAGAAACTTGTCCTGCTGCCAAGAGAACATCATTCTAGACAAAGACAATTGTTTATCTCAATAAGACTTTATTTGATTCCTCTTTCCAAAGAAGCTCCATAGTTAACCCATGTAACACCAGAACTCGTGTATTACTTTGTACAGAACAAGACAATGTTTTCCTAGTTTTATACAGTACAAACTGTGCTACATAATATTATAATGTCTTTAAGAAAATGTTGCCAACTTGCCAACTTCATCTAACCATGTATTGCTTGTAATGTCAGCTACCCAGGACCCAATCCAGAAGAATCGAGAAGAAGTGAAGAAATTCATAGAGATGAAATACTTTGGTCGAGGGGTAAAAGTCTGCTCTGTAAGCAGGTTAAAACCCTCGAAAGGGGGGAGTTGATGTCCCCAGGGAAAGGTTTCATCTCTCTGATGAATGTAATGTGCCAAGGGTTAAAGATGGCTTCTTTGCCAAAGGGTGGCTACATATGGCTATATGCCAGATTTGCATTCCTTAGTGGTGGACATCATGTCCTAGCAGACAAAGGGAAAAACTTTTGACCAATAGAGCATCGAATGTAACCTATGACTCGTTGAGATTGTGCACCTTAACTTGAAAATTGAATGTAACTTATCTTGCAAATCCAGAACTCACCAATAGAAGGGTTAGAAAGAGACTAACACCCTCTTGTAGTCAGGGCCTATATATACTGTGAGATTCCTTTGTTCTAGGTGCCTTCATCTTGTGGAACCGGAGAGCACCCCCATACTGCAGTATTGGAAGTAAATAGATTAAGTGTATTCTCCAGCCACATGTGTTTGATTGGCTATTAACGCGCCGGGGAAGCGAGCCTTTAAATCCCTGGTTGAAGGACAACAGTGGCCTTAGCTAGACTTAAGGATTATTCCAGGCAAATGGAGGGGTCGTCCCTGCCTGCTCCCGGTATCCCCTGTGTGTCATTTGGATGTACAGGGATGATCCCAGGATATAGGCCTGGTCTAGCCATGGCCTCTGTTAGCATCTAAATTCATCCTCTGGGTGCCTCCTCTGAGGGGGGCTTGGAAGGCAGCAATGAGGGAGAAGGCCTACTCAGTGGAAGCCCCCTTGAAGAGGTTTTCGTAAAATGATGTTGACGTTAGCACTGCCATTTCCTATTGAAAATTAAATGAAAGCTTCACCTTGATCAGAAAACAGATTTAGTTAAGCATTTTCCAATAGGGTAGCTATGTTAGTCCATTGCAGCAAAAACCATCATGTAGTGTGTCACCTTAAAAGGCTAACGAATTCTAAAAGTGCCTTTCATTCTGGTCCTATAATGCAATAACATAATTCATCAATTACTCCTCCCACACTAAGGGCTCCTTTACATGGAAATTAATGTAGTGCAATCAAGGTTAATTACTCTCTGAAGTTTGTGGGTCCTTTTCTCATCAGCGTCATCGTTTGGTGCCTCTCCCACTAATTATTTATTATTATTTATTTATTTATTTATTTATTACATTTTTATACCGCCCAATAGCCGAAGCTCTCTGGGCGGTTCACAAAAATTAAAACCATCATAAAACAACCAACAAGTTAAAAATACAAATACAAAATACAATATAAAAAGCACAACCAGGATAAAACCACGCAGCAAAATTGATATAAGGTTAAAATACAGAGTTAAAACAGTATAATTTAAATTTAAGTTAAAATTAAGTGTTAAAATACTGAGTGAATAAAAAGGTCTTCAGCTGGCGACGAAAGCAGTACAGTGTAGGCACCAGGCGGACCTCTCTGGGGAGCTCGTTCCACAACCGGGGTGCCACAGCGGAGAAAGCCCTTCTCCTAGTAGCCACCTGCCTCACTTCCTTTGGCAGGGGCTCACGGAGAAGGGCCCCTGTAGATGATCTTAAGGTCCGGGTAGGTACATATGGGAGGAGGCGTTCCTTCAAATAACCTGGCCCCAAACCGTTTAGGGCTTTAAATGTCAATACCAGCACTTTGAATCGGGCCCGGACCTGGACTGGCAGCCAATGAAGTTGTAAAAGGACTGGCGTAATGTGATCTCACCAGCCAGTCCCTGTTAGTAAACGGGCTGCCCTGTTTTGTACCAGCTGAAGCTTCCGGACCGTTTTCAAAGGCAGCCCCACGTATAACGCATTGCAGTAATCCAAACGAGAGGTTATCAGAGCATGGATAACTGTAGCTAGGCTATCACTGTCCAGATAAGGGCGCAGTTGGTATATCAGCCTAAGCTGATAAAAGGTGCTCTTTGCCACTGAGTTCACCTGTGCCTCAAGTGACAGTTCTGGATCGAAGAGCACCCCCAAACTACGGACCCGATCCTTTAGGGAGAGTGCAACCCCGTCCAGGACAGGGCAAACATCACCTCGCCGGACAAATGAACCACCCGCTAACAGTACCTCCGTCTTGTCTGGATTGAGTCTCAGTTTGTTAGCCCTCATCCAGTCCATTACCGTGCCCAGGCACTGGTTCAGAACAGTCACTGCCTCACCTGGGTTTGATGAAAAGGAAAGGTAGAGCTGGGTGTCATCCGCATATTATTATTATTGTTATATCCCACCTTTTGTCCAATCCTGAACCACAAGGTGGCATTACAAAATTTAAAACATATATGTTTAAAACCTGTAGAGATATACAAAAGTTAAAACTATATTAAATATATTCCAATATTAAAACATTTAAACATTTAAAATGACAATTTTAAAGTCCTTGGCACATATGGAGGTCCAGATCATTCCCCAAAGGCCTGCTGGAACAAAGAAGTCTTTGCTTGCCCCCTAAAGCACATCAGGCAGGGAGCCAGTCTAGCTTTCCAGAGCACTGGAGCAGCCACCAGGAAGGCTTTGTTTTACTATGATGTAACTCACTGAAACTGCAGTAACAAATATACTCTGCCATCGAAGAGCTGGTGTATAGGATAGTACTATATTGCTGAAATATAGTTGGAGCGTATGGAACTCCCCCACAAAGGAAACAACCAAATAAGGGTGGGGAGAGGAAAGGGGGAGGCATGCACAATATATTGCACCCATCGTAATCCCAGAAAGAGTCTGCAAGAAGAACGGCTGGTAAGGGTGTGAGTGTGGGGGTTTTGCTTTAATGTAGAGAAGCTCGAAAGATGTTTTTAGTAAGGCTGTGCACAAGCTCTGATCCAGATGTGATTTCTGAACCAAAGTGGGGTGATTTGGACCAATTAGTCCAGTTCTGAAGCAGGTCCAGATCAGTTTGAAGTGGGTTGGGTCGCTTTGGATCAATCTGGATGATTCAGAATGGGCGGCCTCACGCCTGGCTTTCCCAGGCACCCACCGAGCAGCTGCCCCTCTTCACGCCCCTTCCCCTGAATGTGCCCAATGAGTGGGTGAGACATGTGAGCCCCCTGCTCCTTACCTGGGGCTTGTCTATACAGCTTCTTTACCCTGACCTAAATGCGCATATTCACATTTTAGGTTACATGATGCAGCCGTCCATTCGCCTCAGCGCCAAGTTTTAACTGCAATAATGTGCATATTTGCATTCGCGATTTACCGCGACTTTTAGATCGGGTCCAAGTTTGCACCGCATTATGGCTGTATGTCTTTGGGGGAGTATATGTCGGGTTTTGACATGTGGGCAGAGCTTTGAGGGTGGGATAACGTGATTGGACCATTTCCCGATTTTGCACCAATCCGCTGCCTCCTTCGTTCGTTTGTGCCAATTTTAGTTTGAAGTCTCTCTGTGGAGCTCCGCACAGAAAGCTTAAAACAAATTTATTCATATATATATATATATATATATATATATATATATATATATATATATATTCTGTACTGCCCAATATACGAAACCCTCAGGGCGGTTTACAAAAAGAAAGAGGGGGAAATGGGCAGCCAGGCGAGGAGAAGTGGTCTGCTGCCTCCTTCCTTTTCCTCTGTAGCCTCGTCCCCGTCCCCCCACTCCAGGTTTGTGGAGGCTGTTTCTTTGCATTTCCTTATGGGGAGCAATGATGTGACAGGAACAGCTATGGGAACAAAGAAGGAAACAGGCAGCCAGCCTCCTTCCTTTCCCTCTGTAGCCTCCTTCCTCCCCCCCCCCCACTAGGTTTGTGTGTTATATTAGTCTGCAAAGCTCCACAGATAAGATTTATAGCTTTGTTGGCTTCTACTCTTTATCATCGTATATGGGATAATGCAATAATTTGCATGTGAGCATTAAAAACTCACTATAAAAGAATTAATTCAGGAAATAAATCGCTGTTGCTGCTGCAGTGTGACGCTCTTTATCTACATTTGAATCAATGAAAAATTGGGGGTTTATTTAATGAGGAACAATGGCGCTGTCATATAGAGGACGGCCTGGACCCATGGCGAGCACCCGCAGTCGTCTGCTTCTTCAAGGGAGAAAATTTGTGTTTTTGTCAAATAAATACTGTGCAAATGGTGGTCGTGAAGTTTCCATTTACACATTACAGTGGAAATGTTGTGTAAAAGCTACTTTACAGCCGCTATTTGCACACAATTTGATATATGGAAATAGAGGAGTCGCCATTGTAAAACAAAATGGTGACTGCAGGCTTTTGCAACAGGTCCAGGTAAGGAGCAGGGAGCTCGCACAGCTCAGCAGGCAGCTCTTCCTGGAAGAGGTGGACAGATCCGAATAAGGAGCAGGGGGCTCATGTAGCTTGGAGGGTGGTTAGCATACTCGTTGGGTGCATCCAGGGTGTGTGAGTAGGCGCAGCTGTTCGGCAAGCACCTTTGAAAAGTAAATCTGAACAATTCAGCAATCCAAATCTTGATTCAGATCTGAAGTGGGTGGGAGCAAGTCCAAACTGGTCCAAGGTGGATCGGGGCTTATTCAGAAGCTCTGAATTGGCTTCTCAAGCAACTTTAGGGGGTCCACGCAGAGTTTTTAGCCTCACTGGTGAAAACCTCAGAAAATTATTTGCTCAAGGTGACAGGCAACATCATACCATGTTTTTTAAGTATACTCTTTTTATCATGAGTTGGGGGGCCACCAGGCTAGTTCATACATGACAATTTTCCATGTGGGTGGTATTTCTGAGGAGGAAAACTACCCAGAAGGATTTGCATGATGATGGATAAGGATATACATCTGTTCCAGCAGTAGACGGTGCAGGACCAAGACATTTTGTTGCCTGAAGCAGAGCCCAATTGGCACCACCCTGATAGGGCAAATACTTGTTTCCCTGCACCATACTTGCCTTTATCTATCCTACCCACAACATTGCCACCTGAAGCAAGTGGCTTCACACTGCTGTATGGCAGGGCTCACCCTAGCTGCAGAATGGTGCTCATATGCACAGATGTCCCTTGCAGTATCGGGAATGCTATAGTTAGCATAGGAATTCATCTTTTAAACTTTCTGTAATCATTCTATAGAACAGTGGAAGAAAAAGACACACTTTCACTACAGAACATTGAATGAAAAAGACACACTTTCACTACATCTTGGATTTCTATTATTTTTTGTGGTGAAGAGGTATCAAACATTGTTTTGCACTAATATACTTTTAAAATTCCTTTCATCAATAACTCTCATACCCAGTCACATTCCCCAGCATATGTCTCCATTATCATTTCACATCATGCCCAAATTTGAGGTTGTTTCTTCCATTGATTTCAAAGCAAGTAACAGTCCAATTGCCACACTATCCACTTTATTTACTTACAATATTTACATCTCACCTTTCAGCCTTGGAAGGCTAACAACATAGCTTACAATCCAGAATAAAACAATTTACAATGAAATCTGCATGAATTAAAAGACTAACAGTTAAATCTCACGTGACATAAAAATATATAGTAGAAACATTAAAATAGCAATGTGAATTGCATTACATGCAGGCCCAAAACATACAGAAAAAAATGTTTTGAATTGGCATCTGAAAGTTTGCAAATAAGTGCCCAGTTGATATTTCTGGAGTGGAGTATCACACTATCTTTGGTTGGCACCATCTCTGAAGGCAAACAGGAGCCTTCTGAAGGCAAAAAATAGTAATGCGAACTATAGTTAGTAATTAACAACAAGCAAGCTTACATAATGAAGGCTAAAGAATGATTACACTCAGATCTTGCTAATCATCACCACCAAATGTGGGTGGTTATGTGCCTATCACAGTCCTGAGGTGTTCCGTTTACTAGAATGAGCTGGATTAGTGTCCAGAGCTTGAGGGGCTATATATGCACAGCCTTCTAAATGTATACAAAGCCTGCTGAAGCGATTGGAGCAATACAGCTCACACCCTCCACCCATACACTTTGGTTCTTCCCAAGCATAAATGAAAAAGGTGTGGTTTTACATACGCGGGGTGGAACAGCTAATTGGTAGAACCAGTTGCATAACAGGCATCATGCCAAATACAACTGCTTTCGCAAAGACCCTAATCTCAATGTGCACCTGTGGCCAAATACAACTGCTTTCGCAAGGACCCTAATCTCAACATGCACCCACTCCTGTTCAGTTTGGGCAAAGCATTCTCTACTGAGGGGAGTAAGTAGGATGTATGGGAATGGTTCAAGCCACAGAAAAGAAAACACAGGAGCCTTCTAGAGGCAACAAAATCCATACTCCTAATCAGTCTATCTCTAATCCACGTGAGTTTTGCAAGTGAGTTTCATAAATCCACTCTGCCCTGTCTCTCTACATTAATCTGAGATTTCTTTTTAACAAACCATCTGCATGCCAATTAGCATTGCAGTACATATTTTTGAATGGATTTCATCATTCTAAATTCCTCAAGCGTTCCTGCCCCTCATGAGCAGTGAGAGAAACGGAGAAGCATGCCTTCTCTGCCATGCAGTTCTTCTGTTCAATATATTGCTGCTTATGATGGAGAAGGACTGGTACTGTAGCTTTTGACTGAGACCCCTTTGACTTTCTAGTGTCTATAACAGAGGCCAGCAAACTCTGGCCTGTGGGCTTAATCCAGCCCATAGAGGTGCCCAACCTGTGATATACCCATGGACCCACCCCCTTCCTTAGCCCTGCTCTTGATCTGGAGGCTTCCAGAGGACACAGGAGAAAGGAATCTCCACGTTACCTCCAATCTATGATAACAAAAAGATCCTGCTTTGTGCTGCTCATCCTCCAATTGGAGGGTGAACAGCATGAAGTGGAATCCCTTTATCCTCTCCAATCAGAGAGCAGAGATAACATGGGTGTTTCCCAGCATGACTTGAGGACTGCAAGGCCCTGGCAGATCACATCAAGTGCCACTTGCACTGAAATTAGCACAGGAAGGAGGTGCCTGACTTGGCCTGGATTTGTAGGACATCTTCCTGAATGCCTAGACAGGCAATCATTTAGGGGAGTGTTCCCCCCTCCCCGAATTGTGAAAAAGAGACCGCCCCCAGTATGTTTTGTGAGGTATGTTTTGGCCTTAGCTTAACTTCTGTGCTTTTGGTCCCCATTTGCAGCTTGGGAAGAAGAAAAAGAAATACATGCCTTACCAGCACCGGCACAAATACTTTGTCCGTGAGTATCTCTGCCACTGTGCACAGGATCCAAAATCTAGCTGTTGTTTGCTACCATTAGGGTGACCAACTGTCAGGATTTCCCCGGATTTGTCCTGGTTTTTGTTCTTTCCATGGTGTCAGGGGGGATTTTCTATAATTTTCAATAATGTCCTGGAATGACACACCTTCCCCTTTAAGGCTGCCATTAGCATGGCAGGAGGGAATGACATGCTTTCTTGAGGCACATCATTCCCCCACCCCGAGCTCCAATTGAGGTCTTAAAAGGGAAAGTGGGTCATTCGTGGACATTATAGAAAAGGCCCCAATTGGAGTGGATGGTGGTGGTGCAGAATGAACCCCAGGGGCGAACCCCGGATGATCCCAGGATAAACCTTAGGTCTAGCTGTGGCCTAGGTGTCCTCTTTTTTGGTTTCCCAAATATGGTCACCCTAGCTACCATTATTAAGGCCATATGCCTTAATGATGTAGGACCAAGGCCTGGAGGGTTTCAATAAAAGTTCAGGGTGGGCAGATGGATGGACAGGGCTAATGTTATAGTAAGAGCTACTTTGCCAGTGTGACTTGGAAGAGGAATCTCTCACAAATAATCTAACTTGATTTGAATTGAGACAGTTTACAACTGAAGGAAAATAGACATTTTTGTATTATTCATGATTTCTGTTTTCAACATAGCCTTAGCTCCAATGACATTTGTTATGTTTGTGCATCTGATCATATTCCACTTTGCATATTCCACTTTGCAATTCAGAAAAAAAAATGGTAAGTAATCTGCAAAGATGTAGTTGCACTGTTGGGTGACCGCAGCACTTTCGGTGCCCCCTGAGCAGTTCTGCCAAGGATTCCTTTCTTTTTGAACCTGAGACATAAGTTTCTGCAAAAAATCCACTGGCCCTTGAGGATTCTATCTCTCTATCTACTCATCTCCTCTTCTTCTTTTTACATGATACTCTCGCATGCAACGACTTCAATCTCCCCACTGTGTTGGAGAGGATGCGATGAAAAGGGCTTTTACTTACATATGTGGTGGGAGTGTAAGGCCCTGAAGCAGTTCTGGGAAACTATCTTCAATATAATTTCTAAGGCCACTGATCAGATAATCTTCCCAGAACCAAGCCTGGCGCTGCTGTCCCTGCCCAACGCTCTAAACCCCTCCCTTACCCATAAAGAATTGGTATTTATCCTCCTTACGGCAGCTCGTTTAGAAATAGCCGAACACTGGAAGGATCCGAAGGGCCCTACGCTCACTGGATGGAAAGGGAAAGTGTGGGATATAGCCTGCTCTGAAAAATTAACCTACCACCGCAGAGTCTCATCAGGCCAACTTAGCTATGACCCATTCAATGAAATATGGTCTCCTTTTCTCAATTACATCAATGGTATAGATGTGGCATCTAACTCTGGTTTAACAGATCTTCCTCTGACCACAGTAAATTGAAGGAAACAAGCTCGGTTCGGCAACTACAGAAATCATGTTTGTGTATTTATTAGAAACGCTGTCTGACTTGTAAGTTTTTATATATATTTTTAACTTTTTTAAAAACTGCTTTGTTAAATGGAGTTTAATAAATAAAATTAAAAAAAAATGATACAGTCCCCTGTGAGTTCCCATACTTGCAAACATTGCTCTGAGTCACAGGGCGTCATAGCCTTTGTAATCACCATAATTGCTCTATATAGAAAGAAATGAAACTCCTGAAGGCTACAATTCTCCACCTGTTTTATTGCAATAACTAGGGCTGTGCATCGCTTCGGATCTGAATCCTGGATCTGGGGTGAGGCGAGGTGATTCAGGGGCCTTCGTAACAGATCTGAGGTGAGGTAGATCAGTCCAAAGCAAATTGGTGCAATCTGAAGCAACTCGGCATGATTCAGAGCCTTTTTCCAAGACCAGACAGCGTCTCTGTGCTTGCAACATTTTTTGCTGGTGTTGCTGAAGTAGGGAGGAGGAGTTTGAAGAGGGGAATTGGTTGTTAAGTGACACCTTCATCACCCAATCCTCCTGAAGTCTCCCAATTCTCTCCAGCAGCCTTCAATCACAATGGTGGTGGAGATCTTAAGGACAATCAGGCCTTGGAGCGTTCTTTGTCCTTGTTAATTGTGGGTTTGACTTGAGTAAGATTTTTTGGGGCTGGCTAGCTTAGGTTTGTTGTTTGTGTGTGCTTTTGGATGTTGGAACTTTCTTACGCTTTCCCCCTCCTAGCCTCTTAAGGGGATGCTGTCGCATCTCTATGTCTCTTCATCATTACTACTACTACAGCTGTAGTTTCAGTGCAATGTCAACTCCGAAGGAACCTGCCCGTGATGTTCCTCCTAGCATCTTCTTTGTGTCTTTCTGTGGGTCCTCTTCTCAGAGAAAATCATCATCATCAAAGATCATCATCAGGCATCATCAACATTATTTAGTATGGTGTGTTTGGCTGTGCTTGCAGTGCACAAAATGAATGCTGCAGCATTGCGCAATGTCTTTGATAAGTTTTCTTTTGAGTCAGGCAGGCTCATTCGTTGTTGTTATTAATATTAGTATTATTATGCTTTCAGTGCAGAAAGTCAACTCTGAAGGAAGGAACCCAAAGGGATCCTTTTCCTAGCCTTTTCAATTAAGGGGATGGTGTGGCATCTCTATCAGTTTTTGCACCAAAGGCCCTGCCTTGCCTTGACGGCCGGTTTGTGTGTTTCTGGATTTGCCTGAGGGCATGTGTAATCAGGGTGACTGCCTTACTCCGCTGCCAGCATGGTGCCTGCCTCTCTCTGCACACATCTCTCTGCCTGGCAGGAGTCACAGCTGCTTCTCCTCCTCTCAGCCTTTTTGCCTCTATGACTATTGTTCAGGCAGCTGTGTTGAGTCATATTATTAGGAACATAAGAAGTGCCATGCTGGGTCCATCTCGTCCAGCACTCTGTTCACACAGTGGCCAAGCAGCCATCGGCCAGGGATGAACAAGCAGGACATGCTGCAACAGCACCCTCCTGTTATACAGATTTCCACTGTTACAGGAAATAAAAGCTACTAACCAATAACACCACCCAGAAAGTCCTCCCAGAGGGAGGTTCCACATACGAGGATGTAAGAGTTACACACACACACACACACACACACACACACACACACGAAGAAGAGATACAAATCAGTACATGGTGTGATGTTGGGGAGGAGTTCCCACGGGCTGAAGACAAAGAAGGGTACGAAAGTGATCAAATGGACCAATAAAGTTTGAATACTAACCTGACCAACTTAACCCATAAGCTGCCTTTGCACATGCGTGTTTACTATCTCAATAAATGTTTGATTGCACTAAGCACATATCAACATTACTAACCACATGGTAAATCACATGGACCAATGAATGTAAGCTGATGGTGTTGATAACATAAATGTATAAAAACAACCCCTCCATGTTTGAGGGGCGTTACATTGTTTCTGCGTCAGTGGCAGTGTTCACCCTTAACTGTAGTTCAGTAAAATGAGAAAAACCCAAGAAGCCTCCGTAGTCTTTCTACCAAGTGTATACAAATCTGAACACTATGTTGCACTTGGTCCAAGCATATTTGTGTAACACTCCCATCCATGTTCCCCAGCAACACACAGGCTTACTGCCTCGAATACTGGAGATAGCACACAACCATCAGGGCTAGTAGCCATTGATAGCCTTCACCTCCAGGAATTTATCCAACCCCTTTTTAAAGCCATCCAAATTGTTGGCCATCACTACATCTTGTGGTAGTGAGTTCCATAATTTAACTATGCGCTGTGTGAAGAAGTATTTCCTTTTATTTGTCCTGGACCTCCCAGCAATCAGCTTCATGGGATGACCCCTGGTTCTAGTATTTTGAGAGAGGGAGAAAAATTACACTCCTGCACCCCAGTCCTGGGAAGGGTGAACTTGCTGGGGCTTCAGCACTTGCTCAGACTTCAGTTTCATAGATTTATTCATTACATTTATATACTGCCCCATAGCTGAAGCTCAATAAATAAATAAATAGACGGAGGACACTAGAGATTTCTGGGGTTTCTTTTATGAGAGTTTATTTCTGAACAGCATCAAGGCCTACAACAATGCCGCAGCTCCAAGCAAAATCTTGCTTCATCAGCTGCCCAGCAGATCTCATTGCATTTGCAAAACAAAAGCTTCTCTCCTTTGGGTGAGGTTCAGCCTTCCCCAGATTAATTTCCTCCTATCCCCTCTGGCTTTGTAGGGCTTTGTAAGGTTGCCCATTTCAGTGTGCATGGGGGTGGGTGAGGGGAATCCTCTTTACACAGAGACCCTGACTTATAAGGGTGTCCCTGGAGGTAATTTAGACTGACCCCCAAACACATAATAGTATCAATGCAAAACAGTTTTTCCTATGTTTGAGTCAGGATGATGATGATGATGATGATGATGATGATCATGATCATGATCATGATTGTGCTTTCAGTGCACTAAGACAACACTGAGGGAACCTGAAGGGATCCTCCTCCTAGCATGTGTGATTAAAGGGATGCTCTACATCCGCTCCAATGCCAATGGACATATGGCGACATGGCATGGGTCAGCTGCTCTGATCTGCCTCTCCACACCCTGCTTTGTCTCAGGACACATACATCTGCACTGGGGCATTTTTGTTTGTTTTGCTTTCTGCCTGCCAGCCTATGCCTCTGTGCCTGCTAGCGGTCTGCCTGCCTGGTGCCATTGGGAAGTAGCTGGACTTGGTGGCTGAACACCATAAGTCTATTGCACATTTGCTCACTGCACACCCTCGTCCACAGCTGCCTGCCTCTTTGCCTCTACCAGCCTGCATGCCCACCTAGTGCCATTGGGAAGAAGCTGTACTTCATGGAACAGTGCCATGAGTCTATTGCATATGTGCTCAATGCACATCTGTGTGCCTGCATGCCTTGGAGGGCCGGTTTGTGTTTCTGGCTTTGAATCAACACAATCCTTGGGTCACTTACATCAAGGGTAGAATTACTTCCTCCTACAGCCGTGACCCTGTCACGGCCCAGGGCAGGTTTGTTTTGACTCTACTATCCAGTGAGTTTAGACTGAAAACACCTACAGCAGGGTTTAACTTTCCCATTTTCTTCTCTTAATGGGAAGAGCCTGGGGACATGTGTCAGATTCAGAACAGACAAAAGAAAACTGAAGTAGGGGAGATTTGCATTTCAAAAACACAGAGGGATTAGGGATAATGTGACCTTAATGATTTCACCAAACAATACCTTCAATCGCTCTTTGCTTTAAGTGGTTTTCCTCAAAAACCACATTTTACCTGTTGCTTGCAAACAAAGTACTGCATCAATCTGTCTGAAATTTGGCAGACATAACCACCTACACAGGGTCGGTAAGGTCTCCAAATTTCATGTATGTAACATGAAAATTGTAAAAGTTATACATTGTTATACAAAGTTATACTTTGCTTTGAGTGATTTCCCTGAAAAAAGCAGATTTTACCCGTTGATTACACAAATACTAATGTACCAATATCTCTGGAATTTTGTAGACATGATCATCTCTACAGGGGCTCTAAGGTCTCCACATTTCATGTATGTATCATGAAAAATGAAAAAGTTATAGGCCCTCTACATGAACAAAGTGGCTTCTTTACATCTCAGGTGAACACACCAGCCTGAACAAGGTCACAATGATGATTTCATCAGCCCTGTAGAAAAAGGACAATTTGCCTGCTTCTTCAAAAGCATTAAATTGAGATTTCATAGCTCCTGGAAAAACAATTTGCTTTTGAAGTAATGTTTTGTGACACTGTACATCATCATTAATGATCATGGGGCACATCTGTGAAGGCACCAACCTTAGCTTCCAGGGTTTGTAGAGTTTGATCCAAGATGTCATAGCCTTAACTCTGATCTTAAACTGGCAGGGGTTTTTTAATCATTAAATATTGTTCTTGAATGTCTCACACATCATACAATTATTTTCTCTCTGTACAGCTATGTTCATAAAATGGAAGTTGGACTTCATCCTGGTCCAGCCTTTTACCCTCCCAGGAGAAGTGAAGTTAGGGTGGCCATGTCCCCTATTTGAAGAACTGCCATAGGTGAAGGACTGACCTGTCCAATTCCAGTTTAAAGAGTTTAAGTACTGACGACAGTTACAGGTTAGCATCTGAATAACAGACTAAGTAGGCAGGCACACAGATGAGCTGGTCATAGTCTTCCACACAATGGTGAGATTTGCTGTATCCCTACTAAAATTATAATACTTCTTTCTAAATTTGCATCTATACATATCAATTAGTACATGACAATGATATGCAAACGTTTACCCTTTGTTTTGATGATGCATTTTCTCTTTTTTGGTGACTCAGGCTGTTTCTACACCAGCCTTTTCCCCCAGGATTGTCCCAGGATCATCCCTGTGCATGCAAATGACACACAGGGGATCCAAGGAGCAGGCAGGGACGGTCCCTCCATTTTCCTGGGATAATCCTTACATGTAGAAAGAGCTTTAGTCAGTCTAGATGAAATTCAGGGGGGGGCTATGATGAGAAACCCCAAAGCCCAAGTTCTTTCCTTAGAAGGCAGACAGCATTTCACGTCTACTGAGGGGTGGCTGGATAATCCTTTCCCTTTCTCTCTCTCTCCGGTCACAACTCAAAACATGTTGGGGGTGGGGGGGTTGGGTTCCTTTAAGATCAGGTCAATCCTAAGGAACCAATCAAATGTTTCTCATATCTTCTGAAGGTAGTTTCAAAAGCATATGGAGGTGGAGAGCAAAACCACAGTTTACAAAGCTCTTGCCTTCTACCCAGTAATGTAACGACAGATTACTTCAGATAACATAATGTGAAGTTAAACTATACATTTGTCCCAGTGAACGTCAGTATTTTTACAGTTTTTGCAACATTATTTGTGGAAAGACATGTTGGATAAATTAGCCAGACAAAACAGATAAAATGGTCATAAACAACATTCATTTACAGCCTTAGCATCTGTACCGAATATGCTTGGGCTGGTGCTAGGATTCCAGCACACTGACAGGCCCTCTGCTGTCGCCTGCCATGGTTCCCTCTTAATTTCCCCCCTGCCTTTTTATTCCAGGCAGTGCCAGGCAATTAGCTTCAGCTCCCCTTTTAATTTCCCACAATGCTCCTGCCTAGCAACCCTCTAGGATGTTATGATGAGGTCCTGGCCAGAACCAGGTGCTTGGTGCCGCAACCATTACGCCCAATAGCATTGCACTGACTGAGGAAGAGGCTCACTAGGTCCCTTTCGAACATCGAACATTTCCATCACACTCCTCAGACAGGAGAAGTGTTTTTTAGAACCTTGTCCTCAGCTGTTGTATGGTCACATAGTGGCTGGGTATTCTCTTTTTACACAGGGACTGTCCTCTGTTTGGAAGCATCCTCTATTTGGTCTAGCCATGGCCTAAGGCAAAAAGCCGTATTCACCATGGTTAAAGCTGTGGTTTAAGATGTCTTCTGAATACAGCCTGGCTTTCTGGCTTAACCACCATGGTTAAAGCTGTAGTTTAAGGTGTCTTCTGAAAGGGGCCTGTTGTTATCTTGCTACCATTTTCAGGCTGCTTCACACGTATTGAAGTAAAAACTTTTCCCCACACAGGGGCAGCTCCCATGTGTGAAAAGACCTCTGCGAGGGTTAAAAGCAGAGCCAATTTTCCCACCCACCACCTGAGTGTGGAAGTGCTAAAATGGAGCTTCCCTACACTGTTGTTGTCGTTATTTTTATCCTGCTTCCCCCCCTCCCCCAATACTGGGACACAAGCCAGATTTACAAAATTAAAACATATGAATAGAAATATACAAAAGCTAAATAAATAATTAAATCATTTACAGTATTAAAACGTTTTAAAGATTAAAAGGCAAAGGATCAAAGGAAAGAATCCAGCGCATTAACAAAGATTCAGACTGTTCTCAAAGGCCTGCCAGAACAAAATAAGTTTTTGCCTGCCTCTGGAAATATAGCGAGGAGGGAACCACCCTAGCCTCCCGGGGAAGGGAATTCCTGAGCCTTTAAGCAGCCACCGAGAAGGCCTTCTCCCGTGTTCCCTCCAGATGTGTCTCTGGTGGTGGTGGTACCAATTTGGAATGAAAAACTGCCTTTCTCAGCAATGGCCTATATTTTCAATGAAACATTGCCATCTCGTGGCTGCGCTGCGCTGGTATTTCACACTGCACGATATGCCACATTAATTTTTATTTCAGCTTATCTCCAATCTTTTGGAAAGCTGGATAACGTTGGAAATGTGCACAAGACTTCCTGGAGGTTGATAACATCATGGAAAAGGCCTGCAAGCATCCCTGAGCGACAAATCACAAATGTGTAATAATTGGCTTGTGTAGAGAAGCTTACAGCCTGGGGAACAGGAAGTCTGTGCACACCTCCCATGATATCCACGTTGCTCCATTCGCTCAGTCGTCACATGCAGCCAGGTGGAAGAAAAACAGAATAATAATCAGCAATTAATCTTGGCTGATTTTCATGCTCAGTACTAACTGATCTGACCAATAGCGACTTCTATGGCCAAATTAGTCAATATGTGAAAAGGATAATCCCATTTCATGTATCAGGTGGTGATGTAGCTATTCTTAAATAGCAGCCATAGCCTTCCCTGTCAAATAGAATTGGGGCTGTATGCAGCATGCAAGAAGGGGGTTAACTCTTCCCTCACATCACAATCTTTATGAAAATCCCATCCTATACAATGCTATATGCTGCAGGAGGAAAATATTTGCTGTTTGCCAGAGGATGGATGCTACTATTGGTGTCAAAAAGATCTAGACCCCAATCCCACAGTGACCATTTAACACCCTCCCCACAAAAAAATAATGTAAACAAAAATGCAATCATCATGCATTTCAAAAATTGTTTAGTTCTGAGTGAATGGTTTGCCAGGAAACAACCTATATTCACAACTAGTGATGCAACTATCTCTATCAATTGTTGGGTAGTTCCAGAACCATCATTCTGCCAGTGGAAGGGTACCACTAATAAATCTTCTGGAGCAGATCTGGAGGGTACACAGAGGGCTGGAGTGGGGAAGACAGGGAAGTAGTATCCTTCTGCTGGTGCATGATAGTTCGGGATCAAACCCCAGATCTCCAACATAAAGCAAACATTGATTATAACAGAAGGTATTACTGCAAACTTCAGCTTCCAGCTTTCTGTACACCATTCAATAACAAAAACCTAGAAACTTCCTGTTATAAATTAGAAAGGGTTCAGAGGTGTGTGGGAGGGAGAGAGGAGGACTTCACTAATCCAAGGTTGTGAAGAATTTTCAGGGCTATATTGCTTGCCTTGTATTTGAGATGAACATGGTGTTCTATTTAGTAGGAGTGTGCAAAGTGGGTCATCTCCACCTCAAAATTCAAGCCAGAGATCCATTGAGGCGATTCTTTGCCCCAATTTCAGAGTGGCTCCCCTTACTCCACCCCACTGGATTACCTGTCAGAGAACCACCCCTTTTCAGACAACCACTCTAATCAATGGAAATTAATCAAATGCTTACAGCACCCTCATTTTTTAAGATAAAGAGATGAAACATGGCAAGGTGATAGCTCTTAAGGAGGGCTTTAGCCATGCCAAGTTTGAATTAGATCCATTCATGCCTTGATTTTCAAGGATTTTTTTTAAAAAATGCCTCATTCCAGCCTTCTCCAACCTGGTTTCCTCCAGTTATATTGGATGGAACCGCCCCTCCCCTGCACTAGAAGCACAGCCACAGAAATAAACAGCCTGCCTGTGCCTGACTCAGGTGTAGAAGCTTTCTCACTCACCATGCCAGACAGCCCAGCAGCGCTTTCACACTATGGAAATGTGGATGATTGACTTCAATGAGTATGAGCAGAAATGTGCCCCTCTCCCCTCCCCTCCCCTCCCCTCCCCTGCTGCCAGAATCAGCAGCCAGTTAGTGTTTCCCACTCCCCCAAACACTGTGATTGGAGTATATGGTCAGGGACAGCACTGTGGCAATTCCTAGTTGGTTATCCACAGATGTCAATATCAAAGCTACCCCTCACCCTACTCAGCATCTTCCAAACATGGAGATATTCAATTCACACACACAGCCACAAACCATTGATTCCTGGAAAACAGCCAGATAATTTTGGAGACTTTAGAAGCTCCAGTTGGGCATGTTCTAATATTAATTGATGGGTTTGGAAGCAGCCAATCTACGCTCTAGAAGATCAAATACTGCGCAGATGTTCATGGTTACCAGATAATTCCAGGGTGGAATACACACCCCTACTATTTAGTAACAAATTCTCATTTAGCAGATCAATCTATGTTGCAACACAGGCACTGAAAAGAATGAGTTAAGTGATATAATTGGTACAGATATGCACCAACCAGATACGCACCAATTTGGAAAACAGCTTGATTCACCTTGAATTGATTTGGGGTGGCTGCTCAATTCAATTGAATTCAGAAATCCAGAGTTTTGTGCCTCCCACCGATTATCATAAGAAACGACTATAGCATCTTTACTCTTTCATACACTTGGATGACATTTGCCATCATGGTATCACCATGTGAGAGGAAAAAATCACACAAATTTAAGGCAAATAGGTGCAGGGGGTTTCTGCTAGATCCCTTTAAAAAAGGTGTTGTTTTTTTAAAAAATCTGCCAATCATTTTTCTTTCTTGGAATAATTGTATTTATGTCTTGGGAAAATAGGATGACTTTTGTAGGTGTAGTTGCCCTCTCTGAGGGGATCATACCTGTCAGGTTTCAGATGTACAGCTCTGGCTATTGGGCGGTATAGAAATGCAATAAATAAATAAAATGTATAGGTTCAGGTTTTTGTGGGAAAGAGCAGCCTTTATAGTCCAGGGATTTCCAAAACAGGATATGCTTATGTGGCAATTCCTTGCTTACATTCTTTCTGGGCATTTTTTTTAATTAAAATGATATACATAATGATTTACATAATTAAAATGATATACATTTTAATTAAAATGATATACCTAAGAACTCTGGGAGAAAACAAATACAAGAATAAGTGCCGTGGTTTTGGGAAGGAGTGCGGTTTTCCCTCCCCCATGCTTTTTTTTTTTTCTGGGGGGAGCAATTTGTATACAAACAGTGTGCATCAGAGGTATCCCTAAGCAAGAAGCCTACAAATATACAAAATATCCTGGTTGTGTTTTTATATTGTATTTTATATTATGCTTTTATACTGTTTTATATTTTGAATGTTTTTTATGGTTTTAATTTTTGTAAACCGCCCAGAGAGCTTCAGCTATTGGGCAGTATAAAACTGCAATAAATAAATAAATAAATAAATACTAGTGAGGTATGATGAATGAAAAACAGCTGAAGGCTTTTTTGTTTGTTTGTGTCATGCTCAGCTGGCCCCAAAGACAGCGAAAGTGCAACAGGACAAGAGTGATTGGTGTAGCATTCAATGGCAGAGGTAAAGAGTTGGATTCCCCGCATTTTCCAAGCAAACATCTGTCCAGGCCCCACCAAACCTATTTTAACATTCCTGCTCTTGGGAAAGAGAACTAGCAAACAACACTTAACACTAGATCAGTCCTGCAATTTATTACTTCAATATCCCTCCCCCAAAGCAGTGGGGCTGGAGCCCTGATAAGACCCTTCACTGGAATGGGTTTGCAACAAAGATCAGACCCATTATCCTTCTTAAAGATGGAGGCTTTCCTGAGGACAGGTGGGTCTCCAGTATGAGTAAGTCCTGCAGGCAGGGAGGGGGGCAGTGGCTCACCATCGGCACACTTTGACTCAGATTTGGGGATCGGGATTGAGGTGGTGCACACCCCTAAAATTTACTTCATGAAGGTCCTGGGTGCTGCGTGACTTTTAGGTAGCTTGGCAGTAGTGCTGTATGGGAAGCTGACACCATTTGATGTTTCATAGCATTTGAGCTTTAGGTATCGGGTTTCTCTTTATGCCACCCAGACACTTTTGTTATAATTATCATGATTTGCCTTTTGAATCAAGACCCTTCAAAACCTCTATCAAGAGAAGGATTCTCAACTCAAATGGGAAAGTGGGTTGGGCACATAGGCTTACTCAAGCCATAACGTTCACCTTCCAGATTTTTGTAGCTGCAAAGAAAACCTTTGATGATGGCTTTTGTCCCAACTTTCCAATTCAGACCAAATGCATCTTTATACATTATATAATGTGTACATTATAATGGAATAGTATGTACAGCTTCTGACCAGGGCCTCGTAACGTCACCCAATTTAAACATGGGGAAATATATTCTTCAAACTTCTTTAGATGACCTGCCCAACTAGTGATGCCGAAGCTATACAGATACAGGAGCCCTTTCTCAGTAGCTGTCATGGGTGTGTGGCCAGCAGGCATTTCCTACTGTCTCCTGTCACATTTATGGAATGTGGGAGGAGGTTCATAGAAACACACCTGAAAAAATAGGAGGGATAAAAAGGGTGCCCTAAGTCAATACATTTTTTTAAAAAAAGGAAGTACTTCTTTTTGTGCCCCCAGCCCAATTGCTGAAGTGTGAAACTGCGCAGGGTTTGAAGGAAGGACTATTGGGTGCCTCCTGACTAGGAGAGGCAGCCTGTGAAGATTGGTCCTGATACAGCAACCCTCCAAGGGTTCATTTGTGCCGCTCCCTTTTTGGTGCACCCAGGATTTCCTCTTCTTTGAGTGTAATTGCACAGGGTTTGATGGTGGATGAGGTGCCTCCTGCCTGGGAGAGGCTGTGTGTGAAGTCTGGTCCTGATCCCGCAAACGTCCAAGGGTTTATTTGTGCGACCTCCTTTTTGGTGCACCCAGGATTTTGCTCCTTGTAGCCCATGCTCCGGTATACTGAATGGGTGAAACAGCGCCATTGCTCGGGCGGCAGGACTGCAGTGGAACTGGGGCACAGGGACAGATCGCATTAGACACAGTTAGCTCATTAGCCCGAGCGTGTGGCGATGCATCATGGACTATTTCTAAAATAAGCTACTGTGCATAGCTCATTAAGCCATCGTGGACAAACAGGACATCTTAATGAGGCCAGTATGTACTGATGCTACCGAGTGGCATAAGTTTCTGATGGCGATCTTTACAATGTGCCGCCACTGCCGCCTACCCCAAAGTATTGCTTAGAGGCACATTACACAGGGGAGAATCAGAAATGCAATTTTGGCCCCGTTCAGACAACACTTAAACAATGCTGCTTAACTACAAAAAGGTTAATGGAATGCATTAAGGTTAATGCATTCTGTTAACCAGTTTGTGGTTAAGCAGCATGGTTTAGTGTGTTGTCTGAATGGGGCCATACTGGTTTGTCTGGATGGAAGCACTGCTGCTCTCTCTGGGATGAAATGTTAAACCTTCTTAGAGGGTGCCTTCCCCTGTCTAGAGATATGGGTCTCAAAGCACTAGGCAGGCCTCCCTAAGGAAAAACAGTAAGACAACTGCTGAGAGTTTGGTGATCCCTTTCCTACCATTGCCACTGTGATTGGATTTTCACTCTGGCTCACAGCTTAGCTCCCTCTCTCCAAATCACTGCTATACAAGAAAGCAAAAATGAAAGATAATAAGGGTGGTCACCCATTTGTGGAAATGTAAGGCAATCCAATCTTGGGGGACAGGGTATTGCTTCCATGTGGTCTTTCCTTCAGGAAATGTGGAGCACACATCTGGCTCTCCACCCTCCTGGCCCAGGAATAAGAGGAAGACCCAGTGGATCCATCTCTCAGCTGGTATTATCAATTGGCACAAGGGATAATTGGCACAAGGAATATCCCATCAGAGGACATTCATTTCCAGTAGCTGAAGTGTCTCAAGACTGTAACTCAGTTTTACAATGTAGGAAGGCATCTGCGTGAATGATAGGCAAAAGGCACTTCGTGGGGGGGGGGGGATTCCCCATAAAACTGATTATGTAAACAGATACTAGGGTCAGCCTTCCCCAACCCTGTAGTCCAAAACATTTGGAAGGCACAACTCCTATCAGCCCCAGACAGCATGGTCAATGGCCAAAAATCTTTGGAGTTGTAGTCCAAAACATCTGGAGAAGCCCAGGTTAAGGAAAGTTGACTTAGGCCGTTGCTAGAGGAGGAGTTAGTGCGGTGTGAGGCCCAGTCTCCCTGCTGTGCATCCAGATGATGCACAGGGGATCCCGGGGTCAAGCCGGGCTAAGTCCTCCCTTGACCCGGGATAACCGGATGCGGTTATGGCTCGGCTTTTCCGCAGCCCCGGGCTGAGGCCAGGGCTGCGGCAGGTCTAGCAGGGTCCGTGGTTTTTCCCAGCTGCTCGCTTACTCACAAGTAGCTGGGAGAAGCCACGCACTGGGCACAGCATTACATAGGAGCGCTGTACCCATCGGGCTGGGGGGTGAAATCACGGGGGAATGGGGGCCAGGGGAAAGAGCAGACCCGGTAGGAGGGGGGGGGAGAAGAACAGGGACAGGCATGGCGGACGGGGACAGGGCATGGCGAGCGGGGGGGGAGAAGAACAGGGACGGGCATGGCGGACGGGGACAGGGCATGGCAAGCGGGAGGGAGAAGAACAGGGACGGGCATGGCGGACGGGGACAAGGCATGGCGAGCAGGCACGGGCAAGCGGGCAGGAGACGGGCATGGCGAGCGGGGGGAGGACGGGCGAGCAAGTGGGCAGGGGGGCATCAGGCATTGTGGGGGGAAATCAGGGGCAGAGGGAGCGGGGAACCCTTTATTTATTTTTTAAAAAGGACTTACCGTTCCGTTGGTGCATTCCTGCGCACATGGCCCTTTAAGTCTTAAAAAAAATGGAGGACGCGACGGGGCTTTCCCTTACCCCGTCGCGTGTTACGTCTAGAAAAGGGCGACAGCGCGCGCTAGCTGCAGCACGGCGTCGCTCCTACTCCCCACCGGATTATCTGGTAGGTCTAGCAAGGCCCTTAGACAGACTGACTGTGGCCAGTTTTAAGAATCTGCATGAGTGATATAAATTGTGCTTCATTCATTCCAATGGGGGCATCTTTAGCAACAGATGCTCCAGTGATATTGTCCTATGCATAGGCCAGAATTAAGAAAATTCAACTGTGCAACATAGGAAGAGGCCTTGGTGACTGAACAATTAAAGAAATATAGAAAGTTCCAGGTGTGCATGAATACATTCGGTCCACCTTCTAAACCTCTGAAGGCATATTAGTAGCTATACAAAAGGACTAGAGCATTCACTTGCACCAATTTCTCTTTATGATCAATAATCAGTACATCATCAAAACTCATTTTCTTTTTGAGATGTGGTCCCACGAAGTGGTAATAGAGGACCATAGATAATTATGGCTTGTCTTTGTGCGACATACAGCCAGGAATATCATGGACTCTATCCCAGATTTCTTTCTACAGTTAGGATCCTCTAGCCATTCTCTAGTGGTGCCTTTAAACTCAGGCCTGGGTCAGAATTTGGCTGCTCTCGTCTCACAATTGTTTCCAAACCAATTTGGTTTCTGTAGTGTTCTCTACTGCTTCCTCTGCCTTGTTTCCTCAACTTTGGGATTCAGTGCCCTAAACTGATCATCCTTACCAGTAGCTCATCTTCTCAACTTCTACATTTCCTCTCCTTTCCCAGCACTTTTCCTCCATCTAATTCTCTCTACCTCATTCATCAGACTGTTTCCACATCCTTGGTTCTTTAGGATGGAGTAAGGCAAGCTGGACACCAAGGCAACAGAAGTCTTTAGAGATTCCTACATCAAAGAGTTCCCCTTCTAAATACAAAGAAGGTGAAATGGCAGTAAAGAAATTTCCTGGCATAGGTTCCCTGGCCTGAAGAGTTTTGCCTTGCTGAATGCGATGTGTACACACACACCTCAGTAGTCAGTATCTTCAAGAACAGGAATGAAGAGTGGGAGATAGTACATGAGAAAAGAGGAGAAAAGTAAAGAGGCTTTGAAACATCACCCTGAGCATTCAGCTGCCTACCCAGTTTGCCACCCAACCGCCAACACCCCCTTGCTTTCTTCAATTGCTAGAGGTGGCAAGGGTGAGAGAATCTCCCCCAAGACGTTGCTTGCTTCTTATTTATGCAGGTATGCATCAAGCCAGAGCTCGCCCGAATCCTTCAGAGAGCTGGAAAAAGAAGATGAAACAGGTCAGGCTAGGCCAGCATGGAAAATGTGAATCTCTTAAAAAATCTCTCTGTGACTTGATATAGATCAAGGAATTCTGAGGGCAAGGAATCTCTCTCTCCCTCTCCCTCTCCCTCTCTCTATATAAACACTACTTCAAGGCATGGCACACTGGAGGTTCCATGCTATGAGAAGAACTTTGGTTGCATTGCTAAGCAACACGATAAAGCACTTAAACATATTATTGCTGAAACAGCCGAACCGCTTCGGGCCGATTCATCCCAGTGGCTAGCTGCTGCCCCACATGCTCGCTTGCCCACGGGACTTACCTGAGGCCTCCACAGATGGCGCCAAGCCACCCGACCTCCTCTCTGTGCTGTCATAGATTTAGTATTGCAAAGAACCTTAAGGTAGAGGTACATCCCATGGGGCAGAAGCTGCAAGTGAGCAGGGGGGCAGTGGGAGGGGGGAGCAGGGCTGAGTGGCTTGGAAGGGCGCCTGGAAAAATGCAGCAGCCGCCCCAACGTGTATAAAGAAATTTATGATACTGAGTAATAAAATACTGCCGCGAGTCAAGCTATTAAATGAATAAGCATATTAAGGTAAGAACTATTAAGACAGTCCAGGTCAGGGCTTGTGCAAGATTCCAGTGGGCTGTCAGCATAGTGCTGCTGATGGGCCCCTTTGCCGCCAAAGTTACCCATCTGCTAAAGCTGCCTGGCCACCACCAAAGCGAACCTCTAGGGCCTCAGTAGCAATCCAGCCATGCTGACCCCTGACATCGGGTCTGGTACAGGATGGAGCAGCCTGTGGCCCTATCTTGCAATGTCAATCTGCTGCTTCTTCACATATAAGGGAACTTTCCTTTTCTGTGAGCTGAAAAGCTCTGGGCCTCTCACATTGACCAGCACTTACTACACAATGTCAGCAAAAGCGGTGAGCAGAGGCTTGGACTGATACTCGATGCCATGCTTTGCACATATGGACTTCACCAAGGGGGTCACCTTCCAGAAGTTGTGTCGTGGCATGGTGGGGAAAAGGCTGCAGAGAGAAAGAGAGACTGAGCTGTGGGGTCTCCTGCCTTCCTTAGAGCTCCAGAGCTTCTTGACCTTCAGGAGGCTCATTCAATAATCCATTGGGAAGCTTGCTCAACAAGATGTTATGGCTGACAAGCCAAAAAACTATTCCCTGGAAACTACACAAGAACTCTACAGGGCCTCAGAATAAGAACTCAATTACATCATGAGCATCTCTTGCCTGGCCTGATTAGAGTATTGGGTCAACCAGCCAGAGATGAAACACTACCATGGTGCAAGGCTGTTTTCGCACTGGAATCCCCCCACCCCCATTTTAATATACCTGTTCAGCTCTGATTATACCCAAAGCCTGTTTGGATGCTGCTGCTATAGGTCAGCTGATGGAGTTGTGTGAAGTCCCTATAGGGCAGTTAACCCACATCCATACCATGAAGAATCCCAGCCTCTTGAATTGCCTGGTAGCCCATGAGGCCTCTGCCTACTTCAGCCCCCTTAATCCCCTTCCGAGGGAATAGATCCCATTTTTCTTCGTATTAGCTGATTTTACAAAGCTGTGATGTTGCCCCGCCCATCCCCGCCCTCACCTTCCTGTTCAATGTACTCACTGGTGCTCAATTTGGAAGTTGAGATGCCCACTGAACCAGTCGTTGAAGAAGGACTGGTCGACGTTGCACGTTGCCTGGAGCTGGACGGGGGTGGAGACATATAAGCAAATCACTGTTATCAGGATATGCTTGCTTCATTCCTAGCTGGGTATTCTATAAACCGCCCAGAGAGCTTCGGCTATTGGGCGGTATAGAAATGCAATAAATAAATAAATAAATAAATAAACAAACAAACCCCCACATATTCCATGCAGGGGTTTGTGGCTACTGGTCCTTGGAAGAGGAGGGCAAAAAATAAAGATAAGGAGAAGGCTCAATAAGCTACATGCCGCACTACCTGGCCAATTTTGCTGACCCCAGTGCTCCTGCCACTACCAAATTTGCTGCTGCGACAATTCTGCTTGTAAACAAGGCATGCATTCCCCATGTGCCCCTTTTACTGGCAAGATCATGGGATTTTGGACCCCAATGTGACAGTGGCAGTATTTGTGTGTGTGCCCTCAGTGAGTTCCAGCAGGACGAGGCAATGCAGACTTCTGACCACCCAAAGTTGCCCACGCCTAAATCCTCCCCTGCTGATTTGGTACTTTAGCCAGAAGACTTCAAGTGATTCTCCATATGGAGTAGAAGAATATTTCCTTCTTATCATCCATGGCAATTGCCAATTAGATGGTGTTGTTATATGAATGGCTGACAAAGCCATTCGTGAAACGGTGAAAATATACCGGATGCCTCCTTATAACACTGAAGAAGTCTATTGAACTTTGTTATAATTTCTTCATTAGACTGAAGATACAGCTTGTTGCTCTGATTAACTGTTGTTTCAAATATCGTTTATTCAGCTGTTTCAGCTTGGTAATAACAATTGTATTTCTGTATTCTCACTGTCACAGTGTTTATAATATATATATATATATATATATATATATATATATATATATAAAAAATTTGTAATTCAAGAATTGCATTCCCCAGTTTGATATCTAATTATATACATTAGTAGTTGGGTGCCTGTGTAATTTTGACCTTGACAACTACTGTCTTCTCCAATCGTTTGTATGGATATATGCGGCCTAGAGAGGATCAGCAGAAAAAGTGAGGCAGTTACCACAACACTTGTGGGGTCTGGATGCGCTGAAGCTGAACAGCCCACTCCAGTTTTGTTTGACCCCCTTTCTCTGAAGTATCAAATTCGTAAGCACAATGACTTGGCAGGATCAGCAGCTCACCTGGGTTGAAAGCCACTCCAAGTTCTTGTCATAATCTATGTTCATTGGGATGTGGTTCATCTGGGTCACCCAGACAAACCAGTGACTCTCTACGATTCTACACAAAACGAAGAAGTTAGTGATCATGTTTCCACCCAACCAAGACAGTGACAACATACCAAAAAGCACCATAACATGATCAAAGCAGTTTGATAATCAATCAGGAAGGAGAGTAGAGAGCCAGAATTGGAATAACTGCAGCACCACACCAGGCAAAAGAAACCGAAACAGATGTGAATAAGTGCATAAAGAGGGGAAAGAGATTTTTTTTTCTTAGGGTTTATTGAGGAAAAATGCCCAAAATCACTCAGTGCAGATTAATTAATCTTAAACAGCCTTTATAATATTACCCGTATTGTGATAAGAGAATGTTCTTAATACAAAAACACCTTGATACAAGAACAGAAGAGTGTTCTTTTGATGCAAGCTTTGGCATTAAATGGGTAGGGTGTTCCAGACTATATTACTAATTCTGTGAATAGATTTTGGGAGTGGCGACTATTTCAGATTAGCACTTCCACTGGCAAAACATATGTCATCATTACAGGTAAAAGAGTATGGAGTGAGGAATGGCTGCATTACTGGCCTTAGCTAGACCTAAGGTTTATCCCGGGATCATCCCAGGGTTATCCCTGTTCATGTAAATGACACACAGGATATCCCAGGAGCAGGCAGGGACGACCCCGGAATGATCCCGGGATAAACATTAGGTCTAGCTAAGGCCATTGTGATCCCGGAGAAGGCACAATTCATCTGTGGATGCCAAAACATACAGACAGAATGAAGTCCTTCTCAGTGAAGGCTGCACCACACATTCTCACACTAGAACATGATACTTGAGTGTGACAAAAGATGGAACCATGGATTTTGCTGTGACATATCAGTCTTTGATCAGCGGTCCTCTCAAAATATGCTTTCTGTATGTTGGTGACTGCAGATAATCTGTTTAATTAAACAAATTTTAATTCCTCCACCACTTCATGTCATCTCAGTTTGGAGGTAATTTCAATTCCTAAATATAGACATACAAACTTCTATGTTTATCAAGAAATTCTCACTTAGACTAGGTTTGCCCTTCTTTGACTATAAAAATATCAGAATAGCAATATTCAGTACAAATCTTATAAATGCATAGATTCAAACACAACATACATTCAAAATCATTATGAGATCAGGCTTATGCAGAGCAAAAACTATCTAGGCAGCTTCCCAGTATTCAATTAAAGGGGGGGGTGTCCCTAAAAGGTCTTCCATTTTCCACATTCTAAATATCATTATTACAAGAACGTTATAATTATATTCTTGAATCTCATGACAGGTAACAGGCCTGTTTGTGACAAAGTAATTATTTTTCCTTACTATATGCTGTCCACGTGTCTGTGTCTCAAAACAAAGGTCCTCTATTTATGATTTGAAAGTCTCTTCAGTTCTTTAGCTTTTCATTTTCCTAACTTTAGGATTACCCTAACTGTTTTATGGCTCAACTGGTATATAGGGCAGAAAAAAGAGGAGAAACAGGTTCTCAGGATGCTTATAATACTTTATTTCAAAGACCAATATGTTTCCACCTGTGTTCTTTCAACAACCTTCCTCAGGGGGATGAAATACTCATAGCAAGGTGATCGCCTCCTTCAATAATCGATGGCGACTATCAATTATCAAAGGAGATGATCACCTTGCTAGGAGTATTTCTGCAGACATTTCTTATCAACCCCTTCAGGAAGGCCTTTGAAAGAACACAGGCCGAAAAGCGACGGGCTTTGAAATAAAGTATTTAAAGCATCCCGAGAACCCATTTCTCCCCTTTTTTTCTGTCCTGACCTGGATGCTCTCCTCTTTTTGGTTTTTTTGTTGGTGCATGAGCTAACACAATTTGTTCTGAATTCTTCTCTTATCAGTTAAGAGCACACACGTGTGAATGTCTGTACTAATAGCCTAGCAGCCCAGATATGGGACATTTGCCACAATTTAGTGAGTAGAGGTGTTGAAGTTATCTCAGCCTGAGGGCGGCATTTGATTTCAGAGAGGTTCTTGTGGGCCACATTCCAGTGGTGGTCAGGGCCAAAGGCAAAAGGGGGGAGGCAACAATTGCAGGCATCTTTTACCTTAAAGTTCTTACTGCCAGTAACTAAAATGTAGGCCAGGGAAAGGGGGCATGAACATCTGGGGACTTCTGGAGGACCGCACTGGGATCGCAGGTGGGTCAGATTTGGCCCCAAGCCAGAGGTTCCCCACCACAGCTATATTGCTAGATTTATATACGTGTAAGCAATCATGTTTTGAAGACATTATATGGTAAACTCAAGGAACACAGGTCTTAGCTAGACCTACCTTTTATCCCACAATGGAAGAGGGAAGATCTCGCGTTGTGTTTAACGCGAGATCCTTCCTCCGTTTACATGCGCCGCGTGACGACCTCACAAGGAGAGGCGTCACGTCGGCCATTTTTTTTAAAGCGGAAGGAGCACACGAACTCTCGTGCGCTAAAGGTAAGGGTTGTTTTTTTAAAAAATAAAATAAAATTCCCACTCCCCCCACCCTACCCCTGATGGGCGCAGCGCTCCTGGCTGTGCGTGAGGAATCACGCGGAGCCAGGTCAACCTGCAGCAACGGGCCACACATTCTGCGGTCTCAGGCTCAGTCCGTGGAAAAACCGGGACCAAAGTGGAGGTCGAGATCCCGGGGCAAGGGAGGGATGATCCCTCCCTGATCCCGGAATCCCCTGTGCATCATATGGATGCACAGGGATGATCCCGGGGTTCTCTGCGGGATAAAGCCCAGTCTAGCTAAGGCCTAAGAAAGGTATGGATGCAAATGAAGCTTACCTGACCAAGAAGAAAAGCCCAAGAAGGCTCTTTAGATCCAGTAACAAAGAGTAGGTCAGAAAGAAACGGATATAGAAGGTCACCATCCATGCCAGATCCTGTCACAAAGGAGAGGAAGGAAGTGTTCTATATAGCACCATGTATTCCCAATTTGCACAGGTAGGGCATGAGCCCTACAGTCCACCGGTGTAGTCTTCAGCCCACTAAACCTGAGTTACCTCCCCTCTTTCCAAATATCTCCCAAGGCCTTTAGAAAGTGTCCAACTGATTACATTTATCTTGGTAACTCTGAAACTGAAGTGTAGGCTTAACCATCCATTCAAGTTCAGTGTTAGCAAGTTTAGCTAGGATGGAAGCAGGTCAAGCCATTGTGTTCCCAGAGTGGCATAACTGAGCTAATCCTCCTTTATTAACACTCATTGTTCACTCATCTAGTCCAAGCACTACAAGGTATAGTCTTGTGCAGCCCAAGTCACACACCATTCTTGTAACTACGCTCTCCTGCTCTAATTGGTTACAACAGGAATTGGAGGGGTGTATAGCAGGAACGTCAGAGGAATCCGGTTTGGGGGCGGAACACAACGAACCCTGGACTCCGACAAAACCATCTGCCAGCTGGTTGTCAGGCCAGCAGGTGGATTTTCCGGTGGCACGACAGCAAGGGCAGGCGTGAGAGCAGAGACCTCTCACACATCCTCCTGCCTTTGCTATCATGCTCCACTCTCCGCTCCTGTTCTCGTGCCCGTGGCCGCAACAGCAGAGACAGGGACATGCCCCAGCCGTTTTACATGTCCCATTCACACCCTGAAGCAAAAGGATTGGAGACTGTCCCCACCATCGCCTCCACCGCCATGGTAGCGGGCCCCTTCAGGGAGAAAGAAACACTTATGTAAAATGACCGAGGGTCTCTCCCTGTCACTGCCTCCTCCACAGCAGCAGGGGTATGTGTGTGGTGTGTGTTTGTGGGGGGGGGGGGGAGTAAGACAGCAACTCCCCTCTCATTCTTCTGAACAGCTCTGTGAACCGCCCAGAGAGCTTCGGCTATTGGGCGGTATAAAAATGTAATAAATAAATAAATAAATAAAATAAATGGCAAGTCAGCAAAAGTTCCCAGATTTCAGGAAACTGCCCCCAGCTCAGCTCACAAGTGCAAGCTGAGCCAGGGGACCAGGGAAATCCCGCAAGCCTGAAGTGGGCTGGAGTTCCCTGCAACAGCCATCACTAGTATCTAGAGCAGCCTTCCTCAACCTGGGGCGCTCCAGATGTGTTGGACTGCAACTCCCAGAATGCCCCAGCCAGCTGGGGCATTCTGGGAGATGCAGTCCAACACATCTGGAGCGCCCCAGGTTGAGGAAGGCTGCTCTAGAGAGATATTTAGGGCTGGCTTGCAAAGGAGCCCAGCTCTGTGAGCATAAGTATGCCCCAGCAGCCAAAAGGCTGAGGAGCATGGAAAGCAGCCAGGCAAGTTAAGCACCTGTGCAAAGAAAAGGAAAGTAATTAACCCATTTATAAACCTATTCACTGATGCATTATGTATCATCTTTGAGGGACTGGCTTTCAGGGAAGTAGTCCATTCCATTGATGCCAAGGTAGTTGACCTGGAGAAGCCGAGTACAGGCATACTACTTACCACCCATTGCTTGCGCTTGACAACAAAGTAGATGATGTACCACTGTAGATAGAAAGGCACCAGAGCTGGTGGTCCAACTAGGAAAGAATGCAGCAACATAGTCATAACTGAAGTTAGTGCAGAACAAATGAGTGCACCAAGAGATATAGGCATTCTGATCTTTTGCCTATGCATGCCGTCTTCTCTCACTTTCTTCTCTCTCTGCTCAGTGTGTAGTGCACGGCGTCCCAGGTCACATACACTGATGCAACCCAGCCAGTTTCTGTAAACCAGGAGTAGGCACTCTTTTTGGCCTATGGGCACATTTGGACATTTGAGAAACTGTTTCAGACACCACCACAAAATAGGTGCCAAGAGAGGCAAGGCAAAGAACACAGAACCGCTGGTTGGCCACTGCGTGAACAAAGTGCTGGAGTAGATGGACTCTTGGTCTGATCCAGCATGGCTCTTCTTATGTTCATATGTTATTAACCTGCCCAATAGACTGAGTACAAGGCAGAGGTGGGGGCTGAATCCCCCACACATGAAATAACTCCTTTGAGCCCAGTTTTCAGCACCAACAGGAAGCTATTTTACAGCAATTCCAGTTCCTGGTAAGAAGGTGTGTTAATGGCTTCTTTTTTTAAGTGGGAGGGGGTAAGGCATCTTGCTGGGCACCAAGAAAAGTGTCCATGGGTGCATTGCCTACTTGTGCTGTAAGCCATAAAGCAATGAGGCCAATTCCTGTTAGTCCCTGAATCTTCAGTAAGAACTGAAGGGTGGCCATACTGGATCAAACCAAGAGCCCATGTGGTTCAGCAGGGCCACCGGGAGGCTAAGAGGCAGAGCATGCAGGAGTCTAATACTACTGCCCTGATATTTGCTCTAAGCAATCAGAAGTCGACTGCCTTTAATCAGAAAGGGGCAAATTGGCTTGGCATGGCTCATGCCCATATCTACACATATCTATAGGAACAGTTTTCTCCCTAAGAATAAAAGAGTAATTTTGTGGATTCTTCTTCTGAGGGAAGACAGGGAGAACGAAAAGGTGGGCAGGATCTACACTACTGCTTTAAAATGGTTTATAACAGTAGTGACAACTGTTGGGGCCCAGGGCACACTCCAGATACAGTTTTCAAACCGCGTTCATAGTGTCATATTCTGCTTGGTGTAGATCTGGCCCTGGTTGAAGTCAGCCCATTGAGCGTGGGCAGGGGAAAGAAGCATGCCCCCATGTTGCCTAGGCGGCTACACAAGACTGGTACTCTTAAGCAACACACCGTTTTGCTTAAGAGTACCTACTGCAATGCATTATATGTGGGGCTGCCACTGAAGACTTCTCATACATCTTCATTTATCGAAAATATAACTGCTGGACTACTATCTGACACTGGCCAAAGCAAACACATCTTGCCAATTCTGAAAACAAAATTTAAAATGATAAATTAAGATGAACTAGCATTGGCCACATGTGAGAATGTGTAGTTCCCTGCGCTGCAGCCTCACAGCACAGCATAGGAAGAACGCAAGTGGAACCCATCTTGCCTAGGCAATCGGGCAATATTCAGTCATGTTGGAACCTAGGCAAGTATGCCCCCGCACTGGAAACAAAACAGAGGATTGCAAAACGCCCCAGAAGAAATTCAATAAGGTAGTGGGGGGAGGTTCAGGGGTCATGTTCTGAGTGACACACATTTTGGAACACATGTTTCTGTGTACAATATTTGGGCCCAACTCTAGCCAATAGTTAGTCATTTGGTTTCCTATGGCAAATTATCAATCACCTATAGGTGACCAAACACCTACAAGACAATTGGTTCAGTAATTTTAAATCAAACCATCTCCATTTTCCAAATGATTAGCCTAAATATGTGCAGGCAAGCAACCTACTACATTAAAATGTTTGTGAGCCAACAACATTGGTGAACTTTTTTGGGGGGGGGGGCAGTACTTGCAGTATTGCAGAAAGGAAATGATACTCACGGATGAAGAAATATTTGTGCTGGTGGTTGTAAGGCATGAACTTCTTTTTCATTATTCCAAGCTGTAAGGGATGGGAGAGCAAGTCAATACAGGGGCAGTAAGAACTGAAGGGACACGCCCCAGATACATAACCTTCAACCAAACACCTCTACTTTTAAATTGAAATCTACCCCCCCCCCGAATGTCTCCTGCCATCTGTTCCATTCAGGCTTTGCTCCTGCACAATATCTCTGCTGTGCCAGTGTCTCTGTGCCGGCACAACAAAGAGCAAATGTGATCTCAGCAGTGTCTCCTGCTGCTTTGTTCATTCTTTCATGCTTCCGCTTCTGTGTTCCATCTGAAGATACCCATAATGCCCACGATGAACAGGAACCTTTAAAATGCAACTACCAGGTTGCAATGAACACTCTATCCCAGCAAGGGGCAGTAGAATCTAACCAGAATGAGGTTCTTCAGGAAAGTCATTGCCGGGCGGCATACCCTTATCACCATGCGCACACCGACGAACTCAAATTTCAAGAACTGCACTAAGATATACGTTGGCACTTGCCCATTGATAATAGGCCCAGATCAGGACAAAAAAACTGATCTGGTCTCTAGATGGAATGAATTTTAATAGGAACATTCAAGCCTTCTCTTTGATTGGCAAGAGATAGCATCTTTTCCCGCTAGCAACCCTTACAACTTCTCACCACTCTGGCAAGAGGGAAACGTATAGCAGTTATCAGTTGTTCTATAGCTTGTCGGAACAAGGCACCAAGTGGGAAATGAGGTGACTGCTAGCAACCAATATGGTTTTGCGATGAAGTTTTCTTCTTTGGCAAGCAAACCAGTTGAATGAATGAAAGGAATGTCTCAGGCAATGTAAGCCTTTTGGAATACTTCCACGTTACCAAGTAATCAAAGGAATATTGGGCTTCAAAGGAGCAACTGTGCAAAGATTCACATGAATTCCTTCACATGTACCTTTTGGGGCCTACAGGGTCCATGGTCATTTGGTCCATGCACAAATGACTGCAGGCCCAAATGACCCCCTTGCTGGGATCCTCTATTTATTTTATTTATGTATTACATCTTTATACAGGCCAACAGCCAAAATTATTTCCTCGACCCCCTGCTGGGATTCTCTCTTTTCTTGCTGGGACTTGCCCTCCTTCCCATTGCCAGTAACACCTTCTTCTTTCTTGCAGCCCTTTCTTCTTCTCAAAATGCATCTTTTGTTCTTTCTCGTCTCCACCTTCTGCTACTCCTGCCTATGCTTTGGCCTCCTCCTTCAGATCTCCTTCCCTGCTGCTTCCACTTCTAGATTTCCACCACCATCACCCACACGCACACCAGCTGCTTCTGCCACCTCCTCTGCCATCCCCTTCTGCCATCTCTTCCCCCCACCCCACCGCCAAGTGGGTTTCTTCTGCTCCTCCTGCCTGCTTGCTTGCCACTGCTACTGTACTGTGCCCTCATTGTTGCCATGCAGGCTTTGTCTTCCTGCTTCGTGGCTGGTAGGGAGAAACAGCAGCAAAAGTAAGGTTGAGGGTTAGGGAGGAGGGGGTGAAGAAGGGGTCTTGGCAGGTGCTGCTGGGCCAGGGGGCACTGCAGTGCTAACTCATCTTAGCTACCAGAAGAAATGGAATCTTTTAATAGGGTTGGGGGGGGGGGTGGCGGTTGGGCCAAAGAAATTATGAATAAACCTGGAAGACAAAACACTAACAGGACATAGTTGAAATTCTATCATGGTCAAAACAGGAGATCAGATGTCCTGATATTATTTAATTTACTTTAAATCAGCTGGGAGAGGAAATTCCAGTTATGAGAGGAATCATGTGTGGGGATGGTGTATGTCTGGCGAAAAGGTATTTTATTTTGTTGTTTGTTTTGGTTGCAGGCTTGATTTGCTTTATCAAATCCTTTCTTTCAAGGCAATGGTACTAAGTAGGGGGGAGTTAGCATGTTGAGCTGTTTGAATGGTGTCGTCTGATTGGCTGTTTCTTTTTCAGTTAAGAGTGAGAGAGAGTATAACTGTCACTGGGTTTTCTTTGTGAGGTAGATAAGGACTGGCTTTCACAGCGGATTAGGGAATCTGGGCTATAGATGTGTGTGGGGTGGTGGTGGTTAGTTCTCCCTGGAAGGTGGAGGGAGGTATATTTATTTTAACACCATGAAACTTAAGTTGTAGTAAAACATCCTTATTCTTGTAAATTAAGTTTGCAGTACTTTGTTATTTTAAAACCACACCTTTGGGGGTCTTATTTGTTGCTGAAGGTTTGTGATACATGCACACACAAAGGTTTACAGTTCCCTCTTAAAAGGGAGAGGGGGTGGCAGTGTCGCAGAGGGTAGTGATGCCACAAGGTGTTTAAACCTTTCTCCACAGGGCTCTTTCCCCAGTCTATGCCTGAAGCTGCTGGAGGTGGGGGTAGTATGCAAGCATGATACAGACACCTCAAACCAGAGCCTTTATACATGCAGAGAGGACTGAACCACATATCCTTTCTAAACACACAAGGTGGATACTGATGGTCATTTGTTTCCATGAGAACTAGAACTACTTCTTAAAAAACAACACTTTACTAACCAAATAAAGCCACTATTTATATTCCCATTTTATTTCAACTACAGAAGAAGTAGTGAAACAAAGAGTCGTATTTGGCTCGAGTTCAGTTTCAAATCACAGAATGCACTGATGCCATTCTACTCTTTTGATGTTCACCATTTAGGCCAAAGTCATTCATGATGAATCATTCTGGCCTTAATGGTTTCACTGTTCAATTAAATCCATGCAAGATAGTGAGGCAATTGTTGAATCATAACCGAGGGTGAAATAGAATTTTGGCCAGGACCAATCAGTCGTTTAGACAACAACATTTAACCAGGTTAGAATCTGTTACTCAAAGCTTTCCAGAAACACACACATATACCTCTAAGTTAATGCTCTTAGGCTCCAGCCAGAAATCTGATAATTATTCCAAAAAATGACAGCCTCCCAAAGCAACATAAAGCCAAGGCAAGTCTATATATTTTAATAAACTATATTGTCCACTTGGCTATGGTGAAAATCTATAAATACCTCTTCATCTTTTTAATGCTATGGCCCTCATGCTCCCTTCACTTTAGTTTCAATTCAATTCAGCTGAAAAATCTGCATCATACAATCCTTTCCTACTGTACCAAAAGGCACAGAGATTCCAGTCTTATTTCAATCTTTATAACAACTTCCCCCAACCTGGTGCCTCCAGGTGTTTTGGATTACAACACCCAGCATTCCCAACCATTGGTTATGCTGGCTGGGGGAGATGGGAGCTGAAGTTCGAAATGTGGAGGGCACAAAGTTGGAGAAGGCTGTTTTGTAGCATTACATGCTTCCCATGGCCCATGCCATCCCAAAATATCTACAAGACTCACCTCCACAGAGAGTTTCTTTCCCAATGCAAAAAGCAAAGGATGCATATTGAGATCAGGGTCCTTGCGGAAGCAGTTAGGTTTAGCATGATGCTGGAAATGCCAATGATTCCACCAGCTGGCTGGTGCTCCCTGCAGAGGGTAACAGATAAAGAGGGTCTAATCTCAAACCTTGATATTCTGTCTTAGAGGACACCATAAACGCTCAGCCCAAGGAACTCAACTGCTCACGACCCCCAATGTAAAGCCAACAAACAATGCCAGCACTTTTACTAACCTTCAGATGTCCAATGACAAATTTGTGCACCCAGTGGTTCCATTTAGACTTGCCAAAGACAGAAAGGTGTCCCAAATCATGCTGCAGCCAACCAGCTTGGGCCTGGAAAATATCAGTATTATGAGTAGTAAAGCAATGCCATCAATACACATGGCATGTTTACAGTGTAAGCAAAATAAAAAAATAAAAATACACAGGTCTCTGCCCCAGGGAACTTACAGTCTGAAGCTTGATACTGGGGAGAAAGGAGAGGGATGGGAAAGGCTCAGATAATGGGGTCCAGCAAGTGAAATTAATCTGCTGTAGACTTTGTTGTTATTGGGGTTGATGACTGAGCAGATAAGCCTTGGTAGAGAAGGTGGCTTTGGAGGAGAGATGTGAATGGAGGTGGAACAGTGTCATCCCACAGGTGCTTTGAAGGGGAGTTCATAGCAAAATTGAAGCATGGAGGAATGGCCAGAATAGGTTTGAGAGTTGGAAATGTTTGGGCAACCAAGGGCATTAAAGATACAAGCACAAATCTATGGAGAAATACAAGCAGAATGGCAGAGTGGGGGCAAGGCGAAATGGGTGCCACTTTTCTCCTCTTGCGCATTCTATGGACTGGCCTTCCCCAACTTGACGCCCTCCACATGAGTTGGACTACAACTCCCAGCACTACCAGCCATATCCATGCTGCTGTGGATGATGGGAGTTATAGTCCAACACATCTGAGCACCCATTGCAACAACCGCCTTATTCATTCACCTATTCCACCTGAAGGGCAGATTACCTGGACAGTGCCAAGCAGCAATGCAGAGATGAGATAAGGTACCAAGGAAGATCCAAAGTACCACAGGTTGAGCCAAGCTGTTACATCCAGCAGCAAGATGTGAATGAGATACATGAAGAAGAAGAGATGGTTGGGATTCAGGAGTCCCGACTTCTCAACGGTGGCACGGAGCTCACGGAAATCCTGGATGATCTGTTTCTGTGGGGATATACAAAGTTACACCTTCCTCTGCTCTGGAGCAGCCTTCCCCAACCAGTTGCCCTCCAAATGTTTTGGACATAAGCTCCCATCAGCTCCAGCTAGCATGACCAATGGTCAGGGATGATGAGAGTTATAGTCCAAAACATCTGGAGGGCACCAGGTTGGGGAAAGCTGATCTAGAGAAAAAGGAAGTGGGATGTAATTCAGCTTTTCTGCTTCCAGAATGCATCCAAAATTGGCATCACCATATCAGATAAAGGGGACATAGGGCCTATTGTCAGAATGCTGACTGGCAGTCTTACAATTCATCAGATACAATTGTAAGCAAAAAGGCTTGAAACGTCATTGTAGCAGAGAGAGAAAAGAACATGCCAATGTATCCTTTTTCTCTTTCAAGATGGGAACATGGAGCATGTGTAGCCCTTCCAAATGTGTAAGGGTGCAGAGCAGGGGCACGTTTCCTGGCCCCACTCCCTCCATTACATCACCGTCACCAGCCCTTCGGCCTTCTGCAGGTTGAGTCCTGAATTAACACTGCCAGTCATAGTCATGTAGGCGCCCGCTGCAGAGGTTCAGCCCCTACTATGTGGGGGGCTGTAGAGATTAAGAAAGGGTGGGGCAAGGAAGTGCACATGCTGGGACACACATCTGAACAGGTCTTGGCTGTTGAGCCATTCATTAGCCCTTGCAACCCTTTTTGTGTCAAGTTCTTTTAGCGTATAAATATCCTCACACTTGCAAATGCATATATATATATATATATATATATATATATATATCTCGTGTTTCTGGATACATCTTCCTCAGGAATACTTTATGTAGTGTGTTTTTTAGACAACATGCTCTCCTGAAGTAATCTACCAAGATATAACCCTTTGCCCCTGGAGCTGTATACTGAAATGCATGGAGCATTTTTTTTATTTCTGAGCATTTCATGCCTCTTATTAAAATATTTACTGTATATCATCAATGTTTTAAAGCTCTGCCTGGTTTATTGGCCTTCTTGCATTCTACCACTGCACTCCCCATCCAAAAACTAGCTTTCGGCTTATAGCTGCCTTCCCCATAGCTGTCTTTTACTGTTTGGGACAGGCCACCCATTGGCTTGACTAACTCACTTCAAGGTTCACACCTTTGACTTGTCATAACATCAGCAAAGATCCTTTCTCACATTCAGCTATTCAGGAAGACTTACATTTTTGCTGTGTTCAAAGCTAGGCTGATCTGGTGCAAGTTCTCCAATTAACAATGGCTTCATGTACTTCCTCACTAGATTCTTGTCTAAATGGAAAGCCATGAAGGGATCCTGTAAAACCACAGAATTTGGCAAGTCATAATACAGCTGTCTCAAGCTGAAACAGAATGGCAGGGTGTACATTTTAAAAAGAAATGAATATAGAAGAAGGAGGTGTGAGGTCCTGTGACTTTCCTTAATTCAATGGGGAAAATCCACAAAAATGGGGCCCACAAGTTTCACTTTTAGGTCCCCACAATATTTTCCAACCCAGAAATGGACATACTACTCCAATAACATTTTCCTAGGAGTACAGAAATGTTTCAACATAGAAATCTCATCATTTGCACTGCATGGTAAACTTTAAGTCACCTCTTGACTTTCTCTTAATCAGATACCATTAAAAAAACAAAAACACGGTCTATTCCGAAAGGCCTTTTCACCAAAGATCTATGCAGGTGTTTGGCTGAAACTTAAGCAGACCTAAACCAGGGATGGGATGTGGAGTGCATGCAAGCTCACCCCTGCAGCCCTTATCTGGGGTCCCAATCGTGGGAGCTTTGTAAGCACATTCAGCGGACCATGCTGATAAGCCCTCTTTTTGGTCTTCATGCATTTAGCACAAAGGCAGCCGTTTAGGAGGCAGGGACATTTCAGAGTGGGCATGTATGGAGCCCCACACTGCATCTTCATTTTAGGTCTATCAGCATGACACTTGCATAGTCCTTAGTCTAGTCCCCAGACACAACATTGGTTCCTTGGCTTCTCCCTTTTATTTTGATTTGAACCATTCTATTTCTGAGACTTTCTGGAGGGACTGGAGGAGACAAGTCCATTTGATCCTGAGTACAGTTATTCTTTTTGACTTCTGGATGCTGATTTGGAAACATATTTGTATTTTTCCCAGGACACTTTGCCACTCTATGTTTGAGAATAGCCACCTGATAGCCATCATACATCCCCACCCCAGCTAGTGATGGAGAATACACACTCTTGCATAGCATTAGGAGCTGTGCATCTGGAAGCAGCCTTACATACAATCACACCATAATGTTGTTGGTGTCAGTCTGACATCTCCAGTGAAACTGACGAGGTTGGGAAGGTCTTGTTGATTCTTGCTATTATTCATAAATGACCACAGCTTTCCACCAGCTGTGTCAGTTTCACAAGAAAGTAGAATTGAGCCATGAATGGTAAAAGAACAGCCTGCAAGTCACAGATTTTCAAGGTCACAGAGCCCCACCATGCCTGTTAATAGTGACCAAGACAGAGCTCAATCCAGGAGAAGTTAAAATAATTAAAAGCCATTCCCAATATGTAATATTGAGAGAGATTCAAGAGCTCTTGAATAAGTGTCACTTGTGAAATACCTTTTATTTCAGTCTGCTCTTCAAGTCCCAAGCTGACTCTGCCTTTCTCTATATCCCTTTTTCTATATCACACATTTCTCTCTCTCTCTTTTCATCCCTACTTCTGTGATTTGAGGAACGCAGGAAAGGAATTGATTTCTCCTTGTTGGATAGTATGCCTATCCCAGGATCATAACTAAAAAATGATCCCTTTTCCAAACAATCTCTACACTAGTTTTTCTGTCATCATTTCCACCAAACTGGTCAGCACATGCTGACCTGCTATTGCATGGTGTTGGATGGTTTTAACTGATTTGCAGCTGGGAGAATGCTTCAAATTGCAGCTGAAATAGTGGTTTCCAGCTCCATTCAATGTACCTCATCAGGAAGAGAGAGAGACAGCATCCTCTGTGCCAAAGCTTATCTGAATACATGGAAGGGGGAGAGTGGTATTTTCCTCTCAGTTTTCTTATTGGAAGGCGGAAAGGGGGGTGGTTCTGAGGCAGAGCAGTAGATGGTGGTACCATAAGTTTCAACCAATCCTCACAATGGTGGTTGTAAAAACCTGGCAATAATAATGTTGAAATAGGAGAGGAGGGAAGTGACTGAGAGGGAGCTTGCAATAAGGGAAATCATAATACTCAGCAAATCAGCAGGACATAAAAAGGAGGAAACAACAATTTAACATACTGCTTTTTAGATTTGCCAGGTAAAATCATTTTTTTAAAAAAAAAAATGGAATTATTCCAATTCTTTCCTCAAATGAGCAATAGTTTAGCTTTATTCAGCATTGTTTCTGATTGCAAAAATAAGTGTTATGCTTCCAGCATGCCCTTAGGCTGCTAAATTCAGACTGAAATACATCACTCTGTGAGTGTCTTATTAAGAGCCAGTTCTCACACAATCACGGAAGATGCACATTTTGCCAGGCACATTTTTGTGTCTGGAGAGTGCTGCTGCATACATAACGAAGCAGACAACAGAAGCATTCATCCACAAACACAGATTGCTTTTTTGCATTCCGCCACTAATCTTTCTAAAAAGTCCAGAGTGGTTGCATGGATGGTTGTAAGCTCATGAGGATTGGTTCAGACAGCAGGCTCACTGAATATCTGAGTTTCATAAAACATCCAGCCACATAAACAGTATAAAAACTGGCCCTCAGTTACTAGAATTTAAGTTGTTCAATAGGCAAAAGCTTGAATCGAGACCTGGCTGCAGATCCCATCAGCGAAGTGAATTCATGACTTGGGTTCAAATAGGATCAAAGGAAGCTGCCTTCTACTGAGCCAGACCATTGATCCATCAAGCCCAGTATTGCTGACACAGCAGTATTCTTTCCTAGCCCTACCTGGAGATGCTGGGGATTGAACCTGGGACCTTCTGCATATCAGATGCACTGCCACTAAGCTAGAGACTCTCTCCAAATCTGTGCTCAGCCATGGCTGCAATGAATCTACGTTGTAGTTGGGTTTTAAACCCAAGTCAAAACCTCCCAAGGTTCTCATCTTCAGCTCTCAAAAGCAAAAATGGAAATAACAGCAACCTACCTGACAAGGTGATTGCAAGGATATGCAGGGAGAAATAAACAACTGGAGACTTGGGGCCTGAACAGGAAGCCACAAATTGATGTAACAAAATCACAACACCAGGTGTTGTTTGTGTTTTTAAAGACAAAAGACATTTCAGGAGGAAGCAATTTGGAATGGAGCACCAGCCACGGGAGGGAGCACATAATCTTTCCTCCACTCACTGCTTCTCTACTCCAGGTCAGCCCCTCAAGCTGCCTCTCTCCCATGGAATTATGAAGACATGTTTGCACAGATGAACATGCACACGGAATCCCTTTTTGTGGGGTCTGAGAGCCCCTTGGAGAAGGCATCAAGAATGGAAAAGCCATCTGGAGTGGATTGGGGGGAAGTTTAAGCATCCTCTCCCCCCACTCCCCAACTTCATTACAAATTGCACTCCTCACCTGAAGTGGTCACTCTCTTAAAAATAGCCATTTTGTATTTTGTTACATGCATCCATATGTTACCCTTAGATAAGCCCTTTGGGACAGCCTGGGATATATACATCTGAGTTAATATCACCAGAAACACGATTGATAAGAAATAAATTAGCCTTATCATGGTGTGATGGCCCTTTAGTTTCTTGGGTTGCTATCTATTAAAAAAAAATGGCGGCAGAAGAGTCCAGGCTCTATTTCTATCTCCCTGGGTATTTATCATTAAGAAAGGGGTCACAAAGTTTCATACTGCTTGAAAAAGCCCTACTTCAATGGCCAGGCCATGTATGGAGAGAGCAAAAATAGCAGATATTGCATGGAGCAAAAGCATCAGATACTCCACCTTTCTTGATCCCATTTTGCCTAGATGGATTGCTTATAACCATAACTTCAGGACTGCGATCCTTTGGAGAATCCCTAGTGACTTCAATAGACCAGGACTTTACACGTACAAATATGTGTCCCTTTCCCCATGAAGCTAGCCATAGCAGCATCAGGAGAGCTCAGCAATTTGCCATTAGATTGCACATTTACAAAGTTGGTCACAAATGAAGCTTAAAAGAGGGTGGGAACTTACCAAGGAATAAAAATGGTTGAAACAAACTAGTTCAGCCAAGAAGTATCTAAATTAATAACCACAGATCAGCATTCCCACAAAATACAGGTATGATACAATACTTGCACGTAAGTGTTGCATTATTGCTCTTCGGTCAGAATGTGAGTCATTCCAGATAAATTGCCACAAGGGTGATATGGAGGGCAACAAATGTTATGTGCATAGATAACCAAGACTGAAATAATGATGCTCCTTTATGAGGTCATGGGTTAACCCCCAACACTACATTTTTTTAAAAAAAATCTGTCAATTATAATTAAAGGATTAATTTAACACACTTTGGTACTTCCAACTCCACCAAATTTTGTTACCATTTAGTGAGTTACAGCTGCACAAACATACATACTTTTTTGCAAGAACAGCTGTAGTTGAAGCATTAATACATAACAGAGATGCTAGAGAGCACTGAAAGTGCTACTTTATCTTACCAGGTACAATGAAATACCTGCATGAAATGGCCACTTACAGAAGAATCCTACACATATCTAAGCAGTTAGTCCCACTTAGTTCAGTGGGACTTACATGTTAGCTTTCTATGTGCAAGCAGGGCTGGCAGCAAAGGAGGGCAGGTTGCTGACACCAGGCCAGACACCTACTGAGGCACACCTCTGCCCACGCAAGACAGCAGCAGCAGCAGCAGAGGTTATACCCAACCCATCAAGCTGTGTGCCCACACGAGGATCCAGGGGGTGGGGGGACGAGGCACCAATAGTAGGACACTCACTAAACAAGCTAACCTGCATGTAAAGTGGTGCATCTTTTTATCTTCAACATTTTAACTGCAACATTCAATCCTCCTAAGTGGTGATAGCCATGTCTTACAGAGGAACAGCCCATACTACCAGTGCCAATGTAAAATGAAGGATCATTGCTTTAACAGGCAAGAAAACACAACACCCAGAACTGTGACCTGGATTATTTGAGAACACTGCAATCTTATGGATAACAAGGACACAAAACAAAGTCTCTATGTACACAACATATATTCCTTCCATGAATTCTAATACAGAATTCTCAGCAACTGACTAAATTATCATTTCCAGGGATCTTTGGGGGAGGGTACATGGAAAAATAGCATAACAGCAAAGTCTGTAGCGTACAAATGCCCATATTTCTCTGCACCAGCCCTCTTGGCTTTTCTATATCACTACGGATGGCACTTTTCAAAATGCCAGTGCCTGGCTCTAGGACTTTGGAGGTGCTTGGCCATAGTATCCTTAATGCTGGCCCTAACCTAGAAGTGGTAGAACATCCACACTGAGAATTTTCTTAGGGTGCATCTGATCTTCTTGTGCTAATTAATGGTGGCCCTGTTGGGGCAGTGAGCACTCTGCTAGTCTGGCATTCTGGCAAATGCCCAACCTTGCCACACTCTGTAGCCACCCCTACAAAGTATAAGAGGACAGATACTTGCCCCAAGCGGCTTAGTTCAACAGGGGAGACTGAAGCCGTAGCTAGACTTAAGGTTTATCCCAGGATCATCCCTGCCTGAGTGCTGGATGCCCTGTGTGGCACTTAGATGAACAGGTTTGACCCCAGGACAATCCTGGGATAAACCTTAGGTCTAGCAATGGCCTGAGGCAAGAGTGAGAAATGGAAGGCAGGGGTAGAAAGGGAAAATACACCATTATATCAGTTAAACATACTTTATTACAATCAATTTGGGAATCATATAGTTGATTAGTAGTTATAGCGCAGGCTTCTTTTGGGGTGGGAGGTGGGGCACGGAACACCTGAAAGGAGGGTGCAAAGTTCAACGAAGGGACAGGATCCTGAAGCAGGCAAAGTTTTCCTCTCCTCACTAGATAAAACCTGTGAGTGGGCTGAATGATCCCTAGCAGAAGATCCAGGGATATTTACACTGGGTTTGTGGGGGGACGGGGACTGCTCACCACTTGCCCCAATATTCTAAAATGGTTCCAAACTGCTGCTGCTCTTTTCCAATAGTGTTTCCCTGCACAAAACCAGAGATGCTTTAATTGCTCTCTTCCCTTTTCTATGCCAGTCAACTTGCCGGAATGCAACAAGTTTCAGCAACTCTGATAACTCTGCTTTGCAATAAGCCTCAAGGCACACATGCAGAGGCCTACCATATTACCGAAGCCTCCAGACCTGCAACAAAACCATTACAACTCCAGGTAAGGATCCAGTCCACTCCAGGCATCTCTGATTTAGAGAGGCATTCAGCCACTAGTGAACCATATTCTCGGGACGTTTACCTCTGATCCAGAATCCAGGCTTTCCCCTCTTCCACTTTTGCTCTCTGACACGAAGAGTCTCCACACATATATTAGTAATACTTATATAATGCTTAATATAATCTCTATGTGCTAGAGATAGTAAAATCTCCAGGCAATTATATGCATGAATGTATAAACAGCCTTCTTTATTCTTGCCAGTCTCATATTTTGTTCTAAGATAGTTAAACAATCTACAACAAAGATAAACTTTTCTGACACAAGCTTTTGTGATGCAGAGCCCATGGCATCAGATGCATCTACTCCACAAAAGTGTGAGCGTTCTACAAGTTTCTATTGCTAGAAAAGAGGGAACCTCTTGATCTGAAGCAGTGCTTGTCCGAACTTCGCCTTATATGAAATAGTGTTTCTAAACAAGTGCAGAACACTTTTTCTTTCACCACTCAGCAGCTCCAGCCAACTCCTGCACATCTTGGGCCTGGACTCACAGTGCAGACTCAATCCCGACCACCTCTCTCTTTGAGATATGAATCATTAACAGAACTCCAGTCCAGTGAGCATAAAGTACAGTACATCCTATCCAACCAGGAAGCTGCTGGGCAATTCTGCCACACCAGGGAGACATCTGGGTGTGTCTGCAGGGGATTCACCAATGCAGCTGCCTAAGAGCGAAATCTTATGTTGGTTTAGGCTGGGGTGGGGAGTCCTAGAAAAGCCTAAAGGTACATGCTGGGGAGCCCCGTAAAACCTCCTCCACAGAGTTGAACTTCCTTCCGAGTAAACATGTTTAGGATCCGGGTTACAAACGCAAGTCATTTATTCCTCTCTCGCTCCAGAAGGCCGCCAAACAGAGGCTGCCGCCCCCTCCTGAATCCGCCAGGCAGGCATCTCTCCCGAGGCATCTTCGCACCACCGGCACATCCCTTCAACCCAGCGATGCTCTCAGCAAGAAGCTCCCCCAGCTAACGCCCCGCCGCACCCTCCACTCCCCCAGGAGGATGCTCCAAAAGGAGCCCCCTGCCCCCGCCCCTCCCCGGGCTGCACGGGGAGGTCTCCTCCCCCTCCCCCTCCCGCCTCTCACCGTGGCGTCCTGCCCGGCATAGTGGCTGATCACGCGGGAGCCGCCCGGGTGCCTCTTGTGGAACCGGCTGATGTCGTAGACTTTCCTGTCGATCACCAACCAGCGCTCCAGCGACCGGCCCGAGCGCGGCTTGATCTCGTCCCAGGTGAAGAGCCGCCGAGGGTCTGCAGAGCCGGTCGTGGGGAGCTCCGTCCCCGCCATCGCCAGCGGCGGCTCTCCAGGCATCACAGTGGCCGGCCCGCGGAAAGGCTGCCCACGTAACGCCACCGTCCACCGGGGCTGAGCGCCGCGCCGAGAGCACCCTCTGCCTGGGCCGCGCCCCCTCGGCTCCTCATTGCCCCGTTCGTGCTGTGGACCCCGCCCCGCCGCCAGCTCATTCGCAAGGGAAAGATCGCCGGTTTGAGGATAAATACAATTCCCCCCGCGCATTGGATACCCGCATCTTCCCCCCGGGGTGGCGGATTTACTCCGCGGAATCCTATTGGCTAGCGCCCTTGTTGAGCTTGACGATCTCTCGCAAGCTCAGGCCAAGAAAAATGCAGCCGTGTACCTAAAATCCATCCGGCCGTGCTTCTAAAAGAAAATAAATAAATAAAAATACGTGGTCTCAGGTTTGTAGAAAGGTGAAATGAAGTCAGCCCATGATCCTAGTAAAATTATTATCCATGTTGGCCATCAGGTGTCACAGAAAACCGCCTGTACACAAAACATTGTGTAAAAAGTATCCCGAACTCTCTAATGCTCAGGTTGGGGCTATAAGCTACACATTCCAGGTTCCGCCCCATGTTTTCCTACCACCTCTTCAGTCTTTTTTCTAACCAGAAAAAAACCGTTAAGGACGAATCCACGAAAAGCTGTACAGTGGATTCAGAGTTGGAACTAGGAGCTCTCAGTCTGGAAGCACCCTTTCTGCCCAATCAGGGCCAAGGGGGGCTCAAATTAATGAGAAAAGGACCCACAATGTTTTTGCAATAATCTGGGGGCGGGGAGCATCACTGAAAAGATGCTGAACATGGTGCAAAATCTGTAAACCATGCATGGGGGGGAGGGATACTCTCTTTTAGGCTTTACTTATTTAAAAATTGCCCATAGAAATTTTTGGTCTGTCGTCTGCAAATTATTTTGTTCATGTAGAATGCTATTGGAAACTGATCTGTGACCAATCATATCTCTATTGAGGAAACATTCCTGGTGTAAAACAATACTCCCTTCATCTGGCAGAGTTGTTGTTGTTGTTGTTGTTGTTGTTGTTGTTGTTATTTCTTATCTGCCTCTCCCTCTGGATCAAGGCAAGGAACAACATCAAATATAAAAATACTATAAAATATATAAAATTGATTAAAAACATATAAAACTAATACATTATTAAAATAACAGCCAGACATTTAAAAATTCGAGTGGCTAGGCCTGCCGGAAGAAATCAGTCTTTACAGCTTTTTTAAATTCAGAAAGTTTGTTACATTGGTGAATCTCTCCTGGCAGGCCATTCCACAGTCTGGGAGCAGCAGAAGAAAAGGTCCTCTGGGTAATGGTTGTCAGCCTAGTTTTCATTGACTGAAGTAAATTCTTCACAGAGGACCTGAGTGTGCAGGGCAGATTGTATGGGAGAAGGCGATCCCGCAGGTAACCTGGACCCAAACCATGTAGGGCTTTAAAGGTAATAACCAACGCTTTATACTTCACCCGGAAACTAATTGGCAGCCAGTGAAGTGATTTTAAAACTGGTGTAATATGCTTCCCCCACCCCCCCAGGTGTACTGGACTGGTGACCAACCTGGCTGCCATATTTTGATGGTTCCACTTTGAAGGATCAAACTAAGTACTTCATTTGGGGGTGGGGTGGAGGGAGTCAGTGGCCCTAGTAAAATTATTTTCCTTGATATCCAATGGTAATGTGTAGTATTCATCAAAAAGATACCGTATTAGCTAAAAACATGTAATAATCAAATGTGAGCAGAAGGCAACAAAACCACTGATGAATGTACAGTATTCTATGTGAAATAAAAGTCAAAGAGATGGACATCAAATAAAACTTGATTCCGTGGCAATAACTTTTATTAAGCTAGTATGCTGCTACAATGCCAGCATTCACAGATCAACAAAAATAGCATAATTGCAGGAGAAATGTATCTCAAAAGGCATTTTAACTTATCATAAAAGGGCATTATCAGCCCTCTACTGTATCCAATGCTGTTGTTCCAATAATCGAAGTAGTTTTGAAAGTGGAACCATGAGGGTGGAGGTCTACCCTTCCCACAGTCTTCCATGTAGCCTCAAAATCTCCTCCAGGGGGCTGGGATACCCTAATGACCTTATCTTAGGTTTATTGGATGACATGAAGATCACATTTTGTGATATAGCATATGTGTTTAGAAGGGTTCTGTTAGAAGGCCATCAAAGCAAATGGATTGATGCTGTGTTTCATGTGTACTGGACTTTTATCAATAAAGAATGTGGAATGAATTCTCACAGGTGGTAATGATGTTTCACAGTATAAGAACATTGTAGGAGGTCACAAAACAAAGCAGTGGCCAAAATTCTTATCAGGATCATCCACTAAAACAAATAATGTAACTTTTCTCTCTGGAGAATAGAAACAAGTTTTGGAACTTTCTTCCCAAGGAGGTTAGGTTGGCTTTCTCATTATTAACCTTTATATGGCTGAGGAAAAGTATACTCTTCCATTGAACTTTTAGTGCTTAATACTGTTTTTTTTATTTAGACTGTTCCTTCTTTTTTATTGCATTGCATGTTGTTGCATCCGTTTTATTTTTGTTTGTTTGGAATTGTTGCATTTTACTGTTTTTAATGGTTTTATTGTAAATTGCATCGAGCACCCATTGAATGGAGGGTGATTCACAAATATATGAAATACATAGATGCATTTGCCTGGTAGGTAATATTATGCCACAGCTTCCTACTGCCTTCACCACTAAGAATCCCCATCTCTGATCAGAAATAAGAGGGGGTTCCCATTCCCTTTTCCAATGCAGCAAGTTGAGTTTCCTACTTCAACAGAAGTCACATGGATTAAAATGATTGATGCTACTAAGAGATCGTGCTCACAAACAATAAAGCACTTTGTTAACCTGCAATTAGTTTCTTTTTCTGCAAGGCAGAGCACTAGTTAGGGAAATTAGAACACTTTGCAATTTTGCCTAATACTCAAGCACATTATAAACACTGTGGATATGCCACCATGCTTATTAGTGTGTGCCTCAATGAAAAAGATTGTGCTTTGAAGAAATATTGCTACAGCAGTGACTGCTACATGGAAGGGGCTCTAGTATAGATGTCCTTCAAGTTTGCCATCTCTCCCTACACTCCAACTAAAGACTCACCAGTGCAGACATTACAGCTCTAAAACCAAGCCAGCTCTCCCCTACACGTACACCATTTCTTTAACATCCAGCCTGATGAAGAGTTCTGGAGAACTCGCAAGCTTGCTCCATATTTTGTTATATGTTGGATGGTGAGCCCTGTAATGAAGGTATTGCTATACCATGGATTTTGGAATTTTTCTCATAGCTCCTTTGTTTTTGTGCTTCTTTTGAGGAAAGGGTACTGAAGATATATGGTGCCATACTTTTATTTTTGGTTTAAAAACTGTTTATTTACAGATATACAGATTGAGCAGGAGGAAGCAGACAATTTTTATTTATTTATTTATTTATTACATTTTTATACCGCCCAATAGCCGAAGCTCTCTGACAAGCACCTAGTAATGGTTTAAAGCAGCATCAATTCTTCATAATCGCAAATGTACCTTTGGAATCCCCCAATGCTGAATCTTACCAGTCAGCTGCAAACGTTCAGACTTCTTTCTCTTTTGCTGGCAATATTCCAACTGCCAATCCATTTTCCCCCCCAGCAACCAAGCAAGTGGGTAGGCTCAGTAACTAGCAGTCACCAGCCATCAATGCTCATTTAAGCAACCATCTTCCAACTCTCAAAGCCCAAGGAGGAAACAAAGCTGCACTAAAAATTACAGGAAGTGCTACTTTGCATGTACAGAGTAATATGAACCAACCATAGATGAAAGGTTGCCTTTGATTGACCCAAGGGCAAAGAAGGAAACATGGACAATGAAAAGCAAAATGGCCACTCTAAGGAATGAGTGAATGTTCTGTGTTAGTGGCTGAGGGAGCAGAAAGAGACTGCATTTGAGCTGGTGGCTGGAATGGAAAATTGCAGGCCTGTCTTCATTGCTAGGCAACCTAAGGCAGTTTGCTACTTAGTAAGTAGGGTCCATATAGCCAAATGAAGAAAAAAAAATGCAGGCATCAAATCAGTTGCTCTGGAGTTCTGTGGAGGATTACCATTTGCAAACAAAATTCATTTTAAAATGTTGAAAAACCACAGGGAGGATATATAATTTAAATCATTTAGTGACATGATTTATTAGCCAACATCAGACTTTCTATAAATGGTAGATTATTCCTCATACACTTGGGCAGGATCTACACTACTGCTTTAAAACAGTTTATAACAGTAGTGACAACTGTTTGAGCTCAGAACATACTCCATATACAGTTTTCAAACTGTTTTCAAAGTGTTATCTCCTGCTTAGCGTAGATTTGGCCAAGATCAGCAAAGTCCTCAAGAATAGTGTCATTGTTATGAAAGCTAGCTAGACAAGAAGAAGAAAATCAGCTGCTCAGCTGCTATTATATACTCACTAGCATCCCAAATCCTGCTGTGGGTAGTCATCTGTATCTATAGTGAGTTCATCTCCGGTGAAAAGTAAGTAATAGAAACATACCAGAACAGGCCACTCAATAAATTCTGCTATTCCAGCAGAATTTCTCAGTCCCTGTTTTCCTGATTGACTTACCCCATCCTGATTCTCTCAGTTTCCATGTCAATACCTTCATTGAGATGACAAAATATACTAACTGATGCTTGCATTTGCAAAGTACATTTTCAGAGCAATATCCCAGTGAATGAGTGTTACAGAGCACATTATGATACTGTAGCAGACCCCAGGGTCATAGAAATGTCATTAGATCTAAACAACGGCACAAGATTAACACAAATTAATAAATAAAAGAAAGGGTAAGTACCAAATTAAGATAGGAAATAGGGGGAAATCAACACATATAATGATGATGCCAGAATAAAGAAGAACTTCCAGACTGTAAACAAATGCAGTTTCAACAAACAGTAACACTTATACCACAGTGAACTTGTTATGGTTCTGTCTCTCCTTTCTCTGATCTCCGGAAGTGTCCCTTCAGAAAACACAACCCTCTAAAGTTATCCCTTCAATTTCAATCAGGCTGGACACACAGCACAAATCTCTAGTGCTTTGAGGAACAGATACTTCTTCTTTTAACAGTAACTGCTTTTCTCTACCATTCAAATCTTTTACTCTCATTCCTCTGTTGGGTTCTCATGCTTGCCCTCTTTCTCTGCTTCCTTCTCTGCCTCATGAAGAATTTCTTTCACTTCCCTCTCTGTCAGCCACGCCAGCTCTTCCTTCTCGCCCCCTCTCTCCACATCAGCTGCCAACCTTTTTTTCTCCCTGTTGCCTGGAAACCTTCTCCCAACTCCCCCGCTGTATCTATCTGATCATTTGTGCTCATTCTACAATACATTCTGATTTAAACCAGCATGAACATCTGGCAAGGCATTTGAACTACCCTCAGAAAGGCCAGACTGACCTCCTCCTCCTCCTCCTCCTCCTCCTCCTCCTCCTCCTCCTCCTCCCCCCTTCCAGGTTGGGTCCAGGTTACTTGAAGAACCACCTTCACTCATATTAACCTGCCTGAATTCTGAGATCAAGGTTGAAGATCCTGTTTGTGTTTCCACCTCTCAGAGCAATTAGGAACCTAGGAAGCTGCCTTATACTGAGTCAGACCATTGGTCCATTTAGCCCAGTTTTGTCATCTGGCAGCAGCTCTCAAGGGTTTCAGGCAGGATTGTTTCTTTGCTCTATCTGGAGAAAGCTGTGGATCAAACCTGGGACCTACTACATGCAAAGCATGTCCACTTAAGCTAGCAGGCGCAAGGGATAAATCCTTATGGCTTATCAGCCCAGCCAGCCCTCAGAAGCTGAATTTGCATTTCTTTCCCATGCACCTATTGCCTCTTGGGAATGGTTGCGTTCAAATTATTAACCTTAGATGCTCTGAAACTTGTCCCTGTTTTCCATGAACAGAGGAAGGGGACAGAAAGACAGGCGGTCAGAGCTCTGCTTCTTTGGAACTCCGGAAGCTGGTCTATGAAACACATCTTCCATCACAGATGCATCTAAACTGATGCTCTCTGCAACATGCAAAGAGTCACTAACAATGGCTACATTATAGTATTACTCCACACTCCTTTTTATATATCTCCCAGTCAAGGAAAAATAAACTCCAAAGCTATATATGCAACTATATTACATTTTGAATGGTTTCTTGATGTAAGACAAACACAGCTTGTATGCTTACCAGAATTTTTACACTGAAAATTCTACCCCTTTCCCTGTCACAGATTTTTAACAAGGTACTCTCTTTTTTAAACCTAAGTATTCTGAGTAAAGTATATAGATTGGAGTCAATCAGAAGTTAGGTTTTTTTTTCAGAGTGGTGGGATAAAAGTACTATTACCCATGATGTGAACTTGCATCACAATCGCAGGTAAATAGAATTTGCACATTTTTGTTGCACTTCAAAGATCTGCAAAAACTGTTTGACCAGAGTCAATTGCAGGGCAAAAAAATGTATGTATGTGTGTGTGTGTGTGTGTGTTGAGATGGTGGTGATAAAGATGTCTCTTAAAAGTACAGGTCTGCTTAATCACATATAAAGGGATGGCCAGATGATTCAGGGAACAAAAAAAGGCTTGTGGATGGGTGCTTTGAACCCACCACTTAACACTCCACAGCTGTTCCCCTCACCAGAGGGAGGGGACAGGACACATACATTTGCTGAAATAGCATGTATTTCCATGTAAAAGAAAAGACTGCCTTCCAGATAATGTTTCCCATAAATCTGGCTCTGAAAATTCATTTACACATACCCCAAAAATATGTAATTAGGCCTTTTAAATTGCTTTTAGTGGTTTTAATGTTGTTTCAGTGTTTTAATATATTTTATTGTTGATTTTTATGTCTTGGTGTTAGTATTATATGATTTGTTGTGCACTGCTTTGCTGATGTTTGTGAAAAGACTGTTTAGAAATCCTCCTTGAAATCCTGCTTCCCACATGCTATTTGTGTGAATGTGTTGATGTTATTAATGTGAACAGAGTTATTTTAAATCAAATTTCCATGCTAGCCAGCACAGATTTTTAAACTGCTCCAGATCAAAAGTCATATTTCTACATTCTCTATTCTAAACAGAAACCAGATTACCAAGACTTCTCCCCCTGGGAATTTTAGTTTTGTTTGGAGATTAAGCGTTCTCCATGAGATGATTCTCATCACACTCATAAAACTGTATCCAATATCAGTTACTCCATTGTTGCTTTATTGTCCAAGGCTGCTTCCAGATGGAGGGCTCCTAGGGCTACCAAAACACACACACACACACACACACACACACACACACACACACACCAGTATGCAGCCATTGTTTTCTTTGACTTTTTCTTTTCAGTAGGAAAAAAGACGGAAGAAATGGTGGGAAAACACAGGAGGGCTATGAACTGCAGACAGTGCCCTCTGGAATGCCCAACCACCCTAAAATTCTGTGAATGAAGCAGGGTGATGGTGCGAAAAAGCCTCATCTGAAAGCTTCCCTAATATTTGTGGCTGATCTGTATTGCGGCATGTAGAAACATGGCCCCATACACCTTTCAGACAAGGAGAAGCTGCAGGGAGTTTTGGAGTTGCATTCCTTCCTGTTGACAAACATGGCGCCATACAGCAGCAAGAAAAGGAGTGCCTGCAGGGTGCTTGCTTCAACCTTCCTTGCCAAAAAGAACAGCATAATACCTTTGTAACTAAGAACTAGTGCCTGAGTTTGATTTTTGTTCCTCCTCCTTCCAAATCCCTTTTCCTTTTGTGTTGTGTGTTTTAGGTTGTAAGGCTGAGGGCAGAGATGGTTGTAGTATTGATCTTTGTAAGCTTCTACAGAAGCCCTTTCCAGCCATAGAGCAGGTTAAAAGTGCTTTAAATAAACACAATGTAGGAGGTTATGTTTAGAGCAGTTCATAGAATCATAGAATAGTAGAGTTGGGGTGGATCTACACAGCGTCGTGAAGGCGCTTGCGTGCGCCTCCAGTGCGCCCCGAAACTCATTGTGTAGATCCTGCCCTACCTGGCCAGAAGAGGAGGAGGAGGCGGCAGCGGCGGCGGCGGCCCCACATCGCCCCTCACGGGGGGGGGGGAGGCGGCGGCAAGGACTCCCCAGCGAAGCCGCTGAGCCCAGAAACTTTTCACCCCGTCCCCGCGAGGGGCGATGCCTCCTCCTCCGCCGCCTCTTCTGGCCAGGTAGGGCAGGATCTACACAATACGTTTTGGGGCGCACTGGAGGCGCACACAAGCGCCTTCACGACAATGTGTAGATCCCCTCCTGGAAGCAGCTTATAAGGCCATCAAGTCCAACCCCCTGCTCGATGCAGGAATCTACCCTAAAACATCCCTGATTGATGGCTGTCTAGCTGCCCCTTGAATGCCTCTAGTGTGGGAGAGCCCACGACCTCCCTAGGTAATGGGTTCCATTGCCATACTGCTCTTAAAGTCAGAATTTTTTCCCTGATGTCCATCTGGAATCTGGCTTCCTGTAACTTGAGCCCATTATTCCATGTCCTGCACTCTGGGATGATCGAGAAGAGATCCTGGCCCTCCTCTGTGTGACAACCTTTCAAGTATTTGAAGAGTGCTATCGTGTCTCCCCTCAGCTTTCACTTCTCAAGGCTAAACATGCCCAGTTCTTTCTAGGGGTGTACTCCACCCCATTATGGATCCCCGGATCCAAAGTGGAGCAGGCCGATCCGGACCTCTGAAGCCCGGTTCCGGAGCGGATCGGGGGAGGTCCAGTTCGGCTTGAAGTGGTTTGGAATGATCTGAAGCGATTCAGACTGTTCCGAAGCTTCAGAGCAAAGTAAGTGGGGAGGGGAGCTTACCTGGCTCCCCTGTCCACTGCCGCCGCAGTCCGTGCAGTGATGGCAGCAGACCCGGAGAAGGGGGAGAGGGGTGTACCTGGCGCTGCCTCCACCTCCACAGTCCATACAGCGGCAGCGGAGCCAGGTAAGGGGGGAGGGGGCTTATTTGTCCCCCATTTTGTCCCCCCTTCCCCACTTACCTGCCTCCGCCATCCACTGTGGAGGCAAGTAAGTGGGGAAGGGGAGCAAAATAGGAGCCGAATATCGATCCTGACCTCCGGATCTTGCTCCAGATCTGGTTCCGGAGCAGATCAGGGAGGTTCAGATCGACCTGAACCATTTCGGGCCCAATCCAGAAAGACTGGATCGGGTTCCAAAGCAGTTCAGGTAAGGGGTGCACAGCCCAAGTTCCTTCAGTCTCTCTTCATAGGGCTTTGTTTCCAGACCCCTGATCACCCTCATTGTCCTGCTGTGAACATGCTCCAGCTTGTCTGCATTCTTCTTGAAGTGTGGTACCCAGAACTGGACACAATACTCAAGATGAGGCCTAACCAGTGCTGAATAGCTGGGAACCAGTACTTCACATGATTTGGAAGCTATATTTCTATTAATGCAGCCCAAAATAGCATTTGCTTTTTTTTGTAACCACATCATACTGTTGGCTCATATTCAGCTTGTCATCTATAACAATTCCAAGATCCTCCTCATTTGTAGCATTGCTGAGTTAAGTATCCCCGATCTTGTAACTGTGCCTTTGGTTTCTTTTTCCTAGGTGTAGAACTTGGCATTTATCCCTATTAAATTTCATTCTGTTGTTTTCAGCCCAGTGCTCCAGCTAATCAAGATTACTTTGAAGTTTGCATCTGTCTTCCAGGGTATTAGCTATCCCACCCAATTTTGTGTCATCTGCAGATTTGGTAAGTGTTCCCTGAACCTCCTCATCCAAGTCATTAATAAAAATGTTGAAGAGCACTGAGACCAGGACTGAGCCCTGTGGTATTCCGCTTGTTAATTTCCCCCAGTTTGAGAAGGTACCATTGATTGGCACTCTTTGAGTCCGATTCTGTAGCCAGAATCGCTACAGAATTCTGGCTATTACTGGAATCACAGTAATAGTTGTTCCATGTAGCCCACTTTTAACTAGTTTGCTGATCAGAATTTCATGTGGTACTTTGTCAAAAGCTTTGCTGAAGTAACGATATATTATGTCAACCACATTCCCACAGTCCACAAGGGAGGTTCCCCGATCACAGAATGGGATCAAATTAGTCTGACAGGATTTCATCATCATCATCATCAGTTTATTGTGCTAGCCAAAGGCCATGACAAATACATCCATAGAAAAGCATACAACTATAAAAGTACACAACAGTTTAAAATAGCCAAGAGAATCATACAGACAAGCTTAAATTTACTGTGACTAAAGCTCTCATTCCACTCAGCACTTTGAGTCTCCGTGGCAGTTTATAGCAATTTTATCTAGTTCTCTCTTCCTAATCTTTTTCGCTGCCAGTGACATAACTGTTGGAATCGCTAAGGAGGAAGAGAACTGTTTCTGCTTGGGCATTCATGCCTCCATATGTCAGCAGCGGTTTCAGGAGTCTCTCTCTTGGGTCCCTATACAAAGGGCAAGTTAACATATAGTGTGTTATGTCTTCCACTTGTTGTTGACCACAGATACATAATCTCGATTCAAATGGTACCTTGTGGTAGCGTCCATCCAGTACTGCAGTTGGCATCACTTGAAACCTCAATTCAATGAAAGCATTATTATTATTATTATTATTATTATTATTATTTATTTATATAGCACCATCAATGTACATGGTGCTATATAAAAAGCATTTCTCAGGGGCAGTGGCCTCAATTTGGACAGATAACATGCTCTATAGTGTTCTGTTTTTAGAAGAGGGAACCACCGAGAGAATTTAGAATTTTTAATAAGTTGCAGGTCCCTCCTGGAATCTACCCAAAAACACCAATCCCTTAGTTGCTTCTTATCCATGCTTAGAGCAAACTTCAATTCAGGGAGATGATAACTATACAAGAGCTTTTGGAATATTACTGTCCAATGACAATTGTTATCCATTTCTAGAAAACACTTGGTAGGAAGATGCTCATTTTGCAAGATGGCGATTCGTTTAAAATATTTTAGCTGCGCACTCTCAATTCTTGCCCTAACTGAAGGACTACCAGCTTCTGTGCGCAAAAAAGCTGCAGGGGTACCAGATGGAAGAGAGAAAAGTTTTCGAAGGAAGTTGTTCTGCACAATCTCCAAGGCTTCGGTCGTGGTGTTGTCAGACCCCCAGATTTCAGACCCATAAAGCAGCTGCGTTATTACTTTGGTGTTAAAGATTTTTAGGGCAGGTTCGATCAACTGTCCCCCTTTATTATAATAAAACTTCATTAGAGCCCCTATAGTTTTTTGTGCTTTCAATTTCGCTGCCTCCCTATGCCCTTTCCACGAGAGGGACTCACTAAAGAGAATACCCAGATATCTAAATGAGCGGACCTGGTCAATGACGTGTTGGTCCAAAGTCCATTTGTGTGTAGGTCTGCGGCTGCCGAAGACCATTATCTTTGTCTAAGTATAGTTTATTGCCAGGTTTTCAGATTTGCAATAAGAGCTGAGAGTACCTAAAAGCTTTTTCAGGCCCAAACACGCGAGAGAGATTAGTGCTATGTCGTCTGCGTACATTAGAGTAAAGATCTTTCTGTTCATGATTACTGGGGAAGGGGAGTTTACTTGGGCTAACTGTGACACTAGGTCGTTAACATAGATGTTAAAGAGGGAAGGGGCCAGGAGACATCCTTGTTTAACTCCCCGGGTTGTTTTAAAGGATTCTGTTAGAAAGCCATTTAGGCCAACTCTAACCCTCATTTCAGTGTTACTATATAGCTCTTTTATCAGCATCAATAGTCTACGGTCAATATTGGTGTTTTGTAGTTTTTCCCATAATCTACTTCTATTTATTGAATCAAAGGCGGCTGAAAAATCAATAAAGGCTACATATAGATGACTCTTGATATTCTTGGTATATTTCCTGATGATGTAATTCAGAGTAAAACACTGATCGATGGTGCTATATCCGCTTCTGAAACCAGCTTGTTCTTCATGTATAAATTGGTTCGTTTCTAGCCAATCAAGTAATTTTTGAAGTAGGTGTCTTGCATATAACTTTGAGGAGACGTCCAGCAAACTGATCAGCCGATAGTTTTTTGGATCATTCCTGTCTCCTTTCTTATAAATTGGGGAGATGATACTCACTTTCCATCCAGGGGGCATTTGTCCAGTGTTATTAATCCTGGTAAACAGAGCAGCAAGGATTGGTATCCACCATTCTGAGTGTTCTTTATAAAGCTCCGGAGGTGAGAGATCTTCCCCAGGAGCCTTTTTAAGTTGCAAACGTGAGACAAGAGTCTTTATTTCCCTGCTAGTGACTGGTTGCCATTCAGGTGGGTTAGATAGTTCTTGATGTGCCCCTGGCTCACCCAGTTGCCAGGGTTGGGCATCAAATATATTAGAAAAATACTTGACCCAAGTTGGTGCAGAGATAGATACGTCCAGTGTTGACCTTATCTCATTTGAGCCCCGAGAAACTAGGTCCCAAAATTTGCCTTCATTCCGCTCTGAAATTGCCTGTTCTAGTTTCTGCCATTGAGTTTTAGTGTATTGTTCTTTCTTGTTTTTAAGCAGTTTTTTGTAATCTGACCTACATTTTATAAGGCTTCCTAAGGCTTCTTCAGGTGGTTTGTTGCGGAATTCCCTTATTTCCCTAGACAGGTTTTTCTTAGCCGCTTTACATTGGGCGTCAAACCAGCCAGTGTAGGCTGTCGGTTGGCTTTTATTTGCCGGTGCTACCAGAAAAGCCCTCAGTTCTGTAGTAATTTGTTGGAAAGCATCTAAATGATTTGCAGATTTATCCCAGAATACTTGGCATAGGTTTATCATTTGCTGACTGTGTAATTTTTCTTGGATATCACTACTCAGTTTTATGGACCATTTTAGTCTTCTCTCTCCCAGCAATTCTCCAGTTAGAGTTACGGTTTCGGTCAATGCTGCTCGTTCAATTAGTGGGGATAATGATACTAGTATTGGGAGGTGGTCACTTTCAGGACAGTCCAGCACTTCGAAAGAGCTTACTGAAGGGAACAATGCTGGAGAGACCATTACATGGTCAATGGCACTGCCTCCTCCTCTGCACAGGTAAGTGAAGTGGCCTCTTGATTTGTCCAAGGGGCTCCCATTGAGAGTGTAGAAGTTGTGATGATATAGGAATTCTAGGAACTTTACTCCCTGCTTGTTATATTTACTATCGATGGAACTGTGAGCTGTTAGAAAAATATCTTCCAACTCTATACCGAGTGGTTGCAGGAGCCCCTCTGAGACTGCTCCTATTCGTGCATTAAAATCCCCACAGATGAAGATAAGTGCACTCGGAACCTTCTGGGATATCTGTTCCAGGAGGAATGTTAAATCCTTCCATGTTTTGTCGACTACCAGTAGGCAGTTTGTAGAGGGGAAGTAAATATTTATACAGAGGAGGATATTTCCATCTTCGGTTTTAATTTGTAAGGGTAAAAGATGATTATTTTGTACTCCAAAGTCCACCATCTGAGATTCTCCTGCCAATTCTGTCGAAATAAAGGTTACTAAGCCCCCGCTCCCTCGGCCATTTTTGCTTGTCTTTATGGCTGGTTGGTTAAAGGATATATAGCCCTGGAGATGAGGGGGGTTATGTTCGCGGCACCAAGTTTCTTGCAGGCAGACTATGTCATATTGTTGGAGCATTCTAACGAATTCTTTGTCCACCAATTTATTTCCCCAGCCAGCTAAATTCCAAGATAGTATATTCAGCCCTTTTTGATTTGTGCCTAGTCAGAATTGATGTCTTCGGACTGATTTATAAGTCTCTGGCTCTTGAAAGTTTGTTCTTTTGTAACTATCCCAAGATCTGGGATTTCCTGGAGGTTTCGGCCTATGGGGATCAGCCCAGACTCTGTGGGAAGATTTTGATATGAGCTGATGATTTTGATCCTCAGGTCTCTTCAGATATCTCCCATGGCTTGTGTTTGAGTTGGAATGTGTGATCTTCCTTCCATTTCTGTAGTCGTATATTTGTATATTATTTGGGTAGGTGATAAAGGAAGGGATCTTATATCTGTGGTTCTCCCAGCTCCTGAACCCCTCATTTCCAGCTCTTGGGTGGATTTCTCTTCCTCTCTCTTGTAGAGATGGTGTGAAATTCATTTCTAGCCCACCTGAATCGTATCGAGGTTGTTTTAGTTCAAACAATAGCTCCTTGTCAGTGAACCTGTGCAGTAAGAACCAAAATTTACTCCGGATATCAGAGTCCGAAAAAGTTAATTCCAAACTGCCACTATCCCCATATTGTGACAAACGTTTACAACGTACATTACTTCCTATGTCCAGTGATGTCCCCAGAATAGACTGAATTTCTGCTATGAGTTCTTGTTCTAATCTTGTTATCCGCCCTGAGCTCCTGAGTGGCCAATTGTGTATGACTACCTGCAGATCATCTAGAGATCTCTCCCGAGGAGAGCCATTTTCCAGGGGAGAATTTGTCCCCCTATTCTCTAAGATTTGAGGTATAGCTGGTTGCCCTACCTTCTCGGCTGAGAAGGAGAGAGGCTCCTGTGAAATATCCAAGTCTAATGATGTATGATCTGGGCCTAATTGAGTCAAATCTAGCAACATGGTACTGTTGTTCACTTGGGAAATGTCTAAATCCTCACCGGGAAACTCATCAATTAGCAGCAGTCTTGGATCGGATGGAGTTAAATGGAGAATGGAGAAGGAGCTATCAGAGCTGGCCTCGTGCTCCATTTGATTGGGGTGGGAAAATGTTTCTGCATTGGTTTTCCAATCTTGAAATATATTATTTAGTTCTTTAGTCACTAAGTCGGTGGTGAGCCTGTCATCCTTTTGCTTGCCTCTGCCCTGGTAGTCCTCCAGGCTGTCTTCCATCTGCCTTCCCTGGGACGTCTGACCCGTCTGGGGTGCTGCAGCCAGAATACCAAGCTCTACTAATCCAACCAAAGTTCCAATAATGGCTTTCAGGCCAGAGACTTCCTGTTCTAGCACATTCATTCTGAGGAATATTTTCTCTGCTGTTTGTTTAGATAAAAAACATTGATCTCTTAATAACCCACACAAGGTGGTGGAGTCACTCTTTGGGTTTACTGAGTCAGCTTTGCCTAAACTCTTTCTGAGCGTGTTTAATGCCTCTTTATATAAGGGAGCTTGTATTTCTGAGGGTGAAATACCCTCTATTCCTCTCTCTATGAGTACGGGATCATTTGTCTCATTTATTAAAAACTCGTTAGAGGAATATACGGTTGAGACTTCCTCCTGAGAGGTAATGTCCCCTACCATTGATTCTCTGAAGGCACCATTTGGTGTACCGTCTTCTTCGTTTAAAAATGAGGCTGCGGTATCTGGATCTATCCAGTACTCATTCTCAGCTGACTCTGTTTCTCCTGACTTAAAGTCATAATAATCCAATATTGATTTCTGGACTAGGTTGGGCAGAGGTTCCTTACATGAGGCTTTCTGAAGCTGGGCTCGGGTGTTGACCATGTTATATGATGGTATTTTAATACTGATTTATCAGTTATCAACTTTCAGTATTAGAAGGAAGTAGGGGAGAAGGGAAAACAACACTAGAAACCTTCTGAATTGGAGCTGAATAGGGACAATTTATAGGACTAGAAAGTCTTGAACCACGACCACACTAACAATTCAAAGTTTGGGGCGTGGCCGATAAAAAAAAAAACAACCCCAAAATAAACAGAATCAATAATATCAGTAATCAATAATAATAATAGCCTTAGCACAGTCTTAACACAGCTAAAACTCGAATTCTAATCTTAGGAATATGTCATGTAAAATGAAGTTAAAAATTAAAAATGCATTTCTAAGTGTACATTAACCTTATTTCCATACTCGCAAACTGACAATTATAACTGAAGTGAGTCCTAGACGGGTATGAAGCATCCTGAAGCAATAATAGTTCTTAGATTGGCTCACTTCCCTCTTCCTTTAATGGTTGAGTTTTTCTTGAGGAAAGGTCCAGCAGGAGTGAAATTCAGAAATTCTGCCAGGCCTGTCCTATCCCAAGGGCTACTATTAACTTACAAGTGTGGAGTCAAAACTGACCCGTGCGAAACCAGCGATGCAAATTCAGGAAGGAATTTTCTCAGCTTCCAGATGGATAACTTTGTAACTTAATCTCCAAGGAGTAAACTGCATGAGGGTTCAAAAGGCATTGGCATAAAACAGCCAAGAGTCTTGTCAATTCACCCCCTCTACTCGGCGTCCTGTCGTAGTTAAGATAAATGGTGTCAGGCAGCTTGGCTTGGCAGAGGTAAAACAACAAACAGTCCAACAGGTCGAGACCCTGATAAACTCCTCGGGTAGTAAATAACAGGTAACCAAATCCAAACGGCTCCTTAGGTCGGAGAGAAGGTTGGAGAGAAGGTTCCAGTTTGGAGGCAATTATTCATTTTGACTTTACCGTCCGTTTTCGATAAGAATCCAATGGCAAAATAGCGCAGTTGATAGTCATTAAATCAAAAATTCAGCCAGTCACCAAAAGACCTTGGGAGTTTGTTGGAGGGGATAAAATAATAACAAAAGTCCGGCTGGCAGATAAGACTGCGGTTGAAAAGCTCTTTCACCTCAAGGACAAAGTCATTAGTTAAAAGTGATTAAAATATTTGAAAAAACACTTAGAATGCTCTGAATTCTTGAAGTTCTCGGAGACGCTGCTCATCTGACAGGATTTGTTCTTGACAAATCCATGCTGGCTTCTAGTAATCACTTCATTGTTTTCAAGATGCTTAGAGATTGACTTCTTTATAATCTGCTCCAAAATGTCCCAGGGATTGATGTCAGACTAACTGGTCTATAGTTCCCAGGTGCCTCCTTTTTGCCCTTTTTGAAGATAGGGATAACATTAGCTCTCCTCCAGTCGTCCGAAACTTCACCCATCTTCCATGAATTTGCAAAGATAATAGACAATTGTTCTGAGAGTTCTTCTTCCAGCTCCTTTACTATTCTAGGATGCAGTTCATCATACCCTGGAGATTTGAATTCATTCAAAGAAATTAGGTGTTCCTTGACCATCTGTCTATCAATCTCAAACTGCAATCCTTCCCCTTCAGCTTGTACTTTTGCCGGGGGGAGGGGGGCATAGACCCCGCTTTTGGGAGAAGACTGTGCCAAAGTAGGAATTCAGCATTTTGGCCTTTTCTTTGTCATTTGTTAGCAATTTTCCATCTTCATTAAGCAGTTGAACCATTATTTCTTTCCTGTCTTTTACTATGCACATACCTGAAGAAAGCTCTCTCTTTTTTGCTGCTTTTAGCCTTCCTCGCTAGCCTCAGCTCATGCTCAGCTTTAGCCTTCCTGATGCCATTCCTGCACTTCTGTGCTACCTGTCTGTACTCTTCTTTTGTAACCTGGCCTTCCTTCCACTTCCTATATGTGTCCTTTTTTGTTTTTAGGTCATCTCTAAGCTTTTTGTGGAGCCACATTGGTTTCTTCTGTTGTCTTCTATCATTTTTCCTAATTGCAATTGTTTGTAATTGTGCCTTTAAGATTTCCTTTTTTAAATACTCCCACCCATCTTGGACTCCTTTTCTCATTAGGACCACTTGCCATGGGACCTTACTTATCATAGTTCTGAGTTTATTAAAATCAGCTTTCCTAAAATCTAGAGTATGTGTATGGCTACACTCCACTTTTGCTTCCTTTAAAATCAAGAATTCAAGTATGACATGGTCACTTTCCCCCAGAGTTCCCACAACTGCCACTTTACTAAGTCATTCCTATTTCTGTAGGAGAAAGTTATCAGCCAAACATGTCAGGAATTTTTTGGAAGGGCCACTTTTGGCAGAATTTGTCTCCCAACAGATATCGGGGTAATTGAAATCCCCCATCACTACTACATCACACTTTCTTGAAACACTGGCAATTTGCTTTTCAAAAGTTTCATCCTCGTCTTCTCCTTGATTGGGTGGTTGGTAGTAGACTCCAACTATCATGCTCCTTTTATTCCTTGCTCCATTAATTTTTTATCCAGATGCTATCAATGGGGCTACCAGGCTCATCCTCCTGTATTTCTGAGCAGGGATAAGTCTTTTTAACATATAGTGCAACTCTGCCTCTCTTTCTGTTTCTTCTGGAGGTTTTTTGAACAAGTTATACCCTTCAATTGCTTTATTCTACTTATGGGAGTCATCTCACCAAGTTTCTGTTATCCCTATCAAGTCGTATTTGCCTTCATGTATTAAGAGTTCAAGTTCGTTCTGTTTGTTTCCCATACTCTGTGCATTAGTATACAGACATTGAAGACCATGTGCTTTATAGTCTGGCTTCATTCCTATACTATTCTGAAGACTATTTGGGGGCACTGTTTGATCCATTCTCTCTGTTATGGTGCATAAGCCTTTGTTGCCTCCAAGTTTACATCTCCCTCCCCCATAGGATTTAGTTTAAAGCCTTCCTGATAAAGTTCTTCATGCTGTGGCCAAACACATTCTTCCCAGCCCTTGTGAGGTGCAACTCATCCTTTGCCAGTAGTCCATCTTCCAAATAGTGTAGCCTAGGGTAACCATATGAAAAAGAGGACAGGGCTCCTGTATCTTTAACAGTAACGTAGGAAAGGGAATTTCAGCAGGTGTCAATTGAAGAGGGTGAAATTCCCTCTTCATCACAACAGTTAAAGCTGCAGAAGCCCTGCCCTCTTTTGTATCTGGCCACTCTACTATAGCTAGTGTAGCTTTAACTGTTGTGATGAAGAGGGAATTTCACCCTCTTCAATTGACACCTGCTGAAATTCCCTTTTCCACTTTACTGTTAAAGATACAGGAGCCCTGTCCTCCTTTTCATAAGGTCACCCTAGTGTAGCCCGTGGTCCCAGAATTCAAATCTCTCATGTCAGCACCACCTTCATAGTCAGTCATTCACTCAGAGTATTTTTCTTTCCCTTTCTGTTCCTCTTCCAAGAACTGGGAGGATGGATGAGAAAACTATCTGGGCCCCAAAGTTATTGAGTTTCCTTCCCAAATAGGGTGACCATATGAAAAGGAGGACAGGGCTCCTGTATCTTTAACAGTTGTATTGAGAAGGGAATTTCAGCAGGTGTCATTTGTATATATGGGGAATCTGGTGAAATTCCCTCTTCATCACAACATTTAAAGCTGCAGGTGCCCTACCCTCTTTTAAATCTGGTCACTCTAGTATAGCTCCTGCACCTTTAACTGTTGTGATGAAGATTGAATTTCATCAGGTTCTCCATATATATGCTGCAATTCCCTTTTCTATGCAACTGTTAAAGATACAGGAGCCCTGTCCTCCTTTTCATATGGTCACCCTATTCCCAAAGCTTCAAAGTCTGACATGATATCTCCACTTGGCAGTATTATTTGTTCCCAGATGAATGAGAAGAAAAGGGTGTCCATGGGCTTTATGAGCTTTGGCAACCCTTCAAGGATGGGTAACCTTTTTTAGCCTGATGGCCAAATTGCAAAATGGGAAAGGTTCCAGGGGTCAAAGGCAGAGTACGTGGGGACAATTGTGATAATTTCCATATTAAGCCTGCTCAGGGCTGAATCACTCAGCAGCACTTTTAAAGAGCATTCCAAATACCATGTCTAGTCACAAGCAAGCGTGTTACCTGTCTACCAAATCCTCGCGTTAGGTCCATGCAGCAGCTCAGCTGCCTGCAAAATGAACACCTCAAAAATCTTAGGCTAGATTCTTTGCAGGGTATTTAAAGATTTATTAACTTTTAATACTCTCTTATATCTGACCTGCAATTGGTGATGACATCAAAAGAAGCTTAGTGCTGGATGGGACAACCTTGGGGGCTACATCTGGCCCATAGGCTGGGTTTCGCCATCCCTGGTTTAAAGCATGTTAAGATTGCATTTTATCTATTATGTATTATGATCCATCATTGGTATCTAATTCCTTTTCACTTATTGTCCTTCCTTCCTTCCTTTCCTGCCTGGCCTTGCAAGGCCAGTATAGTGCAATGGGTTGAATGCATCTAGATTGGGTCCACTTTTTTCTGGATTCATGTCTGTGCTCAACTATGACCTTAGGCTGTCGTCTTGTGCGATTACATTCACATATGTTCCATTGAGGTCAATCTTTCATAACAATTAGAACTGGCATAAATATTCACAAATATTCATAATTCTGATGTGAGGGATGGATGGAATGACTGATAGGTCCATGTTCTGATCATAGGGCCCAATTTACCAGGGCCCCCTCAAAATCACTGTGCTTGAGGGGAGGGCAAGAATGGGACCATAAGATGGCTATTCTTTCAATTCCACCATATTTCATTATGAGGGGGTGGGGGGAGTCTTAAACTGGTTATCAATAAACATTGCTATCTAGCCGCTGCACCTATCTTTCTGAAAATGCAGTTTTCTTGTCTGGAGACATCTCTATGATGTGTGCAATTTTCATACAAATTGCCCCCCCCCCCCAAAAAAAATAAACAGAAGGGAAGCAAATCACCCACCCCAAACCTTCAGTGGTGGCACCAGGAGGGGGCATGGGGGGCATGCGCCCCCCCCCAAACAAAGAGTTTGTCACCCCAGTTGCTGGCAGAGCCAGCTTCAGAAGGAGGGCTCTCCCAAACAAGGCAGCCTTGTCAAGGCACGGCAAGGGTTAACAGTTAGCCTGGCCGAAGCCCTGCGCCTGCGCTGTTGCCTCCTCCGGTTTCAGAGAAGGAGGGAGAAGGAGCCACGTGGGCCCGGCTTGCGGCTGCCTTCTCGAAGGCAAATCTCAGCTGTTTTAGAGGATCGAGGCTAGAGCAGCACCTCTTCAGCCTCTTAGAGCCCTTTCCCCATGACTCATGATTAGGGAGCCAGGCAAACCCAGACGCCAGTTGATTTTTGCTGAGAATCATCTACACTTTCCAGGTACAGGTAATAGTATTTTTTTTATACTCCATCATTAGTTTAAAAAAGTTGTTAGGGCTATTAGTATTTTCCACTTACAAGCTATATACAGACTTTTAAAAAATGTTGTTACTAAATCCCAGTAAAATCCCATGCTGAAATTAGTAGTGGGGGAAGAATTTGTAAAGCTCCCCAGCCGTTGCTGCTCTCACCCCACCCCCTTGCCCCAAACCCTGCCTTTTGCCCTCACTGGTGAACATACAAAGTGGACTAGTTTCTCTCCCCCCACCACCACCATGTTTGGTGGGTTGGTTGGGGGTAGCTGCTAGAGAATAACTTTAAAAGCAACCTTGCCCAATCTGACACTGTCTAGATGGTTTGGACCACAACTCCCAGCATTCCTAACTATTGACTGTGCTGGCTGGGGTTGATGGGGGTTTAAGTTCAAAACCTCTGGGGAGCAGCAGATTGGGGGAAGACTGGTTTAGAGGAACAATAGCTGGCAGTGTAAACACCCCTTACCAAGATTCCTTCCTCCCTAATTGCAACTTTCCACTTATTTTCATTTTTTTTAAAATAAAATAAAAGGCAGAACTTTGGGGGAAACTTTTACACTTTTACATTTTATATTGTAATCTATAATGTGCTTTGTGGTTTTAATTGTTGTGAACTGACCAGAGAGTTTCATTTGTGCCAGCTTTTAGGATTTATCACACAATCCTATACATGTTTACTCAGAAGTTACTGCCAATAGGTATTAAGAGTAAGGCTGTGCACCGCCTTGGGCCGAGCCCCTGAAACCGAGGCGAGGTGGGCTGATTTGGCCTGCAGCTGCTTTGCCTTGATTCTGAGTCGGTTCTGGGTCAGCCCGAGGCGCCTCAACGCTGATCGGCACCAAAGGTTCGGGGTACATCGGGCCACTTCGGAGATGCACTGGGCTGCTTTCCCTGCTCACCTGCTGCCATTGCCACTGCCGCCTTGCTCCTGCCACCATCGCTGCCTCCTCCTCACTCCTGCTGCCATCACCACTGCATTGCTCCTGCCACCCTCGCCATCACCGATGCCACATCTGAGAACCAGGCCGCAATTTTAAGGTATTGCTGGGCCTGATCTCTGTTGGTTCTGGGAATTCAGTATGCTGTAGTTATGTAACCTAAACACACACACTCTTGCAGTCATTGACTTTTATTTGCCTACTGCCTTAGCTTGCCTGTGCGAAATGGGCTTCTTCCTTTCCCACTTCCATTTGCTTTCAATAAGTGGGCTCTGCCACAAACTGCTTTTGCTGTGTTATTCGGGACAGGTATCTGGGAGGGTGTGTGATCCCTTTGGCTCTGCCTCCACTGAAACCACTTTCTGCCCCACCAATTAGGGTTAGGTAACTGAGGTTTGGGGTGAGGGCACTCATAACTGTATCACACTTAAAACCCCTGATGCTTGAACTTATTCCTGGCAGTTCTCCAAACTATTCTCCTGCACCAGCAGCCAGAGCAGCCAGAACACCCTTGGAAGAATTAATCTGCTTATTCCATGGATCTCTTCCTTTTTTTCCTCAGGACAGTAGGTCAGGAAATATGAGAGGAGGGGGGAAGAATTAATCTGTACCTTCTCCATGACTTCCTTTTTTCCTCCTCAGAGAATTAGGACAGGAGTGTGTGGTGGGAAGAATTTGCTCACAGTGCAAGCCTACGAATGTTTACTCCTCAGTTAATCTGTACCATATTCAATGTCTGTTATTTCTTTTATTCCTTATTACAACGGCAATGGATTGCAATAAACAACAACACCCAGCTTCATCAAGAGCTTCATCTTCAAAAGATACGTCTTTTGGATCTTTAGACTAGTACTTCACATGCACTGGGTTTCCTAGGTGTACAGGGCCCAGGTGTCTCAGTTTGCTCTTTCCTTACACACAGGTCATAGCTAGACAGGGCTTTATCCCAGGGAAAACCCCTGGATTGTCCCTGTGCATCCACATGATGCACAGGGGATCCCGGGATCAAGGAGGGATGATCCCTCCCTTGCCCCGAGATCTCGCCATCACCTTTGGCCCCGGTTTTTCCACGGTCCTGGGCTGAGCCTGAGACCGCAGAACATGTGGCCAAGTGCCGTGGGTTGACCCAGCTCTGTGCGATTCCTCGCGGGGAGCCGGACCCACACATGGGACGCAGCGCTCCTCAGGAACGCTGTGCCCATCGGGGGTAGGGTGGGGGAAGCGGGGGAAGTAATTTAATTTTTAAAATAACTTATCTTTTGCGCACAAGCATTCGTGCACTGCTGCCCCTTTAAAAATAAAAATGGCAGGCGCGACACCTCTCCTTCTGAAGTCATCGCGCATTGCGTGTAAACAGAGGAGGGATCTCGTGTTAAACACAACGCGAGATCTTCCCTCCTCCATTGCAGGATAACAGGTAGGTCTAGCTAAGGCCTGGTTCTGCCTGCACTGGTTCAAAAGTAACTGTTTTCTAAAAGAAAGTGTTCTGTCTTTTTAATCTGTATGTCAAGGAAATGCTTGTGTAGTGACTCAACCTTGTTTGGAAGCCTTTTTTCTTACAGTAATTTGAATTTGGCTAATACATGCTATATTTAAAAACAAACGAACAATCAAAAAACCCTAAATTTATCAATATATGACTTATTTTAGAATATATGGTTAGGATGGCAGTTTTGGTGTGAGATACACCGTTATTTTTCTTTCAGACATCTTAACATGTGGAATACAGCCCGCCCAACCATCTGTCAGGTATGCTTTAGGGTGGATTCCTGCATTGAGCAGGGGGTTGGACTCAATGGCCTTATAGGCCCCTTCCAACTCTACTATTCTATGATTCTGTGAAATATAATTTGCCCCTTCTGTGCCCCCACTGATTTTTTTTTTCTGGTGCCGGCACTGCTCCCCTTCCACATAAATCACTGCACCTCTCCACTATATATTCGTTCCAGTATCAGAAGCAGTAGGTCTCTGAATCCCAGTTGCTAGGGAACATGAGTCAGGGGGTGCTGTTGCACTCATGTCCTTCTTCTGGGCTTCCCATGGGCATCTGGTTGACCACTGTGAGAACAGAAAGCTGGATTAACTAGGCCTTCCATCTGATCCAGCAGGGTTCTTTTTATACAGACAAATCTGTATTCATATGGGGAAAGATCATATTGTATAGAATATCTCTCTGTGTTGTAAACAATAAACCTCTCAGTATTTGGCTTCCTCCATTTTTAATCTTTTTGTTTCCTCTCTGTATCTTTCATTCTTTCTCTCTGTCTCTATTTGTAATTCTCAGTTTATTTCACACACACACAACCCTCCAACTTTGTATCCCTTTCCTCCTCTGTAATACACAGAGTCTTTTATTTAATTAAAGCTATTCCAGACCATACTCATTTCCCAAGCTGCAGTTACAATGTGTACCCTTTTGCCTAATTGGCCACTGAAACCCTGCTCAAAAGTAAATAAGGTGAATTCATTCCTCCTCTTGTTAATTCTTTCTGCTACTGAGGATGAGTGCCAAACTGAAGGCTTTGACACTGGAGAGAGCTGCAAATGCTTCCCAAATGCAGCCAGAAGCCTGGATTGTATAATGGCTCTGATAATACTATTCCTCTGTAAGAATGCCAGAAAAAGGGACATTCTCCAGCTTTTTCTGATGAAATCAACTCTATGGACCCAAGTGATGCTTTTTTGCCAATGGTACCAGCAAGAGAGAATTGTGGATACTACAGCCATGTTTCAGAAAAATGCTTATTGGAAAGACCTGTTAATCTAGAAGAGTGTATTGGGTTACAATGTATGGTGGTAATCAGTGGTCTTCTCCTAGCATTTGAACCCAAAGTCCTCAGCATAAGTAACATCTCATTACATGGAAAATTGATGTTTGGGATACACTGAGGTGCTACATATAATTACATTCATTTTTTTACATTTATATCCTGCCTTTCCCTCCCTGGAGCCAAGGGCTTTGTACAGGATCTCCCTCCTCTCCATTTTATCCTCACAACAACCTTGTGAAGTAGGTTGCTGTCCTCAACATTGTTGTCTTGCCTTTTCCTTCTCTCTTGTATCAGCAATATTAAGTTACAAAACAGCATTTTGTTGACTACACTTCCATACAGCATTACAGGCGGAGTTATTGAAAACACAGATTCCTTATTTGTTGTTGTTGTTGTTGTTGCATTTATATCCCGCCTTTTTTCCTCCAAGGAACCCAAGGCAGCGTACATAATCCTCCTCCTCTCCATTTTATCCTCACAACAACAATCCTTTGAGCTGGGTTGGGCTGAGAGCCTGTGACTGGCCCAACATCACCCAGTGGATTTCCATGGCCAAGTGGGGACTAGAACCTGGATCTCCCAACTCCTAGTCCAAGGCCTTTGCTAGACCAGGCTATATCCCAGGCTGATACGCGGGATCGCCCCTATGCATCCAGATGACGCACAGGGGATGCCGAGCTCAGGGAGGGATCAACCCTCCCTGGCCCCAAAATATAGCCTACCCCTTTGAGCCCGCTATTTTCTGCGGTCTCAGGCTGACCCCAAGACCGCAGAGCGTGTGGCCTGTTTTTGTGGCTTGACCCAGGCTACGCCCATCAGGGACAGGTGGGGGGAGCAGGGAAAATGAATTAAAAAAACTTAACTGGGTGCACAAGCGTTCATGCACATCCAACCCTTTAAGAACAAAAAAAAATGGCAGGCGCGACGGCTCTCGTCGTGCCTGACGTATAGACTAGCGTGACAGCCCATGATAGTTGCATCACGGTCTCTCCCCTCCTCCGTTGCACTTTTTAAGGTAGGTCTAACAAAGGCCCAACACTTTAGCTGCTACACCACATTGGCTCTCAAGACACGTCACTACTGGAGCTTTGGATTTCCTTGGAGCACAGGAGTTCAAATTTCTTGCAAAAGAGCTAATATGGAATCAATAGATCATTACAGTATGGAGTGCCCAGATTACATGCAATGGTTACCAAGGGGGAAGACAAATTGAAAAAAGTAAAGGCACAGTTCAGATGTCTTGGAAACAGAGCTGGACCAAGACAGTTTGCTGCCTGAAACAACGGAAAAGAGAATGGCCCTCCCCTCCCAACCCCACCTCATTCCATTCCATGTAAGAAGCTAACTGAACACTGAATCTTACTTCGACAATGGTGTAGCATCTTCCAATGCATTTGAGGGCCTCGCCTGACTAGACAACAGGGCCAGGGGAAGCAGACTACAACTTAATACTCGTCTGCTCTTGGTCACATCAGGACCTTGGATAGCACATTACAGAAGGTATTGACTGAAACATTACCCCATAAGGAGCTGTTGACCCAACAAAGGACTGTGGTCAACTGAGCCTTAAGAAGGTCTGGTCTTTCAGTGGCTCCATCCTTGGTGGGTGCTGATTGCTGTTCTTAAAGAGCCAGTATCTGTTTCTTCAGTCTCATGCTCCTACTTGGCTGAGGACAGGAAAGGCTGCAGGGAAGTCAGCCTCAGAGTCAGATGATGGGGTTGCTATGTCCTCAGGTTGAGACCGCATAGAAAGGGGTGCTGATGGTTCTCCTTGACATGAGGTAACCTGTGACCTGTCTGAATCTGAGTCTCCCTACTAGTTCAGAGCCCCCAAACTAGGAGATATGGTAGGGGGACAAGATAGGCTGTGTTGCACACAGCTTCATCCTCCAACCTAGGGGAATGGCTTGGGGGCTCAGGAAGAATGTTTGGGGAATTGTCATTACTGCCCCCCCTGCAGCATCTGGGAGACACTATTACTGATTAATTTCTCAGATGCTGAAATAGGGGCAAATTTTCTGTCCAGGACTGCTCTGGATGCAGGATTTAAAGCAGAGCATAGTGGCAGAGTCTATAGTTGCTCTGGCCAGCAAGCTATCCACAGTTAGGTTCACAGGGAAAGTGCCACACATGTTACCAGTGCATACACATCTAATATGCATGTGTAAGAGTCAGGAACAAAATGTGCCAACCAAAAGTGGACTTTGGTGCTTCAAGTGAATGTGTGAAACCACCTGCAGATGAGAAGAGCTCTACCCCAATGTGCTGCAGGTTTCCAGAGTCAACTTTAGGAAATATTTTCAACTTCATGTCTTTTCTCTGACAGTCTCCACTTCATTTATTACCTCCCCCTCTCCCCAACCATAATCTCTTCCCTTGTGTGTTGAGTTTAAGACTAGAACCTATGGGCAGAGACTTCTGGTCAGAGATTTTAATGGCCATGATTTAAAAAGAAAAGGAAAGAAAAGAAGCATTTAGACCTCCATCACACCAGCGATTTATTGCACTCTCACCTTGCCTGATATGTGTTTTTGCAGTGTGGTACTCACATGACATTGTCCCTGTCCTGTGCTCATCTCGCCTCTTCCCCTCCCTTTTCTGTCTTATTTTGGAGTAGGGAAAGTCTGTTTTTCTCCCTCCATGCACAATAAAGCCACTCCTCCATCCCGTGTATTGTGCTATATCAGACCATCCCATTTTTTGTTGGGTGTGTGTGTGTCGAAGGGCAGTGTCACTGGCAAAAGAGGAGGGTGGGGTGGTTCTCCGTTCAACTGCTAAGCCATGAAGGTGGGGGGGGGGGGAGAGAAAGCCCAAACACCCCGCGGAGAAGAAAGTGTGGCTGCCACCGCCGCCTGTACCCAGGACTCAGTCCCATTCAACTCTATGGTTCTTACTCCTGAGTAGGCATGTCAAGGTTTTCTGACCAATACAATATCGGCTTCCCGTTGCCATGCCAATATTGACCACAGACTTCTCCAAAAACTAATTGCAATACTTTCACTTCACTTATATTGTTTATATGATCTTAGGGGAAAGCATAGTCTGTTGTTTTACTGTAATTGCACAGTTTCAGGCTGCCGTACCATTGTATTTGCACAGAAAGAAAATATAAATATATTTTTAAAAATAACTACAGGGGGAAGGAGAACGTAGGGGGCGGGGCAGGAATTTTTGCTGGCACAGTAGTGATGTAGTGATACAGGTGAAAAGATACATTAGCTGAAATAGTGCAACAACACAGACATGAAAGTGCCCAGTACTAAACTTACTAAGGAAATGGAAGAGGAAACCACCGGGGGGGGGGGGGGAGTAGATGTGAAGGTGATCATAGATATCTGATACAAGTACATGATACAGAGAGCTACGTATGAAAAAAAAATACTAGGAAGAAGAATTCTTTGTTTTATTGGTCTAAGAACATACTGAAAATTAGTTTCATTAAAACCTGTCTTGCCTATTTTGGTTTTGCAAACATTGACAAAAGATTAGTCTAATATGATTACATTATTTGTTTATTTATTTATTTCATTTTTCATACCACCAAACCTCTTTGGGCGGTCAGAAAAATTAAAACCATAAGGGACAGCATAAAATATAAACATTATTTATTTATTTATTGCATTTTTATACCACTCAACAGCTGAAGCTCCCTGGGCGGTTCACAAATATGGAAGCTTAAAAAGATAAAAGTACAACTAAAATTAAACCTAGCAGCAATGCAGAGATATAAAGTTCAGATTTAAAACAACTGAGCTGAAAGATTAGCATGCTAAAATAAAATAAAAAAGTCTTCACCTGGCACCGAAAGGAGTACAATGCCAGGCAAACGGCTCTAGGGAGCTTATTCCAGAGCAGGGGTGCCACAGCAGAAAAGGCCCTCTTTCTGGTAGCCACCTGCCTCTCTGGCAGGGACTCATTAATCTCACTCTGTATCTTAGCCTGAGTCATCCCCATTTTGCGCCTTCAGATACTCAATCCAGCAAAGAACCTTATACCCTGCAGAAAATATTACAAATTGGCATTTTTGACCTGGCCATGTGAAAATTCTATGGGTTGGAAGAATTGTGAAGTCCTCCGTAGGGCATTCGGTTGCGTGTCTGTGTGTGTAATTGGTACTCGGTTTCTTCAAGAAATGAAGTAGGCAAATTTGGACAAATCCTTATCACATATCGGGGCGGTGGGGGGAAAACATCCTTTAAGGAACCGGCTCCCTTCAGTTTAACAGTGGCTTTTGGGAGAGGGCGGCAATCTAGAAATAAAAACTGAATGGGGGAGGACACACCCACGGTTATTTCAAGCACACGTCCTGGCGAGAACTGCCCCCGTGGCGCCTCGGAAGGGTCGTCGGTTGCAGCGCCCCGGGCCAGCCCAGCACCAATCCACGCTGGTGGTCATCGGGTCTTCTTCAAGTTTAAGCCGAAGTCATCCGGCCTTCACCTTCGAAAGATTACCGCCAGCCAATGGCAGAGCAGCCCTTCGCCGTGGGCGCGCGGGGATTGGCGGACGGACTCTGCTGATTACTCGGGAAACCACCTCGGTGATTCATGGTGTGAGATGGAGACGCCGAGGTTCCCGCGCCGGGCGTAGGGATTAGAGGCGAGCGGGAGAAGACCGTCGCCGCAGCCTAGGGGGCACTTCAGAGCAGCCGGCGCAGGTCTGGCGCGGGTGGGGGGAAGGAGAGGCAGACAAAGAGAAGGCCGAGGGGAGGCAAAGGTGGCGCCAGATCCTATGCATTAAAGCCGGCGGCAGGAGAGAGGCGCTCGCTCGCGTTGCAGCCAGGCGGCCCCCTGCAGGATCCGCGGGAAGCCCGACGCGGCGGACAAAGAAGCGGCTCGGCGCTCATGGGGAAAGGCGGCGAGCAAGGCGGCGAGCGGGAGGCGCAGCCCCCCTCCTGCGCGTACACCTGGGAGGAGGTTCAGAAGCACAACCTGCGCACCGACAAGTGGCTGGTGATCGAGCGGAAGGTGTACAACATCAGCCAGTGGGTCAAGCGGCACCCGGGGGGGCTGCGCGTGATCAGCCACTACGCCGGGGAAGATGCCACGGTAAGGCGTCCGGCGGCGGCGGCGGCGGCGGCTCTTTCTTGACGGGGGCGAGGGCTGCTCCCCTGGCCCGGTCGCTGCACGGCGCGCCTTGCCCTTTCTTGTCACCTGCTGCTTTAAGGGGGGAGGAAATGCATCGTTGCACCGGGAAATGGGTCGTATTCGCGGGGCCCCACCTCGGCTGGGAGGTCGCTGGAGCCGCACTGAATGGCACGGGGCCGCCGCTCCACGTTGCTCCGCGTTTTACGTTGTGTGCGCCCTGCAAGGGGTGCGGGGTGGGGTGGGGTATCCCCCCCCATGCAAAAAGACTGGCTGGCGTCGGGGTCGAGAAGGTGGCGCTTGGAAGCTGGAAGGTGGCTGCAGCAGCGTGGACCCGGGAGAGGGGGTGGCGGAGGGGAAGCACTCGCTGCAAACGGCGGAGACGCGAGGGAAGCTGTGGTTGCAGACGTTTATCCCTCGCCTCGGGCGCCTCTTTCTCCGAGCCGGTTGCTCCAGTGCAGGCTGGTGGCTCCTATGTCAGGGGGAGGCGAATTCGCTCTGGGCTTTAGGGAGAAACCTAAAGGAGCTACCCAAGGTGCTGAACCTACTTGAGGGAGAGCTCCTTTAGAGTTCTGACTGAAACCCAGAGCAGAGTCACCGCCCCACCTGACATAGGAGCCACCAGCCTCCACTGGATTGCTCTCGGAGGCGCTGCTGTGCAAGCAAAGGAGCCGGCCGCGTCTTGTTCTTGTCCGGCCAGTTGCTGCTTCTGCACCCATTCGCGGTTGGCCTGCTTGATTCCCCCCCCCACCCTTTTCCCGGCCTCCTGTTTCAGTTTCAGCTTCAGCAACGGGGGAGGGGGAGTTGGGGGAGGGAGGGGAAGCTGCAGCTGAGCCGAAAGGAGCAAATTCAGGCTGCCTTTGTGTAAGATTAGTATCTGAACGCTTTCTAAAGCCCCGGGCTCCAGGAGAGCAGCCAGAGGGCATATTATTCACTCTCCTGAGGGCACCAGCAGGGCCTGAGGAACAGTATTTAAGCACGGCTTCAGGAGCAGAGTGCCTGTGAATCTCACTTAGCCTGCTGGGGAACCCTGGGGTGGGGGAGGTGCGGTTGCGCTCACGTCCTGGCGTGGGGCTTCCCCTAGATAGGCCTTTGATCCAGCAGGGCTCTTCTTGGAGGTGGAAAGCACAGGGAGATGAGCCCCTTGGGCGTCAGGGCCTACTGGGATGAAAGGTGACAGCCTCACAGAAGCCCTTTCCTTGAGGCCCAGATGTAAGGCAGACAGTGGTTACAAAGTGGTGAAGAAAAGATGGAAGGAGCTGAACGCTAGAATAGGGGAGGGAGGGAGAAATGCCATTCTAAGGTTGGACTCTAGCACAAAATAAGGCCCCTACATAAAAGGCATGGAGACTCATTGGCTGTGTTAACTGGCTGTGGTTGCTCTAGAGATGCTCAGGGTCATTGTCATCATTCATACTTCATAAACCTAAGCCCTGGTAACTAATACATGCCTGGGTGGATTCACACATTCACTTGAAACACCAAAGTCCACATTTGGGGCTATACATTTTGTTCCTGACTCTTACACAAACGTATTATATGCACATGCACTGGTAACATGTATGATCCATCTTTCTTGTGAACATAACTGTGGATAGCATGCTAGCCAGAAGCAACTGCCAGCTTTCTACCATAAAGAGAACATGTGAATCCACACCGAGTGTTGGCTTCATTTAAGCCTTTGAGGAACTTCTCAGCAGATCGGGGTGTGTGCGTGTGTTGTAAAGAATCATTAAGAGTTGTTGGAACCAGTCTTTTGAGCAGTTTGCCTTCTGGCTTTGTGGTTACTTTTGGGCTGCATCCATAAAGAGCTCACTGCCCCCTGGGTAATTCAGAAGACATGCTTCTTTTCAAATCAGCTGCACCTTCTAAGGTGATGGCGGTGGAGTTGGTCTTCAGATGAAGGAAACAAGGTCTTCATTATAGCTGTTGTTTTTGAAAAAGCGTGTGTGATAAATACATTGGTCCGGATGTCCCCCCAATCTGCAACTTCAGTTGTTAAATTGTTTAAATTGCACTTTCCATGTTCCACTCATCTCTGATGTCTGAACTGGGAAACACACAGTGACTCTATTGTCTTTGTTTCTTCAAATCACACTGAGGTTTTCTTAAGCAACATTTCAAAAAAAAACAAAAACCCTGAAGAGATACACTGAGAAGAAGTGTCTAGGCTGGAGTAAAGTTCTATGGAGAAGCAGGATTTTAAAACAAATGTAATTCTTTACTTTTTGTGGGGTTTTAATTTGGAGAGGGGGAGATGGAGGGAGCACGCTTTGAAACACACGATGCTCCTAAAGGAAGGGGGATCTGCCAGTCCTAGTTTCCCTAAATTATATGATATTCTGCCACCAAAGAGAGTTGCTGTTTTTACTCACTTTTCCCATCCTGCTTTTTTTTAAAAAAATCTATGCTATGGATACATTGGAGGATCATAGCTCCCTCCAACATTTCCCCACAAATCTTTAGAATTGTAATTGGGTGAGGGTCCTGAATCCCCTTACCCACCCAAGAATTGTAGTTCTTAGGGGAGAGAGATTTACTATTCGATCAGTTTTAGTATATGGTGTGGAAAAAAGTCACCAGCACTGGGGGCTCATCTACACTGGTTGCTTCGGAGTGGCGGCAGCTGATCTACATGATGCAGCTGCAACTCTGAAGCAATCCAGGGCAAAGCCAAAGTTTGGAGCCAAAGATGAGGAGTGGGTGAGCCACAGCAACAGCTTGTTAGCAGGAAGCTGTGGAGGGAAGGTGTGAAACTGGACATATGGTGGGTGTGTCTATCTGGCAAGCTGCAGAAGGAAGAGACAGAAGACACTGCTGATATCCAGCAAGCCATAGAACTGGCCAGGATAGATCAGGCAATGTTGCCAGGTCCTGGGACATCAGAATCTAGTCTAGCGGGAGTGGAGAAGTGTACCTTCCAGCATTTGCCAATAGCCAGTCCTGTCCAAAACTGCAGATTCATGGGCATTTATTCATTAATGAGCCACTTTAACAGCTTTAAAGTTACTCTGGCTCCCAGGATAAATAGTGATCTTGCAAGCACAGAGGGAGATGACAATCACAACTGGCCAAGTTGCAAAAGTGTAGCATGTTTTTCATTTTACAGAATGATCTATGGGGTCAGGGGACTGGTGACTCCTGTCAGTTATCCCTGTCTTGACTACATTGCCTTTTGGTCCCTTCCACCTGCCTATAGGATTCCATGAACTGCCATTTCTTTCAGACATTGTGTACTCCTGCACTGTCTGTATGTCCACTATATGGCTGTTGATCTCATGGGCACCTGCTCCAGTGTTAGTGTTTACATTACCATGCTTGCCATGTGGTGGTGGGGATGAACGCAGCAGCAGCATATTTTTCCTTGAAGTGTATTGTGAAAAGTAAATATTCATTGCTTGCTTGTCACAATACTTGTGTTTGGTCTTCAGGGATCTTGAAGTTCTCAGATTTGGTCACATACCTTAGATGTTCCAGAGCAATCTTTTACAGGGTTGAATTTCTTTTGGATGGAGGAATGTTGAGCTATAGTCTTAAATTCACTTACCTGGGAGTAAGTCTCAGAAACTCAATAGGACTTAACATCTGAGTAGATATGTATAGGATTATGCCAGGGATGGGGAATGTGTTGCCCTCCAGTATAGCTTCCAAATCACGTGAGGTACTAGTTCCCCTCTATTCAGCACTGGTTAGGCCTCATCTTGAGTATTGTGTCCAATTCTGGCCACCACACTTCAAGAAGGATGCAGACATGCTGGAGTGTGTTCAGAGGAGGACAATGAGGGGGGTCTGGAAACAAAGCCCTAAGAGCAGAGACAGAAAGAATTGGGCATGTTTAGCCTGTATAAGATAATATTGAGGGGAGAGATGATAACACTCTTCAAATTCTTGAAAGATTGTCACCCAGAGGAGGGCCAGGATCTCTTCTCGGACATCCCAGAGTGCAGGACACAGAATAATGGGCTCAAGTTAAAGGAAGCCAGATTCCGGCTAGAGATCAGGAAAAACGTCCTGACTGTTAGAACAGTACAACAATGGAGCCAGTTACCTAGGGAGGTCGTGGGCTCTCCCACACTAAAGGCCTTCAAGAGACATCTGGACAACCATCTGCTTTAAGGTGGATTCCTGCATTGAGTAGAGGGTTGGACTCGATAGCCTTATAGGCTCCTTCCAACTCTACTATTCTATGATTCTATGTTGTTGGATTGCAATTCCTATTATCTCTTACTATTGGCTATGCTGGATAGTGCTGATGATAGCCCAACAGTATCTGCATGGCCACACTTAAAATGATGTCATTATAATCACACATGTAAAGTGCCTTGTGTAGTAAATATTTCTCTATAAATATACTGTTTGAGCAGGTAGCAAGCAAGCAGATAGTGCTAGTGACAACCAGTTCCAAGAACACAGAACTGTTTCCTCTTTCCTTGGCCAAATTTAAACTGCACAAACTGTTCTTTTCAATCTCCATCCTGGGACACCTGTTGTTCATAATTTACTAGGTGTTCAAGAACTTAAAAAGGGATGACTATTCACTGCATTATAAACCACCTTGCAACTGAAACATGACATGCAACTGCTAAAACACAGTATAGTGTGTGTTTGCATCAATCAGGCATATAAATCAAAAGCATACGGTCCCAGAATATGATGACAACAAAGAGCTTTCTATGCCCTTTAATTTGCTGCTGGAGTTCCTGCAGTTACTGAGTTGTAGTAAAGGGCATGAGCCAGTTCCCAGAAAGTTCATATTTTCCCCAGCATTAAATGATGCTGTTGTAACATCCTTTGTAAGGTTCATTGTGATCTCCTAAAAGCTTGCCTGTTTCTTTTGTTGGCCTTGCCTGCCAATAGCTTGTGCCAAATCACTATGAGCGTTGTGTGAGCCAGCATCAAACTTCCACAGTTTCTTTCCCCCAAATTTTAATTCTTATAAGCTGCCCCACAATCTTCTTTGGCTATAAGAAAGGGTGGGTTTATACTTCTCTAAAAAAAGGTGAAAGATTTGGCAGGGAATGTTAAAGAAAGGCATAACTGCATAACAGTTGCCCACACTCCTGATATGGTGCTGGTATTATAGAATCATAGAATCATAAAATAGTAGAGTTGGAAGGGGCCTATAAGGCCATCAAGTCCAACCCCCTGCTCAATGCAGGAATCCACCCTAACGCATCCCTGACAGATGGCTGTCCAGCTGCCTCTTGAAGGCCTCTAGTGTGGGAGAGCCCACGACCTCCCTAGGTAACTGGTTCCATTGTCGTACTGCTCTAACAGGAAGTTTTTCTTGATGTCCAGCCGGAATCTGGCTTCCTGTAACTTGAGCCCATTATTCTGTGTCCTGCACTCTGGGAGCATCGAGAAGAGATCCTGGCCCTCCTCTATGTGACAACCTTTCAAGTATTTGAAGAGTGCTATCATGTCTTCCCTCAATCTTCTCTTATCCAGGCTAAACATGCCCAGTTCTTCCAGTTTCTCTTCATAGGGCTTTGTTTCCAGACCCATGATCATCCTCGTTGCCCTCCTCTGAACACGCTCCAGCTTGTCTGCATCCTTCTTGAAGTGTGGTGCCCAGAAATGGATGCAATACTCAAGATGAGGCCTAACCATGTCAGATTATATCACCCCGAAGGAAATTAGCAACTCATAATTATTGGGACAGTGGATGATTTATCTGCTAGAAGTACAGGGAGGATCTGGGGTAGACAAAAGGAGATTTCCCCCATTTTCACATAATCATGTCAGGCCTGAGTTATGCATATACATGTTCATTACTTGATGACTAACAGCTTCACTCCTTTCCCAGATTTTCACTGATTATACACAGCTTTCTCCCATTTTTCCATAAGTAAAGGACAACAAAAGGCTCATTATAGCTCATGCTAGTAGTCAAATGTCATGATAAACCATGGTTTATAATGAGAAGAATGAGCCTAGCCACACAAGTTGCGGGTTCACACGCCCCTCCCCTTTCATGTTTTCCCCGACACAGCTGTGAGGCTGTCACTTCAGTTTTTGATTAACTTGTCATCTGAATCCCAAATTGTGGTTAATCTTAACCATGGTTTGTTGAAACAAGCTAACAACATAACTCATGACTTGAAGTTGACTTGTTTCAAACAAACCATAGTTAAGATTAACTGCAGTTTGACAGATTTCTGATAACACAACAAGCTATGGTTAATCAAAACTAGAAGAAAAAGCTTCCAAACTCTCCATGGCTATCCCTGAGGGGGAGCAAAGGGGAGTGCATGAGCCCAGGGGTATTACCATAATTTATTGTGAAGTCCTCACACAGCCAGTGATTTGAATCTGATCAATTCCCAGGAATAGAGAAGCGCAAGATTAAGATTCCTAGCTCTACCAGCCATTCACCATTCAACAATGAGAATATCATGTTGTTCAGTCCGCAGTTCACTTTGCTTATCTGCATATAATATTGCTAGGAGTTGAAGATAATTTATCATATTTTATTAGTACCTGTAGATGTTTTGGGATTCTGTAAAGTATTCGTTTTGTTTCCTTCAGTAATTCATGAACATCTCATTAATTGGTTTGCTAAAATATGCTAATTGAAAATCTAGGTTGTAGATCAGCACTGATGAGTTTGGTGGTTAGGTTCTTGAATGCCTTTTGGATCTTCCAGGTAGACAGAAACATTCTACATGTGGGAAGAAACTGCTGCAGTATAGAGGCAGAGGGGAGAATCAGAGATGAATGTGAAAGCTATAAAGAAGCGGCTAAAAGCTCTTTGGACAGCAATTGTTATTGAATTGTATTTCTTCATTCTAGGATGCATTTCGAGCCTTTCACCCTGATATAACTTTTGTGCGGAAGTTTCTTAAGCCATTATTGATTGGAGAACTTGCCCCAGGAGAACCCAGTCAAGACAGAGGCAAGAATGTGAGTAAAAGCGACATTTAGCTGCACATTGTTCTTGTGGGCAGTGCAAACATCTGTAATATGCAAGCCCCACTCTGTACATACAGGTGTGGACAACTTGTGGCTCTCTGGATATTGTTGGACTTCAACTCCCATTAGCCCTATCCCGTATAGCCAACGGAGAGGGATGATGGGAATCGAAGTCCAAAAACATCTGGAGGGCTACAAGTTGCCCACCACACCTGCTCTACCAGAGAATTGTGGGGAATTTGGATGTACGTTTTGTTTGCATGCCTCTATATAGTTGTGTAAAGTTGATGCATGTTTAGTTAGATCTTTCCAGATCAGTTCAGCCACCTCATTGCTACTCAATGTATGCAGCTCAGCATTGTTTCTGCTCTTTCAGCTGTTTCCTTGTGTATAACTAGATAGGCCAAAAGCAAGCAAAGGTTAGGGAATTTGAAGATGAGAAGCACTGACCACTTCATTAAGGCCAAAGTAGCCATCACAGTGCCAGATCTGTTTAAATACAGATCTACCCAAATCATATAGAAAGAAGGGAAACTTGATTTTAATAGAAAAAGGGGGCACATAGCTATTAGATGAGCTGTTATCACATAAGCCTGGAAGGGAAATTGGGAAATGTCGAGCGATGTGAAGCTTAGGGGGTGCTTCACAATGCCTTTAATGTGAAGATAAAAGAGGGCCTGAAGGAAGTGCAAGAAAAAACAGATCGAGGGAAGGGGGGATCTCAGAAAAGAGAGAAGGGAAGCAAGGAATAAGAGAAAGATGGAGGGAGAGGACACAGTTCTGAGGGAAGGTGGGATTAGGGTAAACTACTGAAGCTGTAATAAAAGGAGCAGCTGGAAATACACCTTTGATTCTTCTCACCCCAAAATACTAGCTAAGTTGCTTTCGTGTCACAGAATATTCTGAAGGGAAAACCTCACACAGGGCCTTGGTACAGAAGAGGCGACATTGCCGTTGGGGGGCATGTTGCAGAGAAATGAGGAGTACTAAAGGTAGATTGGCAAAGGAGAAAACATTGAGAGAATTTTCATGGGCTTCCGTTCCGCCTGCCAGGATTCTGCTCTCCAGACTGCTGACAACTGTCTGTTTATCAAGCCAGTCATATATTCCCCCACCTCTTGGGACCAGACCTAGTTTACCCTGATTGATAGGAAACCATGCGTGAGCCTCTGATAGTCTGAAGGCCTCGTGAGTTCCGGTTCAGAGAGCAGATTCGCAAACAAGACCCTGCCCCAACTTTCCCATCTGCCCTCCCTGTCGCCATGTCACTTGGGATCTCTCGAATCCCAGATGTTAAAGTTGTCAATTATTCAGGCACTCTGTGTTGCTTGGCTGATTCCAAGGGGAAGCCCTTTCCAGGCCCTGTTGTTCTTGGGCGACTGGGTTTATGACAGCTAGCCAGCGCCTAAACATTAACCTGCAGATACCTCATTAGCTGCTTTCCTGAGGGACAGTATTCTGTGCAGCGCAGTGTTTTACATCCCAAGGAGAATGACAGGGGTGGGGGCAAGCGCCAGCTGATACTTAAGTGGCCTTAATTGTCTCCTGTAGCCCACATGAGACTAATTAGGGAGGAATACAGAGAAGCATAACAGACATCTGATGAACCAAAAGAGTTTTAGCCAGAATTAGTAGTCTCAATTGCCACGGTTGTGTCGATTTCAGTGCAGCCACTACAATTTCCACTATGAGCCTTTCCAGGGATTTGTTTTGTCATGCAATAAGCTGCCAGTTGTGGCTTGTGGGGGATCGTAGTGTCTTCCTCTCTCCCAGCTTACTTGTCTGTTGCAGGGGAAATTGTATGTTCCCAACATTCAATTAGAAATTCATTAGAAAATAGGTTTAAAAAAAAAAAAGATGGGCAAAACCTCAATGAGAGGAGAAGTAACAAACTCTTCCCCTCCTTATTGTTTTATTATGATTTTATTAGAATGTAAGCCTATGCGGCAGGGTCTTGCTATTTACTGTTTTACTCTGTACAGCACCATATATATTGATGGTGCTATATAAATAATAATAATAATAATAATAATAATAATAATAATAATAATATCCAAATTCTTTTGCTTTCCTTCAAAATCACAACAGATATTTCACCACAACATTTTCTCAAAATTCAGTTTCTGTGATATTCTGTTGCATGTTGTAGTCCCCCGTCCCATAACCCGATAGCTACTGCACCTATTACAGTTTGGAGTGTGTTGTGGACTGGGCATACAGATGTGTTCTGATTGCTTTATGGCAAATGCTCACTCTCCCTATTTCTTGGGATTGCTCTCGCTTCGAGGCTTTTCATGTTTTAGGTATAGTGACATCAAAAGATGTGTGAATGTGACAAATATTTACTTGCAAACACCAGGAAGCCAGGATTCACTGCAACTCCCGGTCAAGTGTACACTTGTTAGCCAACACAGGTTTGCTATGCACAGTCTGTGACACTGCACTTCAGATCCAACTCTTAATATTAAAAAAGGGCATGAAAGATTCTGCATGTAGATCCAGGATTTGGCATCCTGGGAATCTATTTATTTATGGTGGGGTGGGCAAGTGATTTGGTGGGGGGGGTGGATGAATGACTTCCCAACCAGTCCTCTGTGGGCTAATTGTGTGATGGGGCATGGCCTTGACATCTTGGGGTCTGGCCAGTGCCTTGTTTCATCATCATTCTGCACCATATGGATTGAACCCAGATTTAGTTATACTTGGAGTAGACCTGTTAAAAGTAATGGCACCTCAGTTAAAGTCCCATTGATTTCACTGAGTCTACCCTAAGTATGCCTAAATCTGGCTCCAATCCTATGTGTTTCTTTATACAATGCCCTTCTTTCAATCATGATTCTATAGAAACGCATGGGTATATTTGAGACCTATTCTTTGAAGATTGAGATATGGAAGCAAAAATAGACAAAACTCAAGGGATGCCTTTAATCCCTTTCTCTGTCTTCCATGGCTTTCATTTCCCTCTATTACAGTTATTGTTATCTCACTTTTGCTCAGAATGCTCCCAAATTCTTTAAAAATCAGAATCTGATTTTATTTTACATAATTGGTTTTATTTTACACAGTGCGTGCCAAATAGTTAAGAACTGGGACCCCTTGGCTCATCATTTGGGTTGCTCTGTGTTGATGGGGTGGGTGGGGTAGAACAGTGGAACTGAATATAATATAGCCTCCCATGGTGCAATACAGAGAAAATGTGTGTGCCTAAGCCCCTTTGGCATCTTCAGGATTCTTTCATTATTCTGTATTTCCACTTTGCAGGCTCAGTTGCTGGAAGATTTCCGTGCCCTGAGGAAGACAGCAGAGGACATGGACTTATTCAAAGCTAGCCCTGTATTTTTTTCCCTTTGCTTGGGTCATATCCTTGTGATGGAAGCTCTGGCTTGGTTAATGGTTTCATACTGTGGTACAGGCTGGAGCACTACCTTCATCCTTTCCATCATCCTTGCAGTCTCTCAGGTGAAAATTTATCCATAAATATTGACCAGGTTAGAATGATCAAAATGAGCCAACATAGTTACTTCTTTAAATTATGGTGCATTCTGGGAGTATGAGGGGTGCAATTTCCATAGTCATCACCCAGGTGTGGCTTGTCATGTCCTCCAAACCTGGGTGGCCTAATACTAATACTAATAATATATTTATTACTCGCCTCTCCCTCCGCATGACTTATTGGAGGGGGAAGCAAACCTCCAACAGGACACACCACAAATTAAATGAGCCACGGTTGCTTATTTTGATTGTCCGAACTGACCCATTGAATGAATCATCTTTTATTTGGGCTAGTTCACATGATCAAGCAGCCCAGCATGGCTTATTTAAGCCACACTGGGCTGCAAAGCATGCAGGTGGCCATTTTGAATATTCATGCCACAACCACAGCTTGTCATGATATCCAAACCTGACGAGGGTGGTTTTTTGGCATGGTTAACAAACTACCCACAACTCTAAGACAGCCCATGGATTCTGGGTGGTTTATTAACCATGCCAGGAACCCACCCTCGCGAGGTTTGGACATCATGTCAAGCCATAGTTGCAGATTGAATATTCAAAAATCACCCAGCATGCCGCAGTGAGCTGCAGTGCTCATGCAAAGTGCGTCACTGTCTCTTAGTTCATTCATATATTGAATTTATTTAAACAAGCTTGCATTTTATCAAAATCTCAATGTTAATGTATCTTTTGAGAGTACCAAAGTGCAAGCCAAATAACATACAATTTAATAAGCAAAAGCTGCCAGTCACTTTTAGAAAGAAAGTGCCATTCTGTGAGTAGTGGGAGGGGCTCTCTGCCTAATGTACTGATCAGCTCACAAAGGAAAAGGTTGAGAGGAGTGAGCCAGTCCAGCCTCTGTCCCTGTCACTAGCTCAGAACCTCTGTACCTTGACCTCTTGCTGCAATCCTTCTCTCTGTGGATTGAATTCTAAAGCAGGCATGGGAACTGGTGGCCTTCCAGTTGATGTTGGACTCCAACTCCCATCATCACTGACCATGTGCTGTGCTGGAGTCCCAACAACATCTAGAGGGCCATAGGCTTCTCACCCCTATTGTAAAGCTTTAGTTGAGGGGCCCACTGCAGTCAAGGCCCAGGCATCTTCCACGTTAGAGCACAGTGATGGAATGCCCAGGCATTGGATGGGCTGAAACAGACCCTAAGGGATTAAGAACATAAGAAATGCCATGCTGGATCAGACCAAGAAGTTTCTATGCTATCTGCAGAAACCCACCCCAAACTGAGATTCCAGCAGCAGGGTTCAAATAGCATAGACATTGGTTTTATTTATTCTTTTTAAATCAATTAGGTGTATTTCAGAAGATCATCAGTAAAATAAGGCGTCCATAAGGTTAAATGGGAATCAGGGGGTGGGTTGTTCTAACCTTAATAAAATCAAAAGGATTTCACCAATCTTTCTGAAAATTGCATGTGCCAGAAAGAAATAACTATTTTACATAACCTGAAAATTTCAGGAATGTTGATTAAAAATTGAGGGAGAAAGGGCAGTTAACAGAAAGAAACAAAAAAACCTCGGGCACACAGAGGTGTTCCTGAAAACATGTGTTAGCAACCTTTGTGCCCATAATGTGTAAAAACAATATAGGCTCTCTATTTTTAAAGATTGCTGTTTTCTTATCCCCTTTTTATTGTAGTTGGTGAAATGGGATTTCTTTTCTTTATTTCAATTCGCTTTTTTAAAAAATATTTTTATTTGCTAATGAAAGCCTACGGGAGTTCATAATATGGTGCTTGGAATGTTGAGAGGGGAGAGGAATAACTGCTATTTCTCCTCCTTGCAGTTTGTATAGAAAAACTATTACTTATGAAATGGCCGTTGGTATTCCAGGCATTCTCCTTCGCATTGACAGGAGCTGCTACAGTAATAGTAGTACTGCTCATGTTTGTTTGGATTACGAATGCGGACGTCTAGATTTTCAATGATATAAGGAAAATTGAGGAGAAAGCCCTTATAGCTGAAGACGAGGAGGTTTAGATATAATGTTTCTTTTAGGTGTGCCTTTTATCTGGTTTATGATCATTCTCTTTCCTCCCAAGGCCCAAGCTGGATGGTTACAGCATGACTTTGGACACCTCTCTGTATTTAAGAAGTCTGTATGGAACCATATAGTTCATAAGTTTGTGATTGGACACTTGAAGGTAAGGCCAGTTCTCATTAAGCAAGAGATGAAAGGTTTATCATCTTTGTTTCTGCCAGGCTCCTGCCCCTTTAATAGGTGAAAACCCCAGGAGATCATGCTATAGACCTGTTGAATGTCTGCTTGTCGTGTGGCATTAAAGGCACAGGACAATCTTACCTGGGGGCCTGCTGGGTTCTATTTATTTACTTATTGCATTTATATACTGCCCAATAGCTGAAGCTCTCTGGGCGGTTCACAAAAGTTAAAACCATCAAATACAATTCAAATTATAAAACAAACAGTATAAAAACACAATATAAAAGTACAATATAAAAGCACAACTAGGATAAAACCGAGCAACAATGCAGAGATTTATACAGATTTAAAACAGTAAAGTTTAAGATGATAAACTGTTAAAATACTGGAAAATGAAAGGTTTTCATAGGTGTCAAAAAGCGTATAACATGGGTGCCAGGCGAACCTCTCTAGGGAGCTCATTCCACAGCTGGGGTGTCACAGCAAAGAAGGCCCTCCTCTTGGTAGCCGCCTGCCTCACTTCCTTTGGCAGGAGCTCACAAAGAAGGAGCCCTGAAGATGATCTTAGTGTCCGGGAAGGTACATATGGGAGGAGGTATTCCTTCAGATAACCTGGTCCCAAGCCGTTTAGGGCTTTGAATTTTAATACCAGCACTTTGAATCAGGCTCCGACATGGACTGGCAACCAGTGATGCTGGAAAAGGATTGGCATAATGTGGTCTTCTTGGCCAGTCCCCGTTAACAGTCTTACTGCCTTGTTTTGTACCAGCTGAAGTTTCCGGACCATTTTCAAAAGCAGCCCCATGTATAACGCATTGCAGTAATCCAGACGGGAGGTTATTAGACAACTGTAGCTAGGCTATCTCTGTCTAGATAAGGATGCAGTTGGTATATCAGCCTAAGCAGATAAAAGGTGTTCTTTGCCATCAACAGGGTCACATTCCTCCTGTCCCTCGCCCAGCAAAGGTCATCACAAGGTGATCAAGGCCATTTCTGTTCCAAACCAGGCCTGAAGCCTGATTGAAATGGATCTAGATAATCCGTTTCATCCAAGAGTGCCTGGAGTTGTCCTGCAACTACCCACTCAAGTACCTTGCCCAGGAAGGGGATGTTAGTCACTGACCTGTAATTGTTAATGTCCTCTTGGTCCAGGTTAGGCTTTTACAGGAGTGGTCTGATTACCACCTCTTTTAAAGAATCCAGCACCACTCCCTCCCTCAGGGACAAATTTACAACCTTCTGGACCCAGCCAGCGATCCCCTCCTTTTCAGTGTAATGAGCCATGAAGGGCAAGGTTCAAGCACACCGGTAGTTGACTGGATTTCACACTTCAAATGTAAAAATAGTAAATTCTAGCCACCAATCTGAGTGACTATTATTATTCCTTTCAAGCCTGTTAAGCAGGACATGGACAAACTTTGCAGAATTAAAGCCAACTGTAAGTTTAGGCAGGAGTAAGTCCACTTGTTTAATCAATAATAATAATAATAAATAATAATAAATAAAAATATATATTTATTACCCGCCTCCTCCAGATCGAGGCGGGGAACAACATAGAACCCAAAAATATTATAAAAAACATAAAATTGATTAAAACATATAAAACCAATACATTGTTCAAATAACAGCCAGACTTCTTAAAATTTGACTGAGTAGGCCTGCCGGAAGAGATCAGTCTTTATAGCTTTTTTTAATTCAGAAAGACTGTTAAGTTGGCGAATCTCTCCCGGCAGGCCATTCCACAGTCTGGGAGCAGCAGAAGAAAAGGTCCTCTGGGTAACAGTTGTCAATCTAATTTTGACTGGCTGAAGTAAATTCTTCCCAGAGGACCTGAGTGTGCTGGGCGGATTATACAGGAGAAGGCAATCCCACAAGTAACTTGGACCCAAACCATGTAGGGCCTTAAAGGTAATAACCAATGCTTTATACTTCACCCAGAAACTAATTGGCAGCCAGTGGAGTGATTTTCAAATTGGTGTAATATGATCACCTCTAGGTGTACTGGTGACCAATCTGGCTGCCATATTTTGAACTAGTTGAAGTTTCCGGACTAGGCACAAAGGTAGTCCTATGTAGAGCGCATTGCAGAAGTCGAGCCTTGAAGTTACCAGTGCGTGCACTACCATCTTTAGGTTTCCAACTCTAGGAAGGGGCACAGCTGGTATATCAGCCGAAGCTGATAGTAGGTACTTGTAGTAGAAGTGAAGAATTGCATTAGGAAATCAGAAGCTGAAAAATCTAATTGAATCCAAGGGAGTTGGCAGTAAACACCTTGAGTTCAGGCTAGACCCCCCATCAACTCTCGCCAACATAGCCAATGGTGAGGGTTGATAGGAGATGTAGGCCAAAAGATCTGGAGGACCACTACTTGCCCACCTTTTGCTAGAGGAGCAAGAGTTCAAAATCCAAGAAATCAGATCTCTCAAGAAGCCATTGATGGGCAGAAGAACATGGCAGAAGACCAGGACAGAGACAAGAATAGTTACCATCTTTTTACCCAGCAGAGGTGCTTTGCCTGGCAGGTAGAAATTCAACAGATGCCACCATATGGCCCTAAGCCATCACTACTAAGAAACGCTGGCCTGGAAATGCTATTAATATAATTCTCTTTTAATGTTGCCAACTTTTTTTTTTACTGTTCCCGTGCCTTTAGCAACAGCCTGACACACAGAAATTAGGCAAGTTTGGCATAGAGATTAAACTTCTCCTGGCATGGAGATGAAGTTGCAGGAAACACTTTGCCTGCTTAATTGCTGCATGCAAGGCTACGTTAAAGGCACAGGAGCAGTAAGGTTAGCAATCAAGGCAAGCATCACATGACAGGATTAACATACTTGTGATGGCCAGGCATGAACATTCAGGGACCTTTAACCTGCTCATAGCCTTTTAAGTGCCTTCTTTCAGATGATAACTCAAAGACACTGGCCATGGAAGCCTGGAGCAATTTATCAAAGCAACGGCTCATGCCTTTTGGGGCTGGCTACCCGGATGAGTGCCAGCTTCTCAACAATGCCCTCATCATTTGCTCCAAGCTGTAGCCTCTCCTACTTCAGTCTAGCATTCAGGGTAATATGAGTAAGGCATTGTAATAGCCTTTGATAAACACAGCCTAGGGTGAAGGCCTCTTTGTAAGGGAAAGCTCTCTTGTCTGACCTGAGTTCTTGGGAGCAATCTGGAGCAGCAAGAACAGCCAGCTATCTACTGTGCCTGGATTAAGTAACCAATTGGCTTTCTGCCCTGGCACTGGGGCAAATTAGTATTCAGCTCACAAAGAGAGAGAGAGAAAAACAGCAGGATTATAGGGAGCAAACAGAATAATGTTCTTCTGCGTATCCCTCACTCCACTCTTCCGAAATCATTTTCACTGTCTAAGACATCCTTCCCCAACCCGGTGTCCTCCAGATGTGCTGGGCTACAACCCCTATATTCCCTGGCCAGCATGGGCACCAGGTTAGGAACGGCTGGTCTGTTGGACCATCATCTCAGGGCCACTTTCAATACTCAGCAGCAAACATGGGGCTGTTGGGAAGACAGCTTGCAGAGAAGTGAAGCACATGCTTAAACCTTTCCCCTGATGCTGCTTTTCCCATATGCATGCAAAGACAAGTAGCCCTAAGTTGCTTCTCCCCACCTTGATGCAGCAAACATCTGGGGGAAGGGGGTGGCAGGGGAAAAGCAGCAGACAGGGAGAGGGGTTAACACTGCCTCTGAATGGCAAGCTGTCCCTCTCCCATGGTACCACTTCCCTACAGAGAGATGGTGGTGAGGATTCCCAGCCTCCATGCTTGCTTCTAAATATTCAAATCTCTAGTGGGGGGGGGACCCTCTCCAAGCCTCACCTCCCTGGCCTGGATGCTACTGCGGGCTTGGGGAGGAGGCGAGGGAGAGAAATCCCCATGTCTCTGATCAAAGATCAGAGATGACATGGGGATTTCCCTGGGAGAGGCACTGCCTCCTAGTCTGCAGGCACTTGCATGAGCTGGTCCTGAAAGAGTCTGCCAAGCCCCTCCCCATGCCATTCACACTCCAACTGGGACACAAGTGGCATGGGAAGGGGGTGCCCAACTCAGCCAGAGCTTGCAAGAGATGGATCCTGCAAGTGCCAATTTCATTTCTCCATACACAGAGAGATATGGAGGAAGGAAAAGTGGGTGGGGCCTGATGATACCATGGGAGGGGCTTAAGGGCCAGGTCATTCAGCCTGCCAGTTGCATTCGGAGGGGCAATCCAGCCCCCAGACCAAATGAGGTTGCCCACCCTTTGGTTTAAATTATCCCTTAGAAAGTGAAAAATAGTATTTCCAGACATCCCATTATGTTAAACACTCCAAAATGACCTCTCTCTCACCCCAGAATAGGCTGGTCATTTGTCTATCATCTAGCCAAGTGGAAAGAAGATTTTTACCATGGAGTAGGTGCAGATGTGTGACAAAATGTTTCACTAATGTGAGTCCTCTCAAGTCAAGTGAAAAATATCCCTATAAGAGACTCCAGCACTTCTGCCAAGGTACAATCCTCAAAGCAAGCAGTGAATTTTCCTTAGGAAAGGGATGGTCAATGTTTCCTTACTAGTTGTTTTCCTTTGTTCACTGAAGTAGAGGAGAGTTTTCTCTTTGTTTTTACTTTGTTTCCTCCTGATCAACGTACCGGTGTCGTCTTGGCTTTTCTATTCACACCTGACTTCTCACCAGTATTAGTTGTTGACCATGGCAGCAGAGCTCTTAAGTGAAGACTGTTAAGGGACTTTCATAACTCTTTCAATAGGTTCCACAAATATGTTGGATATATATTATTATATTGCAGCTTCTGTTTGGGTGTGAATGAATGGCTTTTACAGTATGGAGATGTGACATTGACAGAAATCAGAGTTGTCCACATGTTTCTACAGGGTGCCTCAGCAAACTGGTGGAATCACCGGCACTTCCAGCATCACGCCAAACCAAACATCTTAGAGAAAGACCCAGATGTGAACATGCGGCATCTCTTTGTCCTGGGAGATACACAGCCTGTTGAGGTAAGAAGAGGGGATGTGAAGTCAAGTTGCATTTACGTTGGAGCACCTGAGTTTCAAGATTTCAGAGGAGTAATCTGCGATGGCAAACACAGCAGAGTCCTATGGCAAACAGAATGGCATGTCAGTTTCATGGGGCAGAGTCTACCTTTTCATCTAGATTTTGTGACATCAATCATGTTCTGTAGTGAACAGCTGGCATTCACATTCTATGGTGTAATAGTGACCGTGTCAATTTCTGAACTTTGTGGAGATACAGATTAAACAATTAAATATTGGACCCAGAGACATGTGGTGGCCACTTACAATCTCACCTCGGTTGCACTCGTGTGTGGAGTTTGTCATCTCTAGTTACTGCCAAATGGTGATGCAACCTCTGGACTGGCTCAGAGTCATCCAGTAAACTTCCATGGCCAAGTGGGGACTAGAACCTGGATCTCCTGCCTCCCAGTCCAACACTCTAGGCACCACACACACTTATCTTCAGCTACACATGCACAGTTTGAACCAGCACACATGGTTTTAATGTGGGAACCAGCTCTTACAACAGGAAATCTATGCCTTTTGTAGTTGGCTAAGAATAGGGTACCTACAAGAATAGGTAATAACATGTAACGCTTTGGTCCTTGGATACTTCCTGTGGAAGTTGCTGGAACACCGCAGCAGTATGCGGTGGTCTGTGTTGGCTTGGCCTAGAAGTGCAGTGAGCTCCCGCTGGTGAAAACAAATACAAAATTTAGGGTTGGAAGCTGGTGGCTCGGATGTCAGTGGGTGGTGAATCCACTCCAGGTTTCATTTATTTATTTATTTATTTATTTATTACATTTTTATACCGCCCAATAGCCGAAGCTCTCTGGGCGGTTCACAAAAATTAATTTGTTTCAAATTAATTAATCAAATTAAACTTAAATTAATTAAGTTTCAGTCAGAACTTTAAGGGAGCTATCCATGGTGCCCCACTGACATTGGAGCCACCAGCCTCCACTCATTCAGCAGAGCTCTCTGTGATGATTTGCATCCCCTGGAAACCCGCATTATGGTTGCCACAGCAACTCTTGAGTCCGCAACACATGCCATTACAGTGCACAGGAAGAAAATGTTGCAATTGAATCCAACATCTCAGCAGCGATATACTGAATATTTTAAAAGGCTGGGGGAAGTAAATAATTAATACATATCAAAGCGTGTGTCATACTTTCCACAACGATTGGGATAAAAATATCCTAGAGCAGCCAGTGGGTGAAGAAGACTTAAAACAACTACAATAAGCAAGGTAATAATAATAGTGTCTCAGCCGACCTTTCTGGCATGGAAAAACTTATTCAAGGCCTGTCCTGGAAGGAATGCCCAAAATGTGACACATCCACATAAGAAACCCAGATTCAGTGAACAGTGGGGAGGGTGGTCGATTTTTGTATGTGCTTTGTTATATTTTGACCATTTTTACACAGGCTTGAAGCTAGCTAGTCAAGACTGAGGGATGATAAAAAAAAACTGATGCAACCTTATGCAACCTGTATTTTGTGATGGGCAGGAAAGCTCTTTGATCGTTGCTTCTAGAGAACGAGCTGCCCTCAACAACAGGTTGATTTGGCTTGACTCAGCATGTCCAAACAAAATAAATAATGGAGTTATGCCAACCTTCAGTGCTGTTTCATTTAGATCCAAACTGTATGTTACATGAATTACACAGCAGCTTGTCTTTTGTCTTATTTATTCATTTATTTACTTATTTATTGCATTTCCACACCGCCCAATAACCGAAGCACTCTGGGAGGTCCCACTCTAGTGTAAAAGAAATGATGTTTTGTTTTACTTTAGTGTAAAACAAAAGACAAAACATGTGCGACCCTGGTTTGGATAAGAGGGAAGAATTAAACCTCCCCCACCCCACACAACAGTTAGTTGTTTTTAAAAATGCTGTCAGCCTTTCGTAAGATGCTTTTGGTGCCATTTCCAGGCAGCACATCCTCAAGTTTAGAAAGGAAAGATGTTCGTTCTCAATATGCAGTCTGAAATAACTGTTTAATATGCATGTTTTATGGTGTGGGATCCCTGAAGTAAATCATTCTTCGGAGCTTTCCTTGACCGATTCACGCAATGATGTTCCCATCCAAAACACATACATGCTTTGGGATATTTGCACATCCTCACAAACCCCCTGGGATTGAGTCGAGCCAAAGAAGGTACAGGGAAGGGGCATCTAAGGTAACTGGGAGGACAAAGCATCTTTCTTATGAAGCGGGGATAACCTAGTTGGAGTTTTTTAGTAAAGGGAAAAACCCAAGCAGGCATGATAGTGTTTTATACAATGACAAACTGTCTGATGAAAGGGAGGATAGAGAAATCACTCTCAAAATACTATCGGTAGACTTTTTTCCATAGAAGCATATGTCACAGTAAATCTGTCAGCCTTAAGGTGCCACAAGACCATGTTGCTTTTGCTACAACCTCTGGAAGAGGATTTCTTGTGAAACGTATTGGCAGTAGTTTCTAGAAATGAACTGAATCTCCCCCCCCCCCCACAATGCAGAATTAATTTGGGACATAATCTTGTGCATGTTTAGACAGAAAAAAGGCCTACAACTCCCAGCATAGTTGGCTGGGGAATGCTGGGAGATGTAGGACTTTTTTCTGTCTAAACATGCATAGGATTGCACCCTTGCAGCATTTATTACCTTACAACATTTGATGGTTACCAAACTGTTTAGAAGATGAGAAAAAATCATGGAGAATATGTCTACCATTGGCTATTAGCCACAATAGTTGGAAATTAAGGTTTCATGGGCCAAGGTTACCTCTAATTCCCAAATGACCAAGAGAAGCAAAAGAAGTTGGTTGTCCCCATCATGCCCTTATTGTGGGTTTCCATGTGATACTTGGCTGACCATTAGCAGACACACAGTGCTGGGCCAGGATGAGTATGGGTCGGACCCAGCATAGCAATTCTTAGGTTCTTACGCACACCAGATCAGGGGTGGAATTCGGGAGCAGGGGGCTACTTAGCTATTTTAAAGCAGGGGTGTGCAACATGGGGCCTAATTCCTTGTGGCCCTCAGTCTAAGTTCAAAATCCTTCTATGTATGATTAGTTCACCCCCTGGCAAGAGTTGTTTGTCCCTTCCCTGGCAACCTGCATGGGCAGGAAGAAAGAGGGAGAGAGTTGTTGTATTCCGCTTTGTCGTTGTTTTACAGAAAGGCCTCTCTGAACAATGGAGTGCTTCTAGATGAGGGTTTTAATGTTCAGTGGCCAGGTCTCAAATTTGGAATGTACAGAGGTTTCAGACCATGTGATCATTCATTTGTAGGCCTCCCATATTTCCCACAGCTGCTTCCATCTTTGTTCTTATCCCAGAAAATCTGTTAAGGAGGAAAAGAGCGGAATACCAGCATAATCTTTTTGCAGGAGTGTATAAGTAGGGTGGCCATATGGAAAGGAGGACCGGGCTCCTGTATCTTTAACAGTTGTATCGAAAAGGGAATTTCAGCAGGTGCCATTAGTATGCATGCAGCACCTTGTGAAATTCCCTCTTCATAACAACTGTTAAAGCTGCAGGAGCCCTGACCATTTGACCAGAGGTAAAAGAGGGCAGGGCTCCTGCAGCTTTGACTGTTGTGGTAAAGAGGGAATTTCACCAGGTGCTGTATGCATACAAATGACACCTGCTAAAATTCCCTTTTCTCTACAACTGTTAAAGAGACAGGAGCCTTGTCCTCCTTTCCATATGGTCACCCTAGGATAAGAAAATATGCCACTTGGTGATTGCAGCCATAAAGCCTGATCTCTTCCAGCAGGCCTACCCAGTTGAATTTTAAGATGCCTTTTTAATGGTGTGCTGCTTTTAATGATGCACTGGTTTTAAACGTTTGAATTAGTTGTATGTATTTTATGGTATTTTTATTTGTGTTGTACCCTGCCTCGATGCAGAGGGAGAGGCGGGTAAGAAACAAATATATTATTATCGTCATTATTAATATTATTATTTTGTGCCTCGCACAGCGAATTCTCTAAAGAGCTTTTACTTCCCTCCCTACCTTTTGCCTCTTTCTGTTTTTCGTCTTCTAAACCTTTTCTTCACAAAAATAATGGAATTGAAAGCATTTGAGGTCATTTTAAAGTAGCTCCTGCTTTTGCCCATTCTACACTGGTTCTCAATCCCTCCTTAATGAATTGCTTCCTGACCCTTTGTTCTCTCCTGAAATGAACAGATTTGTCTTAATCACACACACTCCCTCACTACAGTCAGATACTTAAGGGATTCTACTATGCCGCTTACTTGTTTGTGTTAAAAACAATTGCATAGCTGCAGAATTCTGATCTAATGAAATACAAGTATTGTGGGAGAAACGTTAATATGTGACTGCTTAGTGCTCTCTTGAGTGTATGTGTGCAGATGCAGTGGGGGGCAGAAGGACATGCACTGAGGCTTTCTGTTAAAACACAAGTGCAAACGAAGGGAAGCAATTCCCTACTCCTGAAGTCTTCCAGCCGGGGACATGAGGAAAAGGCAGTCTACTGCTTTTATTTCTTGGAAATAATCTTAGGGCTCCATCACACCAGTGTTTTATTGCACTCTCATCATGCCTGCTTTGCCGTTTTGCAGCACAGTACTCACATGACGCCGTGTCTGTCCTGCAGTCACCCCGCCTTTCCCCCTCCATTTTCTGTGTTTTTCTAGAGCGGGGAAAGTCCATGCAGGATTAAAGTGCCCTTCCGCCTCCGTGTATTGCCATCCTCATGCTATGTCCTTTGCTGTGTGTGTGTGTTCTGCTGATGAAAGAGGAGGGTGGGGCGGTTCTCTTCCTTCAGCTTGCCATGTTGAACAAACGGACTTGTGCTGACTCAGTTGTATCTTTTGCTGCTCCAACCCCACTCTCATTGCCCACAGAAACAGCACCCAGCCGATAAAACATTAAATCGGTAAAATGCTAAGACAACAAAGTCAGAGCAAGGGGTGGGGAGGCGCCCAATGAACTGGAGGGGGAAGGAGAAGGGGCGGGGCGGGGTGGAGTGGGAGAGCAAACAAGCAAAAGGCGATACCACAGATACATGTGAAAGGGGCCATTAGCTTGACGCACTAATGAAACAGAGGTGGAAATCACTGAGGCAAACCATGAAAAAAAAGGAGGTGTGATGAAGCCCTTGTGTATAAGGCAGAGCTGCAATGCTTGTGCTGTAATCCAAGGCAGTTGTTTTGTTTTATTTGTGCGCAACTAACCATATATATATGTGTGTGTGTGTGCGCATGCGCATTCAAACACTGTACACACACCTGGAAGATTGAAGTTGTTCACCTTTATCTGGCTGGCAGTGCTCTAGGGAGGGGAAATCCAGGTTTCCCAGAATCAGCACCAGGAGCGGAAGAAGCAAGAATCCGCACCAAGAGCGAAAGGAGCCAGTGTTGTTTAGTACGGGTGGTGGGCAGAAGGGGAGAACCCACTGGAGAGACCCACTCTGGCTCCTTCCTTCACTGCAAAAAGATCAGAGGAGGAGAAGATGGCGGCACTGCCCAGAGCGGGACTGAAAAGCTACCTTTGCTCAGATGCACACATTTGCCATGCCAAGGGCTTGGTCTTTGGGCATGGGTGAAAGGTTCTCCGCAGGAGTGCTGAGAAACAGCTGCTTCAAAATGTCGAGTGAAGGAGTGGGTGAGGGATGGAGCATAGCGAGATGCACACACCCCAAAAAGCATGTGACCCCCTGAAGTGTGGGCAGCTAATGGCAATTCTGCTCGTAGTTTACAGGGAAACAAATGCTTGGTAGTGCAAAGAGCCCTCTTTCTGGAAACCGCTTTGGGGTCCTCGGAAATAGCTTAGTTTGGGACCCATGAGGAGGAACGTGCCATGAGGGAAGTAGAAAGAATCAGGGCAGCAGCATCAGAAAGAATGGGGTTAAGATTACATGAGGCCTGTATACAGTACACTCCTTATTCATGTATTAGGTAATCAGACAGGTTCCTTCTTAACACATTTAAGCCCTCCGGCACGATTAAACACTTGGTTGCTATCTGCTCTTGATCTGGCATACCTTGCAGGGTTTATACTTATAATTTATTTTTATTGGTCTTAGGACAACAGCTGCTTATTGTCCTCTGATTCTCCTGCCTTCCTTTTGATTGCTAAAGACTTGTAATAAGACATGCTGGTGTTCTGAAATGTTTTAGCAAACACACTTTCACCACGTAAACAAAGCAAAGGTAGCCGAAACAGCCAGAAGAAAATCTCCAAAATCCATGTTGCTGTAATACCCTTTTGAGAGCTTTTATATTGTATTTTATATTATGGTTTTATACTGTTGTTTTATACTTTGAATGTTTTTAATTTTTGTGAACCACCCAGAGAGCTCCGGCTATTGGGTGGTATAGAAATGTAATTATTAAATAAAATAAATAATAAATAAATAGGCTAACCAAAACATCACACACACACACACCAAAATTGTTTTTGAGATACACAGATCTCTTCATCTGGCAAGATGCCATAAAAGGCAAGTCGGGGGTGGGAGGGGAAAAAGTGATTAGATAGTGATGTCACATCAGACTACTTCAGACTACTCCCAAGGTGTAATATGAGAAAAGTCTTCAGATAGTCCCCATCTAGTCACTTTTTACCCACCCCCACCCCACCCTGCCCCAACTGGAAGTGGAGAGGGCTTGACAAATCTCCCTAGGGAGTGAGATCAGAGCCCCCACTGAAAAGGTCCTATTTCTTTCTTCTCCTTCAGTACGGAAAGAAGAAGCTGAGATTCCTCCCTTACAACCACCAGCATGAATATTTCTTTTTAGGTGAGTATCTTTCCACTTCCCTACATGTAGAGAAAGCAGAAGGCAGCGGGCATGTTTACAGTTCCTTCCTGCTTAAACATAGGCCTTAGTTAGACCTAAGGATTATCTGAGGACAATGGAGGGATCGTCCTTGCCTGGTCCTGGGATCCCCTGTGTGTCATCTGGATGCACAGAGATGATCCCGGGATATAGGCCTGGTCTAGCTAGGGCCATAGTTATTCTAGCAAGCCACTCTGGGTGTGCATATTAAGTTCCCTCCTTGCAAATATCCAATATGCAGCAATAGGGTAATGTTCCTTTCAATCACTTGTGAGTTTCCATGGCATTCCATGTTTAAAAACTCACCGAATCCAGTCAGGACCATGCCATGTATTTCTCTCTTGACTCTTTATATTTTCAGAGCATTATTTCATATTTATCCCACACATTTCCCAAGAAGCTTAAGGCAGCATACATGGTTCTCCTCCCTTCTCCTGTTTTATCTTCACAACAATCCTGTGAGGTAGCTTAGGCCTTAGCTAGACCTAAGGTTTATCCCGGGGTCATCCCTGCCTGCTCCCGGGATATCCTGTGTGTCATTTACATGGGATGATAGCAGGATCAACCTTCGGTCTAGCTAAGGCCTTAGGCTATGACGTAGTGACAAGCCTATAGTCACCCAGTGAGATCCATGGCTGAGTGGAGATTTGAATATGGGTTTCCTGAGCCAACAGGAACTACTATGTCACATGGGCTGTCATGCAGCTCTTTTGTTGTCCTTGAGATGTAAAGAATAAATCTAGCTGGTTTATAACCCGTAATTAAACTGGTTTCAAGAGCGGTTGTTGCAATTTGAAAGCTAAGCAAGTCAAAGCAAATCAAGTGAATGGATGTAAGAGCTGATCCCAAAGTTCAGAAAAAGCAAGTGACAAGAGTTCACTTGGTACGGTAGTATTTCAGGTGGGGGTTCCATCTTTAAATAAGCACACAACTCAAAAATTCTCTGTACATGGGAAGCTAGTATGTCAAAGAGAAAGCTAGACTACAGGTTTCTCTCTGAGGTGCTTTTTTTTAATATAGTAAAATATTCAAGCATGGCATCACCCACCTGCATTTTGAAGTGCTACAGCCCCAGAAGGGTGAATTGTTGTTTTTCTGAAGCTATACAAGCTGCAATCCTTTCTGGAATGGTCCAGCGGTAACCTAAACTCTTTAACATCTTGAACTGTTGGAGAGAACACAGACCCAAACAGAATCTCTTCCTGAGAGAGAATTTCACTATAGGCATTATTATTATTATTATTATTATTATTATTATTATTATTATTATTATTATTCCCCAGGCCTCCATTTTGTGCCCCATGCTTGCCTGCCTCCTCTAATGCTTCTGCTTCTCCTTTCAGTTTTTCCACCTCTCCTCATTCCAGTTTACTTCCATATGCAAATCTTCACGACCATGTTCAAACACAAGTTATGGGTGGTAAGTGAAAGATCCCCCACGTCCTGCATTGCCTTCATTACACCTCATTTCGCAGGAGCCTAATTCTCTGGGCCATTTCAAGAAAATCTTATTGGGGGAGGAGAAGATGCCTACGCAATGTGCAGAGGTATCTCTCTGCACATTGCGTGCAAGTGAGCCCAGGCGCAAGCAGGGGGAGATGTACTGCCTGCCATGCGTAATCTCTTCCTTCTCTCCCTAGGACCTGGCCTGGGCCTTCAGTTATTACATACGCTACTTCATCACATACATCCCATTCTATGGAGTTTTGGGATCCTTGTGTCTCCTCACCTTTGTCAGGTAGGATTGAGGAGAAGTGACCCTCTTTCTGAACCCCTTTCTTCTAGCAGTGGGCTGAATACATCATAACTGAAGTGTGCTCTCAGAGTAACCTAATTGCATTCTTGTCATGTCCTGCTTCTTCATACCCCTAGATCCATTCCTGTTAGCTGTTTGTTTGTTTGTTTGTTTGTTTGTTAGTAATATTTCTATACTTCCCAATAGCCAGAACTCTTGGGGAGGATCTACACTACTGCTTTATAATGGTATTGAAGTGCACTAACAACTGTTGGGGTCCAGGACACATTCCATACACCATTTTCAAACCACGGTGTTATATCCTGCCTGGTATAGATCTGCCCCTGGTTTGCTACACTGTGTTATTAATTCATGTGTACTTATAACCTGCTTTTCAAGGTACTAATCCTTCCAAGGCGGCTTACAAGTAACATTAAGAAACGTTACTAAATTCACAATAATATTAAAATACAGCAACTGATAAGGATCCTTTCCACAGGGTAGCTGGTGGTAGAATCCCCAAGGGGGGGGCAGTCCAATTGGAACAGGAGCCTAAGGTGGTCTTTGCCTCCCTCCAGCTTTGCCCTGGAGTCATCACTGAGTTCTCCTACCTCAACATCTCCTACAACCTACCGCCTTTTCCTTATATTCGTCTCACCCATTTAGCCCTCTTTTCCTGAGGGCTGGCTTGCACATGCAAACCTTCCACTGGATTTCTCTGTAGATGTTTACTGTGCAGTGTCCTCTGAATCAGTTGAACTGGCGCCATTAAACAGCACTGTGTTTGAGGCAACATGAAAGCCTGTTTTCTGATATTATATCTGTGATGAACCATTCAGCAATATGTGATGATCCATTTATCACTTATTGCTGAACTTACCAAGTGAAGAAGCAAGTATGTATGAACCAGGTATTAAAGACTCAATTATTCTGGCAGGCCTTCCCTTTTTAGAATCTTATTGCTGACCATTATATATTATTTTTATGCCGTACGGGTTTATTGATGGTTTTATCTTTTTAAATTGTTCTTAATATTTTTGCGTTACCTATAATATTTTATTGTTTTTATCTTGTTTAAATTGTTTTAACTTTCTGTACCACCTAGGATATTTTGTAAATAGGTAGGGTATAAATTGAAATAACAATAACAACCAACCCTACACATTTTCTATTACCAGAATTATCTCTGTCACCATTATGAAATCCCTTAGAATGCAAAGAGAGAGAGAGAGAGAGAGAGAAGGCTAATCAGCATCCATAATCATCATTAATAGAAGGGTCAATATCTCTGGTATTTAGAGCTCAGTGGAATTCACATGTCACTGAAAGTATCCTTGTAGTGGATAGGTTTGTCTGGTTAAAAAAAGGCTTGGATCATCTACGAATGATGAGGGTTGCTGTGTGAGAAGAGGTGGGGCTTTGAAAGAGCCTCACACATACATCTCTGTCTGAAAACAAGTCCTCTGTTAAGTCGGATGCAAAAGAGAAGAGGAATAAAGGAGTGTGGGGCAGAACTTGACCAGACTGAGTCCAGAGTGCCCCCAGCTCCTTTCATGTCTCAGAGACAACAATCAAGTTTTTCCCAACATGGGGTGGGGGTGAGTGGGGAAACAGGTGACATGAAACTCAAGGCATTTTTCTCTTCTCTTGCATTTTATCCAATCTGGGCAGCTGCCTCTTCTCTATTTAAGACAGAATGTAAATGTGTAAATGACTAAGTATGGTAGATGGATGAAAATGGCTTGTGACATACAAAGTTAGAAGAAAGGACCAGATACTTTTCAAGTGAAAAAGATAAGGAAACTAAAAGCGCAATCCTATGTATGTTTGCATGTTTAAACAGAAAAAGTGGTGGGAATTGTAGGACTTTTTTCTGTCTAAATATGCTTAGGACTGCAGCTTATAGAAGCCAACATTATCAGAGCTACAGGAGACAAAATACAGTTAACCTCTTTCTTGACCGTTGTTGAGCCTATCACTACTCAGGATTAATATGTCCAGATGTATAAGGTTGAGTCCTTATGTGTGTTTGTGTCTTCTTTTTTTAATAAAGGTTTATGGAAAGTCACTGGTTTGTTTGGGTCACACAGATGAATCATATTCCAATGGAAATTGACAATGAGAAGCACAGAGACTGGCTCACCGCTCAGGTAAACTTTGTAGTCTGAGTTACTAGAGATTATATAGTCTGAGTTCCTTCCAAAGTGCCGATTGGGGACAGTCACTTACGAGGGAGGCTGGAGGTGGCACTGGCAAGATTGCAAAAAGTGGCACACTCTTGCCAAGCAGCTCTGTAGCCACTTGGCACAAGTCTTGAGAATCAGCTATTCTTAACAACACTACTACAAACCATAGGTTCTCAGGGTGTCTTATTCACGCAAAACAATCCATGCTGAAACACCTGCACCAGGTTCATATGATAAACCATGCTGACACTAACACAGCTCACAACCCACCATGGCTTATTGTGATGTGCAAACCCAGTCTCTGAGAGTAACGGTGCCTTTGGCTTCAGCTCAACAGAAGGTAACTTTAATGCTTATTAAACTTGTCTTCCGTTGAGTTGAATAGATAGGATCATAGATAGGATATCTGACCATGAGGCCCAACTCTGTAAATACCTTCTTCATACAAAGTAAAACTAACTAAGAAGCTGGAAAGCCCGATCTCTGCCAGAACTAACCTTTGACATTTCATTTCTGAGGGAAACTGGAGCATTCCCCATTCAGGTGTTGATCAGTGTGAGATTTTGGACAACTTCACTACAACCTTCCTGGGAGTTCTTTGCTGCCAACTACAAGCAGTGCTGAATGTTGAAGTGCAAGTGCTCGTAATGACACATCCAAGGAGAGTCCAAAAATGCAAGCAGTTGTGTTGAATCTTCTGTCTGTGTATTACATATGCTTTTTGTAAACTAATGGACCTTAATTACCCATTCAAGATCAAGCCACCCCCAAATAATTTGCCATCAACAGGGATAGCTCACAATAATATATTGTTGCTGGGAAAATCCATGTTCTCGGGTGCTACTGTGAGGATTTCAGCTAAGCTCAGAGGGAACAGAGAAGTCTGAGGTGGGTGGCAGGTGACACCATCATCCCTGATGATCAAAAGCCTAGATACATTTGAAGTGGCTCCGGATTTAACATATCAGAACCACTTCCAACAATACATTTCTTCGTTTGGGTTTCAAAACCCACTAAACCAATTTAAAACATTACAGTGGCCATGTGAAGAACACTTAGCGTGTAAGCATTTCATGTGACCTCTGTCACCTTTAAATCAGGTGGACCCATGGAAGCCTTTGTGCACATCTAAAAGGTATCCGCCTTGAGTCCCAGCACTGGGGAAAAGGTGGGATATAAATAAATATAATAATAACATCTTTGGATTGCAGCCTTAGAGTACTAGATTGCAGAGTGTGCTACTAGAACTACAGATAATGCCAGAAGCGCAGAGCTTGTGAAGTCCACTTGATCTGGGCCTTATAAAAATTCAACTTTTTGTCTCTTTGCCTTTTGCAGTTGGCAGCTACCTGCAATGTTGAACAGTCTTTTTTCAATGACTGGTTCAGTGGGCACCTGAATTTTCAAATAGAGCACCAGTAAGTATTCAGTGTTTGGAGCTGAAGCTTTCTCAGTGAGAGTAGACACATGCGATGAAATCATAATTCTCTGGGAAACTGCAGAACCCCAAAAGTGGGAGGAGGAGGAGGATTCTATCTCACCTTTCTGCACTGGGTGCCCAAAGTGTCTCAAACCAACAACAAATACGATAAAAAAGCACATTACACATAGTTTAGGTGTTTGCCATAGAAAATAGAAACCAGTTGCTCAGGACATCACAGCATGGGACAACTTTTGCTAATGTTTCAATGCTGGATGGTCTACACTAGTAGAGGCCGAGGGCTGTGATGTCAATGGAGTGGGTGAATCCACTCCAGGTTTCAGTCAGAACTCCTTTAGAGTTCTGACTGAAACCTGGACTAGATTTACTGCCCCACTGGCATCAGAGCCATCAGCCTCCATTGATGGTGCCCCTTTCCCTTAGCCATGCACACCTGCAGCAGAATAGGGTGGTGAAGGTGGTGGACTGGGCTGTTCTATTCCTGGCTCCAGGAAGGGTGCCATTTTTGAATACTTCCCCATGTAAAAACACTTCCCTACAAGAACTAGTATATCAGCGAGAAATGTTCTAGCCCAGAATGCCCCTTACAGTGTTAGTTTTGTATTAGCAAACATTGTTTTTCTTTCTTTTTTAAACAGAACAGCATTCTAACATATGATAAACAACCCACAGTCTAAAGTGGTACACTCTATGCTACCACCTCAGGACTCTGCTGCCTCATTTCTGCTGCTGGTGTAGACCAGGAGTGCAAGGGGGCACAGTCATTTCCCCCATGACTGCTGCTCCAGGGGATTCCTCATGCTTTCTCCTTTTATTTTAGCCTGTTTCCCACAATGCCGCGCCACAACTACCACAAGATAGCACCATTGGTGAAGTCACTATGTGCAAAGTATGAAGTCCCATATGAAGAAAAATCTCTTCTGAAAGCATTCTCAGATATTGTTGGGTAAGAACCATGGTAGGGAAAGTCCATCTGACCACCTAGGGCATAGCTAGATGGGGCGATATCCTAGTGATCGCCCCGAGATCATCCCAAATGACTCACAGGGCATCCCGGGAGCAGGGAGGGATGATCCCTCCCTTGCCCCGGGATATCGCCCTACAGTTCTACCCTGCTTTTTCCGTGGTCTCGGGATGATCCGTTGCGGTTTGCACGCAACATTGCAGCCACCATTTTGTTTTTGCTTTTTAAAGACGAAGGAGTGTACGGGCAAAAATGGTGAGTAATGTTTTAAAATAACTAAATTTCCTTGCTCCCCCACCCCACCTCCAATGGGCACCGAGCTCCTGAGGAAAATATAATAGAATGGTGTGTGTACTATCCTGAGGTTTTGGGGGGCAGAGCAAGATACAAATGCAACAAATACATTGTTAATAAAAGGAATGTCAAGGAGAAAAGGAAGAGAGAAGCAGCTCATGGACTGCTTGATGCCAATCGTTTTAGCAGATGGGTGGCCCTTTACAATACACTAGAACTCCCAAAAAAGATGTCACTCAAGACAAGTGAATGGGCCTTGCTCTTTAAAGAACCAGTGGAATTCACCATAGCAGTGACCGTAAGCATGTCTTTTAAAATCCAGATTTGGGAGGAGGGTTGTCATATTGGCCTCCAGAAGGGGTTGGGGCCGGATCTGGGTGAATATTCTAGCCTAGAGTCCATGATAATGGTGTAATCTCATGCCTTTCTTCTTCTTCTTCAGGTCCCTAAAGAAATCTGGTGCACTCTGGTTGGACGCCTACCTCCATAAATGAAGATCTCAAGGAGGGGGAAGGAGTTAGCAATGGGCAGGGGTGGTGGGGTGGGATCACATGTCTGTTCTTATTGTTGCATTTCAGTCTGTATCGGTGTACACAGTTTGAAGGGCATTTCCTGTTATTGTGAAATTGATGCTGGGGTGGGTTCGGGGGACCTGTTTAAAATCAGAGAGGGTTTCAGATTGGGGTACTGTCAATAGAGGATGAATTGAAAACACTAGTCTTCTTAACACTTGATGTCTGAACATTGGCCCAGTAGGTGGGATGCTTTTAGGGGAGGCAGATAGGGGAGTGAATAAGCAAATTGGCAGAGACTCCCGTGGTCCCCTTCCTGAGACTTATTACTATAGTCCCATCTTTAGTCTCTCAGGCGCTAGGTTCACATGTGCAGCTTTTTCAGAAACAGTCCAGCTTCAGGCAGCTTCTGCATCTGTTTGAACTGCAGAAAAAGAATACAAGAAGCATGGATGGCCCCTTTAAAGAAATAAGCTTAAATGAACTTCGGTCCCATTCCCCTGAATAATGCTGGCATAAGAGAGGATGGAAAGGCAAGATAAGTTGAATGATAATAAGAATTACTATTTGTGAAACACCTAAAAAACACAAAAGTGGATGCTTTAAACAATACAGAAAAATACAGGCCCCACCTGAGGGCGTACAGTCGGAGACCAAAAATGCCAGAAATAGACCTTTTAAAATAATAATAATAATTGCAGAACAAAGTATTGTCACCCGTCTAATGGAGAATTCTCTTGGGGGAAATTCTCTACTCTTCGGAGAATTCAAAGGCACAGCTACAAGCAGCAAGTCTATGGCTCAATTCAGACAACACATTTCTCAATGGTGGTTTTAGAACTCCACGGTGGAGTTTTTACACCACTTTTGAAAACTATTGCCTGGCGGGAAAACTCCACGCAGAATATCCATGAGTTTCTACACAACCGTTGTGTGGCAGGCTCTGTGGACTTTTCCGTTGAGTTGACATTTCCCACTGGCTACAGAGTTTCCTGGCAAGAGCAGCAAAAGGAGTGAGTGCTGCTCTAGGAGAGCCGCCAGGATTTATTTTATTATTATTTTTTTGCAGCAATGGCTGATGGGTTACCATCAGGAGGACCAGGGGAGAGTTTTCACACTGCGTTGACTAACATGTTGTCTGAACTGAGCCTATGCCTGTCTACACTGCTGGGGCTTTGCATACATGTGGAAGTGTGTGTTGGTGTGCACATGTGTTTGCACATGCGTGTGTTTCCTGACTTCTCCCTCTTTCTGATTGCCACAATGCTTCAACACAACAGCATGTACTGAGCTTGCATTGAACTTTCTGCAGGTCCGTTCCTATTCTCTATAATGGGGCTGCACAAATCTGTGCTGTGCCCATTCACCATGGATCAGCGAGGCTGATCCAACTGAGGGCTGTGCATGCATGGAAGCAGATGTGTGCATCCCTGAATGGGTAGGGAATCATGCACATAAATAGAGGCTGCATCTGTGATTCACCAACATATGCAGCTCCAGTTGCAGACTGGATTTCACAATGGGCCACAGCAGTGGCTTCTATTTAGCCTTCTCCTACTCTCTCCTGCCTGAACAGCTGATTGGTGCTGTTTATAATCTCCAACCAAGGCTGTGCATACATAATTTTGGACTGGGTCAGTAATTTGGCAGCTTGCATTATCATTCTGCCGGTAGCCCCAGTTTTCATAAGGGCTTGGCATGAAATAGAAAGGCATCTCTGCTGAAGACAGGGATTTATTTTAAAGATCAAGATTGGTTTCAGAGTCAGTTATAAGATTCTTGCTAATTCTTGTATACTATTACCATATAGAACTGAAGTCATCCAACATATGGGATTTAACTCCCTTCTTTTTTGCAAGACTGCAAGATTTCCCTTCTCTGTTACTATCTGAATGGGGTTCAGATTTTTAGGACGTTTGCTTCTTCTAGTCCATGCAAAGGGCTACAGAAGGGCCTGAAAACAGAAAACATTTTTTCCAAGCAATGCTGCCAGTATTTGGACTGGAACTAGACTTAGAGTAGGCCCATTGGAATCAAAGGGAATTCAGTCAATTATGACATGTTCCATTCATTTCTATGGCTTGTCCCATTGATTTCAGTGGGTTTTACTCCAAGTATGTCTAAGGCTTTAGCTAGACCTACCTTTTGTTCCGGGGCAGAGGAGGGGAGATCTCACGTTGGGATTAACGCAAGATCTCTGCCCCATTTACACGTAAGGCGTAACTGCCTCAGGAAGAGAGGCATCACGGCCACCATTTTTTATATTTTAAAGAGAATGTAGCGCACGAATGCTCGTGTGCTAAAGGTAAGTCTTTTTTAAAATTTAATTTGGTTTCCCCACTCCCCCCACCCTAACCCCAATAGGTACATCCTGTGGAAACAGGCCAGACATTCCGCAGTCTCCCAAGACCGCGGAAAAAGTGGGCCCAAAGGGGAGGGCTATATCCCGGGGCAAGGGAGGAATAATCCCTCCCTGATCCCGGGATCCCCTGTGCGTCATCTGGATGCACAGGGATGATCTGGGGGTTCACCCCGTCATATAGCCTGGTCTAGCTAAGGCCTTTGTCTCAAACCAATCTATTTCATTTACCTGCCTGAAAGCGCAAGGGGTGTTTTCTAAAAAGTGAGAAATGGCTTCCTTTGCCATCTCCACTCCCAAGTAAGTGAGAACAAGCTCTCTTTGGCTTTATATCTGATGTGAAATTCCACAATCCTTTCAGAAATATTTTCATCATCCGTTTTCTTTGATAGAAGATTGAGCAACTGTCAATTATTTGCAAGACACTTGGCACAAGGTTTGCTGGAACCCTAGAAAAAGAGAAATGATCATGCTGGCCTTGGCAGCTTCATCTAGTTGGTAGTTTATTGTCTACAAATGTAGGGTGACCATATGGAAAGGAGGACAGGGCTCCTGTATCTTTAACAGTTGTATAGAAAAGTATTTTAGCAGGTATCATTTGTATGCATGCAACACCTGGTGAAATTCCCTCTTCATCACAACAGTTAAAGCTGCAGTATCCTTCCACCTTTTTGGATAGCTTCTTCCATTCACCCATTTCAATAAATGAGAGTGTTCACCCTGGGCTGCTCCAGAAATGGCTGAAGATATTTCTCACCTATCCATACTGAGAGTTACACCCTTTCTGGGAGGACATCTGCATAGACAAAAAGTGACTTGAGGGATCACAGAGCTGGAAACAATTTAGTGGGGAAAGTTGAGGAGATGTTGGTTCAAGCACCTATTCAGCCATGATGCTCAATGGGTGAGTCATCTCACTCAGCTACCTTGGCCCACAGGACTGCTTTGAGGGGAAACAATAGAAGAAGTCCAAGTATACCAACCTGAGTTTGAAGGTAGTGCAAGATAGAAATAGAATAAATGTGCCCATGTGAATAAGCTCTCATGGACAACCATGTTTATTCTTCTGAGCCAGCTCTGGGATGTGTCAGAACAGTTCCATGTGTGAAGGAGAGGTGAATCTTAGGGCTCATCTACACGAAGCAGGATATTCCACTATGAAAGTGGTATACAGTATGTGTCCATGGGCCCCAACAGTTGTCAGTGCACTTCAATACCACTATAAAGCGGTAGTGTGGCTCCTGCCTTTTATATACTGCATTCATAATGGAATATCCTGCTTGGTGTAGATGAGCCCTTAGTAGGACCTTTTCCACGATGCATCTAACTATTCCAAAACTATAAATAAAGTGCATTGTACATTCACTCATATGACTTAAGACCAAATTCAAATCTCAATGGACCAGGAGTGCAAAAGCACCTTATTGCTGCCCACACACAGAGACATTGTGGATTAGCCCTTGGTGACTAGATGTTAATAAATGAAATTGCTATTACTCCTAATCTGCTCCTAACACCTGTCCAGTGCCTCTTGACTATTTGGCTAGTAATATAAAATCTTGCTTGCCGTAATGTATGTAGCTACCATAATGGTAGCTTTAGACCACACTCGCTCAGTAGCATTTCTACTGTGAATTCCAGAACATTCCACATTTTGTAAGCTTTTTGGAATAGAATATAGGAAGTGAATTGAAATGACATTGTGGGTTAACACAATTACATATTGCCTTAATCTCGGTGGGCATGACCTAGGCAAGTGAAAGCATTTTTAAGTCATTGATTTAAATGTAAAAAAAAATTCGGCACATAATTTAATATTGACTCCTGTAAGTGCTTAAATTTGGCTGAGTCATGCCATCTGCCTCTTTCTGGTTCTGTGAATGTATTTCATTTTCTCTGCTCTAGCAAGAATGAGCACCAAAAAAAGTGTACTGTAGCATCTCCTATGCAGTCTTCCGAGCAAACAGCTCATCTGATCTAAAGTCTTCTGATTTCTTTGATGTTCTCCCAGCTTTGGTTCCTGAGCAATGTTTTTCCCCTGTGGTAACTTGCAGCAATTTTCTATCTTTCTTGGATCACCCGAGCTGACTAACCTTGTATCCTATCTTGCTTGTTTGCTTAGTTTGCAGGAGCCCTGGAAAGCTGGGAATTCTTAAGTCAGTAGCCTTATGCTCATCAGCTTGGGGAAAGTTTTAGTGTATTGTTAAAAGTCAGATGTCAATAAATTGTGCTGCCAATGTCTTTGGGAAATGGCAGTTGCATCTTTTGGTTAGCATTATTTAGAACAGACTTCCCCCAAAGTGGTGCCCTCCAGTATCCATGCTAGCTGGGGATGATGGGAATTGTAGTGTAACAATTCCCACCATGGGAATTCCCACCAATTCCCACCATGGTGCCAGGTTGGGGAAAGCTGATTTAGAACAAAGAACAATGTTACTGGGACAATCCAGAGATGCATGGGCCAGTACTCAGTTGTACAGAGAAATGTTTGAAGTGAAAATGTAACAAGCGATTAAGAGAATGATCATAGATTCTCTTCCTCCCTTGACTAAGACAAGCCCAATGGCTGCTTCTATTGAAACCATTCTTGTTCATGAAAAAGCAAAAAAATAAAAATAACTAATTGAAATAAACATTAGCTTTTGCATTTGGGATATATTCTGAGTGTTCTGTTTCATTGCTCTCATTGGAAGACAACCTTCTTCTCCCAAAAGATCAAAGCAGCAACTCTAGTAATACACACACATGTAAATTTGTAAATCCAAATGTTCTGGGAGTCCTGTGTTCACTTTCTGTCTGGTTTGCCTCTCAAATTATTATTATTATTATTATTATTATTATTATTTATATAGCGCCATCAACGTACATGGTGCTATTAATCCAGTTATGTTCTAAAAGTTGGGCATTTCCTTTGGGTTAAACTAGTCTTGCATATCGTTAACATAAAAGTTTACTTGAATTTAGCCACATGGTGTGAAAACTATATTTCCTTACGACAAGTACATGAATTTTCCCAATTCCAGTGAAATATCAACCTCTGGTTTTTCTAATTTCAAAGTCTTCCACTTGAAGAAAACTGAGCATCAAGAACTGCATAGTATAAGATCAAATCCATTGCTGGGTGATGAAATCAAGATATGTGGAAGTGTATGCAATTTCCACACTGCATTTGTCTTTCTAGCTCGATTTCCTAGAATGTTCATTGAGACTTGCCAAAATGATTAGGATAATATGACTCTGGGCTTGTTTAAGCCATGTAGGACTTCCAAGCTTTCAAATGGATTGATCATTAACCGGGCAGAAGTAAGCGATTTTAACCGAGTTGAATGTATTTGTAAATTCAACCCTGGCATTGGGCTCTTTAGGGTTGGTTTATACAGAAGTAAAATGCATTGGGGAGGGATCACACCCTATCTCCCTTCCAGTAAAGATACAATGTAATGGCATATTGAATACTCCCCCTTTTTTAATTACTTGTTTTCATGAAGAATTATTAAATAAGTAGAGAATGGAAAATTTACCATACTTCAGCCATTTGATTAGGTAATGGAATGTTACCAAAAGAAAAATTTCTGTGAGTTACTGCTTTTGCAGCTGCCAGAGGGTTCAAAAGTTAAATACATGCAAGCATTCCATTCTAGAACCCTTGGGGAAATGGATCAAAGAACGTGTGGGGGAAGCCAGGTGGAGCATGTGAGAGGGAGATGCAATGTGAGTGAGAAAAAAGTAAAAGAAAAGTACAGGAACAAGCGAGAAGCAAAATTGCTTCAAATTCTGGCCAAGCAAGTTAGTGAATAATGTTGCAAGGATGCACTTGAGAAAAAAAAAGGGTACTTCTAAAAATATATATAATAATCAGTTGCATTCTCTGTTTTAGATGGTTCAAATCCAGAATTCCTCTTACGTAGGAGCAGGTTGCATACCACTCTACTTAGGGGCTAAGTCTTAACAGATGATCTTGTCTTTCAGCTCAAATTCAGTCCCCCACTTCCCAAGCAGGTGACCAGCGCTGTCAGAGCTGCACACCATGGTATTTAATAAAGTAAAAAAAGTTTTCACTGATTTCAATAAACTTGTGTTTCTGAGAGCCAGTTCAAAACTAAAAAAAAAAACACCCATGGTATACACCTGGTTCACATGACACATTGGGTAATTTAACCCACAATGAGTCATAGCATGTGCAAGGCGCCATTTTGAATATGCAACCCCCAATGAGGTTGCAACATGTCATCTGAACTTGGCCATTGGGGGTTATGCAAGTGTTAAATACTCTTTGCATAACCCTACGACACATTGAGGTTTTAAGACTGCAGTACCTCAGAATTCAGGTGGAGGATTCTATATTTGCTTACTTCTCTGCATCAAAAACATTCTTGCACAGAGAAAGCTTACCAGATGTAGGAAAGAAGTTCCCCTCCTTTAGTGTTACCATCTGTACATAAATATAATAAGTAAACATATAAAAGCTCCCATTTCTTGATGTATTTACATCGATTGTATAAGATCTCTTGAATATGGCTAAAAGTGTGATACAATGTCAGTTGTAATCAGGAGGAGTTTGGCAGGCTGGCATAATATTTTATTAATAGTTCTAGCGTCCAAATCCAGTTCCCATGTTTAAGCATAAAATTTCCATGCAAATGTTAGCTTTCAGTGGGTAAATCACATTTTAAGCCTCTGCATCATTAAATGCTCTGCAAAAGCAAGATTTCCTTTCTTGGCAACAAATTTTTATCGCATTAAATCCTGTACATCAGGTTGTTGTTTAAATGACAGTTATTCTAGCAATGCCCTTAAACCTACAGTGTGGTCTAATTGAAGTCTAAGAAGGATTTTTTTATACACAAAAGCATCAAGTTGCATCAGTCCTTAATGCTTTTTTTTCTATTCTATTTTTAGGATATCAAATTACCTTTTTTTTTTAGTATCTACTATTCAATAAAATCATAGCCATTGAATAGAAAAGGTGGTTTGTGCCTTAATTATCCACATTAAAATATCTAATGTACATACCAAAATACAGGAATATATGTGCCTCTTGTGATTTCCTCACTTTGAGATGAGGATTTTTAATTTCACCATCAGCCTGCCTTATTCACAGAATTTCATGGGGAATCCAGAGATGGTGATGTCTTCCACTTGTAATCTTGCCATGTTTCCCCACCATTTCCTCTCTCTTTTTTTTTCTTGCCACAGAAAATCCATTGAGAAAGAAAAGATAGAATAGATGCACAATACCTTGTAATGGTTAGTGCTAAGAGACCTCCATCTAGGAACACTCTAACACAACCAGTTAGGGAGAATTGATCTGCTCTACCTAACTAACCTAATAAGGGCTTTTTCCATGCCACTGGGGCTGTTCACAAAACACGCTAATCCACACTCAGTGGTTGAGTGTGGGTTGGTTTTTTTGAACTGTGGCATAGCATGTTGTCTGAACCCAGGACATTTTCTGCAGGGTGGTTGTTAACCATGTGATGTGGCGTTTTAATCACCCTAAACAACCCAGGAACACGCTGTGGTGTTCTCAAGGGGGCTTCTTCGAGAAAAACAAGCCACCCTGCAGAAAATGTTCTGGGTTCAGACAGTTCAACAAGTAACACACACACAACCACTGAGGGCATGGCTAGACCAGGGGGGTGGAGGGAGATGATCTCGCGATATGATGATTGCGAGATCCTCCCCCTTAGTCTACACATGAGTGTGATGTCCCGGGAGGAAGAGGCCTTCGCGCCCACCATTTTTTTTTAATCAAAAATGAGGGCAGGAGCACTCCAACAAAAAAGGTATGGTTTTTTTTTTTAAAAAAAAACACAACCTCCCACTCCCCCCACCCCACCCCTGATGGGCATGGAGCTCCCGAGGAGTTCCATGCTCCATGCCTGGTTCTCGGCTCCTAGCGGTTACTCTTGAGGAGCCATGATTAAAACGGGACGTCCAGCCACATCTCCTGTGGTCTTGGGATCATCCCGGGAGTTCAGGAAGAATCGGGATTTAAGTGTAGGGCCATAACCTGGGGAAAGGGAGGGATCATCCCTCCCTGCTCCCGGAATCTGCTGTGCATTATGTGGACGCACAGGGAAGATCCCTGGGATATCGCCCTGTCTAGCGATGCCTTGAGTGGGGTTTAGAGGGTTGTGTGAACCCAGTCATAATAGCAGGATGCCCTTAATTCTAGAGCTGATCCTGCCACAATCAGAAAAAAGAACTTTGGAGCTAATTTGGAGTATTTGAACAGATCAGTTTTGAGCCAGCTGAAGTTCAGTGGGGTTATGGTTGCATTGTAAATTGCATCAATTTCCACAGGAATTGCATCAGTTTCAACAGAAATTGGATTTTAATGTGCAATCACTCTGCCTCATTCACAGAATTTTACAGGGGGGTCCAAACAACACTGTAAAATTCTGTGAATGAGGCAGAGCGATTGCACATTAAAATCCTCTTATGGGAATGCTCTTAGAGTCAGTTTAAAATTCTGTCACAGTGAAAGGTTGTTTTGCTGTTAATGTAACAAAAGAAAAAAAAGACAGGATCCCCAATTAGAACTCAAGAAAAAAACACAAGGTGCAAGGGACTTTACCAAACTGCACTTAATTAATACATAAAAGAAGTAATTTTATAGTGGCTTATAAACATGCATATAAACAAATACGAAGCAATTAATTGTGCACACCAAATTACAAAGGAAGTTAATATTTCCAGTGGATAAACACCATGTCAAACATATCAATAACATATTAAACATATCAATTCCGATGTATACATATCATGTGAAACATATCAGTATCATATTAAACATATCAGTCCAATTTTTTCCACTTCCTAAATATTATGAATTAGCAGTCAATTGAATAAGGCAAAATAGCCAAATATATTATCAATTGTGAGTGAAATCATTCATCTGGAGAAAATGTCAATATTGTATTGAATGTGGAAATTCGGGTTTTCTCCAACTCACTCATTTCCCAGAACATGCTTGTGTTCCGAAAGCCAGTTGCCACCACCCCACAGCGGGTTGCCACGTTCAGTTTCTTTACGTTTCTCTATTGGTTAGGTAGAGAAGGCTATTAGAAGCAATGGGACATATTTCTCCTACTCATGAAGTGAAGTAGGGTAACATATTCAGCTAAATCCCAGTTGACATTTCCACTGAAGAATAATCTTAAGGTTAACTCTCTTAAGACGATTAAATTAGAACGATTATCACATTGTGACAAGGGAGCTCAAGACACGGGAAGACTGTTCCTGAACAACATTATCGCTGCCCTTGCATGGAGAAGTTTTCTATGTTTTGTGTAGCAGACTGTGTGTAAAGCTCTACAGGAGATTTCCCGAGAGTTAGGAATATAACTTTTGGAAAAGTTCTAGAGGTCATCCCATGGCTAGTACAAGGGGATGTACTAGCCATGGGATTCGCCCATTCACAAACCCTGCACAGTTTGTGAAGGCCTACTTCAGAAGTAGGCAACCTGGTGTCTTCCAATTCCTTTAGCTCAAAATGCTTAACCACCAAGGCTTACCAGTTAAAGCTGCAGGAGCCCTGCCCTCTTTTGTAGAGTGACCAAATACAAAAGAGGGCAGGACTCCTGCAGCTTTAACTGCAGTGATGAAGAGGGGAATTTCAAAGGGTGCTGCATGCATAACAATGACACCTGCTGAAATTCCCTTTTCTCTACAACTGTTAAAGAGAGAGGAGCACAGTCCTCCTTTCCATATGGTCACCCTAGCTGAACAGGGTCAGTGAGTTTAAGTGCTGAATGGTACTGTTGCTGTTTTACTATCTGTATTTGACCTCTGATCTCAGAGGGGGGGGGGGGGACAGAAGATAAATTGAAATGGTAAGCAAACTTGTCCAGTTCTAAATTCTCTATCTTCTTAGAAAACAACTTAATTGCTGTGATGATCCTAACGTGAAGGTTACTGTGGCTCATAGTTGTCTTTCGTTTGCATGGATGCTGTTGGCTGACTTGGATGGGGTGACTGCCTGTTCATGTACATTCCAGTTCACAGTGGTTAATTTTAACCACCCAGGTTATGAGAGCACAAAATCCAGCTGCTTTGATCATTACTGTGGCCTTTCTATTTCCGTGGTAATAATCAGTCTTTTATCAACTAGATAAATAAACCAATAGCCCTCTTTAAACACCTTGCAAACATGCCAGATTACAATCTGAGAAAATCAACCTCTCCCTCCAACGGAGAGTGATAGTACAAGGGCCAGGGCCACTGGATCCTTAAACCTAGTGAACATGGAACTGAGTTTGTCCCTTCCTGGCCTCCAGCTCAAATTTTTTTTGTTTCGTTTGCTTCATATAACCATTTATATCCTGGTTTTTCTCATTGTAAGGCCCTAATAATGGTCAGGGAGCCTAAATTAAACATTACAAATCAAAGAAATAATACAATAAACATTAAAACCATCATCAACACAATGGGGAGAAATTCAAGGCAGAACCAACACCTGGCAGAACAAAGTGGTCGTCAGAGAAAAGCCCAAGGGGGGCTAACTGAACCTCTGTAATGATGGCATTCCAAAAGCTGGGTGCTGCAACCAGAAAGGCCCCGTCTAGTGTCCCTGCTAACCACACCTCCCAACATGACAGAACATACAGCAGCCTTTTTCTTTCACAGAATCATCCATCTGTTTCCTCTTCCCTTACAATTGTTTTTCACTCTGGGCATGGACTTCTCTGTCCCCTGATTTGGAGGACAAAATATTTACTGCTGCTTATCCATAGATGGCATCCATTGTTTTAAAAGCTGGGGTGGGACACCCTCCAACCACAAATAGGAATGAACCAAACAATTATAAAATCTTTTTGAATATATGTATATATCATTGTTCTTATTTTTATTGACAAGTTATGTTACACTTGCTCAAACTATGTTCACATATACATATATTCAAAAAGATTTTATAATTGTTTGGTTCATTCCTATTTGTGGTTGGAGGGTGTCCCACCCCAGCTTTTGTCGCATTATTCCCAACCACTGCCTCCTTTCATTTAGGTATCCATTGTTTTAAGACACAATGCAGCCAGGGTACCTTGAATCACAGTAGCTGCAGCAGTCCATGCACCAACATTTTTTTTACCCCATGGCATTGTTGCAACTGCATAAGCTTCCATCAGAGTTCCGCATGTGTTGAGTAGATTAAGTAGCAAACCCAATCAAAAACCTCTTCAATTGGAAATGAAGGAAAAGGGGAGCTCATATACTATTACAACACTCATATATCTTTCTTTTCAAGCAGGACAACATTAACCCAAACACAATTCCCTCAAGAGCAACAACCAGCTGCTACCGGCGTAGACTGCATTATTTTTGGATCCTGTAAGACATCTTTTCTTCTGAAATTAAATGCGGCTCTGCTCTGCTTTGGAATAAAATGACCAACTTTGTGCAATTTGCATTCACAAAATCAGGACACAATCCAATGCATATGAAGCCAGAAAAAGGTCCTACAACTCCCAGCATTCCCCAGCCGTGCATCTGAGGGGCCAAAGGATTGTTGAGAGCTCCCCCTCCAAGATCGGAGACTGCGCTCCAACGTTCAAATATCCAACATCCTGGCCCTGACTCCTCACAGCTGGCACAGAACACTGGCTGCTGCCCAAGGTTGGACAAACAACCTCAGAGTGGGCGAAAGGGGGGCATTACAGTGGGCAGGGAGGGGAGGAAACTAGAGAGGCCAGGATACGAGAAATCCTGAGGCCTCTCTAGTCTCCTCCCCACCCCAAAGCACTGAAGCTAGACAGGCAAAAAGCCCATCTAGCAAATAATACAGGGCAGGAGGACATGGAGGCAAAGATTGGCTCTGACTGTCAGCCTCCGAGTTTGGGGGCTTACAATCAGTGAGGATGCAATCAATAGGATTGTACCCTAATTTGCTTTTCTACAAACAGCTCAACTCAGGGGCAAGAGACAGATGTCCATCAAAAAAAGATTCATGGTGTAGTCAACATATTTCAATTGCTTTGATATGCTACAGAGACACACGTACATTCAAAAGCCCACATTTTAATGCATTTTTATGTACATCTCTGTCTTCGCATCCACTTTCAAGTTAAATGCTATAATACTTTTGCATTAAGAATAGCTATTAGGACTCCATGATCTGCATTGACCTAATAAAGCAAGTGACTCAACCACATTTAACTAAGCTGTGGTAAACATCTTGCCTGTTATTTCACCCATAAAGATTCCACCCCACCCTTACCATTGTGGCATCTCTCTTCGGATTGTCCATACAATAGCCTCAAGAAGGCAGGAAAATGCTCCAGAGCCCTGTTGTTCAGAGCAGAGGTGGGCAACCCATGGCATGACCCTAGGCCTCTGTGTGTGTGCCCCACAATGCTCTCCAGATCTTCATGCCAATGCCACCAGAGAAAGAGCTGGCAGGTAGGCAGGTGCACACATAGCCCAGCCACACAATGTAGACCCCTAGAGTGACATCATTTGTTTTATTTAAAATATTCAGTCAGTCAGTCATTTATAATATTTCCAGGCAACCACTCAGGGCAGAGGCCCTCCCAAAATAGCATTCAAAGCACAATGCTCAGTCGTTTGGCGTCTGATGCCTTCTGGTCCTTCGTGCAGCCATTTCATGTGCTGCTCCTTCTGCTGGAGAAAGAAAAGAGCGGGCAGCCTGATCCAGAGACTGGTTGCTGGAGATACCCACCAGATAACTGATGAAATAGATGGAAAGCGGGTTGGGATGAGAAAGAGAGAGACAGAGAGAAAGATGTGCCTCTCTGTGTTTCTGAGTGAGTAAGTGAGAATAGAAAAGAGGATACATGGATGGATGGCGTTGTGTGTGAATGAATGGATGGATGTTTGATGAAGGGGAGAACGAGGGAGAGGGGGAGAAAGAAGAAGTGGAAAGGAGAGGGAGGGAGAAGGTGTGTTCCCTCCAACTTTGTCCCGCCTACACTTAGAATTGGCCCACCCATCACCAGTTCCAGCCTTGCCTGCAAGCAGTCAGGGGCTCCCGAGTACTTTCCCACAAGGAAACATGGCCTGTGACTTCAAAATGGTTGCCTGTCTAGAGTAGCATTGAGGTGGGCAGACTTCAGGCTTACAGGGTCTATTTTGTTTTCTTTTTTTACTAGAATCTGGAGATCTACCAACCAGGGACAGGTGCTGCAAAATAGTAGTTCAGGGAGTCTGGGTACACCTTTAGAATGAAAGAACAGAGGGCCTTTGAGCACATGCTCAGCCCAGGAATTCGTTTTCAGTTCCAGAACTGAGCTCACTGTCCCTTCAGATAAAAATCCAGCCGTAGTTTTCCATCAAGTTGTCTTATTTCAGCAGCCTAATTTATTTTTAATACCTCTCTTGGTTGTTGCCATAAACATTAGAGGATCAGAAACTCTTTGCCTGTCCATTGAAAATCACCCAAAGATCTACCATTAGATTCCAATCTAGCTCCTCCCTGCCCCTGGTCTAGGGAACAGAACAGCCCATGAGTATACAGAGGTTGGCCATCCCAGCTCGAGTTACATGTCTAGCACAAACAAGTATCATATTTTAGATACTATAAAGTCACCAATTTAGGCACTAGTAGCTTTCCAATTTCAAAACTAGCCTGTACCTAGCCTTCATGTTTTAGCAGCAGCAACTGATGACTATTACTAGTATTCAGAGTTCCTCTTCTTCCCTCTGCCTGCCCCCACACTCCCACCTTCACCATAAGCTAAACTTCAAGCCTGCTTTCCCTGATGCTTCCTTGCAACACAAATCTCTGGTCTGCGTCTCCAAGGACAACCTGACCTATTTTTGCAAAGCTTGCCTGCTTTAGAATCTATTCAAATCGTCAGCATCATTTAGAGGGAGAAGTCTGGGCAGCTAAGGCAGTTCTGGAAGATTAGTGTCAATGACCAGCTACTACATCCAGGCCTGGAATCCCATTTAAAACCTACATTAAATATATAGGCAAGCACATGTTTACATATGCACACACTATACTCACACGATGCAAAAACAAACCCCTTCGGCTCCCTTGCACAGCGTTCACACCCATATTTAAGCAATGAGGTTAATTTCTCACAGCCAATGTGGTCCAGTTCCAAGCCTTATTTTCCATACAGAACTGTTACTTGAGGCGAGCATTGGATTCTTCTGAATCCCAAATCCAGATCTGAATCAGGCTGGGGGAGTATATCAGCTGGTAATCTCTCCCCTCTTCCAGACATTAAATAAGCAGGTGCAAACCCAGTGTAACTTTGAATGGTATTACTGTAAAGAAAGATGACTTCAGATAGATGTTCTATTAAGGGCTTCTTCCCCCCACCCACCCCCCGGCTTCTTCCCCAATGCCATCCTATTTATGATGCCAAAAGAGATGTGGCAACTGTAAGACTACAGTTCAATTGTAATCTGGGAAAATAATTTAAAACCCACAGTTAACCTACAGTTAGTAATTGGGATAACTTTGGGTTGTTTAACCTAAGATGAATCCATAGTGCCTCAGTTTGGATATCACAGAACAACCTCCAATCGGCCTGATCATATATTGCATATGCAAAATGGTGGTGGCATGCATGATTTGCTACCATTATGTCCAAACAGGCCCATTATGTTTTTAAATAATTTCACTTCTATAGACTCAATTATTATGGCATATTTAAATACCACATTTCAAAAGTATTTTTCTACACAAGAATTCATAAACATAGTATTTTTTAAAAAAATGTTTGAAGTAAAGATTCCCAAATGCCAAGGGCAATGAACTAGGGGGACATTACCTTCTTCACATTCAGGACTGTTATTTTTGTTGCCTTTGAGAAATAAATCTCTGTCTTGAGATAAAAAATAATGGATTAGTAGGGACTGAAGAGACTAGGCTGTTTCCATGTTCCACCTGTTCTGTAAAGCTGCTTGAGTTCACAAGAAAGGGAAAGTGTTCCCTGGTTGCTAACCACATGTAGGGGAAAGTGTTTGTGTGGGAGCCGGGGAGGCAAGGCAGGTGAGATAATTGCTTCCAGGCTCAAATGCTAATTATTATCAACACCATAACTTGCTAGCAAAGCAGCCTCATTATCCAGCAGTGATCATTTCATGAAACCTAAGGGGGGTATTTATAATATGGATAAATGTTACAGGAGAGATGAGGAGCAGCACTAATTTCCTGCTGAAAACCACCCAATTTCTGTCTCCTACATTGGCTGAGTTCAGACGACATGCTAATCAAGTGGGGAGGGGGGATAGGAACAGAATGGGAAACAACCGTTGATTAGAGTGTCATCCAAACTCAGCCATTGTCTCCAAATGTGCTATTTGTAGGAAATAGCACCTTTGGAGCAAATGACGCTGTTTGTGTGTGTGTTTGTGTGAGAGAGGGAGAGATTTTCAACAGGAAACTGGTGTGAATCCCCATCCAGACAAGGAGCATGTTCTAGATAAAGGTCCTGCAGGTACTTTTGTTTCCATAAAGAAAAAGAAAAAAAGGTGGCCAGGTTAAACAAGGATTTTTTTTTAAGTGTGAATAACATAACTGGCAGGAACCATCCTAAATTTGGTAAGAATAATCTGGGCAGTGGGAGGAAAGGAGGACAGGGCTCCTGTATCATTAACAGTAGTATAGAAAAGGGAAATTCTGCAGTTGTAATTTTTATACATGCAGCATCTGGTGAAATTCCCTCTTCATCACAACAGTTAAAGTTGCAAGAGCTATACTGGAGTAACCAGATACAAAAGAGGGCAGGGCTCCTGCAGCTTTAACTGTTGTGATGAAGAGGGAATTCCACCAGGTGCTGCATGCATACAAATGACACCTGCTGAAATTCCCCTTTCTACACAACTGTTAAAGATACAAGGAGGCCTGCCCTCCTTTCCATATGGGTACTCTAAATAATGCCATTTTGGAAGATTTTCATATGAGGCTATCTTATACAGCATCAGTACACTGGTCCAGGGTGCAGTCTTTCCTATCCCTATGACCTGTGCCCCTTATTAGCTGAAGATATTAGGTTTCAAACCTAGGAATTCCAATATGCAAAGCCGTGTAAGCTCTGACTCCACCCCTATCCAAACATATATCAGCTGGAAACAGTTTTGCAAAATTCCTCTACAGAGTGTGTAAGTAGTTGTGTGTGTCTTCACCTTTTTGATGGAAATAGGTCTTGGGGAACGGGCTGAGGAATATGAACTACCATTGTTGTCACGACCAGAAGAAATTTAACAGGTGAAGTGTTTGCTGGCAGGGAGACACAGTGATGGAGAAACTTCACCTGTTGAATTTCTGTATGTCACAGCACCGTTAAAGGCCCCAAACCCATAAAGCAGCCTTCTCCAACCTGGTGCCCTCCAAATATGCTGGACTACAACTTCTAGCATTAGCCAGCCATAGTCAAAGGCCAAGAATCCAGCAATCTGAGATTCTCTGAGCTGAAGGTGTCAGGGATCAAATGCAGAAGCTCTGCATGATAAGTGAGTGCTTGGCCACTGAGCAGTATTAAATTTATTTTTTTATATTATTTACTACATATTTCATTTTGTATACCAACCATTAGCCAAAGCTCTCTGGAGGGTTCACAAGAAAAAAGTTAATGCCCCCTCAAAAAATAGTAAAACATAATATGAAAGCCATCCTAATGAAAGTTTAAAAAAAAAAAAAAACCAAGATAAAAGTTAACCGCATTGCAAAGATCTAAAATGCACCAACACCATTTTAAAGTTAGCTAATACATAAAATGTTTTCACATTGTTCAAAACACATCTTTAATATTTTCTTTTAAAAATTAAAATAAAATGGAACGCCTCCACTGGAATTAGTTCTGGCAGCTTTTCTCACCCAAACAAGACAAGCTGCAGCTGCCCAAATTGTCTTCTCTTTGCTGCTATTAAAGGTAGCTCTAAAAGTAGAGCAATTCCTTTTTTCGAAGATAGAAAAGCCAGTGTGGTCTGGTGGTTTGAGTGCTACATTCAGACTGTGTCCAAATCCCATCTCAGCTGTGAAGTTTACTGGTGGGCCTTGGGCCAGTCATTCTTTCTTAGACTAACCTACCTCACAGGGTTGTTGTGAAGTTAAAATAGGGAGGGGCAGGGAAGGACCACGTACCACCATCTTGAGTTCCTTGGAGAAAAGGCAAGATAAAAATGTATTAAATAACAAGAAACTTTCTACTAGGAAAGAAGGGTGAATTGTTTTTGGATTGCAAGGTCCTGGGGGAAAGGAATCTATCCTATTGTACTTTGTAAAACACAATGCACATTGATGATGATAAAAATGATGAAGTTAATAGAGAAAGTTATAATTCTGTTAGGAAGAGGTTAAACAAAGCAGATTCCACCCCAAATTCTCTTTATTAAGAAGCTCAACAGTGGGCAAACTTGGTGGCATAAAATGTGGTTTACAGAAAGCAATAATAACCCCAATCTTAATGACAAATCTTGATAAGAATGTTCTTTATGGCAGGGAAAGAAGATTAGCCTGTTAAGAGGGGAGAAAAAACAAAGCCGGCATTCCTGTTGGTTTTGCCTGCTGGCCGTAGAATGAATTAAAGAACCCTTTCTAGTGAGACCGAGCCCGTTTCTCGAACTTTCGACAGCTGAGGAACATGCTTGTTTTCAAATAAATAAATAAAAAAAATTAGAGGCCTGCTTCACTCTTACAGCAAGGGGGGCTTTGCTTGTAGGGCCAAACTACGCGTGATGGCAGCAGTTTCCATGGGTTTAAATACAGATGTGCCATGGCCAAGCAGAACGAGGATGTGGGAGGTCCGTTTTTCACAGCAGAAGGATGCAGAACTGGCTTCATCCTATGACCCCATCCCCCTCACTCCCCAAAGATTTGAGCTGAGCTGAGGACACTTTTGGTATTGGAAGTCACTCAGCTGAGGAGAAATGCGCTGGGGGAGGGGAGGTCTACTGGCTAAAAGAAATCCTTCTCAGTTCCTCTGGTAATCCCATGCCATAGGAGAGAAATGGGGAACGCGTGGCTGGGGAAGTCGAAGAAATCCACAATGGAAACAGATGAGTTTGAAGTTCTATGAATCCGACCTGCGGATTCTGCAGCAGAACAGCTTTTCTCAAGTCGCATGGATTCCACAGACGTAAGGACATAGGAAGAGCCCTGCTGGATCAGACCAAGGGTCCATCTAGTCCAGCATTGTGTTCACACAGTGGCCAACCAGCTGCCAACTAGGGAAACACAAGCAGGACATGAGTGTAATAGCACCCTCCCACCCATGTTCCCTATTATTATTATTATTATTTATTTATTTATTTCTATAGCACCATCAATGTACATGGTGCTGTACAGAGTAAAACAGTAAATAGCAAGACTCTGCCGCATAGGCTTACAATCTAATAAAATCACAGTAAAACAATAAGGAGGGGAAGAGAATGCAAACAGGCACAGGGTAGGGTAAAACTAACAGTATAAAGTCTGCGCAACATCAGGTTTTAAAAGCTTTAGGAAAAAGAAAAGTTTTTAGTTGAGCTTTAAAAGCTGCGATTGAACTTGTAGTTCTCAAATGTTCTGGAAGAGCGTTCCAGGCGTAAGGGGCAGCAGAAGAAAATGGATGGAGCCGAGCAAGGGAAGTAGAGGCCCTTGGGCAGGCGAGAAACATGGCATCAGAGGAGCGAAGAGCACGAGCGGGGCAATAGTGTGAGATGAGAGAGGAGAGATAGGAAGGAGCTAGACCGTGAAAAGCTTTGAAGGTTAACAGGAGAAGTTTATATTGGATTCTGAAGTGAATTGGAAGCCAATGAAGAGATTTCAGAAGCGGAGTAACATGGTCAGAGCGGCGAGCCAAGAAGATGATCTTTGCGGCAGAGTGGTGAACAGAAACCAACGGACTGATGTGAGAAGAAGGAAGGCCAGAGAGAAGAAGGTTGCAGTAGTCCAACCGTGAAATAACCAGTGCATGAACAAGCGTCTTGGCAGAAGAAACAGACAAAAATGATCGAATCCTGGCAATATTATACGGGAAAAATCGACAAGATTTAGCTACTGCCTCAATATGAGGAATAAAGGAGAGCGAGGAGTCGAAGATAAAGCCAAGGCTACGAGCTTCCTTGACCGGAGTAAGCGTAACATCATTGACAGTAAGAGAGAATGAGAGATGAGGAGAAGGTTTAGGAGGAAAAACAAGCAATTCAGTCTTTGCCATGTTAAGCTTCAAGCGACGATGAAGCAGCCAAGCTGAGATATCTGAAAGACATGCCGAGATACGATCGTGAACATCAGGAGAAAGTTCCGGAGATGACAGATATAGTTGTGTATCATCGGCGTACAGATGATATTGGAGGCCATGAGATTGAATAAGCTTGCCCAAGGGCAACATGTATAAGGAAAACAACAACGGGCCAAGCACCGAGCCTTGCGGGACCCCTACTGAAAGGGGAAAGGAGGAAGACGAGCTGCCATTAGCCAACACGCTGAAAGAGCGACCCGCTAGATAGGAGGCAAACCAGTTATAGACAGAGCCACAAAATCCAAGGTCATGAAGGGAATCTAAGAGAAGATCATGATCAACCGTGTCAAAGGCTGCAGTTAGATCAAGGAGAATAAGAACGGAATAATGGCCTTTAGACTTGGCAGTAAGGAGATCATTGGTGATCTTAGTAAGGGCTGTTTCGGTGGAATGCAGAGGACGGAATCCAGATTGAAGTGGATCCAAAGCAGAGTTACTAGAAAGAAAGTCAAGACAGCGAGAGTAGACCGCCCGCTCCAGGATCTTTGAAACAAACGGCAACAAAGAGACAGGTCGGTAGTTAGACAGAGATAGTCTATCAAGTGTAGGTTTCTTGAGAATGGGAGAGACTGTAGCATGTTTAAAAGCAGAAGGAAATGAACCAGAGGACAGAGAAAGATTAATAATATGAAGCAAGGAAGGGAGGATAGCAGGAATAAGATTAATAAAGACACGAGAAGGAATCGGATCACGAGAACAAGTGGAAGGCTTCGAAGAGCGCAGTATTGTAGACAGTTCATCCGCTGAGACCGAAGGAAACGCAGAGAAATTTGCAGGAGGAACTGACAGATGAGGAACAGGAACTGGAAGAGGAGCAGAGCTGGCCAGATCAGAGCGGATAGTTTGGATTTTAGCATTGAAAAAAGAGGCAAAGTTATTAGCAGACAGAGAGGCGGGGAGAGATGGCGGATTAGGCTTCAGAAGAGAGTTGAAGGACGCAAAGAGCCGCTGAGGATGCCTAGCATTTGACTGGATCAGCGTTGAGTAGTACTGCTGTTTGGCCAATGAAATGGCAGAAGAGATTTGGCACTAGCAACTGGTGTATTTAGATTTACTGCCTCTGATATTGGAGGTAGCACATAGCCATCAGGGCTGGTAGCCATTGACTTGTTTTTTACTTTTCCAGAATTTTACGTAAATACAGCTGTAGAAAAGCATGTAACCAGCTGAAATGTGCATTTCTCCCACTGGCTAAAGCATGAAGATGCACATTTTGAGGGATTTGCATATTTTCAGAAGTGCAAATTTGCACAAATTCGGGAAATGGAAAAATATCCAGTTCTTTCAATGAGCAAACAACAGAATGAAACGCACCGGGCACTCTGAGAAACACAGAACAGATCTTACAAAATCCCTACATGTGGCCCTTCAGATGTTGTCAGACCATAATTTTCATCATACTTAGCAAGGATAACCAATGCTGAGGGATCATGGGAGTTGTGCTCCAAGTACACATTCTCCATCTCTGCTGTAGGATTACCTGCAGGGAGTGTAGCTGAACGCGGAGACCAAGAAAGAAGAGGTGTGGGATGAAATACCTTTGCCTTCCTTGCCCCTTCGTAGGCCAGCATGTGGATACAGCTTCCTCGTGCCCACCCAATGCTAACCTCACCCACCTTATGCTGATGCCCAGCTGCAGTCAGTGCCAACCTGCATCCTAACACCTTTGAGGTCTCAGGAAAAAGAGTGGATTTGGCCACCTAGTGAATATTTCCATTAAGCAGTTTTCCTCAACCTGGTGTTGGGCTACAACTCTCATCCTCCCCAGACAATGTGCCCAATGGGAGTTTTAATTCAACACTTCTGGCAGCACCAAGTTGGAAGAGGCTGCCCATAGTGAAAAGCACCACTGGGGAAGGGCATGAAAATGCTGCTTTAAGTCCTAACACCTGTGTGTTTGGCTTTTTGTCCAAGGAAGACGTGCCAATGGTCCTTTAATCTGGCTCCAGCTCACATACTTGGGGTCTCCTTTTAACAGCAGGACCTGCTTCCTTCGAACATGCTGCCTCCATTCACAGAGCTCAGCTGTCTGCACTTCTAAATAATCCCCCTTTCTTTATCTCTCAGGCTTCTCACTGAGCTCTCATTTTTCTGCAGTAGAGCACTGGGCTCAGTGCCTTTTGAACATTGTTTTAGCTACTAAAAAGGCTCCTATTTCAAAGAGGTTTACATTACATTGGGATTTTAAGCAGAAAACTCCAATCTCTTTTTTTCACACTTCAAACTTCCATTTATTACATTAAATTTAACTTAGTCCTTCACGGGATATTCTCCTCAGTAAGGAGGCATCCCCAGAAGTAATTTGAGGAAGTCCTAATATTTATGGCAGGGGTGGGCTGAATCTTAAAAACTTGTAGCCTAAGACCAACTTCTTATTAAGCTTATTAAGTGAAATGATCATCTCGTGCTAACTGCTGGATCTTCCTGGCTTTCGTTACATGCCAGCAACAGCTCAGGGAGAATATCACCCTATGCATACTTACACGTGAAGGCACAAAGTGTAAAGATGCATCATATCTTGGTTCAATAGAAGCAAAGATAAGGATTTATTTATTTATTTATTTATTACCTTTTTATACCACCCAATAGCCGAAGCTCTCTGGGCGGTTCACAAAAATGAAGCTTCAGCACCACAGCACTGAACAGGGGGTTACCCTAGATGACCTCCAAGGTAGCCCATTACAATTCTAACATTCTATCATTCAAGGTCTAATACTTTTGGGATGGAATGATATTGTTTGTGTTCTAACCCCTGCTGGCTCAATCTCTTCCTACTAACTGGCACTACAAAGAGACTGCCATTATGAGGCTCTGGAACTCCTCTTCTACTTGGACAAGGTACATCTGAAACCTGACACTTTTAAAATATGAAGTGGGTTTCTGAACTTTGGGCTGTTTTATCCTGAATCCAGAGAGATGGCTTTCTTTGGAAAGAGAGCCCCCCACCAATTTTAATAGAATATGCCCGTGTTCCTTAAAACTAATTAGGTTTCTTTGAAGTCACCTTGAAAGGGCTTTGTTCTGGCAAGGTGATAACATTCTGGAAATACCTCGTTAGAAAGCACCAAATAAAAGACAGGCAGATGGTGAAGAAGAGCCTCAGACCTTAGAAAGCCTTCAAAGGCTTTGAGAAACATATGGACGACTGGACAGAGAGTAGTGGTAAGTTAAATGGCTACGTGGGAATGCAGAAGCCTAAAGATCAATAGTGTGCCATGTTTATTTTTTATGGACAGAAATACTGATTGGGTTCAGATATAACAATAACCCACAATGGGTTATTGTGTTGTCTGGTTGGATTTTTTTTAACCCACGATGGCTTATTTGGCCAAAATAACCCATTCTGACAAGCCAAAATCTGCAGAGTGGGTTATTTAAGCCATTTGGGTTATCGTGTTTTGTAGTCACTGTGGGTTATTTCAGTAGCCTACAGACTTGTGCGGCAAGATTGGTCAAACCTAGAGTTTGTCACAAGTGGCCTCTCAAAATTCTCCACCCTATTTTTAGGTAGAGAAATTGGGGGAGGGGACACCATTTCACCAAATTTCTCCAGGGGGAGGAGAAATTCTCCAACCATTTCTCATAGGTAAGCATCACCATTGGCAAGGGTAGTAGAACACCTTCTTTCTTTCTTTTCCCAAAGAGTTTTTGTTTTGTTTTGTTTTGATTTTGCACTGCCACTGTAAGTGGCAACAGCATCAACTGTGCTAGCAGCCTGGCCCCCATTTTGCATCACCCAGGGTGCTTAGGGGAGGGAATGCAGCCACCACAAAAATATAATGGTGAAGAAAATGTTGAGAAAATTCTGAAAAGTGTCCTTTTATTTCTAGAAGGTAAGAAAAGAAAATTCTCAGGAATTTCCTGAAAGTTTTCTTTCCCCATGAAAGGAGCTTCCATTTTTCTGCCTCATTCTCAGAGCAGTTTATAATTTATTTGAATGTGTCAGTGCTATTTTTGACCTTAACTAATCCCTGTGAGATGGCTGAGGGTACTGTCTGTATTATTCTTTCTATTACACGTCTCACCAGCACTCTATGGTCTCCTAGGCTGCCTGCACTTCCTGATCTGAAAAGGCCCTATGGGAAGAATAAAATTCCATGATGTCTTCCCCTAGGCATGAAGAGGAGGAAGCCAAGAAAGCTACAGGCTATCAGATGAAAGACAGGATGCTCACACACACTCCTCAGGCATCTCATAAGTAAGGTAAGCACGAGAATCCTGAATCAAATGGATAGAAATTTCTCCAAAAATTCTCCTCCTTAGAATTTCTTTTTGAAAGCAATTTCTTTTCTATCAAATTGAATGAGAATGGCCAAAAAAAATTTATGAGAAATTTTCAGCACAGCACTTGTCAAAACTGCTGCCGCTCTGCTGCTTGCCACCATAAACACTTGGGAACACATTAAAACAAAATGAAAATGCACAATTTTGCTTTGGGCTTTTAACATATTGGGAGAAGTAAAAGCGAATAAGCCCACGAGTCTATGGAGGTAATTGCACAATTTTATATAGTGGGGAAATGTGCAATTTTGCTTCAGTGCTCAAGTGCTGCAGCCCTTGAATGTAATGGGAGAAGTAAAAGTGAATAAGCAAGCAGCCTGTGGGGGCAATTGTGCACTTTCACTACTGCAAAAATGATTAGGAAAAGCCGTGTGTGAAGTTTTGTCCCGATCCTGCAAAGCCCCAAAGTTTTATAGCCCTCTCCACCCAGGATTTTTGCTCCATGGTGAGTAGCCATGTAGGGTTTTGATTTTGGGTTGGATGCCTCCTGACTTCTAATATTATGAGAGGGAGAAGAAGACCTCCCTATCCACATTCTCTGCACTATGCATAATTTTGTATACTTCCATCATGTCTTCCCTTTAGCCTCCTTTTCTCCAAGCTAAACAATCCCAGCTGTTGTAACCTTTCCTCATAGAGGAGATGCTCCAGCCCTTTAATCATTTTAGTTGCCCTTTTCTGCACTTTTTCCAGTTCTACAATATCTTCTTTTAGGTGTGGTGACCAGAACTGTACACAGTATTCTAAATGAGTTCGCACCATAGAGTTGTATAAGGGCAGTAAGATACTGGCAGTTTTATTCTCAATTCCTTTTCTTATAATGCCTAACATGGAGTTTGCCTTTTTCACAGTCGCCATGCACTGTGTTGACATTTTCATCAAGCTGCCTACCCCAATCCCAAGATCTCTTTCTTGGTCAGTCACCAATATCTCACATCCCATCAATTTATACTTGAAGTTGGGTTTGGTTATTTTGCCCTGATGTGCATCACTTTACACTTACATTGAATTTCATTTGCTACTGTGATGCACATTCTGCCTGTCTGGAGCGATCGTTTGGAGCTCCTTGCAATCCTATTTTGTTTTCACTACCCTAAATAATTTGGTGTCATAAGCAAACTTGGCCACTTCGCTGCTCACTCCTAATAACAGATGGTTTATGATTAAGCTGAATCCAAAGCACCCACCCTCAGTTCTTTTGTTTCCTTGTTTTGTTTATTTCACCCTTCTCTTCTCCCCTTCTTTTAGACAGTACACCCAGTGAGCTTTCTTCTAGAAACATTGGTTTCAAGCATCTTATCTTTTCAGTACATACATCACATTTTTAAATTATCCATGTTTATGTGCATATTTTAATTATACGTAAAAATGAGTTTCATATCCTCCACATAAAGCCTGCATCATATCTTTAAAAGGGACTGATTGACCATTGTTGTCATTTTTAACCTGTGTATGTGTTCATTCTACAGCACTCTATGGTAGTTTCCCCAGTCCAAGTGATGCTACCTGGACTTGTGCCAATCTTGTTTGCATCACTGCTCACCTCCCATGCCCATCTCATCCATGCAGGTAACCTATACTGTATTATTAGTGCATTTGAGACCTATGTGTTCATATTGTTGCACTCCCCTCAATTCTCCAAGAGGTGAAAAATGTCAGGGCTTCGGTTTACTGGTGCTTTATTTACATATATACAAGTTGAGAGTGGGCGGAGGTACAGTATTAGACACTAGAAGATATTCTCCAACACTACTAACACACACACACGTATACACACACACACACACAGAGAGAGAGAGAGAGAGAGAGAGAGAGAGAGAGAGAGAGAGAGAGAGAGAGAGAGAGAGAGAGAGAGAGGAAGTTCTCTGTTCTCACCTAAGGGAACAGCCATCATCATACAATTCTTGCAAAGAGCAACTCAGCTGCCTCTCTGATGTGGTTCGCACAATCACCGCAGCTCACTTTGGAGCCAATTCAAATCCCTGCCTCTGCTTTTTGTGTCATCCAAACCCAGCAAGGGTGGCTTGTTGGAGTGGTTAACAAAACATCCCACAAACCTACAACAGGCCATGTGTTCTGGGTGGTTTGTTAACACCCCAACCAGCCACCCTCACCACATTCGGACAAGATGAGAAGCCACACCTGGTGAGGGTAATTATGCAAATTGGGCAGGCATGCAACTGGCACACGCAGGGTAGTTAACAAGCAACTGTGGCTTATTAACCACCCTCATGCCATGTGATCTGGCCCCTGCCGCTTTCAGTCTCCCTCTGTCTGACTCAAACTGCCAGTCTACTTTCCTTTACACAGATTACTCCTTGCAGCTCCAGTTGGAAGCTGGGAAGAAGAGGCAGCCCCTCTTTCTAGAACACGTTCTGCCCATTCCTAATCGCCGTGGGCGATTTACCCACAAAAGAAGATTCTCCTCAAGACTGTTCATCTCCACCAGTCCTAATGGTTTGACCAGTTTGGCAGATCCCACTCTTACAATCATGGAGCCACAGGGTTGGAAAGGACCCCAAAAGGCCATCCAGCCCACCTACCCCCCAAATTCACAATAACATTCACCTCTAATCAAATACCCTGTGTGTGTGTTTCAGATGCCCATGTCAAATATCTGTAGTCCACTTTGATAACTGATACCCTGCAAAGATCTAGCACTGCTGGAACATTATTGCAGTTTATTTTTTATGCCACATACCTGCCTTAAGGCAGTATGCAGCAGTTAAAAACAAAATTCACACGCACACACACAGCAAACCCCCCCTCTTTAAAAAGAAGCCATCCAAAGATTAAAATCAGGAATGGATACAAATCAATTAAGAGACCAAATCAAATGCAGACAGTAAAAGCCCATTGGGACTGAAAGGAACAATTAATTGTTAAAGCCCTGACAAAATAAAGTTCCATTCAGTGACCACCAGAAAATGGTAAGAAAATAAGCAAAACCTGCCTTGAAAGGGAGGGAGTCCCGGAGTCCTAGCACCACTGTCAAGAAAGCTCTGTCCATGAACTTACCTGGTTCACTTCAGGTGGTGATGGAGTGTGAAGCAGAGTTGCCTGCAATGCCCTCAAAAGGCAGGCAGATTCACCTGGAACTAAGCCGTCCTTCAGCTATGCTGAACCCAACCCACGAAGTGCTTCAAAAGCAATAACCAGCACCTTGTTTTCAACCCAGAAGCAAAATGGTTTGAGTTAGTCCAAAGAAACACACATGGATGTCTTTTTATTTGAGGACTACTATTATTTTCCCCTCAGCCTCAGAAAATGACAGCGAACCTGAAGGCCTCTTGGTGAATGAGGTTCTGACACGGGCCAAACAGCTGGTCTCCTCAGCTTACAGTCGCTCTAGAAACAGGTACAAAAATCTCCAGCGATGCAAGCAGCAGTGAGGGCAACTCCGTTTCCTTTCCCTACTCATGCACTCATGCCCCCTACAATTGTGCCTATGTCCCAGGCCTTGTGGGATTTTTCAGCCTCTTGACTTCAGCCATGCTCATTTTTCATTCTGTAAAACCATAGAAGGAAAGCAGCGCTGACCAAGGCATCACTGAGTGCCAGCGACCTGCTGAGCCTGTTTAAACGCCCCGAGGCAGAGACCAATGTGGCCATTCATGCAGCTGAGTTGATGGACACAACGGTAGAACTCATTCGGCAGCTTGTTTACAGCCAGGAGAAGCGGCACGGCAACATGTCAGGTGTGTGTCACATTCCCACCCTTCTGCAAAAAGGGTCCCAGTCTTCCACTCATGACCATCTTGAGCAGCCTCTTTCTCTCTTTTCTTCTGCAAGGCGTCCTGAGTGGGCACCACCTCTCCACCTTGGCGGATGTAACTGGCTGTGCTGCTCAGCTCCGGCCCATCCAATGCTCAGACACCTGTTTGGCTGACAAGTACAGATCTATAGATGGGACGTGCAACAACAGGTAATTCTGGCCCGGTCCAGTAATGCGCAGAAACATTGGCCATATTATGATAACCAAGATGGGGCATTTAAATGCCCCATTAGCCTGCCAACTGCAAAGAAACTCAACCGTATTTGGCTGCATCTTCTTCGTAGCAGATATGCAGAGCAGTAACTAGACAGAGCATAGAGATGGTTTCACACTTTTCACCCTCTGCTAGCAATAGGCTGTTCCAGGGCATCTTTACATGGTCGAGACAACAAAGTACCTTGTGCCACCTTCAAAACTAACAAATTTGTTGTAGCACAAGCTTTTGTGGACCACAGTCTTTTTCATCAGATGCATGGAATGTTACCCTCACAGTTGGCAGGATCAACTGGGTGTGCAGCAGTGGTGTTTGATGCTGCTTTAAAATTAGCATGAAACTACCTGTCTGCCTGCTCATTTGCTCCTTTTCACAACCTGTGTTGAGAAAACCCACTATCTCAATTCAAAATAAAGGTGACAGCGTCGAATTCCCTGCATTCTTCCCCTCTGGAAAATGTTCACAGGGTCATTTTCTTGGTAAAGAGAGAATACTGGAGACTCCTGTCTTCTTTTCGTAATACCTGTTTATATATGAATAAATATAGGTAGAGAAAAGGAGCGAGAGACCACACAGCCAGGTGGTTCCGTTCCGTGCTAATTTTAAAGCAGCATTAGTGCAAAAGCAACAGGAACAATCTTGCGATCACAGCTGGTGCAAAAGACATACTTAGAATTGAAGAATTCTGAGCCCAGGATTGATTTACTTTCTGAGAATCAGAACTGAACAAGTCACAGTCCTTTGACATTTTTTTAAAAAATCCCCTCCTGGTTCCCCAAAGCGTTTTTCATTTCAGCTGTATAATTTGGGGTGGGAGAGAAGAGTCATTTTATTGTTCCTATAGGCAGCAAACCAATACACTACAGCAAGGTGGGGAAACAGTTTGGTGCTGGGGGGCAGATTGCCTCCTGGGACCAATCTGGAGGGCTGGATGACATTAGGGGGTGGGGCAAAGCTTCTCCTCTGAAGCTTTGCCCCTGGCATCAGTTGCTCCCATTCTCTGGGCAGTGGGAAGCGGCACGGAGCCTGTCTCTGGGTGGGCTCTCTCTGCACAGAGAAAGAGTGAATCTGGTTGAGTGGGCCCAGGGCCGTCAAGAAGCAGGTGAAGCCAGCTACAGGGTCCTATCCCCAATTGGAGAAGGTGAGGGAGGAAGCAAACCTACTCAACCAGCTCTTGAAGATGAGGGAGGAGCAAAGGGGAGACCGAGCTGTTTCCTAGAGCAAGGGTGGGCAGAAAGTAGATTTCTAGATGTTTTGGACTTCAGTTTCCTGCCTTCCTGACCATGCACCATGTTGGCAGGGGCTTCTGGGAGTTGAAGTCCCAAAAGTCTGGAGAGCTACTTTTATTTATTTATCTATTTATTTATTGCATTTTTATACCGCCCAATGGCCGAAGCTCCTTTCTGCCCATCCCTATCACAGAGGGGCACTCCTTGAGGCTGAGGCAGAGTCGCTCCCACCCCCTCTCCCTCCTCAGAGGGGCAGGGGGCTCCGTGCTGGAGCTTCGCCTGAGATGCCGTAAACCTGATGTGCCCCACCCCTGCACTACAGAAAGGTGTCTATTTACTGTTACTTAGAAAACTCTCCATATCAAACAATACATTCCCCCAGCCTCTCCGCTTAGGGTGACCATACACACATGAGGTGGTAAAACTGCTCCAGACCGGGATGTCTCCACTTAGAAATCTGGGATTTCAGGGTTGAAAGTTTTCCTATTTAAAAGGAATTAAAAAGAAGAAGAAAGCATACAAAACTGGATATTAGGGGAAGGGTAGAAATCTTTTTCCTCCCTGACATGTATGTGTTCTGTGAAACGGCAGTTTTTTATATGGAGGAATATTCAGTCCTATGATTCAACTCACCTGTGCTCTCAAGTGGTAGAATCAAGGAATAACTTTTCCTCATCACCTATTGTTCATGTGAATTAAAATTCTATTTCCCCATTTTCTCCTGTTTCAATTCATGAGATAACATTTCCCCTTGCAGGAAAAACCCTCTTTGGGGAGCAGCCAACACAGCTTACACCCGCTGGCTCCCTGCAGACTATGAAGATGGGTTCTCTGTGCCTAAAGGATGGAATGAATCCAAGACCTATAATGGCTTCCCATTACCTTTGGTATGTGACGGTGCAGGGATGCAGAATTCAGGAGCATGGGCCAAAACTGGCCTGCCTGTCATACCAATCCAGTCCTCTAGGCTTCCTCAGATGGCCACACCCCCTTCCCCTGGCCCCATTGCCTTTCCTCTGTCTACCTGGGAGTTTTCTAGCTTTTGTTTCCTCTACCTTTTCCCTTCTCGTTCCAAAATGTTGAAATGTCTCTCGCAAGACTCACTGGCAGTAAAAGTGTTAAGCTAAAATAGGCTGGTACATTCCATATTTTCAACCCACTCCATTTTGCCTTTGGCCCCACCCACCACTGGAATGTGGCCTGAAAGAGCTTTTTGAAAATTGAATTTTGTGCGTACTTTAATTACGAGGTTGCTGAGGAATGTGTGCAAGTGTCCTGTCTTTCATTGTCGAATCGGCTCTCCGGCAACCAGTAGCCTCCTCAGCTTCCTGCACTTCAATTAAAACCCGGGGAAAACATTGTGAGGTAATTCCTTCCATAGGTGGTTTTTAGATCAGGAAGCACAGGCACCCTGTGAGGCTGCAGAGCAATGGAGAGATATTTATTTATAATTATTATTATTTATTTATTTATTTATTTATCACCCGCCTCTCCATTCTGATCGAGGTGGGGAACAACAATAAATGATAAAATACATAAAACTGAATTAAAACATAATATACATTGTTAAAAACATCCTAAAAACAAATAATAATAATAAAATTATTTATTATTGCATTTATATCCCGCCTTTTTTACTCCAAGGAAACCAAGGCAGCGTACATAATCCTCTTCCTCCTCTCCATTTTATCCTCACAATAACAACCCGGTGAGGTAGGTTGGGCTGAGAGCCTGTGACTGGGCTAAAGTCACCCAGTGGGTTTCCATGGCTGAGTGGGGACTAGAACCCAGATCTCCCAACTCCCAGTCCAACACTTTACCCACTACACCACACTGGCTCTCTTAAAATAAATACTAAAGCATCACAAGAATGAGGCAGAACAATGGAAGCCTCTTTCATGGGGGAAGACATTTTTCAGGAAATTGGAGCACAGGTTTTGATGCAGTATTAGCTCCACTCCAGGAACTGGACTCTGCACTCCCCCCTCACACTTGCTACAGGACTTTCAAGGATGTAGCAGTAATACAAGCACCTGCATTAGAGAGATAAATTATATCCACATTCTGACAACTAGAGCCAAACCAAAATTTCTCAGAAGACATATTTCTCAATGTTCTGAGTTTTTTCCCCCCTTCCTGGCCATTTTGCAGAATTTTCTCCAAATTTTCGTGTGTGTGTGTATATGTGTTCCCTCCCCCTGCCCCTCCAAAATGATCCAGAATCCCCCCAAATAAGTATGGGACATTGTGGAGGATGCAAAATAGGGGGCAGACAGCCAATTTTAATGATAGTACAACCTACCCACCTACCCTGCAAAAAAAATTATCTTAGGAAAGAAGAAAGAAGCTGTGCTGCAGTCCCTGCCGATTGTGACCGCTTCCTGGAAGAAACTGTTGGAGAATTTGTCCTCCCACTGGAGAAATTTGGTGAAATTGTCTCTCCAATTTTTCTGCCCACAAGTAAAGTGGAGACAGCTTCAGTGAAGTGCAGTTTTGGAGGAGACCACTTGGCACTATGCAGTGCAGGCTTTTAAAATCCCACAACGCTTACTCCTGCACTCTGATGTTTGTTTTACTTTTACTTCTCATCTTAATGTGTTTTACTTTTACTTCTCATCTTATTGAGTTGAATTGATGCAAGCACATGACTGTTTCGTGTCAATTTGTTCAAAGTGATTGAAATTTAAATGGATAAAAAGCCACGGCTGTAGCTTGTCACCTGTGCTCAAAGCGCACCTCAGGAATTGCCTAAGCCTCTAATCACCTCTGTTCTTCAAGGTACGCCAGGTATCCCATGAAATCTTGCACACGCGGAATGAGAACATCTCCCTGGACAGTTCCTACACCCACATGCTGGTGGAGTGGGGCCAGTGGATTGATCACGACATGGATCTCACACCCCAAAGTGGCAGCACCATTTCCTTCATGGGTGGAGCAGACTGCTCCCACTCTTGCCTCAACCGCAGCCCGTGCTTCCCCATCCAGGTAACAAAATGAAGCTGAAAGTCAATGAAAGAATATTTCACCTTCAGCTAGGAAGAAGAATATTAGAGCTAGTCTGGTGTAGCGGTCAGTGTCTTGGACTAGGACTCAGGACCAAAGTCCTGCTCCTGGTGGAGATGAAAACTGGCTTCTTGCCTACATTCTTGGAGGTGGGGCTATGGGGGCTGCCCTGAGGAGTGCCTGCACTCCAACATCTACCACTACTCCACTGTTTGACAGGTTTTTGAAGCACCGCAAAATTCTGCAAAAAGAGATGGTAGTAGGACTGAAAGCTGCCAAGCACACGGTTAGCTCCTGTCTATCATGTTAACATGTCACCTTCAATGCTCTGGAGGGGGAAACAACCACAGTTGCTGTCTTCAGCTTGTAATTCTATCAGTGGAGGCTGGTGGTTTGGATGTCAGTGGGGCTGCGAATCCACTCTGGGTTTCAGTCAGAACTCTAAAGGAGCTATCCAAAATGCTGAACTGATGGGTTGCTATCCAAGGCGCTGGGCCCATTAAGTTCAGCACCTTGGATAGCTCCTTTAGAGTTCTGACTGAAACCTAGAGCAGATTCGCAGCCCCACTGAAATTTGGAGCCACCAGCCTTCACTGGATTCTGTACGGAGAGTTGTGAGAACTTGATAAATGAACTTCTCTAAATATGGAGCAGGTCATGTGGTCCCTGCTAACATCTTATGCTCTTCATGGTTTTAATTTTTGTGAACTGCCCAGAGAGCTTTGGCTATTGGGCGGTATAAAAATGTAATAAATAAATAAATATAAATAAATCTCTCTAAACAGCCTTGAGTAGCCAGACATTCAACACAGTGCCTCTTCTGTGTGCCAGATCCCAGATGGTGACACCCGCCTGGGCAGGGGTATGAAGTGCCTGCCCTTTATCCGCTCCTCACCAGCTTGTGGCAGTGGCGAGTCCAGCTTTCTTCTGGGACAGTTGCAGCCTCGGGAGCAGCTGAATAGCCTCACCTCCTTTGTGGACGGCAGCATGATCTATGGCAGTGCGGCCTCCCTCGCCAGGAAGCTCCGCAATTTCACCCAGGAGCTGGGGCTCCTGGCTGTCAACCAGGAGTTCTCCGACGGCGCCCTCCCACTCCTGCCCTTTGCTGCAAAGAAATTCCCCAACCCTTGTGCCTTGACAAGGAACTCCTGTCTTGCCAATGCATCCGATGTGCCCTGTTTTGTGGCAGGTAAGAGGAAGGCTTCAGAAGCTGATTGGTGGGAGATTCAGGACAGATAAAAAGAAGGACTTCTTCACACAGTGCATAGTTAAACTATGGAACTCACTACCACAAGACAGGGTGATGGCCACCCATTTGGATGGCTTTAAAAGGGGGTTGGATAAATTCCTGGAGGAGAAGGCTATCGATGGATACTAGCCCTGATGGTTTATGTGCTACCTCCAGTATCCGAGGCAGTAAGCCTGTGTGCAATAGTTGCTAGGGAACATGGGTAGAAGAGTGCTGTTGCACCATGTCCTGCTTTGTTGGTCCTTGGCCAATGGCTGGCTGGCCACTGTGTGAACAGAGTGCTGCACTAGATGGACCTCAGTCTGATCCAGCAGGGCCCTATTTATGTTCTTAGGTGCATTGTGAGAGGTCCTCCCACTGGCTTTGCTTTATGCTGTGACCAGATGAGAAAGAAAGCAGAGCTTGGATCCATATTTAGTCATTCTTAGAGGAGACCCATTGAAGTCATTTGTCATGACTAAATCAAGTCCCATGGATTCCAATGGGTTTACCTTTAGATATGACTAAATGGATCCACCCCCTGCACTCCTGTTTCTTTAACAGAAGTTAACATTTTTGGCATAGGTCACTTTTCTTTCCCCTTTGTGATGAGCTGCAATTGCCAAAAATCTCTTCTTTGTTTTATGCATGTGCTTTCGTCACTTGTACATAGCCCAGTTAGATGTCCCTGGTCGGTTAACCATAAAAATTAAAAACCACAGAAACAATCCACAAGAGTAAGAGTGATCAAACAGAATCTAACCAACTAAACAGATAAATGAAACCAGCAACAGGAAAACATGACATTCACACAACATAGCTTTTTCTAAGCAGCTGTTAAAGATATAGGAGCCCCATCCTCCTTTGCAGCTGGTCTTAGCTTTGTCTAAGGCTATGTGTGATGTCCAGGAGGGCAGACCTGAACGGACCTCCTTGTGCAGAGTGTTTCAGTTCCCTAGATTAGTGGTGTGATTATGCCCAAGTTCGTGTTTTCTATACTCTAATAAATCCAATAGTGCCACCTACTGGCTATAGCTGTAGAGGGGTTTCCTTCCCCTTTCCGGAACGAACTCCTGCTTTGCCTATCAGGCTATTTTGGAAGTGAGTCATCAGAATGCCAGTGATAGAAAGGGCTGGGAAGAAGAGTGACTTCTGCCAAGGCGATGAGGGAACCAAGCAAAACCAAAATTCCATCTGTGGGAAAGTGAAATCAAAACATTCAGTTACGTTTCCTGCTGTGTCTCATCACTCTGAATGTGTAACATCTTTTTTAATTTTGCAGAGCTCTTAAATCTGTCAAAAAAAGATGTATGGGTTTTATCTCATTTACTCTGTCTTTTCCTTTCTAGGAGACTCGCGGGCGAATGAGCATTTAGGGATGCAAGCTTTGCATACGGTGTTCCTGAGGGAGAGCAACAGAATTGCTGCCACCCTCCACCAGCTCAACCCCCAATGGAGTGGGGAAATTCTGTATCAGGAGACACGTAAAATCATTGGTGCATACCTCCAGGTCAGGACATCAAACATGGCACTGCTATGTTCCTGTAATAGAGGGCTCCAGTTTCCTCTGGGGGGAGAAACTATAATGACATGGAAAATGCATGCCTGTCACTGAAAATGGCAGCCATGTGTTTGGTTCCTCTCTCCCCTGCATAATACCTGGTAGATTTTAATTTATTTCATTTCTTTTGTATATCACCCAATAGCCAAAGTTCTCTGGGTGGTTCACAAAAGTTACAAAATATAATATTATAATATTAAAACTTTTTTATATAAAAAATAAATAAAACAATTTAAACAGCTAAAAACAGTTACAATGAGATACTGGGTCCTGATAAAACAACGGATTTTACAATCCCATCATATGTCATCAAATGCCTGGGTGTAGAGGACAGTCTTTATCTAGCACCAAAAAGATACCCATGTTGGCTTCAGGCAGACTTCAGTGGGGAGATCATTCCACAATTGGGGAGATAGCACTGAGAAGCCTCCCTCCCTTGTTGCCACTCTGAGCCTCCCCGACACTATGATATTCCATGTTCCCCCATGAATAGCCAATAATATAGCACAGGGATGGGAAAATACACAATGATTGTGATGTCAGTTTATAAGTTATATGTCAGGATATAAGTTTTACTAAACGTTACGGAGAGGAAAGGGACCTAAACATTCAGCTGGTATTTTCTGCATCAGCCATGTGTTTGGTGGGTGGGTGTAACGTCTAGTTTGGCTCACACTGCCCTGCCTTGCATTGAACCTGCTTTTATCGGATTCTCTTGCAGCTGGCAAGAAAATAGAAAAGCTCTTTAGCTTGCAAAACACGTCATTCCCTCCTGGGATTCACGCTTCCTTCTATAGGAACTGCAGCTGCTTGATACGAGGAACGGGGGTGGGTGGGGGTGGGGCGTGAAATTCTGCCAAATATGACGGACCCTAAGAGAAAACACCGACAGATTCATAAATCCAGGGCAGGATCTACACTACTGCTTTATAAAGGCATTGAAGTGCACTGACAACGGTTGGGGCCCAGGACATATTCCATATACCGTTTTCAAATTGCTTTCAAAGTGTTATATCCTGTTTATTGTAGATCTGGCCCTGATGACTTTTTAAAAATCCAGTTTTAAATGGATCATCTGTTTCAAGGTGGGGAACTTTTTTCAGCCCAAGGGCCAAATTGAATTTCAGAGAAGTTCTTGGGGGTCACATTACACTGGTGGGTGTGGCCAAAGGCAAAAGGGGCAGGTCCAAAGGCAAAAGAGGTGGGGCCAAAATATAAAATACCCTGGTATTGTAGCTTAAAGCTCTTACTGGCAGTCACTAAGCCTTAGAAGAGGCAGGACAACCTTTTAGAATTGGGGGGGGGAACTGCACCAAAGCTGGGAAATTACACCATGTTTGAGGGAAAGGGGGCAGGGTAAGGAAGCGTGGCCATCTGGAGAAACCAAGAAAGCTAGATTGGGACCCCAGGCTTGAATCCCAGCCCTACCCATCCCCGATCGATATGATATGATATGATTTAAACAATTCCAGATTGTCCTTCATCCCAACAGATTCTGGGCCAGTGTTGCACAGCAATAAAAATACAATAGAGTAAATACAGGGGCGATACTACAGTGACGAGATACAAAAGAGGGCAGGGCTCCTGCAGCTTCCACTGTTGCAATAAAGAGGGAATTTCACCAGGTGCTGCATGCATGCAAAGGACACCTGCTGAAATTCCCTTCTCAAAACAACTGTTAAAGATGCAGGAGCCCTGTCCTCCTTTCTTATATGGTCACCCTACTTAATGCATTGCACTGGCTGAGGCCCTTCACCAACTGGCTAATTTCCCAGCAAAATTGCATCTCTGATGGTACAACTGTGTAAATGAGCTGCCATATGGGGCTGCTCCTCTTCCGCTTTAGCCTCAGCACAAATGAGTAAATTGTTTGGTTGTTGCTTCAGTTGAACATCTGCACATAGCCCTCTTGTCTGAGATTCTTGCTCTGACACCCATCAGATAGGTCACAGTGGCACTGCTCAGGAAGGCACTCAAAATGGATACGCAAAGCTGTATCACCACAGATCTGCACAGGTTGTGTGGTAAAATTCTCCTAAAACAGGCAACCGTTTTATCAAGCAGCTACAATGCTTGCTGCAGGGGGTGGGGAAATGCCTTCATAAATGGCCGTCCCTTATCTGCACCCAGAGAGCCTGTTCACACGTCATGACAGCCTGCTATGGCTTAATTTACCCACAGGGGCTGTTGCATCAGGGCCGGATGCCCACAGACACCATTTTTGCATGGTGCTTGCAGGTGCCCACTTGTCATGACTTGTTGTGTACTGTAAACCCGGAAGTCAGGGTTTACACTACACACTACACATTAGACTCCAAGGTACAGCAAGCCAGGCACCCATGAGCACCATGTGAAAATGGCAGCCATGGGCACCTGGCATGACATCACAGCCCCCATGGGTGAATTAAGATACAGTGGGCTTTTGTCATGCAAACCAGGTCTCTGTGGCAGAGAAGTGATCATTTCCCTTCATCTTCTCCATGTAGTACGCTCTCATCTAATTTTTCAGCACAGTACCAAGCAGGCTGAAATATCTTTCATTGGTTTCACGGGATCAAGCCCACTGAACACAAACTATGGAATTCCCTACCACAAGACGTAGTGAGGGCCACCAATTTGGCTTTAATAGGGGATTAGACAAATTCATGGAGGAGAAGGCTGTCAATGGCTACTAGTCCTGATGGCTATATATTACCGTATTTCTTCGATTGTAAGACGCACACTAATTTCAGTACCACCAACAGAAAAAACAACAACCAAGACACACCCGCGATTCTAAGACTTACCCCATTTTTAGAGATGTTTATATGGGGGGGGAAAGTGCATCTTAGAATCGAAGAAATAGGGTACCTCCAATATCAGAAGTAGTATCCCAATGTATACCAGTTGCTGGGGGATATGAGCAGGAGCGTGCTATTTCAATCATGTCCTACTTGTGGATTTCCCACAGGCCGCTGGTTGGCTGCTGTGTGAACAGAATGCTGGACTACACAGGCCTTCGATCTGACCTGGAATGGTTCTACTTATGTTTTTAAGTATATTTTTCCTTTTTATGTTTGGTGTAGATTATAAACTGGAGGGATTATGTCCCAAAGATCCTTGGCCCAGAAGCCACCGAGGCCTTCCTGCCGCCATACTCTGGTTACAATGAGTCTGTTGACCCCCGTATCTCCAATGTCTTTGCCACAGCTGCATTTCGCTTTGCCCACGTCACCATCAATCCTTTACTCTCCCGCCTGGATGAAAACTATGAGGAGCACCCCAGACACCCTAGCCTCTCTCTTCATCAGTCATTCTTCTCTCCATGGAGGATCGTCGAGGAAGGTACAGAATGGACAACTCAGCTGGGGTGGGGTGGTGAGGGCATTTTGACTTCAGTAACAGCAACTGACAGTTATTCAGATTACCCTGTGTTACCCCCAATGAAACCAGATGCATCCCGATGACCAGCAACATCTGAGAACTACCTCACAGTGATAGGGTTGTAGTGCAGCCATTTTTCAAATTTATGAATTCCAGTAAAGCAGCAAAATTGGTCTATTGCAGCAAAATCAATAAAGTGTCCCTGTAGGATCTTACATATGTTGTGACTTTGATTCCTGAAGGCTAGTTTACAGCTGATGTACAGCTATGCCTAGGGCTAAGTGTCCTGGTGTTTTGAATTACAATCCCCATAATCCCTAAGCATTGGACATGCTGGCTTATGGGAGTTGCAGTCTATAGCATCTGGAGGACATTAGGTGACCTACTCCTTCCATAGCTTATGGGAGCCTATGTCACAATACATTTGTTAGTTGTTAAGATCCCAGAGAGACACATTTTCAGATAATTACCAGAGACTCTCCACATGACAGGAGTCTGGCAAGTGAGTCACAAGGCTATCATAGGGGGAGCATTTCCCCCCCTTTCATTTCTGGGAAAAATAATAACCCAAAGGAATACGCTATGTAAATAGAGAGTTTGGGTATTACACACACATACCTCAGCTGTTGTTGTTGTTGAGGGAAATGCAGCTCAGCATGAGGAAAAGAAGCCAGGGTGCGTGGGACTCCTGTCAGAGAGCAGGACTGAAGATCATCCTGGAGTACATTTATATAAGACCCTTTCCCAGGAATGGTATTGTAGAGATTGTCAAGAGATTCGCCTCCCCCTCCCAGATGACAACATTAAGAAATGATGTGAGGAAATGCATACTGTTTGTGTTAGACATTGCCATTGCCAGGGATTCCACATAAAACGGCTACTTCTGAATTCCGTGGGTAAATATAGTCAACCATTTACCAAGAGAGGAGTTCCCATGGTGCACATTTCTCCCTAGGGTGCTTTCACATGTTGCTCTAGACTGGCTCCTCCCTACACACCAAGGCCATGTGAAAGACCTTGTAGGAGGAGACAATACTTGCACCACCATGTGTCTCCTTCCTAGGTGACCATTGTTCCTTCTAAAAACTGGGGCAAGTGAACATAGGTTGAGGTCCTTACCTGGTAAGCTGCTCATTCATGTCCTACCTACAGACATAGCAGGCCACAAAGTATCAGCAGGGTGTATCTGTGTGCTGCTGAGAAGGCTTAACAACAGATGTGGTAGACTGGCTGCATCTATTTTGTGCCACAATATCTATGTCAGAATACCAAAAGTTTTGTGAAAAGTCACTCTGTTCTAGAGCAGACTTCCCTAAGCTCGTCCCTCCAGATGTGTTGGACTACAACTCCCACCATCTTTAGCCAGCTTGCCTGTGCTGGATGGAGATAATGGGAGTTGTTGTCCAGTACACTTGGTGGACCCCAAGTTGGGGAAGGCTGTTCCAGAGCTTTGTCATAATGATTGCCTACTGCTCTGTTTCCACCGACTTTGGAGTTCCAGTGCTATCTCCCACTTTAGGAGGGATTGATCCTATCCTGCGGGGAGAGATCTTCAGCTTTGCCAAGCTCCAAACACCCACTCAGATGATGCCAGCTGAGCTGACGGAGAAGCTCTTCCATCCCAAACAGGCACTTTCCCTTGATCTGGCTGCTCTGAACCTTCAAAGAGGCCGAGACCATGGACTTCAAGGTGTGTAACCATGCCGGGGGAAGGGGAGGTCAATGGCAGTGGACACCACTCCCTAGAAGGGACACTTGAGAGCTCTTCAAATGCCTTTTCCTGTTGCAGGTTACAACTCCTGGAGGAGATTCTGTGGTCTCCAAGAGGCTCACACATTCTCTGACTTGCGACACATCCTCAACAGCAGCTACCTGGCTCACAAACTGCTCAAGCTGTATGGGACGCCCGAGAACATCGATGTCTGGATTGGTGCTATAGCGGAACCTCTCCTACCTAGTGCCCGAGTGGGGGAACTGCTTGCTTGCCTGCTGGGAAGGCAGCTGCAGGCCCTGCGAGATGGAGACAGGTAGGGAGCCTGGAGGGACTTAAGCTTTTCACATTCTAATATGAACGCGCTTAGCCTGCACCTCTCAGAGCTTCTTAATGCATCTTTAACAGGGCTTTCTGCTTTCGGTTTCTTTGCGGGATTACATGGGCTCCTTTACACAGCAGACACATGGTTTGAATCGAGGAAAGTTCTATACATTTCTGTGCGTTTCAATTTACAGCCACTAGATAGATGGTGCTGTCATTATAATGCTACGCCAGAATTTCAAACAGCCGATAGATCTGAAGAATGTTCCTTTTCGCATTATCTCCGAACTTTATGAAAGTGGAATAAAGGAGGCTGAAGCCGTAATGTAAAGGAACCGGCGCAAACCTCCATGAGTGACCAATCAGGAGTGTGCAACAAATTACTCATGTAGAAAAGCCCCCAGCCTAATATATGGATCAGTGCTTAGTTATTCACTAACTCTGGCATTTCTTGAATGTTCCTACAAAATTCATAGCTGAAAAGAGTATGAAAAATATGTATGGGGGGGGGGGGAAGTATACATATTTTAGCATGTGTTTAAATGTGGATGTTCGTGCAGATTTTTTGTAAAAAGAAAAACACCCAAAGCAGATTAATGAGGACACAGAATGGAATGGACTTATGGGTGAATATTTGGCAAAATAACATGGATTGCAAATAAAACGAATGGGCCCATCCCTAGCACCAGGTAAGGAAGAATGCAGTTGCTGAGAGTGGTTCCCTTGAAATAACATTCATTAGGTCTACCTTCAAACAGTTTACTGCTTTGCAAAGTAGTAATAGTAATTTAAAAGAGAGGTGCAGAACATCAGACCCAGGAGCCAAATCTGGCCCTACTAGGTGCTACAAGATTTGTCCGAATGTGGTTCCACCCCGTTACCCCTAACCACTGACAGTTTGGTGTTTTGTTGGCTTGTGTGCATTCCCCACCGCCCCACCGCCGCCCACCCTACCCCATTCTAGAAGGCTGAACTGCCTTTCTTAAGGCTTAGTTACTGGCAGCAAGAACTTTAAGCCACCATAGGCTGGCATTTTGGCCCCGGCCCTTTTGCCTTCAGCCATACCCACCACTAGAATGTGGCCCCCGAGAGCTTCTCCAGAATGGAACGCGGCCCCTAAGCTAAAAGAGGTTCTGCACTCCTTGGTATATGTGCGTGACGTTGTCACTATGGAGCTGGTTTGTTGTTTTGGTGATCCTGACAGGATCCTACAATGCACATAACTGATTTCACAGTTTCAAAACTGAGTGGGGGGTGGGGAAGGCCCCTTACTATAAGCTTCCTTTGATTTCTGCCACAGTTCAACAGCTTTATGGAAAGCTGCATGGGATTTAATAAATAAATACTTTTGGCCAGATGATGTGTTCGTGAACAGGCTCTGGCTTCCCAATGTGTGTGTTTTCCTTTCCTTTGCAGGTTCTGGTGGGAGAAAGAAGGCGTATTCAGCCCTCGACAGAGAGACGAGCTGGCAAAGGTGACTTTGTTCGGGATCCTCTGTGAGAACACCCACCTCCATCTCCTACCTGCAGATGTCTTCTCAACCAGTCACTTCCCAGATGACTTCATATCCTGCAAGAGCCCCCAAATCTCAAATGTGGACCTGACCGCATGGAAGGAGGACCCAACAGGTAGAATCTGAAGTTCTTTGTTTGTGAACTAGAGGGAAAAGCCCATTCTCACTCAGCGATATTCAGGAACTTGAGTAGCATCCTGGAGGCAAGGAGGGGAGTGAAGGTAATATAATTTTATAATTCATAATGTTATAATTTTTTCTCTTGTTTTTTTTAATGTAAACTGCCCTGGGGATTTTTAAGGAGAGGTGGTATGAAATATTTCCAATGAACAAGTAATGCCAGTCTGAGATCTTTGGTCACTCAGATTTTGTAAAGAGTAACTTGGGAAAATATTTTTTAACAGTTGCTTTCAGACATGTAGCAAATATATATAATATATAACAAACAAACAGAGAGAGAGAGAGAGAGAGAGAGAGAGATCCCTACCTTGGATTTAGACAGCTTTAAATGAGGTTTAGTTTAGAGAAATTCCTGGAGGAGAAAGCTCTCAATGGCTGCTAGTCCTGATGGCCATATGCTACCTTCAGTATCAGTGGCGGTGTGCCTATGTACGCCAGTTACTGGGAAACAGGGGTTGGAGGGTGCTGTTGCATTCATGACCTGCTTGTGGGTTTCCCGTGGGCAGCAGGTTGCCCACTGTATGAACAGAATGCTGGACCTTTGCCCTGATCCAGTATAGCTTTTCTTATGTTCTTATGGAGACACCTGTATGTCCTGTCTTCATTTACACCCACACCCACTTCTTCCGTAATATATTCAGTCATTCCCATTTCTGAACATATCACCTAAGAAGCAAGCCTGCATTTGGGAATTAGCTCCAACACTGAGCTGCTTTCAAAGTGACATGTTTCCTGCTAAGTTCCTTGGCTGTGTGCTTCTTTCACCACAGACACACCCTGTGGGCCAGTCCCTCTGGTTGAAGGTGCTTTCTTCGTCCACTGTAAAGCTTCTGTGTTCTTTGAGTGTCGCCCTGGCTATGTCTTGGAGGGCCCTTCCTCTATTACCTGCCATGCAGAGACGAGAGAGTGGAGCACCGTGTTGCCTGTTTGCCAAGGTGAGGCCTGCTACAAGAAAAGCCTTGAGGGCCATCCGTAAAGCATGTCACACTTCTACACACATTTTTAACCCTCCACCCACACTTAAATTCATGGCCCTTCCCCATTTTTGTTTACAGTTTTGCTATCCTCTCCCCACCCTCCATTGATTCCTCACATACATTAAGACAGTCTCCCCCAACTTGGTGGCCTTCAGATGGGATTTCAGATGGGATTTCAACTCCCATCTGCCCCTGCCAGCAGGGCCAATGGTTAGAAATGTTGCAAATTGTCAGCCAAAACGTCTGGAGGTTGGGGAAGGCTGGATTACAGATACTCATCAAGAAAATGTAATGAAATGAAAAGATGGATGGATGCTTTACAGTTGTGGGTCGCAGAGATGTTCTACTGGTGTAGTTTCTGCCATTGCTGGAGCCTCTGTCCAACAACTCCATGTCACACAGCTATGAAAAATACAGGAGCCCTTCTTTAGGGATTAAAAATGCCAATTAAAAAGCTCCAATGATGCTATTCCAAGTCAGGACCTTTGGAGCTTTTCTTCCTCTTCATTTGAGTAGTCTTGCTTTTCTTACCAGCATTCTGAATCTTTCTCTCTGCCACCCATTATGTCATTTCAGATGTTGATGAATGTGAGCCCAGCCGGGTGAATCCCTGCCCCTCCTCGCGAATTTGTGTGAACCTACCAGGGGGCTTTGAATGTGCCTGTGAGGGTTCCCTCACCCTGTCTCAGGATGGCACCACCTGCATTAGTAGGTCTGGGGTCAAGGGGCCAGGCTGTGGGTAAGCCGGAAGGTTTTGCAAATGGACCATTCTAATAGAACCCTAAACCTCATTTCCTCCTCTGGGGATGCCAGTTGGAGGCCGACATCCTCATTCAAGCTTTGCTTTCCATTCTTCCTTTATTTTTGCGTAACACTCCATGCCAGTATTGCTGAAGACAATCATACACTTGGCTGCATAAAGGTCATCACTGGCCAGCCATTCTTCAGCGGTCATAGTCCCTGCACAGCAAGAATTGCTAGGGGGTGTGTGTGTGTGATAAAACCTACAGTTAGAGACCAGCTTCACGCCTTCCCTTATTTTGCCTCTGTGCAGATGCCAGGTTTATGTTTATCAGCGTACTGCTTTTTATAGTGCCAGCAAAAAGTAGCACTTGGGACTTTGGTGACGGTAGTAGTAATATTTATATCTCACCTTTCTGCACTTTTGAACACCCAATGTGACTCACAGGAAATAAATTATACAGCATAAAAACATCCCCCAAATACCTATATATTCATATATATCCAAGGACAACACTACTAAAATCATTGCTGAAAGGCCTGATACAACAATAGTCATCACTACCCTTCTAAATGCAACTCTCTTAGAAGATTGTTCAGCCTCATCCCATCCTAAACTGCCCCCAAACAAGGGTTCAGAGTTTCTACTGCCTCTCTAGGATTGGACAATGGGAATGAGTGAGAGCTGGGTATTGTACTGATAGCACCCTACCCCATATCCCCAGATAATTTCACCCAATGGAAACACCCCATATACCAGGGATGCAGAATGATTTCATGGTGGGAGGCCGAATAGCCTCCCACCTGTCCTGAAATGGGCTGGATGTCTTCAGTAACCATCTCCACTGAAGTCAACACCCCCAACCTCTGCCCATTGTGCCTTTCTCTGAGCTGGCAGAGGTGCAAAGTTCCATGCCACTTTCAGCACAGAGAAAGGGACTTGGCTGGCACTAGGAGGAGGTGCCACTCCTCCCAGTGTTGGCCCAGTCCCTGACTTTATGCAGGAGACACTGTCCATGTGGGGGCACTGCACCCAAGGACTTGGCCAAGCTCTGCCCCCCTGGAGTAATCCAGGGAAACTCGCAAGACAGATTAGGCCTGCGAGCTGGAGGTTTCGCATCCCTGTTAGGTACCAAAAGCCGTGGGCTGGAGTTGCAATCTCCTCTTGTAGGTTTGCTGTTGTAAAGATGAAGGGTACTTTCAGCCAGATGGCTCCTAGCTCTACCAAAAAGTTATTGTGCAGCAAGTCTGTCTTTCTCTCCTTCATGGATATCTCATGGCAAGAAAAAAGGTGGAAGAATCAGTGGGAAAACATGGGAGGTTTACAAATGGAAGACGTTGTTCATCCACCTACCCATAAGATTCCATGAATGATGCAGGGCAATTGCACAGTAAAAGCCTTGTCTGGAAGCACCCTGAAATTCCACCGTAATTGTGCACATTTGTCTTTAGATGCACCATAAAAGGACCAACAGTTCTTTTAGGAACCCACTTTTGGATCAAGTGTAAATTCCCAGTATATCTCCACTATCTTTCTTGCAGTGACCCTAGACTTACAGTAGCAAAATGGTATGAATACAACAGCACCCTTTGGGGGTCCTAGTTGTTCATGGATAGGTCTTTTCTTTGTATCCGGTGGACCTACAGAAAGTTCATACAATCAGCCCTAAAAGCGCTGCTGTTCTCTGTTCTAGGGAGTCAAGTCTTCAGTGCCACGTCATTGGCTATATCTGCAGCTGTTGTAGCTGGAGCCATTACTTTCATCACTGTAGCTGTGACAGTACACCGAAGGTATGACGGAATTCACCTCTGGAAATGTCTTGCCTTCTAAAAATTGTAGGTAGCCATGTTGGTCCATTTGGGAGGAGAAGAAAAAAGTCCAAAAGCCACAGCGGGCTAAAACTTCCTTTATTAAGATCAACTTTGTGACACTTAATTTTTATTTATTTATATTTATTTTTTATGGATTAAAACATTTGCATCCCACCCTATATCATTGGGATCTCAGGGCGGCATACAAATAAAATAAATTCAAACAGTAAAACACAATAAATAATTTACACAGCTAAAAACATATTAAATTATTAACAAGCTAAAACCAGTAGAAAAGTTAAAAGCAATAAAACAATTAAGGCATGTGCAGCTTTTAGGCACATTTAGCTCTCAGAAGCTTTGATAACAACCCATGTTTTGGTGCCAAAACAAGGCCAACATCAGTGCCAGTTGGGCCTCCAAGGAAGGGGCTTTCCACAACCGGGGACAACGACGGACATTTTACTGACATAAAGGTAACATGGGCAATAAAAGCCTGCTGTGGCTTTTGAATTTCTTCACTCTTACTTCCGTCGGCCACTTCTTGCTCCAGTGATTTTTCCTAGTGGGATAAGCGGACCTCTGGCCTTGTCTGACGCTCCAGAGAACATGAGGGGCTTGTGCTTCCTCTCACCACCCCTCTGGGTCTCCCTCAAAGGAAGGAGAGGCATGTTCTCTCCAGTGCAGGGAGAGGAAATGAATACTGCTGCCAAACGCATGCCCTTACATTGCGTATCAGAACTTTCCTCAAAGTTGCATGGATGTCAGTGGGATGCATGTTCATTGTTTAATACGTTGCAGCCGTGGATCCAGATTACATGTTGTGAGAAATGTGTGGCTGCCACATCCCCTCCCCATCCTCTTCCTGGCAACATTCATTTACAGGAGACAGTTTCAGTACCCCTGTTCTCTTTCATTGGCTGCTTCTTGCAAGGGGTGGGAAACTCTCAGCACAAGGACATCTGCATTGTGGGCCTTTACCTAAATGTTATCAGGGGGACATGGAGATTGCAAACCTCCTGCATGTTCCTCCTAATATGCCATTTGGACCTAAAAGAGTGGCATGCAGGAGTTGCATTTAGAAATCCTTAGAACAGCTGATAGTTCTATTTCTGGCCCAATGGAGTTATTGTAATACTGCCAACAAAGAGGACAAAGCATGGGGCAAACATAAAGACACATCACTGCTCATTCTTCTCTTACTGAAGCTGCCTAAAGCTGCCGAGTGAATCAAATCAGCAGCTCACAATCAAAGCACTCTTTGCTTTGCATGAATCCTCTTATGATCTGGAAAACAACTCACTTGTATTGACACTGGCGTTTGTTCTAAGTCATTGTTTTGTTTTTTGTTGATTATTTATAATGAGTGTTAACACTGCAAAATGCTTTACAACCGTGTATGTGGTTCCTTAGAAATTAGTTTCATAAAGTTCAGCAGGAAATTAGTTCCATAAAGCAATATATATCACTGCAAAGCTCGACTTGTTTTGCCCTTAGTCTAAGCAATGTGAAGGCCATTACTATTCTCGCTTTCCCTATGAGGAATTAATGGCCAATCCACCCATCCACTTAGCACATGATAGGCACAAGGAAAGCAGACTATGCCAGCTTCAGGCATGCATTGGGCCTGTTCAGACAACATGCTAAGCCATGGTTTGGCCGGTAACACTTTTGCAGCAGATGGTGAATTTGTCTAAACCATGGTTATGTAGCTATCATGGTTAGGAATGGTTCACCCAACACACTAAGTCATGGTTCGCATGAGACATGTTGCCATAATGTTTAGCTCAAAATGTTTAACCACCACGGCTTAGCGTGTTATCTGTTTCACCGAGGAACCTCCTAGAGTTTTTCTATTCAAGCACTTTGACAATCGCATATTTTCTCGTTTTGTGAGAGACTGTGGCAGGATCTACACTACTGCTGTATAAGAGTTTATAATGGGTTTGACAACTGTTTGGGCCCAGGACACATTATATATTCAATGAACAAAAAACCTACGGTTTATAAAACAATGTTAAGGCCCTACACTTTTCCACCAAGCACCAAAAAGCGGGGAAATTGGGAGTTAAGGCTCGCCAGCCTTAACGCCACATCCTCCCTAAGGAGGCAGAAAGTACCAGTGAAATTCTCATTCTGCCAAAGCAGATAAACCATGAGGACAGGATGGAGAATAGGATATGCAGAGGTGACTGTGGGGTTGTGGAAAACTGATGACGAACAACTTAGAGCCACCTACTTCTTTTTTTGTTTAGAGCAGCCCTTCCCCAACCTGGTGCCCTCCAAAGGTGTTGGACTGCAACGATTGATCATTGCAAGTCAGTATGTCCCATGGTCAGGAATGCTGGGACAGCAGGATGGGGAACGTAGGGCGGCGCCTCCAGGCAAGCCCCCCCCCCACCTCACCCTGCTTACCTGCTCTGTCGTCGTTGGGCCCGGCCTTGAACAGAGTGCCCTGGTGCACCCAGAAGCAAGGCCACACTTGCAGCCTTGCTTCTGGGTGGACCCAGGGGCTCAATTCAAGCCTGGGCCAGGTGACGACGGAGCAGGTAAGAACCCCACACACACACCTGGCCCCTTACCTGGACCTGCTGCCACCGCTGCACTAAGTGCAGCAGCTCCAGCCAACCCCCCTTCTGCCTGGCCCCTTACCTGGAGCTGCCACTGCACAAACTGTCGCACCCCACAACTTGCCTTCTCCGTCATGGCCTGACCCATGCTTGAATTGAGCCCCTGAGTCCACCCAGAAGCAAGGCTGCAGGTGCAGACTTGCTTCCGGGTGGACCAGGGCACTCGATTCAAGCCGGCGCCCAGCGACAACGGAGCAGGTAAGTGGGGTGGGCTGGGGTGGGGGCTTGCCTGGAGCCGTTGCTGCAGTTTGCACAGCAGTGGCAGTGGGTCTAGGTAAGGGGCAAGGCAGGAGGGGGTTGCTTACCTGCTCCATCGTCCCCAGGCCCAGGCTTGAATTGAGGTTCTGGATGGACCAGGGTGCTCAGTTCAAGTCCAGGCCCAGTGACGATGGAACACGTAAGTGGGTTGGGGCTTACCTGGCAGCAGAGCCAGGCAGGAGGGGGTGGGGTTTCTTACCTGCTCCGTCGTCGCAGTCCAACATCTTTGGAGGGCACCAGGTTGGGGAAGGGCTGCTCTAAACAAAAAAAGAAGTAGGTGGCTCTAAGTTGTTCGTCATCAGTTTTCCACAACCCCACAGTCACCTCTGCATATCCTATTCTCCATCCTGTCCTCATGGTTTATCTGCTTTGGCAGAATGAGAATTTCACTGGTACTTTCTGCCTCCTTAGGGAGGATGTGGCGTTAAGGCTGGCGAGCCTTAACTCCCAATTTCCCCGCTTTTTGGTGCTTGGTGGAAAAGTGTAGGGCCTTAACATTGTTTTATAAACCGTAGGTTTTTTGTTCATTGAATTTCATGGCTTTTTGTAAAGGATAATGAGCCCTTCCCTCTTTTAAATGCGGTTACTTTAGTATAGCTCCTGCAGCTTTCACTGTTGTGATGAAAAGGAGATTTCACCAGGTTCTCCATATATACAAATGACACCTGGTGAAATTCCCTTTTCATCAGAACAGTGCACGCTGCAAGAGCTATACTAGAGTAATCAGATACAAAAGAGGTCACGGCTTCTGCAGCTTGCACTGTTGTGATGAAGAGGGGATTTCACCAGGTTCTCCATATATACAAATGACAACTGCTGAAATTCTCTTTTCTATGCAACTGTTAAAGATACAGGAGCCCTGTGCTCCTTTTCATATGGTCACGGGCAGGGGGCTGGTGACTCCGATGTCAGTGAATCCATGGGTACATAAATCCTACAATCCTATGCAAGGTTAGACATAAAATCCTACAATTCTATGCATATACCTACGGATTCATAGAGCCACTGACATCGGAGTCACCAGCCCCACCTTGTGACCATATGCAAAGGAGTACAGGGCTCCTGTATCTTTTACAGTTGCATAGAAAAGGGAATTTCAGCAGGTGTCACTTGTATTCATGCAGCACCTGGTGAAATTCCCTCTTCATCACAGCAGTGAAATCTGCAGGAGCTGTACTAGAGTGACTCCATTTAAAAGAGGGCAAGGCTCCTGCAGCTTTCACTGTTGTGATGAAGAGGAAATTTCACCAGGTTCTCCATATATACAAATGATATCTGCTGAAATTTATATTTATAAATATAACTGTAAAAAATTTATATTTTTTACTTAATTAACATTAAAGAATGCACAACCATTGTGCATTCTTTAATGTTAATTAAGTAAAAAATATATTTTTCTCCTGCACCTTTAACTGGTGTGATGAAGAGGGAACTTCACCAGGTTCCCCTCTGCTGAAATTCCCTTTTCTATGCAACTGTTAAAGATACAGGAGCCCTGTGCTCCTTTTCATATGGTCACAGGGGCAGGGGGCTGGTGACTCCAATGTCGGTGGGGCTATGAATCTGTGGGTACATAAATCCTACAATCCTATGCAAGGTTAGACATAAAATCCTACAATCCTATGCATATACCACGGATTCATAGACCCACTGACATCGGAGTCACCAGCCCCACCTTGTGACCATATGCAAAGGAGTACAAGGCTCCTGCCTCTTTTACAGTTGCATAGAAAAGGGAATTTCAGCAGGTGTCATTTGTATGCATGCACCTCCTGGTGAAATTCTCTCTTCATCACAACATTTAAAGCTGCAGGAGCCCTGCCCTCTTGACCAGACACAAAAGAGGCAAGGCTCCTGTGACTTTAAATGTTGTGATGAATCCCAGGTGGATTCCTGCATTAAGAAGTGGGATGGACTAGATGCCCTCATAGGCCCCCTTTTCAACTCTGCTATTCTACGATTCTATGAACATGGGCAGAGTGCATTGCCTGTGGCTGATGTGAGCCAAACATGCAACGATAACTGGAGGGAGGAAGTTCTCCCTAACTGCCAGCTAAATTCCTGCATTAAGAAGTGGGATGGACTAGATGCCCTCATAGGCCCCCTTTTCAACTCTGCTATTCTACGATTCTATGAACATGGGCAGAGTGCATTGCCTGTGGCTGATGTGAGCCAAACATGCAACGATAACTGGAGGGAGGAAGTTCTCCCTAACTGCCAGCTAAATTCCTGCATTAAGAAGTGGGATGGACTAGATGCCCTCATAGGCCCCCTTTTCAACTCTGCTATTCTACGATTCTATGAACATGGGCAGAGTGCATTGCCTGTGGCTGATGTGAGCCAAACATGCAACGATAACTGGAGGGAGGAAGTTCTACCAAACTGCCAGCTAAATTCCTGCATTAAGAAGTGGGATGGACTAGATGCCCTCATAGGCCCCCTTTTCAACTCTGCTATTCTACGATTCTATGAACATGGGCAGAGTGCATTGCCTGTGGCTGATATGAGCCAAACATGCAACGATAACTGGAGGGAGGAAGTTCTCCCTAACTGCCAGCTAAATTCCTGCATTAAGAAGTGGGATGGACTAGATGCCCTCATAGGCCCCCTTTTCAACTCTGCTATTCTACGATTCTATGAACATGGGCAGAGTGCATTGCCTGTGGCTGATGTGAGCCAAACATGCAACGATAACTGGAGGGAGGAAGTTCTCCCTAACTGCCAGCTAAATTCCTGCATTAAGAAGGGGGTTGGACTAGATGCCCTCATAGGCCCCCTTTTCAACTCTGCTATTCTATGATTCTATGAACATGAGCAGAGTGCATTGCCTGTGGCTGATGTGAGCCAAACATGCAACGATAACTGGAGGGAGGAAGTTCTCCCTAACTGCCAGCTAAATTCCTGCATTAAGAAGTGGGATGGACTAGATGCCCTCATAGGCCCCCTTTTCAACTCTGCTATTCTACGATTCTATGAACATGGGCAGAGTGCATTGCCTGTGGCTGATGTGAGCCAAACATGCAACGATAACTGGAGGGAGGAAGTTCTCCCTAACTGCCAGCTAAATTCCTGCATTAAGAAGGGGGTTGGACTAGATGCCCTCATAGGCCCCCTTTTCAACTCTGCTATTCTACGATTCTATGAACATGAGCAGAGTGCATTGCCTGTGGCTGATGTGAGCCAAACATGCAACGATAACTGGAGGGAGGAAGTTCTCCCTAACTGCCAGCTAAATTCCTGCATTAAGAAGTGGGATGGACTAGATGCCCTCATAGGCCCCCTTTTCAACTCTGCTATTCTACGATTCTATGAACATGGGCAGAGTGCATTGCCTGTGGCTGATGTGAGCCAAACATGCAACGATAACTGGAGGGAGGAAGTTCTCCCTAACTGCCAGCTAAATTCCTGCATTAAGAAGTGGGATGGACTAGATGCCCTCATAGGCCCCCTTTTCAACTCTGCTATTCTACGATTCTATGAACATGGGCAGAGTGCATTGCCTGTGGCTGATGTGAGCCAAACATGCAACGATAACTGGAGGGAGGAAGTTCTCCCTAACTGCCAGCTAAATTCCTGCATTAAGAAGTGGGATGGACTAGATGCCCTCATAGGCCCCCTTTTCAACTCTGCTATTCTACGATTCTATGAACATGGGCAGAGTGCATTGCCTGTGGCTGATGTGAGCCAAACATGCAACGATAACTGGAGGGAGGAAGTTCTCCCTAACTGCCAGCTAAATTCCTGCATTAAGAAGTGGGATGGACTAGATGCCCTCATAGGCCCCCTTTTTAACTCTGCTATTCTACGATTCTATGAACATGGGCAGAGTGCATTGCCTGTGGCTGATGTGAGCCAAACATGCAACGATAACTGGAGGGAGGAAGTTCTCCCTAACTGCCAGCTAAATTCCTGCATTAAGAAGTGGGATGGACTAGATGCCCTCATAGGCCCCCTTTTCAACTCTGCTATTCTACGATTCTATGAACATGGGCAGAGTGCATTGCCTGTGGCTGATATGAGCCAAACATGCAACGATAACTGGAGGGAGGAAGTTCTCCCTAACTGCCAGCTAAATTCCTGCATTAAGAAGTGGGATGGACTAGATGCCCTCATAGGCCCCCTTTTCAACTCTGCTATTCTACGATTCTATGAACATGGGCAGAGTGCATTGCCTGTGGCTGATGTGAGCCAAACATGCAACGATAACTGGAGGGAGGAAGTTCTCCCTAACTGCCAGCTAAATTCCTGCATTAAGAAGTGGGATGGACTAGATGCCCTCATAGGCCCCCTTTTCAACTCTGCTATTCTACGATTCTATGAACATGGGCAGAGTGCATTGCCTAGAAAAGGGAATTTCAGCAGGTGTCATTTGTATGCATGTAGCACCTGGTGAAATTCTCTCTTCATCACAATGTTTAAAGTCACAGGAGCCTTGCCTCTTTTGTATCTGGTCAAGATGGCAGGGTTCCTGCAGCTTTAACTGTTGTGACGAAGAGGGAATTTCACCAGGTTCTCCATATATACAAATGACACCTGCTGAAATCCCCTTTTCTAGGCAACTGTTAAAAATGCAGGAGCCCTGTCTTCCTTTTCATGTGGCTAGGGAGGCCATATGCAAAAGAGTACAGGGCTCCTGTTTGCTTAATAGTTGCATAGAAAAGGGAATTTCAGCAGGTGTCATTTGTATGCATATAGCACCTGGTGAAATTCTCTCTTCAACACAACATTTAAAGTCGCAGGAGCCTTGCCTCTTTTGTATCTGGTCAAGATGGCAGGGTTCCTGCAGCTTTAACTGTTGTGACGAAGAGGGGATTTCACCAGGTTCTCCACACCCCCCACCCACACACACACTCCACACACACCCACACCCCACACACCCACACACACACCTCCACCCACACACACCACACACACCCCCCCCACATCCCACACCCACACCCACACATCCACCCCCCCACACCCCACCCCACCCCACACACACCCCACACACACACACACACACACATCCCACACACCCACACACACCCACACCCCACACACCCACACACCCCACACACCCCACCCCCACACCCCACCCCCACCCCCACCCCCACCCACACCCCACACACACCCCCCACACACACCACCCACCCACACCCCCCACCCACACACACACTCCACACACACACACACCTCACCCACCCACCCACACACCTCCACCCACACACACCACACACCCCACCCCCCCACATCCCCCACCCACACCCACACATCCACCCCCCCACACCCCACCCCACCCCACACACACACCCACACCCCACCCACCCACACCCACCCCACCCACACCCACCCACACACCCCACCCCCACACCCCCACACCCCACCCACACACACCACCCCCACACACCCCACACCCACACACACACTCCACACACACACGCACCACCCACCCACACACACACCTCCACCCACACACACCACACACACCACCCCCCCACATCCCCCACACACACCCACACATCCACCCCCCCACACCCCACCCCACCCCACACACACCTCCACCCACACACACACCCCCACACACCTCCCCACCCCCCCCACACACCCCACACACACCCCACACACACACTCCACCCCCCACACACACCCCACACACCCACCCACACACACACAACACCCCCAACACTCCCCCACACACCCCCCACACACACACACACACGCGCGCGCGCGCGCGCGCGCGCCGTGGGAGAGGAAGGACTTCCCTTACCTTCCTCTTGCTGCTCTGGTGGGGAAATGGGCTTCCCTGCCGGAAACAGAAGTGCCGTCACTTCCGTTTCCGTCGGGGAAGCCCATTTCCCCACCAGAGCAGCAAGAGGAAGGTAAGGGAAGTCCTTCCTCTTCTTCCCCCTCTCCCCCGCCCAAGTCGGCTGCGTGTGTGTGTGTGAGTGAGTGAGTGAGTGATTGACTCCCTAGCCTCCGGCCGCTGCCGCGGTTGGCAGCAGCGGAGACCAGGGAATCAATCTCTCTCTCTCTCTCTCTCTCACACACACACACACACACACACCAGCGGCGCGGCTCTTCCCTGCCCTCGCCGCCGCAGTTCGAGCTGCGGCGAGGCTAGGGAAGGTCCCCCCGCACCCCCACCCCAGCGACGCGGGGGCCCCTCTCCTCCCCCCCCTCCGCCCAAGTCGACTGCAGCCCGGGGTTTCAAGTGAGCGCCCGGCTTGCTTTCGGGTGCAGCCGGGCGCTCAATTGAAACCCCGGGCTGCAGCCGACGGACAAGGTGAAACCGGGGGGTGGGGGGCGACTTCTCCCCCCCCGATTTCCCCCCCCCCCCCGCTACGCCTGGGCCCGCCGCTGCACGAATGCAGCAGCGGCTCCAGGCAAGCTCCCCTAACCCCACTTACCTGGCCCGTCGCGCTCTCCCTGCTCTCCGTTTCCCTCTGGGGATTCTGATGCTCACGCGCATGCGTGAGCTTATCAGATTCCCCATTGAGAAACATGGGGATTTTAAAAATTAATTAAAAATTGATGGAACGGTCTTTTGAAAAAAGAAAGGCCATTCCATCAATCGGATGGATAGGGGAATTTAATCCTGTTTTTGGATTCCACCGGGAGGCTTCCCCTTTTGCGCTACGAGTGCGCAAAAAAAAAGTCGCCACCCCCCGAGAAAAACAAAGCAGATTGTGACGGACAGAGTTTCTCTCCCTTTTTCTCCTTTAAACTCCCACCCAGACCTCAATATTTCAGGAATCTCCCTGAAACGCGCAGGGAATGTAAAGCCAGCATTTCTTTCTGGCAGTACCCGCGTTTCAGAAAGATTCCTGAAATATTTTTCATTTTAGGGTCCTAGGTTCCCCTCCCCCCCCCGCTAAATAAATATAATGGTGGAATGCTCAACTTACTCATCGGCCTTAACAACAGGAATCACTACAGTGATTCCTGTAATACCATTTTCAAAGTGTTATATCCTGCTTGGTATAGATCTGGCCTGCGTTTTACCATAGGCTGTTTCAAAGACTGAGCTGCCCTAAATCTGAGGTTGAACTAGGAATTAGTTCAATTTATAACACTCGTTATAAATAACTGAGGGTCTCAGTTCACTAGAACTCCAGCCCCCACACTCCTCAAGCAGCCATCCCTACCTTGCCCTTTAACTTGCTTCACAATTTGTTTCCTAGGTGTTTCCAAAGCAGCAAGAAGAAGGTGGCCCTTTCCAGAGAGAGTTGCTATTCTCAGAGTTGCTCTAAAGCTCAGAAGACCCACTCAAGTTAATTTTCACTACATTGCCTTCCAGCTGCAACATCTCAGCATTCTGAGGCTGCTGTTGCTCTGTATTGCTGTTGCTCTGTGTATTTTTTAAATATAATTTTAAGACATTTAAACTATAGAGAATGGATTCCATGTTTCTATAGAATTACAAACAGGATCAGGTAAACTTATGATCTGTTGCATACAACGTGTTGCAGGTTCTCCCATATTATACCAGAAGTCTCTAAGTTTAGTGATCAGAAGAGGTAAAACGGCAGGTTTTTCCAAGGAAGAACAGGTAATCACAGAATATTATAATTTTTTTCTTCCAAATTCAGCGGCTTGGTCAGTTACATAGATAGGAAAAAAGAAAGAACACTGGATGGATTCTTAAATGGTCAGAAGGGAAAGGGAGACACTAGCAACTAGGGAGGGAAAGATCAATTTATTTTTAGTCAGCATCACGTGTTCTTTCATAAATCCACTTGGTCACATTTCTCCATTAATGTGTGATCTATTTCTTTTTAATCTGCATGACATTTCATATTGAAAGTGGCATTCTGGGCTCCACAATTCAAGAAGGACGCAGACAAGCTGGAGCGTGTTCAGAGGAGGGCAACCAGGATGATCAGGGGTCTGGAAACAAAGCCCTATGAAGAGAGACTGAAAGAACTGGGCATGTTTAGCCTGGAGAAGAGAAGATTGAGGGGAGACATGATAGCACTCTTCAAATACTTAAAAGGTTGTCACACAGAGGAGGGCCAGGATCTCTTCTCGATCCTCCCAGAGTGCAGGACACGGAATAACGGGCTCAAGTTAAAGAAAGCCAGATTCCAGCTGGACATCAGGAAAAACTTCCTGACTGTTAGAGCAGTGCGACAATGGAATCAGTTACCTAGGGAGGTTGTGGGCTCTCCCACACTAGAGGCCTTCAAGAGGCAGCTGGACAAGCATCTGTCAGGGATGCTGTAGGGTGGATTCCTGCACTGAGCAGGGGGTTGGACTCGATGGCCTTGTAGGCCCCTTCCAACTCTGCTATTCTATGATTCTATGATTTCTGAGCTTACTTTCTCTCCCAAGGTATATATTTCTAAATGAACTTTATACTGAAATATATGATTTTTACATGCATGCCCAACCATGAACGAAGCAAGGCGGAAGGCTTTGTTTGCAAGTTCTGTACCCAGTGTGTCATTAATGTCCCAGCTTGAGCCCGGCTCAGTTTCTTTCCTTGGTCAGTTACTGCTTAATCAAGTCAAGGCCCTGCTGATAGGTAATCCTGACACCCAATGAAGATCCCAGTACATTGTGTGCTGGAGTGAATTCTGGCCACCTCACTGCTCTACATGACACTAAATTCAAGTTCAAGGATTAATCCCTGCAAGAGTGGACGGGTAGTGGTGGTATGAATATACGACAAATTCTGCTTTGAAAATGTGCTGTTTATTTTGCAGCTGGAATACATGCAGGCTTCAAAAGGAATAAAACGGCAATAAGAACCAGCCTCACTGTCAGAACTGGAGTCTATTTATTAAATAGAGATCAGTATATTTTATTAAAATAAGAACATACAAGGAGATAGTAATGCCCCCAAGAGAACAGCTAGACAGTTGCCCCTTCCACATAAGAGATGAAAAGCAACACAAAGGAAGAGTAGTTCTGGATGGAGATGAATGACTTGGAATAGGTAGACGACCAGGTGCCCTCCAGATGTTTTGGACTATTAGTCCCACAATCCCCAGCCAAAATGGCTAAAATGGTAAGGGATTATGGGAGCTGTAGTTCAGAACATCCAGAGGGCACCGGCTTGCCAAATCCTAGGAAAGTTAAGTCTTTTTAGCAAATTTATCATCATCATTGTTATTGTCTGGACTCTTGCTTAAAGTATCTGATTCACTCAATTGTGGCTGAGGGTTAGAAATCCCTCCGTTTTTCCTCCTTCATTGCCTTTCCAAACACCCAGTCTACTGAACAAGGTTAGCCTTAAATACACTCCATTTACTAGGGCTGGACACAGCCCACCTGATTTGCTTGAGGCCAATTCAGAGCTTCTGAATTGACTCCAATTTGACTGGGGCAGCTTCAGACTGGGGAGTTTGTGACCTTAGATCTAGGAAATGAGATAGCCCCCATCATTTAAAATGGTGGCTTTCATCGAGTATGGGTGGCTGCCAGATGGGTCAGGTAAGTCCCTTGGGCAAGCAGCTCACCATCGTCCCAAGTCGGGCTGAAGCAGCTTGAAGCGCTTCAGACTGCATTGGCCCAATCTGGTCCAGTTCAGATTCAAGCCCAAAGTGGGTCACAGCCCTACCATTTACCAGTGACAGCATATATTGATGTATTCCTGTCGCAGCTCAAACACTATCCGTAGTTCTATTTTGCTTTGCGGGGGGTGGGGGGAATGTCATTTCAGAAACTGTTAGTGTGCTCACTTGTTCACTGGAATTGTCATTCTTCAGGTTTCAGCCCGCACCGTTTCTCCAAACAGTCCTAGAAGCATTTGAAACTAGGTGCATATGCACATCAATGTAGGTGCAGCCACTCCAAGGCACCATGTAGCCATTTCACATGCTGCAACTAGTGAGGCCAAGAACTTTGAGCAATGCATAATTGTGCTGGGGATCCTTTGGCATTGTACTTGAGTGTAAGAATATTATTACAAGCCCATAAAAGTGTGTGTTTGTCATCTGTGAGACATCAGCGTCCACTGGATGTGACCCCTTTCTGCAAGAGCTGAAGATACTTATTAAAAAGAAACCTCTCTCACCTACATAGACCAGCTATCGAAGTTCAACCCCATCACCTTTCTTCTGTGGAGAGTCTCTCACATTTGTTTTCTGGCAGCAGTGTCCTATACAGACCTTGCGAGAACGGCTTTTGCACCATGAACAGGTCAGTTCTTATTTCACCCTGCAGCTATCCAAACAGTGATTAAGGTTTTCAGGGTGAGGGTTGTCAGACGGAAGTACATATCTGATTTGAACCCTACAGAAAAATAAATAAATGATCTGATGCATGTTGGTCAATAACAGCATGACGACTAGGATTTAAAACTGCCAGTTTCCCCATGAAGTATGTACAAGATGCTATGGCATGGGGTTGGTGTCTCTCTTATCCCTACTGCAACCTCCCCCAGCTTTGTTGGGGATGATAGGAGTTGTAGTCAAAGACATCTGGAGAATGCCAGGTTGGGGGACACTGCCCTACAAATTCTCCTTCACACTCCCACACAAACCTAGCCTTAGTCCTAGGGATGCTATATGAGAGAAGGGGGAGGGGGAATATAGTTATAGGCATCTTCTCTAAATGAAACAATTCTAAAGAAGCTAGATTTTATGTTTGCATTGAAACTAGCTGCAGAAAATTAAAACCCCAACAAAACAGAATTCAGCCCAAGGAAATTTAGAAATAGCATCTTAGCCTAAGAATTCTGTGATTTCAAGATCTGCTGAGTGTTAGCCAGCTCGGCACTTTGAAGCGAGGATCCACTTGGATCCCGATTGTCCTTTTACGTTCAGCAAGCCATGTCCAAAGCGGGAAGAGGCAAGTGTTGTTTGCAATATGTTCTCCTGTAAGCATATTTCCAATAATATTTTTCTCCCAAATACATCCTTGGGGGGGAAAAGTTTCTATCTTGTGTGTGTGTGTGGTATATAGATAGATATAGTTAGATAGATAGATTTACTATAATCCTTAGCATGCAAGTGCTACTACAAGTCACCAAGATGACACCAGGGCTGCTGAGCAGCAAAGCAGCAAGGAGCCCACCATTCCCACCCACCCGTCCCAATCAAATAGGCTCCAGCCAGACAGCCACTTACCTGTAATGCTAAGGAGAGATGACCAAAAGAGTCACTGACTTCAAGACTACCCCAAAGTGCTCTCCATTGCACACAATCCCACTGTAGTACCAAAGGCAGGCAATTCTTCCCTATGAGAGATAATGCCACTCCTCCAGGGAGCGGAACTGGGAGTGCCAAGAGTCAGCGATTACGCAGAACCAGCCATATGGTGCAGGCACCAAGAGACAACCTGCAGCCATGCTGTGTCCAAAATGCTTTACTACAAGCCAGAGGCTTTTGCCCAGTGGATCCAGAGGAGATGATAGCAGCTGAGATCCATTCTACTGGAAGGCTTTGGCCATGGTTTTGCCGGTGTTCTCAGGGCTTACTGTCAAAGCCCTGTTCTCACTGCCAGAGCTCATCCTGGAATATGAAGTTGCAAGTGCTTTAGAGCATGTGCAGTGTGCCTACCTCTCACCACTGAGGAGCCACCAACGAGCACCCCCCCCAATCTGAAGATAGGTGGGGGAATCACTCACAAGGCAGAGGAGGTGACTTCCAGATAAAAGTCAGAGCCATCCTCTCTCAATTCAGAAGTCCAGCACAGTGTCTCGGGAAAAATTCCAGATCAACAGTTTGGAGAGAGTCTTTTCCATTTTTGACAGGACTTGCAAATCTGCCATTTAACAAATTCAGAATTGAGTTTGATCCCTCTTTATAGTACCAAACCCCACCAATTTAGGGGCCAACGGTTAATTTTACCCATGAAATTTAACCCCTACTTTAAAAAAAGAAAAGAAATGCAAAACTTCCAGAAGCCCACTAATCTTGCCAGAAAAATCAAGATTTGAGGTCCGTCCTGGCTCTAACACAAAGAAAGCAAGAAGAGTGAATGCCTAGTACTAGAATTAGTAACCTTCTGTGGCAGGAGTAGGTATCTAACAGGAACCAGTCAGAGCAGAGCGGAAACATGTTGTGCAGGATACGTCAGGAACACCATGGAAGTAAATCTCCAGCTGGTACTTCCCCAGCAACGAAGCACATGTGGAGGAGATGCCAGCTGATGAGAGCTGCTCTAGGGTAGCCCAACACATCTGGAGGGCACCAGGTTGGGGAAGGCTGCCCTAGAGGAGGCTCTGTAATGTGGACGTGGAGGAAAACACTGACCTGGGGCCACTAACACTGGCACAGTTACGTTATTTCCCCATCTTAGCATCATGACCAAGGCTCCAAGTCAAATGCTTTGACCTAGAACCGATGCCTGCCTTCACAGGGTGAGGTATAGGATCTGCATTACACAACCAAAAGGCAAACTCCTGAGCTATACACAGAATCAAACACAGTCTTGGCCTCCCTTGACTGTCTCCTTCAGGCTCCCCAGGCGGAGAGATGCCTGGGAAAAACTGGGAGAATGTACACTTTGCAGCTATGAAGCAAGGCCATTGTACAGTGCGGGCTTTTGGAGAGCAACCCCCACCCCCGTCAGCCATGGCCCAGTCACTGCCAGAGCCAGCAGCTGGACGGTAGAGTTCATCTCCCTCTCTGTTGTGCGGAAATGCCCAGTTACAAGTTCTGTTTCAGAGCAGCAGGCAGGTCATGAGCCTGAGGGCCTGCCGAGGTCTCAGGACCTGCCTAAGCAGACCTTTTAAGAATACTTGCTAGATACGTATGTATATATACTGGCTGTGGAATGCATAGAGAAAAAGGAAGGAGTCCAGGGTGGGCCCTGGGAAAATCTGCATCGGGTAGGCACTGTCCGGAAGTGCATCAAAGAGTCCAATGGGGACAATCTGTGCTTCTCATCGCTTCAGTTTGTATCAGGCAGCTCCCATCGAGCCCTCTGCGTGCCTGGCAGGGTCATCACAGGGCACCAGCCTCGCAGAGCGCCAGTCTCCAGCTACATCTCGCTGGGATAGAACCCCAGCTTAGCCATGGACATTTCCTTTCTGAGACGCATGACTTCCCAGTACATCAAGTCCACTGCAAGGCAAACAGAGAGACAGAGGGAAGCAAGTGAGAGACCCATGCGGAAAGAAAGAAAAGAACCCAAGTAACCTGGTGCCCCCCTGATGTTTTGGACTACAACTCCCATCAGCCCCAAACCAACATGGCCAATGCTCAAGGGTGATGGGGGCTATAATCCAACAACATCTGGACAACCCCAGTTTGGGAAGAGAGTGCTCCCTTTGGAAAACAATCATATAATCCAAGGAGACAAGGCGGAATTCTTCAGCCTCAGGGAGCCACAGGGCGGGCAGACATTCAGCTAATCTTCTGTTGCTGTAGTGTCCCATTAACATGAGAAGCAGCACTACCCAGACATATTTCCTGATAAAGGCCAGGGACTGGTAAAGCTACTTCCCTCGTGGATCAGTTCTGTGAGGCTATCATACTCTTTTGCCTCACCACATGTTTTTCCAATTCTGCCACATCCTTGCTCACTCAGTGATCTGGGACTGACTGCAGTTTGAATTAATAAATGTTCTTGGGTACAAATGGCCCCAATTCTATCAGGATCAAACTTGGACTTCCATTCATTAATTCATTATATTTCTATACCTCCCCATAGACAAAGCTCTCTGGGAATATCACAAGTCATCTTGCAGTCATCTTAACTTCCCTTCCACTTCTATCATCTCATTTGTAGTTTTCCACTTCATTCTCTCCACCCTTCACCACCCTCACACACAGAATATCCTTTCCATTCATATCACACTTTTCCATTTGGCTAGATTGGAAACTTCATTCTTCTCTACCCTGTTGTGGTTAGGGATATGCAACACTAGGAATCCCATTCTGCTTAAACCAATAGGGTTTCCGCAGTGTTTCTGTTTCAATAAGCGGCAGTAGATTTAATAAATCTATTAAATAAATAGATTTTTTCCAGGTCCCATGATTTGTGCAAGTAGGATCATAATTTTGTTTTTAATATTATTTCTTAGGTCTTTAAATTTGTGCAAATGGGGACATTTTTATTTTATTTTAATCAGTGGTCTTCCACAAGTCCATTTGTTCATTGTATTTCCCTTGTCAGTATCCTTGTCAGTTTCATCCTCTTCACATACTACTTCATTTATTTCATATTTGTCAAAGAACTTGTCAATTTCATCCTCCACCTCCGTACCCCCTCCCCCACGCCTTCACTGGGGAAGTTTCTGAATTAAAAGCTCCACTCCGATTCAGCAGTCCTCCACATCAGGCAATGGCTCAGTTTTTCAGCCTTTTGAGCTAGCTAATAGGGTGAAGCCAAGCTGCCACATCTAAAAAGCAGAAGACCAATAGATTTCTTACCATCCTGTCTCACAAGTCCCTGCTGGATGTAGCGAATATAAGTGAAGAAGTTGCATACGGCTGTAATCTGAAAGAGAGAAAAAGCTTTCTACAGTCTTTACATATTTCTTTATAAATATGTCCATAAATAAGTATTTACAATGTGTGTGGGAGACATATTTATGAAGCCTTTCCAATGCCCAGGCTCAATACAAGGAGGAAGAGCAAGAGGAAGAATATAGGTAAAAACAAGATCAAGCAACATGGTAGATGGGTCTCTGGGCTCATTACATGTTTCCAGTATCATAGGGAGGGCGGGGGTAACAGAGGCATAGTATCATAGGGGGGTAACAGAAGAGGAGGCAAACGCTGCAGGACTAAGAAAGCGTCGTGTTTAAAACAAAATGAAAAATGTTTCAGAGAGGCTCAGAGTTATGTTATGGGGAGAAACATGAAGAAGGAGGAGGAGGATGACGAGGACTTCAAAAATGTTTCAGGGTTTTGGTCTTTAGACGTGGGTTGTTTATGCACTCTAAGTGAGCAACAACATATACTCCGGTTTGCATTTTATGCCAACATTCTGGTACATGCTGTTAATGATATTTGCAGAGAGGGGAAAATGAGAAGGAAGAAAAGTATCTCCACAGTATCTCATGGACTCCCATGGAAAAAATGACAGAATCCAATGTTAAAATAAGAGTGTTTATTTTATTACTTGCAACCAAGTGGTGAATTCCTTAAATAAAGGGGCGGTATGTATGCGCAGTGAACTCAGGTGGTGAGAACTGATAGAAATAGAGCCGATAAAGGGCCACAGAGAAACAAGTGGGAGGTACCAGCAAGCTCAGGGGAACCCCATGATTTGCAGAAGTGTGTATATGTATATATAAACTTAGGGGGGCAAAGAACAACCCCAAGAGGACCAAGTATGCTCACCAATCCCAGAAAGGTTAGTATCAGTTGAGTACCAGAAAACTGCGGGTGGGAAGTGCAATTCCTTGCTTGAGCTTCTTACAGCTGAGAGCAGCCTCCTCCAACCCCGGGGTCCTCCAGATGTTTTAGTCTATGACACTCATAATTCCCAGCCAGCATGGCCATTGCTCAGAGATTATGGGAGCTGTAGTCCAAAACATCTGGAGGGTAACTAGTTTGGGAGAAGGCTGGCTTAGAGTATCATGGAATACCTTATAGGCCCCTTCCAACTCTACTATTCTATAATTCTATGACTGGCTGGCAGTAACCCTGAACAGAAGCACCCCCATTCAGTTCTATTATTGTTTAATGTTTTGTGTAGTTGTAACATTCCATTGTAGATTTCAAATTGTTATGAGTATCTCCTGGAGATCCATTTTTGGATGAAAGTGTGGTTTATACATTCTTCATAAGTAAATCGATCAACCAATATAGAGTGCAATATTCAGTCACTGTTGTATAATATCTAATATATATTACCGCCTACTTTTTTTTCTTGTTATTTTATTTTAGATATAACAGAAAGAAGGGCAGTCCACTAACAATTGGGATTTAATAGGCTGTTACAAAAGACTTGGTTAATACAATTTTAGAGAAAAGGAAAAAAGGGAAAACAAATAAAAATAATTAATAAATGTGCTGTATAATCTTCATTTAGTTGTTAGAATGCCCAGATGCTCAAAGCAGAAGTGGGCAAAGATTGTTGTAAATCCAGTTGTGATGTATGTTTAATAAAACTCCACCATATGGGATAAAATGCTAACGTTCTGTCTTTCTTTGAATCAAATGCAAAGAAGTTATTTGAGTTATTTTTTTCTGATATTGCCATAAACGACAGGAGTAAAGCATCCAAGTCAAACAAAAGAAGGGAGAAACAGGTCCTCAGGATACAAAAGGATTTATTTATACAAAGCTCGATGTGTTTCAGCCAATCGCCAGTGATTATTATTGTAAGACAGTTCGTTGCTAGAGGGAAATCTGCAGACAACTTCTAACTAGTAAGCCCCCTGAAGAAGGCCTTTGAAAGGACACAGGCCGAAATGCATTGAGCTTTGTATAAATAAATCTGAGGTCCTGTTTCTCCCTTCTTTTGTTTGATATTGCCATAGGCCATATATCCCGATATCATGTAGGAAAGTTCAAATTATCCATTTTTTCCCACTGTTATGTGATTGTCTGGCGAGTGTCAATTAACAAAAATGCTAGCAAATCTTTATATTTAATACTTCCATTAGATCCTTTATATATTGATCAAACAAATAATTCTGGTTCATGTATTTATTTTTATTTATTTTATTTATTACATTTTTATACCGCCCAATAGCCGAAGTTCTCTGGGTGGTTCATAAAAATTAAAATCATGAAGAGTATGTACAATTGTTTCTCTTCATTGCCTACTTAATAACATCTTATGAAGTGCCCTCTCACCTAGAAAAAGTGCAGGCCACAATAAACTTATCAGTCTTCAAGATGCTACCGGACTCTGTTGTTTTTAGATGAGGGCACTGGGCATTTGAGAAGTAGCACCAGGACACCGTGCTCAGAGCCAAATCAAAGGCAGCCAAATTGATCCTATTCCCAGCACAAGTGACAATATCCACAGAGCCTGGCTGAAGATCAGACAACTTCACTTGTGAGCCGTTACATGCCTGTCCCTATGGAGATGTTCTCTAAGCTTCTGGAGACTTACCCTGGCCCTGCAGGAAGGTGAAATGTAGTAATAATTCCCAGAGTCCCCCAGTTTGATACGATGCCTGCAGGCTCGAGACAGGCCACTCAGGGCGCATTTCCTGCAAAAAGGGGAGGCGAGAGAGGAGAAAGCCACATGTCATCAGAAGATGGCTCCTCAAGAAGAAAGGACAGGATGAAACCAAGCTAAGATGGCTACTGCAAGCCAACCCAAGAGCAAAGGCTTTCTCTTCCACATTAAAAAGAAAAGAAAAGTAAAACTATGTGATATTATGGAGAATTTGTGGCTATATAATTTCAGACTTTTTCTTCAAGATATACCATAGGCTGGTATTCCAGCCTCTTTATGTTGTACGCTGCACAATGGGGATTAACCCTTGAAAAAAGAAGGGGGCATATATAAAGACTGCAATGCTAAGCACACTTGTTAGGGGAGGAAGTCCCACTCAATTCAGTAGGACTTACTTCTGAGTAAACATGCTTAGGTTCAGGTTCACATGACATGAAGGCCTTCCAGGCCACTTGCAGGCAGTTCAACTTCCTCATATCCAAGATTTGAAACTGAAAAATGTTAGTGAAGCATTAGCTGTGGTTTGATAAGTGCCTGACAACTCTGAAAGCTAAGGGAATCTACTGTCCCAGAAGAACTTTGAACATCATTAACCACAGAGGCCCCTCCAGACTTTTATATCCTTTTAAATGCTAACCGTTAGGATTTTTTAAAAAGTTACTTGCTAGCTTGAACTTCAAAGCCATTAGTAACTATGTGAGTTAGTAACTTATTAGTGGAGCAAACATCCTTTCATCACTGGCTTAGAAGAAACAACTTACGTTACAATGGGGGACCGGAACCCACTGTGAGGAAAAACAAGAGCAAGGAACCAAAATCAGGATAAAAATTCTTGGCGTAGGAGAGGCATGCATGCAGAAAGCATGGCTGATGAGATTAGCCTGAGCAATTTGGGCTGCAATCCTATATCCACTTACCTGGGAGTAAGCCCCACTGAAATCAATATGACTCACACTTGAGACTTACCTATACTATCTATGTATAGGATTACACTGTTACCAACTTTTTTCTTTCTTTCTTTCTTTCTTTAAAGGGAAAGGGAATCTACAGTCTTTCAGCCATGTCTTTGCCTTGTGACACCCTGAAAGGCACGTTTTCAGCAGCATAAATTGTTGCCCAGAAACTGGAAAACTCTCTGTGCCTTCTCCCAAACTTTGATATCAACATCAGAGGGACTGCACTCCATCCTGTAGTTGATGCATGATCAGACAAGTGGGCACAAGCAACAGAGCCTTTTCAGTAGGAATGTACAGATTTTGTCAAATCCAATCCATCTGCATTTCATGTTTTGACAGGTGCCTTTCATTCTGTTCATTGGCAGGATGGGATTTTTTCCAATTTTCCAAATTTGTGCAAATTTGTATTTGCACAAATTCATACTTGTGAAAACACACAACTCCCTCCCCAAATGTGCAAATCTGCTCCAAAAGGCGAGTTTTCATTTTTTAGCCTGGGGGTGGGTGGCTAAAGCGTATTTTCAGCTGGTGTTTACGTATTCTTCTACAACTAAACTTGTGTAATATTCCAGAAAGTAAAACAAAAACAAAAGAACAAAATAATGGTCTACATATCCATAGAATCCATGTGACTCAGGAAAAAATGGTCTTCTGCCAAACCCATGGCCAGATTCATAGAAAACTGAACTCATTTGATTCCGTTTCTCTGAAATCCCTATTTTTCAGTAGTGACACCCACATTCTGGAATGCTCTCGCATTTGGGATCTGGGAAGCTCTCTTGTTTTCTGCTTTTAAAAATGTACTAAAGACATGTACTAATGCTGAATATTCTGCTGTTTTTATTTCTTCTCGCTTATAGTTGGATATGCGATTTTAGTGCTGTTTACAGTATTATTATGAGTATTATTCAAGAGCACACCTTCTCCTTTATCAGACTACCCAGTCACTGAGGTCATTGGATGAGGCACTCCTGATGGTTCCACGTGGAGCTGAGGTCCATTTAGAGTCCACTCAGAGTCAAGTTTTTAGTGTATTGGCTCCCTTTCTGTGGAATTCCCTGCTAGTTGATGGCAGGGAGGTACCGACGTTGCTTTATTTTCAGCAACTGCTAAAAGTATGTTTATTTAAACAAACTTTTCCTGAATGACGACCCCCGGTTTGGTATAACTACATTTTAAATATTTTTATTCTTTTGTATTTTGGTTCTTTTCCCTTAATGCTCACTGCTTAGGTATCTTTTTTATGAGATTTAACCAGTGAAGACTAATGGCTCCAGTTGTGGAGGGGTGGTGATTCCATCCTGGGTTTTAGTTACAACCAGCCAGAATTCTAAAGGTGCTATTCAAGGTGATGAACCCATTCTGAAGACAGGATTCAGCACCATGGACAACATCTTCAGAGTTCTGGCTGGTTCTAACTAAAACCCAGAATGGAATCACAGCCCCTCCCAAACTGTCTACTCAGAAGTAAGTTCCACTGAGTTCAATCTAGGGAAGTACGTATAGGATTGCAGCATAAGAGGGCTATACAAACTTATATTTGTAGTGCAGTATTTCTTTAGACAGACTAGGCACCAGCTTGTAAGCCTAGCCAATGGTCAAAGATGGAGCTGTAATTCCAAAGCATCTGAAAGGCACGAGGTTGTCTACCCTTGGTTTAGGTTAATTTAAAACAACCTAAGTGCCTCGGCCTTCTGAAGCTATGCTAGGAAAACTGCAGAACTTCCTCTATGGTGGCACCATCCTTTAGGACTAGGGACGTCCCATGGACTCTGCAGTAGACCAGCTTTTCCTGAGTTGCACAGATTCTGTGGACATGATCACTATTTAAAAAAAAAAGTTTCCTGAATTTTGCACAAATTTAGTAATAGCAAAAATACGTTTTTTTAAAAAAAAAAACTCCAAAAGAAAATGTGCCCTTACCCCATAGATTAAAGTATAAAAATGTGCATCTGGGGAGGGGGGGATGCGCATTTGGGGAGGTATTTTGCGATTTTCTCAAGCGCAAATTTGTACATTTGCAAATTTGCACAAATCTGGAAACCCAGAAAAATCTGATCCCATTGATGAGTGGAAGACAGAACAAAAGGTGCCTTAAAATCTGCAAAATGCAGATGGAATGGATTTGACACAATCCGTACATCTCTATTTAGGACTCCCACCAGGTTTACTTATTTCATTGCCAATTTATTGGCTAAGTTCCAATAACATCTTTATTTTTGTAAAATCTTTATTTTGAGATTTTGTCTCCTCCTGCTTCCCAGTCCCTCCCCTTCCCTGCTCCATCCCCACAGTTATTGGTGTCTTCCCTCCTTCCCTCCTTTGGTTCCTCCACTTTGTTTTGTGAGCTGCACAATACAAGCTGAAAGGCAGGATATGAAATGAATAAATAAAACAATTGAACAGGTAAGCACAAGGACTCGCCTCAATAAGGCAACTGCTACTGCAGCAGTGAAGGTGGCCAGATGTGCCTCTGCAGAGGTAAGGAGGGAGGGGAGCAAGGAAAGGCAGCTGATATGTCCTTACTTTGGTCCACCGCATTCAATGGCTGACACCTTCACCACAGGCAGTGCCTGGGTAGCCACCGGTTCAATGGTAAGTGTGTTCTGCTCCACGGCTGCCTGAACCAACTCTGAGAGCTGCAGCAAACAAGACGAAAAGACAAGGAATTCAAGTTGGCAAGGTGACAAAGACGGAGTCGCTATTAGAACTAGAACTAGGCCTAGCACATCAAGTCTCTGAAATGCCACCATGAAGAACCTTCTCTGTGGTGACACTCACCCTCTGGACGACCCTCCCTCATGCAGTTCGGCAGGCAGGAAACATAATAACTTTTAAATGCCTCCTGAAGACATGCCTTTTTCCACAGGCTTTCCCTGGTTTTTAATGTAGCTGGTTTTATTTTGCCTTTTTAACCTTTTAGTGTTTTAAATTTGTATTTGTTATATTATTATTATTTGGTTGTGCACTGCCAAGAGAGCTTCAGCTGATGGGCAGTACAAAAATGTAATAAATAAATAAACCTCAGGACAGCCCTTTTAAAAAACTCACCTCATGCTTGGTGAAGTCCAGACAAGGTCCCACATCTTCGTGGTAAATCCTCTCAAGGAAAGAACAGGATTTATCCAAAGTTGGAGACTCCTTCCAAGTCTGGAATTCTGCAAACAAGATGGAATCCACCTGGAGTGACAGAGAAACATGAGATGGAAGCAGCAGATGGAAGGAAAATACACACACACACACACACACGGCAGCAAAAGGTTACCTCAGAATATGCAGTATTCACTGCATAACCTGCGAGGCAAACAAGCAGAGTAAGTGTCACCTGTGGGCCAAAAAGTGGACTCTACTGCCTTGGGATCTGAGAGGCTCCATATGTGTAGTAGTTACCACAGTGAGAAGAGAGGACCACGGCAGGGAGAACAGCATCAGGAGACAATGCATCTTCTATCCTCTACACAATATTAATTTGAGCAAAGGCATCTTCAGTCATTAGCCTGTGAAATGCCCAAGCTAGTAGGAATCCACATGCCATAGGGTGCATGAAAAATTAATTCCCTCTATCCTTAATTCCCAAGTGGAAGACAGAGGAATGACAGCCAGGAAGTGCATGAATTCCCTCGCCATCCCAGGAAAGGAGAGTGCCAGTCCATTGCCAGCTTAGCTGCCACCCTGCTTCACCAGAGAGTCCACTTCCCATTCCAACAAACCAGGGCAGCCTCACCAGAGTCCAGAAAAGAAACACAAACATTTGATAAAAATCCTGTAAATATTCAGCGTGCTGATCTCCAGCCCAGTTCTCCCAATTCCAGAACAATCCACAGCTGAAGCATTCTGGGTTTTGAAGATTATGGGGTTTGGATGTAATCAGACATGCTGGGATGGAAAGGCAGGATGCAAGATGCCTTCACCACCCTTGAAGGGTTTTTAGGGGACATTTCAGCAAGGCAATGGAATATGGGGAGTAGACTCACAAGATCAGACACCCATGGCTTGCATTTGTAGAGGGATGGAGAAGACATCCTTGCTTGAATTTTGTGGGTATCCCATGAAGAACATAAGAAGAGCCATACTGGATCAGACCAAAGGCCTGTCTAGTTCAGTATCCTGCTGCCCACTCTGGCCAGCCACATTCCTATGAGAAGCCCACAAGCAGGACATGCTCACAATAGCACACTCCCACTGTTGTTCCTCAGCAAATGGTGTACATAGACATACTGCCTTTGATGCTGAGGGTGGCATAGAGCCATCAGGACTAGAAGCCATTGATAGCCTTCTCCTCCTGGAATTTGTCTAATCCCCTTTTTAAACCATCCAAATTAGTGGCCCTCAACATATCTTGTGATAGGGAATCCAGAGTTTGCATTCAGTGGGCTTGATCTAGTGAAACCAATGAAAGCTGCTTGGTACTGTGTTGAAAATTTGTGCGGGAGTTGCTAGCCATCACTACACCTTGTCGTAAAATTTGTTATCCATCTTTTTCTTTCCAGTTTCTGAACTCTTATGCCTTCGCCCTGCAGAACTGCCACATTGACAGTCCTTTTAAAGGCCCAATTTCAAAACCCACATTCTTTCTCTTTGGACAGAAAGTGACCAACTTGCTTCCTCCAACCATTCCCAGCATGCCCTGCTCTAAGAGACTTACACCAGATTTAGGAAATCCCCAAATATGAGGCCTAGTTCTCAACCAAACTCTGCTGTACCTGGGAGCATCTTTAGAAAGGAGTTAGCAGACTCCAGAACGGAATATTTAAGGAGGGGATGTTACTCCTCCCCTGATCCCACCACGTTTAAGAAAAAGAACAACACACACACACACACGAAAAGAACGTAACAGTGATTGAAGCTGCCCAGCCCCAGGGAAAAGTCTGAACTGACAGAATACAGGCGCTGGGCTACAGGGACTGCTCACCTGATCCCAGGAGACAACTTCAGAGCCACAATATGGGAAACAAAAACAATTAGAGAAACAACAACAAAATGGGTGTTAGTATTAAAGAAGGAACTGAAAGGATGGGAGGTGTAAGAGGCTACTGCATCTATCCCTTACTGCCTTTCCCTCAACCTTGGTACCTCAGCATCATCTAGGATGAGGGGGTGAAGGAGAACAGCCCCCTCAGTGTCTGTGTCAAAGAAGGGGGGCCCAGCTATACAGAGGCACTTTGGCGCCGGCAGGCACCTTGCACCCGCATTTGCCTTCCTTCCCAGGGGTTGCATGGGAAGGAAGGCAAATGCAATTTTTCAGATAGGGGTTGACCGGTCCTCACAACTCATCCAGCCCAGCGCCTCTTGAAAACTTTTTTAAAAAAAAGAAATGGGGGGGGGGGAATAGGGCAGTCCCTCCCCCAATTTTTTTAAAAAATTTAAACATCCCAATATGCGGAGCGCCACATATTCACATGGGGGTTGACGGTCCTCCCATTTATATTTATATTTGTTTCTGTGGAGCTCCACAGATTTAGATGATAAAAATAAAAAGGGAGGGGGAGATGATGACACTGCTCCTTTACTCTCCCTCCCCCCCCCCGTTTTTATGTTTTTAAAACTTTTTTTTTTTACTTTTTGTTTTGTTTTTAAGAGCCTCGGATCCGCCTTCGCTGCCAAAAAAGTTGGGGTAAGTGCCTGACTTTTTTGCAGCGGATTTTCCAGGGTTAATCTGAAAAGGGAAAGATGTGCATTTATGGCGGTGTAAACTGCCCTACGGACAAGCCCGGGCTTTCCTCATCCTGGCATGTCCTATCAAAACCATCTCTTCAGCACTGCTCTTAAAAGGAAAGGGGCCCCTGCCCTGGTCAGCACTGGGTGACCCTCTTGCCACCCCAAACTGAGAGAGATTACCTGCCGCGAGAGAGAAGAGAAGGAAGAGTCTGTTGCCAGGGATTGCCAACCTGGCTCATAGGTGATGTGGATGGCCTTCGCAGGGACGATACAGAGAAGCAGAGAGAGGAGGGTGGGCACCCCAGACTTTGAGGGATGGGAGAGTCAGACAGATAAGAGAAAGGAGACAGGGGAGAGAGAGAGAGACAGAAAAGACAAGGAGAGAAAGCAAAATGGTGTGAGAGGGACAGAAGTTTTGGAAGGGGAAGACCATGTTCATAAAGGGTGCAGAGCCCCTCCCAAGAAACTTTATAAAGGTGGCCTAATCATATAATGAAATCTTCCAGGTGCTTCTGTTTAAGGTCCTCTCACCCACACTTGTAGGATGGACTCATTCATCACGCTAACCCACACTCAGTGGTTGAGTGTGGCTTGTTGTTGAACTGTGGGTTAGAGCATTGTCTGAACCCAGGACATTTTCCACAGGGTGGTTTGTTAACCATGCAGTGGCCCCATTCAGAAGACACCTTAAACCATGGCTTTAACCATGGTAGTTAAGCCAGAAAGCCAGGCTGTGTTGAGAAGACACCTTAAACTAGCAAAAAGCCTTATTCACCATGGTTAAAACAGTGGTTTAAGGTGTCTTCTGAACCCACTGTTGGTTACGTTTCTTGAACATGCAATCTTGAAAACCCATGGTTGGTTGTTGGGTGATTAACAAGCCACACTGCATGGTTAACAAGCCATCCTGTGGCAAATGTCCTCGCTTCAGACAACATGGTAATGCACAGTACAACAACTCACATTCAACCACTGAGTGTGGGTTAGCATATTGTGTGAACCCAGCCATAGTTTGCTTACTGCTGATTTCATCAACTGGGTTGGCACCCTTAACTCTCCTGCTTTCATGGGTTACATGAGCCTGGCCAGGTTCCTTTGTGCAGCAGACCAGAATCAGTGAAACTATTCACATGATCGGGGGGCGGGGAGGAGCCACAGTGACTTATGTCCCCTGCCATGCATGCTGGGGGCACTTACATATGACCCTCATGGGTAGGTGTGTGTGCAAACCTAGCAAGGGTGGCTTGTTGCCGTGGTTAACAAGCCACCCAGAACCCATTGGCTTATTTCCCCCCATCCTGTGATCGTGTGGAAAAAGTTCACTGACTCTGGTCTGGTGCAGCAAAGGAACCTGGCCAGGTTCATGCAACCAATGAAAACAGGACAGTGAACGAAACTGGATCACTTTCCCTAATGGAGCAGAGAGCAAGTTCAAGATAAAAAGATCTTTCCCGAGTCCCCTGATCTCATCCCACCCTCACACATGGGACTGACGCTGGGGGTGGTCCACAGCCCCTCCTCCCAAGACGTCAAGCTCAAACCCACCTCTTTGAACTCGCTGCTGGCCGGTTCCACGGGTGCACTTGGGCTGGCGGCAGTGGCTGCTCCAGGGCTGCTGGTGCTCTTGTTGCGCCCGTGCCCTTTCCGGAAGACAGCTTTGGTGGGGCTCTGGAGCTGGGGATGCAGCTCCCGGTTTGGGGAGGAAGGAGTCGATGTAATCACCAGCGTCTTCAAAGCTGTCACCTCTGCTTGCAGCATGTCAATCTGGATGGTGGGATACGAAGGAGGAGTCGCCAATGATCCCATCCTCTATATCAGGGGGCTCTTACCTCTTGTAACTCAGTCTTAGGAAAGGCATTTCAACCTCTTAGAATAGCCGGGAAGCTAGGAAACCATCAAATGACCCTTGGTCAGGGGAAAGGGGTGTGGCCATTTGGGGAAGCCCAGAGGTCTGGACTAGGACCCCAGGGTGGCTGGATTTGGCCCCTGGGCCTGAGTTTCTACACTCTACACTCAGCAAAGGACCTGGTCCCATGCAGGCAGTTAATGCTCTAGATCTGATCCACCTGACTACAGTCCTATCCTGGAGAACATTTAATGACTCATCCAAACTCATTCAGTTCTCCTCTGTCTGAGAGATTTAACTGAAGGGGTTGAGAGCTTCCAGCTCTGCACTCCAAATCTCTCATTCCCATATAGAGGCAGAAATCTATACTAGAAGAAGAATCCAGCATCCAGAGAATTCCATCATTTGTTTTTTCTAAGATACATGTTTCTAGTCCTTATGGTCATGATGGCAGTACTGCAAATCTCATATGCCAGAAATGGGCCAGGGCAAGATTTCCCAAGGTCAGGTGGTATAGGTCTCAGTGCCCCACATACCTCTTTACCCCTACTCCATGAGTAGCAGGAGCAGCATAATATAATGAAACTCAGATACAGATTTGCAGTATACAAACTGGCTGCAAAAAATGCAGACCTTCTTGGTCCAGAATTTTATTTGTGCAGCTTACTCACAGCACTGCAAAAAGGGATATGCTGGGAAGGATGCACTTTGCCTCTCCTTCCTCCCATAAGGGACTCAGCAGCTACTCTTCACTGAGTGGAAATAACTTGATAAGACAGCTCTGTCTTCCCGCTGCCTCGTTTCCTGGCCTCCACTATTCATCTAGCACCTAGACAGTTACAGCAAACTAATCTACAGGCTGCCTTCCACAGGGAAATCCAGACCTATCTGCAGAGACAGAAAAGAACACCTGCAAGACTGATCAAAGTAGCCAGCCAGGGACATGCAGAAAGTAGATCGGAACCCCTGGCAGATCTCTGGGGGATATGTAAGAGATGGACGAGGCTTTCCAAGTCCCAAAGATTTATCAACGGAGACAATATTTATTTACAAGGGTGGGACTGTCCCAAGATAAAACCCATAAAAAAACAGGTGCAATTGAAAAAACCAGTAAATACGTACTCTGCAAAAGTTCCATAAAATCAGTGACAACAAAAGCCTCCCCCACCCCTCCTGAATTAAGCTGCTGAAACCAAGAAAGGTTGAGAAGAAATATAATTTGCATTAGGAAAAGGTCTGTGAGTGATCTCCAGTTGTGGTACTGAGAACCAATTCCTCAGCTGAGCATGTGCTAAGAAGAAGAACCCTGTTCCTTGATTCTAGGCCTGCTTTCCTGAGCCACTATTTTGCTCCTGGCTACAGTCAGCGTAGATCCTGCCAGCCTAAAGTCTGCCTAGCCCTGATGTAAATGAAGTAGCCAGTTTTAGCTTCTCGTGGGTATCACAGCCCAAGTTGCCTCCTGCTGCTTTCACCCAAATTGAAATTTTTAAGGTGAATGTAAAGTTTTCTGTTTGGGTGAAACATCCAAGGAATTTAAGGGAAGCAGAAAGAATGACTCCATAAGGCTACTGAGAGCTCCACACATCCCAACCAGAAAACATTAACGTAGGATGTTGTTAGTCAAGCTGTGGGTGTTGCTGTTGCCAATCTGCCTCTCCCCAGCACTGGATGTCTTGTTAGAGGAGTCCAGGACTAGTAAAGGAACTCGCTGCACAATGTATAAGTCTTGGGTCCAGAGCAGGTGTCAAATTTTGCCTGCCACACAATTTCAAGGCAAAGCTGGAGATGAATTCTGAAGGAAGCAAAGAAATAATTTGAGTGAGACTAGCAAAATGTATCTGGGAGAAATTCCGCTTTGAAAAATCTAATCAGTTCTGTGTCCAACTTAGGGCATGTCTACACCAGGCAATATCCCGGGGATCATCCTGGGATCGTCCCTGTGCGTCCACATGACGCTCCAGAGAGCAGGGAGGGATGATTTTTCCCGCCTGTCCCAGCTTCTTCCCTCTTTCCCGCGAGTTGCAGGGGACATCAGAAGGAAGGAGCCGGGCTCAGGAGAGTCCGAGGCCGTCCGGGGTGTGTGTGTTTCTTTTTTAAAAAATCTTACTTCTGCGCTGAAGCAGAGGTGCACTCCAGGTCCTGTCTTTTTTTCTTTTTTTTAAAGGCAGGCACAACATCTTTTTTTTAAAGGCAGGCACAACATCTTCCTTCCTCCCTGGACGTCGTGCGCCACGTGTGAACTCAGGGGGAGGGTCTCGTGATCAGCATATTGCGAGATCCTCCCCCCTCCCTCCCAAAACGCCGGGAGGTGTAGACATGCCCTTAGTGGGAGCTAATATCCTGCACCCACTTTTCCCCCACCCCAGCAGGAAAGGCTAAAATGTTAAATACCTGAACCCAGTGCAACAGCTCTCCTGAGTCTGATTCAATAAATACACCCAAAATTCAGTTGTGTGAAGAGACAGAACCCATTTGGGTGCTTTACTTCAGCCCTGTCAGCAGATGGTGCTGCAGCCACATGCAGCACTGGGAACTTTTGGATACATTCCAAACTGCTAGTTAGGAAGAGGGATGTACGAAAACTTCCATTCATTTCGTAAATCATGCAAAAATTGCCTCATTCACAATCCCAAACGTGAACAGGATTGTATTTTGGTTGTGATGGGGGAAACGTTTGCAAATTTCCAAAGTTGTGAAGGCATCTGAAAAATGTGTATTTTGAAAAATGCACACTTTAAAATGCACATTAAAAAAAAAAATTCATGCTTTAGTCAACAAGGGAAAATGTGCACACTTTTGAAAAGCATACACAAAGACGCATTTTTATTTTAAAATGTGCACTTTTCCTGTTCGAATGAAAAGAAAAACTGTTTGCAAATAAGAATGGGAGCAAGGGGAACCAAGTTACAAAGTGAAATTCCTAGGGTGACTATATGTAGTCCTAGGGTGGACTGGGCTCCTGTATCTTTAACAGTTACATAGAAAAGGGAATTTCAGCAGGTGTCATTTGTATGCATGCAGCACCTGCTGAAATTCCCTCTTCGTCACAACAGTTAAAGCTGCAGGAGCCCTGGCCTCTTTTGTATCTGGTCATGCTAGACAAGGATCCTGCAGCTTTAGCTGTTCTGATGAAGGGGGAATATCATCAGGTGCTGCATGCATAACAACAGCACCTGCTGAAATTCATTTTTCTCTACAACTGTTAAAGACACAGGAGCCCTGTCCTCCTTCCTATATCCAGAGAATCTTGGCGAACTCAAGCAGCCCTGGTTCTCCCACCCCTATCCGCAGATCCCTTCAGAAACCCTTCGGCGTTGCCTCTGAGGTTTTGGATATATGAGATGTTCTAGAAAAGCTGATCCTACTCATTTTAAAATCAAGGAACGGTTTACAGAGACAGTTGTGTGAGCTAGGAATTACTAATCTTCAACATTCCTTGTTGCACACAAACTGGTTAGGCGAGACTCTTTAAATTCCTCAGAAGCTGTCACACAGAAGAGGGCAAACGTGTTCTCTGCTGCACCAGCAGGCAGGCCTAGCTCTCATGGCCTTAAGTTACAGGAAAGCAGGTTTCAGCTGAACATTAGGGGAAACATCTTGAGGGTAAGAATAATTGAACAATAGGACCAATCACATGGAGGAATCGGTGGGGTCTCCCTCACTGGAGGTTCTTCAAGCCAAGGCTAGACCGCCACCTAGTGGGGATGCTCTAGCACTGAGCTTCCTGCGCTGAGCAGGAGGTTATTATTATTATTATTATTATTATTATTATTATTATTATTTATTTATTTATTTATTTATTTATATAGCACCATCAATGTACATGGTGCTGTACAGAGTAAAACAGTAAATAGCAAGACTCTGCCGCATAGGCTTACAATCTAATAAAATCATAGTAAAACAATAAGGAGGGGAAGAGAATGCAAACAGGCACAGGGTAGGGTAAGCAGGCACAGGGTAGGGTAAAACTAACAGTATAAAGTCTGCACAACAGGTTGGTCTAGATGGCCTCGAAAGCCCCCATGAGCATTATGATTCTATTAGACCATTTCCCACCCCATTCCCTTGCTTTTCACATCTTGCATGCACACATAGTTATGCACCCAGTCCGACGTTTGAGACAGGAATCCGGCATGCTCATTAGAGCAGAACTGCACTGCTATATTGCTATAGTTACTTTTTTATTATTGTTAACATTAATGTACAGCCTTATTTGCTAAAAAGCCATCAAGGCATTGCACAGCGATCTGAAATAATAAAACCTTAAAACAATTAAAAGCAACAACCACCACCGCCCAAGAACATTCAACCCACGTCAATGAAAAGGCTCAGTTAAAAAGAGGCACCTTCACATGCTTTCTAAGAGTGAGGAGCAATTGTAGTTCTCGGGTGAGCCCTTAGTTCTCTGTATAGGATGCTCTGCAAACTGATCTCCATTTTGGCCAACAAACATTTGCTGCCTTACCTGTGGTCTGTGCATCCTGAGTGGAATCGAGACACAGGGATGCACCCCCATGACTGGCCTTGCTTCATACTTATTAAGCAACTTCCATCCTTGTCCCCAAAAGTCACTTGGAACAATGAAGAAGGGCCAAATGAAACATTAATGTAATCATGCATAACTTACTTTCTTACTCTCTTGCAATCATGCATGGCCCTGATTCAGATCAGGACTACAGAGCTCTGGGAAGGGGTGCTAACCCTTCCCCCTCCCTGTTTTTTATCCCAAAATTCCACCCCTAAACCCTATGGAGGGAGGTTTAAAAAAGAAAGAAAAAGAAAACGGAAGACTCCATTGAGAATCATGTCAATCAGGCAGGTCTTTGGGGCAGAAGTTCAGGGCCCCACTCAGTGGAATGATCAAGAGGGCCCCCAAAGGCCGCAGCAGCAGAGTTGGCCTGTCATGTTTTGAAGGAAGTGAAGTAATACGCATTAACACCTAGAGATACAGGGACCCATACAGACCTTCAGTCCAGAAGATGACTTACCTGTAACCTTTGTGAAAAGGCCTACACCAGCCTTCCTCAATCTCAGCCCCTCCAGATGTTTTGTACTACAGCTCCCAGCATTCCTGACCCTTGGCCATGCTGCTGGGGCTGATGGGAGTTGAAGTCCAAACATCGTGAGGGTGCCGGTTTGGGTAAGGCTGGGCTCTCCTATAAAGGCAACCGGGACTCACCTTCCCTCGGGCCTCCCTCAGCTGTTTCTCTGACGCTGCCTGTTTGGTGTTTGCTTCCCGCACCATCTTATGGGCCTCCTGCAGAAGAGAGAAATATACCTGTAAACATGGCAGCCAGGCTCTCAAAATGCCATGATAAAATTGCTCCAAGCCCTCTACTGCTAAAAATGTTTTACACAGAAAAATTAAGAAAGAAAGAAAAGAGTCATAGTCCAAGTATTTAACCACCACAATAAAGGGGGGGGGGTTTATGATTTTTTTTTATAAAAAAACCCCAACCTTTGACATAGAAAGCTATAATGTCAAGAAGAGAGCTAGATTAGAACATTTCCCTACCATGCTAGTTGTCTATAAGCAGGGAATGTATTGTGACAAAGCATTAAACATGTGATGCCTACACCTGTAGTCTGAAGTGGCACAGTCCAGGAAGAGCTGCACTATTCTGCTGTTCATGTAAACTTGGATCCCAGAAGCCTGTCTTAGCCCAGTTTGGGGGTGAGGAGGGATGTGCGTACAAATGTGCTCATACAGACTCACATTCCATGTATATGATGGTGACTTACGTGAGGCCCTGAATTTGATTCCTAAAGGTCAATCACACCATCTTTGGGATTCAGGCACAGATTTCAGGTTACATACCTCAAACAAGCTTGCTGTTAACTCCTCCAGTTCCTGCTCCAACTGCTCTCTGACTTTTGAAAGTCTCTCACATTCCTCATCCTTCAATTTCAACTCCTGCAGAGAGGAGCACATGAAAAATTGAAAATTGCAGGCACAGAGCAAAGGCTTCCCATAGACACCCTTCTTCACTGCTTTGGACCGAATCACAGCAATGGCCCATCTGCCACAGGACTCTCTAGTCTAACTGGCAGCAGCCTTTCATAGCCACAGCAAAAAAGCTTTTTTAATGGGCCTGCTAGTCAAAGACCCTTTTAACTGGGAAAAAGTCAAGGACAGATCCTGCAATTTTGTATGGGTGAAATGCGCACTTTTCAGACTTTTTTTTTAAAAAAAAATCACATATTTTTCTACAACTAAATTTGCACCCAAAAAAACCCTCTCTGGAAAGTAAAAGAAACAAAAACCTGTCCATAAGTCCATGGAATCCGTGCAACACAAGAAAAGCCAGTCTGGTGCAAAACCCACAGGTCAGAGTCATAGAAATCCGAACTCCAACATCCCTAGCTGTGGCCCCCTGGCCCTACCATGACTAGGAACATAGGTGTATGCAGAACGTATATGGAACATAGGAAGCTGCTTTATACGAACATCAGTCCATCTAGCCCAGTATTGTCAACACTGACTGGCAGCAGCTCTCCAGGGTTTCAAGCAGAAACTTCCCCAGACCTACCTGGAGTTGCCAGAGCTTTGAACCTTGGACCTTCTGCATGCAAAGCAGGTGCTCTGTTACTGAGTTACGGCCCTCTCCCCAAAGATTCGGGGGTTCTAAGATGTGGTCATCAAGAAAATAATCCACACACAAAACAGCATGTCCCAGTTGGGGCTTCTCTGTTTACAACCAAGGACAAAGCAAAGATACTGATCTGACAGCATTAACTCTCCAATTCTTGCCTAGAGGCAGATCACAGGAAAAGGGTTAGGATGGAATTCACGTCTCCATTAGAGGCCAGCCTATCTTGTGCCCTTTTAGGGAGCTTTGTCACAACCTGAATATCAGCTCTGACATTGTTACGAAAAGCACCAGTGCTGTGTTGGGCCTTTGGCTCTGCAGCGTCAGACCAGACTAACTGGCAGCAGCTTTTCACAGCCTCAGCAAAAAAGTGTTTTTCTGCCTTGCAGGACGAGGTGAGGGTCTCATAGTGCTCCCACATGATCAATGCCAATATGTAATCAATAGGCATCCATAGAGGTATCTCCATGAGTTCCCCCCAATCCCTTTAAAAAAACAAATCACACTTTATTATTGCTAAGAAACAGGAAGAGGATAATGAGAAGAACAGCAGCCTGTACATAAAAAAAGATGAGCAATGAGCCCATTCTTGTCAGTCGTGTGATGAGCCCATCACACGACTGAAAAGAATGATCAGAAATGTTAAGTGTGGCCAGATGATGCTTGCAGGTACACAGGCAATATGGTGCAAATAACACACTGAACAGTGGAAGCTTAAAACATGCTAGATCCACAGGGAAAGGGGCAGAAGAGCCAAGGGTTTAGTCCTGCCCCCAAAGTCACACCACTCTTTTTTACCCCCTCGGCCACTGGATTCTCCATAATTACTGAAGTGGGAAGAGGACCTAGAGGCTTTCGTACTCAAGAGAAAGGAACAACACGACTTGGGGGGGGGGGGGGGCTAAACCAGGGCCAACTCAAGACATTTTGCTGTCTGAGGCTAAGAAAAAGAGGATGCCCCAACCCCATTCCATGTCCAAAAGTTGTCTGGCCTGGCAGATGAATCTCTCTTCAATGCTAATGATGGGACAATGACCTCTGCTGTCCCTGTAGGCAACATGCTGACTTAGGGGTGCATGGCCCACACCTCTCCTCCAACACTTTGCTGCTGCCACCTCTCAGCATCTGCTGCCTAAGACGAGTGGCTCAACCTGTCTAGTGGTAGGGCCGGTCCCAGGCTAAATATGTGGCCGCACTGCCCCTTCCATCATGGACACCCTATTCACAAGAACAATGCATGAACAAGCACTGAAAGATAAAACTCGTATGCTCCTTATCCCTAGTGGGATCTTGGTTTCTTACCCACTCAGCAACTAACATGTTCCTGAATCAGCACAAACAAGCTTTTGGCAAGACAGAATCAATACAGGATACAAGAAGCTGAAGGCAAGCAGGATGGGCTGACAAAATGTTAATTTTCTCTTGGAACAGTTTCCTGATGTTTGCAGATAGAGACACAACATTCCTTGTGGAGCAATTCAGGAGAACCGCATAGACTCACATAGCCACAGATGGCTGACCCTATATGCTGCGTTTACCTATGTATTTACATTTGGAGCTTATAGCAGCATTTGTATGGTATTTTGCTGTCCTTCCTTCTTGGCCAAAAATCTTACCTTCTGAGCTCTATGGAGCTCCTCTTTCAGAAACTCAGAGCCCTTCTCGCGGATCTCCACAGAGGAGCTGCGCAAGCGGGAGACATTCAGCTGAGCCACGGACTGGTTCTCGTCCCCGCCTCCCAGGCCCTTGACAGAAGGTTCCGGCTGCTGCAGCTCCTGTCCTCTGTTGGCTGGTCCAAGGGGCTTCCATTGTCCCACCACCGGCTGCTGTTGGAGCTGTTGCCTGGTCTCCTCAAACTGGGCCTGGCTGTAGAAAAGAGACCCATGAATAAATTGCTAAAGAGGGTTATCAACATATTGGGAAACGTGTTCTCTTTGTCAAGAACTTCACACACACACACACACACACACACACACACACACACACCACACATGCATGTATCATGTACAATAGAAGACAGGAGTGTTTCCACATCTTTGAAAACCTAGTCTGCAAAACGTAGGGGTGTGTGTGAGTCCCCATTTGTGAGAAAGGTGCTTTAGTAGACGTAGGGTGTGTGGCCTCAATGAGGTATCAGAAAGAATGGGTTGAAGGAGAGAGAAACATACCCTCCGCCCCAAATCCGAAAATATTGGTCATAACAAGAAGCTTGAAAAAACAGTCGGGGAAGAGACATAAAGAGGTCTGAATGTTCCAGGAGTCAACAGACAGCTAACAAGGAACCCAACCCTGGTGTAGACAATAGATGGAGCTAGATGGACCAACAGACTGACGCAGTTCAAGAAGGCTTCCTGTGCTCCATATAAGCTCTGCATATACATATACACACACACACACACACACTAGACAGGATGGGTGTTTCCCTTAAAGTTTCCAGTGCTGTATTTAAGGCTGGAAATGATCCAAGTTCTAAAGATCCTGCAGTTGTATGCAAGCACCAAAAGCATATTAATAAATCCTGGAAAGTCTACTCAATTAGTTATATCTGCTCCTCCTTTCTAGCCAATGCCGAATTGATTTATAAAACTGTGTGAAGGCAAGAGGAAACAACTGAGATCTGAATTACTGGATGAAATTCAGCATTGTTTATTTATTTATTTCATTTTTATACCACCCAATAGCCGAAGCTCTCTGGGCGGTTCACAAAAATTAAAACCATCAAGTACAATTTAAAGTGCTCGACTTTTTTGGAGCAGAGTTTCCAGGGTTTGCCCCCGGATAGCTTCGCAACGGCGGCTGCGTCATGTTGACGATGTGCCGCTACTGCAAAGCCACCCGGGGCAAACCCTTTGTGTAGACGTGCCCTTGGTCTGGTTGAAAGATAAAGAACCATCAGAAGGGAATGCAGAGGCCTAGACGTTGCCCATCGACATGAAGCACACAGATCATGCAGCCACAGACTTCCACGCTATTGTATTGCATTTAAATCATAATAATTCTTTCTACATTTACGTCTCTTCATACAAATTAGCATGTGCTATGCAAATCTATGCCCTCTTTCGAGGAGGGCAGGGCAAGGCAACCCCTTGTTTTTGGCAATGCATAAGTGACCACCCTACATCTGCTGTTTGTGAGAAAGGTGCTTTAGTAGACGTAGGATGTGTGGCCTCAAAGAGGTGTAAGAAAGAATGGGTTGAAGGAGAGAGAAAAATACTCCCCCCCCCCAAAATCCGAAAACACTGGTCATAACAAGAAGCTTGAAAAAACAGTTGGGGAAGAGACCCAAAGAGGTCCAAACGTTCCAGGAGCCAACAGACAGCTAACAAGGAACCTAGTTAAACAAGCACGCACGGCACACCATATTTGTGCTACGAAGGAGGGGAGGCGCAGAGCAGATAATGAACACACGGCCTTTGCTGGCTTTGTGAGGAACTGATAAAGCCAGCCAAAGCAATGTGCAGCACAATCCTATGCACATTCACTTGAAAGCTTGTCCTCTTGTCTTCAAAGGCACGTACTAGTAAATGTGTTTAGGAGTGTGGCCTTATGTGAGGAAAGCAGGGTTTGGACTTGATCTTGCTGCTATCAGCTTCCAAACAACACATCTGGTACAGAGGGGAAAAAATATTATGAAAGGAAAAAAGGAAGATGAGGAGAAGAAAAATCTTTGGTATAAACAACGAAGACGACAACATTTGAGCACCAGTCCAAAGAGGCAGAGATGGCCATGCTGGATTTGGCCAGACAGACCTGAAATGAAATCCCTGTTTGGTCTTGGAAAGCAAGCTGTCTCTGCCTCAAATTTCCATCTATAAACTGGGAATAATAATGGTCTCTTTCACAGGATGAGTGCAAAGGCAAAACCTCAGTGATTTTGCAAAAGCCTTTGTATGTTAAAAATAAATAAATAACCCAATTCCCTAAACATAAATAATAGATAGCAGTACACTTACTGCAAAGAAAATATGCCTTGTGTGGGGGAAGATGACCCACAGGGAAAATGTCTGAAGAGTAAAAGTGAATATCACAGCTGCTATCCAGAGAACCATGTGGGTTAACAATAGAAAATAGCCCACTCAAAAGCCAACCCCAAGAAAGCTCAGGCCGTGCTATTGTCAGGTTGTGGTCAATATCCTATTAGATCAGACCTTGAAAAGAGATCTGAAGTGAACACGGATATGTTATCTATATTACCAGCTGCGCGACCTTCCACTCCTCACAATCAGAGCAAACAGCAGAGAACTCTCCTCTGAATTTGTCAGCTCAAATGCATGCAACCTACATTTTAACACGTACAAGCCCATCAAGGCCTGATGTACCAAATCAGATGTTAGTTTTCAGAAATAAGCATATAGTTATCTTGGAAGACGTAGAGATAGACTAAGTGATACAAACTGCACTACTGAGAGGTCGATAAATAGCAATTATGTTTTAGGGCTAATATCAAAAACAATAATTAGATAGCAAAGGAAATCAAAAGAGAACTCGTTTTGCGGAGGGGAAAGAAAAAAGGAATACGTTATTCAATTTGGCAGTTCTTGCTCTACAATTGCAATTTTGATTCCAGATAAAATAGCACCGTACGGCACAAGTAGGAACGTTGATGGAAGAGATCCAGAGCACACCAAGATATTTAGGCTCAACCCTATGAGCTGTTTCTAAAAACGACAAAGGCTGTATATAAAACATCCAGGTGGATTTGAGTCCTGAGTATCAGTATCTTGGCACACACTTAACGGGACTCATCTCTTCACTGTGGTTAAGATCTCAGGAGTAGGATCCTGGCCTTCACTGAAACAAACCCTTCTCCCCACCTTAACTGCTGTTAAAAGATACATGAGCACTAACGCTGATCAAAGTTAAGCTGAACCAGAACTTATAGCCAGACTTTGATGCAGGAGGTCTGCAAGTGGAGACTATGAGCATACATGCATAGGTGCTCCCTGCAACCAGGAACCTCAATCTCACAGCCAGGGTTCCCAATCACATGCACTGCCTACGTGTGCACAGCTATATGCGCGGCAATGCCCCTTTGTGGACAGCCCATTCCCACACTAATGTCAGGAGAAGGGCCAACCAACAGGCATGGAATTGCTCTGCTGTCCAAGCATTTAGCATTGGGGGGGGGGAGAACCTCAGGACTATGGGCCAAATCCAGCCTGTGTGGAGACCAAATCCAGTGCCCCGTGCTTCCCTAGATGTCCACTCCCTTTCCTCCCCCACCCCCAAATATAAGGTAACAGGAATAACCTCTCATGCTTCCAGACCCCAGGGGGCAATAGAGAAGGTCCAGTAGCATCAGTTCCCATTTCCTGCTCTGCCTCTGCCTCTGCAGCAAGCACCATGCAGCCTCTCCCTGAAGGAAGGAACCATATCTCATGCCTTCACTCACTTACACACCCAGCTTTAGGGGGTGCTTGTAGTTAAACAGTGTTAGATAGCCTTCTCTGACAATATGTATAAAAGCACTAATACAGTAAGTTGTATTGAACTTCTTTTAAAGTGGTTCTAGACTGGGTTTCTTGCCTCTAGAACTAAAAAATTTGTTGCCACACTTTCTCTATATAAGGCAATTCTGCTGTGAGTCACACCAGACATTCCAGCACTAAACTCCTATCATTTGGTGGTTTCCTGGCTTTTTCTTTCTTTCTTTCTTTCTTTCTTTCTTTCTTTTTTGTGTGTGCAATATTTCATTCTAAAAGGTTGAAATGCCTCGTCTAATGCTCACTTACTGGCAGTAAGAGATCTAAGCTACAATATGCTGGGGTTTAGTTTTTTTTGTTTTTGTTTTTTTTTGTATTCTGGCCCTACTCTATTTTTCCTTCAACTCCACCTACCACTGAAATGCAGCCCCTGAGGGCTTCTCCAAAACTGAATTTGGCCCTTGGGCAGAAAGAAGTTCAACACGCATGATTTACAGTATTTCTGGTGGAAGGAATGCCTGAAAAGAGTTCCGGTTAGTCTTAATTAATGGCAGTAAATGGCAGTGCCAGGGTATTCCTTAACCACAGTTAAGGCAGGAAGGGGAAACTGTGGAAGGTTGAGATTGGCCCCATTACATGTATATGAGGCCTGTACGTTAAGAGGTCCAAAATCAATTCTTGTGGCTCCCATGAAGACTGGTGATAGACGAGAGACAGGCTCTGGTGCTATTGGAAAATATAAAATCTTTAATAGCTCTTTTTGTGTCAAAGGCTTGACATTTCGGATTTTAACAAAATCCTTCTTCAGGAGCTGACGCTAGACGCAGGCTGCTGTAAAACAACCTGTTCTTGTACGTTAGCAATTCTTAGGCTTTTCTTTCTCCAAGGCGTTCTGTGAACGAACTGTGTTGCGCCGAAGAGTTATTTCTCGTGATGACGAGTCTAGCAAATGGAAGGCACTTTGAGCATCATTAGTAATGGGTAGCAAAGGCTAGGAAGCCACTGATGGAGTGTCCAACAGGGTTACCCTGGTTTTATATTGCTCTTTAACCAATGACCTAGAACAGTAGGAAAGCAAAGTGCCAGAATAGGATTACATGGCATTCTAAGTTCGGGATGGAAGCCTTTAGCATTTTTTCCATTCAAGTCTGGAAATGGTGTGCCTGTCGATAGATGGGTTGCAGGAATAGATTTTTTTAACAAATGTTACTGAATAACAACAACAACAACAACAACAATGTCTACAATAAATTCAAATTGAAAAGGTGCTCAAAGGTAATAGTTTCTGGGGGAAAGAAATAGGAATCCATAAGGAAGCTTTAAGAAAGGAAGTGTAAGATAAACATAGTGTGGTGTAGTGGCTAGAGTGTTGGACTGGGAGTTGGGAGATCTGGGTTCTAGTCCCCACTCAGCCATGGAAGCTCAATGGATTAATTTTGGCCAGTCACAGACTCTCAGCCCAACCTACCTCACAGGGTTGTTGCTATGAGGATTAAATGGAGAGGAGGAGGAGGAGGAGGATTATATACACCGCCTTGGGTTCCTTGGAGGAACAAAGGCGGGATATAAAATCAATAAATAATAAATAAAAACAAAACAGAAAATGTATTTTTTTTCTTTTGCAGACAACAACTTTACTCACCTGGCCAAAAAGAAAATACGAAAAAATATTACATAGTTCTTTCCTTTTTTAGAGAAACCTTCATCTGGGTGAAGGCCAAGGTACTCCTCAGTGACTGGCAATGCCCTCTCATTTAAAGCCAATTTGATAAGAGACAGTGGAGGCTGGTGACTCCGATGTCAGTGGATCGCTGCATTTGCTCTGGATTTCAGTCAGAACTCTAAAGGAGCTATGCTTGGATAACTCCTTTCGAGTTCTGACTGAAACCCAGAGCAAATGCACAGTCCCACTGACATCAGAGCCACCAGCCTCCACTGACAAGAGAACTTCATGTAACAGGGCTTAACACTTAGGTAGTCAGGCATGACCAAAAACACACACACACACACACACCAGTATCAGACTTTGTTCCCTGCTCCAGCCTGTGTCCCATCTCATGTGCTTTCTAAGTCCTCCATCTTGAACTTCACCTTTGACTGAACCATCTTTAAAAAGCAAATAGGCATGTGTATGCAGAGGACGACAATAGCGGAGGCGGGAGGTGGTGGGTGGGAGATAACTGACCATTGCCAACAAGCCCATTATTAAGTCTTATGAAAATAAACTAAATCAAGAACTGCTGAAAACATCACTTTGAAAGAAAACAAGGGGATGGGGGGAACGGCCAAGAAATGAAGCGCAAGTCTGCCAGAACAATGAAACTAATATGACTAGGAAGACAAATCTGAACACAGATAGAAGTCACATATTTGGACAGCATGCTTTGGATTAGGCACAAAGGAGATATTCAACTACACATGAACACTGCAGCAGAATTAGGCAACTTAATTTGGTGTTGCAAAGGCCTGATTCATTCTCAATGAAAAAACAAACCTGTGCTGTACCACCTCAGAGTGCAGAGACGGCTCAAATACCCTGCATGTAGAAAACCATATGTTGAAGGGGAAGGTTCTAGCATAACCTTCTACCAGAGCATCTAGTTTTCTATATGCAGGGAACTTTTTTGTATGAAGGAGTACTTGATCATGTGAGCCCATCCCCCTCCGACCTGCAGTCTGAAGTGGTACAGTCCAGATATGGGTTTACCAGCTGGGATGAACTCCTACTTCCAGTATAGATCCATAGTGTCCTCTATAGCATCTGGTCAGTTGGCACCCTACTGGGTAATCTGAGGGCATGTCTACACAGCCCTATATCCCTGGGTGGTCCCTGGATCATCCCTGTGTGTCCAAATGACGCACAGTGGATCCTGGGGACAACCGGGGACTTTCCCTGAGATATAGGGAACTGTGGAAAACTCTAGTTTTCTGCAGTTCTGGGACCATTCCTGCAGAGCATGGGCCTTGTGGCCACTGCTCCCAGGTCATCCCATCCTCCCTACAAGTACCAGGGCACTTGAAATGGGCACGGAGCTCCACAGAGGCAGTCCGTGCCCATCGGGGGTGGGGAGCGGAGTCAGGTTTTGTTTTTGTTTTGTGTTTTTTTTTAAATTCACTTTTCTGGAGAAGTGCAAGTGCACTCTTCTTCCTTGTTGTTGTTGTTGTTGTTGTTTTAAAAAAAAGGCGTCCGCGACGTCCTTCCGGGACATCACGCAACCGTCAAGCTGCCCAGGGAGGATCGTGGAAGCTAGTAAGTCCTTGATCCTCCCCACTCCCTCCCTCTACACCCATAGGTGTAGACATGCCCTGAATAGTTTTATCTAGCTTTATCCGTCTTCTTTGTACTCTAAAATGAAAGCAAAAACCTAATCCCTTTTTCTTGAATAAGCTGACTGGTATCAACCTCCTTGGGCTTTTAAGATGTAAGTTACAGTTTTTAAGAAGGTGGGTCTAGGCACTAGGTACTTTTCTGATTTGCTGGCTAGACCACTGACATCAGAAATGGAGGCTATTGCATTATTGGAAAGACCAACCATCAGTCTCTGCAAATAAACTGACTTTTACAGAACTGATATCCCCATAAAAAAAAGGTTCCCTCAGTCCTACTAGAGCTTCCCATATTCCATCTAACAGGAGACCAGATGCACACATGCTCTCTCATTCTCTGAAACCCTACTCAAGTAGGTAATGTGACTACATAAGTTAGACTTTTTAATTTTTATTTGGAATTCTGTGTACATGTGCGATTGTCGCCTTCCCTGTCCGCCTCCCCCTCCCCCACCACCGCCACCACGTTTCTCTCTTTTTTTCCTAAATCAACTCCTTTTTATATTTGGACAATTGGCTGTGTTGTTGTCTCACTGAACTCCTCCTCATGTGAAAGACCTCATTTTATTTATTTATTTATTTATTTATTACATTTTTATACCGCCCAATAGCCGAAGCTCTCTGGGCGGTTCACAAAAATTAAAACCACAGTAAAACACCCAACAGGTTAAAACACAATTACAAAATACAGTATAAAAAGCGCAACCAGGATAAAACCACACAGCAAAGTTGATATAAGATTAAAATACAGAGTTAAAACAGTAAAATTTAAATTTAAGTTAAAATTAAGTGTTAAAATACTGAGTGAATAAAAAGGTCTTCAGCTGGCGACGAAAGCAGTACAGTGTAGGCGCCAGGCGGACCTCTCTGGGGAGCTCGTTCCACAACCGGGGTGCCACAGCGGAGAAAGCCCTCCTCCTAGTAGCCACCTGCCTCACTTCCTTTGGCAGGGGCTCACGGAGAAGGGCCCCTGTAGATGATCTTAAGGTCCGGGTAGGTACATATGGGAGGAGGCGTTACAAAGCTACTGCTTGTGTTTTAAGATATTTTTAAAGGGTTTGGGGAGGTTCTCTGCTTCAAGGCTTTGGGAAGGTAAGTCCAAATACCAGAAATTCCCCAAGCAGCTGGACAGACTAGGGTGTGTCAGGAGGTTCATTCTGACTGGTGGGAGCCTATCAGAAATTCTTTTCCTCCCAAACCCACATAAAGAAGGGCTCCACCAGGAGGAAAAGACCACCCCCCCACCGGGTCTTGTAACACCAACTCAGTGAAAACAAGGCTGAAGAATCAGCATCATCTCCTAAGTGAGTTAAGTAATGGGTCTTTGGTTGCATAGCACTGCAAACGCCTCAGGTATTATAATTTTCCCATTCGTTATTTAATTAGAGGTGGGCCCTGTTAACTGTTATATTCTACTTCTAATCAGTAGAAGTGTGCTAAATGGATGGCAGATAATGGTAAACACCAATGGAAATGAAAAGACCCAGAGGAAATTATTAGAAAAGTATAATGGAACATTAGCAATCCCAAACCTTAATTGGGTTCATGAAACTATGTAATTAGCATGGCTAAAGGCCTGATTTGATGCTGATAAATGAAGCCCTTGATATAGATCTGAACAACAAGATATTAAGAGTTCCATTAGGAAGTATTTTACAGTTCAGCCATGGGGGTATGGGAGGGGTGGGGGGATAGAGAAGAGTGGGGCAAGTTAATTCCATTTCAGTTTATGGAAGTATGGGGCAAATATAGCAGAATCGTTTGTGGCAATCAGTCTTATCCCAAGCTAAATTTAATTCCGATCAACAATTAGGGCATTTAAAAGGGGGGGAAAGCATGGATACAGCATAGGGCTTTTTGTTGGGATATAAAATTTTATGGAATGGTGAGTGAACACTAAAACATTCGAAAAGAACTGGGATACTCTTCATGGAAAATTTAGAATGAGTAAGACCAAGCGCGTCATCAGACAAGCATTTTATTGCATGCTCGCCACTCAGAGTTTTTCACGGGTCCTTTTGACAAAACCGTCCACCGCACATCGCAAAAAAGACCCAGAAAACCTGACTTTTTCAACTGTGGTGAAAAGCCCCACCATTTCCTCCTGTGTGCAGGAGAAGAGGCATGATATGAACACCCACTGAATGGGTCACGTGGTCATTGTTTACTTCCTCTTTCTTCCCCATGTAAAGAAAGAGGGGTATTGTAGGACAGAAGCGGGGGGGGGGAAGCAACAGTAAAGAAATGCGATCCCCGCTCTCCCCTGCCCCCCATTTAATAGACCTCCAAGTTGGTCCAAGCATACCTCTATGGAAAAAAGGCATGATTTTACCAGATCTCAAGAAGCAAAAAATTAGCTTTTTCCCCATAGGAAATTAAATTGGTGGCTAGGATCCAGAGAAGCACCAGTGGAAGGGGATTGGTGGAAGTGACTATCCAGCCCTTCCTCCTCCTCCCAGCAGCCTTCTCCTACCACAAATCCTCTCCTGAATGGGGTAGGCTGTGGAATAAAGGATTTCTGAAAAATCAGAATCGCTCATGTCAGGTGCTTCCACCCAACTTTCAGCAACCCCACACTTCCCATCAGCCCCACACACCACAGCCCACCCCACTCAAGAGGGTCCCACAACCTTCAGGAGAGTTGTTGGGAGGGAAGGGAGGAGTGGGCATGGAAGTCACCATCCACTGGTTCTTTTATAGACCTAAGCCAATATGCTTTGCACATTTCTATCTCGCCCAGTTAAAGTCTTGAGAAATGCAAGGAAAGCTCTGCCAAGCAATGAATTAGCATCCCATAACTTCACATCACATCTCACTTCCAGAATGACATGGAAACCGTAAAGAAGAAATTATGAAGGAGCCCAGAATATAAGAAGAGCCCTGCTGGATCAGACCGAGGGTCCATGTCATCCAGCACTCTGTTCACACAGTGGCCAATCAGCTGTCGACCAGGGACCTACGAGCAGGACATGGTGCAACAGCACCCTCCCACCCATGTTCCCCAGGAACTGGTGCCCACAGGCTTACTGCATCGCATACTGGAGGTAGCAGGCAACGAACAGCAAGGGCATCCACAGAACTGACAAACATGCTGATGATGAACCACTTAATATATTTTCATCAAGGAGAATGAGAAACAAGCATTGCTTGCCCTTAAGATTGAGTACATTTTAATAGCTGCTTGTCTACAGCTGCATCCAGTCTGGAATACAAATTGCTGAGCGCTAGCCTTTCTTTAAAATAACAATAAAAAGGTCATTTCACAATAAACCTACCATAATGAATTATCCTTGATGATCCTTCATTCAGAAACACTACAAAGTAGACTTCATTCAGAAATATTTCCATGTGGCAAGTTTAGCACTGTTGCATTAGAGAATAAATACAGGACTGAAGGAAAAGCCACCAAGTAACGTCAGTTATAACTGCAATAGTCCCTTGCTTTGGACGATGCTAGATGACCTTGGAAGAGTCTCATCTGCCCCTTGGACTAGGTGAACCAGCAAGTGTTGGTTCCTGTGTGGCTTGTAGCTGTCAGACATGCTGAGTCAGCATACTCAAAACTTTAAAAACAACAATTCCCTCTTTTGGAAGAACACTTAGGTAATTATTATTTCATTGTTAGGACGGAGCAGCAGAGGCTGCAATGGAGCATGGCCAAGGTCATCCAAGTAGTCTGTGGCAGAGCTGGGATTTGCACTTTGGCTTTCCAGGTTTAAGTGGTCCAAAGACCCTTTGGGGCATTTTACAGAGTTTCTGTTTCTCTTATACATGCTGCAGGATGGGTACAAAACAATCATGTTTCCACCCTGAATCCCATGTGGCAGATTCCCTACTGAGGAGATTCCTAATTCTGGGCTCAGATCATATCTAATAAGCTACCTCACATCTAATATATCATGTCTAATAAACTCATGCTGGCCCTGTTCAGACAACATGCTAAACCATGATGGTTAAGCGATTTGAGCTAAACATTATGGCTTAGCATGTTGTGTGAACATGACGTAGTGTGTCATGTGAACCATTCCTAACTATGGCGGCTACATAACCACGGTTTAAACATGCTCACTAGCTACTTGCTACAAAAGAATTAGCAGCCTAACCATGCTTAGCATGTTGTGTGAACAGGCTCCAAATGGGTTCATTTTAAGTGAGCCAGAAGAGGTAACAAAGCACTTTAGATTAGAACTTGATTTACATGTGACACATGCCCTGAGTATAGTGATGTGTTCACAAAAAGAAACGAGAATAGCAACAGCATCGCTTTTGCTAGCCTAGTTTAAAAGGCCCGCAGTCAGCAACAGTTTCCTGCGAAGAACTGCCAGCTGCGCAAAATAGCTAGAGTCCTAAATCACTTCCTATCACGAAACTAGAACAGGGTGGTTCATATCAAAAAGCTTTCCTTCCATTCTCACATGAGCTTCTTCGCTGCCAATTCTCTGGGAATACTTAAGCACCGCTTCCTACCCTCCTCTGCCTCCTCCACCCAGCCCCTCTGCAACCTTGCAGTGACATGGCCATTCTCTCAAACGGAAACCAGGTATTGCGCTGCAAATATGCACGGGATGAGCATCTGCTTAGAAAGAGTTTCTTCAATTAACGAATGAATACAGGTGAACAGAAGGCAGATCTCCAGATGTTTTGGGTTTCAACTCCCAGAAGCCCCTGCCAGCATGGCCAATGGCCAGGAATGCTAGGAGGTGAAGTCCAAAACATCTGCTGAGCTACTTTCTGCCTACCCCATAGAAAAGCAGAAGTCTGAAAGTACAGCTCTGCGAGCTCCTTTTAGGTCAAGCGCTAATAAAATACAAACACTATGAACTTTGGTTTTGTTTCAGGCAGCTTTTTGGGTGTTTGGTAACCTATTTAGGAGAACCTTGTGTAAATGAAAAAGACAACCACCACCACCACAAACTTCTGCAGGTACATGGGAGCCAAAGGTTTTTATGTAATAAGGAGCAGACCTGCTAATAATATTAAGAAATGTTCCTGTACTTTCAGAAAGGTTTTCCTTCTTTGTCCTCTCTTTCTGATTATTTTACCTCCATCCCCTTCCTTCAAGTCCCTTCCTGTTCACTCCCTTTATACCTCCTATTTTGCCATTCATACCTTCCTAATACTTGGGGATGAATCCTATGCATGTTTAGACAGGGAAAAAAAGGTCACAAAACTCCCAGCATACTAGGAGTTGTAGGTCTTTATTATGTCTAAACATGCATAGGATTGCACCCTTGGAAAGCCATGTTGTCACACTCAAAGCCATCAAAAGCCACATCAAAAATTTGCTGCTCTAACTTTACAGGGTGCCAGACAGGACTCCTTCCCATCCCCACCTGGAGGTGCCAGGGATTGAATCTGTGGTGATCTGCATGCAAAGCAGGTGCTCTGCCAATATCAGGCAAGTGGAACAAATTTGTCCTACTGTGCTGCAAATTAGCTGCAACACCTTGGTATCAGGTCCCAAGGTCTATATGGCTTTTCCGCCATACCAATGCCCATGGGTGGAATGCTATCAAGGTGCTCCTATCCCTGCCCCAGTCACAACTCCTGACCCATTTCTCAGAGCCTTCCTTGGATCAGCTGACTGTGGCAGGGTTCCATGGAACTGCCCACCAACTGGAAGCAACCGAAGATGAGGATGCCTGATATTGCCCTGTTACTCATCTGGGATGAGCGTTGCCACCTGCTCCTTTTTTCAAGGAACGGTTCCTTATTTAGCATCAAAATGGAGCATTCCGTTGCAAGAAGATGCACGCAGAACTGGAAAACACAATTCTTCAAGTGGCAGCCCTAGCCTGGTTGCAGCCTTGATTCAGGGATGCAGTAGTTGCATCCTGCATTGCTGACCATGTCCCAAACAGGGGGTTGGACGGGAATGAGCTCCAATGTTGCTTCCAATTCGACAACTCAGTCTGCAAATTCAGTTAGGCAGGTCAGAGTGCATCATCAGGCCTCTTCACAATGGGGAACAGAAGTTAGTTGGTGTTGTTTGGGTTTGGGTTTTTTAAGCCAGATTCTGCCAAACTAGGGACAGGACAGGGGAAGGAAAACATGCAGGATCTGCACTTTTACCACAGGACCAGGCCAGTTTCCTGTGGAGCTGATCTGACAGGGCTGTTTCCTGTATGAAATGCCTGTGGGCCACTTTCAGCAGAATTTTGCAAGTACTGGAATCTGCAGTGACACCATGAAGCCAGGAACAATGGGATTCCCCTTGTCAATACAAGAGATTGGCCCGTCTGTCTTGGCCATTCTGTTATCCTTTGCGCCTCACAATAGCACAATCTACAAGTCAGTGTGCAATGCATCTCCTTCATACATTTACCTGGAGAGACACTCATTAGTTGGGAAACTGCACCGCATCATCATCTGCTTATACAAATGCACAAAGACTCATTGAAGCTGTCTGAATACCAAAAATGTATTACAGTAATAGCACCAGTTGTTAGTACGGGAATAATGCCCGCATAGAGACATTCTCCTGGCTCTCTAATCAGGTAATCCTATTCCTTCTCAAACTTCTGTTCTTACAAATTCAGCGTCTTTCTTGCACATATGTTATATTCCGCACCAATTCGAGTAAAAGGTTTGGAACAGCCTTCCCTAACCTGGGTGCCCTGCGGATGTGTTGGATTACAAATCCCACCATCCTCAGCCAGCATGCTGCTTGAGGATGATGAGTTTTGTAGTCAAACACATCCAGAGGGCACCAGGTTGGGGAAGGCTGCTTTAGAACAAAAACAGGGCATCTTTGAATGGAAATCTTTCAGCACCTTAACTAAAGCTAGCACTTTGATTGGGAGGGGGGGAATGAAGATGCATAAAATGAATTTGATGTAAGTCCCTCACCTCCAATCAACACTGTTATTTTTCCCCCCAGGGGCAAGTAAAATATGCACACCAGAAAGACAATGCCACAAATCATCCTACTGTATGGGGTCCTCACACTTCTAAACAGCCATTGCTTCATACGACATCTTCCAGCACAGAAATCCTGAAATAAGCTACCCATTCCTTGGCAGCACAGCCCATGGTATCTGGCTGTCACAAGGTACAGGCTCTAAAGACTTCACACGCATGGCGACAATTAAGTCAAGGTCATTTTGTTGTGGCTCATAGCTTTGCCAATCCCAAAAGCTTTTCAGGATGGGAAAACAAAGTAAAAATCCCCTTTCCAAGTGTTCATCTTCCTGCAGCAAACCTGAGGTTGCTGTCCTCTCTTTACTTGTTTTTATTATGTAGAATTGTGATGGCTTATCGCTTTGAGCAATAAAGATTTCATTCATTCACTGCTGTCCTCCATCGTATTTGGAAGGCAGGGGACAGACAAGAATAGAAGCAGGTCCCTGGGATCCAAAGGTGGAAAGACGGATACTCTGCATCATTCATTTCCTTCCTGGAAGCAGAACAGCCGATTTTAACCCTCCCTTTGCAGTCCTGAGCATCAGGCTATGAGGGTGCCAATACTGTTTGTTCTCAGGAGAGACCAGCATCCTTCATACTGTAAAATCTTGTTATCTGTACGCTGGCCTATATGGCAATTCTGTCCCTTTAATAGAACAGAACCTGGTCTACCTCTCAGGCCAAAAGAGCCCTAGTTCCAAGTTATTCTTGAACACAGACCTCAGGAACACCGCTAAAACCATGTCCTGCTTGTGGGTCCCTGGCCAATGGCTGGTTGGCCACTGTGTGAACAGAATACTGGATTAGATGGATCCTTGGTCTGATCCAGCAGGGCTCTTCTTATGTAAAATCCTAGCATGGTCCAGACAAAGACAGAGGGATGCTTAAAAACTGCCTTTCAGGGCACAAACCTATGCATGTTTAGCCAGAAAAAGTCCTACAATTCTCAGCATTCCCCAGCCAGCCATGCTGGTTGGAGGATGCTGGGAGTCATAGGACATTTGTTCTGACTAAGCATACACAAGATTGTGCCATTAACTTCTCAGATGCACTAGTTGTGCCACATGTGAAATGAATCTTGCCTATGTTCCATAAAATGCAGAAAAGCAATCAAGTGGACATCCCTTATTTAAGCAGCAAATGTGTGGAAACACCCTCAAGCAAAAACCAGGAGGATATACAACCAGGAGGATATACTTTCTTCAACTTGGGATCAAAGTAGAGCCATTTCCTTTCCTCAAAGCTGCAACCCAATTTTCAGCACCTTCTTTGAAGAGCTGTCAAGTACACCTTTCCCCAACCTGGTGCCATCCAGAGATGTTGGACTACAAGAGGGGTGCAGAACCCCCAGGCTTTGGGCAATCTGGCCCTCAACCAGATAAATGTTGTGCACTCCCATCATCCAATCAGATTGGGAAACCATACTGATGGGCATTGTAATCCAACACATCTGGAGGTCACCATGTTGAGGATGGCTGGTCCAGTGTAAATTTGGGGGATTCTGTTAAGGTCTGGATTGCTTCAGACATAATTTCTGGGGGTGTGCATGCCAGCAGTAGACAAGGCCAAAGCCAAAAATGAGCAGGGCATCCCCTTTTCACTCCTCCCCTCTACCCCACCCCCACCACCTCCACCTTGTGACATTCCTCTCTCTCTTCCTCCTTCCCTGTGGAATCTCCCAAGTTCCAGACAGGCTGTCATGGGGCGTTCTTCTGGCTGCATGGTTCTCACTGAGGACAACCAGAGAACCCCACCAGCTGCACTCTTGTTGCGACAAATGCCAGACCAGGAGAGCAGCAGGCAAGGCGCTCTGCGGCACTGCTGGAGAAGGAGGAGGCGGCCAGCAGCAGCACACACACACACCCCGGATGGGGCAGAGGGGGAAAGCTGTGCAATTTGCTACTCCTCCAACTCCATTGCAGGCACATGAGCCCATGTAATGACAGGGACAGCCTTGCTTGCCAGAGGTCTGAGTTGAGTGCTTGCAGAGGGATTTCGAAATCAGGCTGAGAACTACATGGAATTATAATCAGGGGCTGCAGGCAGCCCACCCATTGTCTAGTGTCTTGGTGGAAACCCTGGGCTTGTAGGATTTGAAGGAACCCATGGATCAGGTAACCTAGTTGACTCTCAACCTTCCCAGCACCACTTTTAATTCCAATTTCTCCCTCTCTTGTTTTCTCCTTTTCTCTAAAAAAAATAAAAGAAAAGAAAGAATATGTCAGAGTCCCCTGCTGTGATCCACTACCTTAAGCAGGGATGTGACTCCAGTTGAAGACCAGTGTGCCAGCCTAATCAGGATACAGAACTCACACATCCCCAATAGATTTCTGTCCAGTCTTTGGGGAAGTGTCCATAATTCAGCAGCAGAACATGGGCATTCCTCATCCAACAACTGAAAGGAAGCCCAAGTGCAGGTCATGGCATAACTCACATTCATCCTTCTCCAACACAGAAAAAGCATCCTTGGCTCATAGAAAGAAGTCCAAATTCTACAGTAGGGCAGCGCCTTTATCAGGATTAGCACTTGGTCGCTATCTTGTGAGACTTTGGTTGGTATTGCTTTAACGTAGCTTTCACATTCACCCTATTAGCTTTCTTTCTCCCTTCCTTTCTTTATGTTGTCTCTTTCCCCATGACCACTATTGAAATTTAGATGAGCTCCTTGGGGCTGCGACCTGCCTTTTCTTTGGCATACACTCCTCTGTAAAACTTCATAGTACCCCATTGGTTGCTGCTATATAACTAATGTGGGAATTCCAGCCCTGTGACCTGAGAGCCCTTTAACTATAGAACTACCTCTACCCAAAGACATTCAGAAGGCCCCTGAGGATCAGAACTAGTGGGCAGCTTGGTAAATAATTTCTCAGTAAATGAGAGCTCCTTAAATCCCCACCATCAACAACCTTGTCTTCAAAGATGGCAGCTCCATAGCCTGGTATCCTCCAGATGCATTGGACTACAACTCCTATCATCCACAGACAACACAGCCAATTACACTGCTCGTTGGGATAATGGGAGCTGATTCAACAGATCTGGAGGGCACTAAGTTGAGCAAGGATTCCTTTTCTTATCATTAGGAGCTTCCTTCTAATACGGAATCTATCTGCCTTCCTATAGCCCAAACCCAGGCCCTCCTGTCCTGTCCTCAGTGGCCACCGACAAACTGTCAGTCCAGTTCCAGGACAGCCTTGGACAGTCCATCTTGGACAGTCCATTTCTTCTCTTAGCTACGCTAGTTCTGGTCCGTAAAATGGGGATAACTAAAACGATTTCGCAGGATTCTTGGAAAGCCAAAAGAGACTGGGTTTAAAAAAAAAAACCAATAAAAATCCCTGGGAGATTCAAAATCCTGCAGAGAGGATTCTTAATGCCCTCGTGCTAATGATATCCCAACACCGCACCTCGTCTATATCATTACCTTATTCGCCTCCCCATACAGACACCCCATTTCTGACCGGCAGCATCACGAGCGTCCCAGCGAAAGTTTGCGGTTGAAGCGCGGAAAGCAAGCCGCGGGGAGGGGGCGGGGAGAAGAAGGGTGCACCAAAAGCGAAGGCTCCAGACCCGCGCGGCGTCCCTCGCCCCGGACCGGCGCTTCTCTCAGTCAGCGCCCGGCGCTCGGGACGCCGCTCTCCACGAGATCCCAGCCCCCCACCCCGCCAGCCCCGGCTGCCGTCTACTCGGCGCTTCGCGGGAGGAGCGGGGCGCACTCGCCCTCTACGGGATCGGGCGCGGGCTCCCTCCAGAAGCAGCCCTCCCATCCGCGGAGAGCCACCAGGCGGGACAAAAGGCCCGCGGCGTATCCCGGCGGCGGGGACTGCCCTGCGGATCACCTACCCCCTCCACATGCTGGCTCCGCTGCGGCTCCAAGGACGTGGCTCAGAGCGCCTCCCGAGGAGCAGGGCGCGCAGCAGCCGTCGACTTCATCTCGGCTGCAGAGCGAGGGTTGGACCCGGCGATCGACCGGGGGGGGGGGGGCTTGCTGCTGCTCCGCCAGCCTCTCCCTTCCCCTTTTCTTCCAGCCCCGCTGCGGCAGACGCCTGGAAGTCTTCCCAGCCAGCTGCGCTGCGCTGTCTCCGCAGCTGGGGGGGGGGAGGGAGCCGAAGAGGTCACATGACCCCCTCTGAAGGCTCTCCTTCCTCCGCCCCCCACCCTTCCCCACGGCAAGGATGCACGTGCACATCCAGCGCGGCGCCGGGTCACGTGACCGCCCTCCTCTTCCCATTCACTTCCATTCTGCGCAGCGCCCGAGTGCGGACTGTTCCGAACCTCCGCCCGCGTCAGACTGCTGCGCCCCCAGCCTTCCCCACGCGTGGGACCTGAGTGGGACTGGCGACCTAGCGCCCATCAGATGTTCCTAGGGCTGGCAGCCGGCTTCAGTTCCACAAGCATGTGAGCTGGGGCAGGATTTTTGACAAATGTACTCCATCCCCAATCTTACCTTTTATTAAGCAACGGAGAAGGAAGGAGAGCTTACTCCAAGTGTCCTTTAAACCAATCGTAATGAACACATGCATGCATTCAGATTTTAAGCCCCTATTCGGAAAATTTCCAACTCATCCCTAGTATTTTTACCTGGGAGCAAGCAAGCTTGATTTCACTAGGAGCAGCTTCGAAGTCAATGTGCTTAAGATCGCTGAGGTTCGACAGCCTGTCTGCAAATCCATGTTCTCAGCTCGGACAGGCTTCTGAGTGAACACAGGCGTGTTATCCCTGATCCAAGATGTGCAGGGTCTCAGGTGAGGGAAAGCACTCTGCACATGCACTTCCCTTTCATAAGGGTGCCACAGATTCCCTATGATAGTGTGTTGCAACAAAAACGTGCGCTTCTCATACACTTCCAGAAAAAAGATGTATTGTTTTCTTGTCCTTCCCAACAGCAAGATGGAATTCTGTTTACTTTGCCTATAGAATTCTGTAAAATGCAGTGCACACTGATTATTCTGCATTAAAATAATATAATAATAATAATAATAATAATAATAATAATAATAATAATAATAATGGGTATTGCTAAGTAAGCAGCAGACTGTCTTTATCCAGATGTCCTTGAGAATAGTGTAAGGCAGGAGAGTGGGTAATGTTGATGTGTTGTCCAGATGTAGTTCCATGGGAAGCCAGAAGCAAATGAGAGCTGACAGGGAACTGTCTCCCTCCCCTCCCACATAATTCTTAGCTGACTATAATAGCTTCTTGCATGTCACTCCCCTTAACTCACATTGGATAAATTCTATGCACAAAGCTATTGATAATAAGTCCCATGTTCTCCCCTCCCTTAAATTCATGCTCTTAAAAAACAAGGTTCAGATTGTATTTGCACAGACATTGAATGAAGCCATTGTAGCCAATCTGCCATATGGCAAAGACAGAGATGAACACCAAGGATTCATACCTCATAATATAATTTCCATGTGGTTTTGGAATAATCTCCTGTAAAGTCTTTTACAATACTAAACCCTGTTTAATTTTATGAGACTTGGACTGCAATCCTATACACACTTACCTGGAAGTATGTCTGATTGAACTCCACGGGACTTGCTTCCCAATAGACTTGTGTAGGGTTGCCCTGTCATTCTCATGTATTGCCCTGAGGTTGTAATCCTATGTGCTGTAGTCCAATTCAATCCAATTGAACTCACTGGAAGTTACTTTTGAGGAAATATAGAAAGAAGCATGTTGTAAGTCTTGTTTCATCTCTATGAAACCACCCACCCTTTCCATTTTATTCTGTTAATTATATGTGAAATCTAATTTAATAAGCCATACCAACTAGGGATTTAACAGAAAAAATAAACAAAAACCCTTTAGATAAACAGAAATTATTTTGAAGTGATCAAAATGCCTATACAACAGTATCAGTCAATTAAGCTGACAGTAACAGGCTACAATCCTCTTAACATGTTTATACAATTAAGCATGATGTGGAGAAAGTGGATAGAGAGGACTCTTTCTCTCTCGCTCTCTACAAAAGAATATTGTAGAGTTGGAAAAGTGCAGAAAAGGGGAACTGAAATGATCAAGGGCCTGGAGCAACTGCCCTATGAGGAGAGGTTGTGGGTTCCTGGTCTACAGCTGGTTGGCCACTGCGTGAACAGAATGCTGGACCATTGGTCTGAGCCAGCAGGGTTCCTTTCATGTATAAAGGTTACAGCAGCTGCGATTGTTTAGCTTAAAAAACAGTTGAGTAAGAGGGGACATGATAGAGGTGTACAAAATTATTCATGGGGTGGAGAAAGTGGATAGGGTGAAATTTTCCCTCCTCTCTCATAAGACTAGAATCCAGGGTCATCCCATGAAGCTGATTGGTGGGAGATTTAGGACAAATAAAAGGAAGTACCTATTCACTTATTCATAGGTACTTATTCATAGTTAAACTATGGAACTCACTTCCACAAGAGGTAGTGATGGTCACCAATTTGGATGGCTTTAAAAGAGGATTGGACAAATTCATGGATGAGAAGTCTATCAATGATACTAGTCATGATGGTTATATGCTACCTCCTGTATCAGAGGCAGTATGCTTATGCACACCAGTTTCTGGGGAACAAGGGCAAGAGGGTGCTGTTGCACTCAAGTCCTGCTCGTGTGTTTCTCATGGGCATCTTGTTGGCCACTGTATAAACAGAATCCTGGATTAGATGGACCCGGTCTGATCCAGCATGGCTCTTCTTATGTTCATATTCTATGTTCTCTCTCTCTCTCTCTCTCTCTCTCTCTCTCTCTGTCATAACACTAGAACCCTGGGTCAACCTATGAAGTTGAATGGTGGGAGACTCAGGACAAATAAAAGGGAATTCTTCTTTACACAGTGCAGAGTTAAAACAATGAAATTTGCTACCACAAGAAGCAGTGATGACCATCAGTTTAGATGGCTTTAAAGGAGGATTGGACAAATTTGTGGAGGAGAAGCTATCAGCGGTATTGATCATGGTGAGACATGATGGGAATTGTAGTCAAATTCATTTGGAGGGAACCAGCTTGCCTACCCCTGGATAAGAATGACCTGCATATACAAGCATTTACAGCTGTGTGACTGCAGATCAGGGATTTTAACACAAACTGTAAAACTGGCCAGCAGAACTCATTAAAGATCTCTGCTCAAAAGCAACCAATTAATCTTTTTGTTTTACAGGCGAGAAACACTGAAGTGGAGATATAAGCAATTGTCATCACGGATCATTTTTGTTATTGTTAGGATGTTGGAGTCAGAAACCTTTGCTGAGTTAGAGTGTCTACATTGTGGGGGGAAACTGCACCCTTACCATTTTCTTCTTCTTCTATGGTCTTTCTGTGTTAAGTATGGCTCCTTTAGATAGTGACCACATGATTTGTAATTGAAAACTTCCCCTCTTGGGAGGCACGGGAAACATCCTGGAGGTTGACAGCATCATGTAAAGGACCTACAAATTTCCCTGAGTGGCCAATCATGAGTGTGCAATAAATTAGTCATGTAGAGAAGCCTGTCCCTGCCACAGACACCTGGTTGGCTGCTTAGCTGCTGGAAACAGGATGCTGGACTAGATTGGACTTCTTGTGCTTGTTTATTCAATATCAGCTATATTTGTATTAAAATCCCCATTTATTCTAATGCAGCATAACCATACATTACTTTGGTGGTTCAACAAGATCCACGACACTCAAATTTAACCCCCCCCTTTTTTTAAGTAAGTCCAGCCTTACTGTGACATCGAGCCCAGTATCTTGAAGAGGTAATTTCAGACAAGAGATTCTAGGGCAGGGGTGCAGACCCCAATGGGACTAATCTGACCCATGGAGCCTCCATGAGTCTTCCAGAGGTGGGACTTCCAGGAATCTGCCCCTAGAGGGAATCCCCACTGTTATCTCTGATTGGAGATAACAGCAGGGAGCCCTTTGCATGCTGCTCTCCTCTCCATCCCCACTGATATTGTCTGGCCCACAGAGAGCTTGTAGGGGGTGAAATCTTGCTTTTTTACTTCAGGACCAAAAAGGTGTGCGGCTGCAACAAATTCTACATAAGCCAGGGATTGCTGTGTCTCTTGCTTGCCATGTCACACCCATTATGCTCATTACTGTAGAGCCCAGAAGTTAAAGCCACGCTCATGACGGAAGCCCAGAATTGGTCATCAATTCCAAATCCTTGGCCCCAAAAGCCTTGCCCAGCAGATGCCTTGAGGGGAAATGATATGCAGTGTGATATGCAGGCATGTTTTTGTTTATTTATTGCATTTATATCCCACCTTTTTTACTCCAAAGAACTCAAGGGAGCTTTCATGAGCCTCCTCCTCCTCCATTTTATCCTCACAACAACAACCCTGTGAGGTAGGCTGGGGTCAGTGACTGGCCCAAAGTCACCCAATGTCCTTTCTCTGAGTACAATGGGGTTTATTTCCAAGTAAGTGTGTAAGGAATTGAAGCCTGGCAGATGAGTCGATTCCAGAGGCTTTTCATCATGCCATCGCCTTACCTCATTCATGAAATTGTATGGGAGGGTCCCGACAGGAACCTCTTCCTACATCTTTTTTCCACTTCTTCCTACATCTTTTTCCTTACCATGGAAAATTCCTTCAGTGGGAAAGCTGGAGTAGGTGCACAATGCCTTTTGATTGGTAGTACGAGGAACCATCTGTCTGGAAGCACCCCTGATCCTCTGCATCTTTACTCAGAAGTAAGTCACACTGGGTTCCATGAGATTTACTCCCAAGTAAGTGTGTATAGGATGAAAAGCCCAATAACAGAACCTGTGGTCCTGATCCTCATTGGGACTCGCTGTCAAGTTTTATGCATTTATTTATTACATTTATATACCACCCCATAGCTGAAGGTCTCTGGGTGGTTTACAAAGCTTTAAAAGATTAGATTAAAAAGACTGAACTTGAAAAAAAATCAATATATAAAATTTAAAGACAAAAGCATAAAAACAGCTAACATTTGAAACAATTTTTAAACATTCAGCCAGGCCAAAGCTCATTTTGGAGTCACTTAAAACTCAACATATGCTGTTAAATTCCTGGGAGAAAAGGAAAGTCTTAATGAGCCGAAAAGATAACAATGTTGGTGCCAGGCAGGCCTCATCAGGGAGATTGTTCCATAATTGGGGGGCCACCACAGAAAAGGCCCTCTCCCTTGTTGCCATCCTCTGAGCTTCCCTCGGAGTAGGCAGCCGGAGGAAGACTATGCATAGGATTACAGTCTTAATTTGTTTCCTTGGGTACTTCCAGATGAGGCTTTTGTGGAATTTTATGGGAGGTGCTGACATCATCCATTTGAATTCCTCCCATGTCTTCCCCCTGCTTTATCCGCCATTTTTCTTACCACAAAATATCTATTAAGGAAGGAGAGGCAGAATAGCTGCACAATGCCTTTTGATCAGTAGCGCTTGGAGCCCTCCATCGGGAAGCATCTCTTGCATTTTAATTGGCAATGGCTGAGATTCAGCGAGCCCTTTTATGTCCCAGTTTGAGGGCAGAGGTGCCTTTGTCTTTCTTTTCCAGTTGGCTCTCACTTGAGGAGCACGTAAAACAGTTCACAACGGCCGTCTTCAGAAGACACCTTAAACCACGGCTTTAACCATGGTGAATACACCTTTTTGCTTTACTCACTGTGGTTAAAGCCATGATTTAAGGTGGCTTCTGAACACAGCCTGCCTTTCTGGCTTAACCCCATGGTTAAAGCCGTGGTTTAAGATGTCTTCTGAACACAGCCAATGTGGCAGTATGGGGGAGAAAGAAGCTGCCCTGGGTGTGTGGATTCACCCCTGCTCTCTTCTGAATTAGGGGCCTTGCTTCTTATCCTGCCATCAGTGTAGCTGGTGAACAATTGTTTCTCTTTCTTCTTTCTGACATCCTTTTAAATATTTTGAAAGCTATAAACGGATTTCTCTTTCTTTCTTTTTTTGGTAGGCAAAAACACACCAAGTTTGTGCAATGTTTACTCATCTGATTTGTCTTTAGGACTTTTATTATCCTCACAACTCTGCCCAGAATCCATTCCAATTTGTCAACATCCTTCTTGAATTCTAATTCCTGGAACTGAACATCGTATGCCAGATAAGGTCTTTCCACTGTTGAATGTATTTAGGGGTATTAGGCCTTGTGCAATGACAGCTGAAGCCAACCAAACACACACACACACACACACACACACACACACACACACACACACACACACACACACGCCTTGTCATAACTAGCCAAGGAAAAGGTACAAATGTTGAGACTGTTCAGGTCAGTTTGCACATCAGTAAATCTAGCAGTTCCAATAAGTTCAGAGAGACAAGGGCCCGCACATGAACTCACCAGCATATTTAGGTACAGAACATGAGACAGTGTGGTGTAGTGGTTAGTGTTGGACTGGGACTCAAAAGATCCAGGTTCTAGTTCCCACTCGGCCATGAAGCTCCCTGGCTGGCTTTGGGCCAGTCATGGACTCTCAGCTGAACCTACCTCACAGAGTTGTTGTTGTGAGGATAAAATGAAGAGAAGGAGGACCATATAAGCTGCCTTGGGTTCCCTGCCAGAGGGGAAAAAAATTGGGCTATAAATGTAAAAATAATTAAATAAATATGTGAATCAGGCACATGTGTGAACATCTGTGTGCATTATAACCAATTCCCATGACCCTCCTATGTGAAGAGGAGGCAGGAGGATTATGGAAATAAAGGCATCATATACGTGTGCACACATATGCCCAACTCTCACATGAATTCTCCTAAAGAAGGGTGGAACTGCTCAGTTCCATTGTGGAATTAGTTCACCAGCAGAATGGGGTTTCTCCATCCAGAGGCTGGCTGACATCCATTTCAAATTGCAGACCAAAATTGCTATTCTGGCCTCCAAAACAGAACAGCCACCAGCTTTTCCTCACATATACAGAGGGCCCTTTTATACTTAGGATATGACAGCGTTATTGACTAAGATCACCATAAGAGGCCTTTGCATATGCACAGGACCTCTTGCATGAAGTACACAAGAGTGTGTGTGTGTGCTCCTTTTGTGGTGTGGGGCTTTTTAGAACCACCATCAGATTCCATTGCCAATTTATTGGGGAATCTGCCAAAGTGAGATTATTATTATTATTTACCTAATTCCAGTATTTACAGAATTTGGTAATATTTCTACTTCTTCATGTTGTGGTGGTCATGTATGCTGGTTGGGCACGTGGAAAACTGCCAGATTTGAAACAGCAGGAGGGAGCTCAGGCTAACCAGCCGGAAAACTCGCAGCAACAGTGGCCTTTCAGCTCTTCAACTCTGGCCCCTACCCTCTGCCCAGCCTTCCCATGCTTCCCATGACCATTTCTGGGTCTCAATCCACCCCCAGGAACACCCACTGGCTCAACCCAAAGCGAGGTCACCACAATCAGATGAAGAAAGAACATGGTGACCTTGAAGCAACTTTAAAAATTGCGGTAAATCTACACTTCTAAAATCACAATTTCGGAGGCGGTGGGGAGAAGCCTGATGTGGCTGCAAGTTGGTGGCTGCGTCATATAAATCAAGCAGTGCCACTGCACAGCCAGAATGGGCTAAACAGGGCATATAAACAAGCCCATGATGAGTTTGGTTAATTTTAATTGCGAACTGTCTAGAGATCCTTGGCTGTTGGGCAGTATAAATATGAAATAAATAAATAAGGTAAGGTAAGGTATATAGTGATAATGAAATGGTTGTTGTTCATGTTGGGTAGAAAGCAAGAGAAATTTGTATATACAATATGGACAATCTAGCCAGTTTTGATTTTCCATTTACAGTACAGAAATTGGGGGCAGAGGAGGGGGGAGGGATGCTTTTAGTGTGTCATGTGAAAACATGCCAAATAGAATAAGCACCTTATATTCCCAAAATCACTTTAATAATTCAAAGAACAGCAACCTAAAATTTAGGATTAGCAACATACAAGACAGATCTGCTATATGCAGGAAAGCAAGGAAATGGTAGCTGAGGGGGAAGGAGTGGGCAGATGGAGGAACTTCCAGAAGGGTAGCTGTGTTAAGCCTGTTGTAGCAAGAACAAAGAGGTTTGTACCCCTTTGAAAACTAACACCTTTATTAGGCCATTAGCCTTCCTGGCACCTTCCAGTTGGACTGGAGGACTACAGTACCATCATCCCCAGTCTGTGCCCCTTTGCCTGCACTAGCTGGGGCTCGTAGTCCAATCCGTCTAGAGGGCACCAAGTTGGGGGAGATTGCAATTAGTAGAGCCGAGAGTCCTCTTCACCAAATACTACTAGAAGAAAGACTTCTCAACGGGCAATATTGGGCAGAAAAGGGGAAGGTCCCTTTACTGTAAGAGCCGCTTTGCAAAAGCCAGCTTTGCTCCAACGCAGTTGCCACTGCAAAGCTGGAGGAGCCCATGGATTGCAATAACATAGGTCTGGGGGTTTCAACTGGCACCATCAGATCCCGTGGCTCCTTTCCCCTTCTCAAACACATCACCATCTGGACTGCAGGATCCCCTCCGACGAGTGCTCAGACATCTTTAATAGGCTCAGCAGGCAAGGCTGGCATTCAGAGAACTGTAATACCGCACCAGAAACACAGGGAAGCAAGAGCCAGCCAGTGCTTGGGGACAGGAGCTGAGATTGCAGAGAGTGGTTTCAGGCCTTCGGGACACGTGGGCTTTATAGAAACCTGCAAAGCCTGCATGCGAGAGGCCGAGAAATGGTGGATGAATTAACCAGACCGCCTATGTGTCCCCGACACTCAGGCAGAGGTTTCCTTGGCTGCATGCCATGGCCCAGAGAATGATCTGGAGGCACTTGATAAGCTTCAACTGCCGCTAAAGCTAGACTTGGGAGTCACCCCGTGCAGTGCTTGGATATGAGGCTGTGGGTGGAGGTCTCCCTTCTGAGCTCGTTGGAGGATGTTCATTTATTTCTGGAGGCCATTTCTTTGTTTAATTCAGGGGTGTAGAACCTCAGGCCTGAGGGCCAAATCCAGACCTTCTGAGGTCCCAATCAAGCCCTCCAGGTTTACTCAGATTGTCATACCCCTTTTCCCAGGCCACTGTTGGGTGGTTTTCCAGCTTTTGCACAGTTCCCTCTCGCCATTCTAAAAGATGGAAATGCATCTCCTAAGGCTCAGTTACTGGCAGTGAGAGCTTTAAATAAAATACGCTGGCACTTTGGGCCACACCCATTTTGCCTTTGGCCACGCCCACCCCTGGAATGTGGCCCCCAAGAGCATCTCCCAAACTGATTTCAGCCCTTGGGGTCAGAGACATTCCTCATCCCTGCATTAAACGCATCATAAAATGCAGGGACTGAAGAAAACATCAAAGAGCCTGATTGCAACAAATTCCATCAATTCCCTCTAGCGTTTATTTTTTTATATATAGGAAACAGCAACACACACCAGATGTCTTCCAACTCAGCAGCTATTTGCTCTGTCTTACAGAACAACCTTGTAACTGGTACAGGCCCGAGACTGCCGTGGCCTCGCAGAAGATTAAGCAGGCCAAACTGCACCTACTGTGACTTCTACCCAAGAATGAAAGCATTCCTCTCAAATGGCCCATAAACACTGATGCCTTCTGGGCTCCCCTCTTAAAGAGACAGTACACAGTAATTTCTACAACCAACTAACAGCAAGGCTTAATAGAGCACCATCCATGCTGAGCTAGCCCTCCCTTGTCCTGTTGAAAATCTACCTACATGTATCCTCCCAATCTTTCTTGTGGGCATAATCAAATGCTACAGAACTGTCATTGTTCTTAGTTGTCTGATACTAAAGGTTGTAGCTTTGTTTTTAAGCTAGCCTCTATCAGGGCTCATCTAGACCAAGCAGGATATTCCACTGTGAAAGCGGTATATGAAAGTCAGGAGCCACACTACTGCTTTATAGCAGTATTGAAGTGCACTGACAACTGTTGGGGCCCATGACACACACATACCATATACTGCTTTCATACCCCTTTCATAGTGTTATATCTTGCTTGGTGTAGATGTGTCATGAGCCCCAACAGTTGTCAGTGCACTTCAGTACCACTATAAAGCAGTAGTGTAGATCCTGCAGTGCACTTCAATACCGCTATAAAGCAGTAGTGTGGCTCCTGCCTTTTATATACCGCTTTCATACTGGAATATCCTGCTTCGTCTAGATGAACCCTCAGTCTAGAGTAGTTCAGGAACTGCTTCGTTATCCAGAATTTACCACTGGGGACAGTTTCCATGTTTCGTACCTGTCGTGTAGAATTCACACCCCTCAGTGGTGTGTCTGATCATCTTATATAAGAATATGGCAGTGTAAGGCTTATTACATGAGATCTGCCAGACTGACTTTGCTCATTTTTGTTTCAAACTGAAGTTTCTAAGTTCAAAAAATTCAGAGCTTGAGCTTCAATAACAATTAATTGCCTCAGCTCCAAAGAAGCAGGGCAGCCCCTCTGCCAGCAGGATGACGGACAGCCCTGCTTGTCCAATCAGTATGGCGTGAAGGCAGTACCCAGGCACCGCCACACAGTTAAGCTGTTGCCTCCAATGTGGAGGGGGAAGGGATTGAGTCAGGCAATGGGGGTGTGCGAGGGAGGGGGCGGGGCCAGACTGTATGCATATTTCAGGGGGGGGTTGCTATTCACAAGCCTCAGCATTATTCATGATCCCCTCTGCGATGAGTGGACTGAGGATCAAAGGTGAAAGGAGCAGGACCACTAGTGCCTATGGCGACATGGGCTTTACACAAGTTTGCAAATATTACTGCCTTGTTTTGGATGTATATTTAACTGTATCCACTGATAGACATTGATGCTTCGACTTATACGCCAGCTGCGCCCCTTCCTAGAGTTGGAAGACCTAAAGACGGTAGTGCACGTGCTGGTAACTTCGAGGCTCGACTTCTGCAATGCACTCTACACAGGGCTACCTTTGTGCCTAGTCCGAAAACTTCGACTAGTTCAAAATCTGACAGCCAGGTTGGTCACCGGCACACCTAGGGGTGACCACATTACACCAGTTTTTAAATTTCTTCAATTAGTTTCCAGGTGAAGTATAAAGTGTTAGTTATTACCTTTAAAGCCCTACATGGTTTGGGTCCAGGCTACCTGCGGGATTGCCTTCTCCCGTATAATCCGCCCCGCACACTCAGGTCCTCTGGGAAGAATCTACCTCAGCTGGCAAAAACTAGATTAACAACTGTTACCCAGAGGACCTTCTCTTCTGCTGCTCCCAGACTGTAGAATGGCCTGCCGGAGGAGACTCGTCAACTTAACAGTCTTTTAGCATTTAAGAAAGCTATAAAGGCTGATCTATTCTGGCAGGACTATCCAGTGGAATTTTAGGATGTTTTTAGGATGTTTTAATAATGTATAATGTATACTATGCTTTTAATTCAGTTTTATGTATTTTATACTTATTGTTGTAGACAATAAATATAAAATACAGAGAGGCGGGTAAGAAATAACGCCGTCATTATGATGATGATGATGACTGGGAGGCAATAAGAACCTCCAAGCAACTGCATGAGCATAAGCAGCTTGGTGATGTGAAACTGGCTGTCAAAGAACAGACTCCAGGTCACTTAAACACAATAGCTACAGATACAAGACAAACTAGGCCGTGATCAGCTTGTCACCCAATTTCTCCCACTGCAACTGAGAAAACGCCTTAAAACTCACTATAGTTTGTAAGGCATTGGTTGGCTTTGAGGTGGGGTGGGGAGCTTGAATGCGAGGACTCTGAGGAGCTGATTATGCAGAGACAGATGTGTGCATCATGCACTGATGCTGTGACACTCTCAGAGCCACAGCTGTGGGATATGTGGTTCCCACCCGCCTGCCAAGAGTTATTCACAAAGGTTCTTTAAAAGCCCACAATATTTCCCTCCCATGACCTTTTCCCTCCCCTGTTTTTGGGATTCTAGCTACAATCTGAAACACTGCTCCCCTTCTCTGTGCTGCCTTTTGTTTTCCATAATTCTCCTTGCCCTAATCACACCACGCCTCTTTCTAGATTGGTTCTAGCACAGTGCACCCCAGTTTCAAGGGTGGAGAACAAGATTGTTAACTGGAGCTGAGCTGGATGGTGCATCAAAAGACACAACCAGGTTCAATGGGGCCAAGGTGAGCATCTTGTTGTGGAGGTAGATGAACGTGCTTCAGGTCTAGCATATGCCTGCTTCCCCACAGACAAGTGACTCGTCTTTGCTACCTCCAAGGACCAGCTAGAAAAGAAAGGAAAGAAATTATCAGCAGAGAGGGCACTCTTGTCATTTATTAGTTGATGTAATAATTAACTTTTAGGTCTTCACTATCAGGTTAGAAGATTCTGGGGCTTGAGAGGGCAGAAAATTAAAAATTAGCAGAGAGGGGGGGAAAGTGAGAGACAGCAAGCTGTAGATGTTTTAGGTAGTTCTGCGGTCATAAAAATGTTGGTGACTACTGAAGTCCTTCAAATGCATCAAATAGGGTGGAAACAATATGGAAATAATGGAAATGAAAACATCCATGTGGATTTGGAAATTTGGTGGGGAATCTACAGGGGAGACTCAACATTCAAGGTATTGAACCATTACAAAACAGACTATACACCCCTGTCTGTTGCTAATGTAGGTGGCATCCCAATTCTGAAAGCAAAATGCAAATTTCAACAAAGGCCATGGCTAGACCAGGCCTATATTGCGGGATTGTCCCGGGATCATCCCTGTGCATCCAAATGACACACAGGGGATCCCGGGAGCAGGAAGGAACGACCCCTCCATTTGCCTGGGATAATCCTTAGGTCTAGCTAAGGCCAAAAACACCACTTTGGGAAGTCCTTGGATTGCCACCTTTTGCCTGGCAGAAGCATTAACAGCTGCCAGATGGGCAGAAAACTAGTAAGTGCTGCAGCCTATTTTTTTTTTCTCTACTGTGTGCTAGTTACCAAGCATATGTAATGGAAACAACCCCAAATTCCTTCCCACTCTACCCCAGCCTCCCCTTTCCTCCCCTTCTGTTGTCTCCCCTGGGTTTAAATTGTAAGGTCCCTGGGGCAGGGCCCTGTCCACTTGTCCTCTGTAAAGCGCCATGGGTGTACTAAATTCTTTTTCGCCTTTGGGGGGAACTGCACATGATTTCTACTACAATGTCTCCAAACGTGTAACACACATGCAGGGGTGGCGGCGGGCATTTGTAGGAGATGGTTGGTGGACACCCTCTTCCCATGCATGATGACTCCACTTACCCATTACGCCCCCTGGCAGTTTTCTCCCAATTGGTCTTATTTTTGGCCTTGAAGTCCAGCTGGCAGCAGGGGTGGGGGAGAATAGCTGGGGGACATACGTAGGAGAGAATCAGGAGCCAGGGGGAAGATGAAATGTCCCCCCCTCCCATCCACCAGTTCTCCCCTACAAATGCCCACCCCCCTCCACAATAGCATTGCTAGGCAAACCCAGGCTTCAGGGACTTGGAGCCTATCTCATAATGTGGAACTCTGGCCTTAGAGGCTGTACAGGCACACACGTCAACCCCGGCAAAGCATAAAAGCGGCTGATGTAAAACAGAATCCTGGCGCCTTCTCCGTTGTTTCTTCTCGTTTTCCAGTTTTTAGCTCATCACAAGCACAAGTCTGCAGCCGATGTTTATAAAAATGTGCTTACTCCAATTTCTCGAAGAGCAGGGGCCTTCCAACTTCTCGCCCTCCGACGGAACTGACAGCAAGCCAGGATCTATGAACTTGCTGCAAAAGACCATCCGAGATTCTTGCTCTTAGTTCTACTGGCACTAGGAGCAGCTGGCAGTGCCAGGACACCCTGCCTGACACCCCAGAAGCTGATCTGAAGCCAGGGAGAACTTGGCCTTCAGCAGCGGCTGCATTTCCCCCTCCTGCCTCACTGCCTTCCCAAACTGAAGCTTGCAGGAAACTCAGACTCAACAATGGAATTTAGAATCTAGGGCTGCTGGGACCCTGATTCAGTTCTGGAATTGTGTCCCAAAAGTATTTAAAAAGAAAAAGAAAAACCTCTCAGATTGGGTATGTTTGCCAAACCGAAATAAGAGAACGAAAACAAGAGCCTTGGAAACGCAGGCTCCTACCGCCCACATGCTCCCTTCATCCAGCTGTGTGGAATGTTTTCACATCTGGATGGAATGTTTTCATGGAGAATCCCCCTGGGATCCCTTGAATCTAAGATCTCATTTCAAAGAGGGGGCAGAAGGGAAGGAAGACAGCATTATGTCCTAGTCAGCACTAAATGCTGTACTTCCACTACAAAATAACTGCTGAAGGGACATGGTAGAACTGAGGTGAAAGTAAGCTGGACGTAGTTCAATCAGATCATCTGGAAAGCAGAGATGGGAGAGGAAGCTGTCTAACTGGGGACAGGAGGGGAGAGATAGTGAGCCTAGAAGCCCATGACAGTTTTTTTTTAAAAAAAGAAAAGCTGGAAGTGGTTTGACAGGGAAATTATCACCGTTCACATACATGCAGGCCAGTGTGGTCGTGTTGGGCTGGAACTTGAGAAACACAGCGTCTAGTCCCCACTTGGCCATGAAGCTGACTGGGTGACTTTGGGCCAGTCACTCTCAGCTGAACGTACCTCAGGGTTGTTGTATGGATAAAATGGAGAGGAGGAAGGCTATCCTTGGGTACCTTGCAAGAGGGAAAAAGGCAAGATATAAAAGTAATAATAAATACACTTAATTTTTGCCCACTTTTACTTTGGTCAAAAACAGACATTGCATGATTTTGAAACACTAAAAAACAACAAAAAACAACCGTGCAGAACCTGTTTACCAAAGACGATAGTGATGGAATGAATGTGCAGCCAAAGCACCTTCAACACTCTGAAAAAAGGATGGTCTGACTCCAGCTTTTCTCTACTACATCCCTGTCCTCACTCTCCAGTGGTCTTTCTTGTCACAGAGTCAAATGCAGGCCTTAATTTGGTTTTGGGCTAAGGTTGCCAACATTTTTCCTGGCCTTGCATATGTCTTTTTTTCCATGCCAGGAAAAGCTTCGTTCCCTCTATTTCTGCATTCTGTAGTGCTGTTAAAGGCACAGAAGCCAGTGAATGACGAATGGATTTGCACACAAAAGATGGTGGCAACCCTGTATTGAAATTGTGGTCATGTTAATCTGCAGCCCTGTGCACACATTGGAGGCTGGTGGCTCTGATGTCGGGGCAGTGATTCCACTCTGGGTTTCATTCAGAACAGTCAGAACTCTAAAGGAGCGACCTCAGAGGAGGAGGAAAGGGGAAATTCCCCTATGGGTAGGGAGGGGAGGAGACTGAAGAGGCCAGGATATGAGTTATCCTGAGCCTCCTCCAGCCTCTTTCTTTCCCCCTCTGACATGCCCTTGCTTGACTGGCTGGAAAGCCCATCAAGTGAAAATACAGGTGAGCAGGGAGGCAAAGAGTGCCTCCACCACTCATCCTGCCCTCTCACCTTCAGCCCAGTAGGGCACTGGAATCTTTTTGAGGGCTTCCAAGAGGCAATCCATAGGATTGCGCCCAAAGAAATTCCTTCTCCTCCTCCTCCTCCTCCTCCTCCTCCTCCTCCTCCTCCTCCTCCTCCTCCACCGTGAAGAACTTCTGTTCTTCTTTGCCTTTGGTCAACATAAATGTGACCTCCCCATTGAGAGAGCAGATGGACAATGATTTAATTTTAGCCTTTGTTCTAAAAATAGGTATGAATAAATTGGAGATACCTCCTTTACCCTTGGATTCTGCACCACCCAAAAGAAGCACCACTTGCCCCCATCTGCTGAGAAGCCAAGACACAGTGCTGGGAGGGAGGGATGAGAATGGTCCTTCCATTGAGCTGCCGGTGGGCAAAAGGAGTCAAGGGCATTGTTCTTCAAAGAGGCACTCTGAGCCTGCAGGCTAGTACAAGATGTAAATTTAAATAAAATACCTATATAAAATGAACTGCATCATATATTGGTTCCCATTCTCAGTTCCAGACTGCCTGCCATGTTCCTCCTAGAAGGGGGCAGCAGTGTGCCCTTGAATTCAGTCCTTGGTTTAAAAGCAGGGATGTATAGAATTTTGTTTCTGCCTGCCAAACACTCGAACAAGCCCCATTCACAACCCTGGAGGCGAACATGCACACGTTTTCAGAGAAAATGTTCACATATTTCCAAAGTCGTGAGCCCATTTGAAAATTATGCATGTTTATTCTTTACTGAATGTGGGAAAAGTGGGGATTTGGGGGGTGTATTTTTAAAAATGTGTGTTCTTCCCAATCAAAAACAGAAAGAAAAGAAAGACAAACACTTGCATTCGGGAAGGGGAATGAGGTGAACTAAGCTCCAAGAAGGAATTCAGAGAACCTTAACAAGCTTGAACATCACATGTTCGTCCATAAAAGCGACATCCCCTGGCTTATTTCCCTTGCCTATAGAAACAGAATATCCTGGCTCCCCTGACTGCCATCAACAACACACACACACACCCTGGTTAATGATAGTCACTTCCATATTCATGATCACTAATGCAGATTAGAATTCCCACTTCGCCCATGAGTGTTCATGGAAAGAGTGGGAAAGAATCCATTATGGGCGCAACAGTGTGGTTAAAGGTGAGTTAATGGGTAACAAGGGATGGATTTGCACACAAAGGTTCCTGTTCTTTAATGTCCGCAGTGCCTCTCATCGGCCATTCAAAAGTATATCTGAAGGGGTCACTTCCAGGAACACAATTACTAGCGGGCCATCTGGGAGGTAACTTGGCAAAGCAATGCAGCACCACTTTTCCTACTTATGTTCATAAAACACGTAAATGGAATGCACAGGAAATGTCCCCATAGCAGCACAGTCCCATATTTCACTGCCCCGCTGTCTTGGTATATCCAGAGTGATGGGATTCAAATGCAGAGACATTTCCTTGTTCATGGAGTCCACTTTGCACCATGGTGGAACAAGACTTAATCTCAGGGAATCCATGAAGCTCAAGAAGGGAACAGCATCACAACAATGCTGTTCCACTGTTCAGAATTATTTGAACTATATGTTCAGAAATATCCTGTGGTACAGTCCTCCTAGGGAAGGCCAGTTTTGGAGTAGGCATGGTTAGGTACCTGCCCAAGGACCTACGTGAGCCTCATGGGGTTGCTTGTTCTCTTCATCATATTATTCTGCTTGTTCAACTGCCCCAGACAATGGTGGTGGTGAGAAGGAGGAGCAGTAGATGCCACTGCTAGGGTGACCATATGGAAAGGAGGACACAGCTGCTGGATCTTTAACTGTTGAATAGAAAAGGGAATTTCAGCAGGGGTCATTGGTACGCATGCAGCTCCTGGTGAAATCCCCTCTTCATCTGAACAGTTAAAGCTGCAGGAGCTATACTAGAGTGACCAGATACAAAAGGGGGCAGGGCTTCTGCAGCTTTAACTGTTGTGATGAAGAGGGAATTTCACAAGGTGCTGCATGCATACAAATGACTCCTGCTAAAATTCCCTTTTCTATTCAACTGTTAAAGATACAAGAGCCCTGTCCTCCTTTTCATATGGTCACCGTGTGTGTGTGTGTGTGTGTGTGTGTTGAAGTATGTTGAAGGATTAGAGTTTTCAGTATGGCTTTTAAGAAGTGACTTTTATGTGAAGACTGGGACATGATATGTTATTTGACATGGTATTCCAAGATCACAAGGCTGCCTCTATTGTGCAAGTTTTTGCTACAGATGCCATGCATTGCAGCTGGATTTTAAGACACATCTTCCACCTTTCAAAAATGCTATGGTACCATAAGAGGGAGAATTCTGTGGGCATCCTGGGATATTACTGAAATTGCCCTACCTGTAGAGAGAAACCTGTAGCCCTGCAGATGTCATTGGACAAAAACTCCTATCAGCCCCAGACAGCACAGCCAATGAGATCTGTAGTCCAACAACATCTGGTGGGCAACACATTCCCCATTCCTGACCTACCTGATGGCACCATGTAAGCCTATGCGGCAGGGTCTTGCTATTTACTGTGTTATCTGTACAGCACCATGTACATTGATGGTGCTATATAAATAATAATAATAATAATAATAATAATAATAATAATAATAATAATAATAATGATCTATTACTCAGAAAGGCGTTCAGCACAGCAGGAAGGTAAGGAAAGGGGGACATGGCTCTCCTCAGCCCTGCTCACTCCAGCACCAGCACCAGCATGCTACCAAGTAAGAGAGGATTGAGAGCAATTGTAATGTAGTCTCTACTACTTAAATAGTGACTTCTTGGAAGCTCAGGCTGAAGTGTGCTCTGGTCACTGCACACAAGAGGAACATAAGAGTTGCTGTGGTGGATGAGACCAAAGGCCGGCCTGCTCCAGCACCCTTTACCCACAGCCGCCACCACTGTTTCCCCCTCCCTCTAGTTTTGCAATACTTTTGGAAACCTTGCTTTCCCCTCAAGCACCCTGGTATCTCCCTCACTGTTGTTTCTCAGGCCCTAGTTCTAGTCTCAGGCTCTTCCGACGCCAATGCTGCAATGAGGTGTAGTGATGCAAAGCTGCCACTGCCCACCTGCCTAGCCAGCGCCCCTATATCCGTATTCGGTGTGTTCATATTCCTTCGTGGCAAACCACCTTCAATCGTGCTTTGGAGCCTCCTAGTGGTTCAGTTGCTGCATGCAATCTATACTAAAAGTGTGCGGCGTTTTGGTTGTGCTCAAGCGAGCCTTTCAATGGAGCGACGGGAGCCATTTCTCCCTTCTTGCCACTTTGGCACAACTAGAGATCAAAAGCGATTTAAAATGTATTGGAGGAGGAGGGGAGGCTTGCTGCAGGGGGAAACGTGCTGATTCTGACTTCCCAGTTGCAGTCTAAGGATAGGCAACTGGAATCCCAGCACTCTTGGGATGGAATCCCAAGAGCTTTGGCTATTGGGCGGTATAGAAATGTAATAAATAAATAAATAAATATTTTTAAAAAGAAACAACCCAAAGACTTTCCACGTGGCCTCTAGCATTAGGGATGGGGGTCCACAGAGTGTCATCATTCCCCTGCAAGCCTCTTGTGTTTCCCCGCTGCTTCTTCTGTCTTTTCTCTTACTGAAGAAGATCCATTGGAGTCGCTGGTAAAGCAGGCCCCAGCATTAGAAGATAGACCAGAGTCTCTAAGGGGGAGTCTACACCTGCCGTTTATTGCAGGATTTGTAATACGGGCCACATGACATCCACCTGCTCCCGTGGTGATCTTGGCTCCACCTCTCAGTTTTCCCGGAATATCCTTGCCTGCTTTTGTCACGTTTTTTCCAGCTTTCTCATGTCCATTCCGAAGAACGTTTGCGTTGTGCCCCCCCCCCTTGTGAGGTTGTTGCTGTTTGCTGTGACTTCCAGGCTCAGCGAACAGCCAGTCAGCTGGGAGAGGCATGTGCATGGATATCGGAGGTGTGCGGGAGTGGACCAGTCCGCCATTTTCACCACATGTTTTGGATGGGTATTGGCATGTTTTACCACTGAGCTTGCTTTTAATTTTTTTTTAATACAAGGATATCTCTGTGCAGGAGTGCATATTCAACAGAGTTCATATCCTCCCCTTGTGTTGCTGTGTATTTGCGCTCGTGCGCATCCCTCACGAGCCATTTTAAACAAAACCTCTGCCTCATACCCATCTCTATAGCCCTGCCCACTTCTACCAATATACATGCACACGTGCTCCCACAACACCATCCCTGTAATTGCAGTAAACATCGTTTGCATGTGCCCCATGAGCGCCGAGCACCAAAGCGGGGAAAATTCGGAAGCAGCCCTCTTCCTTTGAGAAAGGGCTGCAGGTGTAGATTAGGCGTAAAAGAGGAGACCAAATCCCCTCCCTCTGTCGACCCTTCCTCCATCTCCCTCCCCCCATTCTGGTTTTAGAAAAACGAAAGTTAAAGATATTATTTATCTACTTTTTGCAGGAAACATTCACAAGAAGTATCTGTGTTTTCTGCAACTCCGAAACACGAGTTGCTACTGAAACCTCATTCTGGGTGGGTTTAGTTCTGTTGCTGTTGAAGGAAAGCCTGCTTTGACTCAGGAAGTAACAAAACTAGAAGTAACAGAACAGTAGTGTCTTTCAATTCTACTCTGGCTTCAGGCTTTGTTTGAAACCAATGCACAACCCTAGTACGCACCTGTCATTCCATGTCCTTACAGAATGATAAGAAACCATTCCAAAACTGCTTCAGCTGTGTGTATGTGTGGGTGTGTTTACTTGTGGCTTATTCAAATATGCTGATAACAACCCTACCCCAAAATTCACACAACAGTACTGGACATGCTTCTGGAAACTAAGCATTGTGTTATCCAGGTTATACACTGAAATAAAACGTGCAAAATTTGCTTGGCTTGAGACTAGGACATCACACATTCAAAGACACACACACAAAAGAACATACGCACCAAGGACAATACTAGCTCTGACCGTTTTCAGTCTCTAGAAGCTTGTTGTCTGTTCACAGCCTATGCTTTATCACCCACATTTCTCTTGATATGAAATTTGAATATAACCTTGCATGATCCTGTTTGTCCACTAAGGTCATGAGGAGAGGGCATCTTGCATATCCTGCATATTTCCAAAGGAAAGTTGTTGGGAACATGAGGACTTTCTCAGTTACAGCACCTGCCTTTTGGAATTCCCTGTCTCGGGAGGTCTGCTTGGACCCATCTCTGATGATGTTTTGTCACCATCTGAGTTGTTTCTTAAATGCGGCAGACCTTTGGCCTTAATGCTAGTACAGGCTGGTTCTCTTCTTTTGTTATGAGTGTAAAGCCCATGTCGCTATGGGCACTAGTAGTCCCGCTCCTTTCCTGCTTTTTTGCCCCTCAGTCCCCTCACCACAGAGGGGCTCATGAACAATGCAAACGGGGCTCACGCATAGTGAATCCCCCTCCAAAATTTGCATGTGGCACAGCCCCGCCCCTCCCTCACCTGCCCCGATTGGCCGCCTTCATCCTCTTCCCATTGGCGCCATTCCACCACCAAACCCCATGGTATCACTGGTGCAGGGTGGTGGCAAGTTATGTACATTGACGGAGGCAGCGTGGGCTTTCCAGTGGCCATTAGGCTTGACGGGTCCTCCCCTCCCCCTCCCGTGGCTTCCAGTGACCAATTGCAGGTCATCTTCCACCCGGGAACACCCCAGGAGCAGCTCCCAAGCAAGGACAGACGGGGAAGAGTCATGCTGACCTTGCTCAGGCAGGAAAAGTCAGGGCAAGTCCCCAACTTTTCTTCTGCAGGTCTTCGTCTCTTTGCCCCGGGGTAGCTCCAAATTGGCGGCTGTGTGATATAACCAATGCAACGTGGATTCAGAGCCACCCCGGGGCTTCCAGGGTGTATAGTCAGCCCCCTGTGTTTCTCCACTACTTCTTCCATCCTTTTTCTAACTAGGAAAAAAATTGAGGAAGAAAAGATGGAAAAGCTGCACAATGGCTTTCAAGTTGGTGGCACTAGGATCCATAGGTGTGCGCAAGGGGTGTGCCCAGGCATGCCCTAAGAGTAGTAAGTGCCGAATTAAGGGGGCCATTGTTGGAATGGTTCTCTGGCTGCTCTCCGGTGGCTCTGCCACTGCACTGAAAAACTGCTGCCCCAGAGAAAGAGTGCCATTGCTCCTGGCAGCAGGGGCGAAAAGGAATCTCTCTGCTGGGAGCCGCACCTCCTCAGCCACTAGGCCTCTGCTGGAGCTTATGACACTTATGATTGGGTATTCAATATATGTTCACCTTTTAAAAAGAAATAATTCCTTGGGCGCACACCCTAATGAAATGTGCTACGCCTTCCTATGCTAGGATCCCTCCATAAAGCTCCAGGAAGGGAAGCTACTGTGCTGTGCGTGTTCAGTTCTCAAAGAAACTCCTCATTTCACCACTAGATGGAGTTGAGTCATTTGCACAGATAGAAAAGAGCCTGCTACTTATTTGATGTCTGAAAGTGAGGAGGAGCTGAGGAGCCTTATGACAAAGGTGAAAGAAGAAAGTGCAAAAGCTGGGTTGCAGTTAAACCTCAAAAAAACCAAGATTATGGCAACCAGCTTGATTGACAACTGGCAAAAAGAGGGAGAAAACGTGGAGGCAGTAACAGACTTTGTATTCCTGGGCACAAAGATTACTGCAGACACTGACTGCAGCCAGGAAATCAGAAGACGTTTACTTCTTGGGAGGAGAGCAATGACAAATCTTGATAAAACAGTTAAGAGCAGAGACACCACACTGACAACAAAGGTCCGCATAGTTAAAGCAATGGTAGTCCCCGTAGTAACCTATGGCTGCGAGAGCTGGACCATAAGGAAAGCTGAACGAAGGAAGATAGATGGTTTTGAACTGTGGTGTTGGAGGAAAATTCTGAGAGTGCCGTGGACTGCAAGAAGATCAAACCAGTCCATACTCCAGGAAATAAAGCCAGACTGCTCACTTGAGGGAATGGTATTAAAGGCAAAACTGAAGTACTTTGGCCACATAATGAGAAGACAGGATACCCTGGAGAAGAGGCTGATGCTAGGGAAAGTGGAAGGCAAAAGGAAGAGGGGCCGACCAAGGGCAAGATGGATGGAAGATATTCTGGAGGTGACAGACCTGACCTTGGGGGAGCGACAGCCGACAGAAAGCTCTGGCGTGGGCTGGTCCATGAAGTCACGAAGAGTCGGAACCAACTGAATGAATAAACAGCAACAAACTTATTTCAAAGGTGAAGAAGAACTGTTCAGTTTCCTCCTCCCCCATTTCTCTCCCCACCTCACCCCTGACACCTCAACTGTCCATGTTCTTTTTCTCCTTTTCTTTGGGCTGCTTCCAGATGGGTGTCTCCTAGCACTAATCATTCTTGCCCTCTCATGGCAAGCTACACACAGAATTACAATTGGTTTTCTCCATTGCAAGGAATATTTTTTTTCCACCACATCTTCCATCTCTTTTCTTACCAGGAAAAAAAATGTTAAGGAGGAAAAGATGGAATAGCTGCATTAGAATTGGTACCACTAGAAGCCCTCCATAAGTTCCCAGGAAGGGAAGCTGCTATGTTGTGCATATTCTGTTCTCAAAGAAGCTCCACTTTTCACCACTAGATGGAGTTGAGCCATGTGTTTATTTGCAATGTTCTGTGACATGACATAGGGGCTGTCTATACGTTGTCTTTGCCCCAGCGTGGCTCCGAATCCTTGCTGCGTTTGTTATATGACACAGCCACCAATTCAGAGCCACCCTGGGGCAAAGAGCTGAAGATGCAGAGCTGAAAAGTCAGGGACTTACTCCAACTTTTCCTGCCTGAGCAAGGTCAGCATGGCTCTTCCCCATCTGTCCTTGCTCGGGTGCTGCTCCCGGGGCGTTCCCGGGTGGAAGATGACCTGCAATTGGTCACTGGAAGCCGGGGGAGGGGAGGGCCCGTCAAGCCTAATGGCCACCAAAAAGCCCATGCTGCCTTCCTTCATCTGTATAACTTACTGCCACCCTGCACCAGTGATGCCGGGGGTTTGGCAGCAGAGCGGTGTCAACTCAGCACTGTGGAGGCAGCCCTATAGCTGCTGTGGGTGGAAAGTGGGTATATCCAATTCATCTGAGCGGCCATTTGAAACTCAGCCACTTTCACTATAATCTGCACACTGGGTTGATTCCATTTTACCACCCTGTCTCTGTTTAGTTTTTAATCAATCTTTAGTGGTGGTGGTGGTGGGGAGTCACCCACCACAAAGGTTATAGTAGATGTCTGATGAGCCATGATAGGTTCACGTACCCGATATGGCACTGCATACATCAAAACACCTTTTTAAAAAGATGAAAGAGTAGCGCTAAGAGCATTTATCCCTGTGGAGGTTGCATACCTCTTTCTGGTCTTCTGGGGAAAATTGGACTTTTTGAGGCCTGTGATAAGCTGGAAGAACCAAAGAAAAAAAAAATACAGGGTGATGGTGTTATGTGAATGCCTGGTTAAAACTGGTAAATGGAGCATGGCAATTCCACACTGAACACCTAATGTGGAAGCCCCCTTGGCCATCCACCCAGCGCATTGCTACTTAGAGCTCAGCTACCATATGATGATCACAGATACTCTCAACATGCTGCCCTCCAGATGTTCTGGACTTCAACTCCCATCCTTCCCCACCTATGTTGATTAGAGCTAATGGGAATTGTAGGTCAAAACACCTGGAGGGCCACAAGTTGTCCATCCCTACTTTACCAAAATTCTGCCTCTACAATAATAGCATTGTGTGATCCGAATAAACGATGCCAATAAAGCACATGTGTGTATCTTTGCTCAGTTTTGGCAATCTGTTGTGCTTCCACGTTGAGATGTTTTCAGAAATGGATGTGTTGGCAAGGATGGAACAAATGAAAAAGTAGGTTATTATGATTGGTGACAACTGTGGAATGTCAGGGCAGGCGCTAGCAAGTAGAGCTGGAAATGGACAACGAGGAATGAAAAGGCCATGTAGTCTTTCTGGGGGGAAAGCAGCATATGTTATATCTTCATCACAACAGTTAAAGCTGCAGGAGCCTTGCCCTCTTGACCAGATACAGAAGAGGGCAGGGCTCCTGCAGCTTTAACTGTTGTGATGAAGAGGGAATTTCACCAGGTGCTTCATGTATACAAATGACACCTGCTGAAATTCCTTTTTCTATACAACTTTTAAAGATACAGGAGCCCTGTCCTCCTTTCCATGTGGTCAGAAAGGGGAGAGGGTCAGTTCACACAGGCATGTTCAACCTTTAATGACTTCAGCATCATACAGAACCTAGCCTGGCCCTGAACTGCAGCTTGCTGTGCAGATGATCATGTTTCTCTCCATGCAGTGAAAAGCTTCACCTGCCAATTTCTTCCAATCAATTGGCTGTGAAAAGCTGATCATCTGGCACCCCTACTTTGATGATGCCTGTATGCAAAAAAGAGAGACATTGTAGACACAAAGAGATCTTCTGTATTACCCCAAACATAAAGAGAGCTTCCTTGTCAACTCAAACCTAATCCTTCTCATTATTGTGCTGGGAATCTTTTCCCTGGAGAAGAGAAGGTTAAGGGTAGACCTGATAGCTGTCTCCAAATAACTGAAGGGCTGTCACACAAAAGATGGAGAAGACTTCTTCTCTTTTGCTCCAGACTAGGGATGCTTCCAGACAAAGGGCTGCTCATGCTACGAGTGAGAAGGCATTGTGCAAATTTTCCGTCTTTTCTTCCTTAACAGATTTTCTTCAGCAAGGAAAATAATGGAATAGTGAGGGGGGGGAAACAGGAGGGATACAAGTGGAAGATGACATTGTCTGGTTCCTCATCAAATCCTATGAATAAGGCAGGGTGACGGCATCATAAAAGCCTTGTCTGGAAGCACCCTAGAATGAGTGGATGGAAATGGCAGGAAAGCCGATTTCGGCTAAACATTAGGAGAAGTCTCATAATGGTCAAAGCTGTTTAGTAGTGGAACAGGCTGCCTCATGAGAGGATGAGCTCTCCTTTACTGTCAAGAATGCGATTGTCGCAAAATGCTTGCATCGAGCAGGGGGTTGGACTAGATGACCCCCAGAGCGGTTCCTTCCAGTGCTGTGATTCTGTGATTCAGCGGAGCAATTCACATGTTCCATGGCAAGCCATCGGGCGCTGAGCTGTCAAGTGGGACAATGCGTAGAGCAATGAGCATGCATGTGTGAATCAGGCCTAAGTGCAGGTACTTGGGGGCCGCAGCATCCCAGTGCAGAGCAAGCCACAACTTGGGTGCATTAAACAAGGCCGGTGTGGATTGCGCTTGGTCCAGCATGACAAACCCCTTATAAACTTGGTGGAAAATTCCAGCCCCACTTAATCCCTGGGGCTTCTGGAAAGAAAAAAAAGAAAAGAGAAGAAAACCACCGGCGACATTTCAGAAAAGATCCAAACAGGAAAGAATTAGCAGAAGAAATGCCTTTCTCCTTGCGGCCGCCACGGCTGTGCCAGGACTAAGCAAGCAGGAGCAGCGGCAGCGGAGGGGCCACCCCCACCCCCGGTTCCCCGCCTCCAGGCTGCTTCTCTAAACACGCAGGGCTTACTTGGGAAGATTAGGAAAGAACACAGCAAAAGACCACAGAGATCCTTTTGTAATGGGAGTGGGATTAAGGCATCAAGTGACCGGTTGCAGCTCCCAAGTGGGTTTCAGGCTTCTTAGAGCGTCGGGTCACTGTCAGGTTCAATCACCCACAAGCCACAGAGGTGGGAAGAGGTGGAGTGTGGAGCGTGCCGACAAAGAACCTCGCCAGAACACATGCAAGGCCAAGCGTCTCAAGTCCCGGGTGCAGTGCCGGAGCCTACATCTGTAAGTAGCTTCTCGATCCGTGCTGCTGTTATTCTATGAGCTAGATTTTCTTTTCCTTTAGAAACTTCTTCTTCTTCTTCTTCTTCTTCTTCTTCTTCTTCTTCTTCTTCTTCTTCTTCTTCTTCTTCTGGTTTAGACACTTGTGTTTCCACCATTTGTAGTCAGGCAACTTTATCTGGCTCTGGTAGGCTACACATCCCATGGGGTTAGATTCATTCATCATCCCAAGAATCATGACTTGAAAAGGGAATAAGGCTCACTCTAGATCAAGGGTAGGCAACCTGGTGCCCGTCAGATGTTTTGGACTACAATCCCCATCATGCATGCTGGTTGGGACTGATGGGACTTGTGGTACAAAACATCTGGAGAGCTCCAGGTTGCCTATCTCTGTTGCCGAGGAAGAGACAGCTGCCCCTGGATCTTTTGCAGGTGCTCAAAAGAGGCAACTTCAACAGGTGCAGCCTGCAGGTCAAGCTGCACCTGCCACAATTCCATCTCGTAGACAAGCACACAAGCCCTGTGTTCCTTTGTAGCTGGCCACCCTACACAGGTGTGAAGTATAGGTATGCTCCTTTTAAATGCATATGTTGGCATTCTCATGCTTTTATAAGGCCCCTCCAACATGTAAGTATTTAAATGCTTGAGAGCTATCACCTGCCCCCACCCTCAAATCAAGAGTATTAGAATAGTCTTTTTTTTTAATGTACAAATCCTATTATCAATTGTTCTATATCATCTACAGAGCATCCTGGCAATAAAGGCTCATACCTGGGATCACAGCTTTTAATTCTAAATTGATGAATCTGAAATAAACACCAGTAAAATCACCATCATTCCATGTACGTTATGATCAGTGTTCAATGCAGAGGCATCCATACAATGAAAAAGTAGGAAAATACACCTTTAACCACATTATCCATGTTTACTCAGACATAAATTTTCTTGAGTTCCAGTGGGCCTACTCCCAAGTAAGTGTGCATGAATAAGATTGCAGCCATAGCCAGTCTAATGGTAACAAAAAAGTAGGTGTTTAAAATGTCTTAAAAGGAAGATGATCCATGTTATGTGACCTTGGATATGGATCCTTCCTTTTTTATGGGAGTCACCAGACTGCCTGCCTGTATATAAGAGTTTATAGGATCATTTAGCATCCGTCTCTCATATTACATTTATCAGCTTCTGAACAAGAGGAGTTTAAACTGTTGAGTACCAGGGAGAAGGTTGGCAGGGGAAAACTAAGCGTATCACTACAACTGTATGATCGGAGAATATCTATCCTCAGTGACAGATTCTTCATAAGTGTTATTATGAACGTCTCCATGTGATCCATCTCTCTCAGTTGTTTGCACATAATGACAGCACATTGGCTTAAAAATCAATGGATTGTCAGGGACACACAGCAGACCCACCTCTTCTGCTTTACTCAGCAACCCATGCTCAGCTCAGCTCAGCAACCCACAAACAGGTCCTGTTGAGCATAACATCTGAACCCAGTGGCTAAACAACCCGGTGGTTAACCCAACAACAAACTATGGGATAACTACTGGGTTGTTCAGCCTGTAAACAACCCAGAAGTCTGTGTTTGGACATTACACTCAGCAGGAACTGATTGTGGATTGCTGAGTATAGGCAGAAGAGGCAGGCAGGTTGCATGCAATGTGCCAGCTTGATCCCACTTGCACATGACAACCCATCTGTTTTATGGGTTGATGTGTCACATGTAGTGGGTTGTCATTATGTGAAAACCAAGGCCCTTTCTATACCTAAGGATTATCCCAAGCAAATGGAGGGATTGTCCCTGCCTGCTCCCAGGATCCCCTGTGTGTCATTTGGATGGACAGGGATGATCCCTGGATGATCCCAGGAAAAAAGGCAAGTGTAGAAATGACCCAATTCTCTCTTTGTGTGTTGTGGTGGTGTTTGTATGTATGTGAGGGGGGTACACAAAGCCTGGGTTCACAAAACACGCTAGCCCACTTGAACCATGGGTTATTGTATAGGGTGACCCTATGAAAAGGAGGACAGGGCTCCTGTGTCTTTAACAGTTGTATAGAAAAGAGAATTTCAGCAGGTGTCATTTGTATGCATGCAGCACCTGGTGAAATTCCCTCTTCATCACAACAGTTAAAGCTGCAGGAGGGCAGGACTTCTGCAGCTTTAACTGTTGTGAAGAGGGAATTTCACCAGGTGCTGCATGCAAATGACCCCTGCTGAAATTCCTTTTTCTATACAGCTGTTAAAGATACAGGAGCCCTGTCCTCCTTTCCATAGGGTCTCACTAGCTATCGGGGCAGCAGAAGCCAACTTCATTTTATTCCTTTGTTTCATTATGGTTCTATGATTTAAGTAAACATAAAATGCCAAACTGTACATGGTCAGAGAGATAATTGTTTGTTTATTTATCAGGGACTGCAAACATTCTAATATCAGGAATGTAGAAGCAATTATACAGCATGGAAAGGTGATTGGGCTGGGAGGGACAGAAATGTTAGCTGAGTGCTTTACAACTGAAATAATACACAAGGCTCTTTAATAGGGTGAGGGGCATAAGACCATTAGGCCCAGGGTCTAAAATTACCAAGCTGCATCTGTGTTAATGGAGTGCCTCTATTTCAAAGCACCCCGGCATCATATCATACAGAACAACCTTCCCCAGCCTGGTACCCTTCAGAGGTGTCACCATCCTCCCCAGTCAGCACAGCCAATGGCATGCTGGCTGGAGATGTTGGAAGCTGTAGTCCAGCACATCTGGAGGGCACCAGGTTGGGGAAGGCTGATAGCTACACTAAATTCCATAGACGAGGGACTCTTGTTTTAGAATATGTTCTTCCCTCTGCTTCTAGAAAATCGATCTGGCAGCGTTGAGCATCGCCACACATGGGGAAATCACATTTCCTTACCGTCACTTCTCCGTCCCCATTTTTGCCCCTCATTTGCTTCATCTTTCTTCCTGGAGGGGAAAGAGGAAGTAAACAAAGATGACGTGGCTGTTTTGATCACATTGCTTTTCCTGCACACAGCAGGACATTGTGGCACATTCCGTCAGATTAAAAGGGGTCTATTTTGCTATGGAAAAATGAGCAGAAGGAGGGGGAGGTGTGTGGGAGGTGGACATCGTCGTCTAAAGGACATGCACACATCCGTAAGTGGGCAGTAGCAAGCGTGTGATTAAACACTCGTCGGATGATCCCCGCTATCTTTCCACTTGCCCCCTGCAATGAGCAATAGAGCAGGAAAAGCATTCTAGACTAGAAGGGGGATGCCTTGGACTTTATATATACTGTAGATGAATGTGTGAGTGTTATTTACACAGACAAGACTTGGAGTTTTCCATGTTTGGTAAAGATGTCTATTCTGCATCTGAGTTGCGAAAAAACTCAAAAAATGTACCTGGGGGCAGTAGAGTAAGGGAAGAAGTTCCCATAATAAAACAGCCGCCCACACTATCCAGTAATATCTGTAAACAGTCCTTACATGACCGGTGTTTGCATGTGCTCATTTCCTATATCTATTCCAACTTGTGGAATTGATGAAACATTCATTTCAGTTGTACCCCCCAGTTCCGTCGGAGCCCTTATAGTCACAGAACACAAATACGAAGGATCTGACATGTATACTGGGTACTATGAAAATGTCAGGAATATGTAGCTGGGATTACAGGGTGAGGCACAGACCAAGGCCTGTACAGCTAGACCTAAGGTTTATCCTGGGATCATCCAGGGTTCGCCCCTGCCTGAGCACCGGATCCCCTGTGTGTCGCCTAGATGAACAGGTTTGACCCCTGGACGATCCAGGGATAAACCTTAGGTCTAGCTATGGCCCAAGACTCTAAAGCCAAATGCAATTTTTAGAACACCTTTATTTCGATAGAATGCAGTTCAATTCAATCCAGTCTCACTTTTCACATTCACTCAGTTACCAAATGACTGCCAGCCAGGTTATGTATTCACCAGAAGGTGAGGGGCACGCAGGTCCTTCTTTGGTGATTTGATCTTTCCTCAGAGTTCTGCTGATTTAGGGATATCTTCAATACTCTTTCTCCAAAGTCTTTGCATAATGGGGTGGGTGGGGGGAACGCCTGTTGATTATGTGTCCTGGTGGCATATTATTTGGGCTTTTTGGAAACACTACTGTTTGATGCTAAAGGGCATCAACTTTCCCTGAGAAACCTCAACCACTACTTCACCACACCTATTGGCAACAGTCCTGAATTATATGACCTTTGCCTCAGGTTTGGGGCCTATCTTGGAAGTCTCTTTGTCCAGCAGTTTCCCCCCAATCTCAGCTAATTGCATGCATCTTGTTGTTTATGTTTCCCAGTCAGCTTTATATGTACATACACCAGGAGGGAATCTACACAGCGTACTGAAGGCGCACGCAAGCGCCTTCAGTGCGCCCCCAAAACGATTGTGTAGATCCTGCCTGAAGAGATGCAGGAAGAGGCGGAGGAGGAGGCAGCTGGGGAATCCGGCCACGTCCTTGCCGCCGCCCACCTCCCCGCTGGCCTCCTGCTGCCCCCGGCCAAAGCCCCCCAAAGCACAGCGAGGAGACCCCGGGCCAGGCTGCCTCCCTCCCTCCCGCCACCTAGCAGCAGCAGCAGCAGCTCCGCCGGTCCGGTCCGCGCCAAGCAGCCCCTTCTCCGCCACTGCCACCGCAGCTCTGCTTACCTTACTTACCAGCAGGAGGCCGGCAGAGCCGCAGCGGAGAAGGGGCTGCTTGGCGTGGACCGTCCCAGCAGAGCTGCTGCTGCTGCTGCTAGGTGGAGGGAGGGAGGGAGGCGGCCCGGGTCTCCTCGCTGCGCTTTGGGGGGCTTTGGCCGGGGGCAGCAAGAGGCCGGCAGGGAGGTGGGCGGCAGCGGTGGCAAGGACACGGCCAGATTCCCCAGCCGCCGCCTCCTTCGCCTCTTCCTGCGTCTCTTCTGGGCAGGATCTACACAATCGTTTTGGGGGCGCACTGGAGGCGCTTGCGTGCGCCTTCAGTACGCTGTGTAGATTCCCTCCTGGTTTGTCCTAATTCTTCAGCCTTTACTGAATATTCCTTCAGTAACTTTCCTTCATTCACACCTCTGAATCCCTTGCACACAATAAAGGGGGGCATTATATGATTTTATGCAACAACGGTAACAATAGTTTTGTTACAAATTCAGGCTATGCAGGTGCCAGATGAAAAACATGTGAGTTATCTTAGTTCCAGGTGGTGACTTTGTCCGGAATAACCCTGGCACATTCACTTTAAAGCAGAAGAAGGGTTGTACAGTTAGAAAATATACACCATCTTCTCATAGAATAACCTACACTGCAGGGACCTAGTGGGGGAGGGAAGGAGTTGGAGGGCAGAAATTAACTGGGTCACCCATCAAGATGTCCAGCTCCAGATAACTCATGCAAGTAAGCCAAGCTACATGCTATGGAGTAAGAGGAGAAGAACCCAGAATTATTAGCCAGTTCTATATGCCTGCATGATTTGAGCCAGTGCTTTTACAATTTGTTACTTCATGCATTGATGAGGAATTGATTCCAGTTGCCAGAATTTCTGCCCCCCCCCCCCCCGGTGACATTTCTTTGGCTTTAGGAAAGTGTTACAAGAGTACAGGACCATTATCCGGGAATGCTTGCATTTATAGAACTGTTCTCGTAAAAGACTGTCTGGACAGCTACCAGAACAATCACCTTTTGAATACCTCCAGGTGTTATTGTCAAACGTCAACATCATGTCTGAGCAGGAGGGACCCCTCAGGGATTTTGAAGTAAGCATATTTACTTGAAGTAAGTCAAAAAAATCCAACAGAAATCAATAGAGCACATGTCCAAGGAAATAGTGGGGAAGAGATTTGATTGAAAACTTTGTGGGTGTTCAGATATTGCTGAATACTCTTCATTCCATACTTTTAACCTTGATGGTTCACAATTAAAACCATGCAGTGTGGTTTATTTTTCCAGAACAAGCCGCACTGCATGGGTAACAAGATATCCTGCAGAAAACGCACTGCGTTCGAGCAACACATTCATTCATCCTGCGGAAAAATCACTACATTCTGACAACAGTATAACCCATGGTGGATTAGTGTGTTGTGTGAAACCAGGCAACGAGTCAGAAGACACCAAAAGACCATGTAGTCCAGGCCACTGCCAAAAGGAAGGACAACCCCTGGATCCCACGTGAGCACTCCAGGCCACTGTATGCCACAGTCACCGGGTAGGTGTATCTCAGAAGATGCTTTCTAGGGCAAACAACGGCACAATTCATCTCACTGCAGTGTGTAATTTCTTTTTTGTATATGCAGGAGGTGTAGTCAGGGATGCAGATTTCCTGAATGGCTGCCAGAGGTTTTTGTTGCAACATTTTCTCAGGAACAAGTTGCTAATCATTTTGGGAAACAAACCATTTCCTCAATATTGAAATCAGCTTGTAAGTAATTCAGGACCAACAGGTTGTGTGAGTGACACCAAAACAGTTGTCTGCCCTAACCCCACTCAGTAGCTTTCCTTACAACAGCATTCCCCAACCTGGCAGTCTCTAGATGTGTTGGACTATAACTCCCATCATCCCCAGCAAGCATTGTCCCAGGAGGTGTGCTTTCTGAGGGTAATGGGAATTATAGTCCCACACTTCTGGAGGTTGCCAGGTTGGGGAAGGATGCCTTCCACAGATAGTCCTTCAGTTTCCCAGCAGGTCTTCCTAGGGTGCCTTGTTCTATCGTGGGAGGTGCTGACCTGGCTAATCTGTGCATCTCCTCCAATTGCATGGCATATCAAGGAGAATGGGAAATTCTGCTAGCTAGACCCAAATGCTAAGACCTTCTCCTAGGCCTAAGAGAGCTTGCTCTAAGTTAGTTAGGGTTCAGACAGAGCCCCATTCAGTCCCTAGACTAAATTGGGCTGTTCTTCTAATGGGGATGGACAAAGAAGACTAAAGGGAATCCAAAGATGGAGCTACCTCCACCGTACAGGGCCAATACGATGTGCAGACCAAATAGAGCGGCCATGCCTAACAGAGGATAGTGCTTTATTTGAACAAGTGTCAGAGGAAATGCCTTATCTGAAAGCACCCTCAGTTTGAAGGCCTGTCCAGATCAAGTCCAGTTTAGATAAAGATAAGCACCATCAGAAGGAAGGGCTGGGCCTTGAAGTTGCTCATGAACAGCAGACTGAGCAAGGCACTCAAGTCGCCGGGTCACAACATCTTCCCTACGATGGTGAGATGTATTGCATTTCTTTTTAAATTATAATAATTATTTCTAAATGTGCACTTATAGAACTAAATTCGCATAAGCAAATGTCATGCAAGTCAATTGGCTGCCGAACAACATTTGTATGCTTTTGGCATCACATGTCGGAATAATCTTCAAGCTGCCTCCAGCAAACACATGGGTAGAACCACGGGAATATAAACACTGGAGGTTTCTGAGGACTATCCATCATGTTGAGCAACTCCAGGCGATGATGTAGCTGAGCCAGGAAATCCACCTCATAGAGATATTATGAAACCTACAAGATCAGAGAAATCGTAGCACAGACAGTGTTCCATTACCCTTCCTAATCTCGCTCGCCCAAGCACAGCAGCCCAAAGCAAAATTATAGATGTTCTGGAGCAGTGTAAGAAAGGCCCTTCTGAGGATCAACAACATGCTTTAATGTTCCTTTTATTGTGTAAACTATCTTCTGGGCAGCAGTCCAAGCCAATGCTACAGTCCTGCTTAATAAACTGCTTCTATTACATCGCCTTTTCAATACCCTGGCTCTGATTCTTCCTTCTCTTAGACTTCCCCATGTTTCTTTCTCCTATCTCTAATGTTACCTCTCTGTTACTATGCTTGTCTCCCCCAAAGTTATTCTTCAAGTTCCTACCCTGCCCATTAACAAAACTCCCAGAAGTCTGCTTGGTTTGTTTTTGTTTAAGTTTGCATGTGGGCTCCATCCACAGTAACAGCAGCTCCGGATTTCTGAAGTAGCACAAAGACATTCTGTTTTGGCACTGGCTAGTGGTTTGTTTGTGACTGCTCCAAAATGCCTTATATGTGCATCAATCATCTGAACTCCTCACTCTTTGTAACAGACTGTATTTGTGACACCAAGGAGACACCCCTGGAGTCCCTTAAAACATTATTTATTAAACTTATTTATTAAAACATTTGTATCCTGCCCTATATCACTGGGACCTCAGGGTGATCATTTGTATGATCACATCATACAAATAGTATAAAACAATAAATAAACACGGCTAAAAACAAATTAAACCATTAATCCAGCTAAAACCAGTACTGAATTTAATTTAAACAATTAAAACTATGTGCAACCTTGGTGAATTTAGCCATCAAAGGCTTTGATAAAAAGCCATGTTTTAACTTGGCCAGCACCAGTGCCAGTTGGGCTTCCAACAGGAGGGCATTCCACATCCGGGGTGCCACAACAGAGAAAGCCCTCTCCCGTGTCCCACCATAGTGTATGTCTTGCATTGGTGGGTCGCAGAGGAGGGCTCCTCCAACAGATCTCAATTCTCAGGCAGATATATAGAGGGAGAGGTGTTCCCTCAAGTATCGAGGTCCCAAGCCATTTAGGGCTTTAAATGTCATTACCAACACCTTGAATTCCAATATGTTTCCATATAAGTAACAGCATGCAAGACGAACATAGATCATCCGGCATGAGAACAGAACACATGCTTATTGTCCTGATCAGCATGTGCAATAATCCAGAGATAGGCAACTGGTACCCCCCAGATGTCTGGGAGTGCAACTCTTGTAAGCCACAGCCAGCATGGCTAATGGTCAAGAATGCTGGGAGTTGTAATCCCAAACATCTGGAGGGCATCAGCTAAGGGGAAACTGCAATAATCTACAAATGGCAGGAGTGGGAGACATTTTTTCTGTGCATCCCCTCCAAGGTCAACTTTTGGGATGGGGGGGGCACAAAGAGACAATACTGGGCGGGACCAGAGCCCCAAATGGGCACAACCACCTTTTCCTTTTTTCCTGCCTTTCCTTTTCCCTCCATGCTCAGCAAACTGCTGGAGGAGGAAGAGACCACTCTTGCCAGATGTCTGGATGAATCACTTCCAGAGGGCTTTTGAAATGAGGCTGACAGCTGCATAAAATGAGGCTGAGGAGGGCCAGTTGCCCACTTCTGAGAGGAAGTTTTTACAATGCACTTACATCAATGTACTCACGGTGTGCGGAAGGGTCAAGCTCGAAGTGGTCCAAAGTTAGCATTCCATGCCAACTTGCCATGGGCTCCTTGGCTACATCCCCTCCCCATAATATCACTTATGGGTTTACCCAGGTTGTCCCATTCCCCAAACGTCCAGTGCTGTTTTTGCCTTCCAGCAGCTCCTCATTCTCCCCAAGATGGCCTTATCCCTTGCTCTGCTGTTTATCTTTAGCAGGCCTTGTGATGACTGTGACATACACATACCGTGTAGCTGATGCACGCCTGGGCACCTTCTCACAGCTGCTGCTCCGATGGAAAGGCAGCATCTACAAACTCCTCTACTGTGAGTTCTTAATCTTCATCTCTTTCTACTTCAGCATCAGCCTTGTCTACAGGTGAGCATCTACATTTCATCTAACCCTGAGTGGTGTCTTTAGGGCCTTTCTGCATAATCACTGGAAGTGCATCGCACCAAGTCAGAAGTGTGCTTCCTCATACACCTAACCAGAAAAATAGCATTGCCATCAGAACAACGGAACCCCTTTCATGGGGGAAGAAAACTTTCAGGAAATTGGAGGGCAGATTTTGGCACAGCACTAGTTCCACCTATACCCTAGCGCTAAACACAACACTGCCCCCCTCACACCTGCCTTGTGAAAGATGCAAAATGGGGGCCAGGTTGCCAACACAGTTGGTGTTGTTGCCACTTGCAGTAGCAACACACACACACACACAGCCCCTTAGGGGGGGAAAGAAATAAGCTGTGGTGCACCCCCTGCCAATGGTGAACCCTGTCTGAGAGAAACTATTGGAGAACTCTTCCTACCCTGGAGAAATTTGATGAAAGTGTGTGTGTGTGTGTGTGTGTGTGTGTGTGTGTCCCTCCAAATTAAATAGTGTGGAGAATTTTGAGAGTCCATTTGTGCACAGCTCTAGTTTTCAGTAAAGAATGTTTTCCTCCTTCTCTCCCCAAATATCCAAAGGAGCCACTGAAACTGTAGGAGGGAGGGAATACTCCAGCCAGCATTTGGACATGTCATATATTCATAAGGCACAGGCAGTGTGGCAGTACTTTTCCAGGTGATCTCCCCCTGCAGGCTAGTTTAGCAATTACACCCCACTCTACCACTCTGGGTGGATGAATAGCCCAAAAGACCCGAACAGCAGCCTCCAGTGCTTCCTGCCGGACTCTGTAAGCAGTGCCCATCCCTGTTTCTAAACACAAGTAGTTAAAATATGTGTATTTTAAACGTCTGGCAAACGAGCATCAACCATTCCAGAACTTTTGTGCAAACAAAATGCATCAAAGAAAAGCAAGTACTTCAAACATCCTGGACACTTCCAAATGGACAGCTCCAGTTCCTAACTAACAGAAAGCTTTGCGCAGCTATTTTGTCTCATGGGTGGAAAACATCGTCATCTGCATCCATGTAAATGCCCGTCCGTGAGTCAGGGCGATGGCACAATAAAAACCTCATCTGCAAGCACCTTGGCTCACATTTTATCAGAAATAGGGAACATTTTGCAGGGAAATCAGTAGAAGAGTGCATTTCTAGCATTACCACAGAGCTCTCTAGTGATGAAGAATATTGGCTTAGATCCTACACACACACACACACACATTTTCTGCATACACACAGTGTGTAGAGGGGGGATATTTATTTTATTTATTATTATTGCATTTATATCCCACCTTTTTTCCTCCCAGGAACCCAAGGCAGCATACAAAATCCTCCTCCTCTCCACTTTATCCTCACAACAACAACCCTGTGAGGTGGGTTAGGCTGAGAGTCTGTGCCTGGCCCAAAGTCACCCAGTGGGTTTCCATGGCTGAGTGGGGACTAGAACCCGGATCTCCTGGCTTCCAGTCTAGTACATTAGCCACTACACCACACTGACTCTATCTTAGAATCCCCCCACCATCACAGCCTGCCATACCTCCCAGTGCTCCAGAAGGCTACCAAACCTCCAGGAAGGGTTGGCAGGTGCAGAGGTCTGTGACTGGAAGTGTAAAGTGGGAAAGCATCCTTTCATGAGCACAGTGATGCAACTTTGGCCACAGATAGACCTAAGGTTTATCCTGGGATCATCCAGAGTTTGCCCCTGTCTGAGCACTGGATCCCCTGTGTGTCACCTAGATGAACAGGTTTGACCCCTGGATGATCCAGGGATAAACCTTAGGTCTAGCTATGGCCTAAGCCAGATCTACACCAAGCAGGATATACCGTTTTGAAAATGGTATATGGAATGTGCCCTGGGTCCGAACAATTGTCAAAACCGTTATAAACCATTATATCACAGCAATGTAGATCCTAGGTCATTTTAGGCCCTGGACATAACAGCTTTATGGGGGTGCTATCTAGACAGCTATGTGTATTGCTTCAGTTGTGAAGCATGCAATTAACATTCCTCTTCCCTGCCTCCACAACCACCATTCCATGCATTTACAAATGCTTTGGCATTTCTGATATGATAGGGCAACAACAATAAAACTGTTAGCTAACCCTGATTTTTAATTTATTTTTAAATGTTCTGAGCATGTGTAGCTTTGCATTTTAAATCATAGTGCCATCATGACTACAGGAATCCAACAGGGTTTGGGTCATGAGTGAAAGATGTCATTTGGACCCAGCCACCCAAAACATTCTGTGAATGAAGCAGGATGAGCAAGGCCCCATCTGGAAGCATCCCAAGAGAACACACAACCTTGGAACATTTTTAAGCATGTCAAAACAAAAGGTTGAGAAAATGGGGCAGGTATGGGGGCAGGTAATCACGCTGCTTGCCACTAAAAAATACCAAGAATAGTATGCTATAGGGATTTGAGAATATGCATTCCACACCATAAACAAGAAATGAATATACAGTCTGTGGTTACGTCTGTATTTTCCCCAGATAGAAAATAATGTGCTTTGAGTGGTCAGGGGTGGGGGTGGGGGGAGTGATATTCTCCACAGCAAAAGAGCAACATTGAGGGAAGGGAACAGGGCTGCACACAAGAAATGAAAATAAATGTGCATCTGTTGTCTTGCGCAACAACAACAAATCCACCTGAATTGCCAAGAAGGGTCCTTAGAGCTGAATCTGCCTCTGCACAGTGCATATTTTCTCAGTTGCCATCAATGACACACACACACACCCTTCCAGTTTTGAAACTGTGGATATCCCCCTACTATATGTTTCCATTCCAGGTTGATTTTGAATGAGAACCAAAGGCTGATGTTTGAGAAACTGGCCCTGTACTGCAACAGCTATGCTGAGCTGATCCCTGTGTCCTTTGTGCTGGGTAAGGAATGCAAAGATAGGGGGAGAATGATGCAAAGCCTCAGCCGCCGTTTGGTTTCTTTATTTCTTACAATTATAGTAAGGGCCAACCAGAAGTATTTGGTTGCTTGAGGCAGAAAATCCAGAATGGTTTTTTCAAAAATCCCCATAATAATAATAAAAAAGAATAAATTGAATATCTGATTATTTGCTGCCCTTTAATGAAGCCCCGAATTTGCCACCTGAAGTGGCTGCTTCATTCTGCCTAATAGAAGGGCTAGCCCCAGTGGGTTCAGGTCACATCAAATTCACCAGAAACTAGATATGAATCACAGTTCCTTTAAAATGTCCACAAGAGCTTGGGGGAAATAAAAGATGGGCAGACCATATTAAGTTGTTGTTTATGATGATGATGATGATGATTAGGAGGAGGAGGAGGAGGAGGAGGAGGAAAGATTTATACATTACATAATGTATAACTTCAGTGTAACTATGTATAACTATTGCATAACTTCAGTGTCTGGCATCTTTGCAACAGTTGCTTATTTGCCACTAATTTTTTAAATCTCCAAGCCATCAAAATGTCCCAAAACATTGTAACATTCATCAGTGTTTACAAAATGTGTAATAAGCTTAGTCATAAAGATATTTACTGCTGAGGCAGCACCTCCTGAGATGAGATACTGTTGGCGATTACCAACACAGTGCCTTTGTTCCTCACGGCAGCTGAGCTTGACATAATTCTGAATAATACTGCAGAAGGAAATTCTCATAAAGATGCCTTCTCTGAGAGGTGGAATGCATATTCCCACAAGTGGCCTTTTGACATTCTTGGCAGCTTTATGTTAGGCTTTTTTGGAGTAGTCTCCCCTCACCAGGCTGAGGCTACAAGAGATAATAGTGCCCATTCTGTCAGGATGTGGCCATGTGACAGAATGGCCCAGACCTCACAGTGCCAACTGTAAGCCTGTCAGAACAGGCCCTGCCAATAAAGATCTCTCGAGTTCTGACATTACTGTCAGGGTGCTGAGCAAATGAACCATCCAGGTTTCAGGAAATACTTTGGTTTTCAAAGAATTTAAACTTTCTTCCTTTAAAAATGAGTTACTGGGCCTTGCCATCACAGAGGGAAAATGTGAAAGCTCAAATATATATTGTTAATCAGAGCGTCTGATGTCAGAATCAGAGCTTCTGACAGAGCTGTTTTGGGGGGAGGGGGTTTCTTCACTCTTCTCTCCTTGCTTCTACCACCCTCAGCCAAATTCTGCTCAAATAAATATGCACATTTTAATGACTTTTATTATTTGCTCTGACGACAAATTTTGGACCTTTTGTCTGTGGACACCCACCCTCAACCGTACAAACAGGGCATTTTTTTAAAAAAAAGGTTGGATACGTGCCTGCAAGTAACCGACAGTCCTTTCGTTATGACTAACTGTCCCATTTCCATTCTAGGCTTCTACGTTACGTTAGTGGTGTCTCGCTGGTGGGGTCAGTACGAGAGCATCCCATGGCCCGACCGCATTATGAACCTGGTCTCGAGTAGCGTGGACGGGAAGGATGAGTATGGACGCCTTCTGCGGCGCACGCTGATGCGTTACATCAATCTGCTGAGTGTCCTGATCTTGCGCTCTGTCAGCACAGCAGTGTTCAAGCGGTTTCCCAGCATAGAACATATTGTGACAGCAGGTACAAGCCATCATAGTGGTGACCAGCTAGGACAAAACTCATTCAAAGTGGATGCACTCCGTAGAAATGAAGATACCCATGGAAACCTGAAAGCTCATTGAGATGCCAAAGGTTTGGGGGTAGAGTTGGCAATTTTGTTTATTTATTACATTTATATCCCAACCTTTCCTCCAAGGAGCTCATAATGGTGTATGTGGTTCCCCTCCCCACCCAATTTTATATGCACAGCAACCTTGTAAGGTAAGCTAGATTGAAAGATAGTAACTGGCCTAAGGATATGTAGAGCTTTTCTACATGAGGCTGTTAATCGGCTGTATCTACTTTCGGTTACATGGTAGAATTGAGATCTGAGCCCTACACAAGGGGTGTTTCCCTTCCTGCTCTTCTACTACATAACCTCCAGGTGGCACTGTGGTGTTACAATATATCATAAGTACACAAAAGGAAATTACACTTTCTTTCTCTCACACAATTAAATGCCACGTTTTCCCTACTCTTAAAAAAAAAAACTTGCCAAAACTGCTAGTTAGACACAGAAGTGGAAGTGGAGGGTCACAACATCATCTAAAGAACCCATAAACAACTGTGAGTAGGGAATGACGAGCAAATAATAAATGCCTCACGTAGAAAAGCTAGTAGTGAGCTTTATGACTGAGCGGGGATTTGAACATGGGTCTCTCCACTCCTGGCTTGATATTCTAACCCCTATACTACATCTATAAATTCAACTACCTTGGCCAGTTATAATTATTATGGGACTTACCCTATAAGGTACTGTTAGTCTCTCCTCATTTCTCAGAGTGGTGAGAAGTTCCAGGGGTGCAGTGCTTATCTGGATTTGTTTTCCCTTGAAACAAAATTGTAAGGAAACAAAATGATGGCAGTTGTACCCCAACACACCTGGAGGGCACAGGTTGAGGAAGGCCCCTATACACAGTTTATTTATTTATTTATTACATTTTTATACCACCCAATAGCCGAAGCTCTCTGGGCAGTTCACAACAATTAAAACCATAATAAAACAACTAACAGTCTAAAAACACAAATAAAAAACACAGTATAAAAAGCACAACCAGGATAAAACCACACAGCAGAAATTGATATAAGATTAAAATGCAGAATTAGAACAGTAAAATTTAAATTTAAGTTAAAATTAAGTGTTAAAATACTGAGAGAATAAAAAGACAGGAAGGATTTCACCATGGAGCTGCTGATCCCTGAGGCAAGTGTTAACCTCTAGGTCAGCTCACAACTCTCCAAAATATGAATTCGATAGGTCTGGAAAGTGCAGAATCCCTGGAAACTGCCTTTTCACTCTCCTCCATCTTATCTTGTGTATAGGCCTGATGACTCCAGAAGAACACAAGAAGTTTGACAGCTTGAACTCACTCCATAACAAGTTCTGGATCCCCTGTGTGTGGTTCTCAAATCTGGCAGTGAAGGCACGTAATGACGGACGGATTCGTGACAGTGTGCTCCTCCAAGGCATCTTGAATGTAAGTTCTGGAGATGGGAGTGGATGTCACACTGTGATTTCATGAAAGGGATGGTGGAAAGAGGAAGGGGGGATCAAAGAGTAGTTTGGAACCAAGATTTAATTCAATAATAACAATGAAGAGCATTCAGAGTACTTCAGATGCATTGGCTCCATAAATCCTGCTACAAACCTGTAAAGTAGACCAATACTATCACCATATTGTTTTGGGTGTGGAGGACAAATTTATTGGTTTGTCTAACATGGCCTACACTAACCTGGTGTCCTACAAATGTATTGGACTACAGCTCCTATCATTCACAGCCAGCATTGACTATCTGAAGGGAAGGTTGACCTTCTCCGCTTAGGGACCATTGACGTACTGAGTTCATGGAAGAGGTAGGATTGAAACCAGGGTCTTCCTGAATTCAGTCTCAGCAAGTCCTCAAGTTTGACCTAAAATCTAACCCTGGAATATGTTTTTAATGAGCTGTGGTGGACATAGAACTATTGGCCACTGGAACCTCTGCCCAAGGCCCATTCATGTTTGGACTCCCCAAAGTACAGCCTACCCATCTTCAATGTTTTGGTCCAAAATCGTTATTGCTAGAAACTTGCATTGGTGTGTTTGATGAAAGCCAAGATTTCCAAGAATCCAATTTCAGTGCCAGACTATGCATTCCATTTTGTACAGTCCAGGGTATCAAGTGTCCATAATTCTTGTTTTAACATAATAAGAGTGAACTATCAGATAGTATTGCTGAATGTAAAGTCCCAAAGCACAGTATCAAAAGTAGTGATTTTCATGCTGTAGCTTACTATACAAAAGACAATGGATGACCTGTGGCAAATTAGCCGTTCCTTTATAAATGCTTGTTCCCCCCTTCCTCAGGAAATGAATGCCTTGCGCAGTCAGTGTGGTCGACTCTACGGTTATGATTGGATCAGTATTCCATTGGTCTACACACAGGTGAGAACTGGACTTTAGTTTTGATTCCCACCCCCCGACCCCGGATTGTAAGCAGATTTACCTTATTACACTAGAATAGGTAAAGGTAATGTTCCCTCATAGGGGAATTGCTTGAGCCCCTTGATCATTTTAGTTCCCCTTTTCTGCACTTTTCCCCCCAGCTCTACGAAATCTTTTTTGAGGTGCTAATATCAGTGGATATTAGCCATGATGGCTACGTATTACTTCCAGTAGCAGAAACAGAGCGCTTCCAGATGAAGCTTTTATTGTGCCATCACTTTGCCTCATTCACAGAGTCTAGATGTCATCATGTCTTACTGCAGAAAATCCATAAATGCAAAAAAGGTGGTATTGCTGCACACTGCCTACTGATTGCTGGTGCTAGGAGTCCTCCATACTGAACTAGACAGGCCTTTGGTCTGATCCAGTACAGCTGTCTTTATGTTCTTACACCCAAAGTACTCGAATACAAATAAGTACCTACATTTAAACCCATTCCATTTGAATCTCCGTTTCAGCTTTCCTCAGCACAATTACAAATGCATTTGTTATCAAATCACTGGATGTTCAATTTAGCAATACGAGTGCTCTTACGTGAAAATATTGTCAAGTTTTAATTCATTTGCTTTGTATTAAATTTTGTACTTTTTATGGTCCTTCGCTTTGTTTTTATCAACCGTTTGCATTCTGTTGTGCATGGGTGCATATCAAAACCTGCCATGCAAGCTGCTTCCCTTCTGCTTGATCGTTCATTGGCCTTGGCCCTAATGGCACTGCTTCACAGTGATTGGTTCACACATGGCACAGTGTTTAGTAGGATGCTCCTGTAGGCAGAGAAGGCTGTTATCTGCATTAGACACCAGGCACATTGTGCACCAACGCCCAAACTGCAGCCTGAGGGTAGACTTTATGGTGCCAGCTTCCTCCTCTGCAAACCTACTGCTTAGAATCTCATGATCCAAGTCTTTGATAATGCACGCCATTGGACTCTGTGGTGCAGAGAAAGAAGATCCTTGTCCCAGTGGATCATTAAGGTTAATGGGAGATATATATGGAACTCTGGGCACAACAAAGTCTCTTGTAGGCCAGGATCAAAGGCAGAAGGAGGGCAAAATCTCTCTCTCACACACAGTCACTTTCCATGGGTGAGAGCCAGTGTGGTGTAGTGGCTAGAGTGTCAGACTGGGAGTCGGGAGATCCGGGTTCTAGTCCCCTCAGCCATAGAAACCCACTGGATGACTTTGGGCCACTCACAGACTCTCAGCCCAGCCTACCTCACAGGGTTGTTGTTGTGAGGATAAAGTGGAGAGGAGGAGAGTTCCGCCTTGGGTTCCTTGCAGGAAAAAAGGCGGGATATAAATGCAATAATAAATAAATAAAAATAAATAAATAAACCTGTTTGATACTGGACATCAGAGGATGCTTCCCTGGAGTACCTGAGAGAAGACAACAAGGCTTAAGGTGGCACAAGGCTTTAAAGAGCCCCTAGTGGCACCTTAAAGACTAGCAACTGTATTCTGGCATAAGCTTTTGTGGACTATAGCCCACTTTACCAGATTCATGGAATATTATGGAGATATAATCTATAAGCAAATATATGATAACACCAGTACCTGTGTGTTTGTGTTATCAACAATAATTGCATGGTGAATGACCACTGTTAATAAGTGACCACTGTGATTGTCACTTTTTGCATTTAATTCCCTTGGTTTCACTGCTTGCAATTCTTTCTCCACCCCACCACCACCAGTATATGTACCATACTGTATATAAATCTGAAACTCTCCATGATATCCATGCATCTGATGAAGTGGGTTGTAGTCCACAAAAGCTTATTCCAGAATAATTTTGTTAGACTTTAAGGTGCCACAAGACTTTCTGTTGTTTTTTTCTACAACAGACTCACACAGCTGCTCCTCTGGAAGTTGGAGATAAGGATATGTATGCATATGCACATGAATACATGTGTTTTCATGTGAACTGGTTTGGCTTGTGGTAGCTAGCAGTAGGTGGAGGGAGAGGAGCTAGATTTAAACTGCTGGTTGAACTTGCAGAAATGTATGTAGCAGAAAATAACCAGAACTGAGGTCCAGAATTCAGAGTGAGGATTCATCCATACATGTCACATAATGGTGGGCTATCTGACGCTGAGGAGAATAAAAGTACAGAACTGGCCCTACCATTAAGCAGAATGAAACAACTGCCTCAAGCAGCAGATGCTGAGGGTCAACAGTGTCAGCAGCCCTCTTGACTGTTCCTTCTGAGTCCCCAGCTATTCCCCTCTCTGGGAAAACAGAGCTGTGTATGTCATGCAGCCTGTCCAGGAGGCCCTCACAGGCCCAGTGTCCTCAGGTGCAGTCCTGTCACCAGTGCTGCAGTAAGATTCAGCTGCCAGCTCAGTTGGCTTCTGTACATGGAATGGGGAAGGGACAACATCTTGTCCTTTGTTTCAGGCAGCAAAATGTCTTGGGCCAGGCCTGTTGAGGGATTCTTATCACCAGTTTCCTGCAGCACCTCCCCAACAGCCTTGCGGACCTTGCCACTTAGCAAAAAGAAAAACACGCCAGGTCTAAACAGTGGTTCCCTGCCTGTTTAGAAACCACAACATTTGCAATGTTCGTGATAACTGTGGCTGCTGTGATGAACCCAGGCTACATTCATTTCACTAGGGAAAACATTGTTTGTGGTAGGGTGACCATATGAAAAGGAGGACAGGGCTCCTGTATCTTTAACAGTTGTATAGAAAAGGGAATTTCAGCAGGTGTCATTTGTATATATGGAGAACCTGGTGAAATTCCCTCTTCATCAAAACAGTTAAAGGTGCAGAAGCTATACTAGAGTGACCAGATTTAAAAGAGGGCAGGGCACCTGCATCTTTAATTGTTGTGATGAAGAGGATATTTCACCAGGTTCCCCATATATACAAATGACACTTGCTGAAATTTCCTTTTCAATACAACTGTTAAAGATACAGGAGCCCTGTCCTCCTTTTCATATGGTCACCCTAGTTTATGGGAGCTCCACCAGTTGTAGCAAAAGCTCTATTACCAGCAACAGGAGCAGATCCAGCAAGAACAGAGTCAATGGCCTGGTTCAGACAACACGCTAAACCGTGCTGCTTAACCACAAAATGGTTAACCAGGCCATTGAAAGGTAGAGTTCCCAGATTGTGACCCAGACATTCTCCCAGTGTCTTAAATTAACTGTTCCTCCTAAGACCAGGTGGCATTCCACCATTCTACTTCCATCTCTCTGTTCCCTGCCCTTCCTCCCTCATCTGCTTTGTTGGGTACCTGGAATTCTGCTTCCTATAGCAGGTGAAGGAGGGGGAAAGGGAGCAGCAGCAGCTGCCTTGTAGTGAATTTAAAGATGCAGGGATAATCTCTGAATTGCAACATGGTGGCCAGAGCACCTGGTATCTCAGTCAGATATAGACCAAGAAACCTGTTTCAAAAAAATCAATGACAAAAAAATGGGATGGCAGCACAAACAGGAAAAAGGAAGGTCGAGAACTCCAGATGCTGAAAAGGGTTTTTATTTTAGGCCAAATGCATCTCGGAAAATCTATCTTTAGGAGCACATTTTTAACAATTATTTGCCAATACAATGGACATTCCAGTGCTTCTTATTGCCTATTATCCCTTGTACTGGGGAATCATTGTTGAAAACATGCCCCTGAAGAAGGATTTTCCAAAATGAGTTCAGTTTTGCCATAAATACTGATCCCAAACCAAGCCAAACCAAAGGAAGACTGTCATAATATCAAGTGATATTCAGGAGAGCCAGATTCCATATCACAAATGACGTCAAAGTGACGTGGACCATCAGCAGCCGTTTGGAATTAAAAGTATAGAAATATCAGAGAGTGAACTGTAGAATTCAAACTCTGCAAGCATCAGTAGGTAATTTAAAGCCAGAATAGCTCTTTTGGGGCGTGAAGGGATAGGAGAGTGAGCCAGAAATTGAGCTCTTCAAACTTTTAGGGACTTTCCAGATAAGGGTTCTTTTTCATGGGAATAACCCTGCTTTCTCTTTTGTTGTTTATTCGTTCAGTCGTTTCTGACTCTTCGTGACTTCATGGACCATTAGTCCTATCTAGAAAGCTTAGTGGGCTATTAGACTTACTGCAGGAGGACAGCAGTTCTTGAGGATTTAAATTGTATGCACTCAAGGTCAGGAGGATGTGGGCAAAACTTCTGTAAATAAAGTTTGCAGGATGGGCAGAAGTAGAGAGGAAAGGGATATGTAATGTAGTGTATAGCAGTTTCTTAGGTACCTCTGACCCAGAGGTACACATGACATTTGCACAACCACCTTCCATACAGCAAAAGAGATGCAACATGGTTGTGCTTGTTTATTTATTTATATTTATTTATTTATTTATTTATTACATTTTTATACCGCCCAATAGCCGAAGCTCTCTGGGCGGTTCACAAAAATTCAAACCATAATAAAGCAACCAACAGGTTAAAAGCACAAATACAAAATACAGTATAAAAAGCTTGTTGAGGGCAAAGAGTTTACTCTTTCGGCTAGTGCAGGGTTGGGCAACTTTGCAGGTCTGGGGCTATTTTGCCACCACCACACCTGACCTCCCCATATGATGTACTCCTGCTGCTGTGCTGATAAAATTCAGTGGTGGCAACAAACACCCATCCACACTGCAATTTGCTGCCAAATTTCAGCAGCAAACTGCTACAGGAGGCTAAAATGGCCAAATTTATCTTGTTTAATTTATTTATTTATTTATTTATTTTATTACATTTATATACCGCCCCCCAGCCAAAGCTCTCTGGGCGGTTTACAACAATTAAAAATAGTAGACATTAAAAGTATACAAAAAATTTTAAAAACATAAAAACAGTATAAACAGTTTAAAAGCTATATTTGACCATTTTAGCTTTCCGTAGTAGTTTGCCTGTGGGTTTCGGTGACAAACTACCAATGTGTTTGATGCTTAGCACAATCAAATACAAAAGAGGGCATGGCTCCTGCAGCTTTAACTGCTGTGATGCAAAGGGAATTTCACCAGGTGCTGCATGCATACAAATGACACCTGCTGAAATTCCCTTTTCTATACAACTGTTAAAGATACAGGAGCCCTGTCCTGCTTTCCATATGGTCACATTAATGTTTAAAGTAGGGGGACTGCTGCCATTGTATAGTTTTGGCCTCACAGGGAATTCAAGGTTTGCCTTGGTCTAATCATTAGACCGGGGGGGGGGGGGTGAACGTCTTTCCATCCCAGGGCCTAATTCGATTTCAGAGAAGCTCTCAAGGGTTGCATTGCAGTGGTGTGCAGGACTGAAGGCAAAAGCAGCAGGCTCAAAATACCAGCAGCATATTGTAGCTTCAAGCTTTTATTGTCATTAAAAGTGTGGGAGAGTAGTGTGAGACTAGTGTGGGAGAGTTAAGTGCCATTAACTCTCCCACACTAGAGGCATTCAAGAGGCAGCTGGACAACCATCTGTCAGGGATGCTTTAGGGTGGATTCCTGCATTGAGCAGGGGGTTGGACTCGATGGCCTTGTAGGCCCCTTCCAACTCTGCTATTCTATGATTCTGTGAGTCTTAGGAGATGCATTCCAGTCTTCTGGAATGGGGCAAAAGTCAGGAAACCACCCAACAGTGGTTGGAGGAGTGGGCCAGGAAAGTGGTCATGTCCATCTGGAGAGCCAGATTGGCCCACCAGGTAGGCCATATTTGGCCCCTGGGCCTGAGGTTCTGTGGTGCTGCATTGGAATCTGATGTGTGAAGTGGCCTTGGGCTCAGTGCTTTAGTAGGGTGGCCATATAGAAAGGAGGACAGGGCTTCTGCATCTTTAGCAGTTGTAGAGAAAAGGGAATTTCAGCAGGTTTCATTTGTATGCATGCAGCACCTGGTGAAATTCCCTCTTCATCACAAAAGTTAAAGCTGCAGGAGCCCTGCCCTCTTTTGTATCTGGTCATGCTAGGCAGGGCTCCTGCAGTTTTAACTTTTATGATGAAGATGGGATTTCACCAGGTGCTGAAATTCCCTTTTTTCTACAACTGCTAAAGATACAGGAGCCGGGTCCTCCTTTCCATATGGTCACCCTATTGATGCTGCACTGCAAATTTTGGCAGTGAGGGAGTGGGCCAGGGGGCTGCATGCAGTCCATAACTTCCCTTATTCCTAGGTTAGTGGCTCAAGTGTGGACAAGAGATACACTACAGAAACATTTTATGGCACAAGCCAAGGCTTAGTAATGGCTGTGCACCACCACCACTCTCGTTAAACCATAGTGTCTTGACAAGTACTAACAATGTCTCTTCCTCCAAGGTGGTCACAGTAGCCGTTTACAGCTTCTTCCTGGCTTGTTTAATTGGTCGGCAGTTCCTGGACCCAGCAAAGGAATATCCTGGTCATGAGATGGACCTCTTTGTGCCTGTTTTCACCTTCTTGCAATTTTTCTTCTATGCTGGCTGGCTCAAGGTCAGTTCAAAGGAAAGAATATTGATCCCCTGGAAACTTCTGCCCACCAAGATAGAACATCTGACCTTAGTCCACAGGGCTCCTGTCTGTTTACATGTAAAGTGTGTCGGTGGGGGGCAGGGGAGGGATGGTGATTTAAAGGGTCAAAGGGTCATGCAAATGGGAGTTGGTGCACCCTCTTTGCTAGTCACACCTCTTACCCCTCCAGTCCATCACACCTGGAGCTTTTCTTCCAGGTAGGCTCCAATACCAGAAGTGAGCCTAGTCCTTAAAAAGAAAGTAGATAAAGATGGGAATCCTGAAGGATCTTTCCCTGTTGAAATGTTAATTGCTGGAAGGCAATACATAAGCATCTCTCTTCTGCATAAAATCCCAGACCTCTTTCTTTGCTCATCTATTTCTTACTCTTTTATCCCACTGGCTAGGTAGGGGAATGTTGTAATTAACTGTTGTTAAATACAACAGTGAAATCCATTTCTCTGGCCTCCTGGATCATCCTTAGGGCAGCCTCACAACCCAGGAGCTATATTTGCACAATCCTTTCATTGTTCTCATTTCCCAGGTAGCTGAACAGCTCATCAATCCATTTGGGGAAGACGACGATGACTTTGAAACCAACTGGCTCATTGATAGAAATCTGCAGGTGAGTTAGAGGTCTACTATTGCAGCCAAGGTGGAGAACACAGAGACCATGGGTCCACGTGCAGCCTCCACTGCCCCCACCCCACTGTGGCCCCCACCACTAACCCCTCCCCCTTACACACACACATTGGGGATTTTAATAATAATAATAATAATAATAATAATAATAATAATAATAATAATAATAATAATAATAATAGGAAATGGCATCCATGCAAAGTCCAAAAAGGATTAAATTTAGCTTGAAATCTTTTCAGCATTCTGTAGTTCTACATATGCCATTTTTAAGCCTAAATTTTAAAGAATTCATTTTCTAAACTGCAGGGGGGGACATCCAATGACCCCAATCCACCCCTGTCTCATTCTTCCCGTGGGGCAGCTCTTTCCCCTTTGATACATCTCTGATACATCTTCGATACATCAACTTAATTCAGACTGGGTTAAGTGGCTATTAATTGCCACATCACCCTCTCCGCTGTTTGGTAACCATCCAATGTTCAGGGTGACCATGGCTCTGAAACAGGCCTTCCTATCATGTTAATAGTCCTCCCAGTCAAATGCATGATTTCTGTCTTCATGTGCAGCTCCATTATCACAAGGACTAAATTGCTTCTAGCTTCATTATTTTAGCACATGACCTTTCAGGTTCTTTTTATAGCCAGTTCATTTCTGGATGCGGGAAGTTCAGACCGGATGCCTCCTGTGCTCACCTCTCACTGAGTTTTCCTTCATGCTGCCTTTCTTGTGCTTTGATCACTGCCTGCCATTCATACACTCATGCTGTGTCCTGTGCATCAAAAGCAACTCATTCCACAACTCTTCCTTCTTAGGCAAGCCTGCACAACTCATGAAACACCCAGCCATGATCTGAGCCCACTGTAGGTTCAAGAAATTTCCTAATTTTGCTGCCTGCCTGAGACTCCTCTCCCCACTTCCCGAAAAGGCGGGTTTATCAAGGCACCGGCAAGCTACAATACACTGTTATCTTAGTGTGCTGCTCCATTATCATACACTCTCCAGAATACTCAACTGAAAAGAAAGAAAAATCATCTCCCCAATTGCTTTGTTTTTTTTAAATTGCAATTGTCCCAAAATTATTGGAAATAGATGCTTTCTTAGAAAAGGGGAAATGAGAGCAAACACACTCACAGGGTCTCTCGGCAGGTCTCCCTTATGGCTGTGGACGAAATGCACCAGGACCTGCCCACCCTGCAGAAGGATCCATACTGGAATGAGCCAGACCCACAGCCACCCTACACAGCAGCTACTGCAGAATATAAGCGGACCTCTTTCCTTGGCTCAACCTTCGACATCAGGCAAGTGAAGCGACCGGAAACAACTGTAGGGCTGGAGAGATCCCTTTTCGGGACATAGGAAATGATTCTGAATACATAGGCTCTTGCCTGTCAAAGTTCATGACCCAATAAATGTGTTAGACTTTATAGTGCCACAAGAGGTTTTTGTTTTGTTTTTAAAGCTTTACTAATAGTAAAATCCATGGAACCTGCAACAAAAAATTGCAGAATGAAATGCGCCTGTTCAGGGTTCCAGCCAGCCAGCCTGGGGGACATCTACACAGCGTTCCGAAGGCGCCCCGAAGCCCCTTGAGGGCACCCCGAAAACGCTCATGTAGTACGTACCTTAATCGTCCCCAGAAGAGGCGGAGGAGGAGGCGTGCTTCGGCGGCGCAGACTGTGGGCGGGCTGCTCCAGGCTCCGTTTCCCTTTAGCCAGCAGGCCCTGCGAGAGCTCCCAGCAGCGGGGCTGGGTCGTGGGACGGAAGAGAGCAGACAGGCGAGGAAAGGGGCGGCGGCGGTGGCGGCGGCCCCTGCGCGGTCCTGGGGGCGTGGGAGGCACCCTCCCCTTTCCTCGCCCGTCGGCTCTCTTCCCTCCCACGACCCAGCCCCGCTGCTGGGAGCTCTCGCAGGGCCTGCTGGCTAAAGGGAAACGGAGCCAGGAGCAGCCTGCCCACAGTCTGCGCTGCCGAAGCCCGCCTCCTCCTCCGCCTCTTCTGGGGACAATTAAGGTACGTGCTACACGAGCGTTTTCGGGGCGCCCTCAAGGGGCTTCGGGGCGCCTTCAGAACGCTGTGGCCCAGCTCTTTTTGGATAATCCATTGCATTTCTCCTGCCGCCACCCAACCCTACAAAAATAGTAACTCAGAAGTCCATGCCTATGGAGCACACTCAGTCTTCAATGAATTGTTATAAGCTTTCCCCCTTATTTTACACACACACCCCATACAAACTTTAGAGTTCCTGAAACCTACTGAAAGCTCCCTCTTGTGCGTGGGTGGGCCATTTTGACTATATAAAGATTCATACTCAGAGAATGAGTTCACGATTTATAGGATCAAGCTCAGACCACTCTTTGGGGATCAAGATCTACCCATACCTTTCATTTGGTTGTTTTGATGTGCGGTGAAGCTTTTTCTATCTGTTATTATGGCTTCCAATAACACCTCAGTCATCCACACCTCATATAGTCAAATGGTTTGTGATGAGTTGCCAGTCTCTCCCCTTAAGCTCTACACATCATCTTGCGGTTTGCAGGCAGTAAAATGAATAATACTGGCTGAGGTTATCAAGATGTTTGGCAGTAAACATGATGCTTATACACACCTCACTCTCATCATCCCTGATGCGGCTGAATAAAGAGGACTATGCTATGGATCGTGAAGGAAGAGATGCAATTTGTCACAGCGTTTAACTTTACTTGACACAAGATTTTGCTTTCCCCCACCCTCCTACTTTTCCCTTTTGTTTTGTCAGTACACAGAGCCCTGTCCAGAGCCAAACTGAGTAGGACCAACCCTACCATTAGGCATTAGGAAGCAGCCACATCAAGACAGCTGATTTTGAGTGTCATGAAAGAGTAACAAATTCAGTTATTTAGATACTATGTATCTTTAGACAGAAGAAAGTCTTACAATTCCCCAGCCAGCATGGGGCATTGCATAGGATCGCACCCTTAATTTATTATTGTTGCTGTATTGTTACTGCAAGGAGAGGGAGAGGCGTTGTTGTTGTTGTTGTTTACATTTCCATAGACGAAGATCAGTGGATGGTTTACAAATGATTAAAACATTAAAAGCAATAAACAAAATTTTAAACCATAAAAACATACAACAGATAGAATACACGAAGACAACATACATCTCACCTGCCTTCGGTGCCAAAATAGCTAGGCTCTGGCCTTGAGAACTATGCACCTTGACTTAGCTTTATGAAATGTATTGTTTAATGCCTTTTGCATACTTGGTTGTATATTTTACAGTTCCAAGTGGCTTTAGATTTCTTTTTTAGAGAGGGGAAGGATATACTTTTTAAAAGAGAGAATTTGGAGGGTGCTGTTTGCTGCACTGCCTCAGGCATCAAAATAGCTTAGGGCTGCCCTAGGCAACACACAATGGATGTAGGGTTGCTAGTTATCTACAAGCACAGGAGAGATTCTCTTGTGCACCTGAACCAGGGCTGGCATCAGGGGTTGGTATGGCCAAAAGTCCCAAGAAGGGTCCCTTGGTCCTACTCCTCCTTGTGCTGTTGCTGTCAGCTGCCATTGGCCCACAGCGGAGGGATGAGGAGGAGCTGCCACTGTTGCCACCCACGGCTTGCTCATTGGCTTGCTCACCCACGGTCTGGTGAACAGGCGAGAGCAATAGCATGGAAGGTGCAACAGCAGCTGGTGGCAACTGCAGTGACGAGGAGGTGAGCGCTACTGAGGTTACAGATTTCAGGGACATCCATATGTGGGGTGGAGTTCAATGAGTTTTCCTAGGCTCAGCCACCTGGACTTTGTTTCAGTGTCCGCTATGGCTCTCGACTTGATCTGCAGTGAGCTGGACCAGATTGCACATTTTCCGGGAATTTCACACATTCTGGAGGTGAAGGATCCGCAATTTGTGCAAATTTCTGATCAGGTCTTGCACAAATTGCAGCTGAATTTGTGCAAATTGCAGCCGAATTTGCACAAATTACAGCCGGATTTGCATAATTTGCAAATGCGGCCAACATTTGTGTAAATCACCCAGAAATTTGTGCTAATTGCAAACTCCCCTTTCCCCCCCCCAAAAAAAATGTGCAAAAACATTTTCAGAGTTTGGGGAACAGCCGACAGCTTGGCTTGCACACACAAAGAGAGCTGTACACACAGTGGGACTCTTTCGAGCCAAAAAAGAACCTGGTTTCCCAGTGACGGATATCCTTAACTGAGATAGGGTGGACAATATTGACAGAAGGGCCCCCGATTGAGGATGTCCACCCACCCCCGCCCTGTAAAGGCTCTCCAAAAGACTGATCAGAGTTGCACACGTAGGAGCCTAGAAACCACCCCCCACCCTGCATTTTTGTTCTCTCCAGTCACTCACTCTGTGTAACTGTTTGCTTCCCTTCCCCAGCATGCAGAAAGAAGAGATGGAATTCCAACCCCTGGAACAGATTAAGGAGAATGAGGAAGCCAACCATTCAACGCCATTGTTGGGGCACATCAGCCGCTTCCTGAATGTCCAGTCCCCCAGTTTTGCCAGGTCATCAAAAATGAACCTGATGCGTCGGAGGACTGAGAATGTGCCTCCTTCCCCTTACTATGTTTATCCGGATGTGGGAAAACCTGGGAGCCCCACCAGTATTAACCAGCAAAGAGGAGACTGCTCACCACCAGGCTTCAGTTCCCAAGATCAGTGGGACAAGGCAGCTAGTAAACTGAGAGAATTCGATGCCTTCATGTCGACGCCCTTCTATGAGAGGCCCGGCTTCTACAGCGCTCCACAAACACCTATCAGCTCCATCCCAATGATCTTCCCATCTAGGCGCCAAGGCCGTAAGAAGCCTCCTGCTCTCACCAGTATCACTGCCTGTTCCACCTCTCTGAGGGACAATGCTGCCAACCAGTCTCCTTGCAGAGCCAGTGATATGGACAGAAGTGAGAACTCTCTTGGCTCAGGAACTCGGGAAACTTTTGTTTGGCCGGCAGAAAAAAGCCAAGCTCCGGACTCCTTGGTAGTGACCATCGAAGAGGAGGCAAGGAACACGTTCAGTCGATCAAAGGAGACTTCTCCTCTTGGAAGCCCAGGAGGGGCTCTGTCCTCAGGGGACTCTTTAAGTCTCAAGTTCCCCTTCTTTGTGGAATCCCCAGACCCTGAGATGCAGGCCAACTGCAAGAACATGAAAGGCCACCGACAGCTCCGGCTGACCTCAGACAACCCAGCCACGCCAAACCCAGATCATACCAGTTTCCTTCATAGCTACGGCATCAGGACCCCAAGCAGCAATGGGCCGACTACATGCTTTCCATTCACACCATTGACATCCCCAGTGCTTGAGAGATCCCACCTGAGCAAAGCCAATGCTGCTGTTGGCCCTGGTTCAGAGCCTTCTCCTGGGGTCAGGGAGCAGGATTTTCCAGCAGGATCCGGGGCCTCAAGAGACACCGGAAGTGGAAACACCAGCAGTGCTTATCAGCCCAAAGATCAGAGAAAGGCAGCTGGCTCTTCACCCAATGACTCTGGCATCTCCCTAGCAGAAGGAGACTTTGTGGGACTCATGGAAGTGATCATGGAAACCAGCGAGAACACGGCTGACGAAGAGAAGGGGGACTGGGAAAAATGAATGAGTCATTGCATTAGGATGTGGAGATGGGCTTTTGTTGTTGTTTTTGTTGTTACAAAAAACAAGTTTTATTGGTGCTCAACCTTTTAGAAGCACCGAAATCATATACTATGAACCACAAATCAATTGAGAATGCCACCACCTTAACTTGAAACACTCATTCTGTAGATACATGTGTGCTTCTGGCTATGAACACGTTAAGAGCCATTCATGGGAATTCAGCATCACTAGACTTGGAGAATAGCTCTAACAATTAGAGTCTAATTCCAGCAAGCAAATTATTGGAGTTTTTATGATTCTCTCTCTTTCTTGCTTTACTAATTGAAAGTACCAAAGAATGGAACTAGGTCAACAATACTGTAAACCTGTTTCAGGTATGAGTTAAGAGCCAATTTATGCAATTAATTTCTCCAACCATGTAGAGAGTGATTTTATACCCTCCCTACCCCAAATAACTGCACTCACAAATTGAATTTGCTGTTGTGAATATTATCACCCCCACTTGGCCAGCCTATATTTGAAGCTGGTTGGGGAAGAGAACACGGGATGAATTCCTTCACACAAGAGCAGGGTTCTACATGGATCCAGACATTCAGCGATTATAGATGACTACCAAACACTGGAGAAGACTGATTGAATGATTGTATGTACCCGCCATCTATTTCAAATGGCATATCAGTCTTGACTATCTGCAGTACAAAGACCCTACACCAGTGGCTCCAAACTATGTGCTACACAATCCGGTGAAGTGTGCCCTGAAACATTAAGCCACCATTTTGACTGCAGCCAGCCCCCATTCCATGCTCAACAGAGTAGGGGGATCCCATTCAGCCTTGATCTTCCCCACCCCATGCTGTCAATATATGGGTATCAACATGATCCTGTTAGGAAGAGTGCATTGGGGTTTGCCAATACAGCCTCCATATTGGCGAGGAAATGTCAGGAGAGGGTGTGCAGAGGCATTCCTCTTGCCCCAAAAGCTCAATTTGCCCTCACTGGGCAACAGAGAAGTTGGGATGCCAAGAAACAATGTGAACTACTCAATCCTACAGTTGTAAGGAACATGTTGGACTGCTGGTTCTGTTAGAAGAGAGAGAGAGAGAGAGAGAGAGAGAGAGGAGTGAAATGTTCCTCCAATTTTAATACTGGGGAAAACCCTCCAATGTCTGAGAAGCAGTACTTTACATGGGAAACAGCACTTAGAAAATAAATGGGTAGAAAGGCTAGGACTAAGAGGTTAGAAAGCCCTTGCCCAATAAGCATTAAGAGTTTTTACATTGGCTGCCTAGGTTATTAACTGTAGGATTAGCAGTTTGATTACACTACATAGAGGACAGCTTTTGCACTATATTTCTTCACTCAACAAGCATTAGCAAAAAGAAAAGCCAACATGAGATTTTTATGTACATTTGCCTACAGTCTATTTCTAAAAAGCATGTGACAAGTGAAGCCAACTCAAGAAAAAGTTTCAGTTCCTGTATCCGGTGGAATGCAGGATGTGCTGAACTGACTCTGCTTTGCATAAGATCTTGAGCCACTGACAGACCCACCAAAACCTACCCATGCCAGGAGAATCTTAACAGTTGTCCTAAAGACATTCAGGAAGGTATGAAGAGTTACAGTTTGGAGTTGGCAACATCTGGAGGATCTTGTTTTCACCACACTAGAAACCTTGAAGAGCACTCTTCAGCTCTCAAAATACCAAATGAGAATAATCCCAGCTATCACTTCTCTCCCATTGTCCTTACAGTTTGTCCAAGCACACCATGAAGTAAAACACACCCATTTCAGACTTGAGACTGTAGCCACTCCGGTTTACTGAAGTCCTAAGGTGGAAGTCTCTTCAATGGGTTCAATCTGATCTCCAAAAGAGGAAGGACATCTATATATTTTTAGATTACTGTTAGGATAAATTTAGGTGGAACAGTCGGAAATAAATCACGTGCAAAAGCAGTCCAGTAACGGAACACTCTGATTTCAAAGGGTGTGATTTCCATTCATTGAGGGCGGAGAGGCCTTGGGCATGCTTTAGCTTTAGGTGGAATTGACTACAATCCCAAGGAGTGGTTTTGACATAACCTGACAATGTCAGCTTTCATTTTGGGGAAGAAAAGAAAAAAGCCACTTCTCCTTAAAGTTCCACAAGTTCTCAATGGGACTTTGATTTAAGGGCCTACCTAGCTCTTCACCGTTCCCGAGTTAGCAGAAACCAAGCTATGAAAGGCAGGTCAACATTCAGGTTACTGTGGGTCAGTGTTTTGATTTTAATGCAGAGCACCAAACATCCTGCCTTACACTCTCAAGGTCCTAGGACTTCATCTTGACGAGCATGGGAGGAAAGCGCATTGCTCTTATTCTCAGTGTGATACGGCAGAGCTGGCTGTCCCCAAAACCAAGATTTTTTATTGCCGGTGGGGGAAAATGCCCACCATTCTGAGAAGCAAAAATATCCAGGGAAGGAGGCTGCGCATTTGTGGAGGGAACTTTTATCCTTTACTTCATTGATGCACAGCCGTGCATCTCCATTTTATAAAAATAAAGGTCTGTTGCATTCCCTGACTGTTTGCTCTAATGGGGCAAAATTGGGGCGGGGTGCTCTCATAGGGAGAGCTCCCCTGTCCCCATTTCACCCTATTTCTATTTTTATAAACTGGAGATGCAGTTTCAGGTATAAATTAGGGTGAATTAACACAGGATCAGAGAAGTTAATTAACACAACCCTGCCTTCTGCCTGGGTTAGGACAACCAATCAGGGGGTACTATCCACCCCAGCTCAATTCCAGAGCAAGGTCACATAGTGGAAAGGCTGTGGTGACCTTGCTTTGAACAAAGTCAGGCTAAGTTCCTGACTCTTTTTTACTGTGCAGCTTCAACAAAAAGCCCCACAATGGTTGCAAATTGACAGCTGCATCGTATAACTGACCGAGTGCTACTGCATAACCACTGTGGGGCTTAGAAAACATATAGACAGCCCCTAGGCCTCAGGGGAATAATGGATAGGTGCATCTGATGCACAGCTAAACACAAATCTCAAAGACTCGTAGAAAGACATTTTTATGCTAATAATTCAACCTCTATTCTGAACTATTATAAAGATCCAAACAAATTTAACAGCAATGACCTTGTTATGGGGCAGGAGATAAGACAGTGGTGGATTTCCATTGTTGACTGAGCTCTTAACTGCTTATATATCCTGAAACATGGAGAATTTCTGTCACTCAGTATGCTGGAAAAGTAGCAGGGGTTCAAAAGGGCCAGTTGCTACTAAATTAGAATACCCCCCCCCATACTGCCTCATATAATTGAGCCTGTAGCTGCTAAGCAATATTGCAACAAACAGACATGTTTTGTTAAAAGGTAAACAACCAGCAATGAGTAGGACCAGAAATATTTAGTATCACCTACAGATGGGTTCCATCCCTCCCATTATTAACATCTCCACCCTTGAAGCCATTATAAGATGGCAGACTAATACTTAAGGTAGCAATTAACTCAACATGTTTCAACTGAAAACCAGTCAACTTTTAAGAGGGTCAAATCTTTGCTCACAAGTGGAGTTAGGTCTATGGCTTGCAGAGGAGGTAACACCACCACCTTCAGGAACAGAGTAAGCTATTTTTCCTGAGTATATCTCACTTACTTTACTTAGTTAAGCCTGTCCACACATGTTGAAAGCAAACTTACTTGTGGTTTTTCTAATGGTGACAAGCCCAGCCTTGACTTGGACAGTGTTGCCCTAAAATATATACAAATCCAAGAACTTATGCCATTCAGTACAGCTTAACTCTTATATATTACGGACATGTTTATGCTTATATGGGAAAGATTTCTTCTGGGCATAGATGTGCTGAGAATCTAAAGGACAGATCTTTCTACACTTGTTTAAAGACACAGCATAATCTTATATGCATCTATTCAACAGTGCCATTGAGTTCATCAGAAGTTACTCAGAGGCGTCAGGGGGCTTAGAGGTTGCAGGACCTCCAACTAAAATTCGGCTCTGCATTTGTGTACTTTGCCAACACTTTGCTCCATGTATACTACAATACAACTGGAACCAAGTCACTTTATTTGGCATGAGATACAACACAAAGGAACAAAAGTTGATTTTTATACAGTTATGGACAATGTTAAGGATAAACAAAAAAACAACATGCACAGCTGAAGATGACCAAGAAACCCAGCTGAAGCCTTTGTTCGTGGGAGATTTTTAGTTCTCACTGTCACTTTCTCCCAGGGTATGCTTGTCAAAGAGGTACTCTGCCATTCCAGATTTTGGTGCCCCCATCTTGCGCAGGTTGGTCACATGGTCCCCCAGTTCTTTGATGGATTTTACCTGCTCATCCAAGTAGTGTGTTTCAATGAAGTCACATAACTGGAAGAGAAAAGATGCGTAAGATTCACAGATTCAGCCAACAAAGCCCTCATGGTATCGTGAAAGTACTCAGTATTTCCTGAAGAAGCGATCAGTAAAGCCACAGGCCAAAAAGCTGTTATCTGTAGTTTGCCTACCAATTTTATTTTCTCACACAGAGGTAGTAAGGAGTATTACAAGTGCCATAAAATGAGAGGAGCTCAAATAATAGAAGGATTGATTATATCCATGTCTGTGTGTTCTCCACTGCTTAAAATGGAAATTGTGCACTCAGGCAATCCAAGTTCTGTCCCAAGGAAAGCCAATTTCTGCTGTATGTATAAACAGCTTTTGCTGTTTGTCTAGTCATTAAAGGAACATCAGCTCTGAAGCCCCCAAAACTATGAGAAAGCCTCTATTTATTTTAGTGTGCACTACCAAAAACAAAAGCATAGAAGTGTGTGGGCAACCATAAGAATTTAAAATGTACTTTTTAAAAAATATAAAAGGAAAGATACCCATAATATCAAATTCTACATCCAAAAACACATTATATACTCCCACCAGGATCTCAGCACACACAGATATTACTGAGTCAAATTTCATTTATGATCCTACTTTAGAAATGCATTTTTTTAAAAAATTGCCTCTTGCTGCATCTATTATAGCAGGATCATGAGCACACCTTTCACATCTTGAGCCAAGCCATGATATTCGTATTACATCTCACTTACGTGGGGGTCATTTTTTTCAGTTGCCAGCTTGTGCAGCTCCAGTAGTGACTGGTTCACATTCTTTTCCAAGTGCAAAGCACACTCCATCGCTGTCAACCCACTCTCCCAGTCATCACGATCTGGTTTCTAACAAAAGCAGAGGAAGCAGTTTTTCACACCAAAGCGGAGTAGCAAGGATCAACCACAGTACCGCTACAGAGCAATTGGCTGGTATTCTACCAGGCAGAATTATGACCATTTGTGGGCCTTGAGCCAATAGCATACCCTTGATCTAGGAAAGCACTTTGAATTCAGAGTCTTGATTACAGGCATGTGCCAAGGCAAAGCATCGAAACAGTAATGGCCTCCAGTTTATGAAATTGGGAGGGAGATGCCAAGTATTGTCATAGCAACACAGGTGCCTCTGAACCTGCCCTAAGATCAATCGGCTGCATTCCACCCATCACTCTTCCCCTCCAACTGCAACCCATAATGGGAAAGAAAGAGAAACAGGCAACTACAGCAGCAGGGGAGATCAGCAACCTCCTTATACATACTCCAGAACAGCTCAAGGATCCAAGCACTTGTGATCAGACCTTCCCTACCTCTTCGAGAGATCATTATTTTCCCTTTGAGATGAAGCTGTTGCTTATCATCCAACACTGAAATTCCATGGAATGCCTTTATCTGCTGATTAGATGGGCCTCCTGCTTATTATGTAATCACCACGAGATCAGGCAATGCTGCAGTTTCCATGGCAGCCAAATTCTCAAACTGCATTTTCATTAGAGCAGGGTCCTATTGGTACTTGGCTAAAGCATATGAACAAGACTACCAAAACTGAAGAGCCTAGCATTTGGTATTTAGATACCACTCGTTTTCAAGCTTTCCATCTAGAATGAGTCCTATACAGGTCAGTATGTCAAAGAACCCCATGAGTAGCAAGGGATTCTAGGATAAATTCTAGGTTGCATGCAGTTCACAGAGAGGTACAGGCTAGGCACACTGTGCTTTATAGTTGGCCTGTGAAAACTGACCCAAGCACTCCTTTGGAATGCAATGTCATAAATCAGTGGTGGTGAAAGCAAGCAGAATTTCAAGACAGCTTGCCCTTCATTACCACTCGCTAGTGAAGAACAGTAATGAGCTCCCTGAAACAGTCTGAAAACCTCTGCATCAAAGCAAGACACGATCAGACACCCCACATGGCATTATCTAGCGCTGGGCTGCAGAATGTTAGACTGGCAGGCAAGCGAATCCAGGTTTGATTGCTCCCTCACAACAGTTCCCTGCAGATAGAAAACATGCAGGTCTAAAAGTTCTGGCCTCACCTTCTCCACAAAATGTCAGTTTTGTACATGCAGAGAGGAGTTTTGTTTATACAAGGAAACATTTGATTCTCCACCACCACCTGCACAGGTAAGATCCACCAATGATACGTCACATGGGTTTGCTAGTTATGTACAGCCACCCTGAGGCAGATTCAGCTTTTGCAACCATCTCTAAGGCTAGTTGTGAATTTTGTGACTTGCAGTACATTGGCCTACTGGTGAGCATTTCAGCTCTGTTCAGTTTCAATTTGGATCTCGGCCCCGAAAGCAGCAGTTCTGAATCTACCACACTCTTGCAATACCACCTTCACTGATACTACTCACCTTGATGTCATGTAGGAAGATGCGGCCGCCCCTCTTGTTCTGAAGCTTCATAAGTTTCTCTGCATGCTCACGCTCCTCGTGGGACTGGTGCAAGAAATACTTGGCAAAGTTCTTCAGGGCCACATCATCACGGTCAAAATAGTAGGACTGAAAATAGAATGCAGATTCTTGAATTGGGGTTTGTCAGGGAATCATGTATTTCAGTCATCAGTGCTTGGGGTTTTCAATTCATCTGGAATGAGAGCACGAGAACTTGCTACCTATTTGGCAACCCTCTTTTCCCCACCATACAATAGTTCTTGAAATTGCTATACAATAAGTTTATTAAATTAGGCTACACTAAAAGGTTCATGACGATTGGTTTCTGATGTAACATGCAGGACTGAGGCTTTAGAAGCACTGGAGACCATATCCAATCAGATTCTCTGTAGATCAAACAGCAAAGCAGCTGCTAAAAGTCACCCCAAACATGAGAGATCTAAACATGAATTGCTTATCCAGTGGTCCTGGTGAAGAAATGGCCTTTTACAGGAGAAGGGTGTTTGACCATTCTACGAATTCAGTAACTTGTGGCCTCTTAAGGAGTAGGAAAGAACTATCAGGGTGACAAATACTGACAAGTCTGGCTGGGGGGGGGGGAAGCTCATGCTGTTTCCTCCTTGAGAAAATACTATTCCAAGCAACCAATTATTGTGCTCGCTAGCCATGTGTTTTCAACTTCAACTCCCAACATTTCTATCTACTGGCCAAGCTGACAAGGGCTTCTAGGAATTGAAGTCCAAACCATCTAGGAGTCTACCTTCTGCTCACCCCTGTTCTAACAGACTTTAGATCTTACAAAATAAGAGTTTATGCCAAGAAACCAGTTTTAGCAAGGGCTGAGGAAATCTCTTCAATTTTACAAGCCAACACCCAGTTTATAAGTAGTTGGGATCAAGTGCAGTCTGGCTGTTGACAGTGACCAGCATTCATTTCCTTAAAAACTAGTTGTACATTCCATTCTACATTCCAATTAATGTTCTCAAACAATCCAAGGCAGAAAGAGTTGTTCTGCCCTTTGTAGAAGTAAGTATTATGACAGGCAGGTTTAACTACCATCGTAAATTAATTCAGAAATAAAGCCAGCAGGTACCAAGTGACATTTGAACATTTAAAGATGTTTACTTGGAAGCAACCTCTGCATGTGATGATCAGTCCGAGGACACGTTTGTCTTTTTTGCTAAGTGTAAGCCGCTCCGAGAGCCTTTTTTGGCTGAGGAGCGGGGTATAAGTATGATAAATAAATAAATAATAAATAAATAATCATGCCTTGAACTTCGTAATGTTGTCATACCAATGGTCCTATTGAAAAGTCTTGCTGTCAACAAGCCCATCCCACCCAGCCCAGCCCTCTTGTAAATTACCTACAGAGCAGAGACAAGCAAAGTTAAGGATTAACAGTTTTGCCAAAGACGTCTGCTTGCGTTCAAACAGACTAGCACAAACACTACAATGGAAGCCAGCTCATATCAAATAAACCTTCTGGAAAATAGGTCCAAGGTCAACTAAAGCACAATCACTCTGTACTATAGAGATAAGCACCGTTGATTCTGCACCCAAACAAGTTATTCTCCAGGCAGGAGCCAACCCAATACCGCCTCCTGCTGCTAAGCGGAACAGTCTTTCTGCCTTCCACTTGCAACAACACCCACTGCCCATGGCTTGGTTGCGTCACCAAACCAGGAAGGCAACATAGCCAACAGGGTCTTTTCAGCCAGTGGCACAGTTCACTCCGCAACAAACATTTTATGGCAAACACTGGTCAGCAAGTAAGTGGGTGTTACTGGATAGCAAGTACGTAGAAAAACAATGTTTAGCTAACCTAGTAGCTTGAGCAGCCCTTTCCAACATAATGCCCTCCAGATGTTTTGGATTCCAACTCCCATCACCCCAAGCCAGGGCAGCCAATAGTCAGGAACGATGGGAGTTGTAGTCCAAACCATCTCGAGGGCACAAAGTTGGGGGAAGGCTGAGCAAAAGCAATAGGAGAGAAATGCGTGTGTCAGGTTATTTTTGTATACTGTTTTTTAGGACGGCCTTCCTTCGATCGTAATGTGCTAAACCACCCCAGTGCGGGTGCGCAAAAAGCAGCCCAGCCCTGGCCTGGAGATACTCTCTAGCAAGGCAGCGAGCTGCGGCGATTGCCTCGGCACCGCGAGACACGTGATTGTCTCCCACGCTCCTTGCGCCCGGGCTCCTCTCTCCTCTACTTACAAGCCCTGCAGGGAAGAGATCCAGTAAGACGACGCCTCCTACCACACGCAGGCCTCGCTTGCCCCCCAAGGACACACACAGCCACGCGCCCACGTAAACCGAGGCAGAGGAGGCGGGGCTGCAGGGATTGTCCTGCCGCCGGCGCTGCCCTTTCGTCCGCTCCCGCAACGAGCAACCCCTGCTCCCGTATGGAGACGGAGCGCCCACCGCCCTTGTCTTGGCCTTCCAAGCCAGCGTCGGAGCTCACCATGCTGAGGTACACGTAGGACGCGTAGAGCTCCAGGTTGATCTGCCGGTTGATGGCGGCTTCGCAGTCCTGGTGGTAGTTCTGGCGCACCTGGGAAGGAGACGAAGCCATGGCAGCACGGGGGCGGCGGTAGTAGTAGTAGTGGTGGTGGTGGTGGTGGTGGTGACGGCGGCGGTGCTACTGAGTGGATGCAGAGACTGGTGGGCCCAAGCGGGGGTGGGTTCCGTCCAATCACTGTTGAAGCAGGAACCTCCTCGGCTGGGTCTCGCTGAGCGTTCTAAACCCGAAAGCTTTACGTAGCATCGTTATATATCCCGAGGCTACGTCACAATCGGAGGGATACAAGCCACGCCCACCATAGCGCGGGAACGGAGGAGGAGGGAATCGGGTTGAGAGGCAGGGAGTCTTGCTCCGCCCCTTAGAGGTTCCCGCCCCTGGAGTAAGCGTGACTGAGTGTTTTCTGCTACTTGTCCATGAGGGGGACGGGAAGGGGGAGTCTGGAGGAGAAGGTTTAAAAGCCGAAAGAAATTGCTGAGTTGCGGTGTCATTTACATTTCAGATGGGAAGGGTTTCTGGAAATAAGGGGGAAACCCGTATTGAGCAAAGGGTTCACTCCAGAATGAGGCAATTCTGACATTCCAATCTTGACAACACAAACACACACAAATAGTGCAATGTAGAGTAAGAAGATAGTTACTGCAAAACATACTATTCTTGGGATTCCATGTAATAAAGTGTAAATTTGTTCTGAAAACCAATGTTTATTGGTTTAGCACTTTCCAGTTATTTGTCTGCATTTTGATGAAAAATTACACATAACACAAAACTTGGTATACAACCAATTGAAATCAGGCCCTAAACATATAACAACATAATCAGAAGTGGGAATGTTACATTACGCAACTTCCAGAACGCCTGCCCAGAGGGTGGAAAAATACTGACAAAGTTGTATCTTCTCAGAGGAGCCAGCAGGATCTAGCACAATGATTCTCAAAGTGGACTGTAGGCCTTCGTATGGATACAGGCAACTTGGTGGTGGCAGTCCAAGCTTATTTCACACATTCTGAGTACCAATCCTTTGCTGCCCTTACGAATCAGTGCATTAAAATATGTTAGGCATTTTGTTCGTTCTAGGAGCAATAGGGGCACCCCAAAACATAAAAATTTAAAAATTCATAAGCTTTGTGCTCCTCTGAGAATTGTTCTTCCATTTTTATTTGTCTCCAAAGGAGAACAACACACATTCACAGAAATGTTTTTATCTTTCTTAACGGGTGTGTTTTACGACCACTACAGAAAACACTTGGATTCCATGAGCAACCTCCAGACATTCTCTGAAATTTTACAGGCACTACAACTATCTTGACTAGCTATCAATTATGACTAATGTTTTCCCTTTGAATTTTATAATTGTTAAATAAATGACTTATTGTTACCAATATTTTGTGGGGTGGTAGGGAGAAGGGGTTGGGGTTCTGCAAGATATCACGGCATTACAGGGGGGTCCTCAACCAAAACAGGGTTGAAAAATGATTTATAGAATTGTTCACTGTGCAAACTTACTGCCCTGCTTGACAGGAAAAAATAACTGCACACAGTGTTCATTGTATATATATAGCAGGCAGCAATCCAAAATGAATGAGCCCCTTCTGTGAGGTCTGGAGACATGCTATGCCCAAGAATTTTTTAAGGTATAAACCTCTAAGAATACATTTACTTCAATGTGCCAGAAAGCACATTTCAAAATCCAGGACACACTGGCAAAGTTGTGAAATTAGTTCCCAAGAAAGGTAGTTTTGTCTGAGCCAAATTGATGCAGTTGGCAGGAAATCTGCAGAATTTGGTATGAATTCAGTACACACACAGTAGAAAAGAAACAGTGAGAAAATGGCATACTTATTCAATAGGTGCCTTGAGGGCTATGAATTCCCTTTGAATCTTGCATTGCCAGGGTTGCCAAAGACTTGCTATTCCAGAATGAAGCAGCCCCATTGAATATAATGGGTGACTTTTAGAAATGAATGAGACTGAGAAGCAAATGATGGAGAAAAAAAAGCAAAACTCAAGCTGCTGGAATTAACTTTATCAACTAGAAAGTTTTTTTCTTGAGGAGGGGGACCTCGTAGGTCCAAAGAGCTTCCCATAGCATTTTTATCAGGGTTATGGAATCTGATCTTTTTTTCCACAGCGATTTTTTTTTTTTGACCGGGGCAGGATTCCTCTCTAGGGAGAATTATCTGATCCTTTTCTTCATTGGGATAGTCTTTTGAAAACGTCTCTGGAACCTGTGTGTTTTAATTCCAGAATTTAAACCCATGTACAATGTAGAAGTAAGTCCTACTCCGTTTAGTGGAGTTTACTCCCTAGCAAGTAATTGCAGTATTAAGCTACAATTCATGCATATGACTGAGCTGCTCATCTTTGAAGTTCTGTCTGATGTTACTATTGTTGGATGGAGATTTTGCCTCTTTTGTATCAAGACTGGAGCTGCAGTGATGTCAAGAAATGACCTCCTTGGGGAGTTGACATCAGAATGGTTGCGAAGTTGTCAGTTTTTATTAAAGAAATGAAAGGTCAGTTTGGCTGAGGGAGGGAGAAAGGGGAAACTCACATAGGGCCTAAGGGTTGTGGCAGACAAAGGACTTGGGAAGTAGGAATTCAATCCAAAGGAGAGACAAACCTCAAGGTGCTGAGTACATTTTTCCCAGTATACTCCAGTAATTACATATTATGTCTGACAGGTTTCAGGCAACATCAAAAATAATATATTTTCAATATAGACGATTCCCCCACCCTCAAAGAAAACCTCTCAAAACAAGTAGGAATTGGCCCCAGCAGATAACAAAGCTAAGGGCTGGCTGGGACATGCTGGGAGCTGTAGGCCTTTTTTCAGTCTAAACATGCATAGGATTGCACCTTAAGAGAGGGGAAGATGGCGGAAGCAACTGCGATAGTGGGACCTCAAAGAAAGAAAGGCAAATAAGAGAGTTTTGAAAAGTGGGGTGGGGGGAGGTCCAAACAACCCCCCCTTGTATGGAGGAGTGCTATATGCATATGTTAATACATATATAGGATCCTTTCGCATATGTGCCAAACGTGCCAGAGATGGGGGAACATGGCAAGTCTGTACAACAGTGACATGGGAATGACTGCCTGGTGCTGCACCATAAATTGTGGCTAGCTCTTGCAGCCAGATTGTCGTCTCATGGCCTCTTTGAATGTGTGAGGGAACAATGTGGCTGTAGGAGCAAGGCACCTATCAGCTATGTCCCCACTGCCATAGCATGCACTAGTCATGCTCCTTTCCAGGCACATGTTTGAGAAGGGGCCCTAAGTGTACACCAACCAATGTAGATATATGAAATCTTGACTGGCTCACAATCCCCCTTCACATGAAGGAGCTCTCCACATGTATACCAGCAGACATACAAGGTCTGCATGGCCATGCATTGGAGGAGACCATTGCCACCAGGTGCAACCACCCTGTTCTCCCCCTCAACACATGAAGGGTGTTCGTGTGAACACCTCTAAAAGGAGATGCCAATAAAGGAACTTTGGAAGCCGGGGTATCGGGTGAGAGAGGCCAGAGACACTATTAAGAATAATATTAAAAGCTAGAGTAAGAGATTGAATTCAACATTGTTATTTGAATTTCCAGTCAAATGTTTGGCTACAATCCTCTTGTATAAATATCAACATTCTAACCACTTACTGAATGGCTGGAGTTAGCAGAGCACTTTATGAGATCTGACTTTAAAGTAAGTTTTGGGAGGGAGACAGCTTTTTAGGTGGTGCCTGACATTTAGTTTTTGTTTAGCACTTTATTTTGAACCTGACATCATGTCACCCAGACAGGATATGAGAGTAGAAGCTCCACTGGGCAAGTGGCTGATGTTTTTAAAAGTGTGTGATTGCAACAGGATATGACCTCATAGAAAGTCTGGAAACTACAGAATGAACTTCAAAGGAACCTTGTGTAACAATGCGGAAAAACTACCTTAAAAGAACATCATAGGATCAAATACTTAAGAAGTTACGGGACCATCAGCAAGGGCTTAAAAAGGCCTTTCAGAACAATAAATCACACTAAAATACTACGTCATGGTAGAGCCAATCAGGGAACTAAACAGGAAGGAACCCAGAATAAATGTAAGACCGGGGTGGGAAGTACAAGAAAGCTACTGCAAGGGAAGCCCAACCGTGTTGGGCAATTCATTTGGGCAATGACTTGTCTTGCATGACAAGCAGGGGTGTTGGTAAGAATGTGTATGTTATTGCCTTGCAATATTTCCTTGACATAGGCCAGGGCTAGGAAAGGCAATGTCTGCCAGAGTCCTTTACTGGGAATAAGAAATCTTTGGTGCTAGTTCAGAAATTCCAGAACCAAGCTACATGTCCAGTTCTGGGCTCCACAATTCAAGAAGGATGCAGACAAGCTGGAGCATGTTCAGAAGAGGGCAACCAGGATGATCAGAGGTCTAGAAACAAAGCCCTATGAAGAGAGACTGAAAGAACTGGGCATGTTTAGCCTGGAGAAGAGAAGATTGAGGGGAGACATGATAGCACTCTTCAAATACTTAAAAGGTTGTCACACAGAGGAGGGCCAGGATCTCTTCTTGATCCTCCCAGAGTGCAGGACACGGAATAACGGGCTCAAGTTAAAGGAAGCCAGATTCCAGCTGGACATCAGGAAAAACTTCCTGACTGTTAGAGCAGTGCGATGGTGGAATCAGTTACCTAGGGAGGTTGTGGGCTCTCCCACACTAGAGGCCTTCAAGAGGCAGCTGGACAAGCATCTGTCAGGGATGCTTTAGGGTGGATTCCTGCATTGAGCAGGGGGTTGGACTCGATGGCCTTGTAGGCCCCTTCCAACTCTGCTATTCTATGATTCTATGATTCTATGTTATGCTAATCACGGAATGTGTAGCTGAGGTTTGTCTCTCCCCCACCACCCTTGTGTGTGTGGCCTTTTTTAGGACTGGGACCATCATGTTCGAGGAAGGGATAACTAAACCTTTCCCCCACCCACCCTCCCTCCAAATTCATTGGCATCAATGGAGGCTGCTTCTTCTTCTTGTTATTATTATTAACCTGCCTCTCCCTCTGGATCGAGGCGGGGAACAACATTAAATATTTATTTATTTATTTAAAACATTTATATCCCGCCCTATATCACTAGGATCTCAGGGCGGTGTACAGATAAAATCATACAATATAAAACAATAAATATACACAGCTAAAAATAAATTAAACCATTAATCAAGTTAAAACCAGTATATAATTTAAAAGCAGTAAAAACAATTAAAACAGTTAAAACAATGTGCAAGCCAGGTGAATTTAATCATTAAAGGCTTTGTTAAATACAACAATACAATACAGAAAACTGGTTAAAAGAGCATACAAAACCAATACAATATTAAAATCACAATCATAACATCTTAAAAGTCATAGGTTTAAAATTCATCTGGGCAGGCCTGCTGGAAGAGATTAGTCTTTATGACTGTCTTAAACTCAGAAAGAGTATTAAGTTGACGACTCTCTTCTGGCAGGCCATTCCACAGTCAGGGGGCAGCAGGAGAGAAGGTCCTCTGGGTAACAGTTGTCAGCCTAGTTTTGGCTGACTAGTAAATTCTCCCCAGAGTCTGCGGAGCAGATTGTAGGGGGGAGGCCATCCCACCCACAGGTAACCTGGACCCAAACCATGCAGGGCATTAAAGGTAATAACTAACACTTTGTACTTTGCCCGGAAACTAATTGGCAGCCAGTGGAGTGGTTTTAATGTTGGTGTAATATGGTCACCCCTAGGTGTGCCAGTGACCAATCTGGCTGCCATATTTTGAACTAGTTGAAGTTTCCGAACTAGCTACAAAGGTAGCTCTATGTACAGCACATTGCGGAAGTCGAGCCTCAAAGTTACCAGCGTGTGCATTAACCCACTCCATGAGGGGTTGCTTGTTGGGGGTGTGTGTGTGGGAATTAGGTTTAACCCTCCCCTCCTGAGCGCTGTAGTCGCAATTCAAATTGGGGCTGCGGGCACTTACACATACTGTGTAGTTTGGCTCCTAGTATAGGAATTACTAAAGACAGGAGACAAGATATACGACAAAGTCTTTCACAGATAAGAAGACATTGTACTCCTAGTTTAACGTATTATGCCAACCATTTATAAAATTTTCACAGACTTGCTTATCAAGAAGGCCATACTTTGTTCTCAAAACCAGGGATGCTGTCAAAAATGCTGGGAAGTTAAATCTCAATGGAAATTTGGGCATGGATGCTGCAAAGACTGACCATGCAATCCTAGGCATGTCTACTCAGAAAGCATTTTATTATGTACAGTGGGACTAAATCTGAAGTAAGTGAATGAAGGGTTGCAGCCTGAGTATTTAATGCCAAAGTAACTGCTAGAGGAGAAATGGGTGCACAGGCCATATAAATATTTGTTATCTTCAAACCATTAAAATGGATTATTTGAGCAATACCATCTGATTTGGTTTTTATAGTGCCTTATTTTGTACTTATAGTTAAATTAAGAGACTATATTTGATTATGATTTTCTATGGGGTTTTTGTCAACTTACATTGTGTTTCAAAATTATTTCTTTGTATTTTGCATTCAAGATTTTTTAAAAATGAAAACTTTGAAACAACAGTACAACAACAAAACATGTTTTGTGCAAATGCAGCATTGGATTTTCAGTCCATTTCTGCATTGTTGGCTCAAAAGACAGTGCCATTCCTATACTGCCCACAGGCAGATGTGAGTCTTCTCTGCCCACACAAGCAATGCTTTGGATTGTTAAAGGCAATTCCAATCTTTGTTCACCACTGAATAAGCACTCATCAGAAACAACCTGCTTTTTTCTCTTTTTAAATCAGCCAATTTGTCTGTTTACAAGGCAGACAAGGTTTCACTCAAGGGGGCTCTCTAGTTGCCCTGTTTACCCCATGGTGGCTGTGTAGTGGCGCTTCATCATTTATACAACACAGCTGCCAACTCGCATCCACCATGGGCTTTTTCGATGTATCTGCGTGCTTAAAAAGTAGCCGACTTACCACGGCTTTTCCCTTTGCTGCAAGGTCACCACCTTCTTTCCACCATCTGTCAGTGGTGACTGTGCTTTGTGTTCAAGCTGGAGGTGTTCCTGGGGCAGACTGAGGCTTAGGATAGGACACGCTAAAGAAAGACAGGGCAGGGGGTGGGCTCAACCAGCCAATGGCCGCCAGAACTGCGGCTTTTCCGCATTCCCTCCTGCAATGAAGATTAATGTTCCCACCCCACAGCTGCAATGCTGCGGGGTTTCGAGGGAACGAGTGGCAAAGGTGGCGGAACCAAGACCCAGTCAAGGATGGTGACTGTTTCTTGAAAACAGGGGTAGACAGAAGGTGGATCTGAATCTTCTTGCAGTGATTTGCAGTGGATCAGCAAATCTGACTTCCAGTTTATAATAAAATCCTCCCACCCCATCATAACTTGTACTGCTGAAATAAAGAAAGGTTGGGGTAAACAGGAGCAGATTTTGTGTGTGCTAAGACTGTGATCTACATTCAGTTTTGGTACTACACTCAGTACAAGTTCCTAGAGACAGAATTGTTTAATTCTAAGCATGTCTTTTGCATCAGGTTCCAACTGGTGGATCTTAGGTTTTTAGTAAATGCGCACGCACGCACGCACATGTGGATCCTGCAAGCCTGACGTTTGCCCACCCCTGCCCTAAAATCTCCCAAGTCACCAAGAGAAGATGCAACAGCTGTGCCAACCTCTTCTTTCTCATCCACCTGCTGTAATAAGTGGTACAATAGTTTGTCTCTCAGCAGGTAGGAGAAGGCGGTGAGCAAAGGAACTGAAGGAGCATCAGCACTGGAGATGCAGTGGCTTCAAATAGTTTCATGGCCATTTTGATAAGGGATATGCATTTTTTTTCCCCATGTTGTGCCTTTGTTTCTCAAGAGTAGAAGCTTCGTTGGCTAGAATGTGTGGGCTGACTCACATTTGATATGGCTGTTAAGAGAAGGCAAGGGATCCACTAGAAAAAAGAGAGAAGAAGCTATTTTTACATGCTATTTGGGTGCCTTACAGAGGGGCAGGCAACCTGTGGCCCTCCAGATATTTGGCTCCAACTCCTATCAGCCTCAGCTAGCATAGCCAATGGTCAGGGATGATGGGAACTGCCGCCCAACATTACCTGGAAGGACACAGGTTTTGCCATTCACTCCGCCGACATATTTCAAGTAATATGTGCACCTCAAAAGGACCAGTCAACTCTGCACAGCAGAGAGAATATTGGTCAGGTTGAACCAGAAGCAGAGAATGGGATGGCCCCCGGGCACTTTGCTGAGGCAGTGCAGAAGCTAAGCACAAGAACTCAGCAAATGAGGGGAAAGTTCTCTGTGTTGAAAAATATGATTACGGAGGGTTTCCACTCACTATAAGCTGTGGTTCAGTCTCCTTACAGATACTGTGCAAACACAAAAGGTAAACAGAGGCCGACTTGTGATGTTTGATGTCTGGGAAACGTGGACTCACCCATCTCTGGAACACTTGGAAGTTATTCAGGGAAAGTTATCAGGAGCTTCTTTTTGCTGATAGATGAGGGGCAAATTAGTGTCTTGCATTTATGTTTGAAAAGAATGCAAACAGCCCGCTCTGTATATGTGTGTCTAGGGCCAGTGTCAAGGATAGGCCTGGTTGGGCACCTGCTGAGGGACCACGCCCCAGTGAGGGATCACCAACATGCGCCCCTTCGGACTTGCTCCTCCATTGCAGCCTGCTCATTCACCTACCTCTCACTCTGGCCCAGACAAGGGTGGTGGTGAGGAAGAAGGGGCAGCAGATGCCGCTGCCTGCCCGATCACTGGCTCTGAAGTTGCCAAGCAAGCAAGTGGTAGCAATGATGAGAAAGAGGAGGAGGAACAGTAGCAATCGCAGCTTGTGAAAATGGAGGTGAGAAGTTAGACTCACGGAGGGCCCCCATTGTGGATGCTTTGCCCAAGAGCCCTAAAAAATATGGAGCCAGCACAGTGTCTGCATATGTGTGTACAGAGAGAGGTGGGGGTAGTTATGCAGAGGGAAGCAAGTAGAGAGGATGAGTTTCTCTTTCCTTCCCTCCTTCAGACGACCTGACAAAAATTGAAGCAGCTATTTGCATTTAGAGGAAATCCTCCACTGGTTCCAAACACAAGAGGTATTTAGCCTTATGTCTAGCTGAGTCTATCAACAGTTCAAAATGACAAGAGGAAAAAACAGCATGGAGTCTTTCTATTAAATCGATCTAAGCCTTTCCCCTGTCTCTCTTTTATTTTCCCTCATAGAGAAACGCCTAACTCAAGTTCGCTTGCCATCATTCCCTGGATTACTGGAAGTATGGTACTTCAGAAGGCAAATTAATGCCAGGGATTTCATCAACACCAATTTGGGAACACCCAGACTTTGACATAAAAGGGAAAGAGATAGGTAAAAATAAGCTGAAAGAAATAGGATTGATCCAAATGAGAAACTTTTATGAACAGCAGCAGCCTATGACCGTCATCACACAGGCGGGGGGGGGGGGGGGAATCGTGTTTCCTTACTGTTGCTTCTCCGCCCCCGCTTTTGTCCTTCATTACTTCCTCTTTCTTTCCAGAGGGGAAAGAGGAAGTAAACAAAGACCACTTGGCCCATTCAGAGGCTGTTTTTATCATGCAGCTTTTCCTGCACACAGCAGGAAATCACACCACCATATCCCCCCTTTTTTAAATGGATTAAATGGGGTCTATTTTGCTACAGAAAGCTGACACAGAAGTTAAGAGTACATAGAGGAATAAAGAAAACAGATACTTTTAAGAAGGACTGGTAAAAATATATAGACTATATGGAAAAAGAATTGAACAGAATAACTTTTGCAGAAGCTTACAGAAATTTGTGGGACTCATGAAAAGAAGATTATAAATTAATGAAATAGGAAAAATTAATATACCACCCTGGAATAGAATCAGAAAATAAAAGATGTAAGAAGACATTTTTTGAAATTGACCAAGCTTGGGGAGGGATTGTGAATTAGTACTAATGTGTTTTGTTTTCTGTATTTTTTGAAAACTCAATCATCATCATCATCATTATTCCCTGGACCCCCAAACCTAAGCATACAGTGGGCATTCTAAATTACTTCACATTCTGGGAACACTGGTTAGTCTTGTCAAGTAATGAGAGAAAAGCCAGGATGTTGCAAGTAATGGAGGGGGGATTTTTAAGAAGTTAAACAAAATGGATCAGAACAGCTGAACAACTAGAGATTAGCAGCTGTTTAGGAAAAGCACACATCGGACATAAAGGGTGCTGTGTTTTTCCTGTACAAAACCTGCTGTTCTTTTCCTGGGTTTTTTAGGATGTTCAGTACCGGACACATTCTCAAGTCCACAAGCAGGCAATATCTTTGTTAGGACCAATGCAACATGCACAAAGGTATTGCCTGTGATATTTCTTTTCCTTATGAATCAACACAGCTTACCAACCATCCCAGGTTGAGTCCAGATAACAGAACCACAAAGTCCCCAATTTGGGCAAGGTTCCACCCTATCTATGAACTCCATCTCTTACAAGCAAAACCTAGAGTCTTTAGACACTTTTTAAAATATATTGTGGCATAAGATGTCATGGGCTATAGCAGGGTAGGCAACCCAGTGTCTTCCTGATGTTTTGGACTACAACTCCCATAAGCTCCAGATAGCATGGGCAAAGGCCAGGGATTATGGGGTTTGTAGCATTTGGAAGGCACCAGGTTGCGTAACCCTGGCTAGGTTTTGAGCAAAGCCAATCTTCTCAACATAAATTTTTACAGCAGGACCATTTTTGGTTTTAGCTATTGCTCATAAAAAAAGGTTGTTGACAATCCTTTGTGGAAAAAGTGAGAAGAGAAGGGACACCATTGCTCCTCATTTAAACATAAAAAGTGCCTGCTAAATCCAAGTGGTGTGGTTTAACTTTTTGTGCAGAATTTGAAAACATCTCAGTTCAGTCTTCTAATGAGTGCAGGCAATTTTTTAGGCACTGTGCATATTGATTGCTTACAGAATAGATGATAGGTATCTATTATTAAATAGAGCATTTGAGTATGGTTTCCTATTCATTCTTGAGTTAGGGGTTCTTAATTGAAACAGTCCATGTTTTACACTCCCATACAAACTTGGTTGTGAAATGTTTCAGCTGTTAAGCTGGGTCATCTCATCACAACAACACAACATTCTACCAAAATTTGCTTCTCATGAGCTAAGGATGAATCTTGATTCATCATTTCAAAAACACTGTTCCACATACTATTCATTATTCTATAACTGGAATGATTGCACTCCCCACCATGCAAACTTCCTACTCAGAGAACTCTTCTCACCTCTATCCATTTACTGAGAAAACCACTCTGCATTTTCCATAGACACCGTGTCTGCACACACATTACAGAGAGTTTGGCAGTATATTCTAAGGTGGAAACTTCAACTAGTGCAAAATTCACCAGAATATTTGTGGGGGCTTAGCAGTTGATAATAGAACATCAATTTTGCATCAGAGACATTGGCTACCCATCTGTTTCCAGACGCAAATTAAAGTGCTCTGAATGGTATGGAACCAGGATATTTGAAGGACTGTTTACATGCATAGGACTTTCCCCAGCCCTAAGACCAGCCTCAGATGTCCTCTTCTCTGGCCCACAGCTCAGGTTGATGGGTACTAAGGGCAGAGCATTTTATATGGTAGCCCCACTCTGGTGGAATTCCTTCCCTCAAGAACTCTGCTTGGACCCCTCCCTTGTAACCCTAAGCTGTCCCTGAATACCTAGTGTGGCTAGGTATCCTCTTTTTCAGAGGACAGTCCTCTATTAAAAGGGCTGCCAGAGGAATGTTCTCTATTTTGAAGGATCCTGTAATTGAAGGGTTGTCCAGTCCAAGCCCAGTGTTAGGAACCATCAGAAGAAAGAGCTGGGTCCTGAGATTGCCCATCAACAGAACCTGGACAGCAGACTGAACCAAGCACACAAGTCACTTGGTCACAGTTTTTCACATTCTGGTGAGAAGTACCTTATTTGCATTTAAATTAAAATAATTATTTCTAAATCTGTATGTATACATATAAATTGGCATATGCAAATTTTATGTTCTTGGTGTCCCTTTTTTTCTGGCGATTCCTAAGTGGCTGCCCTACAGTATCCAACAAGGCCTCTCTGCCTCCACTGGTTGTGTTGCGCTCACGGGAGCCATGGCCTGCGCAATGGGACTTTTGCAGTTCTCAAAATAACCCCAGGGCAGGTCAGCAGAGCTCCCTTCCTCAAGCTCCGCTGACCTGCCCTATTCTGGAAATGAATGTAGTTTTTAGAACAGGAAAAGCCCTTTGAGCAAGTGGTGGGTCCTGCAAGCACATGGGCACAATAGCATACTATGCATAATCTGATGTTGTTTTACTATGTTTGTTCAGTTGTTTTCTTTTTAATACTTTTATTCTTAGCCACCTTGTTAGGGCTTGCCTTAAAAACCCAGGGTAGAAATATATCAAATAAATAAAGTGTACCTGTCCTCCCAGTGCTCAGGCCACTAGTCAAGCCTGTTTGAAATCCACTAATCTTTTCAGGAGACCACATTATTCCATCTTTAGGCGTATATCCTTAAAGATGTGTAGTATTTCTGGTTTTTGCAGGATATGATAGAAACTCAAAATAAACATGGCATACCTGGCCAAGCTTCTGAGAAAGGACACCAGGCTACTTATGCATTGCTTAACATGTCAGTATATATCACAGACCTTCATTTCTATCAGGAGGTAGTCATTCACTGCATTATTGAGCTGACAGACCTAATTACTGTCTTGCTTGGTCACTAAGGCTGGTAAGCATTAATGCTCTGGCCCTGCCTCGAGTGAAATGTGCACAGAAGCAATTACTTAACCTCTGTAATTATCATCATCGCTAAGAAACAGAACCACAGGAGAGTTCAAGCAGCAGCACTGTTTAGAAAGCTGCTGCTTGCTGAAGAAAATACAACCCATTCTTAAGAACATAAGAAGAGCCATGATGGATCAGACCAAGGGTCTATCTAGTCCAGCATTCTGTTCACACAGTGGCCAACCAACTGCCCATGGGAAACCCACAAGCAGGACATGAATGCAACATGTTCCCCTCTTTACATCACTCCATTGTGAAAATCTACCATTTCCCTGCTTTCTTATTCCATGACTGCTAAGTTTGCTCAAGAATCTTTGGTGAGGGACTTTGTAAAACTTTTGGAAGTCCAAGTAAACTATGTCCACTGGATCACCCCGGTCCACATGTTTATTGACACGTTCAAAGATTAGTGAGACACAACTTGCCTTTGTGGAAGCCATGTTGATTCTTTTTCAGCAGGGCTTGTCCTTCTATATGCTTACTAATTTTGTCTTTAATAATGCTTTCAACCAATTTATCCAGAACCAGACATTAAGCTAAACAGCCTGTAATTTCCTGCATCCTCCCTAGATCTTTAAAAAAAATAGTGTTACATTGGTCATTCTTTAGTCTTCTTGTATGATCTTAGGGACATATTACTTATTTTTGTTAGAAGATCAGTAATTTAATATTTGTGTCCTTGAAGGTCTCTGTGCCTGGTGATTTATTCACTTTCAACTTGTCAATACGCTTGAGAACTTCATCTTTTCACGACTATTTATTTCTGTTCCTCAGACTCCCTTCATGAAAACATCTATTCAGACTTAGGTATCTGTCATACATTTTCTGTAGTGAAGACAGATGAGAAGAATTCATTCAGCTTCTCTGTAATCTCCTTATTCTCCTTTAGTACTCCTTTATCATCCAATGGTCCAATTGCCTCCCTTGCTGGTTTCCTGCTTCTGATATATTTAAAAAAATCTTTATTGTTGGCCTTGATGTCATTAGTGATATGCTCTTGAATATGCTTCTTCACACACACCTACGTGAGCTGGGAATTATGGTATTGCAGTCCGACACATATGGAGGGCACCAGGTTGGGGGAAAGGTGCTGCAGAATGATTAAAATCTTGTGACCATGCACATGTTACCAAAGGGCCCTTTGTTTTCAGGAAACTAGCATACAGGATGCTTTGCATATCCTTTCATAGCAACTCCAAGGGAAGAGGGGACAGAGTCTTTCCCCCTTTACTGCCACAAGGACATCAAAAAAGCCAACATGGCAGTGTGGATAAAATGGTGGACTTGAACAAATTAAATAGAAGTCAGAGTAGGATTTCTTTCAGTATCACTAAGCCTGATATTTCATAAGGAAGACTGTCATTACTTATAGATGAATTTTGCTTAGGTGTCTTGAAACTCTAGCAGACTTACTAAAACCTGACTGCCCCCACCGGTATTTGCTACATTTCCATATAGAGAAGCCTAGTCAAGGGCTCAAGTGAAGAAAGGAAGATAAAGATTTAGTAATGAGTACAAAGGTGGGAAGTGGGACTCAGCCCAGGTGATTACAACTCATGATTATTTCAATCACAACAGGAGAGCACACCTTAGTTGTTTACCAGAAATGGTGTAAGTGGTAAAATAACAAAGAAACACAGTCCATCAGCCTTGACCCAACCTCTGCAGTGTTAATTCAGATTAAGTGGAAATTACCTTTGAGCCTCTGTGGCTCAATTTATGCAAACAAAAAACAAATGAACAATGAAGTTGATGACGTTACAGGCGACTCATGGCATTAACAGGCCACCCCGTACAAAATATACATTTCTAATTCGCTTGCCAAAACACCCTCATTACCAAATCAACTTCCTTTCATTGAGACTGATTCACCTTTTCCTTCCTTCTGGCTCTGTCATAAGTCATGTCCAAATTTGAGCTGACAGGGCAAGATACTTCTGACACAAGATACACTTGTGAGCCTGATCACAAGAAATTATCATAAGGATGTGTGGGTTGTTGCTCCAAGTCCACTGGGATGATCATTTTCACACATGGACAATTGTCTATATCCATTTGCTGATGGGAAAGGTAGCAAACCAGGAAGCTAGGAAAAACAAGAGATTGTTTCTACTTTGGGTCAAAACCTCCTAGGCCCCAAACACCAACAATCTGATCTAGGAGAGCATTGTGCGTGCACACTCACACACCTGCCCATATCTCTGCCAGCAAATGGTGGCTCACAGGCACTAGCCCTAGAGGGGTCAGGGAAGGTGGGTTGACAAGATGAGTCTCTGCCAGGCACCAACCATGACCTGAATTCTGGTGGTATGGTAGCCCTTTGGCTTCTCTTGACCACTTGCTCTGCAAAAGGCATCAGGCAAGAAGAAAGAGGAGAGGTAGAAAGGGCTTCTTCCTCTCCTCCGCCGTTTTTGTAGGTCCCCACTTTTATCTATTTTCACATTTCTGTGGACCCAATTGGCTTCAGAACTCTAGAGATGTGTGCATGACGGAAGATATTTGACACAACTAATTCTATAAATTATTCCTATGTACAAAACTACATAAACTTATGAGAATGGAGTTATTCACTCCAAAGCAGGGCAGTACTGTGGTATTATTTTGGCTTCAGACACTCTTTTATTAAGGTTTGCCTACCTGAATCAGGTAGGAAAAATAACAGAGCCTTTGAAGGTTGTAAATTACAGGCAGGTTCATATAGGAAGAGAATCAGGCAACTGTGAGTGTATTATAGCCCTTTGGGAACTGTGTGCTTGGACTAGAAGGATAAGAGTTATAATATAGGGCTATAATACTACTGTACACACAAGATGGCAGGAGATCTGTAATCAGATTAATTTTTAACCACAAGCAGAGCAGTTGTGCCTATAGGAGGTAAGAAAGAATGGCTCGTTCAGAAGACATCTTAAATCACGGCTTTAACCATGTTGAATAAGGCTTTTTGCCTCATTCGCTATGGTTAAAGCCGTGGTTTAAGTTGTCTTCTGAACAGGGCTAATCTGACTGGGATTTTGGTGTCTTCCCCATTTTACCATGCTAAATTCTCCCCACTTCCCTGCAAAATGCTGTGGGACTCACAAGGTACCAAAATATTTCAGCCTGGCAATACTTCCTTCAATCCTCTAAGCAAGAAGACACTTTACATCATCCTCGCCAATTTGTTTACTTGCCCAGTCAGGCCAAACTATTGTTGGTTAATGAGGTAATGTTTTTCAGTTGCTCCCCCCGCCCCTCTCATTAGCTTGGTAGAGCATCTGTACTTGCGCACAGCAAGCAGACTCCAATTATAACAGCCTGATAAAACCAGATGGCATCATGCGAGTAAAGAGAACCAGCAATATTTCAGATTACAGCTATTACATTGTCTTCCATTTGTATAGACCGATCAGATTCACAGTATACCAAAATATGTGAAGCAAAATTGTCCTAGTGGTTGTTGTTTTTAAAGAGACCAGGACACTTTCAGCATTTAAACCTTTATTGCACAATATATAAAACATTAAAATGGTTTACAGATGCATCTTACACAGATCTGAAAGACCAAAAAACAGGTGACATCAATGACAGGCTCAGTATTTTTTCATGCTGTTGGATGCACGCAACGCTGTTTTGGTACCAGGTTGAGGTGGGGACTGCCAGACGGCTGAACTTGTGCGCTTGAAATACCTTGGTTTACTTTTGTAGAAGATATCCTCTAGCTTAGGGCTCAGTATTATTCCAAATAACCTGGTGATGTCTGGAGGGTTGTAGTACTGGTATGTGACAGCTTCGTTAAGCTGAAGCCCTGAGGAAACAACCGTTAACAAATGTGAGTAATCCTTCAAGCAGCAACACATCTCCATTTGAAACTCTTCCATGTAGGAAAGAATGTGAAGCCCAATCTAAGAGCGGGCTTCCGTCAGAAATGTATTCAGTGATGGCATTTAGCGTATCTAGGCATGGCCCTGCCTATATTATCCCAGCTGTAATCATCACATGGGCTCCACCATGAAAGCATATAAGAATTTCCCAACAGGTGAAAACTTACTCCAGTGTAAAAGGCACAGAAATTAAAGCAAATTTGCCAGACGACACACAAAACAGAGGGGGTCTGTAAAGCAAAATAAATAGGGGCTCTGCAGTTGCCTGCTCTGGTTTCATTTTGACTATCAGCCTAGGCTCCTTGGTGAATTCATTTATACTCTTGGAGACAACAATGAAATATACACTAACTCCATAAGACTTCAGCTCATGCAAGGCCAGAACCATCATCCTGTACTGCAGTGTAACTGAAGCTCTAGGCATTTGCAGCTTAGATATTAGGAAGCCCCATCAACACTAAGAAGTCTGAGGGAACCTTCACAGCTTCAAGGAAGATCCCTATAATTTCAGAGATACAATTTTTCAGACTCACACGTACCATTGGCCCATGAAGGGATGGGTTTGCGGGGCTGGCTTTCATCATCAGTGGAGTCATCACTATTCAAATCCATTCCATAGTCATTGGGATTGACTTTGAGGGATGTGGCATCTTTCAGATCTTGGGAGCTCGCTTGGTTGGAGCTGCCAAGAGGAGATTTCTGAAATACAGGCAACATTGAATGCAACAATGGCTCTCCGTTGGAACACAGTTTTCATTTCCAGAGTTCATACCTGTTTAAACATTTAAACCAAGCACCAAAAACCTACACTGTGGTTATGCACTCCAGGATCATTTCTGACCATAGAACTCTTCTGATTCCCATACCAGAAGTATTTAATATGGAAGACAGATGCTCAAGCAAGCTTGACATTCATGGCCAGTAATATACAATCACTACAGAAAACCGCAGTCTGAAAAATAAATAGTTGCAAAGAGACAGGTGACTGAGTCACAAAACCCAAATGAATCAGCTATGCAAGTTCCTGAAATTAAACTGAGGGGGTTGGAGTTGGTAGAGGCAGCTTTTCTACATGAATAGACCTTCTGGGAGAGGCTACTTCAACAACGAGTAAATGACTACATACTGCAAAAGCAGCCAATGGCATTGTGTACCAAAACCAAGCTTGTTCCAACATGCTGACACTTAAAGATACTATGAAGTATAGGACTTCAGAGACACATGAGAACATTGTTATATATAGTGTTCACTTGTACACATTGCATCCTAACTTGCTGAAATGAATGCATCAAGGTCTCCCTAGGACATTGCTGAACTGTGCATTTCCTACCAACTAGTAATCAATCCTTTTTCTGCCTGTGAACAGGTATTTCTCTCTCGAGCTAGCAATCATAGATTGCATTTGCACAATCCCTGCATGTGCTGGTCACAAGCTGCCTAGTTAGCATAATTACCTTCACTGGGCAAAGTTTCTCTTTATGTCTGAACCTGGCAAGCGTGGGTGGCTTGGATGGTTTACAAACTACCCTGAAACCCATAGGTTGTTCTAGGGTTTCAGGGTAGTTTGTAAGCCACCCCAGTTGGGTTCGGACATCACGTCAACCTGCAGCCAGTGAGGGTAATTATGCTAATTAGACGGCTCATGACCAGCATGGCTTATTTTTCCTCCATGATCATGCAAACCCGCCCATAAACTTGAAAAGTGTCATGGAAGGCTATACAGGCCTAAGACCCTGTTTTCACTAATCAAACTGTAACTGATGTCAGATGTTGGCCTTTCATTGGTTATAGTAGTAAGTTAGATGTATAGACCTGCCCAAAATGTCATCTGGCTTTTAAATCTAGAACAAGCTGTAGAACACAGACAGGCAGATTCTAATTATGGAGTTCTTAAGTAGCTGCCCTGCACTTTACATGTTGCAAGCATTCAGGAAGTAGTTAAAAAAAGCACTCTAAAAAAAATCAAGTTCAAGAAACCAGCAGAAGGATGCAAGTTTGAATAGACATGTTTACTGGAGATCACAGAATGCAGTCTTGTGGCACCTTGAAGACTTAACAAATTTATTATGGCACTGGGTTTTGTGGAATACAGTCCATGGAAGTACCTCTCATTTGAGGTACTACCTGTGATAGTGCAACAGCCATGGAGGAGCTGCCCTCTGCCAGCATCCCAGGGTCTCCCTTTAACACAGCAGGACTGAGCTTCAACCATCATATTCGTATGCCCTCTTGTGATCACTCACCAGTACTGCCACACATTTTGAACTCATGACTGCTTACAGTGCAAACTGTAGGAGGTTCCGCCCACAATGCATTCAGATAAGTAATTCCTACCCTCTTGGATGCGTTGTCTCCTTCCAACAGGAAGAATGTGTGCAGCCTCAGGAAGTGCTTAATGAAGCAACCGGGTCAACAGAATTCACCCAAGAATCTATACCAGGGGTTGCCAAACAGAGAGGGGCTAGAGGGCATCTTGGGGAGGGGGGAATGAATAAAACAGAAGGACTCGTTTGTGAGGCATTCACCATCCGGCACTAGGCCCCTCAGAGCAGTCTGCCCTTGGTCTGCATTAATCCCAATATGTGGCCATTGGCATTTTGAGGGAGTATGGATACTCAACGCTTCAAGCGCCCACACCAGGGATGCAGAACCACTTTCTGCTCGGGGGCCGCATTCCATTCTGGAGAAGCTCTTGGGGGTCCGCATTCCAGTGGGAGGGGCCGAAGGCAAAGGGGGCGGGACCAAAGGTACAAGGGGAGGGGCATTTTATATATATATATATATATATATATATATATATATATATATATATATATATATATAAGCCTACTGCTTATATATATAAGCCATATATATAAGCATACTGCCTCTTTAAGGTCTCACTGCCAGTAACTGAGCCTTAGGAAAGGCTTTTTAGCCTTTTAAAGTGTGTGCATTGGGGAGACTCCACGGGAAAGCTGGGAAACCACCAAATGTTTGGTAGTTGGGGTGGGGGGAGGCAAGGGGCCCTCTGGAGCTTTCCTAGGAGGGCTGGATTTGGCCCCTAGGCCTGAGGCTCTGCACCCCTTGTCCATACCATAGCTGACAGGTGTGGGGAACCCTAGAAGCATAACCACTGCTCTGAAAGCACCACCCCACATGCCTGAGTCCTATTTTGGCAAACGAAGGGAAGGGCTAGACGGCAGGTGGCTGGACTGTGCTGACCCACTGGGAGCAGAGAAGGAGAACCCAGTTGAATGTAAAAGTGAAGTGTAGACATTTGAGTTACACGAAGTGTAGATACCAGTAGAGACTGAGTCGCTTTCCTATTCTATTCAGAGTCTGAAAATCTGACCTCAGGCCTTAATAATCTGACAAAGGGCGCAGCCCTATGCATGTTTAGACAGAAAAAACAGTTCTATATGCTGGAGAATGCTGAGAACTGTATGATTCGTTTCTGCCTAAACATGCATAGGATTGTGCCCTACGTTCTCATCTTACGGGGGAAGCCTGCAAACAACCATCACTCACCTGAGCAGTTATATTCAGCCATTTGCTGGCAGCAGGAACGGCGTCCACCTGTGCAGTTTTCTTTTCCTTCTGTGGCTGTTCTAGGTGTGTAGGGTTCTGTTCCTCCTGTTAGCAAGACCAGATTTTGGCTGATCACTCTACAAAGATCTTTCATTCTACCCAGCTTGCATTGCCATTTAGCAGGAAAGTCCCTTCACTCAAAGGCAACAACTCCATTAATGTGTTGAGTTTTCAGATCTTTTCCTGCCTGTTCTGATACCCAGCTGAAGAAATGCACAGAGACAATAATCCAACATTAATCTCATACTTCTGCCATCATAATTGTCGTTTGTGTGCTAAGAAGGTATAATTGTGACCACTGCCTTTCTCATGGCTACTTTCCTTTCCCTGAAGGACAAAGACAGTTCCTTTGAAGAATGTATAAAGGAAGAAAACATACAAACTTGCAGTTTTGAGTAGGTAATGAACCCATCTTGATTCAGTACGGTGGGAACAAGATCTTACGGACAAATGTACAATTAACAACTCCCTGCCCACCCCCCATTAAAAATCCAGGATAGTGCCTGACAAGCAAAAACCCCATTTGTGCATTTCCTGTGAATAGTACAGGGGCTAAGCACACGCCTTGCATTTTGAAAATGCAGCAGCTAAAATGAGAAGAATTTGGTTAAGCAATTGCCAGCAAATATGTCCTCCTCCACTTCAATTCTTGGCTTTCCAGTGCCTTATCACACCTTCAGATTTTCCTCCTCTTCTGTAACAACTGCCAACTCCAGAGGTTTCATCAGTCTCTCTTTATCTTGCTGTCCATGGTACCTAAAAAAAGAAAGACGAGCCAAGGAACACACACAGCAAAATTCTGTGCATATTTACGAGGAAATCCCACTGTGTTCAATGCAGTTACTTGCTAGGAACCATGTTTAGGATGACAGCTTTCCCTAACATCAACATAATGCAGAAACTATCCATGATTTGAGAGTTGGTCATTTGACTCACAATTTCCAGTTTTGGAAGCTGGCCATTTGCACACACACCCGCCTCACAATCCCCCAGCCTCTGGCCTGCTTAGGCATCATTTAGGCATCAGGCTCACCCATCCTCGCAACTGAGGAAGCAAAGTCCTCACCCTTTCCCCTGGTGTGCACTATTGTGCTCTAACATTTTCTTAATTTCCCCAACTGTCTTCCATCTTTCTGGGAGCTCTTGAACTTTTGACTCTTCTTCCTGAAACAAAATGCAAGAATCAATACCCTCCATAAAAATGAAGAAAATATGGGGAAATGCCAAGCGTTTGCAGTGCAGCAACAATGAAGGCCTAATATGGCAGACTTAACTACTCTTTATGTACACAGTCACAGCCAGGTGTCCCAGATGTGTGTATAATGCCCACATGTTGTGTGTTTGCTGCTCCATTGGTGCACTGAAGATCAAAGCAAGCAAGAAGTTGATCACCAATGACAACTACATTTTAAACAATTTTTGAAGGAAGTTATTTCAACAGATGCCTACGGAACTCCTGAAGGGGAGATATGGTGACTGTCCCGTAAGTGAGCGTTTCTGCATATGCGGAGCAGGCCAAGTTGAGGACTTGGCTCATTATGTTCTTCACTGCCACTTTTATAAATCACCACAGACCAAATTCATCCTCCCCTTTCTAAACTTCCTTGAAGGCCACAAGGAAGCGTTCAAAATCAGGTGGTTGCTGGCAGATACGGACAACTTTGTAAGCTACAGGGTGGCCCTATTTGCCCTAGCAGCATTAAAGTCAAGGAGAGCTTTTGTGGCGGGTCTGGATTCTGACCTTGGGTAAGGCAGATAATAACACAAAGAGTATGGCATTGATTCAAGATAACGTGTTTTATTGCTGTTCTATTTTGCTTAATGTGTTAACTTGTTTTACTGTTTCAACGGTTTTAATCAGATTAATGTTTTAATGTTTTATGATGTTGTGATGGCCATTGGCTACAAACAATAAAGAGATGATCTGATCTGATATAAACGAGAGGCTTTGTTGTACCAAAAAGGGTTAATAAAGGAACAACTGTAATGTTTTAGAAACAGATGGAGCAGTGGGTTCAGACAATATTTTTCAGATCTCACCATTATGGACAGTGAAATCAGGAGTGTGCTTCCTCCACTCCTCAAGACACACAGTAGATTATGCCTGAACTGGGAGATTCCACATTTATTTGCTCTGTGAACATGTGGAAATGGTGGCTTCACGCATATTAGAAAATTACATGCAAAGTCATTTGAGTGGATTAAAAAACAACCTACCCTGTTTGCACAAAATGGGGGACTCCATGCTGCCTCCCACCTGCTCGCCACTTATGCTTTGTATCTGGGTTTACAAAACCACCCAAAGTTTTAACTCAACGACAAGCCATCTATTTATTTATTTATTGCATTTTTATACCGCCCAATAGCCAAAGCTCCCTGGGCGGTTCACAAAAATAGGTCAAACCCTGGGTTGTTTCTCCCTCAACAATCCAGTGTTCTAGGTTCACACATCACAGAGCACAACCATGGAATGGCGCATTCCTGGGTTGTTTCATAAACTGGATTCAACGTGAAGGTGGAGAGCGGGCCATAAGTTGTCATTATGTGCGAAACGGATAATTCTCACCAACTTGAGTCCTTGTCTTTATGCCATCCCCTTTGAAAACTCTTTGTTATGGCCTTGTTAATGCAAAGGAAGAACCTATTCAAACAGCAATTCAAACGTAGCTCATATTCCTAAGGAGATCTACTTCAGCCAATAGCAAATGTGGTTTTAGAATTACAATCAAAAGTTGCTTAGGAGGTTGATTATTTCCCATCCACAGTATGTAGAGCCCTCCTCCCCTGACCCCAAAATTCCATTTTGTGCTGTACATCCTTTTACTTGAAATTAAATATAGTGCTTACCATCTGCAGCAGTTTCTGTTTTCGGGCTTCTGTTTCCCCCATTTTCTTAATAGACATTTTTTTCTTGGTCTTTTCCTCGGTCATTTTCTCTTCTCGCACCTGTCCAAAAGATCTTTTAGAATCTTACTTGTCCTATTCCAGGCCTCAATCCAGGAAGCCTTACTGCATAACAATTCACAAGGTTAGAGACTTGGTGTGGGTGGGGAGAAGAAAAGTAAATTTTGTAAGTAAATAAAATAATCCCCCGGCTGGCAGCTACTGTGTCCCACAAGATGCTTTGAGAGCGTGCTTCCTCCTCTCCTACTGCTATCCTGTGGCTTTCTGATGAACACCAGGTCTTTCTCATTTCCCTGCCCCCCTTTTTATTCTAAATGAAATGGAAGGGGTGGGCAAGAAGGAGAGAGGGATTTAAATGTGCTGATGAAATCGTTATGTTTTATAAATTTCAGATTTAACCCTGACCACTTTGCACCTCACAATGCCTCTTAGAAAGGACTTTTGTTAATTCTTCCAGTGAAAGGAGTTGCTCTCCCTTCATGAGTCTGCCGCTCACATTTCAGCACCATCTTTTGGCCAACTGTTTCCCCTCTATTTCAGTATCAGGAAGATATGCAGGAATTTGTAATCACCTGTCCTGAGTCTCTGAAAAGAGCAAAGACATCTCCGGCGAGGAATAACGGCGCAGAGGCTCAAGTCCCAGTGGCATCAGAGTCACTGTACACAAGGTCAACAAAACTAAGTGCTGAACATCTGGCAGTGTTCAATAGCTCAGGTTAAGGCAGGGGAGAGTGCGGCCCTCCAGATGTTGGTGGACTGCAGCTTCTATCAGCCCTAGCCACCAAAGCCAATGGTAAGGGATAATGGGAGTTGAAGTCCAACAAGACCTAGAGGACTCCATGTTCCTATCCCTGGGTTAGAGTAAAGGTAGGGCAACTGGTGCTCATGGCCTGAATCCAACTCCCTGTAAGGGTACCATCTCCGCTTCCCCAGTTGTTGATGCCCTTTCAGAAGGCACAAATGGGGCGGTGGGGGAGAGAAAGAGACAGCCAAAAGGCAAGAGGGCGCTCCCATCATGGCATGTTACTACCTTTTCCTTCCCTCCAGAGAAGAGGAATCCTCCTTTCATCAGCACATTTAAATCCCTCTCTCCTTCTTGCCCACCCCTTCCATTTCATTTAGAATGAAAAGGGGGGCAGGGAGATGAGAAAGACCTGGTGCTCATCAGAAAGCCACAGGATGGCAGTAGGAGAGGAGGAAGCATGCTCCCAAAGCATCTTGTGGGACACAGTAGCTGCCAGCCGGGGGATTATTTTATTTACCTACAAAATTTGTATACTGCTCCATATCTGAAACCGATTCCAGAGCATTAAACATAACCAAACAGTAAAAGATACAAAAATTAAAAACAGAATGCCAATAAAACTGGCTGTCAGCCAAGGAATGCTTCCTGGAATAGAGCTGTTTTCAAGAGATGCTGGAAGCAACACAGTGTTGGCGCCTGCCTGACCGCCAGAGGCAGGGAGTTCCAAAGCAAGGGGGCCACCACACTGAAGGCTCTTCTCCTGGTGCCATAGGGCCATGTGCAACCACCAGGAGTATGTTCTCTGATGACCTCAGTGTTTGTACGGGCAGGTTGGTAAGGCAGAAGGTGCTTTCTCAGATATCCTGGTCCGAAGGTGTTTAGGGCTTTGTATAGTAGTACCAAAATCTTAAACCTGGCCCAGTACCGAATAGGCAGCCAGTGCAGTTCCCTCAGCAAAGGTGTTGCACGCCGAAACGGGGCATTAGACAAGCACTTCTGCTTGCACAAGGCATTTCTGCTAAACTGTTCCTATTTTTCCTGCAGCCTCCCATGCCACATCTCCCAAAGCCACTCCTGAGGATTGGACGGACCGTGTGGAATGGCTTTAGAGGACGCGAGGGGGCTGTAGTGGAGGGTGAGCCAGGAAATCTCAGTTGTGAGCATGGAGTTCCTCACGATCTTTCTGGGTCAAACCCACCTCCCCAAACCCCATGGTTTGACGGGAGCTGCGGGATTTGTAGTTTATGTCATCAAAGGAAACACCACAAAGGAAAAGCCACATATTCCATACCAATCGGAATCTGTGTTCTGGCCATTATCATCAAAAAAGTTATGTTGCCAAGCCAAGCTAGGGAAGGGGGCCATTTCCTACCTTCTCACTCCTTTCCTCAAGTTGGGAGAACTTCTGTCCTATTCTCTTCTTCTTTTCTTCCTCCATCTGCTCCACGCGTTCTCGAGCTTGCAGTGCCTTTCTTAGACGCTCTTCACGCTTTCTGTGGATATACAGATACTGCTTAGCTTATATAGAACAGAACGTACTTTCACAGCTAGCAAGAGTTTACACTGACAGCCCTGCCATATTTCTGTTCTTTCAGTGCCAACAGAAGCTGCATCAGCCTACAACATTATAGCTAAGCCAAATTCTTCACACAGTAACCCCAGTCTGGATGCATCCACCAACAGCTACTTGCAGTTTTATCTCTTCCAGTCGTCGTCTCTTTTCTTCCTCCACTTTCTGCTTCCTTTGCTGTTCTGCTTCTTGCTTTTTCCTCAGACTCTCCAAACGCTGCCGCTCTTTTTCCTAAGGTGTATAGAAAGTTTAGGATGTTCTCTAAATTGTCACAACAATTTGCTGCCCCAATAGCCGCAACAACTTATGTTTTCGCCAGCCTCGTTGCCAAGAGTTAAAGGCAGACTAGGAGCTTCTCTACATTTTAAAAATAAATCCTGCTGCTTCAGCTTTCCTTCCGGGATTGCAGTGAGCTCAATTACACTGGGGGCCATGGGGTTTGAATTGAATACTTTCTCTGCATGCTCCATTCACGGTCATTGACAAAGCTCCATCTAGTGGTGGAATTATTGTGCAACACCGACTTTACACCCTGGGAGATCCAGCTTTCCCCCGCTATTACCACATTATCTATGGTTCAAGAGGAATTTCCAGAGGATAGGGCAGGAGATGTCCTGGTTGTTGACAATATTATGTAATGGACCTGCAAATGTCGGTGAGTAAACGTCAGTGAACATGCAATAAATCTCTCAGTTAGAAGAGCCCTAGGTGTTGTGGCAGTACACAGAAGAAACACCAGCCCCTCTAGAACAGACCCACACACAGTTACAGTGAAAAGTGCATTCAGGGCAACTAAGTGCTTTTAAAACATTCATTATACAAGTTCCATAGCCCACAAATTAAGAAAAGTAGTTACTTACAACGAACTCCCCCTTTGTAGGACAAACATGAAAAGGAAAGACAAATTTCTCAGTTTCCAGGAGTCTCAGTGCTTATTGACTAACTAACTCTAGAATTATTTAATAGTAGTTCCGTCGTCTGAGCAGCAAGGGGTAGTGGGCAGGTACAACATGGCACCAGTGCCCAGGCAAATAGCTTCTTTCCCCTACAAGCAGTAACATATAGGCGAGAAAGCTAAAGGAATCCCCAAGGGCTACCTTAAATGCTGATCAACATCCCATGGCAAGTGTGGACTTCACTGTCAAACCTTTCCAGTTTCCCTTTATCCCCCACTTTAAGTTAATGAGACTTCTACTGTGTTTCAAGTAAGAGGAGAGATTAGGCAAGATGAAGCACTTTCTTGCTGGCTCACTCTCACCTTTATTTTCCAACTTGTTTTCTCCCAGTAGTAAGGCAGACAGATCAGGCCACATAGTAAAGAGGAAGAACCTTCCCTTGCTGGTCTGCTCTGGACACTCCCACAACTCCACTCCCACCTTGCCATTTTATGAAGCTGTACAAAATTAGTGTTAATCTGAATCTGAGATTGATTGATTCAAGGTTCTAGAACCCATTCTAGTCCATATAGCCCATATATAGAGTATTAGTCCAACAAACCCAGTGCAGTCTACTCCAATCCCAAGCACAAGACTCACAGCCTTTTAACTAGATGCCATGAACTGAACCTAGAACTCACGGTATGCAGATACCAGGGGATGAACCTAGAACCCTCCTCTTACAATACTGGAACCTGGTGTCATTCCATGACATCATTGGTGGGAGATTCAGGACAGATAAAAGAAAGTACTTCATCACACAGTGCATAATTAAACTCTGGAATCTGTTACCACAAGGCATAGTGATGGCCACCGATATAGACGGCTTTAAAAGGGGGTTAGATAAATTTCTGGAGAAGGCTATCAATAGCTAGTAGTCCTGATGGCTCTGTGCTACCTCCAGTATCAGAGGCAGTAAGCATGGGAAACATGGGCAGGAGGGTGCTGTTGCACCCATATCCTTCTTGTGGGTCCCTGGTCGACAGCTGGTTGGCCACTTAGTGAACAGCATGCTGGACTAGATGGACCCTTCATCTGATCCAGCACGACTCTTCTTATGTTCTTAACCTACGGCATGCAGATGCCAGGGACTAAACCTAGAACCCACGGCATGCAAAGCATGCACTCCAGCATTATTCCTAAACACATGTGGTGCCAGGAAGCGGGGGGGAGGGAACCATCTTACCTTCAATGCAGGTTTAGTGGGAGTCTTACGTCTGACAGTATTGTGCCCTGGAGATCCAGGGGATTTGAGTAGATGATTCTTCTGCATGGACTGAAAGAAGTTTTTGAAGGGTCGTATGATCTGTCAGAAGAGGATAGATGTCCTTAGGCCTGGGACAGTGATGGGACATGGAAGAGTGCCTTATATCGCCCTTGACATTTACTTACCTTGGATGGGCCAGAGGAGGAGGACACCACCTTTTTCGTAGGAGACGATGTGGCTTTGTGAGTGGAAATGAAAGGGCTTTCATCTTGCGTGTGCTGAGCAGCAGGCAGCTCACTAATGGCTTGTTTATAACTTCGTTTCCTAAAAACAAGTGAGAGGGGCATACATAGTAAACCCCATTACATCCTTTGTGCCAGAGGTCTTGGGACTCCAACTACTCAACATAAACAAAAGGTTTGGGCCCTCTTATCCTCTAGAACAGCGATTCTCGAACTCTCTACACCCAGGGCCCACTTGAGAGAAAATGACTGAGGCCCACCTGTCACAAACTATTGACTGGTGGAAGCAGAGTTTGGTATAATCAGATGTCAATTTCTGATATGATTGTAAATTGATATTTAATCCCTCTTAAATTACTATTTTTTTGGTCATAGCTATTTCCTTGTACCAAGGAGTTCCATAATTCAGCTTTTCTCAAATGAAGTACAGACATTGGCTCTGGAAGTATCATTATTCAGTCTCCCCATTTTGAGAAGAATTTGTTGATCCACAGGCTCTAAGTCTAGGCTTCCAACACTGAACCCACAGGCACCTCTCTTGGTGCCCACTGGGCTTCCTACCTGTCCTGATTTTAATTTTATTTCTTAAGATTATGGGAGTTGTAGGCCGAAACACCTGCGGGGCTACACAATGTCCACCTCTGTACGGCAGCAGTGGGCAATATGTGGCCCTCCAGATGTTCCTTTGGAGCTCGGTCTGCTAAACATGTGAGCCTCTTGTATTTCTGAATGTTAAGGCTGAGGTCCACATCCTATTTCTACCTGTAAGATATTCTACCCGTGCAAGTTGTGGCTTGCTACTCTCCATACTCGGTTTGCATGTCCTCTCAAGCTATCAGGTACATGATACTTTCCCCCAGGAAGAAGTCTACTAACCTTGTAAGGCAGCCTATTTCCCCTATGGTAAACATCCTATAACAGAATAAAAATTAGCTTTCATAACATGTCCATGCGCAACAAATCCCTAAACACGAGAGATCATGATGTCTCCAAGAGAACTCTTTTTAGCTGAAGCAGCTTTAGGTGTGGATTAAACCAAAGCTAAAAAGGGGGGGAAAGCCACTTCAGATTTTCCTGTGCTAAGGTATAAAGAAACCATACCGACTATTCTTCAGTTGTTCAAGAGGATTGCTGTTCTGGGCTGAAACTTCAGAACCATTGATCTGGGAGTCAGATTTAGTTTCAAGTGTCTCTGCAGAGAAGGAAGAGTTAGTTCCCTTAGAGGTATTTGCAGTAACAGAGTTCTTATAGCACCATAAAAACCATTAGGTGGTAACAGCCAAGCTTCGGCTATTCGGCAGTATAGAAATACAATAAATAAATAAAAATAATAAGCTTAAGCAAAAAACATCATAGGGACAATATGTACTCTAGATACTAGTAACTCATGCAGAGAAACTATGCTAAAACTGTTCAAGGTTCTTTCCATTGAAATGACAAGATGCTGGATATTTTAGCATGGGCTACAGACTAATTCAATAAACTCTATTCATAGTACCAGCAGTTTAACTTATATGACTTGTAAGCAAAATGCCAGATAATTTCCTTTATTCAAAATTGGGTAACAAGACCCATATAAATACAATTTCCAAAGAGGGAAAAAGTGACTGGAGTAACAAGTATTAAAATTCATAACAACGTCTATGGTTGATGACAACTTCCAAGTTTGCTGTTCTAGTTTTATTAAGGTCTTTGCTGCATGTGCAGGTTTAATTATATCAAGTAATTTACCTTTACCGCACACTTTGTTTTGCTGCTTCTCAAGTTGAACTGGACTTTGCACAGCATAGCTAACCATCAGTCTAGGTTCATCCAAAGCAGAAGGCGTTTTCGGTAGAGTCTATAGGAAAAATAATGTTTTAGCATATCTACAGTGACAGTCCTTCCAAAAACTTGAGCCAGATAAATCCTAGAGGAATTAGGTACATTAAAGTTTGGTGCATGCCTAACTTTTATTAGTTAGTGGAAGTGGGTATGGCATCTCCTTCCAAAAGCTTACTAGAAAACTCCAAAAGCTAAAGTATCATTATTCATAGCCACTTTGAGTACTTCATAGAAAAAAGGGCATAAATGACAAGTCCTCCCCTCTTAGTGTTTTTGCATTTCTGGGCTCTTACATTAAGATGACTACAAGCCTCAAAGTGCTACTTGGATAGAAAAATCAGAAATAAACAAAAGCATTACTGCTCATCTAAGACAACAAAAGCAAGAACAGCTATTTTCGTTTAGTGAAATATTTACTTGAAAAGGCCTTGCATGTAAGGGACTTGCTTGTGATATGTGTTCCAACTCACATGAATAGTAAAACGAGCATTTCTTAAGAGAAAGGCAAGTGTCATAAATAGCCTCTAATTGTTCTATTTCCAAGAAAGCACCAATATGGCATCCAGTGATGGGATCCAGCCATACCCATGAGAATATTTAAACACCAGAATCTCAAGATCTTATTATACAAGCAGAAGATCAGATACAGCTAGACTGAAGTACTACTACAGATAGCAGTGATTGTGTGTGAGAGAGGGGGGGGGAGGGGTTGCACATTCAAATACTCCCCTATGAAAAGGCTAGCATATCAGGGCTAAGGATTCAGCTTCGCCATATAAACTGGCCCTAAAGAGGAAGAACAGCTTGCTTAAAAGAAAACATGCTTTGCTTTACACCAGCATGTAATAGGCTGCAGATGACCCTGCAAATCTCTGCTGGGCTGCACATGAAGGACTGAATAGAGGCAGCAAAATGTTGTTTCTTTGCTGCCCTCACTGCCCCTGAATATACGTGACCATAAGCACATACCAGTGTTCGATTGCATCCACTAGGAGTTTTTCTCCATCTGCACTCAAGCTGTCTCCTATTTTGCTTCATCGCTCTCAGCTCTGGAGTATACCATGGAGCAGTATGAACACTACTATTCAGAGGGCGCTCAGGAGCAACCATGTCGACCGCCCAGGTCATTTCTGCATTCCACAGATCAACTAGGGTTTCGACAGGAGAGCCAGCCATATCAGACAAAACCTCCCCAGAGACCTCTGGAAACCATCCGAATCCATTAGCCTCCAGGGGCAGACCATCTTATTAGGCCCCCCACCATTACAGAGAGGGAAAGCTGCCATAAGTCTAAACCCCAGCAGGCAATGAACTGACCGTGACAAAGGGACTGGCTAACCCTCCTCTCAATTCCATATCTCCCTATACCCATAGCCACATTAAGTGCGGCCTCCTTACCCCCACCCCACTTGGCCCCATATCCTCTCTTCCAAGCACATGACCAGATTTTAAGAGAAAAAAACACACCCCACGCACAAAAACCACAAAAGCCAATTTACCCAAAGTTAGATCAATGGCCATTGCCCTTACATTCCCTCCTGAAGCATCCCCCCCAAAAGGGGCGACCCCCTTTAGTGGCACTACCCTGCAGTGGGTCCTGGCAGATCAGAACCATCCCAAGAGAGAGAGAGAGAGATGTAGCTGGCTCAGACTGGCAATCAGCTTGGGGGGATTTTTCTTCTTTTCTTCGGCCCCGCTAATGATGATGGTCACAGACATAATTACTTGCATTAGCTAAGATAGACACCACCAGTTCTGTTGCACAATGGCTGACAGTTCACCTTGACAGAGTCCTAAAGCCCCTGCAATGAGACTAATCCAACACAAAAGACATGCCTGGGCAGAAAAACAGAGGAGCCAAACAGAAACACTTTCCCAAGATCACACCAAAATCGTGTTAAGAACCTAGACCCTCCAAGCCCTGTGTCCTGTGCCTTAAGCCCCTTCTCTGTTCAAGACCCTATGCAATTTGGTGCACCTGACCCCATGGCTGTCAGTGGGCGTGGGCACACCTAAGTCTGCATAGGTTCAGCAGCATGTCTTCCAGTATTTAATCTGAAGCACCTATCACCACTAATTTCTACATGACAGCTAACGGGAACAATAAATCTAAGTAATAAAATTCTTTAAAGTGTTTTAGGAATAGTGATCGGAATTCAAGCAGCTGCAAAGAAGGCAGCAGGCTATTCACCCAGTGTAACCCAGTAGGAACCTCATTGAAAGCTTACCTCACCAGATCCAGCATTCTGCGTCAACAAAGGCCTAAAGAGAGGCATTTTGACAAAGTGTTACCCATCCCAACCAAGACGAAAGCAACAGCTTTATGATGTGATTATGGGTTTTAGGTACTTCAAAAGAGCAACGAAGTTGAGAGACTGATATAGCAAAGCTGATAAAATGGCATGCCATGTCCTCAGGGCTAACAACCCACTTGTTTATGCCCCAATGGGTATGACTGTACAAGTTTAAGCCAGGGAATTTGAAAATCTTTCAGACCAAGGGCCTAACACCCTTTTGGTGGTGACATGCTGATCATTGCTTCAAAGGATGCTTTGAACGACCTCCTCCCCATTGCTGAACTAATCTGGAGAAAGACACATCTTCCATAACAGGATACTTATATAAGTTAGGACTTTGAGCTGAATTTTTAAAACAATTTTGTGTAATGTTAATTTTGTCAGGTGTCCTGAGCATATAAATGGAAAGACGGGTTACAAGTCAAACAAAATGTTAAATAGGTTTGCTTAGGTGACAAGCTACAGATTCAAGTTTTGGCTGACAACACAATGCATGTTGACTCAAGAGTAAATCCAACTATGTTTAGTGGGGCTTACCCCCGCGCCTCCAGGTAAGTGTGCATAAGATTTCAGCCTGAAAGAAGAATCCTTCAAATGTTTTGGATTTCTGCATATTTTCTAGAGTTTGCTCACCCATGTTTGCTGGTTTCATCATCCAAAAATACTTCAACGGAACTATGGCCTGGAGAATGAGAAAGTTAAAGCAAACATTAGTTGAACAGATGGTTTAAGGATAGAACTACATATTATGAACGAGACAGAAATGCTGCCCCAAATGGTATCTTCATGTAGAGTTCTCACCTATGTAACTTGTAGCATAAATGTACCTTCTGTTGTAACATTAGAGGTTGTACATTTTCCTACCACAAATTATTGGCTACCATTAACAGGGCAGGGAACACATAACATTAGCACATAATAACTCCATGTTAACAAAGTGATGGTGGAGAAGAGAACATGACATGAAAATGCCATTTATGTTCCTAGCCCTACATCATTCATAATGGCTCAGTTCGGACAACACATTTCTCAACAGTGGTTTTAGAATTCCACAGTGGAGTTTTTACACCACCATTGAGAAATGTGTTGTCTGGCAGGAAAATTCCACACAACAGTGGAGGTTTTTTTTAGAAAACACTCCACACAGAACATCCATGCTGTGCAGAGGAGAGTTCCCGTAGAACGGTTGTGTTGTGTGGCAGGCTCCATTGAGTTTTCCAATGCATTGAGTTGACTTTTCCCACTGGCTAGAGTTCCCTGGCAAGAGCGGCAAAAGGAGGGAGTGTCGCTCTAGGAGAGTTGCCGGGACTGGTTTTCTGCAGCAATGCCTGATGGGATACCATCAGGAGGACCAGGAGAGGTGAGAGGGTGGAGGAACTGTCAATCAAACATCGTAGTGAGTACCCCCTAAAAACTTAACCAGTAAGTTTAGTTTCCACACTGCATCGACTAACGTGTTGTCTGAACTGAGCCAACATGTAGTTCCACCCTAAACCTCTACCAAGAGCGTGCAGCAGACTCTGGGTAGTTAAACAACTCAACACTCCAACTTCATACATAGAGAATCCCACATGATTTCCAACTCAAAGATTTTTTCTTGGCTATTTATTACAGTATAGCATTTTTAAGTGTAAACCTGTGTAACGTGTAAACACCACAACCACAGAGGCTTGATTGTGTGCCAGTTTCCCCCCTGACCTTCTTTTCACAAGTTCATTTCAGCTTATCTTGATCCTGATAATTTAGATTTCCATTTTATCGGCAGCAGTAATTTTTTGCACGTGCATGCACACAGAGTCTCTGCTCTACAACTGCTTTGGTTTAATGATCCCAGAGCTTGTCTACATGCTATGAAATGTCAAGTCAGGGGTTAAAATGATTTATTATTCAGGCAGCAGACCTGCTGCATATACAACATATACAAATCTGAGTTGCCTCTGCAGTATTCAGAATGCACTGTTTTAAAAAGATGCAAACACTTTTGCTAAAATTTAATCTCCGTATAGAACTATGTTGTCACAGAAAGTCCCAAGTTTGGTCATAATGACTACTATGCATAGACAGAGCTGGTCTCTCACAAAAGGCAGATTTCCTTCCTCGTTTATGACAATTTTCAGTATGGCTGCTCCTTACGCAGGTGTATAAGTCTACAGTATGAATGAGCCAAACTGTGTTGTTTATATACCGCCCCATAGAGCTTCAGCTTTATTAAATTTAATAAATAAATATAAATCAAATAAATAAATTAAGGTTACATATTGACAGTCTGGGGAACCTGCCCCTGCACTGAATTGCCTTTACTTACAGCTTACTCGACTAGAGGCAGATGAAGAGTCCTGAGCTGCTTTCTTCTTGGCAATTGCCCTGCTCATGGATTTCCGAACGGCACTTTTCCTTTTGTTGGCAAGCGAGTACTTCTCCACAAGTGACACGCTCCTCTTCTTGTGAAGTTTATTTGGGCGGTGATGGCTTGATCGGGAAGCAGCAGAGATTTCACTGCTGTCCTTTAAGTCTTCAGTGAGCTCATCCTCTGGCACTAAATCATTAACTAATCCTTGGGCCAGAATCTCTTCTCCTTGACATGTGGGCTTCCCATTTGAAGAAGCTTTTGGGGTAGATGCAGCCCAGCCCTTTTCTGCCTTTCTTGGATCAATGGCATCTGCCAGTATCAGTGGAGAACTGTTTGCCGCAGCTGCAGTCTCCGTAGCCCCAGATCCATCCACTGAATGGCCACCTGAACACACGGTAATAAGTTCAGGGGTTGTATCCACCCCCTCATCCCTCTTTCCCTTTAATTCAATATTTTGGCTACAGTCATTTCCAAGTGCTTCTCCCCCTCCTGGAGCCATATCAGACTTGTCACTCTGCATTTCTGAAGTTTCTTTAGCAGAGCTTGTCGTAAGACTAGATATAGATACCGCTATCCCCACATCGAGGTTCTTCAGCCCCTCTTGGCTTAGGGAAAGCCTTGGAAAAGATGCTGTCTTTACACTGCTTCGTCTTCTAGATAGTCTAAAGAAAACAAACACATTTGGAACCAACAGTATTAAAAAAATAGAATCATCTCAATAAAGTAGATAATTCTGTTTCAAGCCAAAAGGTGGCACCAGGGACTGCAAAAACACATTCCAGATATTACTTTCATAGAACTGTTTCCTGAAGCTCACTTCCATTACAACTGAGGCCTTAGGTAGACCTAAGGTTTATCCTGGGATTATCCCTGTTCATGTAAATGACACACAGGATATCCCGGGAGCAGGCAGGGACAATCCCGGGATAACCCTTAGGTCTAGCTAAGGCCTGAGTGTGACCACACCAAATTTCGTTATTTCTGATGCAGAATGCAGCAGCCATGCACATATTACACTGGTGTTGAAGCAACTGTGCGAGCTACTTATTAGCGACCAAGCCAAGTCCAAGGTTTTGCTGTTGACATATAAAGCCCTGAACAGGTTGGCTGGCAGATCACCTTCATCAATACAGATAATCGAAGGAGGCCTTGCTGGTGGTAGCACAACCCGCAGGTTGCCATTTCGCAGCAACCAGGCATTTAATGGTACTTAGTAGCATATGAAGGTGCATCTATGCCAGTCGTCTAAACAGGTCTAGCATTTTATTGAAACATAACCCTCCACATAAATTCTCTACTAATATCAGTGCTGAACACTTCCAGCTGGGTAAATATATGAATCAATTTCCAATAAGTATATCACCCTGCATGTTAACAGGCATATGTGCTGTAAACTTCAATCTAGTTCCTTACCCCTTGAAGTTTTAGCAAAAGTGAGCCACTTGCACTCAGAAATAAATTCTGAAGAGATTGTTAGTCGTCTCCAGCTTTGTCCATTCAATACAATAATAGCAAGAAGCAATCTTTAGGCAGACAATATGTATTGCTTGGCTATATTAAAAGTTTTTCCTAGTCAGTGGGGATTCAGCCAATAGCTGACCTGCAGTGTTTATATTCAACAACAGGTCTCCCAATAATTGAAACTAAGAGCGTCATCACATGGCGGAAAATCATGTTTGCTTACCATTGCTTCTCCACCTACACGCTTGTCCCTCATTACTTCCTCTTTCGAAAGACGAAGCAAACAATGTGCTCATGGGCCATTCAGTGGACTGTTTTGATCGCACTGTGTGCAGGAGATAGTGGCAACTTCCATCTTTAAAAATAAGTCGGACTTACTGGGGTGTTTTTTGTGGCGCGAAGAAGGCTAAAAGGGCCGGGAGGTGCACAGGAGGCAGACAACATCATGAGAGGGACCTGCGAAAATCCGTGAGTGCCCAATAACATGTGTGCAACAAAACCCTCATCTGATGGAGCTTTAATCAGCATTAGAAACATACAATATCATAGCCAATGTTAACAAGACCAGAAAATGTGTAGGGATGAACATTTACAGCCTGATCCAATATAGGCAGGCCTATGTCCACTGAAATCAATGAAATCAAGTGCACCTCTGTGTAGGATTAAAGCTTTATAACTATCACTGTTGTTGTGTACTGAAAGCCCCTTGAACACTAGGAGGGATAAGCGCAAATATTCAGTACATAAAAAATAACCTGTTCTTGCATTCTCCCATGAACAGTCTGTCTTTCACATTTTGCTAGGCACAGAAAATAGCATGACAAGTCTAGCTTCTTTCCAATTCTGAGCTTTTTTTTTGCTCAAGAACATATCAGATGCAATGATCCATACAAGTTAAAAAAGGGGGAAGGTTTTTTGCTGTATGATGGTGGTAAGCAAGTATAACCAGCTGGGCACGTACCAAATCGATATAGCTCTTTTTGTACAGGGATACTAACACAATTGCTGTAAAGCTCTGAAAGTCACTGTACAAGAAAGTCCACAGATATGTATGACTCTGTCCTTTGGTTGCAATACAACTGATCCAGAGTACAAAGCCTAAATATAATTGGGAAGGTTCTACCTTTTTCGAGTTAGTTCCTTATTTTCATCTTTAAAAGACAAAGATCGCTTCTTCTTTCGATGTTTCCTCTGAGATGGCGTTTTAGGCATCAGCTCGGGCTCAGCACTGAATTTGCTGCTCAAAAAACAAACAAAAAACCTCCAATAATTGCAACTGAAGAAACAACAAAACTCACTCCCTGTTCTCTAATCTTACATGTATTTCAGGGCCCAAACATGTAGATATTCTTACCAACTTATTAGGTGTGGCTGTCATTGTGATATATTTAGGGTGACAGCCACAGAATCCACATGCTAAAGGTAACAACACCCAACACCCCAAATACAGACAATCCTGAACTTCTGAGGCAAATGATGCATATTTGAAGCAGAGAAAACACATGGCTCACAGGCAGCCTTGTTTTCTGCCACAGAAGTCAAAGACACCAATTATGCACTTTGCTAGTCCTTAAGAATAGTTATTATCAACATGATTTATGTGTTGCTCTTTGGTAACAGCCTCATGCGTAAGGGGCTGGAAAGATGAGCTGGAGAACCATTTACAAGCTCTAGGTGAAGGGTGGGAGGAATGATTTATTCTGTTTTACAAGACTCCCAGGGATTTGAGGGCCACCCTTTCCAAAGACTAGACTTACCTACTGAACATCTTTAGGGCTTCCTCCTCAATTTCCCGCAGCCATACCAAGGATTTATGTTCCGCATTGAACAGGAATTCTGAAAACTTTTGGCCACAGACATCTAGAAGGTGAGTGGGGCCTCTTGCCTCAGCCATGATGCTGATTAAAACAGAAGAGGAGAAAAGAATTAATCAATTCATTCTACATTTGACTGCAAATTTACTCTCTACATCCATAGATAAAATTGACACCAAGCCAATCTGCTTTCTTCAGAAGTCTACAATTAAAGCTGGACAAGAAAACTAACAACACCCACAAGCATAGAACAACAAGGGGCATTCACGAACTTGCAAAGTATGAAATGTATGAGTGGCGGAAAACCTCATGATTGATGGTCCTTTGGGGTGGGAGATCAGGAAGCAAATGCTGCCAGGCGTTTCAGTGCAGGGGGGGGGGCAGTTTTCAAGTTTTTGTTTTTAGAAGAAGCAGACTAAGGACAACTACGTTTACAGGCATCCATACCCCAAGGAGTAAGTAACGTTTTGCTGCTTGTTTGACGGGTTACTTGGTTTCTTGGGGCTTTGTCGCGGATACGAGAGAAGAGTGAAGAGGGCTTCTTCCTAACCAAGATAGAGGAACCAAAGCCAAGGAGCAAAAACGTCCATAGAAACTCAAGAACCAAATCAAATAGTTCTTTCCTTCCTCCGTCGGTAGCCCCGCAAAAGGCAAACTTCAGACTATTTTCGCTTAGCCAGACTAAAAGACTGCTCCACGCGACAGAGAATACACCTACAACTGGATTTCCCCCTCACTTGAACAGCAAACGCCTGAAGTATTAAAATTAAAACACACAACATGCCTCGTTCTTAGGTGTGCGCGCACGCGCGCTCCGGCGTTCGAAATCAAGACCCGCCCCCAGCTTTCCTCAGCCCTTCAGCAGCTGGGTCACACCCCAGCTAACACCTGCGTGGGAGGGACATTAGGATCCACGATGCTTATTGGCTCTGGCCGTACGGGAGATGGGGAGGAAAGGCGCTGTGCTAGATTGCCAGGTTCCGATCTCATAGGGTTCAAAAAGTGTTCCTTTGTGACAAGACGGGACTATTTGGTTATTATTGTTTTTGCTACGTGGTTGCTTTTGCCCCCTTAAGCGGGATAAAAGCAACAGTTGCACTTTGGAGATAAAGGAGAAATCCAGGATATAATAGTCGCTGTGACTGGGTCCTGTCGTCGTCCCCTCCCCAAAGAAAAAGGGCTTATGGTATTTTGGGCTTGTCCCGTTTGCTTTCAGCCCTGCCTGCTAAAGGCGTGAAGCCTGACCTTCTCTGAAACTGAATTTGACACTTGGGCTGAAAAGAGATTCCTATGTCGTCCTATGTTGGGACCCACCAAAATTCCAAAAAACTCTTAATGAATAAAAATGTGCAAGCTTTTGAGTTTTCCTGACTCTTTATCTGGTTAGATGATGTGAAAACGGGCTGGGCATGAAATAAAAACGGATCTTCCTATTGCAAAAAAAAAAAAAAAAATTGCTGCAAAGCATGTGCCTCTTTATTCTGCAGAATAAACAGTTTGACCCATACTTCATCTCCTCTCCTCTTTGTGTGCTGAATTGGAGTTAGTACACCAGGGAACGAGCTATTTTTGCAACATTCCCACTGTGTATCCTCCCACCCCCATAGACCAGCACAGCAATCTTGGCTCTTTCATATATTTTGAATGGCCACTGTTAATAATGTGATTTGTACTTAATGCATTTCATTTCCCGTGTTTACACTCAATCCCACACACCCCATGTGTCGTATGCCTATAACTTAGGACATTTGAGGCATCTGATGAGCTGGACTGTGGTCCACGAAAGCTTATCACAGCCATCCCCAACCTGTCGCCCCTCATGTGTTAGACCACAACTTACATCATTTCCAGCCACTATGGCTGGGGGATTGATGGGAGCTGTACTCCAACACATCTGGAGGGCGCCAGGTTGGGGAGGTTGGCTTATGCCATGATGTGTTATTCTTTAAGGCGCCACAAGACTCTTAGGAAGTAACTTCAGGAAGGAAAACTCGGGCGGAGAAGCAAGGTAGGTAACGGGTTCAACCCCGGTGCGACCGTGCTCGTTGTTGTTCAGCAAGCAGGCTTGTGTTTGTTTCCCTTGGACTTTGAAGCCCGTCCCTCCCGTCCCTATGGCAACGGCAGCCCCTCCCCGCTTCTCCGCCGGGTTTCCTCTCCTCTCGCGCTTCCTCCTCCGCTCGAGACGTCACCGAAGCCCTTCCGGAAAAGCGCGCTTCTGATTGGAGTATCGCTATTTGAAAATTGTAGCGGGCGCCGGACATGCGATTGTGCCTGTACGTTTCTGCCGCAGGTTGTTAAACGGGTATTGGAAGAGAGGACGAATTTGTCCGGGCCCCGGACGCTGCCTTCACGGGGAACGTGGCGAGTGAGTTGCAGAGGGGAAGCCGGGCTCGGCGGGTGGAGGAGGAGGAGGATCGGGTCGGACGGGGGGCCATGGCGGGCGCTTGATCACCAGGAGGAGGCGAGGGAAGGCGGGGAGTTTTGCAGCCTTAAAGGTCCTTCGCTTCACTTTACTTTCCAGTACGGTGTCAATACAGTATTCATAGCAAACCAAGCAAAACATGTTATATTTACCCGGAGTAACGTAATTCTCCCTCCCTGCTCCCGTTTCGCCTCAATTCATTCGCTGCACGCTACGGAGTACAAGTGGCCGCCCCCAGTCTCCACTGCAAGGTGGCCCCGAGAGCCTAGGCGGGCAGCATCTCGACGTCTTAGTCCCACCTTTGGACGATGCGGATTGTTTAGTTGGAACTTGCATCTCGGCGGCTCCAGGCGTGCAAAAGAATTGCTTTTTTATTATTCAAGACAAAAGGACATTCAGGTGTAGCCAGCAGTTAGGGTTTGAATGCCACTCCCTTACCCAACGTGCATTTTTCCCCATCTCCCTTTCCCAAGCGGAGCAGCTTTCTCTGAAAGGTGCTTGTTCAACTTGGACAAACACATACCTTTTCGCGTGTATTTGTTCTCGGTTTCGTTCAGCCAGATTGTGTATTCAGCGGATGTAAGCTCAATTCCTGGACCTGTGTTTTAAATTCTGCAGAAGTAAAACGATTAATGTCTGCTAAACTGATATTGTATTTTAAACGTTGTGTTTTAGAGTCTTGTAAACTGCCTTGCCAGGGGTTGTGTGCTCTGAAAGTTATAAGGTGCAATCCTGTGCATGTTTAAGATTATATATATATATATATATATATATATATATATATACACACACACACACACACACACACACACATATACAAACCCCAGTATAGCTGCCTGGGGCATGCTGGGAGTTGTAGGGCTTTTTTCCCTGTCTAAACGTGCATGGGATTTTAAATTACAGCTTCTCTATTCTCCACTTGAATGTATTGACAGGTGACTTATGCCTTTGGCTTTCAGAGTGGTTTTGTTTGACTTTGATTAGAATTAATGCTGCTGGCTCTTGGATGCCTCTGCATTTATTTATTTATTTGAAAGATCCACCTTTGAGGGCACACTGTACTCAGAAGGTGGCTTACAAGATTAAAAGAAAGAGTAGTGTTGGGGGAGTGCACCTCAGCTCCCTGGCATTTGTGCTATGAGGTGCCACAGGGCACTTTTTTACCCAAAGTGTTTCACCTTTATGAAGCCTGGAGCAAGATATCATCAGTATGTCAGTGGCCCCACATCTGAATCAGGTGTGGCTGTGCAGACTGGATCTGTGATTGGGTGCAGTGGTGATGGCTAATAAACTGAGTTTGAATCCTGGCAAAACGGAAGCACTTTGGATGGGTGGGTGGGAAATAGATCCATTGCCTATTCTGGGTTGAGTTACAGGCCCCCTTGTGCGTTGGTGTGTAGTTTGAAGATACTCCTGGATTCATCTTTGTCACTTGAGACTCAGATGGCTTCATGCTTTATTTTTCCTTTCTGTCTCATAAATTCAAGTATATGTCAATTGCAAATACAATATTAGGCAAGCTTGGCAGTTTCAAGCCTGGCAGTTTCAAGTCATCCACATACTTAGCAAGTATGTGAGGCAATCTATGTCTCCAGGTGAAATGGAATTAATAAATAGTGACAATGAAACAGAAGGTGCTCCAATAACCATGATGGAAAAGAGTTGAACTCTGTTGAACTAGATAAGTAGTTGTCAACATATTGTTCATATTCTTGGAGTTGCTAAAATTACCTTGTCAACAGTTTTCAGTACCTTTGTTCCCCCCCCCCTAAATGTAAACAGTGTAAAGGAAGTACATGCAATTTTCTTTAACTTTTTAGAAGTATTCCAATGAAAATTTCTAAATAATGTAACATTTAAATCATGTTTAGTGTGCTTTAATTTCCCCCCTCAAATATTTCAGGTCAAATACTTGTGGTGAATTGGTACAAAAAGATAAAATGGACTACCTTTTTTAAGATTTGTTTACTAAGTCAGAGTGGATGTGAACAATTAGTTAAATGTTTTGTTAAAGATAGATTAATGAAGACTTTGGAATTATTTTGCTGAAAATAAGCGGAGCTGAGGAAATGCAGTTTGAGAGAAGCAAAGCAAGTGCTGTGACCTGCTGCTGCTTTTGACTGAAGCATGCAGTCTGTGACAGGATGACTGGCTTTTGCTTTTCTGTGACTGGAGCAAGAAGTAACTCTTTGGCTTTTGTAGGCCAAGCCATGTTGAAGATGGTGCATTGCATGAGACTGGAAGAGGAGGCAAAAAAGAAACTTGAAGAATTTCTGCACAATGTCCACAACAGAAACTTTGTGTGGATGGATGAGATTCTTGAAGAGGCTATCAAGATGTTCAACAGGTAAGAGCTAGTGATCTGCTGAAAAAGGTCCCCCTCACCAATTCTTTGTTCTGTCTATCCATTGAAACTGTAACAATTAGGGCTGTGCACTGCCTCGGACCCAAATCCGAAGCGGATCGGGGTGGTTCGGACTCTTCCAAACCGGATCCGAGGCGGTTCAGACGAAGGCTGAGGCGGCCCAAAGTCAATTGGCTCTGAAGCTTCAGGGCACTTTGGAGCCGGCTCCACCAGTCTCCTTACCTGCTGCCTCCATTGCCATCTTTCTTCCAATAGTAGAACTCAAGGTCACCCTATTTTAAGTTATCGCGCAACCTACTCCCTTTCATTTCCGGCGGCACCGAAAGCCGCCAGAAGAAAGATGGTGGTGGCAATGTAGGCAGCAGGTAAGCCCCCCTTCCCCACTTACCTGGGTCCGACGGCTTGCGACGGTGGCCCCAGGTAAGCCCCCTGCCCCACTTACCTGGGTCCGACGCCGTCGGCTTGCATCTGGCGGCTTCTACTGCGTACGGCAGACACAGAGAAGGGGGGGCTTACCTGGTGCCTCTGCCGTCTGCAGCAGCAGACGGCGGAGGCATCAGGTAGTGGGGAGAGTTCTGGGTGCCTGCTGTGCAGCCATCACCCAGAAAACTCAAGTCGCCTCGGAGAGTCTGAATTTCACTTCGGCGCTGAGGGAGTTCGGGACCTCCCAAGGCAGATTTGAATAGATTTGTCAATTAAATTAGTGATCAGTAAGCTTAGGCACTTAGCAAACTAGGGTTAAAACTGTTGCTTTTATTTCTTGTTTGTCAAAACAGCGGTTCTGATGGAGAACCGGACCTGATGCCAAAAACTCCATCACAGAAAAATCGCCGGAAAAAGAAGCGTCTTTCTTCTGTTAAGAAAGATAGTTTTTCTACGAAGAGGTAGGATTAATATTATGAATATTTTGTATGCATGTGTGTTTTGGTGGTGGGGGAGTCTGGATGATTTGTGTTCTATATGCAATCTTGTGTTAGTGGTAGTATTTAAAGTTCCTTTTTGGAATTTCATGGAAATATTAGGATTGTGATTGCAAAACTTAATTTGATCATTTTAAAATCTTTTTGAAAATTTAAAAATGTGTCCCTAATTCATGGGCAGATTACCTACCTACATATATTTAATGCAACTATGTGCAAAACCAGTGAATGGCAGGTGACATCTTTGAAGAGGTGCTCACCTTCAACATTTTATGGCAGGAAAAGTGCAAGCACGTGCCCCTAGGGCTTTGGCTGTGCTACTTCACTCCCACAATATGTATTTATTTTGAGGACCATCTTGGTCAGGATTGTTCTTATATGGACAAAGTTCTTGCAACAAAGTAGAATTATGTAAAATGAGCTTCACCATTGTAGGAATGAGCTTCCAATTAGTTAAAATGTTTGGAAAAGGAATAAAAAATAATTTGTCAACTTTTTTGAAAGACAGGTTTGGCATATTTTGCACAGACTGGTTTAGGACTTGGGATGCCACTACTTAGTGCTATGATAGGGTGACCATATGAAAAGGAGGACAGGGCTCTTGTATCTTTAACAGTTGTATAGAAAAAGGAATTTCAGCAGGTGTGATTTCTATGCATGTAGCAACTGGTGAAATTCCCTCTTCCTCACAACAGTTAAAATTGCAGGAGCATTGCCCTCTTTTGCATCTGGTCACTCTAGTATAGCTCCTGCAGCTTTAACTGTGGTGATGAAGAGGGAATTTCACCAGGTTCTCCATATATGCAAATGACACCTGCTGAAATTCTCTTTTCTATACAACTGTTAAAGTTACAGGAGCCCTGTCCTCCTTTTCATATGGTCACCCTATGCTATGACTAAGGCTTAGACAAGTTCTGATGGGGTGGGGGAGAGGAACAACATGAGATGATGCACAATTTGTTTTTTTCTGCCTCCTTTTGCTTTAATTAAATTCCAGATATTAATAAACCACTGGTTCAGATTAATAGCTAATACATTAAAGTGTGCAGTAGATGATACATTAAAGTGTGCAAAGGAAGGCACTAGAGAAGGGCTATATTCACTTCCCATTTGATCCAAGCAGAAGTAATAAAATGAACATAATGAATATTGCTTGTGATAGTCATTGCCAACTGAATCATTTTTAAACTAGTTTAATCTCCCTGTTAACAAATTAATCAAAATTCAAATAAATTTGCATGTCACCAGAATCTCAATATAGGTCCCTTTTTAGATATTGGAAGAAGCATGAGATTAAATTATGTATGGTGTGGGGAAATTGAGTGAGGTTTTCTCTTTCTCAGATAGTAGTAGAACTCAGGGTCACCCTATTAAGCTGATTGGTGGAAGACTTAGGACAGATAAAAGGGCTTATTTCTTCAACAAAACCATTGTTAAACTATGGATTTACTACCCCAAGACGTAGTGATGGCTGCCAGCTTGGATGGCTTTAAAAGGGGATTGGAGAAATTCCCGTTAGAGAAGGATATCAATGGCTACTAGTTATTATGGCTATATATTACCTCCTGTATCAGTGGCAGGGTGCTTCCAGGTGAAGCCTTTTTTTTTCTTTTTCTTTTTTGCATCATTCCCATCCCTGACCTACTTGATGGCACCATGGCCATTTAGCTATTACTCAAAAATGCATCTTACCTATGGCACACCTTTCCAGAGCTGAAAGTCAGCCCAGCAGGAAGGGAAGGGCTCTCCTCAGCCCTGCTCACTCCAGCATGCCACTAGGCAAGAGAGAAGAGAGAGCCTCCAACTGTACTACTTGACTGTGGCTCCTTGGAAACTCAAAGTGAGCACTGGTCACTTTAGCCTGAGCACAATAAGTGAACATAAGAAGAGTAGTGCTGGATGAGACCAATAGTCCACCAGATGCCTACAGGAAGCCCAAACACAGCACGTGAGAACAATAGACATCTGCCGCTGTTTCCCCGCAGAAAGTGTTGTTGAGAGACATTGCCTCTGATCCTGGAGGCAGCGTATAGCCATCATACGTATTAGCCATTGATAGTCTTATCCTTCTCTTGTAATAATAGAACCCTAATTTGTCTCCCCACTAATTTAATCAGCCAAAGGTTGGTTGGCTGATCTGTCAGTGAAAGGTTGTTTCCCTAATATTTATGGCTCAAATAATTTTTCTAGGATTTTTTAGTTCATTTATACTGTTGGCCATTGAACAAACTGTTGGCCATTGTAACATTGAATGGATAGGGTGGATCATTTTTTCTCTGCATAAAGAAGCTCTTTTCTCTGGTTTATTTTAACAAGGTTTAGTGGATCCTGATTGTTTCTGTTGGATGAAAGGGTAAATTAAAGTTGTTCTGTTTCTCATAATATCTCTGCCAGCTTTGTCCTGCAGTAAACTTGATCGCTGTTGCATTCCTGACAATGTGATTTTGTTATCAGATTGTCAAAAAGAGAGGGTACCCGGTCTTCTAAACGGATTGCCCAAAGTCTCCAGCACAAAAATAAATCGGAAATTCAGGTTGCTGACGAAGAGAACACCTCTCCTTGTCGTCGTGTGACCAGATCTCGGGCTGTCAAATCCGCCAGACACTCAGATGCTGCTCTTAAGAATACAGCTATTCATTTAGCCAAGGGGCGGATACCACTAGTAGAAATCAGTATTAATGAGAGGAGCAGTGCAGAATTCAAGATGGAAGAAACACAACCCCAATCAGAAAAGGTTGCTTTGACCCTCACGCTGCCATCTGATGATAGGTCCTCTAAAAAGAGATCGCAGACTTTGTCCAAAGCTGCTTTGCTTGTGGTCCCAGACACCCCTGAAGCAAAAATAATGAAAGAGGGACGGGAAGCATGCAAGTTGAAAATAGCAAATGTATCCATTGCCAGAACCACTGCAAATAAAAAACCCAACGCTCAGGAGGAGAAATCCTGTGTCCAACAGGAAGAAAATAGCCAGCCTTCCAAAATGGAAGTCACAGAGAACGTGAGTGGGAGTCCACAGACGCCCACAGCTCCGAAAGCAAACCGTCACTCCGTACGGCGAAGCCTAATCGGTAGGACCTCCATGAACTGCAAAGCCTCTCTGGTTGAGAGATGCTCGCTAGGTGTCAAAAGGGAAAAAATGGTCCGGAAATCTATTGGCAGGGCTCTGCCCAAACGTAAAACAACCCAGCGGTCATCGTCTGCTTGTCGGCGTAGGAGCTGTAAGTTTTTATAACCTGAGACAACTGTGCTGTTCTCCATTTTTTTGTTAGCCTCCCCTCCCCCCCACCTCCTTTCCCCCTTCCTGTCTGTGTGGAAGCTGCGTACTGTGGAGTTAACTTAATGTGACTGTGGCAAGGCCTCTCTGGGAAAATATGGGTTCTTTGTGGGAGAGAAATTCATTAATATTTAAAACATTCCTGTCTTAATATTAGGTGCTCAAGGCAGCTCACTTCAAAAAGACACACCCCAAAAAACAAATAAAAATATACTAACTAAAAGTAATGAAATAAAGTAAGAATGAGGGGACGTGGAAGTGGTGGCGAGGAGACACAACTCAAACCTCTGATAATCCAAAAACCTGTCAGAATAGGAAAATCTTCTGTCTGGCATGGAGTAGCAAAGAGGGTGTAAAATTATTATTATTATTATTATTATTATTATTATTATTATTATTATTATTATTATTATACACCCTCCTTGCTGTTCCATGCCAGACAGAAGATTTTCCTATTCTGTGGGTATTGGGTTTTTATTTGATAGCATCTGGCGTGTTGGAGATGTAATCTTATTTGTGTTTCTTCCCTTTTAGCTCGGACTGCTATGGAGAAATTAGTGGATGAACAAATTTCTGAGTCTGGGTGAGCATATTTGAGTAAAATCTTAGTTTTCTGTGAGTAAAATCTTAGTTTTCTGAAAGTGGTGAATACCTACATGAGGGGTGGGCAAATTGTGGCCTTCCAGGTCTTTTGCCTTACTCCTCCCATGATCCCTCGCCATTTGCTATGATGGATAGAGTGGATGGGAGATGTAGGCCAAGTTGTTAATCTGCCCTTCATGAAAGCATGACAACTTTTGAGGGGCCATGCCGCCTTCTTTGGTCTTGTATGGGATTGGGGTAGAGTACAACCAATAAGTTGGTAACTTTATTTAACAATACTTAAATGTTATAATGGAGATGAGTGATGAATTAGCATCTTGCTGCATGATAGGAGCTTGAACATAATTTGTATATTTTTTACTACTCCACATCCACACGTCTTTTCTCTGTTTCTCTCTTAGACCAGAATCAGACCCTACTTCTCATTCTCAAGAGGTGAGTTCTTTAAAGAGCTAAAGTTAAAAACAAATCAGAAAGGCTATAATCCTAAACCCACTTATTTGAGAGTAAATCCATTTAACTGACTGAGACTTGCTTCTGAGTAGATGTGTGTGAGGTTGTGCCATTAGGGACTGTCCACGTGAAGCTATCTGCAGGGTGGAATCTCATGTGCAGGAGAGAAGCAGAAGTTGTCTGCTTAGTCTGTTTTCAGGGTACATCTGTCCTGCCTACAGATCTGTCTTACACCCCATACTGGATAAGATAATTGGTCAGGATCTATATGCATAGAATCAAATGTATACAGGTCTAATCTGCAAAGTCATTCTGATTATGATGATGTGATTAGGACCTATGCAAATTGGACTGCATGTGTATAAATGTTATGCCGTGTTCGTCGTATGGATTTCTGGCACATTAAGTGATCCTGCTCCTTAACTCTGTGTTGGTCATACTTGTTTGGATAGGGGAGGGGGGGTTGTCTTTATTTTCTTAGAATTATTATCCTGCCCCTTCAACGTTCAACTCTTAGGGCAGGGAACAATTAAAACCTATGAAAACATCAGAAGCAATAAAAACATAAAGAGCGTCACAGTGGCAGAATAAAACTGGGTTGTACGATGTTTAAAGGCCTGAGAAAATAAAAGGTCACTTGTTTCTGGAAGGCATGAGTGGGGTACCAGGAGAGCCTCCCAAAGAAAGGGTGTCAGAGGTGAGATGACTTTCTCCAGTTGCCACTTTCTCCAGAGGCTAGAGTCATCTAGAGAAGAGCCCTGGCTAATAACGGTATATAGGCAAGTTCCTGTGGATAAGGTGGCCCTATTGGACTTAGAAGTTGAGTAGAGAGAACCCCTATCTAGTGCACTATTCTCCCCTTTCACCTAGCTTGATTATATACTCATCATGTGAAAACTACAGTAGCCAGCCATAAATAAATGCTCCTTTAGTATTTCTAAAGGAAGTAGATGTTTGGCCCCTTTAAGCAGTGGGATCATGGCTTTGTTGCTGTTGGTGCCTTAGCATGCGAGTGGCTACATTTTGTTCCAGCAGAACCCAGTGCTTGTTTTCCCCATAACTGATCCTGTTCCATACTGTTGAGTGGGGTCGGGGTGCAAACTTCGGAAGCAGCTGAACCACTGCTGCCCACCCGCTCTTCAAAGCAGTGTTGGATTATACTTACTATTCTGATGTGACCGGCACCATGTTCTCCTGGCCTGGTTGGCAGGTTAAGCCCTAGAGGAAAGAGCATGTAGCCTTCCTGTCAAACTGTCACCATCGAATAGGAGGGACTCCTTGAGTGTGCATTAAAGTGTTCACTACTGGATATGGACTAGATATGGCCCTGTCTGTAACTATATGAGTCATCCTGGAGAGAAAATATTTGGTGACTAATGCATTAGGGCAACAACTGGTCCTTTTTGGGGTTTCACACTTCTGGGATAAGTATTAATGCTATAAAACAGTTTGTTTTACTGCAATACTGCTATAACATGGGTACTATATCAATGGCTGAAACTGTAAGGCTCATATTCAGCGATCATCAGACAATAGAAACAATTAGTGAATCAGACAGCTGTCCTGAAATAACCTACAAATACCTTCCTTTCTAGGGAGCTTTTTACTCCTCACATTGTCTTTTGCTGAATGGGCTCTAAATTGGGGATTCCCCCAACATTTTTGAACCCATGGGCACATTTTGGAATATGAGAAACAGCTGTAAGCAGCATCACAAAATGGATCCCTTGGAGGATGTGGCTAATCACATAATGGCTGCCGTGGGGGGCCTGGCTAGTCAAAAGTGAGCGAAAGAGGTGTGTGTTGCGGGGAGAGAAACAGTGAAGCTGGGCGAGAGGGGAATAGCAAGGCAAAGGGGTGGAGGGGAGAGAAAGCGCAAGGTCAGAGGCTAGCAAGAGAGGGAATGAAGAGTACCCTAACATTTTACAACGTTATTTTTTTTTAAAAAAAACCAACACATTTCTTGAAGAGGTGGGCAGGGACTGGGATGCTTCATGGGCACCATTGGAAGACAGTGCATTGGGGGAGCCCTGCTTTAGATGTTGTTGAATTGCAACTCCTGTCGGCCCTAGCCTGCATAACTAATGGTGAGGATGAATGGGAGCTGCAGTCCAACAACACCTGGAGAGCCACAACTTGCTCAGCCTGGGCTTAAACCTCAAGGGGCCCACCAAGTCAACTAATGACGACACACGTTTTTAATGTACAAAGTGATCTATGCTGAAAACATTTGCCTTTACTGCAGGTTGATGAAAACCTCAGGATGTCCCTTCGTTCTCACAATGATGGTGTGACTGTAACTATGCAACCTCAAGAAGAACTGGAAGAAGGAGGCTGCAACGGTCAGTATATTCGGCATGATTCATTAGCTGAGTAGCAGAGAAAACAAACTGTGAGGCAGATGGAACAATCCTAAAGAAGGGCAAATCTAATGTTATTTACTAAACGTGGCTTGATTGTTTTGGAACAGCTAATGTTTGTTCTTTATTTCTTTAAAATATTTATAAGCCACCTTTCAGGGCAGGGGGACCTCCCAAGGCGGTGTACAGCAATAAAACGCATATAATAAAATTCATAGTAAAACCCTGATGCGGTAATAAAAGCAGCAAAAGTTCCACAGAACAACAAACATCAGCAAAAGACGGAGTTAGCAACACAATTGCAGCTATAACGCAGCCTGATAAAGCATAATCGGGAAGGCCAGAGTAAAGAAGTAAGTCTTCAGGGCCTTCTTAAAAGTCTACAGTAATGGGCCCTGACTCTTTTCCCAGAGGTTTCAGGCCACTGCAGAAAAGTCCCACTCTGTTCTTGCCCACCTAGTTGCTGTCACTGGTGGGTAAGTGAGAAGGGCCTGTCTTGTTGATCTTAAAGTGAGGGCAGGCTGATATGGGTGCAGGCAGTCCTTCAAGTAATTTGGTGCCAAACCGTGTAAGGCTTTCAAGGATAAAAGAAGCACTTTAAACTGGGCTCAGAAACCCACTGGTAACCAATGCACCTGGCGCAGAATGGATGTTACGTGATCTAATCACCTTGCCCCCACCATCACTCAGGCAGGTGCATTCTGCACCCCACTGAAGTTTCTGGGCCATCTTCAAAGGCAGCTGCAAGTACATCACATTACAGCAGTCCAGCCTGGACATCACTAGTGCTGAGGCAAGGACTCTCTTCTCCAAATAGGGCCACAACTGGCATACTAGCCCAAGCTGGTAAAATGCACTTCTGGATACTGCAGCCACCTGGACTTCCCCAGTTAGCGCAGAGTCCAGGAGAACTCCCTTACTATGCACTTGGGCTTTTACAGGGAGTGCAACTCCATCTACGATCAGTTGTAAATCTCTATTCAGAGTAGTCAGTTTTCCAACCCACAGTACCTCCATCTTGTCTGTATTAAATCTGAGCTCGTTCACCTTCAACCACCCCACAACAGCCTCCAGGCACTGGTTCAGGAGTTCCACAGCCTCCTGTGGAATATGTAGATAGGAACAAGTAGCAGAGCTGATTATCATCTGCATACTGATGACACTTCAGCTCAAACCTCTGGATGACTTTCCCCAGTGGTTTCACGTATATGTTAAAAAGCACAGGGGACAAGATGGAGCCTTGTGGCATGGCCATGGGGTGGAGGACAAGTCAGTTAACCGATAAGTACTCTGTTTGCCAGTGTGGCGTTGTAAGTGGGGTTTCAGACTTCAGTTGAGGAGTCCTGGCTCAATTCCTGGCTTGGCCATGAGGTTCCTTGGGTGAATGTTAGCCAGTTCTCTCAGCTTAATCTACTCTGCAGGAATGTTGTGAGGGAACCATGTGTGCTGTCATGAGTGCTTGGGATAGAAATGTAATAAATAAAATCCATACTAAAACATATTCATGCCACATGTTCAGAGGAGAAAGGAATAATTGAACTGTTCTTTATTTGCTTTATATACATAATCCTGACTCTAGAATTTGAGTATGTCACTAAATCAAAATTCTGTAGACCGCTACACAGTGGTTTCTATTATTTATTTATTTATTTATTACATTTTTATACCGCCCAATAGCCGAAGCTCTCTGGGCGGTTCACAAAAATTAAAACCATCATAAAAACATATTAATGAGGGAATTCTTTAAAACTAGGACTAATTTGGGCTTGCATGGTTAAAAACCATGAGTTTATCAATACCAGACCAGATGGGTTTCTTCACTTAATTTCCATGCTCTCCTTAGACGGTAAGTAGTAGAAACTTTCTTTTAAAAATCGATGAATGTCTTAGCTTGGCAGCATGCTCTCTGCCTGTACAAGTGTGAAATTTTATCAGGAAATGTGCAGGCACAAATATATTCTGCACTGACAATGAAAAGTGCTCATCTGTTTGATGACTAGAAATGACATAGGCTTCAGGCCTCTGCTGCATAGAACACTTCAGCCCTCGCTAATTGTAGCTATTCCTCTCTCTGTGCAGAGGGCCGCTCTGAAAAAAGCGATGAGGTGCAAGCACAACCCCAGAGTGCCAGGTAGGTTTTCTTTGGATCTTTTGACAAAAACTCCATGCCCCGTTTGTTAAAATTAATATCTTTAAGCTTGCGCCCACCTAGCGTGCATTGACATGTGAATCATGTAAGGGCCTATGTGCAAGCCTACCATCTGCTCCACTTACCTGTGGTTGGGAGCTGAGACAAAGAGGTGTCTCATGCTGGTTGAAGAAGAGGAAGCACTTTTGCCCTGCTTGCCTGGCAGAGTTGGAGGTGGTAAGCATATAGGAAAGATGAACTGGGTGGGGTGGGGTGAGGAGAACTAGTGAAAGGAAGAGATAAGGACGGTGTCCTCACAGCTCTTCTGTGCCTGAGGAAGGGGAAATTTTCAGACCGGGCCACAAACATAGTGAGATAATAGCAAAATAGGTCCCGTGATGGCAGAATGATTGACAGAACTAGCTCCCATGTGAAGAAAGATTTCCTTAAAATACTTACCTCAGCAACCATCTTGCCTCTGGGTCTTTTGTGAGTGCAATAAAGAACAGGGAATGGAGCCAGACACCTTTACTATGCATTGTATCTCTGAAGCAAGTGTGGTGGCAGTGGTAGATTTCTCTGCTGGGATGTTCTATGTAATGAGCCCCATTTAATCATAATAAATAATCTGTAGGAGAAAACCAAGCTACAAGAGAGCAGTTAATGAGCTTGACGGTGGACAGCACTCAGAAGATGAACTCTCCCCGCCAAGGAAGAAGGCTCCATCTCCTCAGTGCCCCGCCAGCAACGTAAGAAAAGCATCCCATCCTTGTGAGTGCACCAAGTCGCCTCAGTAGCCCTCCACTGGATTGAAAATGATTTTGTATATTTCAGGTTGTTCGCCCTTTCAAGACATTCTTGCATACGGTGCATAAGAACAAGATGCTCATGATGACCCCTGGCTCCATGAGTCGAAACAGTACCATAAAATCGTTCCTCAGACAAAACACTCCCCTCCGAACCACTCCCAAGGTAGCATGAAATCATTTTTATTGTTGTTGTGATGATGCTTGATGTGAAAAAGGAGGTGACTACTGGTTAAAAAATTACCTACTGACTAATAACAGGATAGTGAGAAAAGTAATAAGTTGTACAACTTGGGTTATTTTTTTTATTTTTTTTTGGTGTGTGTGTTAATAATTATCTGGCCCCATTCAGGAGACACCTTAAACCATGGCTTTAACCACGTTGGTTAAGCCAGAAAGCTAGGCCATGTTCAGAAGACACCTTAAACCATGGCTTTAACCATGGTGACTAAGGCAAAAAGTCTTATTCACTGTGGTTAAAGGCATGGTTTAAGGTGTCTTCTAAACACAGGCCAGCTTTCTGGCTTAACCAACGTGGTTAAAGCTGTGGTTTAAGGTGTCTCCTGAACGGGGAGTCTGTGTCACACAGAAGGGTTAAAGGACTTGCTTTTCTCTTCAGTGCCTTTTTCAGACAACTCAATATTGAGTTTCTTCCACTGATGAGCTTGCACAAATGCTCGGGCTTAGCAGACACTCTTCAAATCTGTTTTGCTTTGAGGAATCAAATCATGAAGGGTTTTGAAGTTGGGCATGTAAATAAATAAGTGAACTGTTCCCTGTAGTCCTTTGAGTCTTCCTACCTTGTCCCAACTGAGAAATCAATTGAGAACTGGTAAAAACTTTTAAAATGGGGTTTAGGGATTCAAGGCCTTTTGTGCCAGACTGGAGTGGCCAAGGGCCAACAGCAGTCGAAGAACATGGGGAAACAGGCTTAAAGGCAGGGGGTTGAACCATTGGTGGAAGAGGCAAGCAGTTGGATAAAGAGGGATTGTGCAAAAACAAAACAAAACAAAGGGTCTTAAGGTCAGGAGGGATGGTGTGCTATCGGCAGGAAGGGAGTAGATGGGCAAAGGGGGGCATAAGAGACTGAAAGATGGGCATTGGGGTGGGTAAGACTGAAATTTTCACATTGATTTGAACTATCCAGCCATAGCTACAAAGTGACTGGGTGTGCTTAATTTTCAAACTGAAAGGTCAGTTTTCTTCTAGCATAAGTCTATTGCAAGCAGTGAAAGCTGTGATTGCTTTCTGAGCTAACCGGACTCTGGCGCTGCACTCAGCAGGTTGTTCTTATCAGGTGCAGATAAAAGTAGAATTGAATCTGAAATCAACTAAGTTTAGAACCATTTGGGCAAGATCCTGTATAAGCCAGTAGTCTAAATCCTGTCAGTAAATACTGAGTAGATCTTGGGTGCAAATGTCCAACGATATTAACCATGTCTCAATCTTCTCTTCATACAGGGAGGGTTTGTTGTAAGTAACAAGATTGTTCTTACAGTAGATGTATTTGCACATCATTAACACTGTGTGTGTTTGATCATTGACATCCCTAACCAGCATAGTGACCTAGCACCCCTTCCTTTTAAGGGGCAAGTCCGGCATTTATTTAGTACTTCCCCCGCCCCCTAAAATCTTATTAAAAAGTAGATAAGACATGTAAAATGAATAGTATTGTATTGTTCTTCTCTCAGTATTAAAAGAACCTTGACTATTTCAAAAGCATGTTGACCCAGATTTACCATTTCTTCCTTTGAATGTCTCAACTTGATTAAATTTTCCCATTGAATTTATTTCAGTTTTGAAAGCTCAGAACAGATAACCATGTGCAAAACAAAGGCCATTACTTATTTCCATGAGCATTGTTAATTTTATTGGTCTAGCCCATGTTGCCTTTTGATCACTTCAGACATTATATTTCTTTAGGGGTACAACTAAAGATGTTAAAGTCTGCACCTGAAAACATGAAGCATGAATATGAGAAATACAAACCATACAGGTATGTTCAACAGAGGGCTACAACTTTCTGCAGCTCTCTGTTGAGCATATCGTCAATGGCAAACCCAGGTTTGCCTTTGTTAAATGTCCCTTTAGTTGCAACTAAAAGTAAATACTGACCCATTGCTAATATTAGTTAAGCACTGCATTGAGTGCATTTAGATATTCTTTATATTGTATTCCTTATGTTGAGTGTTTCCTACCAGTATTGTGCCCAATAAAACTTTCATTTTTAAAAAATGGCACCCAACAGCCAAGATGATTAGGCTGGTTAATGATAATAAATAATTTTGGTATGATTAAGCCCTCCAAGTTCTGCCTTTGATTCATTTGGTAAAAATAAATACCCAGGCTTTTCATAGCTTACTATAGACTTTTAGCTACGGGAGGAGGGAAAAAATTTAGGCAGGGCTGTGCTGTGCTATGGTTGAATTCAGTAGAACTTCTAAACAGACGGTGGCCATGTTCAGAAGACACCTTAAACCACGGCTTTAACCACGGTGAATAAGGCTTTCTGCTTTATTCACCATGGTTAAAGCTGTGGTTTAAGGTGTCTTCTGAACACAGCCAGTGAGATTTACTTCTAGCTAAGTGTGTGCAGAATTCCAACCTAAATATAACTATTACACTGAGCAGGTATATGATCACTTAGAGAGAAAGCCCTGGAGATACGTGTTTAATATTTAGCAGGGAAGTCATTAACGTCCATTTCAGAACTAATACTTAGATATCCTGTTGCACAGTTGTTTGTTAGTAGAACCATTATAACTGATTTTTGGAAAACAGTGTTCAAGGGTTAAGATTGGAGGTGGGGATAACACTACATGCAGATAAAATGCCTTAGGACACTTTTCCCCCCAGTCTGGACTGTGCCCCAAAAAGAGACTGAGGCAAGGTGAGAACTAAAGGGGATACCAGCAAAATGAAGAGGTTCCTTTTTATTTTGCTGGCATCCCCTAGTGTTGATCCTTATGGCTCTGAGAAAGCAGAATTGCAGTCTTCTCAAAGAAGGGATGTGAAGCCTGGTGCTGCCAACCAAGGTGCCAATCTCTCATCATGTGAAGGGAAATTCCCTGGAATGACTTAAGCATGACCTGGCCCAGGGTTTGCCCCTCCTTCCTTCTTTCAGTTGTGGATTTGGCTGGCTGGCTCCAATCAATCTGTGAAAATCCTCTTCCCTTTTGCTCCCCCTTAAGGCTTGATAATCTGCTCCTGCTCTTCCAGCTTCAAAAGGGGAAACAATGGCTTTCCTTTCTTAACATTCAGATTTCATTCTCTTCTCATGCTTTTTCGAGTACAAGTAGTTTCTCAGTTAAAGACTTTGTCTTGCAACCAGGACTGGCTGATTCTATGTAGGAAAGAGCTCTTGTGGCATGGCAGCTGGTTAGAACAGAATCCGTTTGCAAGGTTTCTGTCACTATAGCGTTGGTAATTGTGGGAACATCACTTGCTTCTATGTAACTAAGGGCACAAAAGCTCTGCCCTGTGTTGAATCCGGCAACTCTGCCTGCTCCATGACCTCTTGAGAGCTTTGCTGAGGTCTGGCTCTTTCTGGAATTGAGTGGGCAAGGTGAAGCAACACAAAATGAAAAGTGGAGGGAACAATGCTTTGAGAATGTGGCCAGAAATGACTGACGTTTTGCTGGATCGGCGTGATTCCATTTCCCTACTCTAAGGCAGCCTTGCATCAGAGCCTTTCCGAAATGGGAAACGTTGCCTGCTTCAGATCTAAAAAGTATATTTGGGCATCACATAGTGTGCGTAGTTTAATCGTTAACTGTTTGCAGTGGCTGTAGCTGAGCTGAGGAGGAACAAAGTGTAGGACATGGCAACAACTGCTCAATCCCCCAGGTTGCCTATCTTGTTCTTGGCTGAACTGGTGGCTAAAATGGTTTAGCAATTTGGTGGCTAAATTGGCACTAATACTTTCTTCCTTTTTGCCATTGCAAATTCTCCCACCAATGTGACTCACTTGTGGATGCATTTGCCTCAGTAGAGAGGGACTCCTCTTTCCTTGCCTACAACTGCAGTTCAGTTGCTTGTCTTTCACTTGTGGGTTGCCATATTACCGGAATTATAGGAAAAGGCACTCCTTTTAATAGTGTGTGCTAATAGGAGCTCCCTTCTCTACCAAGGAAAAGGAAAGGCAACGGTTAGAGAATCTGAAGAAGAGGGAAGAGGCTGAACAACAAAGGAAGCATAAATTGGAGGAGGAAAGACGACGGCGATTGGAGGAGATGAAGCGGTATATATGCGTCTTTCCAGTTGCGCCTTTTCTAGTTTGCCTTGGATTTCTTCTTTTGACTTATTGGACTCTCATGTGCTATCAGGAAGCGTGAAGAGCGACTTCGCAAGGTGCTGCAGGCTCGGGAGCGGGTAGAACAGATGGAAGAGGAGAAGAAGAAGCGGCTTGAGCAAAAGCTTGCTCAGCATGAGGAGAAGAATGAGAAGGTACCCGGAGGTGGCCATGGAGCTTTTTGAAAGAGTGGGGCCTCCATACAGGAAGAGGAAAAAGCTGTGAGATGGGGTGGGCGGAGGAGGATATGGTGCTAAATATAGGTCCAGCAAGCCACTCCCTCTCTGCACTGGTAACATACACTTGAACAGTAAATCTGCCTTTTCAGTAGTCTTCTCCCTCCCCCATCCCCCATAAAATTAGCAAGGGTTTTGAATTTTCAGTCTGGTATAAAGGAGGCCCCTCTTACTATGGGACGAAATGGGTTTGCCACTGTTTATCAAAGAGGGAACCTGCCCCGTATAATGGCAAAATGTATATGGCCTATTCTAGGTGCGAGAGGAGAAGATGGCGGAAGACAAAGTCAAGAAGAAGGCAGCTGCCAAGAAGTTAGAAGAACTTGAAGCCCGGCGCAAACAGGACGAGGAAGTTCGGAAACAGAGAGCTCTGCAGCTAGTAAGAGGAGAGGGTGGCTGGGCAGGGGATGGGGTGGCTGGCATAGGTAGGCGGCCAAGGCAACTCAGAGTAGTATACGCTCATTTGTCATCAAGGCTAAACTCAAAAGATACAAGAATTGAAAGAGGGTTTTCTGTGTTCAATTTTTTACAGATCTTCTCGGGGCCTCTAAATTTGTGGTAGTAACAGCAAATAACTCATTCCTATTTTAAACCCTGTTCCTACATGCCCCCTGTGAGAATCTGCCTATCTTAGGATTTAAGAAGTGAATAGTAATACTGAATGGCCAGATTCAGATGATCAGTGGAGAAAAGAAGCGATCCAATCCGTGGCATCCAAACCACCCCACAAACCATGGCTTGTGCGGGTTATGGGATGGTTTGGAAGCCACACCTGCTGCACACCCCACCAGATTCATACGACACGACAACCCGTGGCACAGGTAATTGGGGAAGTGGTGGGCGCACAAGCATTTTACGCAGAGGAGGAGAAAGAAGCCGCTCTAAGGTGAAGAGTGATCGTCCGAACCAATGATTGTCTGAATCCGGCCATAATTTCTGGTTAGTTATCCCAGGTGGAAGGAGAATTTAGCTTGTGTCATGCGGACTGTTGTATGCAACATGTGGAAATTTGCCTCGGCCCTTGAACTCATTACTCCGACAGGCTGGCTCAGGTTCTCTGCTGTAGGCATTCCATCTGGACGGTAACATCTTCTGTCTTAGGAGGAAGAAGAGCGTAGACACAAAGAGCTAATGCAGAAGAAAAGAGAGGAGGAGGAACATGAGAAAGCGAGGAAGATTGCAGAGCAGCGTCGGGCAGATCTGGAAAGGGAGAAAAAGATGTCTGCTGAGAGGGAACGGGAGAAGAAGAAAGAGCAGGAAAGGCTTCAAGCACAGCGGTAAGAACTGAATGGCTGAGCACACCTCTGCTCTGTGATGCCTTGTATCCCCTTTGTAAAAACAAGCAAACAGGCAGCTGTGAGGAGCAGAATACAAGACGGAGGCCCCAAAATATATGACAAAGGCTGCTGGTAGTGTCTCTCGGACTAGTGTTGGGTTTAGGTCATGGTTAAGGGCATGCTTTTTTTCTCCATTCGGATGGTGATGTAGTTTGTTCACTAGCAGGGAGCATGAACGGCAAGAAAAAGAGAAAGCTGCTCGCTTGCAGAGAGAGCTTTTAGCAGCAGCAAAGGAGAAGGAGCGACTCAAAACAGAGACGGAGGAGAAAGAGAGGAAACTGGTAAGAGGCCCCTCCGCCGCAAAGTGGACGTCTTTCTTTCCGTGTAGGCTTGCAGCACCCCCACCCCCACCCCAAGCTTTGGTCCTAAGATTGATAGGAATATTAAATAGATGGACCACACAGGCTGTTTCCTCAAGCACATTTTGCCCTCAGTCGCTGGCCCCTTACCGCCGGCATGGTCTTTTTTATTTCATGTTTAAAGCAGGAACAGCGGAAGCAAGAGGAGCAGCAGCAGAAAGCTGCTTCAGAGGCTGAGGTGACGGCAGCTCATAAACAGCTGAATGTGACGGTGGATATTGAGGTGAGCCCTGAAGGTGGCTGTTGAGGTGGTCTAGAGCAGTAATGATGGGCACACTGCTCTGCAGGGGAGCAGGTGTTGCAGGCCTTAAGAGTTCAGGGTTAGGCAGATAAGCATGTTGCCTCCACTGCATTTTTTTTTAGGGTTTATTGATAACAACATTCAGTACCAGTAAAGCCGCACATAGTTTTGAAACATCTGCTGCATTAAGTGGAATAAGATCTCTTCCCCCCCCCCCCCCGAAAAACACAACTCACCAAAACACAGTGCAGATTTTATTACCTTTGTATGAACTATGTTTTATTTAATCACGTTGAAGTTTGCTTCAACCGTCCAGCTTCTTTTTTTGGTGCTGCCTGACTTTTTGTTTCTTTTTTGTCCTAAATAACTTTACACTTGTGGGAATTTTAAGAAACCTTGCATCTCTGTCTTCCTCTGTCTAAGGCAGCCTTCCTCAACCTGGGGCGCTCCAGATGTGTTGGACTACAACTCCCAGAATGCCCCAGCCAGCTGGATGGGGCATTCTGGGAGATGCAGTCCAACACATCTGGAGCGCCCCAGGTTGAGGAAGGCTGGTCTAAGGTATACAGGTTCCCTGGACGCAGGCATAATCTGAGAGTGCAATGACAGAATTTAAAAACCACAATTCAGAGGAAAAAACGAAAAGCTTGCTGAAAGCTGATGACAAGTTTGTTTGCTTTTCACACATGGAATGTTTAGGCATAAAAACATTGGTGGAGGGAGTGCAAGATATCTACCCACTGGGACTTGCATAGGTTTTTGGAAAAATACGCTAATTCTGTCAACGTCATTGAAATAAGAAAAAAATGGCTTTGGGCCGCCTTATGCCACATTAGGAGTATCAGTTCTTCTGTCTAATAAAGGCTGCTTACCTCTAAGGAGTGAGGGTACAGACTGCTGGAATTATTTATCCAAAGAAAGCACACTTATAAAGATCTCATTGCAGCTCTTATTGAAGAGAACCAATGCCTTTGGAACTGAGAAGAGATATGTTTATACCAGTTGTTTAAGCAAGTAAATTACTCTTCTGAAAAACAATGGAATCCACTCTGAAAGACGTTCTAGCAGGTCACTACAATTTCTCTAGTAAATCCAGCAACTTGACTTTCCTCTGTATCCTTCTTTCCAGAACTCTCCTGTCTGTAATTCCTACCAGATGACGCCACAAGGCCCAAAGCAGCCCAAGCTTGATCTGAATAATTATGGGATGGATTTGAACAGCGATGATTCCACTGATGATGAAAGCCAGCCCCGCAAGCCCATCCCTTCTTGGGCTTCTGGTACGTTTGAATCCATCTGGGTACTTTTCTTTGCATGGTGAATGAATGTTCCCTATATTAATTTATGAAATATGTTTCCACAAGATGTAACTATGGTCATTATCTTAGATGGCGCTGAAAAGGGATAGACGTGGAGGATATGTCTTATCTCCTGCAATTTTGACAGTACGGTCAGAAGCAGTATGTCACTGAGTACCAACTTCTGTGGGTAACAGTGGGAGAGGGTTGTTGCCCTTGAAAGCTTCCTGGGAGCAGCTGGTTGGCCACATTGGAAAAGAGGTGCTGGGCTTGATGGACCTTCAGTGTGATCCAGAGCCGTTCTTAACCATGGTTCCTTAGAAGCAAATCTGAGTTCAGTGGTTCTTAATGGGCCAAATGCAGTGTTGCATGAGTACTCTAGTTCTTCTGCCCTGCAGCCCCCAACGTGCCTTTCATATCTGCTGTGGAGGGTTCCCCAGCCTTCCAAAGCATATTTGAAGGGTATACAGAAGATTGCAAGAGGGAAGGGAGAGCTGCTCCCCCAGCAGTTTCCATTCCATTGGTTAGCGTTGGCTCTAACCCAATATCGATATTTATCCTGAAGATTGTGACCTTAGTCGCTGAGAATATAAATGTTACATATTCATGATGTATCTGGAGCCTTGATATCGTTTGTTTTAAATGTAATGGTTTAATATCTGTTCTTGTGATTTCTTTTTCAAACATCCTAAGTATGAGTTAGGAAAGTGCTAGGAAGCGAAATGTTTGTACTGCCTGCCTGTTTGAGACTACACACATACACATGTGTCTGTGTGTAACTTTTTTCTTTATTAATATAGAGAACTAAGGTACGTTACAAGAATTACATAAATATATTTGATATACAATCTTCCATTCCATAAAGCTGAGTCCAGTACATAATGAAAGAGTTCTGTCTGTTTCATTCAAACAGTACTGACTATCCATTTTTCCTATGGGCCAAGTCCATTAAGTTCTATCTGTACAGGCAGTCTCTACTGCTTTTAGCTGCCATTCTGTTGTTCCCCCGCCTTGATCCAAGTGGAGAGGCGGGTAAGAAATAAATGATGATGATTATTAGAATTTTTCCAGTGATGGGCCAGGACAATTCTGATTGCAGTCAAAAGATTGTGAATGATTGTTTGACAAAAGATTGTGGTTGACAATCTTTCTGAAAGGCCTTGAGTCTCCGTGATTGTTGCTGAAGCCTTCTGTGTTGAAGTAACTGTGAGGGAAAGGGCACATCCATAAAAGGCACTGTCCATTCTTCTTTGGGAATTCTTGCTGCCTGCTTTAAGGACTCTTAAAAAAACACACCTGTAGCACGAACATCTTAGATCAATAGCTCCAGCTGGAAGTTAATATGTCTGTTCCTCTCTTTCCTCTAGGTAATCAACTAAGCCAAGCAATCATACGTCAATATTATAATCCACCTGACACCAAAGTGCTTTTTGGAGTTGTGAAGAGTCCCAAACTGGAAGAAATCTTCTATAAGAGCAAGCCACGCTATTTCAAGCGCACTAGTTCTGCAGTGTGGAACTCTCCCCCATTCCCAGGTGGCAAATCTGTATCATCTACTTTCAAGAGATGCTGATCTTTTCAAGAGCTCTTTTAGGTAGAGCCCTTGTCTGGTGTTTTTTGTGCAAGAAGAAAATGTGTTTTAAATATGTGCAACTCTTTTCTTACCTATATTAATAAATGTTGTGCTCTGTTGGAGCTTTTAAGGCACTTCCTATCTGTCCCCCCTCCCCCAATTATGGGGGGAAAGGGCAAAGAACCTTGTGCCTGAATTGTCTATTTGTACTGGCTGGGAGGAGTGACCTATAGCAACAGTAAGACTCGATACATTCAGGCTCTACAAGAGACTGTGTGGTGTAGTGGTTAGTGTGTCGGACTAGGCATGAGGAAATTTAGGTTGAAATTCCACCTTGGCCCTGAATCTCACTGGGTGACCTTGGGCCAGCCACATACACTCTCAGGCAAATCTGCCTCAATGGATTTTAGAATAAAAATGGGGGAGGGGGGACCCTTCAGCTCCCTCAGGGAAGGACAGGATAGAAATGTTAACAAATAACTATAAACTTCACTACTCTGCCAGTACAATATATTATTGCTGGAACAACTTTTTATAGTGCATTCCAGGGCAAAAGTTAGATGCCGCTGAGCCCAGTGATCCAAACTCTATGTAGGATGAGACTGTTACTACCTTAATAGTTGGTTGATCTTCCATGGCATTTCTCTAAGAAGTATGTCACAAGGCCAGACCCCCAATTCCTTACTTGACAAGACTGACTATAACTTAAATATTGGCCCTTGTGAAATGCTATTTTAGGAAAATATGGTGTAGTATAGTGCTTAAAGTTGAGACAGAGGAGACAAACTCTTTTTTACACTCAGTCACCTGAGAGAAATCTGGATTAAAGATTGTAGTTTCCAGACATGTTACTTTTATCACTTTGCCTCTGCCGCAACTGATTGCATTTGTTTAACTTTGAAAAACATTATCAGGCTGGTTACAATTACAAGGTGTTTGCCACGTTCTGCTTAGAATGGGGGAAGGCATCACAAATTGGAAGGAGGAAAGAAACATTCTGTTGTCACCAGTACCAATACAGAGCTTTTTTAAATCACTTCTTTTATGTTGAAGTGAGTATTTATCTATGCACTCACATAGATCCAAACAAAATTTGAAACATGTAGACTTATCTAAATGCTACCATTGTAACAGACAGCAAAAGAACTAATTGAATAGGAAAAATCCATACCCCTTTCTCCCAAATTGCGAACTTACAGCCATATTTGTTTTCTACGTTTTTGCTGCTTCAGTCCTCTAATCCTGCTCCGTTCATCAGCTTCAGATGCTCATTGTTGTATAGGTCAAGTACTTGCAGAGATTCCTTTTGAGAGCTGCAAAAAAGATCTTCCCAACATGCCGCAGCCAGTTCACAGGAATCCAACCTAAGATTAGGGCTGTGTTCCACTCCGTTTCGGGTCACAGAAGTGGTAGCAGAGCGGCCTGCTTCGCCTCCACCCAAGGCGAATTTGAATCAGGTTGGGTGGCCAGCGGAGAGTTGCAAAGCGGTTCTCTCATTTGCAGAGCGATCCGCTCACTTGCAGAGCTCTGCCCACCATTTTGGGCTTTTTCCCCATAGGATTGCATTGGGCGAAGAAATGCCTATAACTTCTTGGGTTTTTAAAGCTACATCCCTGAAACTTACTGTGCTTAGAGATGGATGATTGGGGGTCATTTGTGTCAATTTTCAGAATTTTTCATTGTGCGGTTTGCTTGCTATTAACTTTTATAGAATGGGTAAAAATGAGAGGGGGGAACGTTTTTTTGAAGCGATGAGAGGCAGATTCAACTCCCAATCGTGATGAGAAGTGATCACCTGATGTGAAGCATCCTCCAATCCCAATGTTGGGGGGTGACTAACAGAGGCACCAAGAGACAGTTTCCTTTGAGAGTGGAGGGTGTTAGCTGAAGCTGTGTTTGTTTGGAGGAGATAGAGGATTTTGCTTGGGGTGTTTGTTTCTGACTTTTTGCTTAGCTTTTCTTTGCTCTTTTTTGCCATACTTTGATTTATACTAATTTTTAATTCTTCCTTTGGTGTGTTTGTTTCCCACCCACCCCTTCCCCACTGTCTTTTAAATCCTGTGTTCTGTGAGTGTGTTATTTCAAGTATTAATTTTTCTTCTTCTATATAAGCAAAACCACAAAAAAATTACAAAAAACCCAATCTATCCGCTCTTTCTCTCTCTCTCTCTCTCTCTTTCTCTGTGTGTGTGTGTGTGTGTGTGTGTGTGTGTGTGTGTGACTGTGTTTGCTGTGCTTATTAAGTGCAAAAGCATACAAATAAAGTTTGGGCAAAGCACAAAACACTTTTGCCCTTTCCCCAAATAATAAATACATTTATTATTTATAATGAGATGTGGAAGCAGGCGCCTATCTGTGGTTGGTCATGTTGAAACCAGGGGGCAAGGCAACGCTGGCACCAGTAAGCAGGCAGCCTCTCCTGCCGTGAAAATCAAACAGGCCAGTCCTTGGCTTGGTGGGAAGCAACAGCAGAAGAAGAAGCAGCAGGCAGAGGCTCCCGCTTCTCCAACTTGTGCCCACCGTTCGCTTTTTGACGGTGGGAAAAGTGCCCCTTTGCAAGAGGCAGGCCAGCAGCATTAGTGCCGTTGGAGGAGGAGGAGGAGGAGTATACCCAACTCCTTCGTTATTGATTGAGGGGAGCCTGCCAATGAACCTGTCGCAAGACATTATAGATTAGGTCCTCAGCACGGTGGAGGTAAAAGAGGAGGAGGCAGTCCTCCAGGATGTGGGTGATGAGCAGCAGCAGTAGGCGGGCAATTGGTGTCATCACAGAAGCGAAAGGCAAGCATGGTGTGGGACCACTTTGAGGTGGGAGTGGATGCCCACTTTGCTGTCTGTCGCCACTGTAAGGCTTCCCTAAGCAGGGGTTCAGTTACAGGGCATTATGGAACCAGCAGCCTGAGGATGCATCTGCAGAGGCAGCACCAGTTAATCTTGCTGGGGGAAAGAGGTGGGCACTTCAAGGCGACTAATGCAAGGGGAAAGCAGAAAGCTGCTGCTGCTGGCACGCTAAGTTCTCCATCTTCCTTCCCCATGAGGGTTAGTCAGGCTTCATGCTTCCCCCACCCCATGTCCATGAGGGTTAGTCAAGTAACTCTCAAGGACATGGGGTGGGGGAAGTATGGATCCACAAGATGGCGTTTTCCAACACCCACTTAGATCACCACCTGCATCAGTGAGATGGTGGCGTTGGACGACCAGCCATTCAGCCTCATTGACAACGCAGGCTTCAAGAGGCTGATGGCACTTGTGGTTCCATACTACAAGCTGCAGTGTCACACCACCCTGAACAGGCGAGTGGTGCCTTCCCTGTACCATTCATGCAGGGAGTTAGTGCTGGGTCATCTGTACTAGGTAGAGGCATGGATGGTGCACTTCACCTCGGACATTTGGTCTAGCGAGGGTAGAGAGCATGCTTACCTGCCTGTGACGGCTCAGTGGTGGGCAGCCATGGGGCAGAAAGTACCCAGCACTAAAGGGACTGGGAAGGAGGGCTACTGCTGGGCACTCCTCCATATGCAAGTGATGGACTAGTCCCACAAGGCGGCAGAGATTATGGAGGCCATGAACTGCATGGTGGATGGGTGGCTAGCTGGGCACCAGCTCACCCGCGGTTACATGGTCTCAGACAGGGAGCCAACATGGTGAAGGTGGTGCGCAATGGCAGATTTGAGGGCGTCTGCTGCATCACACACGTCTTGAACCTGGTGGTGAGGGATGGCCTTGGAACGGGCAGCAAGGCCACCCTCACTCCTCTGACCAGTATCCGTAACCTGGAGAGCTGCAGGAAGGTTGCTGGGCATTTCCACCACAGCATCAAGGGCAGTCGATTGCTGTGGGAGAAGCAGGAGGAGTTGAATCTCCCGCAGCACAAGCTAGTGCAGGACGTGGTAACATGCTGGAATTCCACCTACCTCATGCTGGAGCATATGGTGGAGCAACAGTGTGCCATCCACAAGATGTGCAGGGTCAGAGACATTGGTCTCCAGGCACCATTGCTCAGGCGGCAGTGGGAGGCCATGTCCCAGCTGCTGGTGGTCCTCGAGCCATTCCTTGAGGCCACTGAGACCCTGAGCACTAGATCTGCCCTCCTCAGCCAGGTGATCCCTGTATGCAGGCATCTCCAGAAACAGACGGGCGAGTTTCTGGAGGCCAGGGAGCCTGTCACTGGGAGGCGCTTGTTGCCAGGTGTGGTGACTACGCTGAGGGATGGCCTGATGTAGAGGCTGGAGCCCATCCTGCAAGACAGGGTCTACATGTTGGCCACCATATGCGACCCTCTTCTGAAGGGTGGGCCAAATTCCAGGCTGGTCTGGGTGGAAATGCTTGTGGGCCAAGTGCAGGCGGCACAGGCCCAGAGGGTGAGGCAAAGGCAAAGGCCACCACTCCCCACAGCAGCAGCAGCCTCACCTGCATTACTCCCAGCAGGAGCACAGGCCAGGGGTTTTGGGCACAGGCTCTGCATGCAGTGGTTGAGCAGAGAGGTGCCCAAGCCACTGGGCAGGATGACACTGCAACCACCATGCAGTGTTACCTGGCAGAGCTGATGGAGGACTGCTCCATGGACTCCCTGGCCTACTGGTCATCCTGCTGCCAGATTTGGCCCGACCTGGTGCGGGTGCCAGTGATCGACTCAGCTGCCCACCCACCAGTGTTCCAAGTGAGAGAGTGTTCTCTATGGCGGGCGACATAGTGACCCCTCACCACTCTTGCTTGGACCCAGACTTGATGGAGCAGCTGATCTTTCTCAAGGGCAATCTGCCCCTGTTGGGATACCCCACCCTCAAGCCCTCGGGGGAGTGACAGGCAGGCACCCCTCCCTTTAATTCCACCCTCCTTTGGTTGGCAGACTTTATAGTTCAGGCAGGCAGGCTTTTTATTTTTAAAAGTAATTACTATTATTCTTACTATGATTGTTATTATTACGATCATTATCAATTTTATTTTTTAGTGGCTGTGTTTCAGTTCACAAAATCAACTCTGAAGCAAGGAACCCAAAGGAATCATTTGATTCCTCTATCAGTAAGGGGTTGCTTTGCATCCCTACCATCTTCCTCTTACAGACAGGCAGGCTGTTATAGTATATATCCACTTCAGTCAAGTCAGGCTGGCTTTTCATTGTATTATTAGTGCCACAATAGTCGTAGGCAGGCTGTATCTTCCCCTAGTGAAAATAAAGCATCACGCATCACCGGAAGCTGTAGGCAGTGCTTGTGACTGTGTGTGTATGTGTGAGTGTGTTTGCTTTTGCTTACAGTGCAGAGGCATACAAAAAGTGAGGGCAAAGCACCGCACCACACTACACTTTCCCCATTAATAAATATATTATAATGAGATGTGGCAGCAGATGCCCGTCTGTGGTTGGGCGAGGTGCAAGCAGGAGGCAAGGCAATGCTGCCACCAGCACCGGTAGCCAGGCTGCCTCTCCCACCGTGAAAATCAAATGGGTCACTACTTGGCTGGGTGGGCAGAAGCAGGAGCCAGAGGTGCCCGCTTCTCCCACTTGTGTACGCCTGTCACTTTTTGAGGCTGGGTAAAGTGCCCCATTGATAGAGCCAGATCAGGCAACCATCATCCACTTTGGCACCAATGCTATACAGCGGAGGTTAAGCCACTTTTCCACCAATGTTCTTGTTGTTACATTGCAGACAGTGCTTTGTTTGTTGCCTATCCTTAATTTTAATTTGTTTCTGATTTAAAAGTTGGGTTTGAGGGTTCCTTCCTGGAGCAATGTAGCATGGGTGAGCTGGCCTGTGCAATTGCTTCGCTGAGCATGGTTCCTCATGGTCAGGTCATTTGGGTGCTCCTGTCTAGGCTTCTGGCTTTGAGAAGCAACCTCACACATCAACTCGTGCAAGTCATTGACTTCACCTGCGCTGCAGGCGTGGGCTGCTCTCCCGCTTGAACCGAGAGGTAGACTCCCGCAGTCCACTGGTTGCCCTTTGGATAGTTCTGTGAACTGTCTTGGCAGAAGACACGTGGCACGTCCACTGTCCAACACAGGCCTTGTTTCAATTTTAGAGGTTGGGTTGAGGGCATTGGTCCTTCCTCAATGCAGCTGCATTGCTGCTGCACCCACCCTGTTTAAGTTTTCTTGAAGTTCCGTGTGTTCATTTTTGAAGTGTTTAACCTGAAAGGAAGATTCTTATTTAGGTTTTTCTTTAAATATTCGCTAAAAATCAGGGCATGATCAGATTTCCTTCAAAATGGGCATAAATAAGGATCTATGTGGAAGCTCTCATGGTGGCCACTTAGATATGTGTATGTGGAAAAATGACGGAGATAGCTGCATTTCTGTGCATTTGGTTTCTATTTCCTAAATGTAGAACTTGGCATTTATCCCTATTAAATTTCATTCTGTTGTTTTCAGCGTAGCACTCCAGCCTATCAAGATCACTTTGAAGTTTGTTTCTGTCTTCCAGGGTATTAGCTATCCCACCCAATTTTGTGTCATCTGCAAATTTGATAAGCGTTCCCTCCACCTCCTCATCCAAATCATTAATAAAAATGTTGAAGAGCACTGGGCCCAGGACTGAGCCCTGCGGTACCCCACTCGTTGCCTCTCCCCAGTTTGAGAAGGTTCCATTGATAAGTACTCTTTGAGTCCAATTCTGTAGCCAACTGTGAATCCACCTAATAGTTGTTCCATCTAGCCCACTTTTAGCTAGTTTGTTAATCAGTGTATCATGGGGCATTTTGTCAAAAGCTTTGCTGAAGTCAAGATATATGACGCCCACAGCATTCCCACAGTCCACAAGGGAGGTTACCCGATCAAAAAATGAGATGGAATTAGTCTGACAGGATTTGTTCCTAACAAATCCATGTTGGTTTCTAGTAATCACTGCATTGTTTTCAAGGTGCATACAGATTGACTTACTTTAGGAAATAAAGCCAGACTGCTCACTTGAGGGAATGGTATTAAAGGCAAAACTGAAGTACTTTGGCCACATAATGAAAAGACAGGATACCCTGGAGAAGAGGCTGATGCTAGGGAAAGTGGAAGGCAAAAGGAAGAGGGGCCGACCAAGGGCAAGATGGATGGATGATATTCTGGAGGTGACAGACTTGACCTTGGGGGAGCTAGGGCTGGCGACAGCCGACAGAAAGCTCTGGCGTGGGCTGGTCCATGAAGTCATGAAGAGTCGGAAGCGACTGAACGAATAAACAACAACAAACAGATTGACTGCTCCAGATTATAAAGAAGTCAATCTGTTAATCAATTTGGGCCAGTCACTGACTCTCAGCTAAACCTACCTCACAGGGTTGTTGTTGTGAGGATAAAATGGAGAGGAGAAGAACCATGTAAGCTACCTTGAGTTCTTGCAAGAGGAAAAAAGGTAGGTTATAAATGTATTAAATAAACCTGCCATGATTTACCATTCCTTGCTTCAAATGCAAGAATGCCAGTGCAATTAAATGCATGCAGTACAGCAGGAAGGGGGAGATTTGGGGCAATGTATAATGACTGACTGAAGGCAGTTCAATCAGTGATCCTTGGTGTAGTAACAGAGGCTTTATAAGTATACAAGAACAACAAGTAGACTTAAAGACTAACAGCTTTATTATAGCATAAGATTTTGTGCGCTTGAGCATACTTCATCAGATGAATTAAAAGAAAACGTACATTACAATAAACCCATTGGTCTTTCTCATACTAGAAGTTGGTTCTTTGGGGCTGTTCAGTGGCTTCTTTTTACATTTCCACAGACCAGTTTTTATGGAGGGTAACATCGTAAATAATTCCTGATATTCAGCAGGTTTGCATGATCACAGAAGGAAAATAAACCATGGTCTCGAACCGCCTATTTAGCATAATTACCCTCGTCGGATGCGGTATGTGGTGATGTCCAAACCCAGCGAAGGTGGGCTGGCTGCCGGGTAGTTTACAAACTGCGCCACCCACCCACTCTAGCTGGATTAGGACATCACAACAACTTGCACTGGGCAAAGATATTTATGACAGTTTGGTGGCTCACAAGCTGCATGTGCAAACGGGGGGAAAATGGCTTATTTTCCCCAGTCACTTTTACAGATTTCCTATCAGATTTCTGTGAGAAACATTATCAGGGTAGGTTGCCCTGAAGCAGTAGCTGGCCAGACCAGACTGGATGAAAGAGTGTAAATACTAGCCTGGGGATGTGTTTCTGTGGGAACTGTTAGGCCATTTTCCTTACATTTTCTAAATGCTTGGAAATACTTCAAAGGGGGTTAAAAAGCAGATGTTCCCCCTGCCAGCTAGGGTGGTTGTAATCTTAGAGTGCTTCCAGAAAGAGGGCTCCTAGCAGCAGTAGCAATCAGGAGGGACTGTGCAACACTTCCACCTTTTCGCCATAACACATTTTCTGCAGTATGAGAAAAGATGGAAGAAGCGGTGGGAAAACACGGGAGGGCTGAGAATGAGGCATGGTGATGGCACTATAAAAGCCTCTTTTGGAAGCACTTTTGGCGTCTCGGTGAGAAGAGACATAAAGTTGTTCCGTAAACACCTTAGGGTGCCAACTGTCTCCCTAGAAGAGATCTAATTGTGGAACAGTGGACTTTGGCTTTCCTTTTGAGCGGATGCCTCTACCTATATTAAGCTAGTATATTTGCAAATAAATGCAAATACTAAAGAATGCTAATAAGTCTTAAGTGACCGCCTTCTAGGATAACCCCTGGAGCTTCTCACTGCTTGGAGAAGTGGGGTGATTCCAAACATTTTGTAGTGGAATGGAACAATATAACATCTTTTTTTTAAAAAAAAGTCACATGGAACTAACAAACGCGATAAAATCTGGAAACATGAGCATCAAAATTTCCTTTACATGCCTTAGATAATTTGTGGCTAATCCATATGTTTACCCAACCCATCAGTCCTCTTTGCACAAGGGTGGAGTGAGCATGGATCAGTGAATGTGCCTAACCTCAAATATCTTCTCCACTTGCTTCCTGATTCTAGCACTGATACTGTTGAGGTATAGAAGAAAAGGTTTACAGCATTGTTCATTTCAGTAGCTTTCCAAGTCAATATTTATTAAACGAGAAAGGTAAATGTTACAAAGCTTCCTCAATCAAGACTATTTACAATTTGAAGGGAAGCCAAAACCAAACGTTAAAAGGGCAAGCCTTTTCCTTTGGCTGCCAACATTTCAATTAATTGCAAAATAACTCTGAGGATAAGTGCTGCAGACGTGCCAATCAATTGTTTGCTTCATGGCCTTGCTATCCTCTATGTGGGCTCAGTCTGGGGCAATGCCAGTGCAGCAGGGTGCATTGTTTCATAATAAGTGTTACTCTGAACATGAAGCAGAAGTTGAGGGGGCAGGATTGCAGTTTGAGATTGATAAACAAATGGTCAAAGAACACCTAATTTCCTTGAATGAGTTCAAATCTCCAGGGCCTGATGAACTGCATCCAAGAGTAATGAAGCAGCTAGCGGAAGAACTCTCAGAACCTTTGTCTATTATCTTTGCAAAATCATGGAAGATGGGTGAGGTGCCGGACGACTGGAGGAGGGCTAACGTTGTCCCTATCTTCAAAAAGGGCAAAAAGGAGGAACCTGGGAACTACAGACCAGTCAGTCTGACATCCATCCCTGGGAAAATTCTGGAGCAGATTATAAAGAAGTCAATCTGTAAACACCTTGAAATCAATGCGGTGATCACTAGAAGCCAACATGGATTTGTCAAGAACAAGTCCTGTCAGACTAATTTGATCTCATTTTTTGATAAGGTAACCTCCGTTGTGGATCGTGGGAATGCTGTGGATGTCATATATCTTGACTTCAGCAAAGCTTTTGACAAAGTACCACATGACATTCTGATTAACAAACTAGCTAAAAGTGGGCTAGATGGAACAACTATTAGGTGGATTCACAGTTGGCTACAGAATCGGACTCAAAGAGTACTTATCAATGGAACCTTCTCAAACTGGGGAGAGGCAACGAGTGGGGTGCCGCAGGGCTCAGTCCTGGGCCCAGTGAACTTCAACATTTTTATTAATGATTTGGACGAGGAGGTGCAGGGAACGCTGATCAAATTTGCAGATGACACAAAATTGGGTGGGATAGCTAATACCCTGGAAGACAGAAACAAAACTTCAAAGTGATCTTGATAGGCTGGAGTGCTGGGCTGAAAACAACAGAATGAAATTTAATAGGGATAAATGCCAAGTTCTACATTTAGGGAATAGAAACCAAATGCACAGTTACAAGATGGGGGACACTTGGCTCAGCAATACTACAAACGAGAAAGATCTTGGAATTGTTGTAGATCACAAGCTGAATATGAGCCAACAGTGCGATATGTTGCAAGAAAGGCAAATGCTATTTTGGGCTGCATTAATAGAAGTATAGCTTCCAAATCACATGAGGTACTGGTTCCTCTCTATTCGGCCCTGGTTAGGCCTCATCTAGAGTATTGCGTCCAGTTCTGGGCTCCACAATTCAAGAAGGACGCAGACAAGCTGGAGCGTGTTCAGAAGAGGGCAACCAGGATGATCAGAGGTCTAGAAACAAAGCCCTATGAAGAGAGACTGAAAGAACTGGGCATGTTTAGCCTGGAGAAGAGAAGATTGAGGGGAGACATGATAGCAGTCTTCAAATACTTAAAAGGTTGTCACACAGAGGAGGGCCAGGATCTCTTCTCGATCCTCCCAGAGTGCAGGACACGGAATAACGGGCTCAAGTTAAAGGAAGCCAGATTCCGGCTGGACATCAGGAAAAACTTCCTGACTGTTAGAGCAGTGCGACAATGGAATCAGCTACCTAGGGAGGTTGTGGGCTCACCCACACTAGAGGCATTCAAGAGGCAGCTGGACAAGCATCTGTCAGGGATGCTTTAGGGTGGATTCCTGCATTGAGCAGGGGGTTGGACTCGATGGCCTTGTAGGCCCCTTCCAACTCTGCTATTCTATGATTCTATGAACAGAAGTTACTCCCGAAATTCTCCATGCTATTTGTGGGCAGAGAAATTGGACAGCAAATTCACTGGATTTCTCCAGGGGGAGGAGAAATTCTCCAACAATTTCTCACAAGTTGGCATTATTTATTTATTTATTTATTTATTACATTTCTATACCGCCCAATAGCCGGAGCTCTGGGCGGTTCACAAAAATTAAAACCATTCATAATATAAAACAACAGTATAAAACCATAATATAAAATACAATAAAAAAGCTCAACCAGGTAAAAACAGCAGCAATGCAAAATTACAAATATAAAACACCATGTTAAAATGTATTTATAGATTGTTAAAATGTTGGGAGAATAAAAAGGTCTTCACCTGGCGTCTAAAAGCATATAATGTAGGTGTCAAGCGAACCTCCTTAGGGAGCTCATTCCACAGCTGGGGTGCCACAGCAGAGAAGGCCCTCCTCCTGGTAGCCACCTGCCTCACTTCCTTTGGCATTATTTATTTATTTATTTAGAATATTTATATACCGCTCTCCATTGAAAAATTTCGGAGCGGTGTACAAGGTAAAATGAAAGTAAAAACAGAATAAAACAGTTAAAACAAAATTTAAAAAGAAGCAAAATACAACACAAATCCAAGGCTGCATGTTAAAGAATAAAGATGTTTTCAGGAGGCGCCGAAAGGAGAACAAGGTCGGCGCCTGCCTGACCTCCAGGCAGGGAATTCCACAGGAGGGGCACCACCACGCTGAAGGCTCTTCCCCTGGTGGATTCCAATCGGAGGATGGATCTAGGTGGAACCACCAGGAGCAGGCCCTTGGATGACCTCAGTGACCGGGCAGGTTGGTAAGGGAGAAGGCGCTCTCTCAGGTATCCTGGTCCCAAGTTGTTTAGGGCTTTGTACACAAGTACAAGAACCTTAAACCTGGCCCGGTAGCGAATAGGCAGCCAGTGCAGTTCCCTCAGCAGAGGAGTTACGTGCTGGAAAGGGGCAGCTCCAGACAACAGCCGAGCTGCAGCATTCTGCACTAGCTCCAGCTTCCGGAGCAGCTTCAAGGGCAGCCCCACATAGAGCGTGTTGCAGTAATCCAATGCTGAGGTTACCAATGCCTGTACCACCGTGGTCAAGCAATCCCTGTCCAGGAGAGGTCGTAGTTGGCGAACCAACCGAAGATGGTAAAAGGCACTCCGAGCCGTAGCGGCTACTTGAGCCTCCAACGACAGAAATGGGTCTAAGAGTACCCCCAAACTACGAACCTGTTCTTTCAGAGGCAGAGCAACCCCATCCAGAACAGGCAATGAGCCTGTCTCCCGGACTCGGGAACCACTCACCCACAGGGCTTCCGTCTTGCCAGGATTCAGTCAATTTATTGACCCTCATCTAGCCCATTACTGAGTCTAGGCACTGGTCCAGGACTTGCACAGCCTCACCTGATTCAGTTGTCACAGGGAGATAGAGCTGCGTGTCATCAGCGTATTGATGGCATTTAGCTCCAAATCCCCTAATGACCGCTCCCAACGGCTTCATATATATTATTATTGGCAAGGGTCGAAGAACAGCTTCTTTCTTTTCCATAAGAGTTTTGGGATTGTGTGTGTGCACGCGCATGTACGTGTCTGTTGCTGGCCCCCATTTTGCATCAATCACAATGCAGGTGTGAGATTGGCAGTCTTGTGTCTAGCTCTAGGGTATAGGTGGAACTAGTGCTGTGCCAAAATCTTGTCTTTCATGTCCTAAAAGTTTCCTCCCATGAAAGAGGCTTCCAACGTTTTGTGTCGCAATCTGGATGTTTGATCTTTTACTTTTGTAGTGTTTTTTTAAGCTTACCTAATCACTGCAAGGCAGCCAACAGTGGTGTGTGTGTTCTATCTATTACACATCTCTCTATTGTCCTGTAGCCTCTCAGGGTGCCTGTGCTTTGTTATCTGAGAAAAAACTCTATGGAAGGAATTATCTCAAGCTGTCTTCCCCTGGGCTTTAGTTGAAGTGTAGAAAGCCAAGGAGGCTGCTGGAGAGATGATTGTATAATGGGGAGGGGGGAATGGCACTTGCACCCTCTGCCACCTCCTAAGTAAGGTAAGCAGGCACAAAAAATCCATTCGCAGCCCCTAAGAATTTCCCAGAATTTTCTTCACCACTGAATTTCTTTTTGAAAGCAATTTCACTTGCTATCAAATTGAATGAGAATGGTCAAAAAGAAAAGTAAGAGGAATTTTCAGTATGGCACTAGACGTAACCCAACAGAGTGCTGGTGTGGACATCACCTTAAAAAACAAAGATAATTTAGCTATTTTTGAGTTTCTTATATCTGGTGGTGGAAGTGAAACGCGAATAGAATAGAATGTATTGATCCAGTCAACAGACCTCACAATAAAAGCAAAACACAACAACCCACTGGTTTGATATTTGTTTATTAAGAAAACAGTAACTGAAAGAAGCCTTTGGAAATTCAAAATCTAGAAAAACAGGATATTTTTTAAAGTAATAAAATGTGAAGCAAATGATCTGATATATTTTTGCAGGATTAAGATGAGGAAAAGGGAATCACATTCACACCTATCAACAGTTTAAAGACTCATCACAGATACCTTAAAACTTGCTTGGCAATAATCCCTCTAGAGGCAGCAGAAACTCTGCACGCTTTTTTGGGAAGAGAGATTGCCAATAAATAAGTATGAGATGTATTGTGTTAGTACACAGAGAGGCCTGGATAAAACATAGCTGTGAATAAATCTGTCATATGTCACAGTGTGTGAACTCTGTGCATAGGACAGGTCTAGATAGGTCCAGTCTTGTGGACAGTAAGCACTTATTCTATGTCAGTGTGTGGGAAGTTTCACCAGACACTGCCTGTCTACATTGCCGCTCCCACTCCACACACACAAACGTAGTGGTTCATGTAGGTGAGTGAGATGTTTCTTCTCAATGTTCATGTGTTAAGTGGGCTTGTAAAATGGCACACATCTTGCCAACACCAGAAAAATATCCATATCCTACTGAAGTAAGACCAGGACAATGTGTGATCTTACAACATAATGGATGTGGTTCTGTCAGAAAACGCTATTGTGCCTGCCACAGCAAAGCCATATGGAGTGAATTTGTTTGGTGCAGAATATTGTGGCATATTGGAAGAGCAGGCTCACCATGTCACAACTGAAGCCATATTTTGTAAGTAGAATAAAGGCAAGAGTCGTGGTCCCATCGTGTGTCATTTAAATGACAGCCTTGTTTTCCTTCTGTGACTGTATGAATCCAGTCAGTGGGTGAGTTCACACGTCATGCTAAGCCACTGTGAGAATAAGCCACCATGGGTTGGTTGTTCACTTGTTAACCTGACTGACAATCAGCCGCTCTGTGGTTTCCATGGTTTGTTCTCCCTTTCAATCCACCTGCCAGCTCTCAGCATGTAGTCCAGGTGCCTTTGAGCAGAACTCCTCGTTTCCTCGATCCCTACATCAGCACCCTTTCTGCAACTGGTCCGCTGGGGTTGCCAGCTCACAACGGAACCTCGCCCCTGCATCAGATCACCAAATGGAATTAATTTTCTGAGACCTTTATGAACACAGTAATGCATTCACAATTTTTTTTTTAATGGGGGGGGAGTTGCGCAAGTGTACAAGAACGCAAGGCCGCCTGACCACTATTTAGCCCAACATACTGATATTCCCCTCTTGTCAATGTCCTGGTCAATTTCATCCTCGATTTCGGAACTTGCCTTGCTAGTGAACACCATTTTTTTTAAAGGCTTCTTCACATAGGAGCCGTGTGGCACAGAGTGGTAAGTGGCAGTTACTGCAGCCGAAACTCTGCCCATGGCCTGAGTTCGATCTCAGCGGAAGCTGGTTCTCAGGCAGCCGGCTCAGGTCGACTCAGCCTTCCATCCTTCCGAGGTCGGTAAAATGAGTACCCAGCTAGCTGGGGGAAAGGGAACTGCGACTGGGGAAGGCAATGGCAAACCACCCCGCTACAAAGTCTGCCAAGAAAACGTCAGCGAAAACAGGCGTCCCTCTAGGAGTCAGCAATGACTCAAGTGCTTGCACGAGAGGTGCCTTTCCTTTCCTTTCACATAGTATCCGTTACAACCACCCCAAAAGTTCCTCCTCCTGCAGGCTTTTGTCCTCCCTCACCCCCATCCTGTGAAACATTTCAGCTGTGATATTTGCAGGTTTCTTATGAATTAACTTTCTGTTTAATTATGGGAGGACAGATAGGTGAACACTTGTGTATTTCTGCACAAAAAGAACCCAAGTGAGCAAAACTGGGAGATATTTATTCCCCCAGTCTCATTCAATCGTGTTTCTGTGATACCAGCCAGATACAGATAAGTGTATGGATGAATTCATGATTTGCTGCTATTCAGATGAGCTGCTTAGCACATCATTCAAAGAAATGGTATTTTCTGAAGTCACTGGACTATTTGAGGGTTTGTTCTTTCATATAAAAGAATTTTATAACTGGACAGTTCTACAGTATTCTACACTCTTCACAAATTTATATGCCTTAGGTATCATGCTGCTCAAATTAGTGTACAACAATAGTATGAAGCTACCACACAACACATCATTTTATGTGCCTGACTATGCAGACTTTTGCCTATCAAACAATGAACCCAAAGCAAGGTTCCAAAAACCCATTTCTAGCATGTAAAATGAATGGACATTGGAAAGCACTGTGAGCAGGTAGTGGGTTCTGAGTAGGGCTATGCACCACCACCCTGAACCGCTTCGTGGCCCGATTCAGAACTTCCGGATTGGGCCCAAACCGGATTGGGTCGATCCGACCCTCCCCCAATCCACTCTGGAACCGGATCCGGAGTGAGATCCGGAGGGCTAGATATTCGGCCTCCATTTTGCCCCCCTTCCTCAGTTACTTGCCTCCGTGGCAGGTGGTGGAGGCAGGTAAGTGGGGAAGAGGGGACAAAATGGGAGCCGAATAGGTCCCCTCCCCCTTACCTGGTTTCACTATCTGCCGCCACACAGATGGCGGTGGCAGCGGCGGCAGCCACTGCCGCCAGGTAAGCCCCCTCCCCCACTTGCCTGGCACCGCTGTCACCACACGGACAGTGGTGGCGGCGGAGCCAGGTAAGCCTCCTTCCCCCCCCCACTTGCCTGCATCTGTCGTGGTCTGGACGGAGGCTTCAACTGAGGCTCAGGCCTCAAGGCCGCAGCCTGTTTCTGCTTTGACACCTCAGTCTTAGTTGAAGCTGCTGCCCGGACCGCAACGGATGCAAGTAAGCCCCCTCCCCCCTTACCTGGCTCCGCCACCATCGCTGCACAGACTGTGACAGCAGAGCCAGGTAAGCCCACACACACACACACTTACCTGCATCCGGAGCTTCAGAACAGTCCAAATCACTTTGGACCATTCCAAACCGCTCCGCACCGATCCGGACCTCCCCCAATCTGCTTCAGAACCGGGCTTCAGAGGTCCGGATCGGCCCATGCCACTTTGGATTCAAGGATCCGAAACAGAGCGGAGCACAGCCCTAGTTCTGAGTAGGTTTCCCATCCAATTAGCATATAGGTCATGTTCTATTAAAGAAAAGAGGGCTTCCTTCAAAAATGGTAGTCTTGCTCAAGTGAGGAAAACAAAACGGAATTAGGAGTGAGCAGTGAAGTGGCCAACTTTGTGAATCACACCAAATTATTTAGGGTGGTTAAAACAAACAGGGATTGTGAGGAGCTCTAAAAGGACCTTTCCAAACTGGGATAATGAGCATCCAAATGGCAAATGTGGTTCGATGTAAGCAAGTGTAATGGGATGCACATTGGGGCAAAAAACCCAAGTTCAAGTAAAACCTTATGGAATCTGAGCTAATGGTGACCAGCCAATAAAGGGATCTTGGGGTTATGGTGGACAGTTCAATTAAAATGCCAACCCAGTGTGCAACTAAGATTGATTTGTCCCTCATGCTCTTCAACATCTACATAAAACCACTGAGTGCAGTCATCCAGAGTTTAGGAGTACATTGTCATCAGTACGTTGATGACAAGCAGCTCTATTTCTCCTTTTCATCTTCATCAGGTGAGGCTGTGGACGTGCTGAACCAGTACCTGGCTGCGACAATGGACTGGATGAGGGCTACTAAACTGAAACTCAATCCAGACAAGACTGAGATGCTGTTAGTGGATGGTTCTGCTGACCAGATGGAGGCTTTTCTGGAGGGGGTAACACTCCTCCTGAAGGAGCAAGTTCATAGCTTGTGAGTTCCCCTAGAACCATCTCTGTCACTTGAGGCTCAGGTGGCCTCAGTGGCACAGACTGCCTTCTATCAACTTCAGTTGGTGGCCCAGCTATGCCCCTATCTGGACAGGGATAACCTGGCTTCAGTTGTCTATGCTCTAGTAACATCCAAGTTAGATTACTGCAATGCACTCTACATGGAGCTGCCTTTGAAGATGGTTCAGAAGCTGCAGCTTGTGCAAAATGCGGCAACCAGATTGATAACAGGGACCAGAAGGTTTGAACATATAAGATCAACTCTGGCCCAATTGCATTGGCTGCCTGTATGATTCTGAACCCGATCCAAGGTGCTGGTTCTAACCTATAAACCCTTACGTGGCTTGAGACCACAATACCTAACAGAATGCCTTTCCTGACATGAAACTACCAGTACACTACGTTCAATATCTAAGGTCCTTCTCTGGGTGCCTACTCTGAGGGAGGCCCAGAAGACAGCTACAAGGGAGAGGGCCTTCTCAGTGGTGCCCCCCCACAAATTATGGAATGATCTCCCCAATGAGGCCCTCCTGGCGCCAACGTTACTATCTTTTCGGCACCAGATTAAAGCTTTTCTCTTTTCCCAGGCATTTAGCAATATGTGATGAGCTTTATCAAGCCTGGATCTGTTTTTATAGTTGTTTATAAAGTTGTTTAGAGTTGATTTTAGATGTATGTTTCTGTGTATGTTGCATATTTTTCAGTTTTAAATTTTGGATATTGTTTTGAATTGTTTTAATCTTATGTAAACTGGCCAGAGAGCTTCAGCTAGGGGGCGGTATAGAAATGCAATGATGATGATGATGATGATGATGATGATGATGATGATGATGATGCCAGTATTTTACTGCCTTTATACAAATCTATGGTGTGAATACACTTGCAATGCTGTGTGAAGTCCTGGTCACCATACCTTTAAAAAAGCTATTGTACAGTTGGGAAAATGCAGAAAAGGTTAACTAAAGTGATCAAGGGGCTGGAGCATCTTCCCAATGAGGGAAGTTTACAACAGCTGGGATTGTTTAGCTTGGAAAAATGGAGGGTAAGGAGAGACCTGATAGAGGTGTACAAAATTATGCATGGTGTGAAGAATGTGGATAGATAATACCATGAAGCTGGCTGTGGGAGATTCAGGACAGATCAAAGGAGGCCCTTCTTCACACCGTGTATAGTTAAACTATGAAATTCACTACCACAAAATGTGGTGATGGCCACCAATTTGGATGGCTTTAAAAGGGGGTTGGATAAATTCCTGGAGGAGAAGGCCATTAATGGCTACTAGTACTGATGGTTATGTGCTACCTACAGCATCAGAGGCAGTAAGCCAATGTACACCATTTACTTTGGAAAATTAGGTGTCCTACTTGTGGGTTCCTGGTCGACAGCTTTGTGAAAAGAATACTGGAATAGATAGACTTTTAGTTGGATCCAGCATGGGTCTTCGTATGTTCTTCTGTTCTTTCTTTAAAATAATTTCTCCTGAATGGCAGACTATTTTTATTCCTCCTCCTCCTCCTTTTAACAACTCACATCAAATAAAAGGGCACTCCCATGGCCCTTTAATTCAAAACTAATAAAGCATGTTACCTTCATAAGAATGGGAAAATATTGGTAGTGGATAGTCATCACAATCAAAACTGCAGTTGGTTCAGTTGTGTTTAGGGCGGGCTGATGGCACAGATGCCAATCCAGAGAAGTAGGTTAACCATTGATTTGCAAATGGGTTGGTGCAGTTTGGAACTTCTCCCTCTATAAGAAAGGGCCAAAGGAGCTGCAGGTGTATTCAAAAGCTGGCTGAAAAACCATAAGGCCTGCAAAGTTTACCAGACCCACATCTACGCGTTGTGTCAAATCATTACAATCCCATCATGGTAACGCTACATCCCTCTTGCACATTTATAACTTGTAGGACACACAAAGAACACCACAGGTGCTGGTGACATAATGCTCAGTCAGACCAACACACTGAGCCTGTCATGGTTTGCACTGTTCCTGGGGTGGGGCGGGGAATCAGCTTCCAAAGGACAAAAAAATATTAAACACGTGGGTTATAAATAATTCTCAGAATTTTACAGTTCACTTCACATGTCTTGTTTGCAAAATATTATTTCTTATTACTTTATGTTTGTGCAGAACAGGAACTGGTAAGTTTAAATTCTTTGGACCGTTCTATTCTCAAGGAACAGCAACAAAGAGCTATAGTTGTACTTGTTTCCTTCCTCCACTTGCAACACACTTCAAGGGCAAGAAGGGATTAGATTGCATTTCTGAAGAATTTATGTAATTTGGCAGAAACTCAATTGGGCAGATCACAACCACAAGCCTCCCATATATATTTAAGCTCAGTCCATGAGCTTCCAAAGGGAGTCCATTGCCTATTGCCATCTGGTACGCAATAAACAACCATTCCCACCATGAAACTGACAACGGGCCTTCTGCTAGTCACCCTGATGCTTTGCTGCTATTCAGGTGAGTTGCTTAAATGAATGTTACTTTCTGATGTCACCAGATCATTTGTGGGTAAGGAAATACTCCTTCATATAAAAGAGCTCCAGAAATAGAGAATGCAATATTCAATACATTCTTAGAGCTCCATCACACCTACTTTTTAAATCCAGTTTTCATCTGCGGTTTCCCCCTCCATTTCTTTAGTGAGTCGAGCACTGGGCACTTTCATGTCTGTGTGGCAAAGTCTCCCACCCTGCCCTCTACATTCTCCTTTCCCCTGCAATTAATTTTTTTTAAAAAAATATTTCTTTATTTCTGTGCAAATACAATAGTACAGCAGCTTTACGGTAAAACAACACACTATACTTTCCCCTAAGATCATATTAAACAAACTCCGAGAAAGGGAGTCTGTTTGTAGGAAGCAGGAGGGAGAACATGGGCTGAGACTGTTGCTGCCTCTTGGGTTGGGAAAGGTTTACATGGGAGTAGTAGTGAATGTTTGTTTTACTCATTTCAAAGGGTGGGCAGACAAACAATCATTTTAACTAATTTCTTTTGTAAAAGTGGTCAGGTCCCCTCCTTTGCTCCAAGGTAACCAAAATGCTTACATCTGTGTAATTTTTAAAGCTAAAGAGATCAAACTTGGCATGGTGATAGTTCTTAAGGAGGGCTTTAGCCATCCCAAGTTTGAATCAGATCTGTTCATGCCTTGAGTTTAAGGAAGTTTTTAAATGGAAATTAATAAAAACGCTTACATCTGCATAATTTTTATGGATAAAGAGATCAAACTTGGCACAGTTATAGCTCTTAAGGAGAGCTTTAGCCAGCCAAGTTGGAATCAGATCAGTTCATCTCTTAATTTTTTAGGATTTTTAAAATCCCCTCCCCTTAAACGCTTTCCCCACACACAATACTTTACCTAGGATCCTTACAAACCGAGTTGGAGGACCGAAAGTATGAAGGGGGCTATAAGGCCATCAAGCCCAACCCCCTGAACAATGAAGGAATCCACCTTAAAGCATCCCTGACAGAAAGCTGTCCAGTTGCCTCTTCAATGCCTCTAGTGTGGGAGAGCCCACGACCTCCCTAGATTATTGGTTCCATTGTTGAACTGCTCTAACTGTCAGGAAGATTTTCCTGATGTCCAGCTGGAATCTGGCTTCCTGTAACTTGAGCCCATTATTCCATTTCCTGCACTCTGGGATGATTGAGAAGAGACCCTGGCTCTCGTCTGTGTGGCAACTCTGTCCTAGTAGGTACAGTACATAAGGAGAGAAAAGCAAAGGGTGCCTCAGGAACCACTGAAATATAAATGTTCTGGACAAGGGGATCAACAATTAATTTACTTGGGCGTAATCCCCTTTGAGCTTAATGGGCTTTATTTTTGAGTAAACATGCAAGGGATTACGTTGTTAGAGCCTTTTAATGTAGGGGTGTGTTGAACCTCATTCACCCTGAGGGCCAAATTATATTTAGGAGGAGCTCTTAGGGATGGCATTCCAATGGTGGGCAAAAGAGGCAAGCCAGAAATACCAGCACATTTTAGCTTGAAGCTCTTATTGCCAGTAACTAAGCCTTAGGAAAGGCATCTCAATCTTTTAGAATGGAAAAAAACCCTGCACAAGAGCTAGAAAACCACCAAACAATCAGTGGTAGAAGGAAAAGGGGCCCCCGAGGCTGTCTGGAGACATCTGGAAGTCCAGCCTGGGGCCCCCCAGGAAGGCTGGAACCAGCCCTTGTAGCTCAGGTTCTGCACCTCTACTTTAACTGAAAGGTACCAAAGGACTCTTAGTGGTAGCAGTGGGGATTACAATTAGCTGTATGTGGGCGGGGGGAGCAAAATTTGTGACATCCTGAGGCTAATCCTGTTTTGGAATGTGATGCGTTGGACTACATTTCCAAGACTTCCCCAGCCAAAATGACTCAGTAGTCCGATTGGCGCCAACATTGATTTCATTTCAACGCCAAGTAAAAACAAGGCTTTTTAACAAAGCGTTTGATGGTTAAACTCACTGGCACATTGTTTTAACTGTTTTAACTGCTTTTACTGCTTTTAAATTATATATTGTTTTAACTTGGATCATGGTTTAATTTGTTTTTAACTGTGCATATTTATTGTTTTATACTGTATATTTTTATCTGTACGCTGCTCTGAGATCTTAATGATATAGTGTGGGATATAAATGTTTTAAATAAATAAATAAATAAATAGTCCAACACACCTGGAGGGCAGCAGGCCGGGAGAGGCAGGTTTATCCTATCCAGAGCCTGAGCACTTTATGACTACGCCTCAGATATTCTCACTCAAAATCTCAGGCAAAGGAAAAAGAAATATATTAAGCCCTAGGCAGTTATGTATATGGATGATCTGCTGTTGCTGACCTCTTATTTCAAACCTTTGCATTCCAGCTGCTGCTGCTGAGATTTGCCCTGAACTTGTTCGCATTCTCACCATGTTCCTTGAAGCCCCACATGATGACTACATGAAGGCAATTGCTCCCTACGCACCCACCACTCTTATGAAACAAGCTGCTTCTCAGCTGAAGCAATGCACACTTAGACTTCCACAGGAATCTCTGATTGCAAAAGGCGAAGTGTTGGTAATTCCTTTCACATCACATCCATATTCCCTAAAACTCAGATCACAGTCTGGGGTCTACTCAGGGCAAATTCATGCATATGTTTCCAATGCCTGAGGATTTCAAAGAATAGAATTACAGAATTTAGGAAATCGGTGGGACTTTGGTGGCCACCTAATCCAACCTCCTGGGTTGTAGAGCTCTTAATGTTAGGAAGTTTCTTCTAACGTTCAGCTGAAACCTGTTTCCTTGCCATTTCCATCCAACTAGTTCTAGTTCTGACCTCTGGGGTAACAGCGAAAAAAAACTAATTTATTTATTTATTTATTTATTTCATTTATATACCACCCCATAGCCAGAGCTCTCTGGGCAGTTTACAAGCATTAAAACAAACATACAAAAACTAAAAACCATCAAAAGCATAGAAACAGCAATATCCATTTAAAACAACGATTACTAAATCATCATACATGTGAGAACTAGTCAGGAATTTGGGGACAGCTCCCATGCCTCCCTTTAATCTTCCCTTTTCAAGGCTAAACCAGCCTATTACTGCCACTTTTTCATCAGACCTCAGCTCAGTCTTGCAGGCCTCAAACAGCCATGACAGAGCAAATTCCCCTTATGTGAGTCTCATGCCCCCTCACACCAAGTCAAACGCGATATATTTCAGCAGACTCAGGGCCCACATTCATCTGCCGAACACTGGGGGCTGGTTCAGTCATGTCTGTTTATCACTTCATGTCTCCAGCATATGTGGGCAGGTGGCATTATCCCACCTGTTAGCAAAAGCTTCACACGTACATAACTAAATCCACTAACAGCCCAGGAGAATAAAACTAGACTAAAACTGTGCACTGCCTCCAGCCAAATCCCCTAATCTGAGGTAAGGCAGGCTAATCCTGCCCATCTTGGCCCAGATACGGAGTGGCTGTAATTTGCTACCATACATATACTAAAAGTAAAGAGCCCCCACAATAACTTTAAACCACAGTCTGGCTCTCAGGAGGAGAATGCATTTGGAGGTAAGTCATGGTGGTAGCTCTTGGTTAGGGGAGTGGGGGGGCGGTGAGGTCGCGGTGAGGGGAGTCAGGAGTCCAATGGACTCCCAGGTGGCCTTGCTCCCAGATTTCCTGGGTGCCAGCCGTGCGGCCAGCACCCAGAACCCGCAAGGCCACCCCACTTTGGAGGGGCTGAATCTCGCTTCAGCTTCAGTACTGAGGCGAGGCAGGCACCCTCTGACACGGCCTCCGAGCTGAGTTGGGGGAGCTGTGCATAGCCTTAAATAAAACTCTCTTCACCTGGCACATAAAAGCTGAGAAATTACGCACCAGTTATGTCCCTGCAGGAAGGAGGTGCCAGGGTGCCAATAGTGCACCTTAGCACATGACATCTGGGGAGGAAGTCTCCATTCACCTACATCAGGGGTGTAAACTCTCAGGCCTGGGGCTGAATCTGGCCCACCTGGTGCCCCAATCTGGACCTCCAGGGTTCACCAGTTGGTCACACACCCCTTCTCCTGGCCCCACCCCCTTTACCCTGACCATCAATCATTTGATGGTTGCCCAGTTTTTGTGTAGATCTTTCTCCTCCCCATTCTAAAAAGTTGAAATGCTTCCCCTAAAGGTTAACATTAAGCTGAAATACATTGGTATTTTTGGCCCCAACCCTTTTGCCTTTGGCCCGTCCCTTCTCTGAAATGGAATTTGTCCCTTGGGCTGAAATAAATAAATAAATAAATAAATAAATAAATAAATAAATAAATAGGTTCTGCTCTTGGACTACTGGGCATGGCAGTAGTGGTGGTGGGCAGAGTAGAGTGAAGCATCCACCTTGTTAGATTTGAAGAAACAGATCCAGTGCCAAGTCATGACTTATGTGTACAGTATAGGTGTCTATCCGGTGCTTTATATTTACTGAAATAATACAACTCACCCTTGTCTGTTGGGAATCTCTGTTCCAGAAAAATATCATGGGAAAGTGTCTTAAGGAACCACAAATTCAGCTACCTTGAAGCTTCAAGGAATCATCCACAGTGGTCATTTAAGCGGTCGGTTGGGTGTGATTCCATTTCGCTGATCTTCATTCTGCAAAAATATGTCCCGTCAAGGATCATTGCTTTTCAAAATCTTCTTCTTCTTCAAGATCTGGAATCAGCAAATGCGTCTTTGAATTCACTCGTGGTTTTCTCAATAAAGAAAAAGCCAATCAATGCATTATTATGGCTCCCAGTGATATTTGCCAGTGGGGAAACAGTGATCCATCTCTCCCTCCTTCCCAAACTGGGAAAAGGGGGGGTGTCTTAGCACACCACAGGTTGCCCACATGTGCACTAAAGCATCAAGCCAGAGAGTTAAGAGAATTCTGCTTGCCAGAACAGGGAGAAACGGAGGTGACTTATACTGAGTCAGGCCATTGGATCATCTTGGCCTGTGCTGTCAGGATGGACTGGCAGGGCCTCTCCATAGTTTTAGACTACAGATTTTTCCAGCCCCCCTGGCAGAGCAAGTGATGGGAGCTGAAACTGTCTGTATGTAGTGCACATGCTCTCTCCCATTGAGCTACAGCCTTTCCCCCCAAGCACACCTTAGTGCATTTGGGAGGAAAGAGCAGTGGGAGGAGATGGCACGCAGGAATAGACTGAGCTATGTGCCAAGCAACAACAACAACAACAACTACACACACACACACACACTGAGATGCAAGCAAGCAGACCAGGCACCTCTCCATGCCATGCAATGCAGGGTAGGAAGAGGCATAATGACAAAGTGGAACAAGGTAACTGAATACACACACACACACACTTTAACACCCACCTGGGGTATCTAGAGTTGGACCTCCTGCACAGATTATATAACCCTTTAGGAAAGCAATAAATACATTTTCTCCCCCAAATTCATTCATTCTCATTCTCTCTCTCTCCCCTCCCTCTCCCTCCTCTTCCTCTTCGTCCCTCTCCCCCACTCTTTTTCTCTCTTCATCTCTTTCTCTCTCCCTCCCAGAGGAAAATCGCTCCACCAGATGCAATTTGGCTTATACAAAGAAGCTCCCCCAACCCCAAATCTAATTGCCATGCGGGAGGGCCAACTTTTGATGTGGGGCTGCAGCATGCAGGGAGGGGAGGATTAACTCTCCCCTCCTCAGCTGATGCCTCTCTTGAAAATTGTTTTCCAAGTGGAAATTAAGAGCGCAAAAATATCCGGGGTGATGGGTTGGTGGATGGGTGGGGTGAGTCACAGTTCACAGGGAGGGTGGGGTAAAAGATTCCAGATGCCCCCTCTGTGTTTACTGACAGCTTCTCTACATTAAAAAAGAAAATATCTCACTATCTTACAAGGCCTTTCCCTTTCTTCCTGGGATTGCAATCAGCTCATTTACAAAGGCAGCCACATACTTCTCTCTTCATGATCTGGTCACTTCCATTGAGATAGCACCATCTAGTGGCAGAACTATTGTGCAATGCTGTATTTACACACTGGGAGATCAGGCTTTTTCTGGCTATTACCACATTATCTGCGGTTCTTTTAAAAATGGATTTTCCAGGGGATAGGGCAGGAGACATCCTGGTCATTGATGACATTGTGCAATGGATCTGCAAACACCCTTGAGTGGCCAATCATAAGCATGCAATTAACCATTCATTTAGAGGAGCCCACAGTCATCTGTAATACTAGCTGGTGCTCAGGTTCATTACTTATCTTAGCTGCAGCACAGTTCTGGTACAATAGCCCTGCAATATTTCCCAGTTGATGGAATAATTTTTTTGGGGGGAGAACAAAACACTAACAGGTCATTAACTAGGTAAATACATGCAATTGAATAAATATGTCCCTCTATGTTAAAAAGTCTTACTTCCTGTGGAGGCTTGTGACTTCAATTTAGGGGGATGTGAATCCACTCTGGGTTTCAGTCAGAACTCTGAAGAAACTCTCTAAGTTGCCGAACTCAAGGCCCAAATTGGATTCAGCACCTTGGAGAGCTTCTTTAGCATTTTTATATGGGGAAAGCCCTGCGGTGCCTGTGGATCTGCACCCCATTTGTTAGACGACACAGGCACAGTTTCACAGCCACTGCGAGGCTTCCCAGCAATGCTCCGATTTGAAAAAATCAGGGATTTACCCTGACTTTTTCAAAGGGAGCGATGTCAACATCGCAGTTCCACTATGGAACTTTGCTCCATGGCCAATACTGGGCCAACCTGGGGGCAGAACCTGGTGAAAGGCGACCAGCCAGATGGCTGCCCAGAAACCCTGCATTCACTCCTTGGTGTTGGGATTACCAGACACCATGTTGGGAGAGGGGAAACATGGGGTTGAAGAGGGAGGCAGCACCAACGTGGTGCTGTGAAGACAGCCTCCAGGATTGGGCATTTTGTCTAAACCAATACAAGCAACCTTTTGGGGCCTGGTAGGGAACTTGAGAAGCTGTCCACAAAATGTCTGCCATGGGAGGCATGGCAAAGGGGAAGTGTTGTGCCCAAAAGACTGAATATAAAGCAGTGCGGTCTGAACCCCAACACACGAAACAACTCGATTGAACCCAGTTTTCAACTCCAACAGGAATCTATACACAGCAATCTCAGGTGATGGTAAGAAACTGTGTAAATGAAAATTAATTCTAAAAAAGGTGGGAGGGGTGGGGCACATCAGCAGATGCCAAGGAGGGTGTCGGGGAGGGGCATTGTTCACCTCTGGTCTAGGCTCTCCTCCTTGTTGCCCTCCCATATAGCTGTCATGTGATCAGAAAAAAACAACAGCCTGGTCTGTTTGTGTCCTTAACAGAACTTGATCTCCAGAAATCAGGGGGCAAAGATTTTGACAGCTTAGAGAAAAGCATTGTCACCTGATAATTACTGCAGATCAAGGTGCTGTTAAAAGCCTTGGAGACAGAATTAGCCTGGTGCAGTTGCAGGGAGAATTTAAGCTATGTTTGAGCCCACAGAATGTCTCAGACAAGCACTAGATCTGGCTGGGGAAAGCATGTGAACACCAAAGCAGGACTGTCTCAGCTTTGCCTGTGCTGCATCCTCCCCAACGGGAGGAAGTGTGGAGTCTGGTGATGCAGTTCTGGCCGAGGCACCAGCGAAAGCCTGCATGCAGCAAATCCAGGTGCTTGTCTGAAATCACGGGAATTGGCTACACCCACCGACACCATGGTTGTGGCCAACCCCCACCCCAACAGCATTCAGGCCATGGAGGACTGAGGGGGATGGTCATCTGGCAGCCTTAAAACTGCAGCCTTAACTGTCCAGAGCCACAACTGTCCAGACATTTCATACTCTTCTATAAGACAGCTGTGGGGTCAGTAGTGTGCCACTACTCAGCATAAAGGGCCAGTGTTTCATCTTTGGCACAAGGGTTGCACACTGCCGGATGTGAAAATCCTTTGCCCACTCAGGCATTTGCAAGCTTGCTCTTGAAAATCAGCAGGGAAGGAAAGGTAACCCAGCTGTCTTCTTCATTTTAAATGCCTCATGTTGCAAGCTTCAGCCCTGGCATTACAGCCTGGCTCTGGGACAAACCCAGAAAAGCCTTGGCCCAAATTACGACTTTCACACATCAAGCAATAACTATTTCCTAGGGCTGCCAGTCTGTGTCCAGTGTTTTAGTTCATGTAATCAAGTGGCAAATATTGCAGTGCTTTATATCAAATACCCCTAGATCTTCACCTTCAGCCACATAGAGAAAACCTGTCTAAATGCCTCCTCAGAACAAAGACATTCTTTAGTACTATCAGTATTGTTAGTATTAGTATTACTCACTTATATTGGACTTAAAATGACTGAAGTGCTTTACACAGCATTAAATCTCTATTTGATGGCTTATAGTCAAAAGGACAGAAAGGAGATTAGAGTATGTCAGTTGATGGTAGGGAGGTGGTATAGTTACTTGGGATTCTTACTAGCATTAGCTCTGTATCAGTACTGATGACATCAGGAAAAACTTCCTGACTGTTAGAGCAGTAAGACAATGGAACCAGTTACCTAGGGAGGTTGTGGCCTCTCCCACACTAGAGGCCTTCAAGAGGCAGCTGGACAAGCATCTGTCAGGGATGCTTTAGGGTGGATTCCTGCATTGAGCAGGGGTTGGACTCCATGGCCTTGTAGGCCCCTTCCAACTCTACTATTCTATGATTCTATGAACTCTGCGGTTTCAGAACAAAACACAAACAAATCATTAGCTGGAAAGATGGATTATTTTCAAAAATGGGTTACTTTCAAACCTTGCCTTGGCATTTTTAATTACTAGAAACATCATCACTTGCAATTGTACTAAGAAACACAGCTATTCTGCAATTCATTCCAGTTTTTCTGTTGTCCTTTTCTGCTTACTGCACTGTCTCCTTCCTTCTTTCTTTAAAATCGTTTCTCCCCACTGGCCAAGTCTTTCTTTTTTCTTTTTTAAACTCACATCAAGTAAAAGGGCACTGCCATGGCCCTTTAAGTCAAAGCTAGTGTGGCATGGTACCTTCATAGGAATGGGAAATCATTAAATCATCATCAACATCATCATCAAAACTGAAGTTGGTTCAGTTGGGATGGGCCATATATCAACCTACAGAAGCAAGTTAAGAACATAAGAAGTGCCCTAATGCTGGATCAGACCAAGAGTCCATCTTGTCCAACACACTGTTCACACAGTTGTTATTCTTTTATCTCTGTACTCCCTGCAGGGGTAAAACTACCCAGGCATATAAAATACATTAGTTCACTTAAAACTAGTTGCCTTCATTTCCCTTTTAAATGCCCTGCCCATAACAAAGCTCTATGATGATGATGATGATGATGATGATGATGATGATGATGATGATGATGGATCATCATTTCTAAAGTTGATATAGTGGTTTTAAATGGATGTGAATTTTGCATTTTTTTGTGGTTTGTAATTTTTGTATGTTGTTTTTAAATGTTTTATCTTATGTGAACCACACAGAGAGCTTCGGTTATGGGGCGTTATATATATGCAATAATAATGATGATGATGATGATGATGATGTCCATCTTGTCAGTAAAGCCCTAGATGGACCAGTGATTGGACTCAGTATAAGGCACCTTAGTTTCTCCCTGTTCTGGTAGGCAGAATTCTCTTACTCTCTGGCTTGATACTTTAGTGCACATGTGGGCCACCAGCAGCATGCTCTACCACACCCACATTTTCCCAGCTTGGGGAGGCGGGAGAAATGGATTACTGTTTCCTCATTGTTATAATAAAGGGGAACCATAAAAAGCCATTGATTTGTGTTTTCTTTATTATGTATACAGTACGTGAATTGAAAGAAGCATTTGCTCATTCAAGATCTTGAAGAAGATAATTTTGAAAAGTGATAACCCTTGAAGGAAATGATGTGATATATTTCTGCAGAATGAAGATCACCGAAAGGGAATCACACCCAACCAACAGCTGAAATTATCAATGTGGTTGATTCCTTGAAGCTTCAGGGTCATGCTGCACACTTTGTCATGATATTTCTCTGGAACAAAGATCACCAATAGACAAGTATGAGTTGTATTATCCCAGTAAATATAAAGGGCTGGATAAATACGTAAACGCTATGCATAAGTCATGTCTTCTTGTGTCAGGAACTGGATATATTCCCTCAACTCTAATATGAGGGTGCTTCACCCTGCAAGCCTGAACTGAGGTCTGATAAAGGCCCCATGGAATCCTGGGAGGAAGAAGCTGGTTTAGCCTTGAGAAGGGAAGATTAAGGGGAGACATGGGAGCTGTCTCCAAACATCTGACAAGTTCTCATGCGTATGATGGATAAGGCTTGTTCTTTATTGCTCTAGAGGTCAGAACTAGAACTAGTTGGGTGGAAATGGCAAGGAAGCAGTTTTCAGCTAAACATTAGGAGGAACTTCCCAAAGGTAAGAGTTCTACAACTCAGGAGATAGTGGGCTCTCCTACGTTGGACCAGATGGCCACCAAAGTCCCACCCACTTCCTAAATTCTGAGATTTTATTCTTTGAAATCCTTAAACAATGGAAATACAGGGGTGAATTCGCCTTGAGTAGACCCCAGAATGTGATCTAAGTGTTGGGGTGTATGGCGGTAAAATGAATTACCATCAGTTCGGCATTTGCCAGCCGATCCTCCACTGAAAGTCCAGCTGCGCATTGCTTCATCATAGAAGCTGATCTTCTCATGCTGGGAGTGGTTGCAAAGGGAGCAATTGCGTTCATGTACTCATCATGTGTGGCAAAAAGGAACTTTGTGTAAATTTCAGTGAGAAGAGGGCAGGCATCAGCAGCTGTAATGCAAAGGTTTGAAATAAGAGGTCAGCAGCAACAGAAGATCCATATACATAACTACCTAGGGTGCAATATATATCTTTTTTCCTTTTCCTGAGATTTTGAGTGAGAATATCTGAGGTGTAGTCATAAAGTGATCAGGCTCTGGATAAGATAAACCCACTTCTCCCAGCCTGGTTCCCTCCAGATATGTTGGACTATCAAGCTATGCTGGCTGGAGATTCTTGGAGATGTAGTCCAACCCATTACATGCCAAAACAGGATTAGCCTTAGGATGTTGCAAACTATGCTCCTACACACACACATACACTACTAATTGCAACCCCAACTGCTACTACTAGGACTCTTATTGGAACCTTCTGGTTAAAGTAGAGGTGCAGACTTCAGGCACATGGGCTGAAGACAGTCTTCCAGGGCCCCCAGGCTGGACTCCCAGATGTCTCCAGACAGCCCCGTCCCCTTTCCCTCAACCACTGATTGTTTTGGTGCTTTTCTAGCTCTGTGCAGTTTTTTTCCTACTGTAAAAGATTGAAACGCCTTAGTTATTGGCAATAAGAACTTCAAGCTAAAATATGCCGGTATTTCCATTTATTTGCCGCACCCCTCTTTTGCCCACCACTGGAGTGCCATCCTCAAGAGCTCCTCCAAAATGGAATTTGGTCCTGAGGCTGAACAAGGGTCAATGCCCGTAGGTAAAAAAAAGCTCCCCAGGCAAGAAACCTGCAACATTTCAGAAGAATAGCTGCAGATGCTACAGTGTTATGACATTTGAAAACCAGTTGAAGGCTTTTTCATAGTGAAGCATGGAGGCATGAGAAGAACGGCCGTCTCACAGTCCCATCCTTGTCCTCCTATAAAACACAGTGTTTGCAGCCAGTAGTAGAATGTGCTCTAGGAGCAGGTGCACCTGTACATCATTCCCTCTTCCCTCACCTTTCATCAGCTTTTTAATAAAGCAAAAGATGCTCCTTGGAGACATAAAAAGCTCCATACGACAAGCATTTTATTGCATGCTCATTACTGGGCACTCATGGAGTTTGCTCAGGTCCCTCACATGACATCTGCCTCCCCTGTGCCTTCCAACCCTTCTGGCCTTCCTTGTGTGACCAAAAAAAAACCCCAAAACCCTCATTAAGTCTGACGTTTTTTTAAACTCTCAATTGCTGCTCTCCTGCTGTGTGCAGGAGAAGCAGGGCCATTAGAGCAACGGACTCAATGGGCCTCCTGCTCGTTGTGTACTTCCTCTTTTGAAAAGAGGAAGTAACTTGAGGAAGGAAAACACAGGTGGAGAAGTGAGGTAGGGAGCATGTTAACACCCGGTGTGATGGAGCTTAAAGTCTCTGGGTGTGCATCATATTCAAAACACAAGCCATTCGCAAAGCTGAATTCTGAAGCAGCTTCCACTGCGATGGCTTTGAAAGAAAGCCTGTTTTGCCTTGTCGCCTAACAAAACCAGAACCCAGTGGTCAATTATCCTTGGGCTTTGGATGTTGTATGAATGCAATACACATACTTTATTATTACTAGCTAGTCTGAGCAGCATTTGAGAGTTACAAATGATAGGCATTTGAATTTAACATTGAATACTAACTTACCTACTTCTCAAGCTATTTATATGGAGGGGTATAGACTTACCCACACATGAGCCAGTGACTTCAGAAAATAACATTCATTTAAGCAACTCACCTGAATAGCAGCAAAGCATCAGGGTGACTAGCAGAAGGACAGTTGTCAGTTTCATAGTGGTGATGGTTGTTTATTGCGTACCAGATAGCAACAGGCAATGGACTCCCTTTGGAACCTTGCAGACCGAGCTTAAATATATATAGGATGCTACTGGTTGTGATCCGCCCCATTGAGTCTGTGCCAGGTTTTATGACTTATTCAGAAATTTCTTCAGAAAAGTTCTGTTTGCCCAAGAAGTGGATCTCAAGAAGAGGAAGTAAACAAGTACAAATATAACTCTGTTGATATTTCTGGAGAATGGATTGGCCCAAAGAATTTAGATATCCTAGTTCCTGTTCTGCAGAAACATAAAATAATGAGAAGTAATATCGTGCAAATAAGGTAAGTAATATGTACTCAGGTGCATTGATTCATACACTTAAAGGAGGACATTGTTGTTTTAGAAATACATGTCACTTTAAATACTATTTTGTGCTTTGATAGCTGTGCTGATAGCCTATGCTACAGGGCAACATGTATGTCCCATACTATATAGTAATAATAATAAATGCACTACATTGGCCCTCTGGCTGTAAAGCAGGTAGGCCTTCTGGATTTTCTGTCAGCCTTTGAGAACACCTGTAGCTCCTTTCCCCCTTTCCATGTAGTGGGAGAAGCTTCAAACTGCATCAGCAAACCCAAGGGACTAGAAGAATCTGCAAACCAATGGTTAACCTGCTTCTGTGAGTTGGCATGTGGTCCACCCAATTGAACCAGCTGCAGTTTTGATGGTGATGACTGTCAATGAGTAATGATTTCCCATTCTTATGAAGGGACCATGCCATAGTAGTTTTGAATTAAATGGCCTGAGAGTTCCCTTTTACTTCATGTGTGTTGTAAAAAAATAATAATCTTCCACTGGGGAGGAAAGATTTTAAAAGAAAAGAAGGAAGGAGACTGTTCAATAAGCAGAAAAAGAAAAACTGGAATGAATTGCAGAATAGCTGGGTTTCCTAGCACCATTGAGATTGTTGACAGTGTCAGTAATGAAAAATGTCAAAGCAAGTTTTGAAAATAATCTGTTTTTGATATTTTAAATAAACCATCATGATAATTATAGGAATTTTCCCAGGTTAAAAATTAAGGACTTTTTAATTTATTTGCTGAGGTCTAGAAATTGTGAGAGAGAATTCAGAGAGTTGTATTGGATATATGTCAATTGAGAGTAGAATGAGGTTATTTTTAGGACTGAAGTAGATGGATTGATCAAGTGATGAAGAGAGGATTGCAGTGGCAGCTGGTGTTCACTGGCACAGGTGGGGCAGAGATCAGGGCATACATACACTCATATATACATATTATTCACATACACATACACACACTGCAGTCAGTCTCTGTCTCTTACACACCCACACACCATTCTCTCTTTCTCACTCTCTCACAGAGACTGCATCAGTGCTGCATGGGGAGTACAAAACCAAGTGATCTGGACAGGGAGAAAGGGGCAGCTGTATCACTCTCCTTCTTCCTTTCCTGATCACTTGGACATCTGACTCTTCCTCTCTTTCCTTTTTCCTCTCCTCTCCAAAAAAAAAAATCAACTAAGGGCAAGAAGTTGGAAAATAATACAGTGTGCCGTGTTCTTCGGCCTGCCTGTTTCTCTTCATCCTCCTGAAATGATCTCTCTGAGTCTGAGGTCATAGCTAGACTGGGCAATATCCCGGGGATCGCCCTGGGATCATCCCTGTGCATTCACGTGACGCACAGGGCATCCTGGGAGCATGGAGGGGTGATCCCTCCATTTCCCCGGGATTTTGCCCTACCCTTCTAGCCCAGTTTTTCCACAGTCCCAGGCTGATCCCAAGATCACGGAACGTGTGGCTGGGTGTCGTGAGTTGTCCTGGCTCCTTGTGAGTGACCGTGAGGAGCCAGGCGTGGGGTGGGGGTGGGGGTGGGGGGAGGTTTTTTTTAAAAAAAAAATACGATTTTTGCATAAGCCCTTGTGTGCTCCTTCTCATTTAAAAAAATAAATTCAAAATAGTGACCGCGATGTCACGCGCCGCGTGTAGACTAGGGCAACAATCTCGTGATCATAAAATTGCGAGATCATCGCCCTACTACCCCCCTTGTCTAGCTGAGGCCTGAGTCACTCCCTCTTCCTCAAATGACTTGTGACACGCAGGGAGAGGTAGGTGATGATACTCCTGCTGCTGGGACCAGCTCTCGCAGGCATTTTGTCAACTTCCTTCCTCCTGCCTGATGCTCTCCCAATGGCCACGTTTGTCATATGATGTGGTGTGCAATCGAATGGCCGTGTCCAGGGCATCTTCAGTGATACCCATTACAAAGCCCTGATGAAGGCAGGTGCCTCCTCTTCTGATCCAAGAGAGTGCTGGATTCTGCCAGATTCAGGCATTCTGATTCTGTGTAAACATGTGACCAGATGGAGCATGCTAGCCCCTCGCCCGCCATCCTTACTGTTGGCCAAAACCATCCAAAGAGCTTCCTGGCTGAGCAGGGATTTGAAAATGGGTCTCCCCACCTCTAGGCTGACACTTTATGCCCTACTCAGATTGGCTCAGAGAATGATATTGAGAAGGCAACTGATGATGTAGTTCTATCCAAACCCACAAGCCACTTAAAATTCTTTCCAAAGTCTTTCCATTTTATACGCTATAAATGGGTTTTGGGGAACTTATATTGGGTTCATTCTTTGACCTGTAAAGTTCTATAGGGTCCAGCACATGAAATAATGTATTCTGTGGTATCGTCATACTATTATTGCAAACTAATTTAAGCAGCATGATACCCTTAGCTTGCAAATGTTGGGTATTTCGGAAGAGTGTAGAATAATGAATTGCCCTGTTGTGAATATATTTTATATGGAGGAGTGATCCTTATCACAAACAAATCAGGGAATTCAGAAAGCAACGTTTCTCTGTATAACGTGGTAAACAACTTATCTGAATAGTAGCAGATTATCAGAGTGACTAGCAGAAGGGCAGTTATTAGCTTCATGGTAGAGGTGGTTTTCTACTGTGTATCAGATGGCAAGAGGGCATAACCTTTTTTTGTGTGTGTGGAAACTTACAGACAAAATCTAACTATATACATGGGTGGTTACTGGTTACGTTCCAACTATAAGTGTCAATGCCAGGAGACATCAATTCTTCAAAATGCAATCCAGGCTTTGTTTGGCCATGAAGAAGAAAATCTTTGCAAGTTCTTGTTTCTTGGTAATGGAATCACCCAAATGGTTTAGATTCACTTATCTGTGTAATCCACAAACCCAAGATAAAGAGAAAAGATACTTTGCAGACAAAGCAAATAATGACTGGGTTCAGACAACACGATAACAAATCATAGTTTATATAGTCAACAGTTGGCTGTTTAACCCTCCATGGGTTATCGTGTCGTGGGGAGTTTTTTAACCACTGATTGGTTATTTGGACTCCATCTCACAGGCCTTCTGGTTGGGTCCTGCTATAGCCTTCTCCTCTATGCACTGAGGAAGGATTCTCCCTTAAGGCCTGGCCTCACGCCACAGAAAATTACTCTCCAGTGGCACCTCGCCTGGAATTCAAGCGGCTACCTCATATTTGCCGCTCTGCTTTCAGTGCACTCCTGCTCTAGTTCTAGGACCTCAGGGCTTCTCTAAATGAACGATTTATAGCATACTCGTACAAGTTTGTTGTCATTTTGATGATGTTGTGAACCTCCTGCACATCTCCCGCTCCTTCCCCTGGTTATTTCGTTACAAAAACCAAACCTAGCTTATTTATTTATTTATTTATTTAATAAATCAAAGCACAAAATATCAGCTATCAAAGCACAAAATAATATTAAATGTGTTAATTATTTTGAAATAATTATGTCCTCCTGTAAGTGCATGGATAAATGCACCTGAATACATATTATTTACCTTATCTGCAAATTCTCAGTTCCCATTATTTATGTTTCTACAGAACAGGAACTAGGTTATCTGAATTCTTTGGGCTACTCCATTCTCTAAAAATAGCAACAGAATTATATTTGTACTTGCTTCCTTCTTCCTCCTGAGATATGCTTCAAAGGCAAACAGAACTTTTCTGAAGAAATTTCTGAAGAAATCATTACACACACACACACACACACACACACACACACACACACACATATATATATATATATATATATATATATATATATATATATACACGCTCGGTCCATGAGCTTCCAAAGGGAGTCCATTGCCTGTTGCTATCTGGTACGCAATAAACAACCATCACCACTATGAAACTGACAACTGCCCTTCTGCTAGTCACCCTGATGCTTTGCTGTTATTCAGGTGAGTTGCTTAAATGAATGTTATTTTCTGAAGTCACTGGCTCATGTGTGGGTAAGTTTATAGCCCTCCATATAAATAGCTTGAGAAGCAGGTGAGTTAGTATTCAATGTTATCTTCAAATGCCGATCATTTGTAACTCTCAAATGCTGCTTAGACTAATTAGTAATAATAAGGTATGCGTATTGCATTCATATAACATCTAAAGCCCAAGGAGAATCAGACCACTGAGTTCTGGTTCTGTTAGGTGACAAGGCAAAACAGGCTTCCCTTCAAAGCCATTGCAACGGAAGCTGCTCCAGAATTCAGCTTTATTAATGGCTTGTGTTTCAAATACGATGCACACCCACAGACTTTTATCTCTCTAAGTCACATCTTTTGATTTCTTTAAAAGCTGATGAAAGGAGAGGGAAGAGGGAATTGGGTTGAATGATGTACAGGTCTACCTTCTGCTCCTAGAGCACATTGTACTACGGGCTCCAATCACTGTGCTTTATAGGAGGACAAGGATGGAATCATGAGATGGCCATTCTTCTCATGCCACCATGCTTCACTATGAAAAAGCCTTCACCTGGTTTTAATGCATCATAACACCATAGTCTTTCACCTGTGGTTCTGAAATGTTGCATCGAGATCTCCTTGGGAGATCTCTAGAATGTGTGCCATTTTCATACAAATTGAGCAGAAAAAAATTATCTGAATCACTTCCCCTCCCAAATCAGAGAAATCCCATTCTACATGAACGTTTCTTTCTGAAACGTTCCAGGTTTCTTATTTAGGACACCTCTGGGCTGCCCATAATTTTCAGAACAATGGTCCACAACACACATAGAAAGATGAACAAGTCCTCTTTTGGAGACCATCAAAATATACACGCTCTTGCACAAAGTCCCCTGTGGATATCCTTCTAAAATTTGGCTTGCTTAATCCTTTAACTAGGGGAAACTGCAACTGCAATTTCCATCCAATTCTGAAAATATATATATTTAAAACAGTTGGCAGTTCTCTTTCAAAATATATTAAAATATTAGCCATAAGATTGAGCTGTATTTAGCTCGTGAGACAGAGCTATATCATGAGTGGCCTTCTCAATATCATTCTCTGTGCCAATCTGAGTAGAGAATAAAGTGTCAGACTAGGAGTGAAGAGACCCACCTTGAAATCCCTGCTCAGCCATGAAGCTCTTTGGAAGGCCTTGGCCAACATAATCTCTCAGCTTAACCTCCTTCCAGGGTTATAGTGATGATAAAGTGTGAGTGAGTGAGTGTGTGTGAGAGAGAGAGACAGAGACAGAGACAGAGAAAGAAAGAGTGCCAAAGAAATATATTTATCCATAGGCAGTTATGTAAGTGCTGATGCTGCTGACCGCCTATTTCAAACCTTTGCATTCCAGCTGCTGATGCTTGCCGTGTTCTCTCTAATATTTACACCAAGTTCCTTTTTGGCTCACATCGTGACTATATGAGGGCGATTGCTCCCTTTGCAACCACTCCCAGCATGAGCAGATCAGCTTCTCAACTGAAGCAATGCGCACTTCGAATTCCAAAAAAAATTCGGAAAGCAAACGGAATACTGATGGTAATTCCTTTCACCTCCATACACCCCAACACTTAGATCCCAGTATGGGGTCTACTGAGGGCAAATTCACCCCTGTATTTCCATCATTTAAAGATTTCAAAGAATAAAATCTCAGAATTTAGGAAGTGCGTGGGACTTTGGTGGCCATCTGGTCCAAAATAGGAGAGCCCACTATCTCCTGAGTTGCAAAGCTCTTACCATTGGGAAGTTTCTCCTATAGCTGAAAACTGATTCCTTGCCATTTCCACCCAATCATATACATGAGAACTTGTCAGATACTTGGAGACAGCTACCACATGTCCCCTTAATTTTCTCTTCTCAAGGCTAAACCAGCCTCTTCCTCCCAGGATTCCAAGGTGTCCTAATCAGGCTTGCAGGGGAGGGTAAATCACCCTCATATTAGAGTTGAAGAAACACATCCAGTCCCTGACACAACAAGACATGACTTATGCATACAGTTTACATATTTATCCAGCCCTTTACATTTACTGGGATAATACAACTCATACTTGTCTATTGGGAATCTCTGTTCCAGAAAAATATCATGACAAGGTGTGTGGCACGACCCTGAAGCATCAAGGAATCAACCACATTGATCATTTCAGCTGTTGATTGGGTGTGATTTCCCCTTCGTTGATCTACATTCTGCAGAAATATGTCAGATCATTTCCTTCAAGGGTTATCGCTTTTCAAAATTATCTTCCTCTTCGAGATCTGTAATCAGCAAATGCGTTTTTGAATTTGCTTACTGTATACTTTATAAAGAAAAAGCAAACCAATGGGTTTTTATGATTGCCAGTGATATTAGCAGAGGAGAAACAGTGGTCCATTTCTCCCACTTCCCCAAGCTGGGAAAAACTGGTGGGGCCAGAGCAAGCCGCAGGTTGCCCACATGTCTACTAAAGCGTCAAACTAGAAAGTAAGAGAATTCTGCCTGCCAATATGGGGGGAAATGAAGGTGCCTTATACTGAGCCTGCTGCTTTATAATGGCTTATAATGGTATCGACAACTGAACACATTCCATATACTGTTTTCAAACTGATTTCAAAGTGTTATATCCTGTTTGGTGTAGATCTGGTCAGGGTGAACTGGCAGGTGCACGTGCTCTGCCATTAAGCTCCAGCCTTTCCTTCTCCCTCCAAACACACCTCAGTGCTGCAGACACACAATTTCAGCATAAATGGAAAGCAGACATTCTAACTGTTGGGCAACTTTTCTATTTCTTTTCCTTACACACATACACACATGGGAAACCTACAGCTGGGCCTTCTGCCCAGGTTATATAACCCTTTAGGAAAGCAATAAATACATTTTCCTCATTTCTTTCTTTCTTTCTAAATAAAAACAGGAGGGAGGAGGAAAGGAACGGGCCATTCCTCCCCCCCCCTTTTTTAAAAATGTTATTTGTATCTGTGGAACTCCGCAGATACAGATAGTAAAAATAAACTGGGGGGATGAACGAGGGAGCTAGAGGAGGATGTGAGGAGAGGGACTGGGCAAACCACGTCTCCTCCATCTGGCTGCCCTTTCCTCCCCGCCCACCCCTATTTCATTTTCTTTTTATTATCTGTATCTGCAGAGCTCCGCTCTGTTATAAAAAAATGTTATAAAAAAATAACATTTTTTTAAAAGGCAGGGAAGAATGGCCCCGTTCCACTCCCCTACCCCATTTTTTAAAAAAACTTTTCCAGAGGCACAGACCAGTCAGGGGGTGCCATGGGCTCCCCTGCCAAAAATGTCAGGGTAAGTGCTAACTTTTTTGGAGCAGAGTTTCCAGGGTTTGCCCCCAGATGGCTTCACAATGGCGGCTGTCATGTAGATGATGTGCCGCTACCACTGTGACCTTTTTGCATCGCACTTTGAGGACAACATCGCTTCTCTCCACAGCAAACTTGACACTGTTGTTAGTGCAGCTCCAGTTGAGGTGTCTGATGCCACCATCTGCCTGATTTTGTGGGATCAGTTCCAGTTATTGTGGCCTGATGATGTGGACAAGGTGCTTGCAGCAATGTGACCAACCATTTGCCCTCTCAATCCCTGTCCCTCCTGTCTTATAAAAGCAAACCGAGGGGGTTTGACTGGGTGGATCCAGGGGGTGACAAATGCCTCCCTCTGGGAAGGGGTGGTCCCTGCTGTCCTTAAGGAGGCAGTAGTGTGACCAATCCTGAAGAAACCCACCCTGGATCCATTGGTACTAGACAACTACCATCCATATAGACCAGTGGTTCCCAAAGTGGGCGGTATTGCCCCCTTGGGGGCGGTGGGATTGCATAGGGAGGCGTTAAGAGGCAAAGGGATGGCAGGGGGCGCTAACAGGCAAAGGGGGGCTCGAGGTGGTCTCTCCAGAAGGTCCTAAAACCCAGGGACCGAGCAGAAAAGAGCGGCAAATTCAGCTGCTCTCCGCACATGGCTCCTGCTCAGGAAGGACTTTCTCACTCACGCAGCCGCTCTCTCCTCCTATCTCAAGCCCACAGCGGCCCCACCAAAAGTAGGGGGTGGGGGAAGCACCCACAGGAGGCAGCAGAGCAGGAAACAGCGGCGAATTCAGCTGCTCTGCCCACTCTTCTCCTGCCTAGGAGGGCCCAGGGCTTCTTTCCTGCTGGAGCCACCACCGCCTGCACGCTCCCTCGGCCAGAGCTGCTCCCTTCTACAAGCTGCCCCGGCAGACCTCTCGCGATAGTTGCTGCACAAGGCGGGAGCAGCAGCCATGTGGCGGAGAGGAAGGAGCATGTGGAGGACGGTGGGCGGCAGAGCAGCTGCCAAGAACAGCAGTCAGCCGGCAGGCTGGATGGGGAGCAGGACTGTTTGTGCTGCTGCAAGGTATCACCAGGCTCCCTTCCCGTGTCAAGAGTTGCAGATTGGGGCCATCTTCCCTCTGAGCTGCTGCCCTCCTGTCGTAATCAGCCTGGCAGCTATTGTGAGGGTTGGGGAGAAGGGGGGTGGAGAGAGAGGGGGGGCTTGGAGGAAGGGGGGTTGGGAGAGAGAGAGACAGAGACAGAGACAGAGACAGAGAGATGCTGTGTGTCTGCGTGTGTGCTTCCAACCCCCCAAAAATCTGGACTACAACAGGATTGGGAGAGAAAAGAAAAGGGGGCGGGAGAGAGAATTGCAATTCCCCAGGTCCTTCCTGGCTAAAGAAGATTCAGCAGCACCTTTTCCCAGAATGTTTGCTGAAACAATTCCTATCTGCCCTTGCTTATTTCAGGGTATCCAACCCCCTTTTTTCAAGCGTTCTTTTGGTAAACATGGTATGTGTGTATCTTGTGTCACCATAAAAACAGAGCTGCAACACAATCCTAAGTATGTCTACTCAGAAGTAAGCCCCACTGAGATCAATAGAACTTACTCTGAGGTAAATGTGCATGGGATTCAGCCTGAAAACAAAGAGAGGGTGAAGAAAAGACAGGAGAAAATGAATTGTAGAAATAGAATAGCAAGGTAACTGTGGGATATTTAACCATATTTAAAGACAATAAGTACAGTAAAATTAGTGCCCCTCTACTTCAGTCCCAGCCAGATTTTCCATAGGAAAACTCTGTACCAGGTGGCAGATAATTATTTTAAAATTTTAATTAAAATACATTATCCTTTCCCAAAATGGTGCTTACTCCTAAGTAAGTGTGTTCCACTGAAGAAGGAAATCCTATTTGATTCCTGTATTCATGCTAGTGTGACATGATAAGTTAAAGGCACAATTTTATGCATGTTTAGACAGAAAAAAGTCCTTCAACTCCTAGAATCCCCTCTAAATGGGAAGCACCCGCCCCAGGCTTGCAGAGGGAGGGAGGGAAAAGAGAGCGAATGCCTCTGTTTGCAGCCAGCGTGGCAGGGCACACCAATTGGATTTTGAATAAAGTATTCAATTGTTACTGTTTTGAATTTTATTGTTATTATCTTCCTTGATGTGCCGTTGGTGTAGGGTAGGGGGGGTGCTGGGCATGAGTTTGTGGAACCAAGGGGGCGGTGACCTGAAAAAGTTTGGGAACCACTGATATAGACCCACCTCTAATTGGAGTCCATCAGTGTGGTAGCCTATGGAATTCCCTTCCTCTGGAGGTCAGGCAGGTTCCAACTTTGTATTCCTTTCAGTGCCTCCTTTTGGCACCTCCTTTTGGTTCATTTTGCTTCTTTTAAAATCTATTTTAAAGTGTTTTATTCTGTTTTAATTTTATCTTGAATATAAATATTGTAAATAAATAAATAAATAAATCCTGCAACTTTAACAGGGCTTCTCCTTCCGGATTCTTTATGGGATTAAGATCAGCTCTTTATACACACTTCCGCTCCTCCCCCCCTTGGGGTATTCCTTCATCTGCAAGTTCTATATATTTCATTATACAGCCACTAGATAACCTTGTGGTATAGCTTTTGATATAGTGCAACTTCCTCTTTACACGAAGAAATTCAACTTGCAATATTTAAATAGCTCATTAAAAATTGGGATGAAGGTCAGAAACGACGAGAGAGGCCCTGGAGCTTGAATGCATCATGTAAAGGACTTGCAAACCTCCATGGGCCAAACTAAATGTACTAATTATGTACAGCAGAGTTATGCATCATTCAGGCCACCAGGGGGCAGATCATGATCTCTTCCTTCTGTTACAAAATCCACCATTTAGCAATCCCTGTTGAATCCTTTTATCTCAGAGATCATTACGATGTTCCATAATTTCTCTAATCATTGTACCTTACTTAGTGGCTTCTGATATAGACTGGTGTCATTTGTATATATGGGAAACCTGGTGAAATTTCCTCTTCATCACAATAGTTAAAGCTGCAGGTGCCCTGCCCTCTTTTAAATCTGGTCACTCTAGTATAGCCCTGCAGCTTTAACTGTTGTTATGAAGAGGGAATTTCACTAGCTTCTCCTAATTATTATTATTATTATTATTATTATTATTATTATTATTATTTTATTTCTTGCCCACCTCTCCATTTTGATCCAGGTGGGGAACAGCAAGAAACGATAAAATACATAGCCTATGTGTCTTCAATTCTAAGATGCACTTTTTTCCCCATATAAACATCTCTAAAAATGGGGTGCGTCTTAGAATCGCAGGTGTGTCTTAGGGTTGTTGTTTTTTCTGTTGGTGGTACTGAAATTAATGTGTGTCTTACAATCGATGGCGTCTTACAATCGAAGAAATACAGTAATACTCAATTAAAACATAATACACATTGTTAAAAACATCCTAAAAACATCCTAAAAGCATTTTAAAAACATCTTAAAATTCCCCTGGATAGGCCTGCTGGAAGAGATCAGTCTTTATAGCTTTCTTGAATGCTAGTAGACTGTTAAGTTGACAAGTCTCCTCCAGCAGGCCATTCCACAGTTTGGGAGCAGCAGAAGAGAAGGTTCTCTGGGTAACAGTTGTTAATCTAGTTTTTGCTAGCTGAAGTAGATTTTTCCCAGAGGACCTGAGTGTGCGGGGCGGATTGTACGGGAGAAGGCGATCCTGCAGGTAGCCTGGACCCAACCAATGTAGGTTTTTAAAGGTGATAACCAACACTTTATACTTTGCTTGGAAACTGATTGGCAGCCAGTGAAGAGATTTTAAAACTGGTGTAATGTGTTCACCCCTAAGTGTACCGGTGACATCTGCTGAAATTTCCTTTTCTATGCAAAGGATACAGGAGCCCTGTCTTCCTTTTCATATGGTCACCCTAAATTACAGGAGTCCAGCAACTGGGGTGGCAACTGGGGTGGCAAGCTCCTAGTTTGGGGGTCCCCCCTTGTGGCCCCAGCACTGTGAAGCACCCTAAAAGTAACCCTACCAGAATTGTTCTCTGGATTCCCCAAGAACAGTCTCTGGGATTAATTGTGACAAAGTAGATTTCTCGTACATTCATAAATGAAACTGGAGTCCAGAAATGCAAGGCAATGAGTTTAATAAAACATGAAGTATGAAGGATTCAAGAACATTGCATGAAATTTCTCTAGGTTTTCATAAGCATAATGATTATTCCTTCCCAGGGAAGGTGAAATATTTTGATCGGTGAGAGTACAAAAGAAAAAAGAACGAATCACTGAGAATTATTTTTCATTAAGTGAAGTTGGTAATCAGTCTGTGAAATTGCTATGGCATCCTTCAATGACTAGAAACCGCAGAATCATGTGGACATCCACCCAATAGTATAGCCTGAAATAAAATGAAATGAAGGTCAGTAAAGAGTGCTGCAAGAAAAAGAAGCAGGTTAGGGGTTAGTTGGCTCTTGGAGAGCAAAAGGATCAAGCAGCAGCCTGCTTCCCTAACAGTATCAAATGGTATCATGAGGGACAGCAAAAATAAGCAGTGTCTTTGCTTTCTCCCTGTGGCTTGGCTCACTTGTCTGAACCATGGGAACTGACCATGATCTGGAGGGGATGGTGATATGTGCTATGGGTGTGAAATACTCTATGGAGAAGGCTGCCAAACAGCATCATCAGATGGGGGGGGGGAGGGATTTTTGTGTTTTCCTAGCATCGCTAAGGCTTCCTGCTGCTATCCCACAATAGTGCCAATTTCTTTACATGGGGAGAGAAAGAGGAAGCAGCAACAACCACATGGCCCATTTAGGGGCCGTTTTTATCATTCCACTTTTCTTGCACACAGCAGGAAATGGCGGCACCTTCTGTTTTAAAAATAAGGACAGATTAAAAGGAGTCTATTTTGCGATGGAAAAATGAGTGGAAGGAGCAAGAGGCACGTGAGAGGCGGATGATTTTGTCCAAAGGACACGCAAACATCCATAAGTGGGCAGACGGGAGCATGCGATAAAACGCTCATCTGACAACCCTTCATAGGCATTTGGATTCTATGGTCTTTATGTGAAAATTTTCTTTTTAAACTAACAGAGTGTGAGTAAAATTCTAATTGAAAGGTTCCTACTTTTATCATGGCTGTTGGATGTTAAGAGTTATTGCACTTTTAGGTCTTAGAATCATTTATTCTTTGTATTATACACCATTCTAGAATCTCATGTGATGAAGGGTAGTATATAATTTTTTAAGGCAAATAAATACAAATAGATTGATTGGATTTGGTGTTTGGTATGAATTGTGAATGCTCTTATTGTTTTGAAGTGCAAAACGCAAACAAGAAAAATGATAAAACATATACTTACCAGATATCGAAAGTAATCATTTCTATCCTTGTCTGTGAATTGCTGGACACAATCTCTCATCTTAATTGTTCCAGCCATCCCAGCTTTATTCTCTTTATGGCTTTCCAGAAGTTTCTGAAATTTTTCTTCTGGTAAAAACATTCCTGCACTGAGATATTTCCTAGCATGATCACACACAGTAGTAACTAGGAAGAAGCAAAACACAAAACAGAAGAGAGGATTAAAATACTTTAAACAGATATCATTTAAACTTTTAGCGCTATTTAAAATAAATAAATTATGATAAGAGCTTGGAAGCCATATTTCTCACTTGATCCAATTGCCACTTACACTAAAAGGAACCTGCAGGAAAGCGCTGACTTTCCACAAGAATTGAGAACATATTTAAGTGCTCCTTCTTATGTGTGCAAGGTTTCCAGGCCAGAGAGCGGCAGCCCTGACAGGAGGGAGCTACCACTGATGAGGACTGAATATGCAGTAAGGAACATTCTAATATTATGTTTCCTTTGTGACGCAGCAGCCAATGAAGTGCATTCTTGGACCTCCACATGGTTTATGTAAGGTAGCCCTGTAGCGAGCGTTTTACTGCACTCTCATTACTGGACACTCACGAATTAATCACTAGGGCTGTGCATCCCCTCCCCAAACCACTTCGGATCCTGATTCAGACCTTCCAGATCAGGCCCGAACCAGTTCGGGTTGATCTGAACCCCCCCACGATCTGCTCCAGAACTGGTTCCAGAGCAAGATCCGGAGGTCCGGATCGATATTCGGACACCATTTTGCCTCCCCTTCCCCACTAACTTGCCTCCGCAATTACAGATGCAGCAGTCTTGGCGGCTGGAAAAAAAGGATCCTGCAGTCACAATATCTGCTGTCAGATTTGTTTACAGTTGCTCTATTCACATCTTACATTTGGCCACAAGAGCCAATGCCAAAGGATAGGAGGTTCTGCTTGCATGGAGAATCAGATGGCCGAAGTGTCCTGGTTTGGGAGTTTATTTTGCAGAGATTCTACGGCATTTAATTTACAAATGCCCTCTCTGAAGACACTGCACTGAATTATGGTATTTTTGCTTCTTCAGCCTGTTTTGGCAGAGAGCCATACATGGACGTTCATCCCACGTACACTTTTGTTCTGGTTTACCCTTGAATTATCCCATTTCGGTTATATAGTGCTCTTATATCATATGAAAACTTGTAAACTTACACCTCTGCTGTAGCACATTGCGGAGATCCGTTGAGGTTCATGCACACATGTTGTTATCCCCATCCCCCAGATCTTCTTTGTACCTCATCCTACCATTTATTGGTTGTTTGAACTGGGGACAACTCCCCCTCGGACAACAGGGATTGGGATTTGCTTCTCTTGTTACTTAACACCAAAGTAGAACATTATGTAAGACTGCAGTCAACTCTTTTGCATGCTTACTCAGTAAATAAATCCCATTGAGTTCAATGGAATGCATTTCCAAATTAGAGCCCCTCAGATTGCAGTCTTAATTTTAGCAACTTTAAAAAGGAAAAAAAAAACAGGGTGGGTGGCTGGGGTGGGGGAGCGAAGCGAGGTAGGAAGTGGCCATCTCAACTCCCAGTGTACGGAGGAGGAGACTTCAAACGCAGCGCCAGGACCTCCAATGACAGAGAAATTGAGAGGTAAATCACAGTTAGTAAGAGGATTAAGCCATCCTTTCTCATGTGGGGGCTCCCAATAAAAACTGGACCCCCCATTGTTAAAAGGAAAAGGAAAAGGTGGGGAGATGCAGGATCCCCCCCACCATGGAGAATGTTTCCATCTCTGCTTCCCCCTGTTTGTGTCTCCTGCCATCCCCCACTCAGCTTCACATACTCAAAGGAATGGAAGTACGATCTGTGTCCTTCCTCCACCAACTCCCATTCAAATAAGAACAAGAGCAACACATGTTTTTCGGGAGACGAATCAATAAGGGAAGAGACACACAGCCTGTGTCTGTGATGTTGGGAGGAGCCCCACCCCCATGGAGACCAAGGAGGGGGTAGGGGAATGGGGCAAAGTAGGATGGAAAAGGACACACACAGAGACACACTGATTCAGAAGCAGCCAAAGGACTTTGCTTGAAACTGACAAGACATTTGGGTGAAACTGACCAACGTACAAACATGTTCATTTGCAGTGGAAAATGGTTAAAAGCACACACAGATCTAAAGAGTCTCTCCCCACACACAACTTCCTTACCTCCCTTGCTGTCCTGTCTGCTTGATTTGTATATATGTGGGTGAGGGTTGCTGCTGCTGCTTTTCACTTGTTCAACTGGGGGATTTAGCTCCTCCTGTTTCCCTGCCAGGAGGGAGCAGGGGAGTTCAGAAGCAGCAGGAGGAAAGGATTGGAATGTGCACACCCCTCTCCTTCATCAGCAATACTGCCCCTTGAAAATATGCCCACAGTACAGCACATTGAAAATGATGGATGAAAACACATGTTAAAATTTGAATGATGTGTTTTTGCATGCCAGGAAGAACGAGACTTTCTCCGCACCAAAATATTTCAGTCTAGAGGGGGGAAGAACCGCAATCACAGCAGGACACAGTCAATGTCATCCGAGTCCTTTACAGTCAAAGCAGACTATAACATCAGCGTCATTTGAGTCTTTTGTGTAGATTTCTCTGCAACAGCACAATATAAAGCTGGTGAGATGAAGCTAATGGTATAGGTAGTACTTACCAGAGGAGCAGTAACATGCTGGAAAGAGGAGCAGAAGGACAAGTGCCAGCTTCATGGTGGAGAATAACACTCCGTTAAGAGTGACAGTATGCAGCCAAAGTGTTTGGGATTCTGAGCTACAGAGCAGAGTTATATATACAGCAGGGAACAAGTGCTGCTCCGCCCCCAATATGACACAGGAGGACACATGACCTTATTCACATTTGTTCTCTGCCTTACATCTTGAAGGAAAGAAAAGAAGGATGAGAGAAGAAGCTTTCCCTTGGTTTATGTCTCTTGAAAATCTTGGTCTAGAATGGAGTCTGAAGGAGATGAGGGGGGCATTGCTTAAGATGTTACAAAACAAATGGATACTGCATGGGTCACGAATAGTGTGATTTATGCTGTAAAAAGTATCCTTGGAAAATAAAAGCTGTATGCACAATATACATCTTTACCTATAATCAGAAAGTATGTGTGCGTTATGTATGTACACTTTCAGATGAGTTAGAAACTTGAAATTTGACACAGTGAGAAGTCTGGCTGTACAATGTACCAGAAATATCTAAAAACATGAATTTTGGGTTTTTAAGTATTTTTAAAGAATTTAATAAAAACCTAGGTTTATCCCTACAACTCCCAACATACCTTGAGCAGAACTCCCAGCATGCCTTGTGTGGGAGGCCAGAGTTACCAGCCTTTGGCAGCCATTGTGAGTGTACAGACAGGTGGCTGCTGCATTCCTTTCACAACCTAGATCCTAAGGTTGTTTTTGAGTAGTCAACCCAATTCCGCATAAAAGGAAACAAGTCACATAAATAGGCTGCATCTATTTGCAGTGCCTCCTCCCACCCACCATGCATGGTTTTAAAATCATAACTAGATACAACAGTTATGACTCTGAGAAGCCGAACTCTGAACAATCTCAAAGGTACCCCATCCTGATATTGTTGTTTTCTCAGATGGTAATGACCAAGCTACCCATGAGTCAGCCGGCCAGCTTCCTCAAGGCCTACATTAAGATGACCATATTTGGGAAACCAAAAAGGAGGACAACATGGCCACCCTCAAGGAGGTCTCCATTTTTCCGGAGGTCTCTGGGGTTTTCCTGGTCCTCTGGTCACCCTAGCCTACCTACGGGCACCAATTGCACAGTGCAGTGTGGACTGGCTCAATCAGACTTCACTTCCCGTGAGCCTCAGTGGCAGGACTCCTATTGGGCAAGTGAAAGGAAGGTCAGGAGTTGTAGTTTTTGTTTTCTATGGGGAAAAGAAATATCATGGAGACAGTTTCAAGGCAGCCCTGGCCATGTGTTAAGGGAGAGAGAGAGAGAGAGAGAGAGAGAGAGAGAGAGAGAGAGAGAGAGAGAGAGAGAGAGAGAGAGAGAGAGAGAGGAAACTAATTTGTTTCAAAGTTCCCTCACAGGCCTAGGACTGGCCAACCTTGCAGGGTTGTCATGACGGTGTGAGAAGGGAAAAAATGAATTTAATTTGTTTAAAGCTTAACTCACAGGTCTAGCACTGGCCTGCTACTTTAAGATGATTACCTCTCAGACATATATCTTAGGGGGGCTGAGCAACACCGGGTATATCAGCTAGCGGTATATAAAATAAAAATAGTCAAAATAGTCAATGAAGTGTCATGCTTGCTGGAATGTTGTGTTTGGATGAGTAAAATCACCACTTATATATGAAGCTCACTCGGTAGTTTTTGGGAAATCAATCTCTTTCTCTCTCTCTCTCTCTCTCTCTCTGCATTACCCACCTCAACAGTGGAATGTCACTCTGAGTTTCTTTTAAGTGTATGGTATGTAGCTTATTTACCAAAACTATAGTGGACACCATGCCGAGCAGAGGTGCAAATACCGGGGTGTACAGTATGAAAGAGGACACCTGGCCATGCGAGGTGTGGTTAGATACTGTACGGTCATCAAAGGAGGGAATATGCTTCTTGAAAGAAGGCCCCAAAGGACAGGCTGGCAGTGGTCATTTGCCTTTTCATAATGTGACTCATTGGTGGCAAAAAATTAGCATTTATATAAGGGCATTGCTTCTTTTCCTTAAAAGTGAAACTGTGAGGATGGGAGGAATATATACTACATTTTGATTAAAATTGGATAGGGCTACCAGGATCTGGTTCATCTAGTACAGTCTAATCCTATGCAGGGATTCAGGTGGCATGCCTAACATTTGGTTCTCTTCTCCCCTTGCATCTTTAAACTATGAACTCTTGTGCTTGGACAAAGCTCTCAGTATGGCATCTCCCATCTTCCAAAATGCCTGTGACCACAGAGATCCATTTTCCATCATTTCTGTAATCCCTCTGCCTTACTTAGTGGTTTGCTGTACAGACTTCCACAGTTGTCCAAAAAGGTTCTAGCGCATCTGATCATATCCTTCTCTTAACCATGCAAATAAAGGACTAAAATAATTTGTTAGGCATTCTACAACATCCCCCACCCCCCACCCCAAAAATGAAGTTTCCCTTTCCAGGGCATTCTCCCATTTTTAGTATTATTTGTGAATGTATTACTTTGCTGCAGGTTGAGTTCTTGTTCAGTTCATCAGGAAGGAATGTGAACGGTCCGGACATAATTTTTGGTGCTCTTCCTCCCTTGCGTCTTTTAACTATGTACCTTCTCCCTGCACTAAGCACACAACTTGGCATCTCCTGTCTTCCTGAATAACCGTCTTTCTTATTTCCACTACTAAGAAAATAAATGATTTCCCATCGGCTGTAGGAAGCATGCCAACTACAAACTGCAACTGGACTCAGTTATCATATGACCTCCTATGGGAAAAACAACAACTGCAGACAACGGTTCACAGAAAAGGGATGGGCGGGGGGCTCCCTTGGCAGGCTGCTACCTTGAGAGTGCCCTCCTGAAAGGTAGCCAAGGAAAAGGCTTTCTCTCTCCCATGCCTGTTAGCTTTAACCACGTACCCTTAAAAATGCTACAATTAGAAACCGTTAATAATACGTAGCGTCAACAAACTACAGGCATCTATTACCAACTGGCTGCCAAAGCATGAATGAGGAAAAACACAAAACGAGCCCAAATCAACAGAGAAGAAGAAATGTCAATATATAATGTGCCTTGGGCTGCAAGCCTATACCCATTTATCTGGGGGTAACCTGACTGAACTCAATGGGACTTACTTCTCAGTAGCCATGATTGCACTGTAATTATTTTTAATGATTTAGAAGCACCATTTATATTAGTGATTCTTGCCAAAGTCAATCTATCTTAGACTGTTAATATAACCTAAGTCTATACTTATCATTTGGATCCAGCAACAGTTTCCCCTGTTATGCAGTAATCTGCCTTTCCCTATATTTTGCAAACCCTTTGCTCTTCGTTGTCTTTGCAATCTTATGGCATCTGATCTTTTGCAAAGTTTACACGATCTTGTTCTACAGTTCTTCCACAAAGGTCTCCTTGAACTAACAAGATTTTTAGCAGCACTCATTGAACTTCAAGCACAGTAGGAAACAGTAGGAATAGCTTAGATATTTTAAACAGGGTGACCATATGAAAAGGAGGACAGGGCTCCTGTAACTTTAAAGTTGCATAGAAAAGGGAATTTCAGCAAGTGTCATTTGAATGCATGTACCACCTGGTGAAATTTTGTCTTCATCATAACAATTAAAGCTGCAGAAGTCCTGCCCTCTTGACCAGATACAAAAGACAGGAGGGCACCTGCAGCTTTAACTATTGTGATGAAGAGGGAATTTCACCAGATGCTGTATGCATACAAATGACACCTACTGAAAATCCCTTTTCTCTACAACTGTTAAAGATACAGGAGCCCTGTCCTCCTTTTCATATGGTCACCCTATTTTAAAGTTAGTCTCTAAGTAACGCATAGTAAGAGGAGATGGAGCCCAATAACAAATTGGGCACACATGAGTGTTCAAGGCTTCACAGACAGTTTCCCTGTTCCAGGGAAGAGGGAGTATTTCATGCAGTTCACATTTTAATGCACTTTTACCTAGTTTCTGCAACTTTCGATCCACTTGTGAACTGAAACTCAGTTTGAATGGAGTGCTCCAATAAAAAAATGCATATATTAGGGAAAATTCTGTTCAAAATGGCATTAGATTAGGAAGGTTTTTTTGTGGGGGGGGGCAATGTTAGGCAAAAATGCATACAGAAATACACATATTTCAAGAAATGTGCACAGAAATGATGAATTTCATTTGAGACAAACTGAACTTAATATTAGTGATTGGTGAACTTACCCCAAGTGAGTTTGTTATAAACTAGAGCAGTGGTTCCCAAAGTGGGCAGTATCACCCCCTTGGAGTTGGTGGGATTGCATAGGGGGCATTAAGAGGTAAGGGGGCAGCAGGGGGCGCTAAGAGGCAAAGGGGCAGCAGGGGGGTGCTCGAGGTAGTCTGTTCTGAGAAGTGCCTCTCCAGAAGGTCTTAAAACCCAGGGACATTTTTATGGGAGAAGGTAGTTTGATCCCAAGCCATACAGGGGGAAAATCCACCCATGTATTAATACCGTTTAAGAAGAGTCCTTTTAACGGTGAATTGAAATGTTTCAAAAGCACCAAAATGCTAATGAAGAGACATACTCTGTTTGGTATGCCCCGCCACGCCGGCTGCAAAACAGAAGCGTTTGCTCTCTTTTCCCTCCCTCTCTCGGCAAGCCTGCGGTGGGTGCTTCCCACTTAAAGGGGCCAAATGAGCTACAAAATGACATTGAGTTGAAGCCAAAGTTTAAGAAATTGTACCAGGAGTTTTGGTTACAGAAGGAAATTTCTGATCGCTATCCTGCACTATGGGGAGTGGTTCAGAAGCTCCTGGTTGCATTTCCAACATCATATTTGGTGGAATGTGGTTTTAGTGTGGTCTGCCTACTTCTCTCCAAGCAAAGAAATCAACTCCAGATTACTAAACATGGTGATTTAAGACTCATGTTAAGTGACTTTAAACCAGACATTGGGAAACTGGTATCACTTCATCAAGCCCATCCATCACATTAAGAATTTACAGAATAGTGAGGTACTCTACCCTAGTTACTAAATGTGATATCTAATATTCTTGCTAAACGACTATCAGACTTTGAAAAGATGATATCACTGGATCAAGTTAATCAATTATGTTTAATTAAATAAACTAAAAAATGTAATTGGATTTTGAATAAATATTCAATTAATTGTTACTGTTTTGATTTTTATTGTTATTATCTTCCTTAGTGGGTCGTTGAAAACCACTATTCTGAATAATGATTTTTATAGGGTAGGGTAGGGGGCACTGGGCATTAGTTTGTGGAACCAAGGGGGCAGTTACTGAAAAAAGTTTGGGAACCACTGTACTAGAGTGACCCTATGAAAAGGAGAATAGGGCTTCTGTATCATTAACAGTTGTATTGAAAAGGGAATTTCAGCGGGTGTCTTTATTATGCATGCAGCACCTGGTGAAATTCCCTTTTCATAACAAAAGTTAAAGCTGCAGGAGTCCTGCCCTCTTTTGTTTTTAGTCACAATAGTATAGGTCCTGCAGCTTGAAAAATCCCACTCTCATCAATGCTATTATGTTCAATGAATCAGTGCCACCCTAGTGGCAGAATTATAGTGCTATGCCAGCTTTACACACTGGAGAAATCCCACCATACTGCATTATCTCCTTTACCAGAGAAAATCGTGAGAGACTTCCTGGAGGTTGACGGCATCTTGTAAAAGACCTGCAAATGGGTGGCCATTCACGAGTGTGTAATAAATCACTCATGTAGAAAAACTCTAATGTACAACATCACCACCAAAAAGGGCTTTTCTCCAGGAATTCCGTAGTGGGCTGTGCACAGGTCTACTGTAGTAAAGCCACTTTGACTACCATTTTTGATAGAAAGGTGAGGTAGTCAAATAAATAAGTAAATAAATAAATAAATAAATCTGATCCTCAACAGATATTGAGAGACAATGCCTTATATGGAAAAGTAAAAGTAAAGGCAGGAGGAAAAGGGAATTTCAGCAGGTGTCCTTTGTATGCATGCAGCACCTGGTGAAATTCCCTCTTCATCACAACAGCTAAAGCTGCAGGAGCCTGGCCCTCTTTTGTATCTGGTCACTGTATAAAAGAGGGCAGGGCTCCTGCAGCTTTAACTGTTGTATATCCGCCCCCTCCCAGGTACTAAGAGTGGTATTGCAGTGCCCCAATAACTCTGTGAAGTGGGTAATACAGAGGGAGAGATCGAGATTCCGGAGGCTTCATATCATATGTCAGCCAGCCTCATATGACAGTGATTTTACCCATCCTAATACAACACACCAGCAACCACCACACCTTATTGGTTCTCTTGCCTTTCTTAATCCTATGTATATTGTGCATAGATGCCCCCGGGGAAACACACATGGCCCTAAGTCCCTGAAGTTCTCTCTCTCTCTCTCTCTCTCTCTCTCTCTCTCTCTCTCTCTCACACACACACACACACACACACACACACACACACACACCAAATGTAGATTTAATTTCTTATGGGAAACTATTGGTGACCTTCGTAGTATCTACTCATTTTGCAACATGTGAAACTTCCTCCAGAACTTGTTCACATTCTATTCTAGATTACAATTTTCAAGAGACACAAACCAAGGGGACAATTCCTCTCTCAGCTTTCCAGATATAAGGAAGAGAACAAATGTGAATAAGATCATGTGCCCTCTATGTCCTGTTGTGGGTGGAGCAGCACCTGTTGCCTTCTGTATATATACCTGTGCTGTGCCACTCAGGATCCCAAACACGTTGGCTGCATATTGCAACTCAAGCTGACCGTTCTTCTCCACCATGAAGCTGGCCCTCGTCTTTCTGCTCCTCATTCCGGCATTTCACTGCTCCTTTGGTAAGTACTACCTATACCATGTATGGCTCTTTGCCAAAACACTTTGATGAAGCATTTGTAAAATAAATGCAGTCACATCTGAGCAAAATAAACTCCCAAGCCAGGACACTTGGGCCACTTGATACTCCAAGCAAGCAGAAAGTCTTTTCCTTAGGCATGGGCTCTTAAGGTCAAATGTAAGATGTGAATAGGGCAACTGCAAACAAATCTAGCAGCAGATTTTGTGCCTGCAGGGGCACTTATCTCCTATAAACTGATTCTGGGAGATACTGAGGCCTTAGCTAGACCTAAGGTTTATCCCAGGATCGTCCCGGGGTCATCAATGTTCATGTAAATGACACACAGGATATCTCAGGAGCAGGCAGGGACGACCCTGGGACAAACCTTAGGTCTAGCTAAGGCCACAGTGTCACCATTTCATTGAACGGGGCTCAGAAACTCACAGTGCTGATGCCCAAGGGAATGAAGCTGCAGAGGGTATTGAACCTTTGCCAGCTCTTAGGAAACATACTTGGGTTCAGAGGAGCCATTGGAGAGAAAGGAGTATGAATCGCAGGGGGACGTGTGTTCAGGAACAAGACATGGAGGACAACTTGCACAAATGTTAGTACTAATATTCAGGAATGATGAAAAAACTCCCTTCTTCTGGAGAATTTGGTATATCTTCCAGTGCTGAGATTAAGAGGGCAAAGACTCCTTCTGTGTCAGCACAAGCCAATTGAGGTTTACTCAGAAGTAAGTCCCATTGTGTTCAATGGGGCCTGCTCCTTGGTAAGTGTGTTTAGGATTGCACCCTGAATTGTTTTAGGGTATGTCTCGACAAGGGGAAAACCGCAGGATGGATCTGCACTGGCACTAGGTCAGCCACCATCACGGAGCTGTCCTGAGGCATTCCCTCAAAGCTCCGAATTTAAAAAGTTGGCTACTTACTGAGGCTTTTTCCTGTGAGCAAGGCGCAGATGCGCATTTACCGTCTGTTGCCTTGCTCCGGTGTTACGCCGGAGGCATGTCCCAGCCAAAAGTGACCCCTGATTGGTCGCCATGGCCGGACAGAAGGAGGGGGCGGACCAGGAAGCCAAGTGGCCGCTGGAATGCCTCTGTGTTTCTCTGGATTGGGCAGAAGGATGCCCACACCAGAGAAGCGTGTAAATGTAAAACAAAGCTAAAAGAAAGATTTTTTTTTTTAAAAAAAGTGGAGGACACGTGGGTGCGCCACAGCGCCCGTACAATGATGCAGAGTTGCGTGGCTGAAAGGTTATTTTTAAAGAAAGAAACTGGGGGGAATCGCTGCAGTGTTTGTTCAGTCCGATGACCTGCCCGGGGAGGAGGAGGGGGAAAACAGCAGGGAGAGGAACGGGGCACATGGGGCAGCAACGACCCCTCGTCCTCTTCCCGGTGAGGTTTGAAAAGTTGCATTTATGCTCCTTGCTGTGGGGATAACGTGAAGGAATGCAAATAGGGGGATTCGAGGGCTCATGGCACCAATGCGCCATTGTCAAGACATAGCCTTAGTAGTGCAACATCTTACTATTTACTGTGTAATCTGTACAGCACCATGTACATTGATGGTGCTATATAAATAAATAAATAAATAATAATAATAATAATAATAATAATAATAATAATAATAATAATAACATGCTCTAACAATCCCCAAACATGATCAGCGTGTTTAAGTGTATTGCATGAGAAGGCAGTGGACATCTGCTCTACAGTGGCTATCAAGGTTCTGCTGTGAATTTGGGTATTATAGTTTGGGCGAGTTTATACAGTATATTCCCCAACCAATGTGGCAGTCCAAGAAATCCCAGCCCCCTCTTCTTTTTGGCTGGTGCATCTCAGAGGAAGCATAATTTGTTAATATTCCTTACTGCATGCTCCGCCCCCAGTAAGTGTAGCTATCTACCATCACGGTTGCAGAACCTTGGCATAGAAATGCTGCACTCATAGCAAGGAGCTTTTAAACATCACACACTAATGTTCTCAATTCGCACGGGAAGTTAATGCTTTCCTGTAGACGTCTTTTAAATTAAGGAGAAGCTGGATCAGAGCTCATATATTTTGAAGTGAGTCATAGTGCTTCTAAACACTTATCGCATAATTATTTTTTAAAAAACCATTTTTTTAAAGTAACAAATTTAGTAACACCTGTTTGGTGTTTTTTGTTTTTTGTTTTTGCTTCTTCCTAGTTTCTGACCTATGTGAAAAAACTGACAAATATATGAGGATCGGACTTTTTGGAACAGATGGAGAACTTCGGGATTATGTTAGTCAATATACAAAGGACAAAGAACTGCTAGATGCTGTAATTAAGTTGAACACATGTGTAAGCCACTTGTCAAAGCAGGAAAAAATCAATTACTATGAAATGTCTGTAAGTATAAGTTTTGTCATTTGTCTTGCTTGCATTTTACGCTTCAAGACAATAAAAACATTCAGGGTTTATACCCCCTCCCCCACCCCAGACAATCTATTTTTATTTATTTACTTTAAAACGAATTCTACACTAAATGCCACGTCCTACATCTAGGAAAAACAAACCAAATGAACAGTTACAAGATGGGGGATACTTGGCTCAGCAATACTACAAATGAGACGGGTCTTGGGATTGTTGTAGATCAAAAGCTGAATATGGGTCAACAGTGTGATGTGGCTGCATGAAAGGCAAATGCTATTTTGGGCTGCATTAATAGAAGTGTAGCTTCCAAATTGCCCGAGGTACTGGTTCCCCTCTATTTGGCACTGGTTAGGCCTCATCTTGAGCATTGTGTCCAGTACTGGGCACCACACTTCAAGGAGGCGCAGACAAGCTGGAGCGTGTTCAGAGGAGGGCAACCAGGATTATGAGGGGTCTGGAAACAAAGCCCTATGAAGAGAGACTGAAAGAACTGGGCATGTTTAGCCTGGAGAAGAGAAGATTGAGGGGAGACATGATAGCACTCCTCAAATACTTAAAAGGTTGTCACACAGAGAAGGACCAGGATCTCTTCTCCATCATCCCAGAGAGCAGGACACGGAATAACAGGCTCAAGTTACAGGAAGCCAGATTCCAGCTGGACATCAAGAAAAACTTCCTAACTGTTAGAGCAGTACAACAATGGAACCAATTACCTAGGGAGGTTGTGGGCTCTCTCATACTAGAGGCATTGAAGAGGCAGCTGGACAACCATCTGTCAGGTATGCTTTAAGGTGGATTCCCTGCATTGAGCCAAGGGTTGGATTCGATGGGCTATAGGTCCCGTCCAACTTTTATGATTCTACCCTTCATCGCATGAGGTTCCAGAGTGGTGTACAATATAAAGAATAAATTATTTTAAAACCTAAAACAGTACAGTGAATCTAATATCCAATAGCCATGATAAAAGACAGAAATAAACATTTCATCTCAAATTTCTATTACACCCCGTTGGTTTAAACATAAGAATTTTAAGATGTTGTGATTGTTATTTTAATATTGTATTGGTTTTATATGCTCTTTTAACTAATTTTATGTATTATATTTTATTTAGTGTTGTTCCCCACCTCGATCCAGAAGGAGAGGCGGGTAATAAATAATAATAATAATAATAATAATAATAATAATATTTTAACACAGAGATCAAAGGTTATAGTATACAATCTGAAGGTCTGAAAAGGATTCAAGTACCTTGTCAATCCCCGTATACTCTGGTAGTTTTCTCCATACAGTATTCCACACTCATAGCACATATCACCACCCCTTCCAGATCAAAGTTTTCGTAGAATGGCTGCATCCATCATGGCTGCATTCAGACAAGTGAGCCAAGCCACAGAGGGAAGGCAAAGACACCGTTTATTTTCATTCATCCCTCATGAGACCATTTGATACTGTTGGGGAAGATACTGCTGATTGACCCATCAGGCTGATTGGGTATCAAATGCTCTCCAAGAGCCAAGTAACCCCTAACCTGCTTCTTTTTCTTTCAGCAGTCTTTACTGACCTTCATTTCATTTTATTTCAGATGAAGAGGATGGCCTACTGTGAAAGTCCCAAACTTTAAGCTATGACTTTTTACATGAAGCCACACTAATTTCACAGGCTGACTATGAACCTCAGTTGATGAAAACTAATTCTTACTTATGCATTCTTCTTTTTTCTCTTTTCTACTGTTTCATTGATCAAAAGTTACATCTTTCCTCTGAAGCAATAATCATTAAGCTAAAGAAAATGTAGAGAAATTTCATGCAGTGTTCTTTGATCATTCATACTTAATATTTCATTAAACTCATTGCTTTGCATTTCTGGACTCCAGCTTCATTTATGAATGTAAATTTATTTGAATTTGTTAACATTAATCTCAGAGACTGTTCTTGGGGATCCCCCCCAAAAAAATTATGTTGCTTTCAGATGAGACTTTTTTTCATGCAATTGCCCTGACTCATTCACAGAACTTTATTGGGGGGTGTAAACTCTCAGCTTTGTCCCCAATATTCAAACATTGACGAGAATGTCAACAAGGGGTTGCGAAAACCTATGTGCATACAGCTGGCTTTCCACGCCTTTGAGCTTCTTTAAATGAGCGTTTTACAGCACACTCATTACTGGTCACTCACGGATGTTCACGGGTTATTTTGATGATGCAGTGATCCTCCTGCGCATCTCCCACTCCATTTCCCAGTTTTAGTGATTTTAAAAAAGGTTCAGAAAACCCGACTCTTCTAAAAATGTCAGTATTTATTGATATTTCCTGCTGTGTGCAGGGGAAGTTGTGCTATGAAATGCCCACTAAAGGACGCTGACCCATTAAACCACATTGAAGCTGTACAAACCATGTGGTTGCTGCTCTCTTCCTCGTGTAATTACAGCTTGTTGCACAAGAGATGCAAAGGCAGAGCTATGGTAAGGGCACGTGATCCCCAACCACCACCCCATCTGAAGGCGCTCAGTATGAATTCTGCACAATTGCTGTTCCTGCTGGCATGGTGTGTTGATGCATACAGAACTGTGCGCATGCAAAGGACCCCTTGTTCTGCTCACTGCATGTGTCTTCTTGCAAGGTGCATAGATGTAAGGGGGAAGCACTTTTGTGAACTGCGCTTTGACAATAAAGGCTTTGCCAGGTTAATAAACAAAGCCAAGGAGGCAAGGCTATCAATGGTGGTTATTACTCATTATGGCTCTAAGCTACCTCCAGTATCAGAGGGAGTATGTCTTTGAATACCAGGTGCTGGGGAGCAACAGTGAGAGGATGCTACTGCACTCACGTCCGGCTTGTGGGCTTCCCATGGGTTTATACTTGGCCATTGTGGGCAATAGGATGCTGAATTAGGCAGGCTTTTGGTCTGAACCAGCAGGGCTCTTCTTATGATCACTGTGATTAGATCCTATGAAATCATCAAGAGCGTAGGTGGGGGAGGGTTAATATACTTCCTGAAGGAAAGCTCCCCAAAGCAGGCTGGCAGTGGGCATTTGCCTTTCCATAATGTGCCTCACTGATACAATACATTATACTTATATGAATACAAACCCTGTGAAAGTCATTGTTTCTCTACTACACTCTGATTAAATTTGGTAAGGTCCCCAGGGAGCCCTTTACATCTGCTCCACGATCTGGTTCATCTGGTATAAAGACTACCATTCGGGCAGAGAGTTTTGGCTATTGGGCGGTATAGAAATGCAATAAATCGATAAAAATAAATAAAATAAATTAAGGAAAAGACCCAGCACCCTTACCAGGGTTTCTTCTTCTATGATCTTTCCACATTTGCAACTGGCTCCTTTAGAGAGTGACCATGGGCTAATCTACACCTACAGTCCTTTTGCAACAGAGGAGGGATGACCACACTGGTTCCCTACTTCCACGATTGCTGCTTACAGGGCACCCGGGAAGGAAGTTTCCCGCAAGTAAAGGAGAGCTGTTGTGGGAGGATGTGTACCCCCTGATGGTGCTTCCACATTTGGATCAGGAGTGGGTGGGGATAGGCAGATGACGAGGCTACAGGGATTTTTTTTAATGACTCCTCAGAGATGCGCAGGAATGCAAATACACAGGTACACATGGGTGAAGTTTTGTGAATATGCGATGCTGCGCAGAAATATCTATGTGTAAAAAAAAACATGGTCGGCACCAAAACACGCTGATAACCAGTCAGAACATGAGCCAAAAATGGTGGATGGTCCACTCCCACACACCTCTGAAACCGCTAGACATGCCCCTGACAGCAGGATGGCTGTTCACCAAGTTGAAAACTCAGGCCAAACAGCATCAGCTTCGCAAAGTGGGGGGTGGGGGTGGCGTTACCCCACAATTGATTATATTGTATATAATCTGAATTAGTATGTCTGGTAAGTATGGAATGTTAGAACTGAGTGGGTGTGATTTATGATGTAATGGGGGGAGGCGTATATAAGGAGAGTGCCGGGAGTTTGTGAAGGAGTGCATTTGATGGGGAGTTGTTTATTTGTAGAGTAAGAAGAGTTTGGATTCTAGGAACTTAGGACTGGCGTAAAGAGAGTGAGATGGTTGGCGTGTAGAGAGTTTAGATTAGGCAGGATTGAAAGTATTATATTTTTATTTAAAGCTTTTAAATAACAATAAACTTATTATTATTTTGTTAGCTACCAAATACCACGTGTCAGCTTGGCATTATTTAACTGCCTTAGAGTTATTAAACAACCACACCAGATTATACCCACAGTATATTTAGAGCAGATCCTATATTAAACCTGTTTCCCTCATAGCTAGGGAAAAGGTTTTACTTAACCCTTCCTCAGGTTTTCAAGTGGTGGTGCTTGGCCTGAGAAGAGTTTATGCGACAGGCCTAGTGTAAGGGTCTGTTACGTCGCAGGGGCCACACCAGCTGCATACATCAGGACTGTAGCAAGAGAGCCAAAAAGACCATGACAAAACTGGTCAGCGATATTCCGAGAAAACTGAGGGGTAGGCTCGTGATCACCACACAAGTAGGCAAACATCACGTGGCCCAGAAGGGACAACTTTGGTATTATGCTGGAATAAATGGTGTAGACATAGCCCATGTGATATTGAGTTGAAAGCTTCCCTTCTCTACACTGAATGAAACAGTGCCATCTGGTGGAGGAATTATAGTGTAATGCCAGCTTTAAATACTTCCGGTTTCACATCATTAAGGTTTATTCCAGTTTATCTCCAATCTTTTTCAAAATGGCATAAATAGGAGAAAATGTTGGAGACGTCTTGGAGGTTGATGGCATCATGGAAAGGACCCACAAACTTCCATGAGTGGCCAACTATGAGCATGCAATAAATCATTGATGTAGAGAAGCTCTTACTTAGTGGTTTCCTGCACAAACTTCCATTGTTGTTCAAAAATGGAACTTTGCATCTTTAAACAATGTGCTCTTGTACTTGCAATAAGCTCCCAGCATGGCATCTCCTGTCTTGCCATATAACCACATAAATAGCACTGTGATTTGGAAGGCTTCAGTGGAGTCTGATTTGTCCTACCTTCCCACATCTTTCTTATTTCTGCTAATAAGAAAATACCACTCTCAGAAGCAGTATGCCTATATACCCCAGTTGCTGGGGAACATGGGCGGGAGGGTACTGTTGCACTCGTGTCTTGCTTGTAGGTTCCTGGCTGGCCACTGTGTAAATGAAGTGCTGGACTAGATGGTCTGATCCTGCATCGTCTTCTTGTGTTCTTGTGTACATTTCTTTCTCACTAGCTACAGGACAAGTTGTGCCAACTACAAAGTGCAACTGGACTCAGTAATCATAGGGTCACCTACTGAAAAAAAAGCTAATTTCAGGCAACAGTCCTCAAAACAGCACTTAGAGAATGAGTTGGCCAGCTGCCTCTGGAGACTGCCCTCCTGAAACATAGCCTTTAACCCGCTTCACATGATCACAGAGGGGGTAATTAGCCACACAGGTATGAACCAGAACCAAGATGACAAAGAGGAGCAGATTAGATGCTATCAGCATTTAGGTCCACTTACGACCCTATGCTTGTACTACTATTAACTGCCCTCTCACCAAAATACAATAAATTCAGTTGTTTTAAGCAATGTAAGGTGATGGTTTTATAACTGATTAAGAAAAGAAAACCAACTTCAGTTTGCAAGACAAAATGGTTATCATGAGATGTTTGGAACAGTTTTTGTTGGTAAAAACAGCACAAAGATGTTGAAGTTACACACAGCTCTTCATTGGGCAAAACTGAAAAATAACGCTTTGCTTATCTAGAATTATATAGTGATTTGTGCAATCCCATCAGATAGTCACAAAACCTAATCACAAAACATTTTGAATATCAAATAAAATAGAGGTCAGTTGCCTGCTCACCCACTGGAAGCAATTTGCTTAGGGGAATTAGCATGGTGGGGAGAATTGAACCCCCTCCTTTAATGCTGCTTTGCCAATCCACCTTGGCCCCCGTGGCTACTTTTAGCAAAAGAAAAAGAGGTTGGGAGATCCAATCAATGGCTCTCTCACTTAATGTATAGTCTGACCCTAATTCATGACATACAGCCCAGGTTCCCCAGCCTTACCTGGTGTTCTAGAACACCAAGATGTACTATGAAGGGCAATTGTTTGTTTCTATGACAATTTCATGAAGGTTCTTCTCAAGCCCACATGGAGGAGAGGGTAAATCTATGCAAATAGAGATGGGTCCTGCCTGGCCAGAATTCCATCTTCTCCTCAAACCATCCAGAGCCCTGTTGAAAGAAAACAAGGAAAGACCCTGCAGACAACGAGGTTACCCACATAAATTAAATCTCTCAAGGGAAAAGGAGGTGAATTAGCTCTCAATCATTTAAGAAATTCCCCATGCTTCCTCTGTTTCATATGGTATATTTATTTTCTCAGATCCCTCTGGAAGTGGATAGCAACTAGGAAATGGAAGTTGCTGGCAACTAGAATCAGAGCAGGTGCCCACATCAGAAACTGCAAGCTGTACCAGTTTTCAATGATGAATGTTCCCAGCTAAAATGTAATCTAAATGCATGGTCACTAGGAATTGGCCTGCCCTCCCTCATCCCCCATAAATACAGTCTCCCATCCCCCCCCCGCCACAACAGATGAGCAGACACCAGCCATGCCTTTTTCCCTTCACATTCACTATGTTGTTCTAGCATTTTGTTTCACTGTACATCTGAGGTTTTATTTGCAATGGAATTCTGTCTGTTTACAAGTGGGTCATCTATGAGGATTCATAGAGAGTGGTGATCTCACAGAGGCTGCATATCAAAGAGCAGAATCAGAGCAAGAGAACTCTAGCAACCAACAGATTTGTGGAAGAAAAGCACATCCATACAGCTGGAGGTCAGATATTTGAGACAAGGATAGCCCTGATGCTATTTTAGACAGATGCCAAAGCACTGCAAGTTCTCAGGACGACATTAAGCATTTTTGAACTACAGTGTAGCCGGGTTTTCCTGCCCTCCTCTTTCTATGTACTTTCTGTATCATGAACCTACCCTCCTTCAGGCAGGGCAAAAGAAAATGCAAAGGAATAGGACATGAAAGGCCCCTTCCCACTCTACTATTCTATAATTCTATGCTCTAGAGGGAGCCCTGCAATCTGCAAGTGAAATATTTACATATTTACTTAATTACATATTATGATATTAAGTTCAGTACCACTTGGATTCTTCTTTACTTTTTATTCTGCCTTAAAGTGTCAAGGGCTAAACTGGACAAGATGACAGAGTTCTGTAATTAGATCAATCTCTTTAATACTTGGCCAATAGCAGCCATAGAAGTTGGGGTAGATGATGACAGAGACATGGACCACTGTCGGGGGGGGGGCTTAATTCATTTTCCTGATGAAAATCACCCCATCACATAAACTGCTATCAGCTCTATTAGGAAAACTGTATGCATATCAATTCTCTGTTAATCTCAGCACTCGCAACAAACTACCGTTCTTAGGATTCTTTGAAAAATGCTGGAATTTAAACAGAAGAATGTATTATGGATTATATAGCGATTATTTTCCCCTCCCCCTTTCAGCCCCACCCCCGATTTGCTTCTGTAGGCCAGGGGAACCTCCAGAGCAGATTAGAGGCACACTGCAAGGAGAGGAGAGTACAGGGAAGTCCGATTAGATGAGCAGACCTCTGCTTATATGACAGTTAGGTCCAACCCATATTACACACACACACACACACACACGCCTATGTTAGAAGCACCTGTGAGTGGGTTGTAGGGCAGCACCGGCTAGCCCTGTCAACGTGCACAGCAAGCCCCGAACGGCTGCTGTGAGAAAGCCCTATGCACTGCCAGATGGACACATGTGAAGGGGATGCTAATTGGCCCTGATCTCCATCACATTGAAACAGCCTTAAGCGCATAGATGTCGACATGCATAAAAACATAAGCAGTGCCCTGCTGGATCAGACCGAGGGTCCATCTAGTCCAGCATTCAGAGTGCTGGACTAGATGGACACTCAGTTCACACAGTGGCCAACCAGCTGCTGACCAGGGACCAACAAAGTAGGACATGAGTACAACAGCACCCTCCCATTGATAGGCTTTTCCTCCAGGAATTTATCCAAGCCCCCTTTAAAGCCATCCAGATTGCTGACCATCACTACATCTTGTGATAGTGAATTCCATAATTTAACTATGCGCTGTGTGAAGAAGTCCTTCCTTTTATTTGTCCCGAATATCCCACTAATCAGCTTCATGGGATGACCCCGGGTTCTAGATTTTGAGAGAGAATAACGTGGCACAGCTGTCAAACACATGTTTGACATGAGGTGTGGCCATACCCCAATACTAGCAGTCAACATCCTCACTTGCTTTTAACATATGACGGAGTTCGTTTGATCACTGCCACCCCTGTTATTTTCTGGTGTGATGATTGTACATGCATGACTCTTATGTATGGTGACCATAGAAACTATACAACCTGTTCTATGGCCTTCTCCCAAAAGATCCACAAACCTGGCCACCTTTTTCTGTGAGCATCTGTTAATTTCATGCTTTGCTAAGGTACATGCTACCTTCAATATGTAGCAGGTAGCTGACCATCACCATTTGATTACCTTAGTGTAAGCATGTGGGGGGCTCCGATTGAGATCTGGACCACTGTGTGTGGGTAGGGGAGGATTAAGCTTTTCTACTCAGTCACTTCCCCACACAGCCCAAAATTACCCACTATAACCACCAACATGGGGACTAAAAAATAGAGGGAAACATTCTATTAGCACCAATGGTGCGTGAGCACTCCCATGAGCACATACATAGCGAAAAGACATATTAGAATGGGAGTGCACACAAGGCTTGGATATAGGCAGCACTAGAGGGACGGGATGGTAACACACATCCCAGTTGGTAACTTGTGTTTTCATGTTTCCCCTGACAATTTCTGGTTCCATGTAATTACTTGAAAGAAAGGCAGTGCCATGCAACTACTCAAGGTAAAAAGAAGTGGCAAGTAGCTATTTAAATGGACATTTCTGAAGGGGAAATGAAACATGTTCCCTATTATTATTCACTAGCAAACCTCTCCAAGCACCTGGAAATTATAACTGAATCATAGACAAGAAATTAAACTAAGGCTGCAGACTTAAGCATGCTTACTTGAAACTTAAATCCAATTAGATTGTAAGCCTATGCGGCAGAGTCTTGCTATTTACTGTTTTACTCTGTACAGCACCATGTACATTGATGGTGCTATATAAATAAATAAATAAATAAATAAATAAATAAATAAATAATAATAATAATAATAACAAGATCAACAGAACTCATTTCAGAAAAAAATTGTTTAAGATGGAAGGGTTAGTATGAAATATCCTGATATTTCTCTCCCAGAAATCTAACATGTAGCACAAATTTCTGCCATCCCCAAAATGCACATTGCCCCTTCTGTGCTTCCTTCCCCCCCACCTTCCCCCTCCCCAATACCACCTCTAGTTCTAGATATCAACTGTCATAGGGAAAGGGAAAGGGAGTATTGTATGGCAAGTGTAATTCTTTCATTCTTAGAACTTCTACCTCCAAAATAATTCAGACAATGAAGCTTTCTAGAGTTTTGCAATGCTAATTCCATGGTTTATTTAACCCAAGGTTAAAGCATCATTTATTGCCCTAACCAGGGTCTTCTGGCAGATGATTGCCCACTCCCTCCCTATATCCCAAATGCCTTTGCAGCACTGTAGTACTGGCATTTAGATTAGCTGTTTGTTTTTAAATCAATCTTGCCCACCAGGCCTCTGTAGCCTTGAGAAACAACCCATGAACAACCCATGGTTTTGGGTTCACATGTAATGACAACCATAGGTTAAACAACCCAGAGTTTACAACCCAACCATAAACCATGGGCTCTCTTTCTGCACTGTTTGTGGTTAACAACCAATGGGGTTTTTTTTTAACATGACTGAGTTTGCACATCTCAACAACTCATGGGTTAAATAAACCATGGGTTAGAATTACATGAGAACAAGGGCAATGTCTCAAATTTATGTTAAATAGCTAGACACAGATTCTGCCAGCCCAGTGCCAGCCATGAAAGAATCCAGTGTTTCACTGAAATACACAGGAGAACATACCCAGTCTTGCCATTTAAAGAATCCACTCTACATTTTTCATTTCTTAGGCTTTGGAATAGGCTCCCATCATGAGTAATGGAGGATGGGTGGGAACATGGAGGCCTCATCGTCCAAGAGGTCCAGTCATGGCCCAGTATTCCAGCCCTGGGCCCAAGTACTACATACAAGGAGCAACAGGTAAGTTGATTCAGTCATAACTTTAAAATATGTAGTAGTCAAATGAATCTGTCTTATATCAACTCTCATAAGCAGGTGAAACATCTCTACTTTGGGAACAACCTTCTGAAAAGATATCTTGCACAAATCTTATTGAAATGAATGCAAGAGCTCTTGTATATTACTACTTCTCATTACGAATTTTGGAAATGGTACAGATTATGCTACTTCTTTTCTGATTAAAGTAGAATCCTACAGTTGTAGGGTGAAGATAAAAGTACAGCTTTGTAAACTGGCAGTGCAGGGGATGCTGGGATTTGGTTTCCAGCATAAAGGAAGTGGGGAAATCATCCCTGATGAGCAGGAGGAGTGTAGAGGGAGGAGAGGAGAAGGTGGAGAAAATAAGCTACACACAATAGCCTGTTTGCTCTATCATTTGAGGGATAACAGTAGCTGATTTTCAAAATAAGCTACCGTGAGTAGCTTATTAAGCCATTGTGGGTTAAAGAGATGTCCAAACGCAGCCAGTATGTCAGCTCCTTATACCTAAACTATTTGCATGAAACGTGGCTGTGTTTTTTTCAGGTTATGTATCACACATCCCAACCAAAAGGAAAGCCCCTGCCTACAGTATGTGTGGCGCAAAACCTCCACTCAGCAAAGACTGCCCTCCAGGTCCTTACGATGTGCCGGGCTATATGACTCATAGGGGAAGGAAATCTGCTCCCGCTTACACAATGGCTGGTCGACCCAGGGTGAGAGTGGAGATCACCCCAGGTCCCGGTGAGTAATACTCTCCCATCCACAGTATGTATTTATTGGATCTGCTCACCTAAGACAGAGGGAGAGGTTTAGTGTGAATGCAAAAACAACTTGTCTGACGAAGGGTTTCTCCACACGACTGGTTTAGTATCTCACCATAGTTCCACTGTTTCTAATCCCCATTCACGCATGGTTATTATCTTTTGGAAACATCAGTACTTTTATGGGACAAATCACTTCCTCCCAGGTACCTATCCTTTTCCCTCCCCTCGCAGATTACTGGTTGGTGGGTTGTGATTGGCACGCAATGAGGATGGACAGCAACCCCCTTGCCCCTTCCCTCATCTCGGCTCTCAGCTGCCTGGCAAACTTCTGGAATTGGTTCTATGTTAGACTGAGGCCTTAGCTAGACCAGCGGTTATCCTGGGCTGGTACCCTGGATCACCACTGTGCATCCAGATGACGCACAGGGGATCCTGGGATCAGGGAGGGATCATCCCTCCCTGACCCCGGGATGCAGCCCTACACTTTGGGCCCAGTTTTTCCCGCAGTCTCAGAGCCCAAGACCTCAAGCGTGTGGTCCATTTCCGCGGCTTTTCCTGGCTCCGCACGATTACTTGCGCGGAGCCGGGAGCTGCGCACAGGGCTAGGGTGGGGGGAGCATTGAAAGTTGGTAAAATTAATAAAAAAACACTTACCTTTGCACAGGATTGTTGGACCACTCCTGCCTCTTTAAGAATAAAAAAAATCTTCTTGAGGCCGTCGCGCCTTACATGTAAACGAGGGCGAGATCTCGCATTATTCATAACGCGAGGTCTCCCCTCCTCTCCCCCGGAACAACAGGTATGTCTAGCTAAAGCCTGACTTTTGCTCATGAGTTTGGCTGCCATGTTCTCAGGCTTCCATTGGGCTACCAGCCTGTCATGACTGCACCCCCAACAACCGGCATACAAAGCGGTTTTCGTTTTTGCGCTATGGGAGAAGTACACGGGCAGGCGATGGCATTCTGATGGTGCAGGCTGGAAAAACAACGCATTTTTCCTGTTTGGAAATAACACTGGAGAAGCAAGGGGAAATGGCTGGAGAACCACTGGAGGAACACGATATCATGTAAAGAAGCCACAAAATACCATGCATGAGGAATGACAATGGTGTAGAGATGCCTTAAAAGACAAAATTCATTCTGTCTTACTCAGTTTCACCTTGCAGGATTATTTTTAGTTGACAAGGAAGTTTTCTCAAAGAGTATATCTGGATGTTTATTAAAAGTGGCCTCAACTCATCCCCCTGCATCTGGTATATCTAGCACACTTGGAAATATGCTCAAAAAACAATGGATCACTCTTTGATCACAGCAGAAGACTTCTGGTAGATAATATGAACACAGGGCCATTTTCTCCCACCATTACTCACACGCACCGTTACATACACACACTGTACTTTTTCCTCTAGATTCCATCTGCTGACCCCATGAAGTTATTCTTTCAACCCCAACTCCATTTGCAATCAGAATAATTTACGCAAAATGTAATTAATTCTCCAGTTTAGTTTATGTATGTTAGACAAAATTTAGTGCGAGTTCCCTGTCTCTGGCCCCCTGCTAATCTGCTCTTAGAATTTGAACTTTTTAAAGTACAGAATTCTAGCCAGCTGTTCAAAGACTTTAGGACATAGCAATCATTCGATGGGACGAAAAGTGGCTTTTCATCTTATTGCAACCATTGCCTTCCCTTTTGCCCAGCCTCTTACTCACCTGAGAAGTCTCGAAGAATGATCTATAAAACTGCACCTGCGCATTCCATGTCTTTCAGGACTCGCAGTGCCAAAGTTGACACCACGCCAGGTAAGATGTATCCCTTGATCTTGTTTTGTGCTTTCCTGCTGTATGAAGGAATCAGGCACAGATCCTATTAAGCTCACCTGGTGCCCACACTTGCTATCTTTTGAGTACCAGGCTAAGACATTCTTGCTCTTCCAGGTGTGTGTTTTTAATTAGCATTTAATTTTTCCCCAAGTCTTTTGAAATGTTTCAGTAATTTTTTTGTTTTATTATGGTAGCCCCTGCTTTATGATATTGTATTTTATGCTAAAATCATTTGATATTGTTGATTTTATTGTGGCTTTACCTGTATTTTTTATCATTATTGTAAAAGGTCTAGAGAAATGTATTATATGAGGCATTTAATCAGTTAAACAAATATAAATATTAAGGAATTCATACCAATGGAATCCAACACAGTAGCAGGCATATCAATTTTATGCACATTTACATGAAAGCAAGACCAACTGACTACAGCAGGATTTACTTGGAAATAAGTCACCATAGGACTGTAGTGTTATGATTCTTTGATTTGGGAAGATGTTCTCTAATGGCAGTAAGGCCATGGTAAACATCTGCAGTGCTATATCCCCAACTGCAGGTTATGGCTAGGAGTGGGGCTAACCTTGTAACTACAGGACAGCATTAGTAGGAAATAGCTTTTTTTAAAAAAAGAAGTTGGAATTTGAGTACTGCAGAGAATGAGCACCCCCAATTAAGAAACTACTTTTGAAATGAGGGTGGTTTGATGTTCAAAGAAAAATAATCAAGCACTCCCTAGTCTTAACAAGCCCTTTGGCAAACCCAGGCCTTGGCTAAACCTAAGGTTTATCCTGGGATTGTCCTGGGGTCATCCCTGTTCATGTAAATGATACACGGGATATCCTGGGAGCAGGCAGGGATGACCCTGGGATGATCCCAGGATAAACCTTAGGTCTCGCTAAGGCCCCAGTGTAGCACTTTAGATCCCAGCCATTATCTGTCTCCTCTTCTGGTTCTGTTGAATGCTTCTAGCATCCTTCACATTGCTCAAATCTTCTTCTTTCAGGTCCTAATGCTTATATGATCCCTGGGGTGCTTGGACCACACACAGTGGCCACCTCTGCCAGCCCTTGTTATTCCATGATAGGGAAGAGTAAACTTGGGCGTTTTGATGAAGACCTTCATAAGGTAGGATGTTGGCTCATTTCATGTCTTCTTTCTTTGTTGGTTGCCAATAGTAGAAGTATGCCTATTCTGGTCCAATTTGGGGTTATTTGTTTGAATCTTTATTCGACATTTCATATTTTGATTTAATGCATACTACTATTTGCTAGTATAGTTCACACTTGTGTCCATCAGCCTCAGATTTTAAGAGGCGGAGAAATAGTACGGCCAAGTATTCAGAAAAATATCACATTATTTTCAATGGTAAAACTATACATGCTGATGCTAGGTAAAAATAATGTTATGCACGTCTGTCTGCAAGAAGAATTTATAGCTTTGGGAATGGATCCTAGTTTGTCTGTAAGATGTTTTATTGCTTACTATTATTATAATTCATTACTGTTAAAATGTATTTTAAAAGCATTCAAAATGTATTAACCACTGTACAATAGTCTTGTCCGGGCTTACAATCTAATGTACAAGACATACGTAGGAAGAGAGAGGGAAGCAACAGGAAAAGAGGAATATATTGTTTCGTAAGAGATTGGCTGAGCAATACTATACTCCTATTATAGTATGAACGGAGATACATCTACTGTATCCAATACCTTTTCTCCTTCCAGGAAGGAAGAGAAAAATGCACAAACAGAACATTAAAAAAATGATGTAAACATGGCAGACACGCCCAGTCTCCCTAGAAACTCCATCAGTGCCCACCAATCAGGGACTGTAAGGGTAATGATGTCCAGATGCTGCCCAATCACAGAGGAACCAGTGAAATCACAATAGCATGTCCCTAGAAGCATACACAGAGCAGCAGGAAACCCTAGGAATCTGACAGTACTAATGCAGAGGAGTGTTATATTCAAGCTTCATAAGAACATAAGAAGAGCCCTGCTGGATCAGACCAAGGGTCCATCTAGTCCAGCACTCTGTTCACACAGTGGCCAACCAGCCACTGTCCAGGGACCAACAAGCAGGACATGGTGCAACAGCACCCTCCCACCCATGTTCCCCAGCCACTAGTGCACACAGGCTTACTGCCTCAGATATTGGAGGTAGCACACAACCATCAGGGCTAGTAGCCATTGATAACCTTCTCCTCCAGGAATTTATCCAACCCCCTTTTAAAGCCATCCAAATTGGTAGCCATCACTACATCTTACATCAAAACATTATTTGAAGTGAAGGACATGAAAGAAAGAAAGAAATCATGAAGAACAAAAGGGGCAGGGAAGCAGATGCATAAACACAATACAGCAGTTTTAAGTAGGGCTGTGCATGGACACACACCCCTGATCTGCTTCAGGCCGATCCGCCTGTCCCCCGCTCCATGGAGCAGAGTGAAATCCGGCTCTGGTGCCGCATGGATGGCACTGGCACCAGCGCCAGGGGCCAACCCCCCCTGCCCCCTTACCTGTGTCTGTCGCGGTCTGTCGTGGGCTTCAATTGAGGCCCCGGCTTGAAGTTGGAAGAGGCCATGGCCTTCACTTCCAGCTTCAACTGGGGCCTCAACTGAAGCTCGCGATGGACGCAGGTAAGGCTCCCTCCTCCCTGCCCCCTTACCTGGCTCCGCCACTGCCGTCGCAGCATGGATGGTGGCACCAGCGGCGCAAGGTAGGCCAACCCCCCCGCCCCCTTACCTGTGTCTGTCACGGTCCGTTGCGGGCTTCAATTGAGGCCCCAGCTTCAAGCGGAAGAGAAGGCCTCTTCTGCTTGAAGCCGGGGCCTCAATTGAAGCCCGTGATGGACACAGGTAAACCTCCCTCATCCCTGCCCCCTTACCTTGTTCCATTGCCGTTGCCACAGGGATTGCGGCCACGGTGGCAGCGCCAGATGAGTCCCCCTCCCCCCACTTACCTGCGTTCAGAGCTCTGGATCGAGGCAATCCTCTTCGCCTCGATCCGCAGCCCCCGACTCACTTCTCCACCTTTTCTGGAGGCGAATCAGGCTGCCTCGCTATCACTTCTCCGACCCAAAGCCGAGCACAGCCCTAGTTTTAAGAATGTAATAATGGATATTTTCTGGCACTGCTGCCCTTATCATAACATCAAGAACTTCTCATGACTTTTCAGGAAAAGGGTACCTAAGTTCTAGAGTGATTTCTTTCATCTTGGAAACAAATTGGTGAACACTCTGTGGAGAGCAGCAGTAGAATCTACCAGGAGAGTCTTCAGCAGGAGAAGAGAAATGGAAATACTTGATCAGGGGTTAGGGTTTTAGAGGATCTTGGACTACTCAGCCAGCATAATTAAAGCACAGGATTGTGCCCCAATGCTGCAATCCTATATACATTTACCAAGGAGTAAGCTGCGCTGAACTCATTGGGACTTACTTTGGAGCAGACATGCAAAGAATGAACTAGACTGTGGAGGGAACTGAAAGTGAGAAGCAGCAGCTTAGAAGCTTAAACAAAAAGAGAAATACAGTGTTGCTAGTGAACAAAACTTTGTGTTTGATGTGTTACAATGCAACATAGATAGCAGCTCAATTTTCATAGGAAATTCCGAGATTCAGGCTGTACATTTTTTCTCCCATCCTTGGAAATCCTATTGTTTTGTTCTTACAGACCCCAGGTCCCGCAGCATATGAGAAGCCAGCTACAGAGATCTACAAAAAGAGAGCACCAAAGTATACCATGGCTGGCCGAAACATGAATCCACGACGTGACAAAATACCTGGACCTGCAGACTATGTAGTAGGAAAGGTGCGAAACAGCTTCCTTCTATGTTTGTTTTCAGTAGCTGTTGATTATCTACCCACGTGTATAGACATCCCATATTTTCTTGGCAAAAGAGCATGAAGTTTGCCGGGCAATAATGGAAGGGGGGTGCAGGGGGAGAGGAATTGTGAGTTTATTCAGACGTAACAGGAAGAGACGTGAGGAGCTGGTAAGATGTAGCTTAGCTTCACCCTTCATTTTTATGAATACGGAGGTAAATACTCTAGAACAGCCTTACGGCAGGTAAGTTCTAAGGCAGCCTACTTCAACCTGGTGTTATTGGCCATGCTAACTGGGAATTATGGGAGTTGCAGTCAAATACATCTGGTTGAAGTAGGTTGCCTTAGAAGTTACCTGCCGTGACCCATACAATAAACTATGTGATTCCCCCACCCCCTAGATTGGTCCATCTGACATAAGCCTGCTTCAGATGACACATTCCTGGTCCAACAACCAAGCAGGGACCAATGCTTTTCAACTTGTTCATAAGTGATCTGGAATTAGGAGCGAGCAGTTAAGTGGTCAAGTTTGCTGATGACACCAAATTAATTATTTAGGAAGGTTAAAACAAAAAAGGATTGTGAGGAGCTCCAAAGGATTTCTCCGAACTGGGAAAATGGGCATCCAAATGGCAAATGTAGTTTAATGTAAGCAAGTGCAAAGTGATGCACGTTGGGGCAAAAAAAAATCCAACTTCTAGTATAACCTTGGCAGGATCTACACTACTGCTTTAAAATGGTTTGTAACAGTTTTGACAACTGTTCGGGCCCAGGACACATTCCCTATACCGTTTTCAAAGTGTTATATCCTGCTTGGTGTAGATCTGGCCCTGATGGTATCTAAGCTAGCTGTGAGCAACCAAGAAAGAAATCTTGGGGTTGTGGTGGACAGCTTGATAAAAATGACAACCCAGTGTGCAGCTATTGTAAAGAAGGCAAACTCCATGTTAGGCATAATTAGAAAAGGAATTGAGAATAAATCTGCCAATATCATACTGCCTATACAGACATCTATGGTGTGGCCACACTTAGAATCCTGTGTACAGTTCTGGTCACCACACCTAAAAAAAGATATTGTAGAACTGGAAAAAGTTCAGAAAAGGATAACTAAAATGATCGAGGGGCTGAAGCATCTCCCCTATGAGGGAAGGTTACAATAGCTGAGGTTATTTAGCTAGAGGGAAAAGGAAGGGGAAGGGGAGACATGATAGAGGTGTTCAAAATGATGCACGGTGTGGAGAATGTGGATAGGGAAACATTTTTCTCCATCTCTCATAATATTAGAACCTGGGAAGATTCAGGACAGCAGTACATAGTTAAACTAAGGAATTTGCTACCATAAGATGTAGTGACAGCTTTAAATGGGGATTAAGACAAATTCCTGGAGAAGTCTATCAATGGCTAGTAGTCCTGATGGCTATGTACTACCTCCAGTATCAGGGCCAGTATTGCTATGTACACCAGCTGCTGGGAAACATGGGTGGGAAGGTGCTGTTGCACATGTGTTCCTAGGCAACAGCTGGTTGGCCACTGTGTGAACAGAATGTAGGACTAGAAATCAGCCTTCCTCCACCTGGGGCGCTCCAGATGTGTTGGACTGAGCGCCCTAGGTGGAAGAAGGCTGGACTAGATGGACCCATGGTCTGATCCAGCAGGGCTCTTGTGTTCTTATTTCACACTGTTATTTCACAGAGGGAGAAGTAATTAATCTACCTCAACTAAGGCAGTAGGCACATATTTCTTATAAAACTAGTGCATTCCATAAAATTTACTCAGTCACTCTCAATGGAAAAATGGAGAATGATAGTTGTTGCTCAAGGCTCATTGCATTTATTGTCTTTTACTCTGTTTTTTATTCTGGGTAAAGCAATGAAAGGTTTTTATCTTTATTTATGTATTTAGTACATTTCTATACCACCCAAGCTCTCTGGGCCTTTCTGAAATGTCAGCTGTTTTATCATAAATATCAGCTGTTCTATTGTAACTGCTTCTTTACCTGTTTTAAATTGTCTTTAAATTTTGTATGATTTTTTAAAAATATATTATGTTTTTGTTTTGTAGTTTTTGTGAACCACCCAGAGAGCTTTGGCTATTGAGCAGTATAGCAATGAAATTAATGAAATGAAGGAGCCCATAAATGCAGGCATCACATCTGTGCTGAACACATAGAAGTGAAAGTACATAACGTCTGAACCTGCTGTTGCAGGCTGTTTTTTTGTTTTTGTTTTTTAAAAAAAAACAGATTTCAGTCTCAGAATCAGTATTCCTTCCCTTCCAGATTCTAGAATCCATGGGTGGGGGAGTGAGGGTGGGGAGAAAAGAGAGAATGTATGGATAGCAGGGCAGAAAAGAGAGACTCCCAGGGGGAAAAAGGTAAAATCAGGACAGGGCTCCCGTATCTTTAACAGCTGCATAGAAAAGGGAATTTCAGCAGGTGTTATTTGTATATAGAGAGAACCTGGTGAAATTCCCTCTTTATCAGAACAGTTAAAGGTGCAGGAGCTATACTAGAGTGACCAGATTTAAAAGAGGGCAGGGCACCTGCAGCTTTAACTGTGGTGATGAAGAGGGAATTTCACCAGGTTCTCCTTATATACAAATGACACCTGCTGAAATTCCCTTTTCGAAACAACTGTTAAAGATACAGGAACCCTGTCCTCCTTTTCATACGATCACCCTAGCTAACCTTATACCACATGCATGAGACAGCCTTGTTATAACAGCATATTACAGTGTAGGTAGCTAATCTCTCTTGAAATCTTGATCATGGGAATCCTTTTTTTGTTGCCGTAATGAGTCTGATTGCAACCTTAAGAGTGTATTCTCTGGTGGATCTTTGTTGGCTTCAAAGGGGCTGTTTAGTAGGTTTAGGGATCACAGCCCAAGATTACCTTGTTCTGCACCTTATGTCTTAAACAACTATAAATTCCATCTTAAGTATTTCCTGCTGTCTTCAGCACAGCATTACATGAAACTTGAGATGTGTTCAAAGCCCCTGCTGTTTCCTTAAATCATAAGCTATGCCAGCTTCTCTGAATGAATGTATCAACTGTAAGCTTATTTCTTTTGCTTTTGCTTTGTTCACTGCTTTGCAATTTGCATGGCTGGGTTTTCAATAGATTGTCATTCGTTTAAAAACTGTTAAACAACTGTTAAAGATACAGGAACCCTGTCCTCCTTTTCATATGGTCACCCTAGAAAAGGTAAATCACCCGTGCCCGTAAACGTTGCCTACCCCTGCTCTAGAATAACCTGAAATCGGGCTTCAATGGAAGTCATTGGAACATTCCTAGCCACCAAGGGGCTGTCTTCATGGTTGGTGCTGCCTCCCTCTTCAACCCGACACTTTCCCTGGGAGGGAACATGGGCTTTTTGGTGGCCAGCCGGGTCCTGGAACAGCCCCTGCCCTCTTCCTGGTGGAAGGCGACCAATCGCTGGTCACCTTCCACTAGGTTCCGCCCCTGGGTTGGCCCCAGATTGGCCGCAGAGCAACATTTCATGGGTTGATGTTGCTCCCTTAGAAAAAATCAGGGTAAATCCCCAACTTTTTCAGAATGCGGCATTGCAGGGAAGCGCCGTGGCGGCTGCAAGCCTATGCCATCTAACCAATGTGGTGCAGATCAACAGCCACTGTGGGACTTCCCCCCAAGATGCCTTGAACTCTGGGGCAAGTTAGTAATGGTCATGAAGGCCCTCAAAAATGTAAAACACTCACCCATCACAACGCATGTGACCATTCCTTTGTAATGAGAGCATACTGGGAAATCTCACTTCATGCAAAGCAGCAGGGACTAAGGAGGAATCATAATTATTACAGCACAAAAATGAAAGGGTTCACATTTGTCTGTGAAGAGAAGGCCTCTGTCTTCACAGATTCAAGTTCTCCAGATTATCTATCCATCTGTTCCAGCAGTATTTTATCAATCATTGCCCCAGTTGAGTCCCCCAATTATAAACCATCTGTACTTAATTCCACTTAACATTCCTCATTCAGAAAAACAGCAGGAAGCAGCTTGTTTTGCAAGTAGAAAGTAGAGAATCGAGAACAAAAGGAATTAAGAACCTATTAATTAATGGAAGACTCATCTATTTCACTTTACATATTTTCTCTTCCTTCTTCTAGGTGTCAATGATCAAGTCCTGTGCTCCAGTTGTCACTTTTGGAATAAGACACTCTGATTATACAGCACCTTTGATTGTGGATGTCTGCTGAACTTGTTCTCTACACTGAAAACAAATTGATTTTTCTACTGCTATTTCTATATCATGTACCTTCACATTTTAAAGCTGCTTATTTGCATAGCTTCTAAATTCACCACCACCAGCTGTTTAACAGTATTTTTACAAATACCAGCACTGAAGGACCATTTCAAATATTCAGAAACTGATTATTGTTCAAGACTGAAATTCTAATCTCTGATGAAGGGATGCGCCATAATTCTCTCTTGTGATGAGGACACATTGCAAATTTGCCTACTGCTACAAGCCCATTGAACATGTTTCTAAATTCTAGTGCGTAGACATCGTCTCGTTCTCCAGAAATTGAGATTTGATATATTTTATATTTGTGTGTGTTTGTGAAAAATGCTACTCAGGTTCATGATCCAGAACCATCTCAAAGAACTTGTTTATTCTTGCAATAACTCACATAAAAGTACTTTGTATATTCTTTTGACTGTCTTAAGCTGCAAAATGTGTTTTAAAAGAAATAAATCAGGAAATCAATGTTTACTTTAATGTCCCATCTATTCATTAACATTTAAGTCTTGTTTTTAGAATGCACAATATACAAATTGTAAGGATGAAGCCAAAGTGGAAGAACAGGAATGTTTTTCATAGTAAAGATTCAGAGATTATTCACAGTGCAGTTAAAACCATTGTTGCTGGAGTGACAAAAATTACCACCCCCACAGAAATAAAAAGTAGAAACAGAGCTCCACCAGTTTCCTTTCTCAACATCCGTTGTTCATGTTCACCCTCACAGAAGGCCATTTTACAGATGGGCATCTGAGTTTGCAACAGCTATTTTCCCCAGAAGACCATACAACGAGTCCATAGTAGAGATGGAACTTGTATTTTATTATGAACTGCTTAAGGATTTTAATATATTAAGTGGTGTAAAAGTATAATATATAAACAAAAGCTTCCAGGACCCAAGTCCACTTGACCACAATTCATATAATGGGCTACATCCAACACTGTGTGAGTAAATCTCTTCTCAACTTCTCCTCCCCACTACACTCCCCCAAAGTCTTCTCCAGAGGGTTCCCCAATCCTCCATATTGGGGTGGGAGGTGGGACTACAGGAGGGAAAGAAAAGCTGCCCTGCTGGTCAATGCCATCTCATCAGCAGGAAGACACAATTGGATTTCACTCACTAATACACTTTGTTTCACAACATGCTGTAATAAGAATACATCATTTGAAATATCTTTCGAAAGCATCAACCTCTTTATGTTTATTAACCCAAAACATCTTAGGGCCAAAGTATACATGCTCAAGATGTCTATGATCAAATCTCCCAATATTATTTTTAGAGCTTTAAAAGCAGCCACAAGCCCTGAAAATTTGATAGGGACAGCAGCACTGAGGTGGCGTTTAACCCTTTCCCTCAAAATAGAAGCAATTAGTCCTATTGGGGGAAAGATAAACAGGTGTCTTTTCCCCCCAGCAGGACTAACAGCTTTTGCAGAGAGGATTTTGGGAAGATAGGGTTAAATATTCACTCCCCTAATGTTTCTGCTGAGATCTATTTTATTTATTTATTTAAAACATTTGTATACCACCCTTCATCCAAGAGATGAAGTGGTAAACAGCAATGATAAAATGAGGAAGCAACTAAAAACAGGCCTTAGTAACATCCTACTATATTTCAGAATGTATCCTTGGGACAGAGAGAGAGAGAGAGAGAGTGTAGGGGGAGAATAAGATACACTGTCAAATGTTTAAAACTGGTTTAATTTCATTTTCAAGTTAGAGAAATGTGAAGGTACTATTGCTATGGGGAGGGGTAATGGAATAATTGACAAAGCAAGGGTAAGATTCACACAAGGTAGAATATTCACTGAAGTCAGGGTCTGGCTGCTAAAGGTAAAGATTAGGAGTGTACCAACTGCCAAAACACAGAATGGATAGAAACTGGCAGCTTAATGTTAGAATGCAGGTCAAGATATGAAAAGCTTAGTCTGTAACCGTAAACACACTTGTCTGGAAGTAAGCATAATTGAACTTAATGGGAGTTACATCTGAATAGGCAGGCCTAGAATTGTGCTGTTAATTATACGGAGCAGCTTAGAGTCAGGTTTGTCGTTAATACCTTGTTGGCACTCCTGGTGTCAAAACCTAGGAATAAACATTAAAACTGAGGACTGCTGGAGAAAAAGTTATATGATTCCAGAGAGAAGGGGATAGTCATTAATAGCGAGCTACAAGTGCAATCCTATATATGCCTGCTAAGAAGTAAGCCTTGAGTTCAATTATACTTGTTCCCAGGACAATCTGCATAGGATTGCAGGTTTAATCTAAAATCAATGAAACAATAAAGCACCAAGCAGGAAGGATGATTCGGACAAACTTTTTTAAAAAATGAAGGTACATTAACCTGTTATATGGTCTGGCATAGTCAGTGACAACTATAAATAATCTAGCCAGGAAACTGACAAAAATAGGAGGCGGGGGAAGCAGAGGTTTGTGTAAATACTAAGTCTTACTTCTTTTCAGACTTTTTTAAGCACACTTCACTTAATAGCAAACAAGTCCTTGAGAGTAACACGCAAAGAGGATTGTTGGTAAACTTGCAAATGCTGGTGCTTCCAGAAGTAGACAAAAGCAACTGTCCATACGAGAGCTAGATTAGTTCTCAGGAGATGAGTGTGTCTTAGTATCATAGTCCTCCAGGCAATACTTTTTTGTCTAACTTGGACGCTGGAACATCTCTCTGCTTTGGACACTGGAACATCTCTGCTAAGAAATGTCAGGATTTTCTGCCTGAACCACAAAACTATAGGAGGCAACATTGCTAGCATCCTTTCACAGCAAAGAGAGAAAGGTATTTTACAAAGGCTTTATTTCAATGAGGTGAATTATGCTGTATTTAAGCTTTCAGAAGGAGAACGACAGAATCTTTTACTTTTTGAAGTAAAGAGATAAGTTCAGAACAATCTAGAGATAACACTGGATTCCATAGTGGAGCCTCTGGATCACTGTGAACATTTGAACAATCCTTCCCGGGGTGGGGGTGTACACATTTGAAAGTCTTCCAAAGCCTGTTTTTTTCGTCAGTATCAGGGTTTCTCCCCTGTTAACAAACATTCAGTGCAAATCCTGACAATCCTTTTCAAGTTCGTGCTCTTGTCACCAGATAATAGAGGATGAAGAAGACAACAATCAGTCCAGCAGAGACATAACAGAGAAGTTTTCGATTGTCCCTTCCTGACCGAGTCATAGTGGAGAAACGCTTCACACTCCCCGTCAGAAGGCCTGTCACACTCATGAAATCAGAGTCCTAAGTTAAAGAGAAGGTAAAATAAGATATCAAGAAGACATGGCTTTTTGAAACAGATAGTTCCTATATTCTTAAGCAGCAAAGGAAATGAGGCTGTAAATCCAGAATTCAAGTTTTTAAATTCCATTTTACAGGAACTAGACTACTTCAGACATAGAAAATTCAGTCCCAAATTCCATTTAATGCTGTTCAAATATCTGAAGGGCAATTCCTCCCAAATGCAGACACATACACACAAATTCCAAAATAAATACATGAGATAGATTCAAAATTTAACAACAATTTTATAGCACTTATTAGTGTACAAAGTCTGATCTCATTTCTCCTCACAACAACCCAATGAGAGATAATTACTTGTCAGATGCCCTACTAGTGACTGAAAAGAAACCTGAACCATAGTTCCCAGTACAGTTCAATGGATAGAGCAAGAATGCAAGACGACCTAAGTTGTTACATGCACAACATTACAAACATGTATTTTGCTGTATGCATGTGAGCTGACTGGCTTTGGCTTCCCAGAATGAGAATATATCACAAAATTCTTGTTAGTACAAAACTAACTCATATTGAACTCATCTAAAACAATTTTTGGTGTATACTTTGTTTGAAGTGTAGTGATCAACTATAGCTAGCTAGCTGGTACCCAAAGGCTTCCTAATACTGGAATTGTAAATTGACCTTTCCTGAGCATTTTCAATTTCTTAACACTGATCTTACTGTACAAAATTATTTTACAGTCATTAGATATTGGGTCACTAAATACCAGGGGAGCATCCAGATGGGGGTTCTCAATCACAAAACACTGTAGATATTCCATCTTTTCTTTCTTAATGAATTTCAGGAAAATGTGTGCCCACACAGGCATCATCGAAAGAAGGCCAACAGGTTCAAGCTTGATGCCTCTTGGTAAAGAGAAGCGTGCATGTGCCCTCATGAGCTCAGTAGCAGATTAAACTCTCTGGAATAAGGACAGAAACCACTTATACTACCAGGACTACAGGACGTGGAGTAGATTTTCTTTCCTCACAGTGTGTGATGGGTAGAATCTATTCACAGAAACCCTTTTTCATATAAATCAATTGTCCTTCCCTGTATGAGGGTGCATGCGTCTACTGGGCTTCACCAATAATTATTGATGAAGTGCAAATTATTGCTTACCACGCCATCCAGGTAGTGATTTTGATCGTCAACATCTTTGTCAATGTCCAATGCAAGCTTTTCAAAACACAGAAAGAAGTGATCATTATTCATTAATGTAATTATTATTTATACCCCGCCTTTGAGACCTTCTAGTAATAGAATCCTTTTGATGCAGAAGTAATCAAAATTGCAAAGAAAAGCATCATAAGGCCCTTCCCATTTCCCCAATGATATCATACAGCAAACAACAAAAACAATAACACAACAGAATGCAAAAAATAAAAATAAAATCCCAATCTCAAAAGCCTTCTGGGGTGCAGAAGTCATCAGCATAGCAAAACAGTGGTGAAAAATCAAGTCGGTTAAGTGATGTACGAACCGATTTTAGCCGGGTGACTTTAGTGGCTAGGTTTTCTGTCATGTGCTTGTTTTCCACATCTAACATATCATCCACAGCACTTGCATTCTGACCTGAAACAAAGATAAGAGTTCCACCACTTGTCAGCTGTACAGCTAAAACACACAGGATACAGGCAAGATTCGTGGGTTATTTTGCAGACTTCCCCCAGCTTACTCTCAGGCAGTTCTCACAGCCATAGGGCACTGCAGCTTCCACACTGCACCAGACTGGGAGAACAAGAAGTGCCTTGGGGAAAAAGGAATGAAGTCCACAACCGTGCCAAAAGCCACCATGGGGAAAGAGAGGCAGCTCCATGAACAGTGCTCCCCATCAACATCTCTGATGTAACACTGTTTGCTTCATTGTGCCCCAGCAACGTACTAGCTACAAGGTGAAACACTGGAAAACTGGGCAACCCTGCATGAGAGAAGAAAGAAGGGCGAAGGTTGCTGTGGTATCGTCGGTAGCCCTTCTTTTATTTCAGCCTTCCTCAACCTGGGGCGCTCCAGATGTGTTGGACTGCATCTCCCAGAACGCCCCAGCAGCTGGGGCATTCTGGGAGTTGTAGTCCAACACATCTGGAGCGCCCCAGGTTGAGGAAGGCTGTTTTATTTTCTTGCTGAGTTGCTGTGTCTTTCACAGCTGCCTGACAGAAATCCCTCAAGCAAAGCTGGTCCCACTCCCAGGACCGGCAACTGATATGTAATGGAAAAGCTGTGTCCCTTTATTTTTTAAACCGTCAGGCAACTATAAAAGCCGCAGGAGCCCCCGACAAAGAAAAAAGAGGCAGCCCTAAACCGAGGAGGGGTCGAACACGACCCTCTTCCTCTCCCTCTTTCCTTCCTTCACATCCAAAAGGGAAATCCCACCGAGGCGGCAAGACAAGCTGAAGCAGAAGCGCCCATTTCTCCCGAAGGCCGACCAGCTCCACATCACGCCCCCCCCCCCTCACGCCCTCCTTCGGCGTTTCCCCCTCAAGCCTCTGCTGAGCTCTCACCTCGGCCCCAGTCCGCCATGGCTGCTTCCTGCCTCCGTGTCCTGTTCCGCCCATCGAGAGACGGAGAAGGAGCCGACGACGGCGTCGGTGACGATGCGGAAGGCGCGCTCTCTTCGTCCCCACCTCCCGGGCAGAAGGAGGGCTCTCGGCCCGGCTGCGAAAGCGGATAGGTGCTCCTCGGGAGGGAGGGCTGCTTCTGCCTGGCAGGCGAATCGGAGGGGCGTTGCGCGCTGCCGCTGCCGGGGGACGGGCCTTCGCGGGGAAAGGCGGCGAACGTGAAGCGAGCGCCTCAAGCAAATGGGTCCAAGGCGACCCTTTTTTCTTTCTTTCTTTCTGGCCTTCCTTCCTTCCCTGCCCACCCTATCCAAGAGGGAAAGCCTGTCGAGGCGGCAGGAAAGCCGATTCGCAAGGCCCCCTTCATCCCAGCGAGGCTTGCTCAGGACGTCCCCACCGACTCCACGGCTTATTGGGTTGGGTGGATTTCCCGCCTCAGGCATCGACTTGACTTGGGCCATTCTTGTTTATTACGTCCGTCAGCTCTGTCAAGGTGGTTACGTATGGCTCTGGCTTGTTATGAATGTTACCTCAACTTCTGTTTGCCAGCTACCAGATAAATAACTACTGCCCTGCTCCTGTGCTTAACAGCGGGTTGAACAGCAGGTGTCGCTTCCCATAGTTTTGGTAACAGGGAGCTAGTGTTACCAGCTAAATTGCAGCAAATTAAAATGCTGTTAAAAAGGAATACAAGGAGCTTCCAACGTAGGGCAGGTGAAAATAGGAATACTATATAAGATAGGTGAGCAGGTACCTCAGAGCATATGATAAGCTAAATGAACAAGCTAGTGTGTGAGAGCTTGGTAACCTGTCGTACCATTCCCGTTTTGGGTGGTTAAATATTAGTTAAAAGAAACACATTTTCTTAAAGTGCAAAAAAACAAACCTTCATTTTCCCCAATCTATCTCTTCATGCCTTTTTCAGCTAAATAAGCTGGACAGTAATTTTATTGGATTTGGCACAGTACATTTTTGTGGCATTACTTTGGAATATAACACCAAGAACAGGTAGCTGAAGCTGTAATCATATATAGGAATTACTTTCATTCCTTTGAAGGCAATGGTATTTAGACTAGAATCTTACTGGCTGAATGCAAAGGCTCAGCCTGATTTGAGGGATCCTTCTTCAGCTGGGTCCCCTTCCCCTCTATGTAGCGTTTTCAGGGAGCTGGAGGAGCGAGGAGGGAGTTTGCTTCCATCAGCCCAGCTGCACACCTAAATCTGGATCCAACCTTGTACTGGATCGTGTTTTTTTTTAAAAAAATGGCAAGGTGCCAGAGGTGAGGATGCTTTTCATCCTGACAGCAGATTAAAATTTCCAAAATGGGGATCCAACATTTCCCCCTTTCTTGTTCTCAGCAACCCTAGGAGCAACTCTATGTAACCTGTAACCATCAGATAACTGACCTGTCCTCCCTCACTTCATCTTGAAACTCTGATCATGCAGACACTGTGATTTCACCACGAAGTCAGTTTTTCTGTCTTCCCTATTACACCCCCACTTTTTAAAATAATAATAATAATAATAATTAACGTCTTGCTTAATTAAAAAATCTAGAGATTTCAAAAGCATCATTTTTGTCATATTTTGTTTGGCTTAATAAAGGTATACTAGTGTGGATTTAGGAATATATTCATTTGGACATTGTTTTATTAGAAAAGTAGCCTAGAAATATTTTTAAAAATAAATGTTTACTTAGAGGTCCCAGAGGGAATTCAAGAAAGTGAACTCAAGACAGTGCTTTAAAATGTCACATTAAAAAAATAAACACATTATTGAATGGATGAGGTCGATAGTTTAATGTTTAGACAAAGTATCTATAAGTTATTTTGCCTTGAGTAATCCCTTTGACTACCCTGAATACAGCTTGCAGGGCAAGGTTTGTCTAATCATGGCATGGCTGTTAGGTTGCATTATTGCAATAAACCCCCACAATATTCAATTCAAGATTTAAAAAGGACTCACACATTCATGTACATTATTCAATTTTTCCACAGTAAATTTTTGTACATGTGGAATGTGACAAGTGAATGTTGAGTACAAGTGAAGTGATGTGAAGTGTAAGGAAAATTTTATCTGTTCATTCGTGTGTGTGTGTGTGTGTGTGTTATCACCTGATACAGCCATCAGCTGACGAACATCCATGTGTGAACCCGCCGAAATTCATTACGATTTGGGTGCCTTGTTAGATGCTGGTTACTGTTTCGTCTGTTGTCTCGGAAACAAGATCAAGCGTTGAGTGCAGCGAATCCACTGCCCAGTACCGTGACTTCTCACTTCCGTACAGTCGGGCAGTCATTCTTTCCCATCAACCTCGAGGAGAGCAGTAAGAGAGTTTGTCGAAGGGGTGGAACTCCCAAGAGATTAGTTCTTTCTCGGCAGCCCAGCATTATGATTCCCAACTGCGCCCTCTGTTTTTCTGCTAGCCGGATTTTCTAGCATAGGGACAACAAAGCCGCTGTCCGCTCTTGAAAACTGCATTTGAAGGATTGGGGGAAGGAGTGAGAGTTGCTGCGTTCAGGAAATGAAGCGGGAAGTCTGATCGAAAACGGCACGCACAAAAGGCGGCTAAGCTAGAAAGAAGGTAACGCTTTCTTATCCCTTCTAATTGGTTTGATGTTTAAGTTGCCAAAATAATTAAGGATAGTGGTACTAGCTAGAATGGCACTTACAGTGAAAAGGTAATTTTGGTTTTAATTTTTTTATATAATATAAACAATAACTATATATTTCTAAACCATGGAGGGTATTCTTTAAGCAATTAGCTTACACATTGTATCAAGACAGGCTGCGCTATTAATGGAATGTTTACAATATTTCCTAGCCCATACATTTTTCTAAAGTAATTTGGATGGCAGTAAGCCCTGGTAGATTTTGAAAGATACAGGCTAATTGTGTAGTCGTGGCTAAAGAGAAATAAGTCTGATTATGACCTTACAAATTTGTACATACAGTTTCATGCTGGTACACAAGGATATGTATATTTTGTAATGAATGAATGTTTTTGTTCCAATGTTTTTTTCAATGTGCGCGTTGAGAACTGCGATGAAAAATATACTGACATCGTGATTCCCAAATTACAAAATATGTACATAGTTCTACACAAGTGTGAACCTGTAGTGAAACTGGTAGTTATAAGCATAGGGGCAAGTACTGCCAGATGTCCCTTATTTCAAGGGGTATTACTTTATTTTGAATAATTTACTCTTTTTTCAGACTATCACAACATCATATATCGCAAAGGAAGTGACCTTGTTTCACAAACTGTTAGAAGCAGTGTCACTTGCAGTGTTAGGCTCCTGCTATGATAAACTATCACTTGTTCATACTGCTTGCTTCCATTGATGGAAGCTTCCATGCCAGTAATTGTCCTCTTATACAACCAGGCTTTTATGTGATAGCAGCCATTATAAGATGATAAACATGGACAGGTCCAAGGTTTTGCCCCCTCCCCCACTGAAAGGTGTTTAAATTATCCCAATGTGTAATTGCATAATAATATATGGTAAAAGATATATAGTACTTTTAGGATTTTCTGGCATGCTAGTAAATATAATTGGTTAGGTGTCATGAGGATTCTCACTCCACAAGTTTTCAGTGGTATAATGACAGAAGCCCCAATCCAGTTCTAGTTGCAAGCACCTGGTTGCATGTAACAATAAATGGGCCTTGCAGGGCCGGTGCTACCATAGAGGCCACTTAGGCAGCCGCCTAGAGCACCAAGCTAAGAGGAGGGGCGCCGGGCGCAGTGCAGCACTCACGGCCCGAGGATTCAGCTGGGCCTGGGCGGGTGAGATGGTGCCCTGCGCCCGCCCAGCCGAAGCGAAGCCAGGGATGCTGGGGTGGGGGTGGGGCGGCTCCACGTTCGGACTTCCGGAACGCGCCCGGAAAAGAGAGAGAGAGAGAGAGAATGTATGGGTGAATGGGGTGCATGAGGTCTTTGAGTGAATGCATGTGTTCATGCGTGTGTTTGTTTGGAGTGAGTGATGCTGAGTGTGCATGTGCACGCACGTGTGTGAGTTGGGGGGGATGATTTGGAGGTGATATTCCTGTTAAATAATGCATTTTAGACCCATAGACATTCCTTTCCAATTTGTTTGCTATAATTGGCATGACGTATTTCTTGCACTTTAAAATAAATTTAGCGGTTTCAAGTTTTGTGCTTCTTATTTTTTCCAGGAAACATATGTTCTTAAAAATCAAAGTTGACATTTTTTGGGGTGTGTGTGTGTGAAAGTAGCTCACCTTGCCTAGGGCGCAAAACAGTCTGGCACCAGCCCTGGGGCCTGGATGGGGGAGTGCATATTTTACATGCACAGAAGGCTGTAAAATATTCTAAAACTCTGGTTTTGCTTTCAGACTCTCTCTTCTCCCTTCCATAAGTGTAACTATGAGGGGTGCTTAACTGTCTTTTAAAAGAGAGCAGAATGACAATAAGATGAGGCATTTATAATCTACCAAATGAATCTAAGAGTGGTGATATTTTTCCAGAATTGACAATGCATGTGTCTGGTCATAGATATACATATTTTGGCATATGGGTTAATTTTCCTTATTAATTTAGATATTCTTTTTATAGATGGCAAAGACAATTATGTACATGTAAATATGCATCAAATTTATCTTAGAACCACTTCACTCTTTATGCGGCAGCTGGGTTATTTATTTATTTAAAATTATTTTTAGACTGCCTTTAAGATGAAGCCCTCTCAAGGCGCCGTGCAAGAATAAAACAATTCAGAATGATACAAAATACAATAGATAGGCAATAAATAAACATTCAATAAAGCACTCTCCATGTGTTCTATAAGTGTTTCCTTCAGTTATTCATGTGAAGTGTGAAGGGCAAGTACCTCATAAAGTGAGAAGTGACTCTTTAACAGTACGACTCATGGTGTTCTGGGAAAGTTATCAGGCTTTTGTAATTCTGGTTTGAACATAACTTGCAACTCTAGATGGACGTGCATCATGTCCAGACTTTCCCAGCTATGGAGGCCGGGTGAGATTCTATATATGGAATGCTATGGATCATAAAGCAGAGGATATGGAGCAGGTTCGGGATGGATTCTGTGTCTCCTCTCCAAGCTTGTGCATTTGCAGACTGCTGGTCCCCTTCCCCTGTCACGGTTTCTGCCATCATGTAAGATGCACTGAGATTAGAATGACTCCTAGAGGGAAACAAAAACATGCCTCCCTTTAAACAGCTGGCAACTTTGTAGTGAATATTTTGAACACCGAGTTGCGTGTTCAAAACGTAGTGATATAGAGAATTGTGATGATAAAATTAAAGGCCTGAGGCAGCATACGGTACAGGCCAGTCTTTCCTCCTCCTCTCCTTTTTCATGTTCGTAAACAGGTTCAGATATTTAGATACAAAATGTGAGTCCATTGAAGAGGACCACAGATATCTGGATACAGATTTACAAGGCTCTCTGACCTCTCATCTTCCTTCTATTTTCACCTATGGATGATATTCCTAGCCAGAATTATGTATGTGCATGTCTGTTTGTCTATATGGTGCATTCATCCTTTTTGTATCAATGGGGCAGTTCAGGGTTTTTCTGTGCAGTATCCAGAAATCAGGACAGTGGGTGGAGGGGAGAGAGGCTATTTGAGGGAGCTGCAGCATGCAGTTATCTGTTCTGAGGTAATCCTCAGAGTGGGGGAGGGGAAGACTTGCTTGGCGCTTGGGCAATTATTAAATGCTGAAAAGCTCAGAGAGGAAGAGGATTAGTGTGAGAGAGCAAGTGAGCTACTGGCTGGTTTTACTGGGATCGTCCATCTGCTCGATGCTTTGGGTGTACTGGAGTGGGCAGTCTCATTTCCTTTCCTCCTCCTCCTCCTCAGCTGTGTGACAACAAGGCCCCTGCGCATCTGTGATTATCCAGCCCGACGCAAAGCCTCCTGCCACGCTTCACAGCCCTCCAGGCCACCTCCACTCTGTGGAGAAATGGCGCTCCAGACTGTGCTAGAAACCGTAGAAAGCGGGGAGCAAGATACTGTCCTCAAGGTGTTGCAGATCTACAACCAGGAGGTGAGTGTCCATTGGGAGCTGTTTGCCTGGTGTTACTGTGAAGGATTTGCTGGAGAATCTGTGTTGGGCATTTTGCTCCCATTCTTGGCATGCTGCCTTCAGTTTCATCTGGTCTGTAAAATGTTATTAACCTCTGTAAGCAAGCATCTGTTTTGCTTGAAAAGATAGTGGGTGGTGGTGGTGTGTGTGTGTGTGTGTGTGTGTGTGTGTTGTTTGTAACTGCTCTCTCCTTTGCTTGCTTAAAATGAAATGTAATGGGGAGATTAAGCTGTTTTGGCCAGAGTGGGATGTGCTGGAAAGGTAGATATTAGTAGTGGGGGTGGGGGCAGATTTCAGACAGCAGAAGGGAAAAGAGGAGCTTTATATGGCAAGCAAATGTGTGGTATTAACAAACACGCAGCCCCAGGAATTGCTCTACAAAGGGGAGAAATAGTGTGTGTCATGTAATTTAACCTAATTAAAAAATAATTTAACCTAAGGGTTTGCCATAGCTAGGGCATTTGAAAGCTGATGGGGAAGAGAAATAAATAAATGGATGTTGAGAGACCAAGTATTCTAAAATATTCACTATTAGATTTGTTTCAAAATATTGCATAGAAGTCATCCTCGATAAAATAAGCATATCTAAGAACTTGAAATCAAGCCCCAATGAAATGTTTGCTTGTGACATTAATTTATAGTGAGTTGCATCAAGGATGCTTTTGGCTTTTCATGTCTGTAACTCTTCCTGCAGCAGTCCTCCGAAGTAGCTGCACATATGATATATAGCACAAAATGGTATTTTCTAAGGGGAAAATGCATGTGAGTTGGAGGATTGTATGCATTTTATACTTGCATAGGAAGATGACTTATATTGTGTCAGACGTTTGGTCCCTCTTGCAGAGTACTGTTTACTCTGACTAGAAACAGCATTCCAGGGTCTCAAACAAAGGTCTTTCCAAGTCCTGACCTGAATTCCTTTTTAATTAGAAATGCTGGGAATTGAGCTTGAGACTCCCTGCATGCTTTTGGATTATAGTATTTTGAAGTGATGCTAGGTAAGAAACACACAATGGTCAGTGGTATTTTTGACATTTTGTTATGGGCAGTGTATCTAGGTTCAGTACATAGAAGAGCACAGAAATATAAGATCTCATTAACAACATAACATTTTCAAGAACTGCATATTGAACTCAAAAGTTTCCAGTGCAATAACTAGCAGGCTTCAGCAACTGAGTAAGCATTTGTATGAATAAATTCTGTAAGCAGATTAGATAGTATATGCAGCAGTTGTAAAAGCAGAATGTTTCTTCTTCAGGACCTGACTTCTAATCTTGGCTTGAGAATGCGAAGAGACCTTGCTCAATCACACCTTCCCCATCCACTTGGGAGGATATGGAACCAAAATCATGAAGTTGTCCTAGATGTCTAGGTTTTTAAAACTGTGGACTAGGAATCCCATAAGTTCCTTGGAAGCTTATCACGAATTCCTCAATTGAAGATCGGTAACAGTGGGCAAGCTTCCCTGAAGGATGGCTTGCCCGCCACTGCCAAGGTTCCCCTGGAATGTGCAGCTATAGGAGAGTGTTAGTGTGTTTTATGGTGCATTCGTCATTTAAATAGCATCACTAAGCCTAGCCAGTGCACTCCATGACCTGACTGTCCACTTTAAAACATGTCTCAGAGTCTTTGACAATGTACAGGGGTTCCTTAGCAAACAAGTCAACAGGGGAAGGTTTCCCTGAAGGTGGGAAATTCAAAAACCACTATCCTAATCAGCATGGCTATTCAGGCACTTATAGTCAATCCTTCCTGTTTCTTTCCCTCACCCCATCTTCCCTAGAAAACAAGATTGTCCATAATATGATTAAGCTATTTGTCTACAAAGCAAACTTGTTTTTTAATAAGACATTATGTGTTATCAAATCCCATTAAGACAGTAGTTATTCAGGATGGTTAGTGGAAGAAACTAGTATGTTCAGTTTATTTGTGATCAGTTCTTGGCTTTTGCACTTTATAGTGCAAAAGTTAAGATAATTCAATTAATAGAAAAAGTCCCCAGAACTCCAGGGAGATGTGCATCAGGGATGCAGGTTCCTCTCTCAAGCATAGACAGAAAGATCCTGTTTGTGTTCTCTTAAAAATTATTTGCCATGTTTTGCTTTCACTATATGAGGTCACCAACAGGAGGCCTAATATTTCAGATCTTGTGATTTTATTTATAATAATAATTGATGTCATAAATGATGTGTTTGATTAGGGAGGGCAGTGGTTTTTCAAACAGTGTTCTGTGGGACCCTGTGGTTCTTTGGGAGCTTATCAGGGGTCCCACAGTTTTATTGATATGTATTCAACTTTTTGAGTGGAATCCCCAGTGTGGCTTACAAAATGGAATCATGAGGGAAGATATTGGGGTGGGTGGGCAGGGAGAATAAGAGAACAGAATGAGAAGCAGAATTTTCAATGAGAAGATCAGTAATGACAGACAGGTTTCCCCTGAAATTCAGCCTTCCCATCAATTATTACTGATCTACCAGTATAATATACAGCTACAAGAGACTTAGGTGTGTTCTAGTCTGCATTCTCAGGTGATGAGAGGCAGTGGTTGGTGAAACCCAGCAGGCTTGCAGAATATGTGTCCTAGAACAAACCCCAAAATTCTGTGTATGTATTTCATGGCAAATGCAAATCTTGCCTCTGCCATGAACTCACTAGGTGGCCTTACGCAAGCTACTCTCAGCATCCATCAGCAATATGTGGAATAATAATACTGACCTCCTTTCAAGGTTGTGGTAGGGATTAGAACTAGATAATTAATGTGAAATGCTTTGAGCATTTGCTATATAAACCTTAAGCATTATTAAGTATTATAGACCATGGTATCTTTCTGGACTACCTTTTCAGAGGGGGCAGGTGGAGTGATTTTGCTTCTTTCAGAAGGTGGTGTAGGCAGACTTTTGCTTCTTTCCATGGGAGTTGTGCAGTGGGATTTTTTATGGGTCAGTTTTTCTCCAGTGCTTACTTATCTACATGGAACTTCCTGGGGAGGTCAGCCATGATTACGGAATGTGATGCATCAACACCCAACTTTATGAGCCAGACTAGATATTATGTGGGAGCTCTGTGACTGGTGCTTCTGATGTGTTTTTCTTTAAGAAAACAACGACGATGACAATGCTCTGGAGGCCTGAATTTAGAGTGTGACCATGGAGGAAGGGGGTTTAACTATGGTGACCATATGAAAAGGAAGACAGGGCTCCTGTATCTTTAACAGTTGCATAGAAAAGGGAATTTCAGCAGGTGTCATTTGTATATATGGAGAACCTGGTGAAATGCCCTCTTCATCACAACAGTTAAAGGTGCAGGAGCTATACTAGAGTGACCAGATTTAAAAGAGGGCAGGGCACCTGCAGCTTTAACTGTGGTGATGAAGAGGGAATTTCACCAGGTTCTCCTTATATACAAATGACACCTGCTGAAATTCCCTTTTCGAAACAACTGTTAAAGATACAGGAGCCCTGTCCTCCTTTTCATACGATCACCCTAGCTAACCTTATACCACATGCATGAGACAGCCTTGTTATAACAGCATATTACAGTGTAGGTAGCTAATCTCTCTTGAAATCTTGATCATGGGAATCCTTTTTTTGTTGCCGTAGTGAGTCTGATTGCAATCTTAAGAGTGTATTCTCTGGTGGATCTTTGTTGGCCTCAAAGGGGCTGTTTAGTAGGTTTAGGGATCACAGCCCAAGATTACCTTGTTCTGCACCTTATGTCTTAAACAACTATAAATTCCATCTTAAGTATTTCCTGCTGTCTTCAGCACAGCATTACATGAAACTTGAGATGTGTTCAAAGCCCCTACTGTTTCCTTAAATCATAAGCTATGCCAGCTTCTCTGAATGAATGTATCAACTGTAAGCCTATTTCTTTTGCTTTTGCTTTGTTCACTGCTTTGCAATTTGCATGGCTGGGTTTTCAATAGATTGTCATTTGTTTAAAAAACATTTTGTGTATTTACAGTAAGTTTATTTTCTCTCCCCCCCCCCCAACTATTCTTTTCCATTGCATTCCCAGAAATCTCAGTGTTTTACCTTTGAAGCTGAGGAACAGGAAGAAAGGAAGGTAAGTCCTTGTTTTATTGTGCTCACTCAGTCAGGAACACTGAAACTGAGATATTGTGTAGCTTGCCCCTGGACACTGAATGAGTTAAACTTCTGCTCCCTGTGCAGCAGCAGCTTTTCCTTCAAAACAAAAGTGGCCAGCTGATGCACAGTTGTTTAAAATTGTGCTTAACATAACACACTGTTTAGCCTTCAGGGTTTATGAAGTCATGCTGGCAGCAGCCAGAGAGCAGCTGATGCTGTCTCACTGGAATTAAACCACTTATGGGGGAAAGTGCTGGATAAGAAGTAAAGTATACTTTGATAGCCGGACACGATCTATAGCATTCAGGTACAGTGGCTATTATGAATTTCTGTATGAACATGTAAGGCTGCCTTATGCTGAGTCAGACTACTGATCCATCTTGTCCAGTATTGTCTTCATGAAATGGCAGTGGCTCTCAAGGTGTAAGGCAGAGGTCTTCTCCAGCACTGCTTCCTGAGATCCTTTGTAATTGGAGATGCCAGGATTGTACCTGGTACCTTCTCCGTGTAAAGAATGTGCTCCTGCTGCTGCTGAACAGTGGTCTCCCCTTTTTATTCTTGGAAATCGTTAGAAATACTGAAGAGGCTCCAGACCAATGTAGGATACCTTTATTAGTGGCTACAGTCATGGAAACAAAAAGAAAAAGCTATCCTTTTCCATGTCTTCATCACAACCTTTTGACAGCCATTTATGCTAGTGGCTCTTGTGTTGCTTTGGCAATAAGCGCAATAGGATAAGTGCATGTTGCGAATGTAATGTTGTGCAATGTTTTTCAGTTTTCTTAAACACTGTGTATAATTTTTCACCTGGAAATGGTGCCCCTGCATCAGGAGTTCAGTGGGACACCTTCTGATTGGCTTGTCATTCTTTTATAACTATATACCTATTGATATATTTCTATTAAAATGTGTGCATACCTAGCATTGTAGAATTTCCAGAAATTCTGAAAACATGGGGGGAAATTGGTTTTTTTCCATTTTTTTCCGGAAGAAACCTGAAATTTTTGGAAAAATTTAAAAAAAAAGCAATATTAGTACTTTTTACGGATTGAAAGTCACTTTGTTACTTTAGGAACATAAAATCTGATTATGTACAAGTTGGTTTGGCATAAAATTGTTATATTTGGTATATTAAAAGTACAGTGTATTCAAGCAATTATTACAAATTGAAATTAGTTTTTTAAATGCTTACCTTTTTTTGGTAACAAATGGAGCTACAAGCTCCTGAACTGTAAGGAACCTCTTTGGTTTTACCAGTTTATGAGGAGCAGGCAAAAAACAATTAAAACAACAACAACAACAGAAAAAAAGCATCAACATTAGTAACAAAGAAAATTATTTATGTCTCCGCTAGTCCTCCACAGTGTCAAGCAGACACAAAGCACCCATTCCCATAAAAAGAACAGAAAAAGGGGGGGGGACCAAGATTCAATGAATGTGCATGAATTTTAATCAGACTCATTTTCTGAGCTATAGCTATCACGATCAGTTTAAATCTCTGCTTCAATGGCAGTGCCCCCTAGAGATGGAAATGCATCTTGCTCTTGCATTTGAGAGTTGTAGTCTCAGTATGCACCCTAGGACTTGCTTGTCCTTAGTGCACAGAAATTGTAATAATCTGATACTGTACATAGTTTTTAGAAATCATTTGAGAAGTAAATATCTGAACATCTTGTCTTAAACATTTTATTCATCATGCTAAAATAAAACATTCCATAATCCATTTTTTCTTATTATTTTTTCAATTTTTCCAATTTGGGGGGGGGTGGGGGAAGCAAAAAATGGCTTTGGAAAAAAACAGGAAAAAAACTTGTTTTTTCTGATTTTTTTCCAGGGGGGTTTCTGGGCCTTCACATCTCTACCCCAGCTGCCTAACTAAGGTCTATTCTAAATAACATATACTCTAGTTTTTAACCATTAATAATAATATTTTAATAATAACCGTGACAATATATTACTATTTAACTGGTTTAAATAAACACATAAATAACTGCTGCTGTTGTTTTTACCTGGCTGTTTTATTGGTCTGTTTTTAACCGCTTGTTTTGCATACATTTTTTGTTTTATGATGTATTTGTTGTTAGCCACTTTGGGTACCATTGTGATACATTCTTCAGTAGGCATAGAGACCAATGAAATTTTATATTTGTTCAAGAGGACTTTCTTAAGATTGCATGCCATGCTAAAGTGTGGAAGAACCGTCCCCACCCCAAATTACTATTCAAAGATGGGTAGGAGAAATCAAGTTATGGCTACATACAGTGATTATGCAGACACCTTTCTTGCACTCACTCTTGAGGAAGAAAGCTAATACGTTTTATTCTCTTCTCTTTTCCTAACATTCTACAATCTCTTCCCCAAATTTTGATCCAGGCACAAAATGAACTAGCAGTCTTCTGTACAGTAGTATGTTACATAAACAGATCTGTTCACTAATATTGGTTAAAATGGCATTTAAGCAAGAGTCCGACTCAACATTTATTAATAATGTTCCAAAAATAGATCTGTTCCGCGACTTTGCAAAATTTGGATGAAATTACACCATGATGTGCAGAACAAAACCATTCAAAGAAAGGAAACGCAAAAAAGCAGCAAGCCTGCCAAAATACATACATGTCCATTTTTTTAAATATCTGTATTCAATTCAGCTAAGCTCCACTGTGCAAAAAATCACTCTGCTGCATCATTTTGTTGATATATTATGACATACAGAGAGCAAAATCCCACATATCATTAAAACCAAATCTGAATGTGCTTCCCTGTCTTGCTTCATTCCTTAGCCTGACCAGCCTGATTCTGTGGCTTAACTCATGACTGCTCAGCCTGCCTAGGCCAGTCCTCAGGCTGATCGGTCCGTTTGGTGTAGGTCTTGCCAAAGCAGGATTGACTTAGTGTTGTAATAGGTGGCTCATTTTATGGAAAAGGACTTGGGCTGGTTAACGATATAAAATGCTAGTCCTGCTTCCATCCTCCAAACTGTAATAATGGGGCATTTTTTGTCACTTTGGGTCTGGAGCCTATACACAGATATTTCTCACTAGGACTATATGTGCATGGTCAGTTTGCTCAGGCTGGATGAAGTCGAATGGGCTATGGGATAAAACAAGTGGTACCTGCAACAAAATGTTGCATTGTAGAGTGCTGCTGTTCAGTGTCCTAGCTACCAACGCACACAGTTTTCCATTCTCTCCCTTCCAACACTATCATTTAGCGACCACTGAGTATGTTCACTCATCATTGGACTGTTTTTTAGGGACAGCCCTCTCCTCCTTTAGAGTTTTTTCCTAAACATTTTTGGTATTTTTGCAAACCTTGAGGTTCTCCCAAGTATGCTGACACCTCCCTCTTGTGCATAGGTGGTATTATTTTGACTATATATGCAATGGCACTCACAAACTGCATATCATAATTAAAGGGAATGGGGCATGTGCTTAACGTGCTGCTAAATGTGTCAGGTCTGCTCCTGTTGTTTTGCTACTATCGTATGTTAATATAGTTTATATCGTTTGTAAACCGCCCAGAGAGCTTTGGCTATGGGGTGGTATATAAATAATAATAATAATAATAATAATAATAATAATAATAATAATAATAATAATGGGGCTGGGGAATACATGGATTGTGAGGGTTTGGAGAACATTAATTTCTTGGATCCCCTGCAATCCACAAGTACAGACATGGATTGATCCTTGTTTCTCATGTAAAAACTTACTGCTTCACTACTAGATTGGTTAAGCGTCTCATTTTTCCCTTCTAATGCTGTAGAAACTGGCCATGCTCCTGATCAAGTTCTTGGAGAGGGTGCTCCAGCCATCCTGCCAGGTGACATGTTTGGAAAGCATACGAATCCTGTCCCGGGACAAAAGCTGCCTTGGCCCTTTTGCAACCATGGAAAGCTTGAAAACATTAGCCAGGCATGCAGGGATTGATTACATAGAGGAGCAGATGCTAGAAGTTCCAGACCTGGATGTGATTCTGGAGGCACTTAAGTGCCTGTGTAACATTGTCTTCAGCAGCTCCCAGGCTCAGGAACTGACCTCTGAAGCCCGGTTTGTGGTGGGCCTCACAGACCGTATCAAGCTCTACAATGAGAGAAACCTCCCCCACGATATAAAGTTTTTTGACTTGCGTCTTCTCTTCTTGCTGACGGCGCTAAGAGTGGACATCCGTCAGCAACTTGCGCAGGAACTCCGGGGTATCGGTCTTATGACAGACACCCTGGAACTTACATTAGGAGTGAAGTGGATCGACCCTCATGAGGTTGCTGCTATGGGCAATCCTTCCCTGCCTTTACCTCGGCAGGAGGCAGAACGTGCCATGGAGATCCTGAAGGTGCTGTTCAACATCACTTTCGATACCAACAAGAGGGAGGTGGATGAGGTAAGTCACCCAGAACTGGCTTTTGGTATCTTGGCTTTATCAGTCTTTGTTTTATTTACCACTATCTTTCATCCATAATTCCTATAGCTAAGGATACCATTTAGACTGAGTGTCCATTTGTGTTTCAGTTACGTATTTGGCCAATTCGCTGCTTCTGTGAGCTTACTTACTCTTGTTATTAACAAATCTGTTTATTTGGTACAGAGGAGAAAGGCACAGGTCCCTTTACTTCAACAAAAAAGAATGACTGACTGGTGATAATATTGCTATAACTATTGATTTCTAAAACCATGTAGTGTCATGTTTTCTCTAAATGCAGTAAAATCAGATACGTTGCAATCTGATTTAACATAATTTCCAACAACATGAGGCCACTGAAAAACAAAGCAAAGTGAAATGCCTGTTAAATCAACATGTAGCAGCACTTAAGGCAGCATTTCCCAAACTAATTTGGCCACAGAACACTTTTGACTTTGAAATATATTGATGGAACCTATAAATGTTAGTCTGTGGGGTATGGAACACCCTGAGGATAAAGGGGGGTCCTGGAAATTTTGCAGCAAAATAGAGGAAATGAAGCCTGTTTTCAAATTGAAAAGAGAATATAGGAAGCTGCCTTATACTGAGTCAGGCCAGTGACCCATCTAGCCAAGTATGGTCAACACTGACTTGCAACGGTTCTCCTGAGTTTCTGGCAGGTGTTTTTGTAGCTCCACCTGGAGATGCCAGGGATAGAACCTGGGACTTTGTGCATGCCAGGCATGTGCTCTACCACTGAGCTATGGCTCCTCCCCTCACACTCTATCATGCAACCCCACTTCTATTGCTCTGCTCACACATTTGTCCATAAACCTGGGAGCCCAGAACTTTGAATTCTATGCTGAGGCTGTATTCTGAGCAGTCATTTGCTATGCAGATTCTCAGATTCCTTGTATGCATTTTTTCTCTTGATCCAAATGTCCAAAACCACAGTCAGTTATGAGAAAGTGCAGTAACAGTGGCTTGTTGCAACCAATAGGCTGTGCAAAAGAGAGAGATGCCTTCCCTCTCATAATCAGCCTTTTTATTATGTTTTGGGGCCAGGAAGATGCTGCTCTGTACCGACGCCTGGGTGCCCTCCTCCGTCACTGCCTGATGATTTCAGCAGATGGTGAAGACCGGACAGAAGAATTTCACAGGTGATTAACCTGCTGTGGGATTTGGATCCCAATATGATTCTTATTTGGATGAGAAAGTGCCATTGCTGAAATTGACTTAACATTGAGGGATCATTATCACATGAGCTATGCAGCTTGTGCAGAGTATTCAAGAATCAGTGCTCAGTTCTGTGTGATGCACCTGACATAGTAGATGATGATGATAATAATTGCCTATATACATGACAGTTTTCATACAACAGGTTTGCCAGACCCAAACGGGTTTACAATCTAAAAATGGATCTAGGGAAACGACAGAGGAGGGGCAGGAATTAATGGAGAAAGAGTATGTTGTTAAATGTTCTGTGTAGTGTTTATGTCCCTATCACAGTGTCAGGACATCTGGGGATTTTGTTCTCATGTTGCTGGGATTCTTGTCAGGGTTTTAAAACAAAACAGCCCTTCATTCATGTAGGCTGCTAACTCGTCTTCTCTGGTTTCCTTTGTGTTGTATGTTCAGCCACACAGTCAACCTCCTGGGCAATCTGCCTCTCAAGTGTCTGGATGTCTTGCTGGGCCCCAAAGTGCATCCAGGCTCACTTGAATACATGGGAGTCAACATGGATGCTGTCAATGTTCTGTTGGATTTCCTTGACCGACGTCTTGACAGGGTGGGTGAAACAGATAGTTTTCCCAATTCCTCAATGCTCTACAAGCGCTTTTACTTCCAGTACTTCCCATGCTCTGTATAGGACAGGTTTTGCCATCAATCCCATGCCTGGATGTTCTGGCTTTAGCCTTCTGTGTTAAACATAAAAAATCTCAGCTACTTATTCCTCTCTTAGAAAACTGCTGAAGTAGTAGTCAGCATGGTAGAAAACACAAAACTGGCTAAAAGATGTTATGTTAAGGATGAGTAGGCAGGGAAAGATGATTCACTGGTTAAATGGAGGACTTTCCATGATTAGATGAGTGTTAAAATGTAATTGTTTCATCGGTTGTTTGGATGATGCATTTGGTTGACTTGGATCTGATTAGTGATTACCAAATGATTAATTTAAATGTAAAATGCTTGTTGGCTTTTGAGATGAAAATTTTGCTGGTAGAATAAGAAGCATTAGTATTGATTAATTTCTGTCTTTTGTTCTGTGTTGCTACAAAATTGTATGGATTCCAGAGTTTCACCATAGCCCCTTTGTCTTGTTTTCCTCACAGCCAAGTATATTTCTACCTTTAAATCTCCTTTTCTGTATCATAGAGAGTGGTAGCAGGATTCTGCAGAGTCCCCAAAAGGGAGTTGACTGGAATAATGGCTCTCAGACTACTTTCTGATGGATGGCAGGCAAAGTTCTCTACAGAAAAGTGGAAACTTATTCATTTCAATTCAGATCTCGTAGATCATGTCACAGGCAAGATGCAGGAGTCCCACTTTACTCATTACCATTGAAGTATGTAAAGTAGAAATGCAAATCACTCATGCTTCTGATTTTCTGTAATGCTTGAAGTCACTCTCAGCCACAATCAGGTGATATGACATTCAGCAGAAACGACCTGGCTTTTTGTACTGCGGGTGACAGTACTCATTGTAAGAAATGTGGGACTCCTGCCAGCAGGCCTGGATTGTGTTCTCACATCCTCCCCTCCCACTTGTCCCCTGTCCCCTATATGTAATACAACTTATCTTGTCCAGTGGTGTGGAATGAGTACAAGTAAACAATCAGCATATTGATGTCAGGTCATGAAATATGTCTGTAGTACTTGTTACAGAACAACTTGGGCAGGGAGGCTTTACTCAGGGATGCCATTTTTGGTGGCAGCCCCAAGTTCTTATAGAGTTTCACCCTGAGAAAAGGATGAGACATGGCACTTGTATACTTTGAGGATTTACTGTACATAGTATGTGATAGCCTACAGCTGATCTGCAGTTACCTGCGCTGTTTCAGAGAACTGGAACTAGCATAAAAATCTGTATTACCATGAATCTTTTCATACGTGGGAAACAATATATGATTATGACACACCCATACCCCATTTCTTGTGGACTCTTCCACAGGGTCACAAACTTAAGGAGAGTTTGACTCCTGTGCTGAACTTGCTGACTGAGAGTGCCCGGGTCCATCGGCAGACAAGGAAATTCCTTAAAGCTAAGGTACTGTATTTTAGTCAAGTTGGATCCATAACATAAAACGTCCATTGAGCCAGCAAAAATACAAGGCAAGCTCCTCCTCTGTCGTAAATCTGGAGATGTATATTGGAGATGCTATGAAACTGTCTCTCAGGGATTGTGTGATATTGGTTGCTGCATTACACATTCATCAGGTACAGAGTATTCTTATATTCTAGCCCCATCATAAGTTGTGAAATGGTGTCTTTGGACATGTGGGAATGTTCTTCATCAAGTACTGAGGGAAACATTTACCTTCCCCTTCCCCCATATTTTCTAGATGCCATTACACACACAGTTTCCATGCAATATGTGATGTGGAGAGTGAGGTACTCAAGGAGCACAGCAAGTGGTCAGAGAGGGAAAAAGCACTGTGGCTACTGAGTATGCACAGCTGCTTGATTTGTCTGAGCGCTGATTCACAGCTGTGAGAGATTCTGCCTAAAATTACATGTATCTATTGCATATTAGTTGTTTCCTATAATGTGCCTTTGTTTAGTGGCTTACAGTCTTTAATGTATCTCTACTTAGCATTTTGCTGTCTGGCTTTTGTTTGTAATGGATACTAATCTAAACTGGATGGCTACCAGCAACATGCATTAGGAAAACTGTGGCTTTACATGGCCTCTGTAAAAATCCTTTCTCAACCCTGTCCTGAAGGTTCCTGAGTCTGTGTGCATGGGCACAGCAGGGGATCTGGGGTTCACTCTCTACTTCCACTGTACAGAAAGCAAGTTGCTAGCTTGGTCAGCATCACTAGCACTCCTTGTGGCTCTTTTCACAACATCCCTTCATTCCACACGATTGCTCCAAAACTACTGAGCCTGTTGCAGAATATCCAAGGGATACTGAGTGAGAGGGCTGGTTCACATCACCATTTAAGATACAAAGATTGGTATATTTGGATAGAGCACCGTCCATAGTGAAGCAGTCCATATGTGATTGTCTTGCACAGCTGCTGTTTACTGCTCCATGCATTACATTAGCTGTAATGAAGCAAATATGTGCTTCACTCATGCATTTGTGGTGCAGTGAAGCAACTACATTATTACTTATGCACTCACCTAGGGGGCTTTCCATATGATCAGCTGATGGTAAATGTGCATTTGTGACCCATTTGCTGCCTAGTTTGTATATCTTCCTTCAGTGTTGTGTTTCAGATCATGGAGATGCACCATTTTCTTAGTATTCAGTGGCATTCAACAGGGAAAATGTCATTCTTCCCTTTCCCCAGATACAGCTTTTATTGTTATGTGATTGTTAGCTGGAATATGGTTGTGGGAGTGCTATGGGCTTTATGTAGCGATTAATGACATGAGCCTCTCCACCATGCACACATTGCTGCAAACCTATTTTTAAAGAGTCTTTGAAATCTGCACTCGCTTGTACAGTTAATTAAAAAGCATCAGTCATTACAGTAACAGTTTGTACAGCTGACTTCTTTTGAGACATTTTGTACCTTATTTGTTAGGCTGTATAAGAACCAACTTAATAAGAAGACCTTTTAACATATCTCTTCTCTTTCCGTGGGTTCACAGGTACTCCCTCCACTGCGGGATGTGAAAAATAGACCAGAGGTGGGAAACTTACTGAGAAATAAACTTGTGCGCCTCATGACTCATATTGATACTGATGTGAAGCATTGTGCTGCAGAGTTCCTCTTTGTTCTTTGCAAGGAGAGTGGTGAGTGTCCATCATTTTTCTTGTTCACTTAGTGCAAATTGTCTTGTAATCATATGTATTGGCTGTCTGAAACAAATCAGGCAAATAGGCTAATCCATCTAGCGTTACAACTGTTGTAAGATTCATTGTGTCAGGGTGGGCAGAGCTAATATGCTTTAATAGTGGTTCAGCTATTAAGAGCTGAGGCAAATCAAGAACTCATGAGTCATAGGTTAAATATGCACCCGAAATGTTCACCGGAGATATTCTTAGAAAAGTAAAAAAAGAAGAAGATAAAAATAGAGCAAAATACAAGACCAGGCACATCCAAGCTCACATACCCTCTGTAGTTCACAGTTAGGTTACCACTTGTTTTTCTGAACTTTATGACAGTGACAGCATATTTTCAGGTTTTGTATTCCAAAGTAGTATGAGTATCTGTTTCCCTCCTAATTCATGTATCGGTCTGTAGAAATGTGTACAACCATTTTAATGTGACGTTTCACGCATTACACTTGCATAAGGAAAACCTAATATAATGCAGCCCATTCTTTGGGCTGCATTAATAGAAGTATAGCTTCCAAATCATGTGAGGTACTAGTTCCCCTCTATTCAGCACTGGTTAGGCCTCATCTTGAGTACTGCATCCAGTTCTGGGCACCACACTTCAAGAAGGTGCAGACAAGCACGAGGGGGTTCAGAGGAGGGCAACGAGGATGATCAGGGGTCTGGAAACAAAGCCCTATAAGGAGAGACTGAAAGATCTGAGCATGTTTAGCCTGGACAAGAGAAGACTTCGGAGAGACATGATAGCACTCTTAAATACTTAAAAGGTTGTCACACAGAGGAGGGCCAGGATCTCTTCTTGATCATCCCAGAGTGCAGGACACGGAATAATGGGCTGAAGTTACAGGAAACCAGATTCTGGCTAGACATCAGGAAAAACGTCCTGTACGACAATGAAACCGATTACCGAGGGAGGTTGTGGGCTCTCCCACACTAGAGGCATTCAAGAGACAGCTGGACAGACATCTGTCAGGGATGCTTTAAAGTGGATTGGTTGGACTCGATGGCCTTTTAGGCCCCTTCCAACTCTACTATTCTATAGAATCATAGAATCTCTTCCCTATCACATGTGACTGAGTGGCTTGCAAGTATCTGGTTCCTTGAAAGTTGGTCTGAAAAGCCAGAGGCAGCTGAATTCGTCACTTGTTTCTGTAGCAGCAGAAGAATGTGACCCACTTTTGTCTTTGTTTCAACAGTGTCACGGTTTGTGAAGTATACTGGATATGGAAATGCTGCTGGACTCCTGGCAGCTCGAGGCCTCATGGCTGGAGGTCGGACAGAAGGAGAATACTCTGAGGATGAAGACACTGATACAGAGGAATACAAGGAAGCAAAACCCAAGTAGGGACCCATTTGTATGCATTGCTTCCCTTAGTGTTACCTTTCCTGTTCCTTTTTTAGCACATGTGCCTTTCTTCTTAGGCCACAAATGGACTGCCTGTGTCTTTTCTGGCTCATCCCATGGCTAATGACTGTTTTTTTCGTGGTGCCCTCTTCATTTCTGTGTGTTTAATGCTCTGGTTACCTGCTTCAGTGTCTAACGGTGTTACTCATTCCTTGCTAGCCTGCTTTTAACGTTAAAAACATAGCATCTGTCCAGACCAATAGTTTTTCTTTTTCTTTATTTTGAGAATCACACAGGAAAGTGGCACCTTAGTACTATTGGGATATGTTGGTTTTATATTTGCAACCTGATTTAGTTATTGCCAGACTGGGCTTCTGGCCAATAACCATATAGCAGAGTTTTTGCAGCGGTTTCCAGCAAAGTCAGCACAGACACAGATTAAGACTGAGACTTTCAGTAGGTTTAAACAAACCTTTACTGGCATATAAAAATATAATTTAGTTATGGCAATCACAAATACAAATACTTACATACGGTCAGTCAATACAGCTCTGATACATAGATGGAGTGATCATTTCTGAGTGATCATTTCTGAGTGATCATTTCTGATACATGTACATGGGAATACATTCCTTTTTATAGGCTAACTGTACAGTGATGCAACTGCTTGCAATCCCTTAATTGAAACAATCAAGTTACCAATTATTCAATCATGACATCAATGTCCAGGTGCAACGTTGACCTTTAAGTTTTCTGCTGAGTCTTCTGATTCCTCCAGCTCCTCAGCAATTAGTAAATCCATGGAAACATAACCAGGATCCATTCCAGGATCCAACAAGTACTGTGTTTCATTGTCACTGTTCTGCATTTTAGTGATTGGGCTATTTATGAAAAGCTTACATGTCATTAAAGAGGTACTGACTTCCTCACTTATGGTCTGGATGATTCTCTCTCTTTTTTCCTGGCTCTTCTCCCATCCTTCCTTCATTACCTGAAGATTCTCTGCCTGCCCCTAATATATATAGATATCTTGCAGCTTTCCTTGGCTCATTACTTTTTATCAACAGTCACTTCACAATTGCATTTCAAGCTTCTCTACTCGCCTGCTTCTCTCCCTCATTTTGCCCCTACACATTTGTTGTAATGTTTGTGAGTGTAACTGCACATACACAGCATCTACTAAAGAAAAATAATGTGTAATTCTAGGAAGAATAGCAGTACTTAGACATGAGGCACAAGAGTGAATTGTATCAAAATGTGGCAAGAGTGCTGTTCTAGACACATATTTCAAAGGGAGACACAAAAGCACTTTTGTCTTCTTTGTTGCTATCAGTTTTAAAGTTAAAGACGTGTGTTGTGTTAGCCAAGTGAATTATAACATTAAATTTATAGAGTACTAACCTCCCCATCTCCCGCTACCTCCATTAAAAAACAATCTAAATAGGAAAAAAAATGGCATACATACATTGATAGTATCACCATTTGTCCTGTGAAAGCCCCTGTGGCATTTTCCATTTTTGGGTATTGGGGAAATTGAACTATATGATGGTCCAGGAAGCATTCAGTTTGAAGAATGTTGGCTACATCCCTGGCAAAGCCAAGAGTGAAGTTGGTTAATTCACTATGCTTGTAGTTAATATCTCAACCTACATTTAAATTAACATGCTTCTTTCTGTATGTTGTTCTTGTTCTGATTTACCTATATAGCATTAACCCTATAACTGGACGCGTGGAAGAGAAACTTCCCAACCCGATGGAGGGGATGACAGATGAGCAGAAGGAGGTTGAAGCAATGAAACTAGTGAATATGTTTGACAAACTCTCCAGGTATCAGATTATCTGGAAATGGGTTGGATATTGGGAGAGGGAAATGAAAGAGGTCAATTATTTAAGATCAAAAAGTCTGAAATGTCAAACCTGTAGTAGATTCAGACCAAAACCTGAATTATTTAATTTCATTTGGCCTCTTATACCCCCTAATGATTAGGTCCTAATCATTTGATTGCCTTAGAAAGTGGACCCCTACAGGATAGAGGGGGGTATAAATCTAATTAGTTGACTGATTTTGCCCAATGAGCTGTTACTTCTGCAGACACTGTGGAAATACTGTCAAACTACACCTTTGATAGAATCTGAGAAGTTAGATCTTGCCCTGCCATCATAGCTTCAACAAGCTTATCCAAGGCAAGGTGGTTGTTAAGTATATCACTCAATGAGTTCTTTCAAATTAGCTCCCCTAGATTTCCATAATTTAGTGACAGCAGGGCTTAATTCGTAGGTATCAAAACATGATTGCTGGAACCTTTTAACTTCTCAGATCTCTTTCTAATATTTCAAATGTTTTGTACATGTTTAGATGTTACAAGATAAATAGATGTGTGTGATGGCGAACTTAGTATTGAAGAACATGAAGGCAGTGACAAGAAAATACAGATTTCTTGACCCTTTAACTACTGGAATTACAGATCTATTCAGAGTGATTAGGCTGCAAAAAAAATGCTGCCTGCATTTCATCAGACCTTCTTCCACAACAATGAGGACTAGAAATATTTAAATATTAAATATTTAAAAATATTAAAGTAAAGATTCCTAGAATCCTGATAGAGTGCAAAAGGAGATCACAGCTCAGCATTATAGGTGATAGTTAACCTGTACTAGAAAATGAACATGGTAGATAAACTGGGTGGGACAACTGGAAAAATATGAACAACAAAGTCAGTGGGATTGAATTTCGATAACTCAGGTAAATAGCTTGAGATTTACCTTTAAGCTGTTAGCAACTGATTTGGGCTGAGAATGCAAGGTAGAAATGTCAAGAAAAAAACCTCAAGGAACCCAAAGCAATAGAACACCTTCTTTAAGGATTTGCACAATATTTATCCACTACATCCATTTGAGTGCTGTTGCCTCCACAAAGTTCATTCTGCAGTCTCTGTAGTGAGCGATCTCTAGATGTCTACTGTAGATTGCAGAGACAGATGGCAGCTGATGCCACCAATTCTACTTCCCAGCAGGCAGGCATACCCCCTGTAGTAGTTGCTCATACATCATTTAGGAGCAGTGCAGGCAGGAGTCCAGGAACTATCTGAAGAGTTCAAAAGACACCTTGGTGGGCAGAAAAAAAAAGGGCAACAGACAGCCTGTTCAATGCAGATGTCTTATGTTTCCAGTGTGTATTAGAGGGGCATAACTGCTAGCCTGAGCATTGCATTAACAGTGTTTTCACTGCAGTTTCACTTCCCCTTGTCATTGAAGTTGCCTAATCAGAAGGAATTCCCGCAGCATTTGCCAGTTAGATTGGCAAGAAAATATTTTAGAGCAACCACTTCCTGAGTTCCCAGTGCTAATTCTAGCATTGCTCTGGCTTTGCAATCGAACCATACTTTTCTCAAAATCACATCCCTGTTCTTTAACAGGGCGTCTGCCAGGAAGGACTTCGGAAGGCTGATAACTGCCATATGGTGCTTGGCAAGGATGCTCCTTTAAATAGCAATGCATCTGAAAGAGAGCTGTGCCACATAGCAGAATGAAGAGAAAGCAAAACCAATAGGTGCAACATGGGTTTATTAACAAGTGGGTTTCTAAATATCCCACTGCGTTCCAGACAATTATCTGTTACATTTCTGTACCTCCCAATAGCCAAAGCTCTAAAAATATAAATGTGATGGGGTTGTTCCGGGGATATGACTCACCATATAAATTGAATTTAAACAGAATATAGTACGTTTGTTTTAGTTTTTGAGTTCTGTTCAGGTTTTTGAGCATGAAAAGCTGCTTTCTAACCATGTGTGGAGAGCATATCCGTTGTACTCCAGAAACCTTAATGGCATTCTCAGACTAGACAGACTAACTACTCAATTTCTTTTTACTTTGGAGTAAGATGGAAGAGATTAAGAAATCTGTCTTTTGATTGGATTAATTTTATATTTCATAGTTTCCTCTGAAGAACTTGAAATATTTAGAGAAAATTGGAAAGCAACTTAAGAAAATAGTTTTGCTTTTCATTTGACTGGAAAATCTTCATAAGTCTGAGACAATAGCCCTTGGTCAAGTTCTTATGATAAATTAAGATGGTCCTAGAGGGTCCTAGATGGGAAATCTATGGGAAAACCCTTTCAGTAAACCTTGATGGAGGCCATAGTTCAATGACAGAGCACATGGTTTGCCAGTATATCAGTCCCATATTCAATCCCTAGCATCTGCGGTAAAAAGATTGAGGTACCTGGGCTGGCAAAGACATCTGCTTATGGCCCTGGAAATCTGCAGGCCATTGGGATGCTGCTTTTTACATAAAATCAGTAGCAATTGAGTCTTAATATGGCTGTGTAGAGCCTACAGCTTCAAACCCTCTTCCAGAAATGGTGGTGGAGAAACACCTGTATTTGGGCAAAAGGCAATCCTCAATGCTATTAGTGTGTATGTTCTGGATGTGAGCAAAACCAGTGCCAGCAGAAGCACTGTAGGCCAACCTGAGGGTGGGTTGGGCTCTTTTTACTGGTTGTGAGATGGATATATCCATTTTAATAATGTCTAAGATAACCAGATAGAGTACTGGACCAAAGTGAACAAATCTCTGATCTTAACATATGGCTACCCTTGATGGTGGTTCAAGGATTCCCTCTTGGGGAGCCCTTATAACACTGCTTTTTATCTTTTTTCCATTGCAGACAGCAAGTCATCCAGCCAGTGGGGATGGGTCAAGGTGGAAATTTAACTTCTCTGAATTTAACCTCTCTGGATGATGCTGTTCATCAGATAGCTGAGGAGAGATTATCATCTGACTCTGACTTGGAATTGGACTGAGCCAAGCTCTCCTATTCCTGAAAAACCTATGGACCCTCTACTCCCCTTCCAGGTGCTGTATTGGAAGATCAGTTCCAGGAAAGGACTCTTCATGGGCTGGATTCCCAGGCCCAGGCTGGTATATCTGCTTCTTCTCTAGCCCTATGATAACCCTACCCTTGAGATTTTTTTTATAGCTTGACTCTCTTGCTCTCTATTCCCCTCTGAGTCTTGCACTCTTGACTCATTCCAAGGATTTTCCAGCAGATTTTTTTGAAGATTGGGAAGGAGGGAGAGAGGAGAGCAATGTTCCATTGTATCTAGTAGCACATGGAATGCTGTGAGTGTACGTGTGCAATTATTTGTATGGGAAGAATGTGTGGTTTGTGTGTGTATGTTTGCAGTGGGGATATTACTTGTGCTGAGCACATAAGGTAGCAACAATACAGTGTGGTGGTCTTTAAGAACACATGGATATTCTAGGCAAATGTGAATGCGTGGTTGCAGATATGACTGGGAGATATTACAGAAATGTGGGAAGCCTGCACTTTTTTTACATATGATATGTACTGCTGGAGGCATATATATATTTGGAATGTGGGTGGTGATCAAACACATTTTTAGGCAATTCCCTTTAAGGCACATTATGTATGTAGGGAAACATGCAGGTAAGGAAACTTACACATTATTTAAATAATAGGTATAGTTGGGGTAGATGTCAAGAAATATGTTTATCTGGGATGTGGGGCGATATGAGAAACTGATACATCCTTTGCTCACACTGACATGCCTTTGGTATTTACAGATAATCTGGGAGCAGAAGTACTCTGATCCCTATATAGTCTGACGCTGTATTGTGTTCCTCATTCTACCTAGTTTAGTTTTCTGAACTAACATTGCTCTTTGCGCTCTCCAAACACAAGGCAGTGACCAATTGCTTAAACACACTCTAAATTATCTGCTTCAATTCCCATATTTCCATAGCATTCTGCATTCACAGGTTGCTCTCAGGCACCTTCATCCCTCACCCCGTTTTTAGACTTTTCTGTTTAAAAGGAAATCACATTTTCCACCTTGTTCCCACTGTACCAACAGTTTCTGAATTTAGCACAAATGTAAATGAATGATTTTCATTAGAATAAAGGAAACCTTCAGGTAACAATGTCTGCATCTGTGATTCTTTGGGTTTTTGTGTCTCTGAGCAATACAGATATTTCTAGGGATCAAAGATGTAGGCAAATCCAAACTAGGATAAGTTAGGAAACTTATTAATGCTCAATGTTATATGGATGAGCTATGGGTGAAACTTTCTGTACCTGCAACAAACTAAACCCCAGTGAATGGATTATAATTTATATGGTAGTGATTGTATGTGTAGAGAATCCTGCCTAATGCATGGGACTGAATATTGATCTTCCTGATATTTCTGTGCTTTTGTTAACACAGTATTTATTTATTTATTTATATTTATTTATTATTTATTTAAATAATTTAAATAATTTATTTTGTTAACACAGTACATTTTTTAAATGTTCGAAACTTTGGGGTGTTTTCCCAATTACTTTAACCTTGGACATAATTATGGCTGGTGCTGCTGTATGTCCTATCCCATCTATAAAATGCAGATAAAAGACCAAGAACTATGATTTACATGTGTTTCAGATCAATTAGTTTGAGCATAAAGGAGCCCTGCTACAACAGACCTAGGGGCCAGCCGAGCTAGCATCCCGTTTCCCACAATGACAAAATAGGTGTTTCCAGGAAGCACACAGCTAGGGCATCCCCTGCTGTCGATTCCCAGCAAATGGTGTTTGTCTTCTAACCAGGGTGGATTAGGAGAAATACAACATAGCATGGCTCCTAAAAAACATTTCTTATTTTAAATTTATAGAAGCAGGAAAGAATTCCATAAATCTCACTTGTAACTGAACTTTGTCCAAAATAAAGAAGTGTTTGGAACTGTTCACCTAAGCACATCCCTTGACTTATGAATTAGCTGGTTCTCTATAGTATACAGTTAAAAAAATCTGCTCTTCTTTGGGTTGATGATTCAAATGTCTCATTTGAATGGCTTACCCTAAATGCAAGAGCTTTCCAATCCAATATTTGAATCACACTTTCAGATAAACAAATCTGTTAATTTAAATGTGTAAACACAATCTACTTGCTGCAAATATAGCTTTAGAGAAAATTTTAAAAATCCAGCCTCTGAGGATGGATAATACTTGGAGAGAAAACAACAGAGCTCTCCCAGCTGGGGGGAATTTGCCAGAATTTCTGAGAGTGGAAGGGCCAGGCTTATGTGGCTATTATTCAGTGACTGTGATTATAGGCACAAAAGTTAACATTTAGCAATACGTGTTTCTTATGCCCAAAACGGTGAAATTACAGACATCATGAAAGTTTTGCATCTGGGTTTATTGATCCTGAATCAATTAATTATCACAAAAGAGTTGGCTGTGTACAGACAACATGGTAGTCAGCAGTGGCGTAATAATCAACTCGACAGTTGTTTATCTCAGGGTACTCCCCACACAACATAATTATCAACAATGGTGTGGATTATGATCAGCATTGAGTTGACTATTAGTCTACGCTGAGTTGACTCACTCATCCCCTGCCCTCTTTCCCCACTCAGTCCTCCTGCTAGTATCCTATCAGCCATTGCTGCCAAAAATCTATCCTGCCAGCTGGACTAGAGCGGCAGCCACCACTTTGACCTCTCTTGCCTTGTGACTCTGTGGCTGACGAAATAACCAGTGGTGGCCAAGGAAATAACCAGCAATGCCCTCCACACAACACAATAACCAACTGTGGTTCAAATAGCCAACTCTGCACAGCATTGGTTATTTGCATTGGTTATTTTGACCAAATAACCAACCACTGGTTAAAATAAACCCTCCACACAACACAATAACCCATGGTGTGTTAAATAACCAACCATCGACTATTTAAACCACCACTGGTTATCGTGCTGTTTGAACCTACTGACTCTGGTGCTGGTCAGCTGTGTAGGACAGGGTCTAGGGGTTTATGGTTAGGCTACCTCCCACTTTCTTTCCTGCCAAAGACATGATCAGTGTTAGTCAGAGTATCTGATTGGGGTTACGCACAGTTCTAACTGCTTTATGAGGTTCAAGTTGGTTTGGGGCCATAATGTTTTTCACATATTAAACTCAAAGACTATAAAAGTCAGTCAGTCGGATATATATTTAGTGATCTAAAAACCTGCCAGTTTGAACACATGTTGGCTCAAGCTCCACAAAGCCAGAAAATTGGAAGCTTAAGCTGACTGACATGCCCCATGATCAGTAATGATATTGTGCAGTGTCACAAATTGTCCTTTTTTACAACATACCCTCCACGCACCCACACTTTTCTTGGGTCTTTCAGGCCCAAATCCAGATTCGGAGGGTGGTGTGGTGGGACCAGCAAAAATGCTCTATGTTGTCCTAGTCCTTTATTGCTTTATGAACCTTACTATATTGCTAGAGGAATCCTCCTGCGAGTTAACCCATGCCTGTTCGTTGCTTGTAAGCAAGCACAATCTGTGACATTGCACAACATCATTACTGATCAGGGCCATGTCTGCTAAGGCAGCAACATAAGCATGCAATTTCCTGGCTTTGTGGAGGTTGAACCAACATGAGATAACTTTAACTCTGATCTTAAACCAGCAGATGTTTTTATCATTGAATTATCGTGGTTTTTAAAAAGGAAATTTATTACAGTATTCTGAAAAACACAAAACACAAGCAAGTCATTAACTGACTTTTCAGTGTTCTGAAAAAAACAAAACAAGTCATTAACTGAGTGGATGTCTACTTCTGAGTAAGCCTGCACAGGATTCTAGCATAGCAGTTAATCCTTTTTCTCCCTCTCTTCATCAGTGATCCGTCAGGCAGAATGACTCCTTCAGCTCTCAAAATGACCTCACTCTTGTCTGAATAGACGGTTTCCTGCTACCCCTCCCCCACTGTGACAAAACACTGACGTACTAGCACCAGCATTCTAGCATCAGAGTGAAACTGAGCATGCTTAACATAACTTTGCCAGCAGTTGCTGCCATAGGAAATATACAACAGGCTGCTTACACCGCCCACTGATTCTCCTGTGCCCCACCTATTCCCATTTGCAAGTGGTGCCCACTGCTTTGCAGAATGGAGATTTAGCACTCCCAGGCTGTAAGTGCCCTCTTGGATACTGCGATAGGGCACTTACATACTGTGTAGGCAAAAATGCTAGTTCCTGGGAAGAGACAGCTCAGCTGTCTTGTCCCCAGCGAGAAATGAATGTTTCCGCTCTTTTGGGGATTTCCTTGGGAAGGGTTAAATTTTGTTGTCAAGCGGTGGGTCCCACTTAAGCAACAGAATTGCCGGCAGCGTAAGTGCCCTATTAGTTTGGTTTTCATGGGGCAGAAAAGCCTTGATAATGTTTAATCTGCTGCTCAGAATTTCATCAAACCCACGAAAGGTACAGTTCCTCCACAAGCTTAAATAAAGTACATCAGTAGCTTTTCCCAGAATTTGAAAGAAATATGAAATGTCAGCTTGAATAACTTTAAGTTATTTTTTAGGGATGTGCTCCGCTTCTAATCGGACCGGAGAAGCAGTAGAGGAGCGGGGGGCTTCGCCTGCCCTTAAGGCGGAGGCGAAGAGGATTGGGGGGCTGGCGGAGCGTGGCGAAGAGGATCGAGGTGAAGGCGGATCCTTCGCCTCGATCCGGAGCTCCGCCGGAAAGGTAAGTGGGGTTTACCGGGCCCTGCCGCTGTCGCTGTCGCCCATGCGGCGACGGCAGCAGGGCCCGGTAACGCCCCCCGCCCTCCTCTCCCTTACCTGCCTCCGTCCGCGGTCCGTCAGCGTCTCCAATTGAGCCCGTGGTTCCAGCAGGAAGTCTGGGCCGCACTTGCGGCCCAGACTTCCTGGTGGAACCGCGGGCTCAATTGAAGACGGCGACGGACCGCGGACGGAGGCAGGTAAGGCCCCCTCCCCCTTGGTCCCTTACCGGGCTCTGCCGCCATCGCCGCATGGGCGGCGATGGCGGCAGGGCCCAGTAACCCCCCCTATGGGGGGGGACCGGAGCTCCGATCCGGATCCGGAGCGCCGAGCGGAGCGGAGTGGGCACAGGCGGAGTGGGGGCGGGGCGGAGCGGGCCGATCCGAAAATGGCGGATCTTAAAGTGAAGCGGAGTGGGGGGTCCGTGCACACCCCTATTATTTTTGTGAACCGCCCAGAGAGCTTTGTGAACTGCCCAGAGAGCTCCGGCTATTGGGCGGTATAGAAATGTAATAAATAAATAAATAAATAGTATCAATTTTTAGCACTTTTTATCCTTGTTGTATCTGTGGCAATCAATATTGGATTAGTTTGAAATTTGGCACGATTCTAAAATTCAACAGGTAAATATGGATGCCATTTTCGTAAGTAGTATAATTTTGAGGCTTATAACAGTCTTAACTTAACTAAAAGGGCCCTGCTGTGCCCCTATAATATTGCACATAGAGAAAAAAACACTATAGTGGTGATTTGAAGTTCATAATTTAAACACCCTCCTAATGTGTAAACAGATAATTAACAAATCGTTGAAAGGTGGTTTTATTTTGATTATTAGTTATTGCTGCTAGATGAATGTTTATTCAAATTCAAACACCAGCTGCAACACACCTACTGTATATTGTAGTTTCTTGTCGCTGTACAAACTTCATCTTATCTTTCAATATTACATAAATGTTACACTGCAAATTAATATACATCACATCATTTCAAGAATCCCTGCTTGCAGGTTAATCTTCATGTTACTGCAGCAGAAGGTGGGTCTCAACAGCCAGACTGCCATCTCTTTTTACGAAAGTTGCAATAAACATTTGACCTCATCCAAGTCCTTTCACCACTGGGTAGCACGTTGGCGAATTCAGCATGAATGTGTGATGAAATTAACAGTTAAGGCTCTTAGTGAAACACCACAAAACATGTGATGCTTTATAAAGCGCTCAAAGGATCCAAGTGGAAAAAATAGAAATGGGAGACAATGAAGGCCTTAAGTGGCAGACAGCAACAATGCTGAACACCCATCTCCCCATCTGAGACGCAAGGCCTCTCTTTATTGCAAAAATCAGTTCACTACCTATCAATTGATCACCATTTCACAAGAGCACGTCACAAGGCTCCAGTCCTTCGCAAGTGATATTAAAGTGGCTTTTCAAACAATTCTTAGTTCTTCTGATCTATTAGGTGCTATCAAGATGGATAGCATATTTCCTCCAGACCTCTGTGCTTATCACTCTAACCTTTGGCTGGGATGAAATGTATTGTTTTAGGAGGTAAACATCATTTCCAAGAGTAGACATCAGATTTTCTATTTGTCTTTTCCATCCAGCTAAAAATAGAAACAACATACATTGTTTATGAAGCTTGCATGTTCCAAAGTCAATCAGTTCAACTGTTGATAGTGACTAAGGCCAAAAGTGTTTCCGCTCACTTGAGGGCTTGCTCCACAAGTGGTAGGGGGCTAGTTATGGTACAGAATTGGTGAGGCTGGCCACACGCAGAAGAGAACTGGCGGCCAGTTCCACTAGTGGACGGGCAGTATTGGATTATGCCCTTTCTAATTAACAATAATTAATGCCTGTAAAAGTGAATATTGGGATGCACAAATTGATGAATAAAACAATTATGCAGACCGTGGTATCTCAGGTCAGACCATTAATTTTGTTCTTTCATGCAGTTTGTACTTGTTTACTCATTAGAGACTTCATAACAGAAATGGAGAACAGGGTTTGGCAAGGCAAAGTTCAAATCAAACTTTCATACCTTTTCTTTTTCTTTCTTGATTAATTCTTGCAATTCCTCTTTCCAGCCCAACAGTTCCACCACTTTTTCTACTCCACTGACGACATCTCCCAGTTCAGCCACATCATTGTGCTGTGGCTGATATGCAAATGGTCCCACCAAATCCCGATTAATCAGTACACGTGGAACAGAGACACGTACTGCTCCTGCCAGACTAGCAAACGGTTCAACCTAAAATCAAAACACCGGAAGAAAAAGAAAAAGGCTGCATCTGTCTTAAAGTAAAGGAGACTTATATAGTTCTTATTTGGGGAATCAGATGTTCTGATATACCACTTCTGATCCCTACAGTACATGTACTGTATGTAGGTAGATTCAGCCTGCACTGGGGGCCCCACCTGCTGACATAGTTGTTGGTGGAGACAACTGGAGGACCAGAGCAGGTTGTACATGTAGGGATGATCATATGCCAGAGGAAAAACTACTTAGATTTCCAATATTCCTGACTTTGTGCAGAACCCTGAGCTGGACCCCTTTGTCATCTATATGTACTAAGGTCACATTTATTTCTTTTCTGTCTCTGTGGTTACAATATTCATCTTTACTATCTCTGCTTGTCTGAACTCTACAGAGGTTCTTCATATTAATTACATTACTAGACATTCAGAATCCCTTCTTAAATTTTAGCAGTCTATGCTTCCTAAGCTACAAACCCATTCCATGCATGATGCACTTGATATATTTTTTTAAATCCCTGAATTGCCAGCCCCTCTTTCCCTCTGTATTCTCATTGCTTACTCTGTACTTTTCAGAGTCCCTGAACCACTTTGTCTCAATACCCCAGCTCTCATTCTCTTCCCATGTTCATGAAACCCAGACCTCAAGGGAGGTTCCGATGACAAAAAGCAGGTCTGCCATAGGAAAATCTGTCACATGCAAGAAGAACCGATGAGGGAGCTCCTCTCCAAAGAACACAATGTCAGGCTTGACAATTCCAGTGCACACAGGGCATTTGGGGATCTTGTCAGCCATCACATCCACCTAAAATGAAATCACACGTAACAGGATATAAGTCCATGGCAGGCAGCATAAGCCAACATCGCATCACCTGAAATAACAACACGTTCCTTAAGCACTATTGATTGTACACACCAGGCTGTAATGAAGCCAAAAGCAATGCTAGGAGCCCCTCAAAACAATCCTGGTGCTGAAATGCAATATTTCTTGAGTGGTGTATCTGCTGTCACTCACTCTGAAATCCTCACCAGGGTATGATCTTCGACAGACAGTACATGTAGCAGAAGCAAATGTGCCATGCGCCTCAACTAGTTTATCTGGCGGAATCCCAGCAACTACAACACAAAAGATAGAGAGATCAGTTCAGCCAAACCCTTCCACCAACCCAGGGTTAGTAAAGTGGATGACATTCTCCCTACCACCCAAAATCTCACTGATGCACTCTGATTCCCAACTTGTATTTTTTTTTGAAGCGAAATGGGGTGGGTGGGTGGGTGGGGGTGTTACCTCTTTCCAGTCCATCAATGTTCTGTGTGTACAAGCGCAGAAGGAGCCCTTTGTCAAGCAGAAGTCGGAGGAAGTAGTGGGCATAGTTGGGCCTGTAATTGCCAGGGTACAACTCCTTAGCTAACATAAAGAAAGGTTTAGGGTTGTGGAAAAAGTAATTAAGTTCAAAGATGGCTTCTGGATAGGGAATATTATACTGCTGGAGGTTACTGTAGAGCCCACTCCCAGGGGACCTGCAGTGACAAGAGAGAAATAAAGGGTGAATGATATACCAGGAAACCAAACCACTGCGAGGTATCTTATGGCATTATCAAATTGTTAGGTTTGTGTATGTTTTTAAATGTAGTTATATTTCCCTTTTAGAAGTAAAGTCCCACACAGGAAAATACAGACAAAAACAGAATTAGGAGCACTTCAGCCCAACTCAGTATAGAAAAGAGGATGAAGAAGATGGCCTATCATGTTCATCTTCTTTTTATATATTGGAAGGAGACTCTGGGGATAGTAGAGTCTACTGCTCAATAAGCTATGATGCTTTAAAGCACAGTCACACAACCTTTTTGGTATTGAGGGTCACATTTGATACTAACTTGGGGATTGGAGGCACAAGCACCCACCCACACCAGCAACCCTGATACAGATGGCGCTTTCTAGCAGTGGAGAGCCTCCTTTCTCCACCCCACAGGGGGCTCATGTGGCCTACAGGCTGTGCAGGCCTGCTTTAAAGGATGTGGGAAAGGGAAGGCCAAATTATGACTGGGGAAGCAGATAAATCAGGCTTCATCAATTTCACTGAAACTTACCTGAGGAAAAAGTCCTTCACATGAGTATTAGGTTCAACACAGCCTACTTTTCAGATCAAGTTCAGGGTTGTAATTTTGTTCAGGGGCCTGCTTTTAACCTTACTCACATGGGGCAATGAGCAGCTGGGCCATTCTGGCAGCACTCTCACTGCACTCAGCCTAAACATACCTTCCCTCTCTAGAACTCAGAAGAAAATGGTTTTGAATGTTTGGAGCAGACGCTAAAGCTGACTGCATGGCACCGATTGGCTGGCTTTGCCAATCACCCCAAAAAACCTCCCCTGCCAAATCCCCAGAGTAGTATGTTGACTAACTTAAAAAAAATCATTTTAAAGAAATTAACAAGGCAATGAATGAATCATGGCTGTAGGGATAAGCATTCATGCAATGCTTTCAGAAAGCCTGCTTGAAGCTCAAGAGGGGAGACGCATTCTGCTCGCTGAAACATCTGTCATTTTAGTTCCAAAGCTGGGAAGAAACTGCATTCACACACCAGCTGCTGTACTTGCTGTGAGTTCTGTTTTTATTTTGTGTCTTTCAACCATAGGTTACCGTCCGTATAAAACACGACACCGCGTGATGGAGTCAGAACATTACAGAACATATTGTGGCATCATCCACATAGCCCAAGACCAGACTTTATTTCTATGGCATCTTTTTACTTCTTTGGTAGCAAAGTTTAGGGTTTTAAAGTTAGGCAAACGGGAACAGAGACCTAGTATGGTGCTTCGTTGGGATAGGAAAAAGTTTCATCACCACTGGCCCCCTCTCCCTACAAAAAGAAGCACCCTAGTTTACTCTTACTGCAGGTGCTCTACTTATCAGGGCTGCTTCATATGTGATATGAGCAGTGCAAAGGCTGCTGAAATTAACTTCTGCAGATGACGACTTCATGGGGGATGCAGGTAGTCATATTTGTACAGTCAAGGTCTGGAAAGCAGCTTGGATGTTACCTGAAATCCGGGATGCCACTGGGCGTGCTGAGCCCTGCTCCAGCCATCACCAATACTCTCTGGCATTCTTTCTTTTGAATTAATTCTGCCACATTCTTCAGAGTGAACGTGTCCTTCCCACCATTATTTCTCCCTCTGCCAACTCCAAAGGACACCATTGGAGCAGTGGATAAGGAAAAAGGCCTTACTCCCTGGATCCTGCTGGCAACATAGCAAACATTGTTGTAAACATTATTGTAAACCGCCCAGAGAGCTTCGGCTGTGGGGCGGTATATAAATGTAATAAAATAAATAAGAATAAAAATAAATAAACATGCAACAGGTTGCAAAGAAGTACATTTAAATCACTGAATTATTGAAACTGAAAGAAAATTCTCTACAAATGGATTAGGGAAATTAAGAACGGGTCTTCCAAATGGATTAAGTTATACATGGGAATACCCTTCCATGAATCTGACTGGTGATTATCCAGTCAGAGTGAGGAAAGTATCTACAGGAGCTCTCCTACATAATTTTAATATCAGTATACCTCTGTTTGATCCTAGCCCCCATCTTTACGGTGGCATTTTGGCGGCGCGAGGCACCTTGCACCCGCACTTGCGTTCCTTCCTGGCATCTGCATGGGAAGGAAGGCAAGTGCGAATTTTCTGGCCCTGTGCCTCTGGAAAGGTTTTTTTAAAAATGGGGGGGAGAAGAGGAAAAAGGCTGTTCCTCCCCATTTTTTAAATTTTACAATCTGTATCTGAGGAGCTCCGCAGATACAGATAATAAAAATAAAAAACTTGAGGGGGGACGACGAAGGAATGAGGCAGCCAGAGGAGGATGCAAGAGGGACTGGGAGAACTACTATTATTTGGCAGGAGAACCACTCCCTCTGGCTGCCTGTTCCTCCCCACCCACCCCCATTTCTTTTTATTTTTATTATCCGTATCTGCAGAGCTCCGCAGATATAGAAAATAATTTTTTTAAAAGGGTGCGGTGGAATGGCCTGTTCCTCTCTCCCCCCCCATTTTTATTTTTACTTTTCCAGAGGTGTGGGGCTGCCCATGGAGACCAATGGGCTCCACTGCCAAAAAAGCTGGGGTAAGTGCCCGACTTTTTTGGAGTGGAGTTTCCAGGGTTTGCCCCCAGATGGCTTCACAATGGTGGCTGCATCATGTAAATGACGTGCCGCTACCGCGAAGCCACCTTGGGGCAAACCCTTCATATAGTCATGCCCCTAGTCTTTCTGGGCAATGGAAATAAGCAAAGCTTGGACATCCAAAGCATCTTGTTCCTATGATCTCTACAAATGTGTTGGATGGCATTTCTATAACAGAGTTGTGTGTTGCTGTTTTTAAAAGAACTACTAGACAATTCCACATATAATTAGGGCCAAGGCAGCCAAAGTACGGCATCCTTTTCCACAAAGTATATCTAGCCTCTTAGGGTCAGAAGTTGAAACAGTATTAGGAAATGGTGTACTATGTATCTGGTCTGGGGTAGTTCCAGAGTGGAGAGTAAGTAATTACTTTTCAGATAAGTAGCTATTTCTCAGAGTGGAGTGGGCTGCTGGACCCCTACTGTTACTTGAAGGAAAGGAACTTTTCACATATTTAGAGTGCTTTTCTATGTTATCTCTCTGGTGTGTGTGTGTGTGAGAGAGAGAGAGAGAGAGAGAGAGAAGTGCCCCCACGGGCACATTTCCTTCTCTCAGCAATGAATTACAATGGGTATGAGAGCTTTGGAGCTGGAAGATAGCTGACCATAGGCTCCCTTCCAAGCCACAGACACCCAGCTCTCCTTATAGTTTAATGGAGCTAACTCCCAAGTTGCAGTCTCGGTTAGTTACACTGCAAGCTTCTGAATAGGATCTTATTCCTTGCTAAGTGTGCATATGGTTGCAGCTTAAGAAACTGCATCGTAATATAAAGGCATAATTCATCAGTCCTGAGAAGTAAATGATTTGACAGCAGCACAAATGCCCTGCTGGAGTTCTTGCTAAACCCCATTTAGTCTTGCAACACTCCCCTTCATAATAGAGGTCTTACAACTAAACCATCTCTGCTACAACAGGGGAGGGGACCACTTTACTTAAAACTAGAGATAGAGGAACTACAAAATGCTTTATACAGGGTGGCTTAACTCTGGCTCAGGAGACACAGTTCAATACATTTCTTGAGCCAGCAACGTCGTCCAGGTATTTTGCAGCTCTTGGCCTCCTCCCTGGGATGCTGATGGATTGGGCTGCAGGCACTGCTGTGGGCAAAAGGGGAGCAACTGGCATGCAGGAGAGAAAAGTAATTAAAGAGGCAATAGAGGACAAGCGGCAGTGCCAAAAGCAGCAAAGCTTCAGCCATCTAGTACTCCCTCAATCCAGTGCTGGGTGAGGTGACTACCACTGATGCCATCATCTTCCTTATCCCCAATGCCTCTGGGCTCTACCCCACAGCAGACACATTGGGGAGGACTACAGGCACTGGGGATAAGGAATACGATGGTGGTGGCAGCGGCTGTAACTGCCTTACCCAGCACTTCTTTTTGCAGTATTGGGCTGAGAGAGAACCGGGTGGCTAGAGCTACAATGCTTTCAGCCCTGCCACCCCACCCCACCCCACCCTCTGCTGCCCACTGCCACCTGTCCCCATCAGTTCCCTAGTAAGCTTGGGTGGGGGCATACCAGGTAGGTGCTGTGGTGGTGGGGCACCAGGACTTGGTCAAACTTGGTGCAAGCCCTGGAGGCACTTTTCCCAGCCATATTCCGCAGAAACAGAACCTGTGCATTTTAAATAGCATTTACTATTCTCCAGCAATCATATTCTCAGTATTGTTTGAGAATTAGTGGTGCTAATGATAATGATGCCAGATTGGGCAAGTTATGGGATACTGGTGTTATGTGCTTGGTATTATGGTTTGTGTTTGGTAATATGCGAAAGAATTAGGCAAGAGAGAGCAAGAAGAGCTGAATCCAATAGCTTTTGTACTAAGGTAGGGAGAAAGCTTTCATGAGCAGAACAGAAGTAGCAGGGATAGGTGAAGTAACAGTTGTGGAGATTTTTCAAAATTAAAAATATACATAAGAACTTAAAGGTTAGGAAGAAATCTGGAATGTAAGGTATGAACCTTATACTGTCATATCTCTTTAAGCCCTTAGGTATACTAAGGGATTAGATAGGCAAATAGTTTTAAAACATTGTATGCTTTGCTGAGTCTATGGAACTATACATTCAGTTTATGAATGATAGATCTCTCAGTTCTGTTAGCCATGATAGTTGAATATTTATTTATTTCTATACTCCCCAATAGGCTCTCAATAGAAACTCCATATTCAGAGGCTGTATATCTAAGTAACAAATAGCAAGAGGGGGAATAGGAAATGGCCAGTCACCATCATGCCCTCGCTTGCAGAGGCATCACAATGCTTGCCTAGATGATCTGATCAAACAAGGTAGTTCTTCCATTCTTATGGGCTAGGGAGCCCACGCTTATTTTGTTACAGAAGGTGCCAGCATTCAATGTCACATTGACCAGAAAATGTACGAAAAGGAGAAACAATGCCATACCTGACTTTAGACATGCTTGCTATATTTTTCATGCAACGTTCTGGAGTCCTCTTCAGCAAGAGGTTTCCATTTGATGGGCTGAAGACAGATCTCAGTGAAATTAGGGGCAGATTTTTGCAGGCCATAGAACCAGAAGAACTCCTGTAATGATGCTGCTGGATACATATCCAGAGATACCTCCATCCTAGAAAAACACCATCACTTTCAAATGCAGTTCATTGCCATAGTTGGTTAAAGGAAGCTTCTGTAGAGCAAGGGCAGGCATCTTGTGGCCCTCCTGACGTTTTAGCCTACAACTCCCATCATCCCTCACATTGGCTATACCCACGGCAGAGGAATGGATAACCATTTGACATAGTTAATTGAGCTTTAAATGGTTGGTGTTTGCTGTAGAACATACATTTTTGTTAAGTGCTTACCATTTGCTTTCCATGGGACAAGCAAAGGAACACTTTCTTGCCCCCAAACAGGCTCATAATCTATACCTCAGGTTACAATTTACTTTTTTTTTATGGCCTCTGGGTGGTTCTTAGAATTATAAACCATTCTGCATACTAAGCATTTTTCAAACATGCATAGATGGAAAACAGTACTAACAGGCATAGATGGAAAACAGTACTAAACCTGAACTAGGGAAGAGGGGAGAAGCCACAGCTCCGTGGAAAAGCACTTGCAGCAGGGGCCAGGTTCAATTCCTGGCATCTTTAGTTAAAGAATCTCAGGCAGCAGGGCAAAGTCCCCAGGCCTTGGAGAGCTACTGCCATCAGAGTAGTTACTGCCATTACTGGGCTAGATGGACCATAAGTTCACCTCACTGTCAGGCTGCTTCCCACATTCAACTTTCCTCCTTGTATAATTATACTAAATTTAGTTTCGACCAGTCTCTCGAAGCACCTGCAAGCTTTTCCACCCTACTCTTTCTTACTTTCACCAAAGTCTCCTTGTGCCCTTTCCAGATCATTCACAGTCTTCTGAACTAGGCTGCTACTTACCCATTAATCTCTGAAAACTTGCAGCATGAAGCACATGCCTTCCTGCAGAGACTCTGAAATGTAACCTCCAGTTCATTTTTCTCCAGCTGCCTAGTCTTGTACAAAAAAAAAAGGAAAATCAAGAGACAGTTCCTAGATTTGCTTCTGTCTTTCCCTTTATTGTCCCTGACAAATCAATGTCTCTGCCAGCACAGTGGGGCAAGAGCCTGAAATCATCCTGTCCCTCTCCCCTTCCCCGTTGGCATATTATACTAGAGATTTGAAGGCTGAGGAAGATCTGGAGCAGAGGGCAAAAGCACCACTCTGTTTGCTTTCTGTAATCCTGAGCCAGGAAGAACAGCTGAAAAGCTCTTTACCATAATGTTCCTAAAAGAAGAACCTAGTTCAGCTCATGCTAAATGTCACCCCTGGTTTTCCTCCGCAATAGCTTAGCTCCTGGAAAACAAACAAGGAAGTGAAATGCAGCAGCAGTTAAGTTATTATTCTACAAAACAGGCTTTTAATACACAAGAGCTCTGAACTGGCAATAGCTTAGTCCTTTGCAACTCCAAGGGAAAGGCAGGTACTGAGGGACATAATCTCTGCGATATTTGGAAATCGCAATGGCTTTGTTTGATGTGTTATTTGGTCTGCCATTGCCGTAATTGCCCAAGGAGCAGAGCTTTATATTTCGTTCAGTAGACAATTCTTTCAAAAAGACAGTCTCCACATTGGCAAAGCCTATTGATGTCACTTCAGTTGCCATTTCATTAGACACATCAAGGTCTCTTACATATCTACATCCATCACATTCTTTATTTTGAATGCTGATTAACTGCAGAAACCTCTGTTCTCTGACATATGCCAAATTAAAATGGGTAGTTTATTTTACAGTCATGAAAAGACTGGTTCACAATGCCGGGTTTAGCAAGGAAGCAGAATGAGCAAACTGCTTCTATCTGCGTCTGGGGACTGACATATGTCACTAAAATTTTGGAAATCATAGAAGTAGAGCTGGATGGGATCAGAAGGTCATTTGTTCCAACCTTCTGTCACAATGTAGCCATTTATCCATCAAATTTCCAAAGATCAATCAATCAATCCAGGCCACATTGTACTTCAATCAATGAGCAAGCACATCACAGAAAGGTGTACTAGAAAATGTTTCTTTTTACAGAAAGGACAGATTATTCCATTTAAGATCCCATTCCAGACGCACTTTGAACTCAACAGGCCTAGCACCTGCTGCTGCACTCTAAGATCTCATATACATTCAAAAATATTTTTTCTCAACACTGTCTGCTCTTACACCACTGATCACCTGTAAGGCAGTTAAGAAGAGGCACAGGGATTAAGAATGGGCACCGACTTCACCTCTTCTCACCTCAAGAGGTGATCAATTCTGTCAGAGTTGACAATGCTAATCAACTTTGTTAGTGGTAGGTGTGCAGTGCAGGAGCACACGTGTGGAAGAATGTGTCTGAAACGCCTAAGTGACATACTGGATCAGACCAAAGGTCCATTTAGTCCAGCATTCTGTTCACAAGTGGCCAACCAGCTGTTAACTAGAGACCCACAAGCAGACATGGTGCAACAGCACCCTCCCACCATGATCCCCAGCAATGTGTGTATTTTTAGGCTTACTTCCTCTGATACTGAAGGTAGCACATAGCCATCAGGACTAGTAGCCATTGATAGCCTTCTCATCTAGGAATTTATCCATCCCCCTTTTTAAAACAAACACACACTCAGGGCAGATTTTTTTCACTCCTGGTTGTTGGGGACTGGCAACTGAAATCCTTGTTACAGATTGCCCTGCTAAACATACACACACACACATTCTGTGCCATACAAATTTAGCTCCCAAATACAACAGTTTTCAGAATGTTAACACTTACAGCTCCATCACACCAGCAATTTATTGCACACTCACCATGCCTCATCAAGGTAAACTCACCTCCCCTGTAAACCTTTCCCAAGGGGTGGGGCTTGACTTTTCCACCGGCATAGCACTCAAGGTGAAAAGATACATGAGCTGAAAGAGCGCAACAATGCACAGATGGGAAAATGCTCAGTGCTTGACTCGCTAAGGAAACACAGGGGGAAACCGTGGATGAAAACTGGATAAAAAAAAGTAGGTGTGATGGAGCCCTTAGTATATCTCAGAAAAATTCTTAGCAGTTGTGCCAAAGAGTAAAACTAATATTGGTAGACTTTTTATGTAATCGGTTAAACTAAAACTGCAGATGTTAACAAATATATGTTGAGCAAGGCAATTCAAAACATTTTAAAAGTGCAAAATAAATAAATCATAGAAAACTGACAATACAATAAAACAATAGTAAAACAGTAACGAATACACCAATTCAAAAGGAAGGGGGTCAGTATTTAAATTCCTCTGTTTGAAGAATTATCAGTATATTTTCTGCTGCTGCCATTCACAATACAAGATGAAAAATATTACTGGGCACAATCTCCCCACTAACATGCATATAAGAGAATACTTACTTCCTCAGTAATGATCACTGCCACCTTTTTTTCTTTATACTGAAATGTGTGTGCATTTAAATTAAATCCCTGAAAAACAACTGAATACAAATAAAGCAGCAAATGTTAGACATATGAATTTTTTAAAAAAGCATCTCCAAATAAGAATCATGACCATAATTATTTCAGTAGGTGAATTTATCACTTTCCCTTAACTCAGCTCTATTAATCTGATGAATCTATCAGTTTCAGTTACTTACAAGGCCCTTTTTAACTATTCTAATACATGAAGTAGTTCTTTAAATCTGTAGCATTTAGTAATTATAATCTTAGCAGCCATGACAAGATTTTCAATAAGCACCACATACTTAACAATAACAGAGAATTTTAACCAGTTCACAGGATTGCAGCCATATTAAGTCTGTATGTCCTTCCCAAATTCATGAACTAGTGACCATTTTCATTTTTCCAAAACTAATATGGTTATGGCCATAAATATTATCCTGCTACAAGGTACCACCTATACAGTAATTTGTATTGCATCTTTCTCAAATTTTGAGGTGAAAGATGGAGGACATTGGGGCTTCCTGTTCCTCAGGGATGGGAAATGTATGGCCCTCCAGCTGTTGTTGAACTGCAACTCCCATCATCCCTCGTCATTGACTATGCTAGTTAGGGCTGATGGGAGTTGTAGTCCAACAACATCTGGAAGACTCACATTCCCCACCATTGCTCTGCAACTTCTATGTTCAAATATCTTTCCCACTTTTCCTTATATGTATCTTCTTTTTAAAGTTTCTTTGCAAGGTTAGGCAACTTGTGGTCCTCCAGATGTTTTGGCCTACAAATCACATCAGCCCTAGCCAGGCATAGCCAATGGTGAGTGATGACAGGCTTGTAAGCCAAAACATCTGGAGGACCACAAGTTGCCCACCCCCACAGGGTTTCAGCCATACAGTTTCTCATTGCCACATTTTCACTCCACTACCTTAGTATATGTTGATGCAAACAAAACATGGGCTTTATTACCGAGAACAGCTCTTCCCCTGTGCAAAGGGGTATAGTACTGTCTACCATGCCTAGATAGCCTTATCATCACCTTCATCATCAATAATAATAATAAAATGTGGTAGCAATGGATGCTGGTAGCTCTAATTTCGGTGGGGCTGTGAATCCATTCTAGGTTTCAGTCGGAACCAGCCAGAACTATCTCTATTCAAGGTGCTAGTCCCGTTTTGGAGATAGGGTTCAGCACGTCGGATAGCCCCTTAGCATTCTGGCTAGAATGGATGTACAGCCCCACCGAAATTGTAGCCACAAGCCGCCACTGAGTGGTAGCATTTTTTAATTATTATTTAATAAATGTGTCCGCGCTTGTTGACCTCGTGACGTGAGACGGCGGTGAATGACACGAGACGTTCGCAATGTAGGCCCGCCCCCCGTTCGGTGGTGTTCGGTGGCAGCTAGGCCACTATGGCAAGCGGCGTCTACAGACGGCAGGGGGCGCCCGAGAGAAGCACGGAGTTTTCAAGCGCTCACGGCTCGGATGCAAAGTTCAGGCCTTTCGGAGAGGCCTAGGCCACTGTTTCCATGGTGACCAGCGAGTCTCCTCCTCGGATTTCTTGCCCCCTCCTCCCGCGGGGGCGGAATTCTGAAGTGATGCTGCGCTATGCGGGGCCATACGGTACCCGGCATGCCCCGCGCCGAAGGTACCGGAAGTGAGTGTGCATTTCCGGCGGCAGGGCGGCCCGGCCTCCTGCTTCTGCTGCTCTTTCGAGTAACCGCGCGTTCGTTCCTGCTGCCCCCTCACCCGGCCCTGCCATGAAGGACGTACCGGGCTTCCTACAGCAGAGCCAAAACTCGGGGCCCGGCCAGGCCGCCGTGTGGCATCGCCTGGAAGAACTCTACAACAAAAAGTGAGTGAATGTGGAGGGTTGGCAAGCGGCGGGGGTGGGGGGAGCGGAGCGGTCAGTGCGTGTTGGGGATGGTCGGGGAGAAGCCTGTGGTAGTTGCCGAGCTGTGCTTTGCGTTTTCCCTGGGCGACTGGATGTCTCATTCAGGAAATGTATAAGGAAAGGGGCGCAGTAGGATGTCCTGCAGTTGAAGACAGCCCCCCCCCAATTCCTCATAACAGTCTATTTATCCACAAAGTGTAGATAGCCTTTGGCTTCTGCCTCTCTTTCTTTTCCCGTTCCCCACTGAAAACTAGTCTTGCTCCCTCATTTCTACAGACCTGGCAAATCTTATGCTATTATAAGGAAACGTCCCTATAACAAAACAAACTGGTGTAATGTGCTTCAGTCTGGAAATGTGTAGGTGGCCTTAATATATAGCCTATCTCCCCAAACAAAAGTGTATTTGCCTTGGCTTTAGCTGTGGTCACCACAGGCTTTGAAGCACCCGAGAGTCTCTTGTGAAGCTCTGCACTTAGTTTGTGCTTTACAAGAGTTTCTTCTGTTATGAACATGTTCATTTGGGTGAATGCATGGATTTGAGTATTGACTACTTTGTTTCTCCCTTTTTCCCTTTATACAATTATGCATATGGTTAAACTAACTTATGTTGTCTGAAGTGTTTAAGCCTTCACCATCACCCTGCAAACAGATACTTGGAATGCTTATACCAAAATAGAAACCTGCGTTCTTCAATAGCTTTGGGACGCATTCCAAACAGACAGTTATTAGATTATTTCTTTGTCATAGTAACAATAAAATAGCCTTGTTTTTAGCTTGGATCAAAATGTTAAGCTAGGAGTGGGACATTGGTATGTGGTAATGCTTTAAAAGTGACTCTGGTTTAAGATGTGGGGGGAGTTGCTATTTCCTTGGACACTAAAAACTGAGAGGTATTGGCTGCCTTCAAGGGCAGTATTGTGCAGCACTGTGAGGTGCATTAATGAACATATGAAGCAGTCCTATAATGTGTCACACCATTTGCCCAACTTCAAGTATAACCTGTGGGATCTGAGCTGGCGGTGACTGACCAAGAAAGAGATCTTGGGGTTGTGGTGGACAGCTAGATGAAAATGCCAACCTAGTGTTTGGCAGCTGTAAAGAAGGCAAACTCCATGTTAGGCATTATAAGAAAAGGAATTGGGAATAAAACTGCCAGTATCATATTGCCTTTATACCAATCTATGGTGTGACCACACTTAGAATACTGTGTACTGGTCTGGTCACCACCCCTAAAAAAGGATATTATAGAGCTGGAAAACATGCAGAAAAGGGCAACTAAAATGATTAAGGGACTGGAGCATCTCCCCATGAGGGAAGGTTACAACAGCTGGGATTGTTTAGCTTGTAAAAAGGAGGCTAAGGGGAGACATGATAGGGGTGTACAAAATTATGCATAGTGTGGAGAATGTGGACAGGGAGACATTTTTCTCCTCCTCTCAAAATACTGGAAGCCAGGGTCATCCCATTAAGCTGATTGGTGGGAGATTCAGGACAAATAAAATGAAATCACACAGTGCATAGTTAAACTATGGAATTCACTACCACAAGATGTAGTGATGGCCAGTAATTTGAATGGCTTTAAAAGGGGGTTGGATAAATTCCTGCAGGAGAAGGTTATTAATGGTTACTAGACCTGATGGTTATGTGCTACCTCCAGTATCTGAGGCAGTAAGCCTGTGTGCACCAGTGGCTGGGAAACATGGTTGAGAGGGGGCTGTTGCACCATGTTGGACCCTGGTCAACAGCTGCTTGGCCACTGTGTGAACTGAGTGCTGGACTAGATGACCCTTGGTGTGATCCAGGGCAGCAGCCCTTTCAGGCCTCTGTTAAAGATCTTTCCCAGCTCTGCCACCTGAAATGTCTTTAAATGATCTCATTACACTTAAGTATTTCTGAAACTAATTTGTCATTGTCATGTCCCCCCCCCTTTTTAAGTGCTGTGTTCTGGTGGTAGGTTTGTGTTGTTAAGCTTTAAACTGCTCAATTTATATTTAGACTAATTCTCAAATACATGTATTGATTCTTTGACACATACAGGATTTGAATTATTATAGACCGTTAGAATTCTTAAACTGGATTTTCTCATCTGTACCTTTGTCAATACTAACACTTGCCATTTCATTGTCTGTGTTTTACAGGCTCTGGCACCAGCTGACTCTTCAGGTTCTGGACTTTGTGCAGGACCCGTGTTTTGCCCAAGGAGATGGACTCATCAAGGTAAAATTACATCAGTTTTATCAAATGGCATAGCACTTCTTCTTATGATGTGTTTTGAACATTCTTATTTGCTGAAATTCTTGAAATTGTCGTAAGTAAAAACCAATCTTCAAAAAAATACCAAGTCAATCAGCTTTCTCAGTACTGGAGAAGAAGAAATAAATGTACATTCCTAGTGTTTTGTGATACAAACATTGCTTGTGATAAGGCATCTTAGATGGCAACTACCTAATGCATAACTTCTCAGGACTTTATGTTCTAATGTATTTACTTGAATGTAAGTTCTGTTCATTTCTGTAAGTTACACCAAGATCCACAGTTCTATTCTTAATTTAGAGGTTAGGGGTTGTACTTCGTAGATATAATGCTAGTACCAGCATTGATGTAAAATGGCATGTAATGTCATTGCAACAAGGTAAACTGCTAGATTATAGTCTATGTTTTGAAGTGGAGCTATGAAGAAGGAAGAATGGATTTAGAGGACTACAGCAAATATGGTCAGTTTTATAGAAAGCAGCTCTTATGAAGAAAAATTTAAGGAACTGGAATATGTTTAGCTTGGAGAATAGAAGACTGAGTGGTGACTTGACAGCATTCTTCAAATGCTTGAAGGTCTGTCCCATAGAAGAGGGCAAAGACTTGTTCCTGTCTGCCTCAGAGGACAGGACAAGATCTAATGGGCTTAGGTTACAGGAAATAGACAGTTGCCTTGGGTAGGTCTTCCAAGGACTTCAATCAAAGGTTGGACAGCTATCTGGTGGGGATGCTGTAACCCTGGATTTCTTGCATCAAGCAATGGTTTGGGCTAGATGGCTCCCTACAGGGCACCCTCCAACTCTGGGTTGTGTCCCTATTGCCGACGAAAGGCTCATTGATCCAGCAGAGGCTTATGTCAGTTCAAGTCTACAAAGAATATATTCAGACTTGAACTTTGTTGGTTATTCAGCTTTTTAATAATTCCTTTGAAAAAATACAATTACATTTTTGGATCACGAAATGGGTATGAAGAACAAAAAGTAAATATTTGGTTCTGAAGACAAACTCTGTTGTGTTTTTAGCTGGACTGTCTTAAAAGGTGGGGTTAGAGCTACTGACAGATACACATTTCCTAAAATACCTTACAACTATGACTGGCCACACATTTCACCAGTATCATTTCTTTTAAGAGCAATTGCATGTCTCAAGTTTTAGAAGAATTTATTATCATTGACAATATTCAATTGTTTGAGCTCTTTTTCTGTGACTGGGGGCTTATTGATTATAGGGAACTTGCATACACACACTAAACATAAGTAGCACTACAAGTTGTTTTTTGTCATCTATAGATTTTGGTAATTGATATGATTAAAAAGTTGAAGACATTTATTATGTTGTAGTTCATCAAATCAGTTCTATTGGTACTGTATCTCCTGCATTGTTGAGTTCACTATATTATGTATGCTGGTTAAGAATTCTTCATCTGTAGGTAGGGGCCCTATATAGTAGTAGTGTAAACTTTCATTAATCAAAATGTCTCTTGCTAAAGTTAGCTGCTTTTTCTTTGATTCACAGCTATATGAGAACTTTATCAGTGAGTTTGAACACAGGTAAAACTTTTAAAATACCTAAACATTAAAAAAAAGCCTTATATTTTAAAATTATTTTGTTTTATAGCTTCAGCTATTCATATTCTCTCCTCTTTATTTCAGGGTGAACCCTTTGTCCCTTGTAGAAATCATTCTTCATGTAGTGCGGCAGATGACAGGTAAACTACCTTATTTTCCTCATTGTTATCTTTTCCAGGGTGAATTGATTAAAGATGTTTCCCTGTGGCCAACAACAATAAGGCCTTTGGAACATATCCAAATAATCAACTTCATCCAAGAAAGGCTGGAGTTACACTGCCACCACTTTTTCTGAAATCTTTAAAAAGATTGGAAACTGGCTGGTAGTTGTCTAAGGTGGTGGGATCCAAGCTTCTTCAAAAAGAAGCAAAGGTTTTATATCTGCTTCATTTTAGAAGGGGTGGAACATAATCCGCTTTCAAAGAAACATTTACAGACACCCTTTCCCTATGGGCCAGCCCTCCTCTGGCAGGTCTTACTTGCCAAGATGGTCTGGGGTTTAAAGAACACGTGGTTGGCTTCACTCCTTTCTGCATCCTCAGGACAAATGAAATGAAACTCATCCCTCAAAATTTGTACTAGCAGTTGCTTCAATTACTTCATCAGAATCTATCAGTGTGGAGTCTAAATTGGAGTGGAGTGATTCGAGTGAGCTTGCACAATCACTCTCCTCGATGTGGAGAGAAATGGAAAGATCAAACAGCAAATGTAATGTTTATTTGTACATGAGTTCTCCGTTGTCTTTGGGACATTAAACAACAACGTCCTTGAGATCAGAGATCTGGGCAAACACTTGATTTTTCACTCTTCTTCAGAATAGAAAGAGAGAATGTGCTTGAGGCCCCCTGCTTTTGACCAATCCCCAGGGATAATCTCAAAAGGAAAATACCATCTAAACAAGACCTCAGTTCAGAGACTTTTTAAAATAGTGTACAGCAAGAGATTATGTGTATCTTAATGTGATTTCTTGTTTACACCCTTTTAGATCCTAATGTAGCCCTTACTTTTCTGGAAAAGACCCGAGAAAAAGTAAGTTTGTTATCTGACCCTTTCAGGTAAAACTGTATTTAACTCATCTACTAAATCAGCCAAAAATCTATTTTTCATTCTCAAGAAGGGAATGACCCAGGATAGGAATAAAGTCAAACCTGGGACTAAATTAAACTGACACTGCTTGTGCTCTATTTGACAGGCACTAGTTGCATGCCTAGCTGAAAAAATAGCTGTTTTATTCTGTGTAATTTGTATTGTGGTTGCAGGTGAAAAGCAGTGATGAAGCTGTGATTCTATGTAAAACAGCCATTGGTGCTCTGAAATTAAACATTGGTGACCTACAAGTCACAAAGGTGAGACAATATTAATAATTGTGTGTCAATATTAATGCAGCCTTGTCTGCCTATGTTGTATTAGATGGTTTCTGACTTTTTTTGTGCAGCTCTTAGTATCTCTGTTTTCTAGTGCATGTGTGTATTAGTGTTGAATTTGGTGAAAAGACTAAAATCCATTTGATTTTTGTGTTCAGCTTTGCATGTTTCTAGGAATGCCACACTTTAGAAGAGTATTCGCTTTTCTGACAAGTGCATGTTACTGAATGTGCAATAAAAATGCTTGTGCTTATGGCATGTGGTGTGTTCAGTTCCCTACAGATGGCTGGAGATCACAGCTTTTGCTATTTACTTGAATCCTCTTGTTGGTATAATTCAGTTTCATAACCTAAAGCCCATTTAAAACTGTTCGCTTTTGTTTTGAATGAACAGCTTACATGGTATTCATTCTTTGTATAAATGAATAATGATAAAGAATTTACCACAAGCAAAGAATAGGTAGATGGGAGTTCATAGTGTTTGATTAGTCAGGAAGCTGTTTCCTTTTTCATAATCGTAATCCACTCAGTGGAAAGGAGCGGAAATGCTCATTTCTGGAAGGGGCCAGACACGCCCCTTTCAGAAACAAGCATTTCTGCTCATTTTGGCAATTACCCCCAGAAGTGCGATATTGGACCTGGTCGCAGTAGGGGACAAGAGTTTGCCGCCATTGGTGGCCCTTGGGTGCCAGCAGAAGTCCCCCACTGGATACTACCCAAAGTTACCTACTTAAAGCACTCTGAATCTAAATACTCATGTGCTTATTTCTTGAGCCACTGCAGAAATTAATACCGATTTAAAATACAAATTCAAAACAGCAAAGTTAAAATTAGTTTGATAGACTGTTAAAATGCTGAGAAAATAAAAAAGATCTTCGCCTGGCATCTAAAAGAGTATAGTGCAGGTGCCAGACAAACCTCTTTAGGGAGCTCATTTCACAGTCGGTGCCACAGCAGAGAAGGCCCTCCTGGTAGCCACCTGCCTCACTTCCTTTGGCAGTGGCTTACAGAGAAGGACCCCTGAGGATGACCTTAGGGTCTGGGCAGGTACATATGGGAGGAGGTGTTCCTTCAGATAACCTGCCCCCAAGCCATTTACAGTTTTGAATGTTAATTCACTTTGAATCGGGCCCGGACCTGGTACAAATCACTTAATCTGATTTGCACCACTCTTTGGAATAGGGGGTTCTTCTGCTTTATTATAAATATTGCAGTTAACTGTTTCCTTGCTGTTGGACAAGGTTTATTTATTTATTTATTTATTTATTTATTTATTACATTTCTTTACCGCCCAATAGCCGGAGCTCTCTGGGCGGTTCACAAAAATTAAAACCATTCAAAGTATAAAACAACAGTATAAAACCATAATATAAAATACAATATAAAAGCTCAACCAGGTTCTAGAACATGCTTATACTTTTAAGACACCATGACAATAATGATAATAAAGCAGATATGTATAAAATATCTGTGGTGATTTAGAGCTGATATCTCCTCTGTTTTCTTTAGGAGACCATTGAGGAGGTAGAGGAAATGCTGAATAATCTTCCTGGTGTGACATCTGTTCACAGCCGATTCTATGATCTCTCCAGCAAGTATTACCAGACAATTGGGAATCATGCCTCTTATTATAAGGATGCACTAAGGTTCCTGGGCTGTATAGATGTTAAAGATCTGCCAGGTAGTGCTCTCTTTTCTTTCCATGTTGAACATATTGCAACTATTGCGCTTATGGAGATTTGTGTTATATGAGGATAGACCCCTGTCAAGATAGTTGCTGGAACTAGGTGCCGGAAAAGTAGGCCTAGAAGAAGGAAAGATTTAGCTTGCTATTAGTGAAAGATTGTTTATGGTGTAAAATTTTATAGAGGCAGGGCTGAGTATATTAGGTTGCAATCCTATGCATATTTAGACAGAAAAAAAGGCTTACAACTCCCAGCATGCTGCAGCCAGCATGGGCATGCTGGGAATTGTAGGCCTTTTTTTAAGTCTAAACACACATAAGATTGCACCCTTAAGTCCTCTCCTGAAGGCTATCTCCGAAGCCTAAAGCTGAGGCAATTTTGGGTAAGACTTCTATTTATGGGATGTGATATTGAATCCGTTTACATCTCTTTTTGTCTCTTAATGACTACAGTTATCTGTTTGTTCATGCAGCTGGCCATCAATCCCCAATTCACATCCCTTTTCCTCTCCTCTCTTACTCTGTTGACAAAGTATCCCAAACCAGTTGAAAATCTGAATCATTAAATTGGAATAAATGTAAAAGTGTGCATTTTTTTAAAAAAAAATCCAAGTAGAGGAATTTGGCATTTTTGTGTGTAGAATGCTCACAGCTTGCTTTTTTTTTTTTTTTTTTGGTAACATAGGGAGTGTAGTATAATGAATGCTACATTAATAATAGAAAATGTCAGATGTTCCAGTTTCTGATTCAAAATGATACAGATGCCACTCAATGGTGTCTCAGCCATTATGGGGTTGGGAAATTGGGAGATGATTCTAGGACTGTCACTTGAACCACTTTCTTCTTTTTAGTGTCAGACCAACAGGAAAGAGCCTTTACTTTAGGCTTGGCAGGACTCCTGGGTGAAGGAGTCTATAATTTTGGGGAACTGGTAAGTAGAATTTTATTAGTTAAAATGTTGGGAAAAGAGGAAGCTGGCTGCTATATCTCAATGCCATGTCTTATTTCCATTCTCAGCTTATGCACCCAGTACTGGAGTCTGTGAGGGACACTGACAGACAATGGTTGATCGACACACTTTATGCCTTCAACAGTGGTAATGTGGAAAAATTCCAGGCTTTCAAATCAGCATGGGGCCAGCAGGTGGGTACCTGGTGTGATTTGATAGTGTACTGAGCGAGTATTTCAAATAGCTCTAGAAGACTGTCTCTTGACATCTTTTGACACACATATATGTGTGTGTGTGTATATATAACATATTTGAATTTTTGCACCGATCCAGTATAATTATTAAATAAGTACAAATTCAAAGAGACTGAAGAGCTCTTACAACAGGTTGAATGAAGACAGTTAGATTCTTCTGTTACGGAGAGACAGGCCTGCACAACTTGTGCTCTTCTAAGCCAAACACAACCCACTAAGGTTTCAAACCTCCTGTTTTTGCTGCCTGCTTGGGACTATAAAGTTGGAGGGATTGCCAAGCACTCGGCAGGTGACAGTACATAGCTGGTCACCTGTGTTCTGCTTAGAGGGTCACAACTTGCAAGGCCTGTCCTAATTTCAATATAGGACAGTGCAGTTATAGTGAGGCATTATCTAAATAACTCCGGTGGAGTAGGATAGTTACTAATAGTTTCCATTTGTGAAAGCTGTTCACCTGTGAAAATCTTGACATTCATTCCACAGATGAGATGTTGATTCAGTCAGCCTGAATGGTTGCATTGGAAATTAAAACATCTCTATTGAATTGTTTGCAGTGCGTTCATGGCCCAAAAGAAAGACACCTGATCAGTGTTGTTGTTTTTTTCTGTGAGAGGGCATTTTTTAAATTAAAGAAAATCCAGAATAACATTTTGGAAAGCTGATATTCTGAACTGTCCTGTTTTACAGCCAGATCTGGCTGCAAATGAATCGCTTCTCCTACAGAAGATCCAGCTGCTGTGCCTCATGGAGGTGAGTCCAAAGCCAAGTTAGCACTGCTGCTCCCCACATGTGTCATATGGAATCCTTTTGACCCAATGTATTTCTATGAATTGTGAACTTTGGTCGTGCATTTTCATTCAAGTCTTTTAGTAGATCATTTCTCAAATACATGGTGGCAGGATGTGACTATCCAATTAATTATCCAGTAAGATAGTCAATTTCTAGGACTCTTAGTAGTGCCAAGAATTAATAGACACATCTGTCCATTACCCTGGTGAAACAGCAGGTCCCTTAGGTTGTGCAGCAAAAGAAATGGTCATATTCCCTGTGTTCCATAAAGAGGTAGTCCAAATTTGAGAGCCTACATCTGTGTTCACAATGCCACTTAATAGCCCAGCGGTGCTTGTTATCCTGCCATATACGTGGCCCTGTTTAATCTGACTCTCCTTGTTGCAGTTTCTGTTTTATAGAAGTAGTGAGTTTCCCTTCTGTAAGTGAATCTTAAATTTGAACATTTGTCTTGTCCAAAGCCTCTTTAAGCCACTGTAATGCAAAGGAAATCATGGTGGAGTGTTTTGGAAAGGTTTCTCCTTTGGGATGGCAATCTGTTAATGATATAATTGCAGACAATTGCCCTGGAGAAGCCTAGGTTAGCTTTAACTCTAGTTTTTCTTGACTGCAGATGACCTTCACTCGACCAGCTAACCACAGGCAACTCACTTTTGAGGAGATTGCTAAAAGTGCTAAAGTCACTGTCAATGAGGTGAGTTGCTTTTGGAGCTAATACATGAGGGAACCAAAAGTTCTAGGCTGTGTTTAGTATATTAATTCACTGATTAAAATCTGTGGGGGTGGGCTTCCAATTTTACATGATATTTTCATTTTGAATAACTTGTATTAAATTTGGCTTAGTTACATTTCCAGGCAGGTTTTTACAGACACCGCCTTTTCTGTATTTATGAACTGCTTCATTTTGAATTTTAGCAAGTGCTCAGACCAGTAAGCTGCAAAGTGACTTTCCTGGAAACAACTGGATGTTTCGTCTGAAACTTATAAAGACTCTTCGTTTTCTTTTCCTGCAGGTGGAGCTACTAGTGATGAAAGCACTTTCAGTGGGTTTGGTGAAGGGCAGTATTGATGAAGTGGATAAAAGGGTTCACATGACATGGGTCCAACCACGGGTGCTGGATTTACAACAGGTAATCACTGCCGAAATCTCAGTGCAACACCCTTTTTTTCTGCACGTCATGGAAGGTTGTGGAAAAGACAGTTCGGTAGGGTGGAAAGTAGATGGGACTGTTCTTTGATAAAGGCTTTGATTTATTTAAACATCACACTGTTTATGTGTACACCTTGACTTTAAAACAGAAGACTTTATAAGCTCATTTAATTAATGAGCAGGTGGAATGATCATTTTCATTCCATTTGATTCTGGCATCTTTGAATCTATAAAAAAAATACCTTGCTACCAAGACAAGTGGAAACAGCAGACATCATTGGGAGACTAATTTTATTTTAACGTCTTTAAAAGAGAAGCTTACAGTGCTGTCCAAAGTGGAGTCAGGGGAGTGAAGTGCTGAATCTTCCATCTCACCCCAAGCCTTACTGGCTTGTACCAGCCAAGGCAGAAGGTTCGGATGATGCTGGGTTTTTCTTTTCTTTTTTTCCTGGCAGTGTGTTTAAAAACAAAACACCAAACCTTTCCCTACCACTAGTCCTGTCCCTCCCTCTATGCTGGGACAGGTTGGAGGATTGGTGGAGCTTTGGATCCAGTAGACCCAAATTCATCTGTGCCTCACCCCCACAATGCCCCATTACTGGGGCCTACACTATCTACTGCTGCCTGGGGGGGATATTCTTGTGGTAGCTTTATGCACACAGAGTTCTTGGTGGGGTCCCCTCTGCAATGGCAGAGCTCACCACCACGGGGCAAAGGGGTGCCTCCACTTTATCCTAATGCCCTCCAACAAGCTAGATCTGGGGTTTAAGATTATGTTAGTATTGGCTGTTGTAGAATATATTTTGAAAAAGAGTTTCAATTTTGTCTCATACCATTTTTCCTTATCTTGTGTTTTCTCCATTTCCTGTGTCCCAATTTCTAAAGTGCTTTTGGATTTGTTTCCTAGATAAAGGGCATGAAAGACCGCCTGGAGTTCTGGTGCACAGATGTGAAGAGCATGGAAATGTTGGTGGAGCACCAAGCTCACGATATCCTAACATAGAGGACCTTGCACTGGCTGAGGGAATATCTTGTACTGTTGCTGAAAACTGGCAGTGCCCTGACCACTGACTCTGTACTGAATTCTATTAAAAGGGGGGCTAGGGGAGGAAGGGACGAACTACTTTTCTGATGCTTGTACAGAGGACTAAGTGGCCTTTGCTGTATAACCCTTTGGTGCTTGGAGTCGGGAATTCCCTCCTACGCGCTAGCATTTGATTAGCGCTGTCCATGGGAGCTCCCATCCTGCTGACACCAAAGGGGTGGGTGGGGATAAGGACTTCATAATGGTGGATTATAATCAGTCTTGGTGTGAGGCTGTTGCAACGGAGGATGCTAGGGGCCTATGTGCTAAAGCAGTGGAGGTCACTAGCTCAACAGTGGGATGGCAGCAGAACTTCCATTTTGCACTTGGTGTGTAAGAAGGAAGGGACACCATCAACCGTTGTCAGGCATTTCTGATGGACGTGGGGGATGGGGAGAGCATGACCTCCTCCCTGGAACCTGTCTCCTTGCCAGGCCAAAGGCAGCATAACCGAGAACACACACCTCTTTCCCCTAGCCTCCACTATTTTGCAGTAGAGGAAGCTGCTCAATCCCATCAATGAGTTTTCCAGGAATAAAATCATAAATTTAGTGGATTTGTTTTTATATTCTCCTTGGGTTTGCTCTTGTCTTTTATGAACATTTTATCCTGAAGTGTGATGCAGTAAAATAACTGCTGGAATAAACTTCTCTGCCTTCCCTCTTGTGCAGTTCTGTTGGTGTGCTTTTACGCCGCGTCTTGGATTGAGCAGCAGTCCTATTTAAGAAGTCCTAAACTAAGTGTCAAAGTAGTATTTGTACCCTTCAGCCCTTCAGAGATAAATTGAGTTAAAGTAATTATTGCTGATTGTGTCTATGGAAGACATGATTCTGTTCTCGGTGCTCCTGCCGGTCTCTTTCCAGCAATAACGTGATGAGTCTTGACTTGATAAAGGAAGGGGTTATGTAGTGCTATTTTGAAATATGTATATTTAAAACGTATCTTCTAAATGCTAAAATTCTATTGAAAAAAGCAGGATACAGTGACTATTAAGTTTTATTTTCTTTAGCTGGGATAGATATCTAAAGACCTGGGCTTATCTGGTAAGGCTTTATCATCAAATATGCTCACCTTCTCTAGCATTCAGCCACAGCCGGGATGTTCACCCATGCTGGACGGGTCCTTTGTCAGGATGACTTTTGACTTGCACATGTGTTGGCTAGTTAACTAAAGCTGTGCTTCTATCCAGATTCCCATTCAGTGTATGGGATTGGGGGGTGGGGGGGCTGGTATGTGTGTGGTGGTGGGATAATTACTGTGGTGTAGAGTTTACACCACCAGAGATTTTTCTCTAAATCAGCATTATATGGACTGTTCTGATGGTACAGAACAATTGCTCTTTTAAACACACTATAAGCAATTATAAAGAATTGAATAGCTTGCTTCAAGTAACAAAATCAACAACTGGAATTTACCATAACTATTTGTCATCTGCTAATTTTGCAAGAGGGAAGAGGCTGAGGAAATGCAAGTCACAGGGTAGTTGAACAATCAAGCCTGAAAGTCTGTTAGTCAGCTGCTGCCTTCTGTATGTAGGAGGCTGATGTTTCAAGCAGCCTTCTGACAGCAGCGTCACAGCCTTGCTCCATGATGGTTAACTGAGAGTAATGAAAGATGAGAGGCTGAAGACCACTTCACTCAATAACTCTCATAGGTTGTGTTGGCTGCCTGTGATTTGGATGCGGTGAATTTCTCACTCTTGTATGACTGCATCCCATTTCTGTGAATTCTAGCAAATCATGTGTAGCATATCATTGCGTACCCCACCTGCAATCTGGAATGGTGCAGCCCAGATGGAGGCTTGCTGTCTTTGTGAGAAGTCCAGAGTCACATGTTCCTTGCTGTTTGCAGCCATGAATTTCAGTTAAAAGCTGTCACATTGAGATTGTGTTGAAAAACATGCATTCTGGAGGACTGACAGTACAACCCAATACAAGTTTAATTGGAAGTAAATCTCACTGTGTTTATGGGGCTTGCTTCCAGATAACTGTGTGTAGGATTGCAGCCTGAGTGACTTGTGAAGGCAGTGCTAAATTGAAAAGACAGCTAATTGTATTCTGTTCTTTCTGTTGTGCAATCTCTAGGTTACCTAGATTTAGATTTTAGATTTTCTAAATGAGCTGGGAGAAGAATAAAAATGGTGGGGTTTAATTTGTGTCAGGGCTCATCATGACTGTGCAGTGTGCATTTTCCCTCAGAACTGAACTTATTTGAAAAATCTACACACACCAGGGAATGGCAGAAGGGCTTCAAAGTGAGAGAGTTGTGTTCCCAACATCTCGTTCTAGAAATTAACAATTACTGTTTTATTCTCAGCTTTTTAAAAACAACAACAACACCCACCCCTATTCCAATAGAGCTTGCTTCTTCTCTAGTTCCATTCATTTAAATGTGGTGGGGAACATGGGTGGGCTGAATGACCTTTACCTGGCTCTCCACGAACCAGCTGAAGTCAGGTTGGTAGCTGTGTCGCTGCTGTCTAGGGCCCCAGCCCTGCTGCTTGTACACTTTCCCCAGTGAAGCCACCCCAACCGAAGTGGCAGCTGGAGGGATGCTCCAGCTGCAACCTTATCTAGGACACTTCACCTGCCCCATTTCCTCAATGAGATTTTAAATGCAGCTTGTTTTGCAGCAGCTGTTACCAAGGTAAAGAAATTTGGTGTACAGATTTCATTATAGCCCAGGTTGAGGATATCCTATGATTCTCTGGCCGTGCAGTTTTAGATTTTTTTAAAAAAAATAGAACTAAGCAATGTGATACCTTGTTTTCTTTAAAAGGCAACTTTCTAGTCCTTGAGGCTGCAAAGATGAAAGGTGTGGGCAATACCCTGTAAGGTAAGTCAGTATTGCTTCCATATTGCATTGAGCAGGGGGTTGGACTCGATGGCCTTATAGGCCCCTTCCAACTCTACTATTCTATGATTCTATGTGAGCATGGGTGTCTTGCCTAGGGTAAGCTAGTGAATTTGTGATAGAAGCAACATTTGAACTGGAAGCTATCTAATTCACAGCTTAGTCGCTTAGCCACTCCCATATACCAGCTGAAGATTTCTTTCCAATTTTTCTTGACACAGATGTTACCATTTGTAGTACAGCATATGCACAGATCTGACTAGCTACTTACACTTTTATATGTGCTAGTGGCTCTATTTGTGAATGTTGCCGGATTATTTATTTATTTGAAATAATTTCTATGCTATCTTTCAATCCATAATTTACAGGACAGTTTACAGGAACAACACTATTTTAAAAAATAGTTCCAGATGTAGAGAATTGCATTCCTCTTCAGCTTTTTTGCACAAATATGGTGGGTTTGATTTAGTTGGGTCAGCAGGCACTCTTGATTAAGAGCTATTTGTGTCACATTTCTGAACTACAACTTAAGCAGGCAACAACCCTCTTGGGTTATTAGTGCCTACTAAAACACACACCTTTTTCAACAGGCATTGCCAAGAAGGTCATCTCGTCCTCTGTTTGAGGACCTGTTTTTGTAGATCACATAAAAATGTCAATGTTGAATTTCTACTCAACTATGGTCAGTAGGGTTTAAAACACTTGCATACACATAGTATCTTAGTCGTGTCAGTAAACCAGGGATCGGGAACTTCTAGCCTGCAGGCTGTATTCAGCCCATCCAGCCTGCAGAGGCCTCCACCCTGTCAGAACAAAGGGAGGAGCAGGAGAGCCACTGAGCTGCAACCCTGCGTGCTCCTTGAGGCCGTGGCTCAGTCAACCTCCTTCCCTCACCTTCCCCAATCAGGGAAGGCAAGAGGGAAGCCAAGTCTGGTCAATGCTCAGGCCAGTGCTTTGAGTAACTGTGGCTTGAGACATTGGCTGAGTCCACTTTGCTAGCTGCTCTGACATGACGCACCGTGAGCAATGCCAGGGGGTGACTCAGCCAGCACATTAAGGAATGGCTCCTTGGAAGTGTGGGTTGCATCTGATGTGTGTGTGAGGGACAAATGTGTCGGGCACAGTGGAGTGGCCCTGATGTGCTTGTCTTGTGCCAGTTCTGGCCAAAATAGATTCCCCCACCCCTGCTTTAAGTAATTATTTAAACATGAGGGGGGGGGCAACGGTTTATGCTACCTGTTTCTGCAATTGTGTAATGTCCAAAGCAAAACATAAGTATCTTGCCTTGTGGTATCAAGTGTGAGTTCCAAAGGCAAAGACAGCTCATGCAAGTCAGCGGAAGGATGGGGAGAGGCATCCACGAGTCCTGCTTCAGATATTACAGGGGAGGTGAGTTATCCATGTTTCCTATCCCCCTGCTTCCCCACAAAGCTACCCGCTGTCTGGATTTTGAAGCCAAAATACAAATCACCATTTCATGTTTCCCAGACTTTCTGGAGGCTAGGATGAAGCAGTCTAGCTTGTTATCCTCTTTCCCCTAGTAATACAAATTGCAAGGTGGGACACTACTTAAGGGCTTTTCCCCCTATCCTACCACCACTCCAGTCTATTAGCTGCCAGGTTCCACATTTAGCATTAGTACAAGTTTTCATTGGGGCGGGAGGGGGGAGATGAGGAAAGAGGAGGTAAGAGTTATTGTTTTGCACGCACACCCGTGTGTGTGTGTGTGTGTGAGAGAGAGAGAGAGAACACCTTACATTCTCTGAAATAAGCCATGGGTGGATTATTTAAAATAGCACAGGTGAAATTGGCAATGCCTCTCCCATAAAGTCCCTTTTTTAAAAAAAATAGGAGCAGTGAGAAGGCCATTATCCATTTCTGTCATCAGCAATGTGCACTCTTTCTGAATAAAATCCTGTTTTGGCTGTTAGGATTCTTAAAATTTATTCATTATAAAAACTTCCAGTGATAGCTTCCCATCAGAGAAGATACAAGTTTCTTTGGGGCTTTCCCTTCTTTGTGACCATATTCATTAGTAGATTTCTTCTGCTTGTCCTTCAATCACTGGACGGGCGCTTGTAATCCTCCAGATGGCTCAAAATCCAACCGGACGGGATCAAGAAGGCAGCAAATATTACTGTCATTGCAATAGCTTGATCCTGTAAAATGAAGAAATAGACATAAATACTGTGAGCAGCATTCCAGATGTAGTGTTTTGCTCTGGTTATTGACCAGTTGTCATATAGACTTCCATGTGGGGGAGGTGAGTTTGTGTGTAAGTTATCACTTATGAATGATTGGGTGAAGTTGAGATAGTTTATTCATTATTTGAAAGGGCTCTCAATTATCTCACTAGTACAGAAAATACTGCAGATGAGTGAAAGAGCTGCTTCTGAGGGATGACATCTTCACCATCAGCCAGCCAGAGCTCACCTGTAGCTCCTACCCTCTCTCGGAAAGGCCCTGAAACCTGGCTTTTATCACCAACTGACAGATGTGAATGCATATATTGAATAATATATTGAACCTTTGTGTGAATTTGAGTTGTAAAAAGCTTTGGGAGCGAGTTTGGTGGAACAGCAGGGTATAAATAACATACTAGCAAAAGGGGAGATCTCCAAGATACTCCTCACGTTAGCTTGGGAACCTGTTCTGAGTTTCACAGAAAATACCCAGGACATTTTTCTGAGGTAACATGCAGGCTTGGAAAAACAATGAGTTCCTTTATGCAGCCCCCAAATGATCTCCTCTCCCCTTTAGCAGCACAAACCTTGGGAGAATGCCATCATCCATACTCCCCTCCAGACTATCACTGTTAGCAACAGAACAGGAAGGGACAGGGCATCCCCTCTGCTCTTCACCCACAACTGTTCCCACAACTGCTGAGCTAAGGCAAGGGAGTTGGTTTGGTGGGTGATAATGATGGGTGATGCCAAAAATGGGAAATCAAAATCTGAGCCAGAGGGGCATGTTGGATCTTGTAAATATCACCTCAGTTTTCAGGAGGGCTTTATCCAGCACCTGCAATTTGTTTCGGAGTCTGGCTCAGGAGAACTTTGCCAGCAGCTGTAATAACTACATTTATATGGCATAATTTGGCTCCGGCTGTACAGTTCATACAATGTCCTCTATTAAACTGGTGCCATTGCACTTTCTGTTACTCTATGTGTCACTTTATTTGCAACTGTGACTTCCATCATTCAACATAAATAGGGTCCAGTCTTTGGAGCCTCATTGTTGCTAGCCATAAGCAAAGGCTTCATTCAGCTCAGAAATGTGTTGCTGAACAGTGCAGTGGTCTTTGGCACTCCCGGCCGTTAAATTACTTCTGGGTCTGCAGCCTAATCTATTTGCAAGGGCACACTGGCAATAGTTTGACCTTCAGGTCCGTCCGCACTGAGAGCAGTAGTGCACGCCTGCTTGAGCTACCCAATCATAAATCACCTGAACAAGTTGTAATGTAGAGAATCAGTGGCACCGTAGCGGCCATGCATATTCTTTTGTGTACTGCGACATAAGTGAAATATGGTTATCCTGTTCAGGGTATATGTGAAAGTGATTTTCAACCTTTGTTTAACTTCACCTACATAATTTAATTGAGGTGAAAGTCGTCTGATCAAGGAATAAAGGGGAAATCTTTCCAGAAATTGGCACTTTCTCAAAAGTTGTTATTAGCCTGGCCTGGGCAGTCCATTGGATTAATAAAAATAAAAATCGTCAGCAAGGAAATCTAATTTCTTTGCTACAAAAAAGCAAAGACCAGAATAATTGGAGCAACTTTAAAAAATATGTTTACATTTATAGATTTATAAATATAAGTCTGTATGCTTTATTCTGAAACCAATAAAATTGTGGCAGCATCTGGAAAAACTATGCAAGGAGTAGTGTGAGGGCAAGACGGCATTTCTTGGTAAGTAATGAGCACCAGGCATGTGTTATGAAGAAAGGGGGGCATGACTGGAGGCCACAGAAACATAACCACTGGTTTATAGGAGCAAAAGTTCCGTGTTTATTAGTAAGGCCTTCTGTAGATACTACCTATGGGTATTTAAATATATGTGTGTGAGCATTAATTTTATTATGTTGTGAATACAGTTTGTACTCCAAGGAGGTCATAGGGGCAGGAATAGGGTTACCATGTCCACATACTGGTCAAGCAGATCTACTTCGGCATAAGGGCAAGAAACATTTTTTTCTTTCACTATCAGATTTCCTGCTCAGTTTTGGAACCTATGCAAAATTCCATTATATGTAGTATTTCTGGTATCAGATAATACTCAAAAGAGAGACACACAAAAAAGCCAAAGATCTTTACATACAAATGTGATTTTGTATATGTTTGCTTTTGGGGGCACTCCACTTGGAAATGTGGGTGATGTTTCCTAAAAATGAAGGTGCTGAAATGAAGTATCTACACTTTTATTTTCTTTGTTCTTAATTTCTCTACCATCAACCAATGAATATCTATGCAAATCTTGTTGAAGCAATAGTCATGCAGATTTGGATGATGTTTGTGGGCCAATAGGCTTTCATCATAATGGAAATAGTTTGGCTTATGCTTTTAATTTTAGCATGTCATAAATGAGGCATGAAGTTCTTGCATTTCAGTTTCCTGGTACGTGTGCCCAGAGGAGGATGGTGGCTCTGATTTTGGTGGGGCTATGAATCCATTCTGGGTTTCAGTCAGAACCAGCCAACGCTCTAAAGAAGCTATCCAAAGTGCTGAACCCTATCCCCAAAATATTTTTTTACCAGCAGCTGGGATCGCTGTGAAATAGGTTTCTACTGGTGGTGAAAAATGTGGGTTCAAAGGAGTTTTTTTACTGTGTTGGAGCTCACGGTCCACTTCTGCCTTGTACTCAGCCTTTTGAGCAGGTTACTTGTCCTTTGCCACGCTTTCCATGGCAGCTATGTTGTGGCCGTGCCCAGGACAGTTTTTCAAATTGACAAATGTGTCGAAGGCCCTAAAAGATTGACTACTCCGGTTCTAGGCAGTTATAAACCTGTTATGTCCCTTGAGTGAGGTGCAAGCTATATGTTTCCTTAAGTACACTATTAAACATGCAGTTAGAACCTGCAATGGTTTTTTCTTAATAAAAAAGCCATGGGGAGGGGGGGGGGATTTGGCCCTGGATCCCAACCCTGGGCTGTTTTCCCATAGAAAATGGCCTCAATGGAACTGGCGTGCTCCTTAAGGTGTTAGGTGTTGTAAATAGCAACTCGATAGATTTTCAGTGGGCAAATTACATGAGGGAGGGAGAAAGGGTTAACTCTTGCCCCCTCACACTATGGTCAGGATTTGGCCACTGCAGGTGCTTTTCACTGAGGAAGAGGAAGAACTACTGTTAGGCTACAAACATGTATAGGTTGGCCCTCACCCTGAAAGTGAGTGAAGAAAGTGTTTAAGAGAAGATGGTTAGTGAAAGTAGGAAGGCATTAGTGATAATGAGAGAATGTCTGCTTTGTTTAGTTTCAATAACAATTCAGAAGTTCCTTGAAAACCACTGTGTCTGCCTCGTCTATAAAGTCTAAGGTAAACTTCTATCCGCTCCTCTGCCAGAATATGGCAAGCGTTTTTTCACGGCCAGTTTGTGCTCGAACATTGCAAGGCTGGGAATGCCTCCTCTTATGTGCTCTTTCTATTTTTGCTTTCAGTTTAAGCCCATTTCAGTCAGTCTGAAAAAAACATAAAAGGACCTGGGTTTCTTTGCCCCTCTTTGACAGACGATTACCCTAAGTAGAATACTTAAGAAACAGGTGACTTCCCTATTTTGTCCCATAATATATACTTTCCTTAACATAGCCAAAACCATAGTTTTAGTTTTGTGGTTGAATACAATGAATACTTCCCAGTTTAGGCAATTCCATTTTTACTGTTCTCATCTTCAGAAACCTGAATAAAATATCTATACATTTCATTTATTACATTTCTATACCGCCCAATAAAAACTATTTACATACAAACATGTAAACAGACAACACACACACACACATTATATGTAATGATCAAGCTTATATATATTATACTTTTCTGACTTCCTGGTGGGAAAAGGTACTTACAGCTGCAGATATGTTCTCTTTTGGTGGTTTAGTAACAATATTTGCTCTAGGAACAATCTGACTCCTCATTGTTGCATTCAGGAACCTGAATGTCTTCTGAAAACCCAGCATGTTCTCTTGGTGCTTTGCTTTTCAGTTGCTGAAGCTCTTGCTGAAATTGCGTGTATGTGCTACTGCAGGGAGTGTTAACTGGCTCAGCCTCCGATATCACAACAAGTGCCTTGGTCAAAGGCAGTTGAAAGTTTGCAAGAGGTTGGAGCGATAAACAAGTCCAGTGTCTCAGTTCCTGCAAGATTAATTTAGCATAGCTTGGCTCCAATTGGTGGCTGGGTTTCCTGGCTACTTCCTCAGCAGCATGCAACCACACAAGGTTGCCTTTACATGCAATGTGAAATGTTGAAGCTAACTCAGAACCTCTGTAAAGAGTGAGTTCATGTAGGTGTGGCTGGTTTTTGGAGAGCCTTGTTCCAAAGAGCAACACTAAAAAGGAAAAGGGGAAAAAAAGCATGACTTCACTGAGTATAAAACCATGCTGTGCACTCTGAGGTCAGTAAAGGGTGGCTGTGTTAACTCCAAAAGAAACAGCACAAGATTAAAACACAATAAGCATGCTATTTGAGAATGCAGTTAAGATTAGCCACTTCCATTAAAAGAAGTTCCCCCTCCAAACTGAAAAGATGGCATGGAGGTGGTGGTGGTGGTGGTGGTGAGTTTAACCCTTGGCTCCATTTCTCCGCTTAAATTACACACACCTACTATTTTCTGCATAACATTGCTAGATCTTGTCTGCTTTTTATAATTTCACATGGCACAGGCATGGACATCCACAGGGATTTTTTCCAGGTGGGGTGTGTGGCAAAGTTTGCACAGCACTTTGTAGTTGTAATTCATGTGCATAGCATGCACTACTACAATGTACATGTGTTTTCCTTGTGAGTGCTCTTTGTTATTTATTGTCACGTTCCATGACATTTAGAAGCCCACACAGGATAGAAGATCCTGGGAATTGAACTTCTCTAATATAGAATAGTGTTATATATTCCAGAAGCATCGTGAACGCCAACAAAACTTTATTTGAAATTACAGACAAAACAGACACCTAGGAACAAGAGAATAAATACCAAATGCACAAACACATTACAGCTTTTTTTAGCATATCATGTCAGATATTTTATGGCATTACTGCCCTTATTGAAACATTGAGAACTTCACATGAGTTGTCCCAGAATAATTTTCTTCATCTTGGAAACGTTGGTGAACACCCTCTAGAGCAATCTTCTCCAATTTTGTACCATCCAGATGCTTTGGATTACAACTCCCAGCATGCCTGACTAGAAGTCCAAAACATCCGAAGGAAGCCAGCTTTGGAGAGTAGCAGTGAAGTCTACTTACATTGTTATCGGCTGCTTTTTTACATCAGCTGACAATACAACTTTGCGTGTATTACATACATATTATTACAAATAATTACATATTTTTCTTGGAACTGAACATTTTGTTTATGGTTGCATTTTTTTAAGCCCTGATTACATCAGAGAACCAGTCTACCATTTCTGGTAGAACTGGTGTCTGAACAGTGACAAGGCACCAGGTCTACCAAGACAGGCAGACAGGATTATCCCTCTGTTGTTTCCCAGTAGCTAGATCTGGTGTCCACCAGCAGCGGAAATCCTTAATTCTTTCCCTGACTCCCTTCACCTCTATGCTCTGTATGCAACACACAATAGATTCAGGTAACAACAAGGGCCCTATCTACATAGCTGATCTTGTGAAGAGTGAGAGTATACCAGGGTTGTTTGTGACACATGACATTGTTGCTACTCTGGAACAACCATGCAGCTTCCCTCTCAAAGAGGTGCATTTTCGCAAAGTTCTTTTAAGTGCACCTTTTCCCCTCAAACGTGGCTCCTGTGAAGTTCCGCTGCAGTGTGCCTTGTTTCCCCAAATTGCATCCTGCATATTGGGCATGCCTTGGGGTGTGCCTGTGATCTGGTCAAGGGGCAAGGCTGTTCCCTCCCCACTCCATTGGCTGTAGCTGCTGGGGTTTTGTGTGTGTGTGTGTTAATGTATTCTCTTTTCTTGCTTCATATGCCAAAATCTGGATATAACCAGAAAACACTGCTGAAACAGTTTTCATTTATTTATTTATTGCATTTCTGTACCACCCAATAGCTGAAGCTCTCTGAGTGCTTCACAAAAGTTAAAATGTACATTGGGCTCAGGGTTATTTATTACTACAAGACATGAGAAGGCACTTCTGAGGAGCTGCATGGCACACTGTCTCAGCTCCAGGACCTGCACTGCAAAAGAAATGGGGAGAGGTTCCACTTGGGCCTTCTACGAGAGCTATAAATGGCAGATTCTCTTAAAGATATAAACATCACAACAACCTACTCCAGCCCTTAATAAATTGCACTGCTGCTGCTGCAATTGGCCTTGCAGCCCCATCTGCAATTCCTTAAAGCATCAGCATACCAGGAGACTGGATAACCAAAGTGGATCACAGGCATCACTTTAACACAGAGATAACCTGCTGCAAAATGGGAGTAACCCCTGGGCTATTTTAAGGACCAGTATAACCCCCCGTTTCTCTGTGTAATAATGATGAACTGTATCCACACATATTTTTATTGTTTATAAGCCCCATAAAAATTATTAGCACAATATTAATTAGAAAGGTCATGAATTCCTGTCTTTGCAAATACCTTTTGTTTTTTGTTGGACCCACAGCTGCCCAAACTCAGCTATGCTAAACTGAATATCTATTTTATTTTAATGTTCCTGCAATTCCTAAGAGATAAGTCCCGAAAAATTCTTAACACACCTAGAAGGGTTAACACATTCAGATAGTGGAGTGCTATGACTTTAATTGCCTAAAAACACGAAGGTGGGAGCGGGCTAGTTTTTCACAAAACAAATGGGCAGAATAGTGGCTGCACATTTTCCCTCATATCTCAGGGTCTACAAGGGATAGAGATTTGCATCATCAAATGACAGCTAGAAGAGTATGGCTTATCCAGGAGTGGGGTCAACTGCTCACCGTTGCTCCTGCCTGTGGACACCCACAAGGTAGTATTCAATGTTAATCCTGTACAGAGTAAGCCTATTGAAAGGAATGGCAGAAGTATATCTTGACCAACTTAAGTCTCGTTCAGTTTATTTAACCATACACAAATTTGTCCATTGCATGCTGTTGAGATGGGGTTTTGGGGGGCATGTACTCTATTCCTTACCTTAAAATGGGCAATTAAGCTGACTATTTGGGTTGTAATGCCTTGCTAGCTACATTTTGATCAATCACGGAAGTGGTAAAATCACAAAATTTTCATTGTGCATGGTATGTGTAAGACAGTTGAATACAGGAATTAAGCAGCATTCCATATTTGTGCCTCCTAGCAGACCTTGGACTTTGGATTTGCACACATTCCTTCCTTCTGTTTGTATAACTCCTTTCCTCGACATGCTGGTTCAAAGTACATACACAGCAACACTGCAGTAGCTCAGGAAGCAGTATTGAACAGTTGTGACACAGAATAAGGAAAAATGCTGCAGCTTCTGTGACAGCAAGGTGATGATAGTAGTCATGTATATTGGAAAGGGACACATTGCACCTTTACTCTAAATACGGGGTGGGGCGATCTCAGGTATCTACCCAGGCATTATGTGCAGGGTGGGGGCTGCCTCTTCAGTACACTATTGATTGCGTTATGGAGCCAGGTGGAACTGGGCTTGTGTGAATACTTTGTGACAAGTAATGGGATTACAGCCACCTGTTTTCGAAGGAGGCCTTGAGGAAAGGAGCTAATGCTGCATTGAGTCTTCCCTGCCCTGTCCTGGTAATGTCAGACGCTCCTGGGTCATATGGGAGGAGCCCAGTGTGCAGCAACTTAGCCTTCCAGCATCACCCCTTCCCAGGGGCTGAGGTTATGGTAGCTGGGAAGGAGCAGAGGCATAAACTTCTCCCATGTGGAGTTTTGGACATTAACATAGCAGATCAGCAAGGGGAGAAGTGATGCAACCAGCCTCCTACTGAATTGCAAATGGTGCCAATTGATTTCTCTCTTTAGCCCATGTATGTGTGTGGATTTGGGTAGGCTTGGGGGAAAGGTATAACCCCTCCCCTAATGCAGGGTGCTCCCAATTTTGATTATGGCCCTGTATGCTTGCTCTAGGGTAAAATGAAATGTTAGGATCATCTAGACATTACACATTTAACTTAACATCTACTGTATCCCAAAGAAGGAAGTTCCAACTGCTAGTAAACCCATGGAGCAGATCTATTAAAGAGTCTGAACCGAGAGAGGTTTTACCTATTGAGGTCTAATTTTCATGTCTGTGTATTTGTAAGAATAATGGTGCCCCTTCCCAGTGGACCAGTTGATGCCATTCGCATAAGAAGTGTGTTCGCCTTTGAGGTACAGGCCATTTAGGTTGGAAGAGTGACAGGCAGTGTACCACCAGGCACCCTTGAAAGACACAGCACAGTTTGCTATTTCGTAGACATCGTTGTCTCTGTCTCGTGTGGTGAAGGGCGCACCGTTGTGTCCTGACAAAGAATCGCCTGAAAGAAGAAAACAGCAAGGACACGTTAAATTGACTTCATTCCCTTCTGCAATATTAACTTGCATTTTTCACTGCCACAGCACTGTAAGAATTAAGCAAGGGACAAGAGTGGCAGAGAGCATGCTTTGCATGCAGAAGTTCGTAATTTTAATCCCTGGAATGCTGAGGTAGGAATGGGAAAGACTTCTTTCCAGTGGTAAAGTGGAGCCAGGGCTAAGGACACAGCACCGCCCCTATTTGATGTACCCAGGAGGGACACTGATGCCATCTTCCACAGCCCTCAGATTTCCCTGTTCCATCCAAGTTTAACTGTAATCTTCACAGTAGCTGGAGGGGAATTGAACTTCTCTGCAATGATACATTGTTCCATGTTGCGATGTAAAGTATTTGGGGGTGGGGGTAATCTGGGACTTGACCGGGCAATTAAGATCCACTACCTTTACAAAACACTTGCTCATGTGGAGATGAAAACTGCTAGAACGATTGTTTAAATATGGATTCACACCAATGTCTAAATGTTTGAAATCTCCTTGGGAGTCTGCTAATGCAGACTGTCATTGTTGAGAGATGGCACTGCAAAATTTACCACTGGACCATTGCTCCTGTCTGAAATCCCAGACAGCCACTACTAGTTTGCATAGACAAAACTGAGCTGGGTGAACCAATGTCTGACTCGCATCATCATCATGATGATTCTATTAAGTTCAGGCACATTTAGAACCCTCTGTACAGCACTTATGTTGTCTTAAAAAAAAAGAATAATCACTGAAATGCAAAAAATAAATGCAAAAATGGCACCAAGTATCATCAAGAGTTTGGAATACCTAACCTGTAATGAAAGGCAAAAGTGTTTTTAGTTTAGAAAAAAAGATGAGTGAGGGATGATATAAGTTTAGAACATTATATATAAAAATACATTACAGATAAAGTGTACTTATTTATAAAATTATTTCTATTCCACACCTTCCACCCAATTAGGGTTCTCAGAGTGGCTTGCAAATCATCTAAACACATAATATTTGATTGATTGTGTTATTGTTTCATTATTTCATAAGATGAGAACTTGAGAGTCACCCAATGAAATTGATTTGTGTTGCAGGACTGATAAAGGAAGTATTTCTTCACACAAAGCATGGATAATTTATAAAATTCAAATATGAGATGTAGAGATGAATTGCCCATGCCCTTAGGGGCTGCCACGGTGTTGTTGTTTTTTAAAAGATTGAACAAATTCATTGAGGATAACTATATTAGGCTGCATGCAGTTGTTTTGTACATCTGTACATGCCCTATCCATGGTTGCTACATGGAACTTCCATGTTCAGAAGCAGTATACCTCTGATTATCAAATGGTGGGAGCACATGGCCATCATCTTCCTATCCTATCCTGCCAGAGAACTACTAAAATTATGGAAGACTGCTGGAGTAGATAGACCAGCTTTCTCCAATGTGGTGCCCCTCAGATGTTTTGGACTGCAACTCTCATCAGCTCCAATGGCCAGGGATGTCTGCAATTGTAATCCAAAACATCTGGAGGGCACAGGAAGGCTGGAATTGACCATTCTAACCATTAAGGCAATCTTTATGTTTTTGGTCACCTTGAGGTAAATGCCAAAGTGAATGAGCATTCTCTGCGTAACTCACCCATGTCGCCATCCAAATAAGAGCCTACTGCTAGTGTGTAGTTGTTGTTCTCGTTCAAGATTTTGAAACTGGTATATTTAGCGTAAGTTCTAGAGTTGTTGAAGTCCGTTACATCTATCCGCAGTTGTTGTGTTCCTGATCCCCAAAAGAATGGAAAATATCAGAGAGTGAACGTTGCTGACAAGAGAAACCCCTGAATAGAACCCTGACTAGGATTATAATGGAGACAGGGGACTTTCATTAGAGGGGCACATGGTCAGAGTTGGATCATGGGCCATTTCAGTCCAAAGCCATGAGGTCTGGACCAGAGAAGGAATGGTTTAATGATTCTCTTCAGACTGTGCAATGGTTGACACGACCAGCACAGCTCAAACAAATCACAGCAGCCTGCTTAAGTTGCTGTGCAGGCCGGGCACAATTTGAATACTCAACACCCAGGCTCAGCTTGTCATATCATCTGAACCCAGGTAGCATTGCTTGTTGGAGGGTTAAACCACACTCAAATAACCCAGTAACAGCCCTTGAGTTATTTGAAGGTTATTTAACCCTCTAACAAGCCATGCCATCTGGTTTTGGACATCATGACAAGCTGTGCCAGAGTGGGGACTCAGACAAATGGAGCCTGGCATGCGGTGTTTAAGCCACAGTGATTGGGTGAGCCAGGTCAGTATCTCTATATCAGACAGTCTGGGTGAATCACAGCAGCAAACTAGGATCTGTGGTGACACAGATGAAGGAGGGTATTGAGGTGGAACCTTTCTGATTGCCCCTATTCATTGCCATTTTATTCTATACTCCCATCTAAGTGGATCAAATAATAATTGCGTAACATTTCACTTGTATATAATGCGTGGGGGATGAGGAGGGGCATATCCTTGCTGCTGGCTTTCCTGTTGTTTCCCCATAAATGATTGCACATTTCACCATGTGTGAGAGAACAACTTTCTGCTCTTTACCTCTTTAATTTACCACTTAAATTAATTTGCCACCTATACATGAATTCAATTCCTGGATAGGTGACCATGCCTGTTGTACAAGTACATTGCACATCTATAAATTCTGGGGCAACTTTCAGGCTGCTAAAAATAGAGAGCTGTTTTACACCCCCAAATTTACATTGTTACCCTGAAATGCACTACACATTTTAATCTCAGTGAAAGCAAATAGAATTTCAGTCTTATAAATAGTTGTGAGCAGAACACAGTTGTGCCTTCATGGCTTATTATGTGGCTGTGTCGTAAAAGGTCTCATTTGGCGGGTGGGGTGGGGTGATATATTTAAGGGCAGCATCTATATGGATGACTATAATTCTCTCTAGCAGTGTAGTTCCAGTAAAATAAGGCATTTATCCCACCGTAAAAACCTTCAAGTACTTGATTCTAGAGCTTTTATTGCTAGATTCTGTGAGTAATTGTATGTTATAGAAAACCATTTCAACAATCCACTAATTTCACCACAATTCCTTAAAAATCCCTGGGTTACTCCTGATTTCCCTGGAGATGCTCCAGCATTAGGTAGAAAAGGAAACATAGCCTTACCCGAGCTGGTGAGAAGGTGGATTTTATCATTGCCCAGCCAGAATTCTGATGTTTGGACCCCAAACCCTTTCTTGTAGGACTCCCAGTCTCGGTAGAAATCCACTGACCCATCTTGTCGTCTCTGGAAGACCTGGGTGGGGACAGAGAGATGATATCTTGGTGTTGCAGCTGAAAGACAAACCAGTTTACTCCATTGAAAGGGTAAGGCTCACCAGCCAGCCTCCTCCATCAGTCTCCATGTCACAGAAGACATTAATTGATTTCCCTGTGGTGGGGTAGATCGTGTACCAGCCAGTCAGGGTCTCTCCGCGTATCAGGAGTTCCTTGCAGTCTTTGGCTCCCGCCTCTAGGAGAAATATTAGGAAGGAAAGTGAGGGCCAATTCATGCCATCTCCAGGCTAGAAATATGGAAACAGGTCAAAGCACATGACTCCCTTCTTTGTGGACAATATTACGTGTGACGAGGTGTGCTCATGTTCATGTACATTTGCATGCCACGATTCAGCAATGAGATCATGACGATTCCCTATAAAAAATGACTGAACAAAGGATGTCTCTTGTAGAGAAAACTGCTAGTGTGGAAGCAGCTTATGTGTGCATCTATCGGTCAATTATGACCCATGGTGTGTAGCTGCTGTACTAATAATGTACACTACACAATTATTGAAATGTGTGTGTTGGGGGTTGGGGAGGACTGGTTTACACAGGATGCCCTTTGAGGATCTGTGTTCTCCACAGCAGGCCTATAGTAGCTTCACAGGATATCTACACAATTGGTTTAAAGTGGTTGACTTGTTGCCTTCTGGAATCATGATTACTTTGATATATCTTGTTTTGTGCAGACTCCTCCTGTGATTTTAGGCCAATCATACAGCTTTTCAGTTTCCGTTTGATTAAGTAGACCACCTTCTGCAAATGGGGAATCATATCCGCAATCTTTTCTCAGACATAAATCCTGCTATGTTCAATGGGACTTGCTTTTTACTATGTGTGCTTAGGACTGCTGCCCTGGGCCAGTACTTCCCTAAAAGCTTGTCAAGGAGTCCTCAATGAAAAGATCAGTAATGGTGCACAGGATTTCTTGAAAATCAGTTTGCTCCTTGCTCCTAATCTTCCCCTGCAATCTTTAGCCACAGTGGATGCTTCGATTTTTTACTCTACATGAACTGAGTATGTGCTCTGGAAATTGAAAATGATACCCCAGAATCCTATGTAATCAGGGATCCTGTGGGAGACTAGCTGATGCAGAATGTGTTCCGTAAGGATTGAAAGTTTGAAAGCCACTGTTTTAGATTATCATAGTGTTATTGTCACATACACATACCACGAACCAGAATGGTCTTCCATCTGAGACTATAGTGGCTCAAAGGTCGTTCTAGACCTGGCTAGGTTATCACATTTTTACTGCCCTGTGTATTGGCAAAGAAGGGGTGATCTTGAGAGCCTTGAACTCCATTTTTTGGTGGAAAGTTGGGGGCATATAACAAACACACACACTGATATGAGTTTAGGAGAAGTCCTGCTAATGTACTTGCAAGCAAGAAGGTACAGATATACTCTTCATTATCAGACTGGAGCAGTCATGTTTACATACACATTTGTACATCCATCCTATCCCTATTCCACCATTCACACAACGAGGGAGTGCAGGGATGAGGACTCTACCCACCTCCATCACGCTCTTTTCATTCTCTACACATTGGAGGCAAATGTATGTAGCAAAGAGACTTCTTTGCTCTGGGAGGCTCCCCACATGATATAGAACCCTAGTGTGAGTAATTTGAATGTCTGAATAGGGTTTCTGCGTTAAATGTGTAGATAAAAATCACTGCACAGTTGGGACCTTGAAAGCCTACTTTATAATCTGTTATTGTTGCAGGACAGTGCCTGCATGGATGCTCAAAATCACTCTCTCGTCTGTTTTATTTTGCCTTTTCTGCTAACCACCATTTCTGGTGCCTTCTGCTGTCTCCCTCTATTAGCTCCAGAACTTTTCCACTTTCTGCCAAGAAGCTGTGAAGCTTATTCCTAAATGTTTACCAACTTCATTTTTGGATGGTTTTGCTATAAGCCCAGCCAAGCTCATGGGCCTTTCCATTATTATTATTATTATTATTATTATTATTATTTTATTTATATAGCACCATCAATGTGCTTTCAACAAGGCTTTTGTTGTACTCATGGTAGTTTGTTAGTCCTCTATGTGACATCCTCCTCCAGGGCCTCTCCCATACTTTGCAACCATTATTGCTGGGTTTTCCCCCATCCCCAAAAGAGAAAACTGTGATATTTTCTCTGATTGATGTTATAAAAGCCTTATGTAATTGCACAAGTCCACGATACCACAGCACCACCTAGCGGTGGAGTAATGGAACATATAGAAAAGCAGAGAAAGAAAAGCCTCAGGAAAAAACACATGTAAAGGAGCCAATCTTAATCCCGCAAAGAATTCAGAAGTAGAAGCTTCAGTAAAGGTGTAGGTTAAAAGCTTCATGCAGAAAAGCCTGAAGAGTCTTTGAGTGATTCCATCTTGGAATTGAGTCTTCATGGCTTGTCCCAGTCTGCTTAAGCCATGAATCAAACTGGCACTCACTGGTCTTATCTATACTACAAACAACTACTGGTCTTATACCAGTTTAACCGTTGCAGCTTCCCCCAAAGAATCCTGGGAATTATAGTTTTGGTGAGGATGCTGAGAATTAAGATCCTTAATCCCCATTTGCACCAAACTGCAGCTCCTAAGGGTACTTGTGGAGAAGGAATGACTTAAACCCTTTCAAATTATGTTATAGATATGCTCTGTGCAGCTAAAAGATAGAAGACCTTACAATTTACAGATTTTTTTATATGATCAGCAGTATATACATGAATTAAACGAACAAACAAACAAACAGCTTGAACTTTAAAGTAAAAACCTACTAGGTTTTTAAGCTGTATTTTATACTTCCTGCAAGGAGGACTGGAGCCATGGAGCACCCTCTTTCTGTGGCAGGCATTTCCCCCTCATAAAGTCTTTCTTGTGATTGATGTTTGCAGCCATGTTGCATTAGATTAGACCCCCAGCTAACCAAACAAGCAGACTAGACATACCTTGCTGTGGACAGCTGCCAAGACTCTCCAAGCTGCAAACTTCTCCTGTAGGAAGAAAAACATGACTTCTAGTGAGATGAGCAAAAACAGTACCCAAGCCAGTGAGATCAGTTTCAGAGGCATCATTTATGTTTTTATACATGTTTGTTTCCCCTCTCCTCACATGGAGAAGTAGAGATAAGTGATAGCTCTCATCTTCTGGGCCTGTTTTGCAGAAACCTTAAGCAAACTAAAGCACAGAGTATGTCGATTGTAGAGTATGGTTGGGAGCGTTTGAGTGGGCCAGGCTTCACCTGTGGCCTTGCTCTTGCATTCCCCACCACACCCTCTAGGGCAGGGGTCCTCAAAGCAGCACCCATGGGTCCCAGGGCACCCACAGACACATGAATATAATATACATGTGCCTGCAGACACATGAAGATAGATAGATAGATAGATAGATAGATAGATAGATAGATAGATAGATAGTTTTTTAAATATACATTTATGGGTTTGCATGAAATGCATACAACTTTCTAGCAAGTGTACATGGACTGCAACAAAACGGACCAAATATCCAAATAAGTATCCATTTGAAGGTGCATCTATGTGCCAGCCTTTCAAATATTGGAAGTATTGTAAGGTCCTCAGTCTATTGAATTATAGGTGTGAATGTTTATCCTTTCAGTGTTGTAATATCAGTCTCTTAGCTGTCAAAAGGGCACAGAGAATCCATTGATGCTGACCATTTACTAATTTCCATGCAGCCCATAAATAATGTAAAAGAGTGTGTACATCAGTGAATATTAAAAACTGTTCCATTACAAAAAATTCCTATGTAATAATCTCCCCGCAAAAAACAACAACTACTGGACATTGCCAAAACATATCTTCAAAAAGCGTGTTAGCTGTATTGCACTTCCAGCAATTAGCTAAATTAGACAATCCCTTATTAAAGAGATTTTGTTGTGTCCAACAGACATGAAGCAAAAGTTTTTGGTGCATAAGAACATTTCTACATGAGGCTTTTATTACACACTTGTGATTGGCCACCCACAGAAGTTTGTAGGTCCTTTACATGACATTGTCAACCTTCAGGAATTTTCCCGTGCTTACCCCCTTTATCCCACTTTCAAAAAGATCAGAGATAAAATGTAATAAAAATTAATGGTGCCATATTGGCAGCGTGAAATGCTGGTTTAGTGCTATAAATCAGCTACTAGATGGCACTGTTTCACTGAACATATACATTATTGTTGGGAAGGGAAGCTTTCAATTCCAAATCATGTGTTTGCCATCTAAAGGAACCATCTAAAGGGTAAACCTGGGAAGACTTCAGAAATGAAAGCCCGGTAAGGGTGTGGGGTTTTGCTTAATGTAGAGAAGCTCTAAGACTCAGCCTAAGATCCATAGACACAAAAGGTAGATGCCAAAGCAGCAACTCACTTAGGCATTTTGTGGGGTTCCCACAGCAGTATCTCAAAGTACTAAATGTGTCTAAAGGTACCAAATGTGTCCAAAGGTTTAAATGCTCTATGGAGTTGTAGGTGCATTACCTTTGTCTCCTTTATCACCCTTGGGTCCAGCTTTCCCAAGTGCCCCAGCAGAGCCCCTCTCACCTGAGCAGAAAAAATAAGTGTTATTTTAGGGAACATTTAAACATTTCTAGGAATGGTCTTTCCAAGCCATGTAAAGTACAGGCGGTATCTAGAGAGGAGAGCATAAGATGAGAGGCTGAGAGAGGTAGGTTTAGTTTTGAGATCATTGGTTCAATTTCAGCTAAAGGACCCTACCCCAACCTTCATTTATGTCTGTGAGAGGGGATCACTCGGGGTGAGTGAACAGTGTTGATCCTTCCCTCTCCAGCATTGCCAGATCCCAGGAAAGGAGAAATTCCTCATGTGAGGGAGTGCCATTGTCCCCCTTTCCTTAGAGATATCACCGGAGCACCATGGGATCCAGCCACGGTAGCAGTTAATTGGCCAACCTGTGAAATGGCCCTTAGGAACGTTCTTCTGGAGCAGAAATGCAGGGCTGTCCCAGACACAGTCCCTCTTGACAAATATTTTGGGGAAAGGAAACCACTTTCATCCCTCCAGCCAGCCACCTCTGCTGCCCCTGATATCCTCTCTCCTAGTTGTGGGGTTTGTAAATGCAGAGCATAATGCACTAGATCAGTGAGTCCAATTCCCTCATTGTTATGATAAAGCAGAGCAAAGCAACTCCTGGATCTGCCTGGCAGCAAATCTCCAAGGGAGACGGGCTTGTTCTTACCTGGGGGCCCCTGGGGGCCTGGGTCACCCTTAGTCCCTGGTAGTCCACTTGTTCCTGGCACACCTGGAATTCCTGGTATCCCTGCCTGGCCCTGGAAGATGATCTTGTTTGCTCCGCACTCTGATGAGCCCTTCAGCTCTGAAACAGGAAAAAGGGTGCAAATGAGAAATTATGTGATAAGCTTATGTGAGGCAAGGTGGTTTTCCTTAGGGGCAGGGGGTTGGACTCGATGGTCTTATAGACCCCTTCCAACTCTGCTATTCTATGATTCTATGAGGGATGGGGAACCTGTGGCCCTCCTGATATTGTTGGACTACAGCCCCCATCATCTCTGCTGATTGGCCATAGTGGCCAGGACAGATGTGAGTTGCAGTCCAATGACATCTGGTTGATTGGTTCCCTTCTACTTGCTTCCATGAAACCAGACTTAAAACTCCTTGAGTTTCAAGTATTCACTTCTAGATAGTGTGAGAGTTGGTTATGTAGACATGGGGGATGTCTACACACAGGGAAAGCCCTGCAGGGGCTCTGGATTTGCACCCCATCAGTTTGATGACGCAGGCGCAGCTTCACAGCCACTGCAGGGCTTCCCCGCGATGCTCTGATTTGAAAAAGTTGAGGATTTACTCTGACTTTTTCAAAGGGCACAACATCAACATGGCGCTTCTGCCATGTAACCTCACCCCACAGCTAATCCGAGGCCACAGGACGAGGTTACACGGTCCTGTCCTTTCACATGGACCAATAGAGTTAAATGGAATGCCCACAAATTAACTAGTTGTAAACTAACCACTTTATGATTCCACCACTCCTGTATTAAAAGGCAAGAACCTCCCCTAATGTAGTCATCTCCTTGGTAACAATAAGCAACAATATCAGTTTAACAGCCACTTGGTAGAATGCAAGCATTACATTTACTCTTTGTATCTCCTCTCTGACCCTAACCAAGAGTAAAAGACACAGACCCTATTCCGATGACACACCAAACTACAGTCATTGAATATTTTGAGCTAAACATTATGGCTTAGCGCGTCATGTGTAAATGTTGTAAACCGCCCAGAGAGCTTCGACTGTGGGGCGGTATATAAATGTAATTAAATAAATAAATAAATAAATAAATGTGAACCATTCCTAACCATGGTGGCTACAACCACTGTTTAAACATGCTCACTAACAATTGCTGCAAAAGGTTTAGTGGTCAAACCATGGCTTAGCATGTTGTCTGAACAGGCTCACAATCACTCTGTTCAGATGACACACCAAACTACGGTGGTTAAGCGTTTTGAGCTAAACATTATGGCTTAGTGTGTCATGTGAACTTAGCATGTTGTGTGAACTATTCCTAACTATGGTGGCCATGGTGGCTATAGAACTACCGTCTAAACACACTCACTAATCTGCAAAAGGGTTAGCAGCCTAACCATGGCTTTGGGTGTCATCTGAACAGGGTCAGTTTTTTCTCTTCCACATTTAACCATTCTTGCATCCATCCATATCTCAAAATTTAATACAGCAACATACTAACTTTTACCTTATGAAAATACAGTTTCTTTGCATTCTCCCATTTTACACTCACGTGCACAGCAGCTGGCTTCTGTCTCTTGTCCAAAGCTTCCTCTCTCCATAGACACAAGAACTAGGAATGACAAAGCCAGGGGAAAGCAAAATGAGGCAGTCATCTTGTCTTGCATTACCTACTTTGCTCTCCCTCTAGATGTCTCTCTGAGCCCAAACTAATCAGTCACTTATATATGTGGCAATTCCAAACAATTCTGTAAACTGCAAAATGAGGAAATGCTATTATTTCCTGGCTAAGAGGACTCTGCGGAATCCCTCTGTTTTGCAATGCCTGCTTTCATAAGAATTTGCATAGATTGTGTTTAGGGATATGGGGTGTTTTTAGAACATTGGTTGAAATCCCCAAATTGTGCAATTGCTGCCACCATCAATCATCAAATGTCTCTTCACGCTGAGCTATGTGAACCTTTCAACTGCACTTTCTTTGTTTTGCATTTGTTTATATTGGGGAGTTTATATTGCTCTTCTAACTATAGGTGGCACTGTGTCCAAACTAAGGTAGTCAGCTATGCCGCTGTTCTAGATAGATCTTGATAATAAAGTGGTAATTCTGTTAGATATCCATTTTGGTCTGGCATCTTGTCTGAAATAACCTGACAGCATTCTTCTTTCCTTTCCTTTAATGTTGTATTATAGTAATGCTAGGAGTAGTATATATAGTCAACTTGATTAGTAGCCATAGATACCCTTATCACTTACAAAATTGTTTAATCACCTTTTAAAGCCTTTTAAGTTGCTCACCCCATCCTATGGTAGTGAATTCCATAGTTTAACTATGCAGTGCGTGATGAAATACTCATTTTTTGTATCCTGAATCTCCCATCATACAACTTCGCTGAATGACCCTGGCTTCTAGGATTTCTCCACACTATACATAATTTTATACTTCTCTGTGCCCCTTACTCAACTTTTTTTCTAAGCTAAAAATCACCAGACATTGTAATCTTCCAAATAAGGGAGGTATTCTAGCCTCTTGTTAAATTTGCTTATCCTTTTTTTCTTTTTGTGTGTGCACCTTTTCCAGATCTGCAATATCCTTTTTCAAATGAAGTAACCAGAACAGTACACAATACTCAGTGTGGGTTGCACCCAAAATTAGTTTAAAGACATTTTTAATTTTGATTCCTTTTCTAAAGATCCCTATGATGTCAAGCTATGTAATGTGAGTTATATATATATGTGTGTATTTATATGTATATTTATGATAAGGTTGTTTATGAACATCATCAGACGAGTGTTTTATTGTACGCTTGTTACTCCCCACTTATGGATGTTCGCGGGGCCTTTGGACATCGTCATCCACCTCCCATGTGTCTCTCGCTCCTTCTTGCCTTCTTTCTGTCATAAAATAGACCCTTTTAAATCCTTTTTAAAAAAATGAAATGTGCCACCATTGCCTTTTGTGTGTAGGAAAAGTGGCACAATAAAAATGGCCACATCGTCATTGTTTACTTCTTCTTTCTTCCCCTGCATGAAGAAAAGGAAAGTTTCGTGGAACAGAACTGGGGTGGGTGGGAAGTGACAATAAGGAAACATGATTTCCCCTCATCTAATGACACTCTATGTCTTTTGTATAGAGTTAATATGGTAAGTTAGTTAAGGTGGGAGGGGGAGAGAGTGTGAGTGGAATGTTGGTGTGCTGGCATATGATTGGTGGAGAGCATGAGGTGAGTGGGGTTTAAATAGGGGTATGCTTTAAGGTGGATTTCTGCATTGAGCAGGGGGTTGGACTCGATGGCCTTCTAGGCCCCTTCTGTGATTCTATGAGACAGTTATTTAGAGTCAGCTGGGGTTTAGAGCAAGAGAATGCAGGAACACTCTGATTCTTGCTTTGGGATTAAGTTAGGGTAGGTTAGGAAAAAAACAAACGTTAATTTCAGAGCTTTTATTGAACACACAAATACATCTTTTTTACCATCTTATGTGTAAATAATAAATTATAAGCTCTCAGGTAGCCTCTCAGTGAGACCAAAGGTATTAAATAAAGGTTATATGGTGGCAGCGGTATTAAGAGAGTGGTAGAGCCTAGTGGGGAAAACAGTGTTCCTTCAACTGGGTGTTTGAGTGTATAAAGGGAAGAGTTGAAGGAGAAACCCCCTTCCCTCTTTTACACAGAACCCATAGCCTCAGGGAAGGGATCCCAAGGGGAGGGAATTCACCTTTTCACAGCAGCTGCATACTGGGTCAACATTTTCATCAAGCTATTTGCCACAATAATAAGTTCCCTTTCCTGGCCAGTCACTGCCAACTTAGTCCCCATCAGTATATATGCAAAGTTAGGACTTTTTTGCCCCATGTACATCACTTTACACCTGTCCATACTGAGCCACGTTTACTCTCTGTAGCGTGTTGGAAAAGACTGAGAAAAAAGAGGTTCTGCTCCTCAGGTCCTGGTAATTTTATAATGAAAGAAAAGCATCTGGTGGTAAGAATGAATATCAGTGTGATTACATCTGATTTTTATGGGGATTTTAAATATTTTTAAAGAGATTTTTAGAGGTCAGTACTTCTTGGGAATTAGCTGGGTGCAGCAACCTTGGCATTAGGTTCTGATGTAAAACTTGGGCCCCAGATAGTGTCCAGTAACTTCCACATTTGGGACAGAGTCTGTATGTGGGAAGCATTGTTCCAGCTAGTTGGGAAGTTTTGCGTTTTTCTTGCTTGCAGATGAGCTACCCAAAATGAAGCTTTCTTGGACACTGCAACCACTAGTTTGGAACACCTGCTTTTTATTCCCAGATATTTGAAGGGTGATTTGTGGCTACTCAGTGGAGAAGCTTATTCTCTTTGCACATGCTCAGAGGTCTGTCATCATTATTATTCACATCGTTCCTCCACCATTGCTGGGTTATAGGTGAATGATGTGAAAAGGGCTTCTTTGGGCCAGGGGTGGATGTAAGAGTTTCCGAATCATCATGGATTAAAAATCACGAACCAGTTCCTTCACAGCTATGAAGAAAACCATCATTCTTTCCAAGTAGTATGGAAAATAGTTTGAAAGCTGATGCACACTGACTGTACAAGAATTCATGAGCAGGTATTGGTGGAGGCAGAGAATGATTTAGAGGACCCCTGAAGGAATAGCTCAATTTCACCTCTAATCTTTGAAAGTGAAGGGAACAACCACTGGATGGCACCAAATGTTTCAGAAAAAAAGCCAGGCGAGGGAAGGAGGAGCATTAAGGGGAAAATACAGTTGTGCATTCTGCCTTCCCCACCAGATTAAATGACTCTGCCTTTTCTCCCTTCCTATCCTATCCCTTCTGCCTGAAATTCTTTCTTCTAACACCTGTAAGATTTCCTGCCTCCCTCTTCTTTCAAATCCTTCCTCAAACCCCACTTTTTCTCTAAAGCCTTTGACTTGTGCCCCTAGTACTTATCCTCTACAGAAACTAACCCTAAAGAGGAAAAACTGCACACATATTTTCTCATTATCCTCATCTGCATCTTTCTCCCCTCCCTTTGTTACCTCCCCATACCCACTGAATTTTAAATTTGGAGCAAAGATCCATCTTCATACACAATGACAGCAAAATAAAAATGCTATAACAACAATGGGCCTGTTCGGACAACATGCTAAGCCATGTTTAGGCCACTAACCCTCTTGCAGCAAATAGTGAACATGTTTAAACCATGGTTATGTAGCCACCATGTTTAGGAATGGTTCACACGCTAAGCCATAACGTTTTGTTCAAAACGTTTAACCACCATGGCTTAGCATGTCATCTGAACACGGTCAATACTTTGCAATTACTTGTAGATTTTGTAATTTTACTGAGAAGAGAGCATGACATAATAAACCAGACCTGAACAAACTTTTTTCTGCAGAAATAGAGGAACTCTGTTTTCCTAGCTATCAAGTTAAGACCACAGGGGGAAATATGACAGGAGATTCCAACCTGGTCATTGCAGGGAAAGGAAGGTAGGCTGCAGTTTAGCCTTACCTCCTTTCAGGTTGTTTTCTACCAAAGGAATCCATGGTGACAGCAAAAGTAGTTCTCCAAGTATAAAGGTTCTGCTTTTTAACACCAGGTCAGTTATTGACAAAATTTAAGTCATCCAGGATTTAATTTTGGATGAAGATGCAGACATGTCATGAAATTCTTCAACTGATATGGACAATATTCAGCAGATCCCGGCAGCTCAAAGGTCATTGTCAGGCCATTTTAGGAGATTTTTAAAGTTTTCTTTAATTTACAAACTAATATACTTCTGCATACAGGGTAGGCAGGAATCACTATCGTATTTTTGTGTCGCCCAATTTTGCTTCCATTTTGCCATGTTCTCTGATCACACAAGGAGGATGTTCAGAACAAAGAGAAAGAGATTTGCACTTTCCATGTTTTGAGTATACACAGAGTTTGTATACTGGTACATGCTAAGGCACTGGGACATGATAAACATGGCAAAAGATGAAACTAGATGCAAAGGAAAATTGGGAGACACACTGAGCAGAGCAGAAGGCACATAACTCTCTCATACACATCAACCAACCAACATAAAACAAGAGATAATTTTATTATTTGTTCAATGAACAAAAGACACTCAGCTTCAAAAACACTGGAGAAAATTGGCTGTTGAAACAGAGCAGGAGGGGGATCTTATATAGGTCGGGACCTATTCCTTGCCATTTGGCTGTTGCTTCCATTATTAACAATAAGAGACGCCCGGATGTTGGTTTCATTGCTCCGTATTGATAGAAGTAGATAACGAGTGGTGGAATCCCAACAGTGTTATCCTGGTACTCTATATTTTTCCATTGCTGCCCTCTGTCATCAGTGTTGCTCCCTCTATGTGTCTAAAATAAGATCAGGCTTTATCTGTTTCAGGCAACTAAGCTCTCTCAGTGTGTCTTCAGTTAAGTTGTCAGTATCCAGCCTGTAAACACAAGAGAAAGAAAAATGCTTCCTGTACATGGTAACAGAGACTTTGCATAACTTAAGGGTGTTTCTATATATTCATATCTATAAATATATCTATACAGACTACAAAAATTACTATCATTGCTTCCCACTCAAGGAACCCTGAAATTTGTTGGTCTATGTGGTGGTACTGAACATTTTCTGATAAGGAACCCCATCTTAATCACCAAGTAAGTTTCCTGCGGTTCTACAGGACAGAAGCTGTGCCATTTGAACCAGTGTACATTACCAAGATAGATTTCTTATGACGCATTGTCCCATTCTATCTCAGCATAACCATTGCCATGTGCATCTGCTGGAACAACGGTCATTTTAGTCTCCTGGTGCTGAGAGTTAAGTTCAAACGTATTTCAATGACATGGGGAAAAGGCAGATCTGCAGAGATGACCAGTGGGCCTAGTCTGGCTACTTGTAATCTTACTGATCAAGCATTTGTTTCCTTGTTTAGTTAAACACCTAGATTTCTTGTTCATGCTCCATGAAACTCTATAGGACTCCTCCATGCTTATCAGAACAAATAAAGACTGTAAAAATCTAGGTCAGGGAATAACATCTAGGTAGAAGCACAACCCCATTGTTCAGTGAAGGAGCCTAGACACAAACACATATATCATGAAGCTGATTGGTGGGAGATTCAGGTCAGATAAAAGGAAGCACTTCTTCACACAGTGCATAGTCAAACTAAGGAATTCACTACCACAAGATGTAGTGATATTTGGAAGGCTTTAAAAGGGGGTTAGATAAATTCCTGGAGGAGAAGGCTATCAGTGGCTACTAGCCCTGATGGCTATGTGTCAGAGGTAGTATGACTATGTACACCAGTTGCTGGGAACATGGGCAGGAGGGTGCTGTTGCACCAAGTCCTGCTTTTGGGTTCCTGGTTCATCTAGTTGGCCTCTGTGTGAACAGAATGCTGGACTAGATGGACCCTCAGTCTGATCCAGCAGGGCTCTTATGTTTTTAGCATGGCAAGGCACTTTTTGAATGTTTAGAAGCTGATGTGATGCATTCTCAAATACACAGGAAATATATTCAGGGTCACTGTGTGTGTTTTCTAGCAATTTGGGAAAGTACAATCCAGTGCTTCAGTAAATATTGCCTGTTATTAATGACAGGATATATTGATGGTCCTTCTGATATATCTAAAGCAACATGATCCTTGTGAAATGGACCATCTATAGGGCTTTCATGATCTCTATATGCAGAATGACAGTACAATACATTTCTCTCTGTAGTTATACTATATGTTCCCTTCAAAGCCATGTCTGCCCCGGGAGGTTTTATTAGTCACAAGGAAACTATCTGGGACTTACCCTATTGTCTTCAGTCTGCAGTCTGGGTGTTTCAGTCCCTCACACAGCAACATCACCCCTGAATCTCCCAGTTCATTGCCCTCCAGCTGCAGTTTCTTCAGACTCTGGCTGGTGCTGAGAACATCACAGAGGTCTCCACAGCAAGCTGCACTGAATTTGCAATTCCACAACCTGTAAAACAAAAGCAACACAGAATGACTGCTTATTGGTCCTTTATTTCTTGTAAATATTTCAGGGTATGATAGCCATTCAGGGGACCGTCCATGGTAAGATCCTCAGTCAAATCTCGTAATTACTCAAATTCTTTGTATTTCCCCCCACTATATTTCCTGCTACGTCCATAGTTTATATTTGTGGAATAGAAAAGATTGGAGAGGCTTCTTCTCTTTCCCTCTGAAACACACTGGCTAGATGGGCTTTTTAGCCTGTCTAGCAAAAATGCAGGGTGGGAGGACAGGGAAGCAAGGATTCCCTCCACCACTACTCCTGCCCTGCATAGGATGATTGTAAGCCTCTATGTTCAGGAGCTAACAATCATGAAGGACACAACTCATAGGATTGCACCATTATTAGGCCAACCCAAAAGTCACAAAAATTTGCAAGCTTTTGATGTCGCCAGATCTCTTCATAAGAAAGTTGTTACAAAAAGCAGGTTTGGCAGGTGGGTGGAAATTGGAGAAAGGAAAAAAAGGTTGACTTGATGTTAAAGTCTTGATGTCAGCATAGTTATACCCCAAAATGGCTGTTGGAATTTTTCTTATGGCCAACATGGCTACCTTTGCTTTTTGTTAAGTAGTTATTATTAATTTGACAACATATCACAAATTAATTGAATCATCTACAATGATTTGCAATACAAAGAAACATCTGCAAAAAAGCATATCCACACAGATGGGTAAAATCAGTGCTGTAAGAATGCTTCACATCTTGAATCTTGAGAGGCAGATTTCATACTTACGACAAAGTGTGAAGCTTACTGTCCGGGTGTTTGAGACCCTCACACAGCAGCCTCATCCCTGCATCTTCCAGTTTGTTGTTCCATAAATCGATATCTTCCAGCACCTGGTTGGTGCTGAGGACTGACGAAAGCGCCCCACAACCAGCTGCTGTGATTTCACACATACACAAGCTGCAGGAGACAATGGGAGAGAGCTTTTCCTCATGAAAATGAGATTGCACACCCATACACAACAGGACACACAATTTCAGTGCCCATGATTAGAACTTGAAGGAACCCAGTTCTCCCTTACCACAACTTCTGTAATGTGCAGTTGGGATGATTCAGTCCCTCACACAGCAGCTTTATGCCCAAATCGCCAAGCGTATTACCTCCCACGAGCACTTCTGTCAGTGTCCGGTTGCCTCTGAGGACAGAGGTGAGATCCCCACAGCAAGCACTGGTGAAATCACAACTGAACAAGCTGCAGGAGACAAGCAGTGGCTGCGTTATGCTCACCCGAAAGCCAGAAAAGGCACTTCAATGTCCCACAGCACCTGCCTTTCACTTCACATGTTGCTGCAGCAATGCTAATTTCTCTGTAAGGTTTAATTCTGACCTGACAGTGTAGAGCTGCCAGAGCATCAATGTTTCACACACAGTATCCCTCGGCTCTCTTCTGACTAAAAGGAATGAAGAATAAAGACTCTCCCCCTGCTTCTTCAGTCACCCCATTATTATTATTCCCCACCCCCCACAAAAGCGAGTCATTCCTGTAATGCAGAGTGATATTCTCCAAAATCAGACAAGAAATAATACAACTGCTTTCTTGGTCACCCCTCAGCTGTTACTAATCCTGCAATTAGAAAAAAACTGGTTTCGTGTTTTGAAAAGAGTTTCTTGGAGGTGGAGAAACTTCCTACCCTGAAACTTTCACAGACAACATTGGGGGTGATGCTGCTACTGCATGGCAGCAGGAAATGAAAGCCTAATTCTGTCAGGGGTGGCGGTGGTGAGAATCTGCTGATCCTATGGAGAATTAATACGACAGAATCAGAGATTTGGAAAGATCATCTGGTCCTTCTGAACTCCCTAGAGCAGGAAACTCAAAAGCAATAGGTCTGATCCAGCTTGCACTTGGGTGTAGCATTTCTAGAACCATCCCTTCATGCTCTTTGGAAGGCCGTGAGGTAGGTGGCTTCAACAGTGCTCTCCACCCCACAGAAATCTACCCAACGTGGTACTTGCTTTAGTTTCTGCAGCCTGCAACGTGGGTGCCTGAGTCCTTCACACAGGAGCTTCACTCCCGAGTCTCCAAGTTTGTTACATTCCACGACAAGCTCTGTCAGAGTCTGATTGATGGTGAGAACAGACGCAAGATCTCCGCAACAAGCAGCTGTAATGCTGCACTGTGCCAGCCTGCAGAAGGTAGGGAAGACGTATGAAAGAAACTCGTCCCATATTTCCCGCAGTGCTTTCTACTGGCTACAAATTCTGAGGCCTTTATTCATGGCTGGTGTGAGAATGAAGCCACAATGCCTCCTGCACATCAATGCTGAGGGACTCCATTCCTTGTTCCAGTCGCACCCAAGATTGCACAAACATTGCATGCATGCTTAGGGATAATCTCCTTTATTCTTGTGTGTTGCCTTTTCACATGCAAACACAAGGTATAACTGCACGCTATACAAATTGTATGGTTTGCAGTACAAAAATCACCCCCACCCCACCAAGAGCCAGGAGGAGGACCCTGATGTCCATCAGGACTGCAGGGTGCAGGGATGTGAGATGTAACCTTTCCCCCTAAGGCTGCAGTCACGACAAAAATCACCCCCATGTCACATTTACCTGTTTGGTTTTTTAAAGCTATTGGTGCCTGTGGGAGTTTTATTTTCCATTGCTTATTGTGGCACCAAGGTGGGGAGGGGGAGTGGATTTGTCAATATTGGGGCTGGGGAGGAAAGCCTTAAACTCTCCTCCACGCACATTGATTTTCTGATGTACATCTCACTCATTCAATGGCTGGGTTTGCATAGTTGAGTGTGGGTTGTTTCTGAACCATGGGTTGTATGTCAAACTGTAGGTTAGTGTGTAGTTTGTTAACCATCCTGAACAACCCAACCACAATCCACGAGTTGTCAAGGTGACATGTTTGAGAAAAATGAGCCATACTGCATGGTTAAAAAGCCACCCTGTGGAAAATGTCCTGGGTTCAGACAAAACACAGTATTCTATGATTCTATGAGTGTGGGTTAGCATGTTGTGTGAACAGCCCCTTATTTTTCTTGAACAAGCCACCTTAACTGCCATTGGCAGGATTTTGGGGAGGGGGTAGGAGAAATCAAGAGTAGACGAAAACTGGTTGGTTCTGCTCTTCTTGGCTACAGAAGGACAACTTTGTATGTAATGACACAGTCCCTTTGAAGGCTCATCTTTTCCTGCTGAAATAGAAATGGAAGAGAGAACTGCAAAGCCTGTTGTTGTTGTTATTATTATCATCCCAATACTGGGCCTCAAGTTGAATCTGACACAGGGAGCCAACCTCTATAACACACCCATGTCATGATTACGATGCTGCATTTCTTTCTTTGCAAAATGCAATTTACATCTGGAAGGAGGGTCTTCCATTTCTCTTGAGACCTGACTTCTTTTTGGGCAGTATCCTGTATTCGTTACTGGAGAACACCAAACTGCAATAACTCCACAGCACTAATCAACACTGAGAGTGAAGAAATCCAGCTGTTGCTTACCCCAATTTTTCCAGTCGGCAGGTTGACTGCTTCAGTCCCTCACATAGCAGCTTCACTCCAGAGTCTTCCAGGTTGTTATATTCCACAGCCAGCTCCGTCAAGGTCTGACTGGTGCTAAGAACGGAGCAGAGATCCCTGCAACAGGCAGGGCCGAGCTCACATGTGGAGAGTCTGCAAGAGGAAGACAAACAGATGTAGCCAGTTGCAATCATTGCTTAGTCATTGGCATTTCTTGAGATTGTGAATTAACAGAAAACAGCAGTGTTTTTCATTCTAGCAATATGTTCCAGCAATAAATTTAGTTCATCTCTTCCCTTTTACAGGCCAGATCTACACCTTGTATCAAATCATTACGAATGTGGAACAAAAAGCAGGAGGAGACTCGTCAAGTTAACAGTCTATCAGCATTTAAGAAAGCTATTAAGACTTAATTAATATAATAATAATAATAATAATAATAATAGAAAGAAAAGAAAGAAAGCTATTAAGACTTAATATAATAATAATAATAATAATAATAATAATAATAATAATAATAGAAAGAAAAGAAAGAAAGAAAACTATTAAGACTGATCTCTTCCTGCAGGCCTATCCAGTGTAATTTTAGGATGTTTTAAAATGATTTTAGGATGTTTTAGCAATGTATATTATGTTTTAATTCAGTTTTATGTATTTTATATTTACTGTTGTTCCCTGCCTTGATCAGAATGGAGAGGCGGGTAAGTAATAAATTATATTATTATTATTATTATTATTATTATTATTATTATTATTATTATTATTCTACAAAAGCAGTATATGGAATGGGTTTATGCCTCAACAGCTATCAGTGCACTTCAATATCACTATAAAGCAGGAGTGTAGATCATGCAGTGCATGATGTAGGGAGGGTGGTCTGTCTATCCAAATATCTTTAAAGCACCTGAACTTAGCTGTGGTTGGGCATAAGTCTTGAACTCAGATCTCTTGAGATAGGATCTTGCTCTTAACATTACATTCACTGTAGCAAAATCTCACTCTCAAATCTAGGGATGAGTGAGAATTTTGTTCACTCCATGTTTTGATAATAATTTACCACAATTTGCACATTTCTGTATAAACTGGACAGAAAGAACTTGAGACTGAACAACTGTGAATGTGGGAGAAACTAAAACTGATGGATTCTTCTATCCAGGTCCAGGGCTTTGAGTGCTTAGCTTTTAGGGTTGCCACCTCATTTTCCTGTCAGCCTCCTCACTTTAACAGCTGCATGGGCAGCAGATACAGCATGTGTTGGGAATAGTTATACCTATTAAATTTGGCCAGTGCAGATGGGTCACAATTTAATTTTGGTTCATATTTTAATCAGAGCTTACCAAAATTTGTAAATTTCTTCTGAATGTGGGGCACGCCCATCCCTATTCAGATCTTAAACAGCACCAAGTCTTATCACTCTCTTCTCTGGACCCAGAGGATTCTTCTGGATGTGTGAGACCTTGGTCTGCTCTAAAGGGAAAAGCTGATTAATTCCTGATATTAAGGGCTGGTTTAGTCATCCATCCCAGCTACCATGTGAGCTCACTGCACACATCAACTATGGGATGGAGGAAGCACCTGTGACCCAAATATTCACATGTATACTCCATTTCAGGAGTCTCTGCAATTGCTTCAATTTTAAGAGAAAAGTCTCACTGCGATTGTGAAAATCCGTTCAGTGTAAGTACATGTGTACACCTGAACGTCCAAACAATAAACAATGCCTTCACATGACTGCAAACCTAAGAAGAGGCACACAGTGGAGTTCACATGGAGAGCAGTTTGAATGTGTGAACTGCCTTGAAGGTCAAAAAATGAGTGGTTTAATTCCTTTTCAGGCAACAGGGATTAATAGGCATTTAAGATATGGCAGATTTCGATCCCTCCCTTTCATAAAGCCTCAGGGTGATTTTTCCTGTGTTCTGTCAAAGAAAGTCACCTTTAACACCTTTTTCCTGATGGAAAGGTGGAGCATAAATTGAATAAGTAACTAAAGAAAGCCCTGATGCTGTAGCACTAAGAGACCAAGTTATGATCTCTGGTCCTGTTGATCGCCGAAGGACTATTTTGGAGTAAGCTGTCTAAGGGTTTCAACTGGAGAAGGGTTTCAGATCACACTTACAATAAAGTTTGAAGCTTGCACTTTGGATGTTTGAGTCCTTCACAGAGAAGCTTCACTCCTGCATCTCCCAGTTTGTTGCTTTCCAAGTTCAGCCTCATCAGTGCTTGGCTGGTGCTGAGGACTGTGGCAAGATCCTGACAGGTAGCAGCTGTGAGATCACACGCATCCAACCTATGTGGGAGAAGTGTGTGAAATTAATTATGGTTCCTTCTTGAGCTGCTTGTTGAACCTGCCCTGCTTTTACACTTGAGTTGCTTCCAGTCTGCACTGTGGTACAGAAAGAACAGCTGAGGACATCTCCCTTTCCCCATGTGGTCAAGGCTATAATTCCTCCACTGAAACTCACATGGGCCATTTATTGTGCCAGAACACCATGATGTTTGGGCTGATGTGAGTGAATCTCTTTCTTTTCTCTCAAACTGTACTCACATGGATCACCAGTGTTCTTGCAATGGCTATTAAAGTGTAGTCTTTTTGAGTTGCTCATACATTTTCTCTACAATGTTCCTTCAGAAGGTGATTCATATTCAGTGAGGTCATGTGTGGATTTCCTGGAATCCTGCCCTGGCCTTTCTCCTGTAATCTTTGTGTACAACAGAACTGAAAGATTAGGAAGCAAACTCTTCTTGTGCTATTAATCCACATCATAAGAGAAAAAGGGGCTCCCAGAGGCATCTCCAATATGGCAATGTGCAGAGCTGGTCCTATACTGGAAAGTCATAGGAACATAGGAAATTAGGTCTCAGCTATGCACAAGGCCTCAGAATATACGTATACCCATTTATTGATGCTGTTTCCCATGCATCCAGGCCAAGTTATTGAGCATGTGACAACCAAATTCCAAGTTTTCTTTGCTGAAAATAATTATCTGGACCCATTTCAGGTCTGCCAGACCTCTCTTCAGCTTTTGACATCAATATGTCTTTCTGGATCAGTGGACAGGAGGCTTGGAGACACTGTTCTGTGGTGGTTCCAAATCTAGCTAGAAGATAGATAACAGGAACTAATGCTTGGGGGTTCCTCTTCTTCTCCTCAGGCTTTGGTCTATGATGTTTCTCAAAGTTCCACCTTGTCTGCCTGGATGGTGAATTATAGCCTCAGCTAGTGCATGGGCTGTGACCTTTTCTGAAAAAGGCAGATCTGGCCGCTGTTACACATGCCTATTCAGTGCTGGTTCCAGGTTTTTGAGCACTCCTGGACAAGACACCCTCAATGGCCCCACTCCCTCAGTGAGTTTACCTTCTCACTGCCATTGTCACCAGCTGCTATTGCTCCTCCTCCTCTTTCTCGTCATTGCTACCATGTGTTTGCTTGAAAGAGCAAGCGAGCCAGGGAGCGAGTTTACAGTGGCATCTAGGTCTCCTCCTCCTCCTCACCACCACTGTTTTTTTAGGCCAGAGTGAGAGGCATGTAAACAAGCAGGTTGCAATGGGGAAGAAGAGGAGCAACTCCAGGGGGTTCTTGTCAGTGGGCCCCTGCTGGGGTGTGGGCCTTTAGCTAGCCACACCCCAGCATGGTTGGGCAGCCCTTAGCTACCCAACCTTGCCTATTCTTGATGTCAGCCCTGAGACTTTTGCAACATGCACTATGTGTTGCTGCCATGGAAGAATGTTCAGAAACTGCAGGTGGTGCTGAATGCTGCTGCCAGGTGACTGATGGTGGCTATCATTCAGAGCTTGTCATCCCAATGTTCTGTGATAGACATTGGCTCCCAGTATGTTTCTGAGTGATAGCTATTACCTTTAAAGGTCTAAACAGTCTGGGTCCCAGATATTCAAAAGATCGCCTGCTTATCTGGAAGCAACGGTCCTTCTCAATCAGAGGACAAAGGAAGTCATCTTGCTACTCACTCTAGGCTCTGCAGCTTGCAGTTTGGGTGTTTTAACCCTTCGCAGAGCAGATGAATTCCTTGAATTCCCAAGGAAGAATTACAACCCAGCTTGAGCTCTGTCAGTGTCTGGCTGGTACTGAGGACAGCGGAAAGTTCACTGCAGCAAGCCTGGGTCAGGTTACAGTCTGACAGTCTGAAGGAAAAACAGAAGAGTGATTGGGAGAACATGACATAGAAATCACAACTTATGATGCCACCTGCCTCACTTCTTTTGTCAGGGGCTCCTGGAGACGGACCCCTGAAGATGACCTTAGGGTTAGGGCAGGTAGAGATGAGAGGAGACGATCTTTCAGGTAACCTGGCCCTAAGCCATTTAGGGCTTTGAACCTTAATACCAGCTAATACTGGAAGCCATCATGTGTAGCAGTTAACTCTTTCCCTTTGAAAGCCATCTAAGTCATTGCCCTGGTGTGATTATTTTTAAAACGAATTAAAGCTGGTGCCAGGGGGTGGGGGGAGTATGCAAATCAGGTTCATGACACTATAGGGGGGATACATGCCCCAGGAGGAAAGCTTGTACTAACGGGATAGAAAGTTTCCTCCCTGGACAAATAGTGGAGCAGGATCCCCTATTTGGATCAAGACCGTGATGGGGGCAAAGAGGTAAAGCCCCCTCCCCTTGAGCCGTGATCTCAATCTGGTTCACTCCCTGTGTAGCTGCTATTAATTTAAAAATGCACAATGAGACATGAGCTAATGATGCAATTAATATCACATCTAGTTTGCCCCCCGTACTCTGACTGCTGGCCAGATATACCAGCATTGTGATCAGTCAGGAGCCACTGTAAAATCCTGTTTAATTCCCTCTAAACGGTTTGATCAATCAACATAGGAAGAGGCCCCAAATCCTCAGTTCCTCTGCTGAGAGACACCAGGTGCTACTGCTGCTATTCCTGTGGTGCCTTACTTGGTTCACATTGGTCAAGAACAACTATGATTAAATATGTTTGGATTTTGTCTTGAAAATGGCTTTTATTATATTGCTTTTAATCTTGGAAGCAGATTAAAACTATGAGATACAGGAGAATAGATATAAATATAGATAGATAGATAGATAGATAGATAGATATGGGAAACCGCATACAAAATACATACATTAGGAGAAATTCTGTACAAAAGAAAATATGCATTTTTGTTCATTCTTTTTTTTAAAAAAATGCAGACTGTTGCGGAAGTTGGATGGAACAGACTTATGACTGAAACATGTGAAACTGACATGGCGGCTGGCTATCTCTACCTACAACATACATCTGGGAGATAAGCTTCAAGGGTCATTTTCTAAGAGGGAGAGATCGCCCTGCAATTATTTTTCATGTTTTAAAAACACAATTGTCTGATAGTCTGATCTTCACACCTGAAGAAAACTGATTTTACTCCTCCTCGACACCCATACATTCTGTTGAGATTGTTAAGGCAGAGAGTGTTTCTTTTATACTCACCCCAGTTTTTCTAGTTTGCAGTTTGGATGAATCAAGCCTTCACCCAACAGTCTGACTCCTGAATCCTTCAGATTGGTTGTCTGTAAATCCAGTTCTACCAACATTTGGTCTGTTGAGAGGACAGTGGAAAGATCTGCACAGCAAGAGTCGGTGAGCTTACATCCATCAAGCCTGCAAAGTGGGACAGAAGCAGTTCTATTGGCCCAGCTCTTTTTCTGGGTACCCAGTGGACAAATGCTCTTAAAGGAGGTTGTTTCTTTTCTTTGAAGGCCACCTGACTCCTTATTAATCTTTATGCTCTCTCTCTCTCTCTTCTATATTTTATTCCTTTGGTGGTCCACATGCACACAACAATTCCCCCCACCCCGAGATCACATCAACGTTTTGAATAGAAAGGAAGTTGCTGTAGACAAACATAAGCCATTTAGAAAGCACTTCTACAAACAAATGTACGTTACTGAATTTAAACCAGATGTGTAGAATTGTTTTAACCAGCAGCCAGTCTCTAATTCTTAACTGAAAACATGGGGAGGTAAGATGGGCATTCAAGTGAACACCCAGCTTGGCCCTGCTGCTCATTCCTTGGGCCTCCCCTTTCCCCCTGTCATTATTATGGGGCAGCCTTTGAAGACGGTCCGGAAGCTGCAGCTTGTGCAAAATGCGGCGGCCAGATTGATAGCTGGAACAGGGAGGTTTGAGCATGTAACACCAATTCTGGCCCGCTTGCATTGGCTGCCTATATGTTTCCGAGCCCAATTCAAGGTGCTGGTCTTAACCTATAAAGCCCTACATGGCTTGGGACCGCAATACCTGATGGAACGCCTCTCCCGACACGAACCTACCCGTACACTGCGCTCAACATCTAAGGTCCTCCTCCGAGTGCCTACTCCAAGGGAAGCTCGGAGGATGGCAACAAGGGAGAGGGCCTTTTCAGTGGTGGCCCCCCGACTGTGGAATGATCTCCCCGATGAGGCACGCCTGGCGCCAACATCGTTATCTTTTCGGCGCCAGGTCAAGACTTTTCTCTTCTCCCAGGCATTTTTAACAGCATTTTAACAGCATTTAACAACGTTAAGTTTGTTTTTAATGGACCCCACAATTGTTGTTTTTAAATGGATACTGTTGTTTTTATACTGTTTTTTATGTGTGTGTGTGTGTGTGTGTGTTTTTAAATTGTATACTTTTAATGTTTACTATTTTTAAATGTTGTAAACCGCCCAGAGAGCTTCGGCTGTGGGGCGGTATATAAATGTAATTAAATAAATAAATAAATAAAATTATTATTATTATTATTATTATTTATTTATATACATGGTGCTGTACATGGCCCACTAACTTTGCGTGGCCTTGGCAACCAAGCCAAAAACACAATGAGTGCCAGGTGTTGGATCCTGGAATGGATCCTGGTTATGTTTTTCCATCGATTTGTTAATTGCTGAGGAGCTGGAGGAACAGAAGATTCAGCAGAAAACTTAAAGGTCAACTCTGCACCTGGACATTGAGTATCATTATTATTATTATTATTATTATTATTATTTATTTATTTATTTATTTATTTATTTATATAGCACCATCAATGTACATGGTGCTGTACAGATTACACAGTAAATAGCAAGACCCTGCCGCATAGGCTTACAATCTAATAAAGTTGTAGTAAACAATAAGGAGGGAAAGAGAATGCAAACAGGCACAGGGAAGTGTAAACAGGCACTGGGTAGGGTGAAGCTAAACAGTATAGAGTCAGAACAAACTCAATATTTAAAAGCTATAGGGAACAGAAAAGTTTTTAGCTGAGTTTTAAAAGCTGTGATTGAGTTTGTAGTTCTCAAGTGTTCAACCATAATTGAATAATTGGTTAAATGATTGTCTTCAATTAAGGGTTGCAAGGAGTTGCATCATTGTACAGGTAGTCTATAAAAGGAAATGTATTTTCATGTGCATCACATAACTGAACTGATGTGAAGCTGTATTGACTGAACGTTTGTAAGTATTATCTGTTTTGCCATAACTAAATTATATTTTTATATGCCAGTAAAAAGGTTTGTTTTAACCAATACAAATCTCTGTCTTAATTCATGTCTTTTCTGACTTGGCTGAAAACCGCTGTAATACTCTGCTAGTTTCTGTATGGGCCCAAACAAACAGAAACTTAATACAAAAGGTTATTTGCCAGAAGCCCAATCTGTGCAATAACTAATAAGCTTGTAAAAACCCATAACTCAATACCAGGACCTGGTTTAGCCTTGTACTGCAGTGTCCCATCAGCTGTACTTTTAATTTTAATTTTTGTGAACCGCCCAGAGAGCTTCGGCTATTGGGCGGTATTAAAATGTAATAAATAAATAAATATAAATAAATAAATAAATACTTTGAGGTACGGCTGGAGGGGAGCTCAGTAGTCTGGCCAATTCAAGGCGAAACATGTTGGGTGCCTCAGTACTGGATTGGCTAAATTGGCATTTCACCAGCCATCCTTGCCGGAAAGTCTGGTGGAGAGCTTGCCTGTTTGGCTCTTCTGAGGGGGAACACATTGTGTGGGTGACTCAGCAATGACACAACCAAATAACTCACAGCTTCCCTCCCAATGATGGAGGTGGAAAGGTGGGTAGGGTCACTGAACAATTGTCAGGATGATCCCAATTATATGGGTAGCTCCAAGATTGAGAGGAAGGCTACTTGCTTGTCATGCTCACTGGAGAGCACCATGATGAATGAAAATGTAGAAGTCAGAACCCACTGCTGACTTTATCCATCATGTCTCACACACAAATATTATCCAGTCCCAGGAAGCAGCATAGACAAGACCTCAAGCGTAAGACGGGACATCTGACATACTTGAGTAACTTGGTGTGTATTTCTTAAATTACATTTTTCTTAAGAAAGGGCTAATTGTAACTGTCTCTATGTATATTGTCTACAATAGATTTGCACTGCAGTCAGTTATTGACTATTGAATTCTGCTCCATATTACTAGAGTAATATGGACTATGAGATCTAAAATAGAAAGTCCTCTCTACCATTCCACTTATTTCCACTTGTCAATCTTTCAGCTCATCTCTGTTAGTATAACTCTAGGCTGACCATATGAAAAGGAGGACAGGGCTCCTGTATCTTTAACAGTTGTAGAGAAAAGGGAATTTCAGCAGGTGTCATTTGTATGCATGCAGCACCTGGTGAAATTCCCTCTTCATCACAACAGTTAAAGCTGCAGAAGCCCTGCCCTCTTTTGTCATGCTAGGCAGGGCTCCTGCAGCTTTAATTGTTGTGATGAAGAGGGCATTTTATCAGGTGCTGCATGCATACAAATGACACCTGCTGAAATTCCCTTTTCAATACAACTGTTAAAAATACAGGAGGCCTGTCCTCCATTTCATATGGTCACCCTAAATACCTCAACCCCAAACCACTATTACTGTGAAAATACTTGAAGTGCAACATAACACAAAGATTGGATATCTGCATCCTTATCAATAAACTAGACTTTTTAGGTAACAAGAAGTAAAGAGCAATTCTTACTTACTCCAGTTTCTTTATTTTAATGTATGGATCCTTCAGTGCTTGACAAAGTAAGTAAATTCCTGAATGCTTCTCTGTCTCCTGATGTTGCCTAAAAAGATAGAAATGTTCACTCTATTCACTTTTCTCATATAACTGGAGTGTCATGGATGACATAGGCTTATTTATTGATTGCCCTAGTGTCTCTGTATATCAAGGCAGAAAACAATTCTTAATGCTAGTCTATGCTGCACACTTTAAACTGGTTTGAAACAAGTGTAATTGTCACTTGCTTCTTTGCAAGAAACACAATGACTTGTAGGTTGTAAGGATGCTGGGAAATCTTTGTTAGAGAGCCCTAGGCCTTCTACAGTTCCCAATGCACCATGGCTGATAATCCATTGTGAGAAGTAAACTTGTTTGAAAGTGGCTTAAATTTGTAGCGTAGACATGTCGATTGCATTGGATCCAGACTATGATAGTCACATTTTGGTCCCATTGAAATCAATGTGGCTTAAGTTAGTCATGCCTAATTTAACCCATTGATTTTAATGGGGCTAATCATGACCAATTTAGCCTGGATCCAAAACTCTGTGTCAGGGGAGAGGACCCTGGATTGGCTGCCTTGAATGAGTGTCATTGGTCAACTGCCTGGACAACCTCACATCTTCGATCCACCTCTTCATTTTGCCATCCTTTCCCTCCCCAGCATCACATCCATGCTCTGCCTCCCTCATGCTATGCTGCCAGGGCATGTGTATCAGGCAGATATGAAGGATCCTCTGAAGATAGATTTGCTCAAAATAGGAAATGCAAGTCTGTAAGGACTGGACCTCTAAAAAGCAACTAGAAGAACCCTTTCTCTGAAAGATAGTGGCATTTGAAAGAGAAGCTGTCTCAACAGTCACATTATAAGTCTAAATAATGAGACAATCGCAGGGCAGAAAAGTTCTAGAAGGTTATGTCCAATGCTCTCTATGGCCAGAGTCCTCTGTTCAAAAACTCCCCCAAGCTTAACATAACCATAATCCAGGTAAAGAGAAGAGCAGGATCAAGTAATAATGAATTTCAAAGGAAAGGAACAAAAAACAACAACATACAAATACTTTCTCTTTGCTGGAAAAATTCCAGTAACTCCAGCAGAACTCCTGTGCTAATATTGGAAAGTAGGAATTAGTAATATAAAATCAGCTAAATGTAAATAAATGTAAGTGTTCCAAAGTACTTACTGATATGATGGATTGGAAAATCCTGGATGTACTTCTGCTTGATCTTTCGATTGAAACAAACATCTATACAGGGAAAGTGTCTCCAAATTTAAACAGTTCTTTATGCAAAAAGAGAGAACCACTTGGTCCATTTGAGTAAATGTCAATGCCTCCATATTTAGTTTAGTCAAATGTTCTAGAGCACTTTTAACAAATTCTTCTTCTTGGATCTCATACAAATAATGAAAACGCTCGAGTTGATTGTAATTTGGATAAACATACTTAATCTGTGTGTCCATTTTAAACCACTCCAATAAATCAATCTTAATTCTAGATGAAATTTTCCACCCAAATTGTTCTTTTAAGTATGTCATGATTTTTTTGTTTAAAAGGCCAAAGATGAATTGTGCGGTTAAGGTCAAATCTCCTTGGTCTGAGCTACAGCTGTCTAGCAGTGTTTTGATGTCTTCCTTAGTACTTTGAGAATCTTTAGATACAGGTTCAAAAACATAGAACAAAGCTGCAAGAAACTCCTGCACACTAAGGTGGATGAAGCTGTAGGTGCCTTCACAATCAAAGTCTTTCTGAAAAAGAGCCTGATGCAAAGCAGATGGGAGAAAATCCAACTGAACTAAACTTTGCTTCTGCATTTCTTTATCTTCAAACAAAGTTTTCTTTTTCCAAAGCCCATCAGCAGCCAATGAGCAAAGTCCTTCCAGATTCTGCTGTTCTGAACCACTGCAAAGAGACTCTGTCAAATGGGAGAGATAAAGTGCATACACTGCAGTGAGTTTTTCAGACATTGGTACAGGATGTTCCTTGCCCTCATCTAGCTGCTGTTTCATCACAGTGCAGATGATCCAGCATACACTGGGGACAAAGGACAGGGCAAAGAGTGCTTCATTCCTTTTAAGGGAACTCAGAGCCTGTGTTGCTGGTTCTTTAGCTCCAAAGAACTTCAGGAAATATTCTTCTCTGCCCTGCTCAGAAAAACCCAGAAGCCTCACATAGCGTGGGGTCTGCAAATGATCCTCAAGGCGCCCAAGAACACTTGGCCTGGTAGTGATTATCAAGCAAGACTCAGGAAGAACACGTCTGTGAAATAAGTCACTCAGTAGCACCCTCAATGGCTTCCTCTCACAGGGATTGGTGCTCAGGTTGTCTTCCTCCTGCTCAATGGAGCAACCCAGTTCCTCAAAGCCATCCATTATGAAGAGGCATTTGCCAGGATTCACTAGAAGCTCTTCCATTGCTTCACTCGGTGTCAGTTCAGGCTCATTATTTAAAACCAAGTCAGCCCAGTTAACTTGCCCTGTAACTAGACTCGTTTGCCTGCAACTTACGTAGAAAACGTAATCAAATCTTTTGGGAAAGAGTCTTCCAGTTGCCCAGTCTAGCAGGATCTTTCTGGCCATTGTGGTTTTCCCCACCCCAGCCACTCCCAGGAGCACAACTGTCTGTGGTCTGTCATTGTCAGCATCAAACAGGGCATCTATGGTGAGAGCAGCCATTTGCTCGGACAGGGCTCCAGTATGTCTCCATGGCCTGTTCAGTATTTCATGCTCTCTTCCATTTTCATTTGCAATAATCAGTTTAGTGTATGTTTCATTTAGGGGCACAAGGATCCTGTGGCCAGATTTCCCATCTTCTGGTCTTTGGTATTTCTTGATAATATGTTGCCTATATTTTGCCCTGTAATCTAATTCAAACAATATTCACGATTAGATACATTGCACAAGTTTAAAACGAAATTCAAGAAGCATCATGTATTGAAGCAAATAATTAAGCTAGCATCATGTATTGAAGCAAGTAATTAAGCTATCACTATCATGCACTTTCTAAAAATCCTTGGCACAATAACACAAAAGCAGAGTGAAATCCTCACTGCGCTTCCAGTAGTGGGATTCTCCTTCAAAAGTAATTCCAATGCTTATAATGGGAACATTGCGAGCTCCATCACACCAGCATTATAGTCTGCTGTCATGGTGGGTTGTATGCAAAGGACTCAGATGACATCCACCATGTCCTGCTGAACAGAGAGCCTTACTTCTGAGTAAACACATATAGAACTGATTTAGTGTGGTCACTAAGAAGCTTTCTTTTTTAAGTCTTAAAGCAACAAACTGCAAAGAAGTGCTCTGAAACCCCATGCTTACTTCTGAGGTCTTACTTCTGTTTACTCTCTGTTTAATGGTGTTTACTCAAAGGTAAGCCTTGCAAATATACATTGCCAGTACTTAGGAGAGAAAAAGTTCTTTTCCAAAACTGTTCAGTAACAAGAGAAGTTACTCCCAATGAAAAAGCAGTGCAAGCCCTGGCTGTTAGTAAGGATGAATGGAGGGGGAGTTGTCCACCTTCCACCTACCAATAAACTGTAAGGGGGAGATACAAAGGAGATCAATGGGCGGAGGCGATAGTGAAAACAACAAGGTGAGAGTAAACCTCAGTGGGATAACAGCGATGTGCAGCACACAGTACAGGAAAGGTGTAAAGACGCTTGGAACTTACAAGCGCACAGGTGTAAGTCCGCAAGCTTTCATACGCTATGGAAACGGCAGATAATTTGAGGGTAAACCAGGGCAAACGTGCAGGTGTGAAGGAGCTTTCTATATGTGAATTGATCTACAGAGAGAGCTGTTTCACACTTGCTGGTGTGCATGTGGCACAGTTCTCTAACAAGACTATACTAACCAGGGCTGGTGCCAGACTATTTTGCGCCCTAGGCAAGTGAGCTGCTTTCATCCACCCACACCCACCCCAGCGTACCTGGGCGCGGGGCGCCATCTTGCCCACCCAGCCAAAGTGAAGCCAGGACACTGGGGTGGGGGGGCATCTTCAGAACGGCACACCCGTTCAGAAACCGCTCTGGGAGAGCGACTTCCAGGTGCGCTGTTCTGAAGCCCCCCCCCCAGTGTTCTGGCTTTGCTTCGGCGTCCACCCAGCCAAAGCGAAGCCAGGACGCTGGGGTGGGTGGGTGGCTTTGGAACGGTGGCCTGGAAGTCGCCCTCTCAGAGCCGCTGTGGGAGAGCGGCTTCCGGGTGCGACGTTCGGCGCCCCCTTACCTTGGTGCTCTAGTGGCCTCTATGGTAGTACCGGCCCTGATACTAACTCAGCCTTTACACATGACTGTTTGTTTGCTAGTGCCCCCATGTTGCCATTAGTTAGCACATCAGTGAGAAATCTTTGAAAGAAGAGAGCATACAGGTGATAAAACAGCTTGCTTGAATCAGAAACAGCTTGGTTGAATCAGATCTGAGACCCACTCCATAGTGGGCAATCAAGCTATATAGCAGCAGTGAGAAACTTCAGACCATGGCGTAAATCTAGCCCACCTGGAATCTAAATCCGCTCCTCTAGAGATGGGTGTGACCCCTTCTCCTGACACCACCTTCTTTCCCCCCCAACCACCTTTCGTTGGTGGTTCCCTGGCTTATGTGCAGCCCCCTGCCCCATTCCAAAAGGTAGAAACACCTCTCTTAAGGTTCAGTTACTGGTAGCAAAAGCTTTAAGCTAAAATATGCTGGTATTTTTGGCTCTCCTTTGCCTTCATTCCCATCCACTGGAAGGAGACCTTCTCTAAAGTTGATTTGCATATCCCTACTACCAGGAGCGGAGTAGGTGCTCTTTCTTAGCTCAGGATGGGGGTGGGCTGTTTGAAATCTCTTGTGGGTTTGTTCTTTCCTTTTTTGCTGTGAGTTCAACGTGAATGGTGTCTCTTACAGTTTGAATTGTTTTGCGAATTGCATAATGCGAGTATAATGTTCATATTAATGACACCAGATACTGTTAACAAACCTGCTGGTATGGCTTGAGCTAACTTAAATGAAACATAATTCAGTAAACGTTGCACTGTAATGTATTATAGTTCCGGCTGTTTTATCTTTCTTTCCCTTCCCCCACCTTTTTTTTTAACGAGCCATTTTGAGCACAATGTATTGAGGAAAATACAGTATATAAATATTGAATCTCTTTGAATAAAAAGTTGTCAAAAAGATTTGCTGGTTTCTTGGTTGTAATCCTAGTGAACTCAGTATGTCTTTTTAGTAAACATGCACAGGATTGCATAATGTAACCTGCTACAATCAGGCAAGCGAAGCCTGCTTTTCTCTGCATTGTTGAGACAGCATACTGACTTGACTTTTCCCTACAGACGGACATAATGCTCATATCTCTGAAAGCCCCACTTTTACAACACTGACTGTTCAATCAACAGCGGCTGCAATCCCACCTATAATTTGGCAGTTTATGTCTCCCACAGAAGTCTATGGGTTTAAAGCACTGTAAGGGGACCATGGGACCAATCTAAACAGGATAGCAAGCAATGCCTTTTCTGGTGGTAATTTATAATCCCATTCTGCCCTCGCTTACCTGGCAGCATTGGTGACATTTCTGGACTTGAAACCGAGGCTTATTCCTCTGGAATTCGGAAGTAAACTATCTTCAGGAGGCTGAAATACACTAAAGCGATTCTTTTCCGTCTCTCACAGTGAAAACAAACAACCTACTGGTAGAAATAATTCCTTCCCATTCTTGTTTTGAACTAAATATTTAAGGCAGACTTTCCACGAGGAGATCTAAGATGACAATGCGACCAGCCCTTCTAGAGTCCGCGTAAAGTTTGAACGGTCTCTCTGTTTACAAATGACTGCGCTGAGGAATAAGGAAGTTCGATCAGGAAAACCCCCGGAGATACAGGAACTGGGTGATGTTACAAGGAAAGAGCGGCATCTGCTGGTGGAAGTGAATGTCAGTGTGACCAAGGCCGTAGCTAGACCTAAGGTTTATCCCAGGATTGTCCTGGGGTCAAACCTGTTCATCTAAGTGCCACACAGGGCATCCAGCGCTCAGGCAGGGATGAACCCTGGATGATCCTGGGATAAACCGTAGGTCTAGCTACGGCCTAAGTCAGTGGCGAAGCTCGTTTTTGCCTCACCGGCCGGGCCTCATACGCCTGTGTCACCTTTGTTATTCATATCTAACGCCTCCACCTGGCACAGCCAGCTCCATCACACCTGTTAGACAAATAGCCTTGTTCTTTCATCCTAGGGGTGGATCCCATAGAAAGGCACAGACCTCCAAAGAGATTATAAGAGATTTATTGAAAGTTGCAACTTTGGTGCGAAGGGCAATAAAAGCACTTCGGACCCTGTTTACAGATAGTAAAACATTTTTATACTTCTAGCTAGTATCCCCCTTCCTCCCTTCTCCCAGCTCCTCCTCTTTGTTTCATCAAGAGGCGGGCTGGAGTTGGTTTGAGCTAGGTGCTTTTTACTAATTGGATTGATTCATTGCTATGACATAGTCTCTAATGTAATACAAGTTTGGAATGCTTGCTTGTTAGCAGCTCCAGATAAGGTACTAGGCTACATCCTGTTCCTTTGAAGTGCATTCTGCTTAACTTGGCGCCAACTACTTTGAAGATGCAGCTAAGAGAAAAACAGCAGAAGGTTACAAATAGGGCATACCCATCATGCACAGCAATCATTTTCTAAAATGGAGTCACTTTTGCTAACACACCCAAGGTTAACACGCTCCCTACCTTTGCTTCTCCGCCTATTTTCGTTCCTCAAGTTACTTCCTCTTTTCAAAAGAGGAAGTACAGAACGAGCATGAGGCCCAGTGAGTCTGCTGTTCTAACGGCGCTGCTTCTGCTGCACACAGCAGGAGAGAGTAGCGATTCCGAGTTTTAAAAAACATCGGACTTAGGCCAGATCTACACTACTGCTTTAAAGCGCTTTATAACAGTTCTGAAAACAGTATAGGGAGTGTGTCCTGGGCCTGAACAGTTGTCAAAACTGTTATAAAGCGCTTTAAAGCAGTAGTGTAGTGAGGTTTTTGTTGTTGTTGCACAAGGAGGGGCAGAAGGCACACGGGAGGCAGGCGATGTCATGTGAGGGACCTGAGCAAACTCTGTGAGTGCCCAGTAATGAGCATGCAATAAAATGCTCATCGGATGGAGCTTAGAGTCGCTTCATCCAGGTGAGGGTTGGGCAAAAAGATGGCTGGGTCAAAGGCTAAGGGGGTTAAAACAAAAAAAACTTAGTCGCACAAAAGAGGGGAACCTATGCGATTTCGTCCTTTCTTAAATTTAAATGGATACTGTTTTTAAATCGATACTGTTGCTTTTATACTGTTGTTCTTATGTTTTAAATTTTGTATACTTTTAATGTTTACTGTTTTTAACTTTTGTAAACCGCCCAGAACACTTCGACTATGGGGCTGTATATAAACGTAACAAATAAATAAATAAATATCCCATCTTTCTACTAAAATCAGTGCTCATGATAAAAATACAAATAAGAGTTATAATTACAACTCAAATAAAAACAGATCAATAAAAAAGAAAGCCTAGAGTAAGGAGAGAAATTTATTTTTGAAGGGTGAAATTGGATCAGGAAGTGTGATCAAGATAAAAGCATTTGTTATTGCAATGGCCAATGGCTTGGTGCAAATAAAATTTGATTGATAGCAAAAGCATTCGTTCTCTCCAAGTAATGGAACATTTCTTGAGAGATTATGTCCAGTGGCTCTTAGAGTATTCATGAGCTGGTGTCAGTGAAGCAAGGCAGTGGGTGATTTAAAAGATCCTTGGAGGCATGATGATACCCTGCTTCTCTCTTCAAATTCATCTTCAAAGTCCTTTTTTGTAAAGCCTCAGCTTCTGGATACACATAAAAAAGGTTTGTGGAAACCCTGTCCCCCTCCCCAAGGTGAAAATTCTCCAAATTTTCCTCCCTCCCTGCGAAGGAGGCAGAAAAAGCAATGCCTCTTTCACAGGGAGAAAGTTGCTGAAAATAAGGGGCACGATTCAGCCCAGCAATAAAATTTATATTTATATATTTTAATTGTATATGTTTTTATCTTATAAACCACATTGAGTCCCAGTATTGGGGAAAATATGAGAATACTAATAAGTCCTGAATTCTCTAAGCAGTTCACAACACAATAATGTATAATACAGTATAAAAACCAATGTAAAACCAGTGCAAGATATATATATATATACACACACACACACACACACACACATAACAAAAAAAAAACATAAAACTTGACATGAAGTGACAAGAAATGTTTTATTTATTTTTTAAAACAATAATTTTAATGATGGTACAAATCAACTGAAGGATTTGAAAGACGTCACAAACTGCATACCATGACCTACTTCCAGAATTAAATTAAATTCATTGCGTTGTGGTGGGAAGGTGGAGAATTCTTTACAGGGACTCTGTTTTTGGTGGAATCCCCATAGAAGATGGAAGACCTAGCCCAGCTCTCTGTGTAAAACCTATTTCTGGTGTTGTGAAGTGATATGAAAGTTGTCATTGGCATTTGATTTGCCCATCCACTCACATATCCAAGTCATTGTGATGTTGCACTCAGTAAAGATCAGCAAGTGCAGCAAGCAAGGAACCTTAATTTTAAAAAAGGTAATGATGGCACCATGGTTTCCATTTATACACAATGTGGCAGCCCTTCAAACTTCTGATCAACGTCCAACCATGTATAGTTGCTTTTATTTTTACTTAGACAATCACAATCAATGACACACTACTTACATGCTTTAGATTAAAACTTACATGCTTTAGATTTAAAACTTATATGTTCATCTATCAGTATACAGTGAGCTTCCACTTAGGCTAGCAGTTCCACAAGCATATCAGTGATAGACTATTAATCATGAGTTTCTTTATTTCATTAGTGATCTTGTGGTATTGTTATGTCTGTTCTTTTTGATGCCTTTATTTTAAAATTTATTTCAAAATAAAATCAAAATTGCACAAGAAAATAATAATGAAAAGCTATGTATTTGAACTCTGTTCTTGGAATGTATGATTGACAGGTGTTTAATGATCTTGTATGATCTCTTTTGCAGGAACATCATCACTTTATTCATCTCCAACTGACTGTCTGATAAAATTGAAGCTGGATCGGTTGAGAATTTTCACTTGCTGTTTCTCATCATAACTATCTTGTTGAGACAAATTATTCATTGCAAGAATTAAAGGCTCTCATATAAACCTTCATCACCATTTCAGGATTCTTCATGGCTGCTGTCATTTCCTTGCTTATCCCTCCTTCATCCACACTGAAATGGAAGAATATAATTATAAAGCATCAACAGAGGACATGCTGTCGATCCTTTCTCTGCATTGCAAGGCGATATTGTGTTCAACAAGCTGATATGCAGCTGACAGCAATATGAACAAATCACAGTCTGAAAAGAGCTTATGAAATCACTTTGCTTATCATCTGGGTTTTAATGACCTAAAATAATGCAGTTCAACAGGGGTGCAGAACCCTTTTGGATCTGGGGGCCAGTTTCCCTCCTTCCTGGGATGCATCAAAAGGCTGTATGACATAGGGGGCTAGCCCGTCTCCCTGGAGCTCCTCCCCTGACATCACCACTCCTCTCCGTACCTCGCTTTGAATGGAGAAAGGGACTCAGACTTGTTATCTCCATAACAAACTCCGTAGAAAAGTTTCCAATAGAGTAATAAACACACTAAATTCAAACCCACTCTAAAAATTAAAATGAAAACGCTCTTGAGATAGGTAGTTGGAAGTGGACTGCCTTTGAGACAGTTTATGATGAGTGCTGGAGAATTAACAAATCAGAGTCACACACACACACACACACACACACACACACACACTTGTACAACTCAATGTAATTCATTGAGCATTTAAGCATCCAAAGCAGCATATTTAAGAACAGTCAAGAGAGAGCAACAAGAGTCATATTACAAAGGAGGCACTGAGGACTTACTCTGGTACCTGTAGATTACACTTTGAATGTTCTAACCCTTCACGTAGCAGCTTCACTCCTGTGTCTTCTATTGAATTCCCAGACAAAACCAGCTCTTTCAGCCTCTGGTTTTCAGTGAGAACTTCAGCAAGAGCCCTACAACAAGCTCCTGTCAAAGAGCAATGAAACAAGCTGCAGGGAACAGACACAAAGGGAGCCAATGGTGGATGAGTTGAGTTATGAATAGTTTCAAAAACAACAGCAAACCATATAAAAGGAAAAAGGGGGATTAAATTATTTGTTAAAACTAAAACTGGCTTTCTATGTTTAAATTTCCCCAAGTTAAATAGACAGGAAATGGTTATTCAAGTCAAACTGAAAACAAAGTTCTGATGACTTACTTTAGCACCTCTAGTTTACAGTCTGGATGTTTTAGCCCCTCACACAGCACTTCCACTCCTGCGTCTTCTATTTTATTCTGAAACAGACTTAATTCTTTCAGCCTCTGGTTTACAGTAAGAGCTTCAGCAAGATCCCCACAGCATGCTGCTGTCAAACAGCAATCCATCAAGCTGCAGGAAACAGCCAGGAAAGGAGTCAGTGACGGATGGGCTACGAATAGAGTTTCAAACATAATAGTTTCAAGCAATATGAATCAAAATAATGGCAATGAATTGGATGATTCCTCTGAAGCAAGGTTGCCCTTTTTGTTTTAATTTTCACTTTGAAAATGTATAGCTTACCAAAAGCATTGTTCTCCATGCTGATCTACATAGCAGAGCGTCAGAATTTGTCAAAGGGGAAACGTAATTGCCTTATTTGAAGTATAATTGTTTTACAGACCCAACACCCCCAATGCAATTTACATACAAGCAAGTGCTTTATACCTGCAAATGGTGTAAAATATGTCAAATATGCCCATAATAGTCCCATGACATAGTTAACAGCAGCTGCCATTAGCCTATCGTGCCTTTATAGAAGCAGAGAGCTGCCCCACATACTCCAGTGGATGTGCCAGGATGCTGAGGAAATCTGCAGGGCCCCAAGGAGCCCAGATTTTTCCATGGTGGATGGTCCCTAGATTGGATGTCAGGGGGAGGGGGTTCATCCATCCATATCTTATACATGTTGCAAAAAAAATAAACATGCTTAGAGCTCAGGAAGACCTTCTTGCCTGGGAAAGACTCAGCTGGAACAGGAAGCCTAAAGACTCCTTCCTGCCAAGATGTGTCCAACAGCCAGCTTAGTGGGCAGAGCCAGTCCAGGGCCAGAAGGTTCTTCTCTGAGAAGGCTTCCATATGAAGTGTGGTGGTGCACCACGCAGTAGCTCCTGACCGCATTCCCCCACCCACCCCATGCCAGGGCAGGGTGTACCATATCTGTATGGAGCAGGTTTTTCAGGGTAGGAGTGGTTGAACACATGGGTTCTTGCCAGTACATGCACATCGCTGGTTCCGAGAAATGATGCCCAGATCCACAGCCTTCCTAGTCAATGAGGATCTCAGTCTATTTAGAGTTCAGGACATGGTGCATGTGGTGTATAGACTTGTGAAGAAGCTTATTAATGTGAGCATGGATGTCTGCTTGAGCACAATTGGATAAAAAAAATTTCCCCATTTTTTCTTGTTCTCCCACTATTTTTTCTTTCTGTTTTTAACCTGGTGTCATGGGGGCATCAAAATGATATGGGGAATTGAGGGGTGTGAAGAGAACCCCCTATGCTTTGCTAATTTGTTTTAAAATTATTTTATTCGTATATTTTGGTAGATTTTTTTTTAAAAAAACTCTTAAATAAAAATTATTTTTAAACCTGTGGTTACGTTTTTCTGTTGTGTGCAGCAGGGTGCTGCTGGGGAAGAAAAATGTGGGTGCAAGGCAGAAGCTTTCTTTAATATTGCACAAACACATGCAGAAGCACACCACCCCATGCACATGCAGGAGCATGGCACACACTAACCCAAGCTGCAGCCTTCACGAGTATGCCACATGTAAACCCAAGGAGAAGCATACCAATTGAAGGGACGACGGGTTTGGTCTGCAAGGGCAGAAGACACCCCCACATCTGGTCCTTACAGACCCAACTGGACACATCTGGCGCCAAGGTGAACCTGCACCCAAGTGCTCACGGTCCCCATAAGCACTCAGGCATGGGTCTGTCCTGACTTTCAGGATAGTGCCATCCCCCCTGCATTAATGGTGGCCACATTAACGCAACAGATGGAATTGTGCACTTTCTGGGACTCCAGAAAGCACGCTTCCACCTCTGCTCCAATGGGGGCTTTAAAGGCCCTCTTAAGGCCAGGGTAAATGCTTACCCTTGCACTGAGGGCCTTTAAGGCCCCATTAGAGCAGAGGAGAAGAAAGCGCTCTTTCTTGAGCATCGAGAATGCGTTCAGTTCCTCCTGCCATGCTACCGGTGTCCACCATTACCGCAGCAGGGGGAATTGTGCATGTTCTGAAGACTCAGGAAAGCACACTGTTACCTCCCCCACTTCAATGGGGGCCTTAGGGGGCATCTTAACTAAAGGATACCGTTGCATTAAGGGGGCCTTTAAGGAGCCCATTGAAGCAAAGGGGAGGGGCAAGTGTGATTTCCAGAGGCTCTGGAAAGTGCGCATTTCCCCCAGACACACTAATGGCAGCTGCATGTTGCTGCAGAAAGTGCGCATTTTCCCTGGCCACACTAATGGCAGCTGCCATTAGTGTGGCCAGGGGAAATGTGCACTTTCTGGAGGCACCGGAAAGTGCGCATTTCCCTCCACTGCATTAATGCCAGCTGTCATTATTGCATTGGGCCGGTGTGAGTGGGCACTGAGTGTGGTGGGGGCTTGTGAGGCCTGGTTTATGGGGGTGGGCTGGAGCGGCGGTGGGGCTAGCTTTCGCTATTTTTGGAAATCCCCAACCAGTTGCAAACCTGGGCAGAAGCCATCAGCAGCTTGCCCAATGCAAACATGCCCCAGAGAGTGCCAGATGGAACAATACATGCAGCAACATGCAGGAACCCCCCACACCACCTCTCTCAAATCAGGAATTCACAGAATTTCTTATTTTAAGCAGCCACTGTAGCATCCTGAAGAGTAACAAAAGCACAGATTAAGTAGTCAGGAGATGGTTCTACAGAAAAGGGAGAATGGGTGACTTACAATAGCTTCGTTAGATAGTTGTTTGGATGTTTTAGTCCCTCACAGAGCAGCTTCACTCCTCCATCTTCTAGATCATTGCCAAACAGATCCAATTCCTTCAGGCTCTGGTTTTTAACGAGAACTTGGGCAAGATCCCCACAACAAGCCACTGTCAAAGAGCAAACAGCCAAGCTGCAGGGAACAGTCAGTAAGCAGTCACAGCTGAGTTACGAAGACATGTTACAAATCCAATAGAATTCAAAAGACTTATAATAAATTAAATTATTGGCTTAAGCCAAAACTGCCTTTCTCTCCTTAAGCTCCCATAAGTGAAACAGTTCAGGAGATGGTTGAACTAATACTGAAAAGGAAGGTCGGTGAGTTACCTTAACCTCTCTATTTTACAGTCTGTATGTTTTAGCACCTCACACAGCACTTTCACTCCTGGATCTCTTATTTTATTCCGAGAGAGATTTAACTTTTCCAGTCTGTGGTTTTTGGTGAGAACCTGAGCAAGATCCTCACAACAAGCTTCTGTCAAAGAGCAGTCAGACAAGCTGCAGGGAACAGGTAGAAAAAGAGCCAAATTTGGGTGAGTTACAAAGACATGTTTCAAAACAATGGATCATTTCATTCAAAATACTTGCAATGAATTTCAATAGTTTTTTTAAACTAAAATGTAACAATGCTTTCAATAATGTATTAGTTTTAAATGTTTTAATTAGTTATATGTATTTTATGGTGTTTTCATTTGTGTTGTACCCGCCTCGATCCAGAGGGAGAGGCAGGTAACAAATAAATATTATTATTATTATTATTATTATTATTATTATTATTATTATTATTATTAAGTAACAAACTGAACCAAGTTAAATAGTCAGAATGAAAAGAAAGTACTGATGACTTCCCATAGCTTACAGTTTAGATGTATCATGAAAGAGCAGCACACAGAGGCCCTGAGGACTTACTGCAGCACCTGTAGATTACACTTTGGATGCTTGAGCCCTTCACACAGCACTTTCACTCCGGTGTCTTCTATTTGATTCGTAGTTATGCTTAACTTTTGCAGGCTCTGGTTTTCAGTGAGAACTTGGGCAAGATCCCCACAACAAGCTCCTGTGAAGTGACATTCATAAAACCTGCAGGGAACAGGCAGAAAAGGAGCCAATAATGGATGAGTTACAAAACAGCAATGTACCATATAAAACAAAATTCTTGTCGTTCATTTAAATGAAAACTGATTATTTTAATATGTTTCTGTAAAAAGTGCATCTTACCAAAAGTTGTTGTATTAGTTGTATTATTATTATTATTATTATTATTATTATTATTATTATTATTATTATTTGCAGTCTATGTTTTTTTTTACATAGATGGAGGGAAACAATACTAATGGATTGGGGTGGGGGAGATATCATTTGGAATCTGAAAAACAGATTGCCCCTCTGCAACTGTGGTTCTCCGAGTGGTCACCTTTGCAGTCCTACAAATGAGTTCTGTGCCTGTGCAGCTAGACATAGACTTGGGGCCAGAGCCCAGGGCCTCGCAGCCCAGAACTACTCAAAGGACCACCCAGAGAGGGACAGATGGTGAGGGCATCTGGGCCAGAGAAGCAAACTCTATTTTATTCTGTCATAATGGTGCTATGATTTAAGTGAGTTTCAAATGTAAAACTGCACATGCTCAGAGTATTTTTAAAAAAATCAGGCTTGGAAGAGAGTTATTCTAACATATCGGGAATGTAGAGGCAGCTGAAAGCAAAGAATGTGGTTGTGGGATGGAGAGAAATGTTAATTTTGCCCCCCACAACTGCAGTAATACACATGGCCATCTAAAGTCCTCACCCCACCCCAAGACCATTAAGTCCAGGTTCTTTTTTTTAAAAAACTTTTTTTCTTTTTGTTATGTATTTAACAAAACAGAAAACATTGTGAAAAGAAAAATGAAAAAAGAACAAGTAATTACATGCATAGTAATAACAATATTCCATCAAGTCCACCAGGGGAAGAGCCTCCAGTATGGTGGCCCCCTTCCTATGGAACTCCCTGCCTCTGGAGGTCAGGCAGGCGCTAACTTTATATTCCTTTCAGCGCCTTGTGAAAATGTCATTGTTCCAGGAAGCCTTTCCTTAATTACCAGCCATGGTTCACAGTTCACCTTTTATTGTGCTTTTAAAAACCTATTTTAAGGTGTTTTATTCTGTTTCTATTGTATTTTATCTTGTACACTGCTCTGAAATTTTGAATGGGGAGTGGTATATAAATATTGTAAATAAATAAATAAATAAATTTAAAAAGTGGAGGGGGAGATTATGTGCAAGTTTCAAGAAGAGCAGACCAAATATCTATTAATCCACTTCTGAGTGGCGCTGTATTCAAATATTGATAACATTATTAAGTCCTCAGACCATTGCATTAGGGGAGTGAACATTTATCCTTCCAATTTATCCTGTCTAATAATAGTCTTTTGGCTGTCATGAGGGCTCAGAAAATCCATTTGGGCTGACTATGTTAACTTCCAAGAAATCAGTAAATAGTTTAGTTGGACATGAACATCATCCAATATTCAAGAGTGTTCCAATACAAAGTTTATCCATATTACAACCTCTTCCCAAAAGAAGTCAACTATAGGGCATTACCAAAACATATGGATAAAAGAAGCATTAGGTACATTACATTTCCAATGATTATGCAGAGTAGACAACCCCTTATTAAAAAAAATATTGTGGAGTCCAATAAATCCAAAACATTTTTTTTTCTGCTGAATATAGCGTAGCCTAAGATCCATGGATACCTCAGGTACAGACGCTAAAACAATGATTCATTGGTGAAGCAAAATTGAGTGCTTCAGTTCTCCAATTCCATTCCTGTCTTAGATCTTGAGTATCATATTTATTTACTGATAACAAGTATTTATATACATGGATCATGGGTAGATATGCCTGTTCAGCCAATATAAGTGTCTCTGATAACAATGGGGACTCTGAAGCTGTAAAAGTGGATGGGCCAAACCTAGATTCCAGCAATAGTTGCAACTGCACGTATTGCCATTCAGCCTTCACGGGTAGGTTGTTTTTTACATTTAAATCAGAAAATAACAAGAACTTATTGTCCAGACCCAAGGTTCAACGAATACTTAGCTGGACCAATGTTGTGCAGAGCAAAATTTGCAAACTTATAAAGCTAGGTGGTAACAGTTTTGACAGGAGGCCCATCTCCATTCCTCAAATCAAACACTCAAAGGGGTGTAGGTCCAAATTTCCCACTCAGTTCCTAATGGACCACTACACCAGCTATACAAAGCAGTGCTAGAGCAACAGGGAAGGAGGGTGGGTTGTGTGACTGCAAATGACCACTTGCACAGATGACCACTTGAACAACCACAGTTTCAGTGAAGGAATCTGCTTTTCCTCTTTGTGCACTTTCACATACGGGAGAATAGCAAGCCAAGTTCCCTAGAGGTGGGGCAGGAAGCAACCACCAAGCTCAGTACAGCCTGTCCAAAAGAGAGATCCACTTGAGTCTGGACACCCAAAGTGTATTGTCTGACAGGTGCCAACAGCTATCACCGAACAGGCAGGGCAAAAATTGGGGAGAGAAAGATTTCTCTGAGGAAAGCCATGGAAGAGGCATGTGTGTGTTTGCCAGACAAAACTGGCAAACATTTTGTAGCATAGCCTGATAGGGGATGAAGCCCAACTTGACAGGCAATAAGTGTGTAGAAGATATTATTGATCCACCCCCAATTACAATCATTGGTAATTCTCCTGACATGAACAGAAATGGAAGCAAGTAACCATGTAAGTCTAAACTTCTGCCTTATATTTTCGTTTTTCGAAAAACAAAACCTTGAGAATGGAGATGGGAGGCTGAGCTTATACTGTGACTCAAGGATGCAGAACATTAACGGGGAAAACCACACTCCTCTCTCCCAGAAAGATGACACATGGATCTGGCATGGAAAACCTACTAAGAACTGCATAGTCTTGCTCATGAGCCAGGGAGATAAAAGGAACCTAGAAAAGCAAACAAGAGCAGAAGTGCTGGAAGACCTGTCAGTTTGTTAGGCCTGCAAGAGTTAGAGAGAAGGGACCTGCCTTAAGCTTATTGAACTTTAAGGACAGAGTCATTTTTATGGTAACCACTATTTATTTTTAATTTTTTAAAAAAAACCCAAAAAAGGTCCAAAATGCACAAATTATCCATGGAGCACCCCTAGATGACACAGGAACTACGTGGTATGCCCACTAGCCACCTTGCACCAGATTGCTAGTGGGTATGAGTAAATAATCCATCATGGGACGGGGAACACCTGCTACATGACACACTAAGCCACTGTGGGTTGCATTACTTCACAACTCATCATGGCTTAGGATGATGTCTGAACAGGGTCTCTGAAGATAGTCAGAGGGAGATGTTGGATCCAAGCACTTATTTTTCCATGTTTTTCAGACTTTTCTTGAAAGTTATGTTCTGGCCACACTTTCACAGGAATATACCTAGGAACTTCCTCATTAGAGTCAGAGCTGACTTTCTTTCAGCTGGCAACTGAACTCCTGGGTAGCAGCAAAGGGAGAAAATTAACAGGGAGGTCTTTTCCCAATAAATACTTCCCTTTTTGCTCTTCTCTCCATAGATACTCACGTGAGCTTCTGCAGTCTGCAGTTAGGGTGTTTTAACCCACTACACAGTAGATGGAGTCCAAAATCTTTCAAAGAACATCGCAAAAACACTAGTACTGTCAGGGTCTGGTTGGTACAAAGAACAGAGGCAAGATCCCCACAACACGCTTCTGTCAGATCACATTGCCAAAACCTAATGCAAACAGAAAGAAGAAAAAGAAGATGTTTATTCACCACCTTTTCCTGTTCTGTTATCAGTCTCTATAGAGAATCTGAATTCTGCCTGCATTTGCACTGGCATTTTACTGTAAGAGCTACTGTTATATCAGTCCCTACAACTGAGAGACAAAGAATTGTACATAGGGGTGTGATCCGCTTCTCCTCAGACCAGAGAAGCAACAGCGAATTGGCCTGATCCGCCTTGCCCTGAGGCGGAGGAGAAGTGAGTCGGGGGGCTGGAGGGGCATGGTGAAAAGAAGCGACCATAGGCGGAGCGCTCCTCTTTTCGCAGAGCGATCCGCCCACCATTTGGGATTTTTTCGCCCATAGGATTGTATTGCGGAAAAGATTAGCGGATAACTTTTTTGTTTTTAAAGCTATCTATTTGAAACTTGGTGTGATTACAGAGTTGTGGGTGGGGGTCATTTTGAGCCTATTCTCAGCACTCTGTGTGGTGCGGTTTGCTTGCAATAATTTCCTAAAAAATAGGGTAAAAAAAGCGGGAAAGGTACCTTTTTGAAGTGCTGAGAGGCAGATTCAACTCCCAGTCATGATCACCTGATGAAGCATCCTCCAATCCCAAAGTTGGAGAGGGGGATAGGCAAAACAGGATACTTAGTAACTTGGGATACTGGGAAACTTCTCCTTCTTAGTCTCTGAACGGACTTTTCCCAGTGTTTTTTAAAACAGTAGCCCCACCAAACGCACAAACACAACCTGAAATCATATACTAAGCAAATAAATAACAGATAGGAAACACAGCACTGCTACCCACCCTAACCTTGGTGAACAACTGAATAGATGTGGTGCAAGGGGATGAGGTCCCCTAGGGCATGTGGACATGCCCAGTGCACACACTGGCCTGCCCTTGGAGGGTAATCAGGGCCCTCCAAAGAGTAACCAGTGGAGACTGGAGAAGCTAATGCCTGTCATGAGTTGAAGTAACAGGTAGCTTCTTAAAGACTGGTACTTACTTAGGGCCAGTCAAATTGGCATATCCCCCTCCCCCTGGGCACGTCCACTTTCCTCTTACTGGTAAAAGACAGATATAGCCTTTTTTTAAAAAATTCTTTTTGTTGTTTATTCAGCAACACTGCTGCTTTTAATTCCACCCCTCCTTTGTTTATTTATTTATTTATTCCAAATATATATATATATATATACACACACACACACACACACACACCATAGCCCAAGCTCTCCTGGTTTTTCCTCTTCAGTGAAGTCAGGCAGGCTTTCATTGTGGTTTAACTCCTTATTGTTGTTGTTGTTGTTGTTGTTGTTGTTGCTATTAATATAAATTAGTCCTGCTATTATTAACATTATTATTGTTGTTGTTGTTTAATAATGGCTGTGATCACAGTGCAGTCAATCAACTCTGAAGCAAGGATCACAAAGCTTTACTCTTATCCTCCTAGCCTCCTAGTTATGGGATGCAAAAGAAAAGGCATCTCTCTGTGCTGCTCCCACCTCACAGGGATGGTTTGCATTACTGGCTTTGAAACAATCCTTGGCTCACTTCCTTGTGCCCCCAGAAATGTCTGCTGCCTGCCTGCCTGCCTTCCCCCCAGGGTGCTGCTGTGGTGGGGCATCTGCCAGGACTGACTCCCCCATAGATCTATGGCATATCTCTGCCTGCCTCTCTGCCCGCCTGGTGCCTGGGAGCTGTACTACATGATGGGCTTTGTGGTTCGTGCCCACCAGCCTCCTGCATGCTTGCTCCCAGTCCTCCTCCTCTGTGCCCGCCTCGCAGGGTTAGTTTGCAATGCATTACTGCTGGCTTAGAAAGAAACAAGAAATCCTTGCCTCCTCCTCTGTGCCCACCTCGCAGGGTTGGTTTGCAATGTGTTACTGCTGGCTTAGAAAGAAACAAGCCATCCTTGCTGCACTTCCTTGTGGCCGCCTCACAGGGTTGGTTTGCAATGCATTACTGCTGGCTTAGAAAGAAACAAGCAATCCTTGCCTCCTCCTCTGTGCCCGCCTCGCAGGGTTGGTTTGCAATGCATTACTGCTGGCTTAGAAAGAAACAAGCAATCCTTGCCGCACTGCCTTGTGCCCCCAGAAATGTCTGCTGCCTGCCTGCCTTCCCTCCCTCCTCCCTCCTCCCCCTGGGAGCTGTACTACATGATGGGCTTTGTGGTTCAACCCCACAAGCCTCCGGCATGCTTGCTCCTCTCCCTGTCCTCCTCTGTGCCCGCCTCGCAGGGATGGTTTGTGTGTGTCTTGCTTTGATTATTATTATTATTATTATTATTATTATTATTATTATTATTATTATTATTTATATAGCACCATCAATGTACATGGTGCTGTACAGATAACACAGTACATAGAAAGACCCTGCCGCATAGGCTTACAATCTAATAAGTTGTAGTAAACAATAAAGAGGGAAGGAGAATGCAAACAGGCACAGGGAAGTGTAAACAGGCACCGGGTAGGGTAAAGCTAATAGTATAGAGTCAGAACAAACTCAATATTTGAAGGCTATAGGGAAAAGAAAAGTTTTTAGCTGAGTTTTAAAAGCAGTGATTGAGTTTGTAGTTCTCAAGTGTTCTGGAAGAGCGTTCCAGGCGTAAGGGGCAGCAGAAGAAAAAGGACGAAGCCGAGTAAGGGAAGTGGAGGTCCTTGGGCAGGCGAGAAGCATGGCATCAGAGGAGCGGAGAGCCCGAGCGGGAGGGGATAAGTCCTTCCTGCGCTCACTTAGACTTTTTGAAGTTCCAAATAAATTTTTCAAGTGTGGAAGAAGATTCATATTTAGGGTTATCTACTCCCCAATTCATGACATGTTGGGATTTCCTTTGAAATGGCCATGAATAAGGAAAGCCCATTGAGCTGTCTGCAGCTAATCCCTGAGATACTGGGGTGTCCGATTTTCAAAAATTCCCCAAAAACCAGGGGAGGCTTGGATTTGCTTGAGGCTTGGCATGCATGTGTATACGTGCATCAGGTGTCATGGTGCCTAATTCGACGTTTCTAATGTGAAAATTGATGGAGATATCGAAAGGGGTGTGAATTGGGGTTAGGGGTGATGTGTTAGAGGTTAAAGCCCCGCCAAAAATCAGGGGATGATGGGATTTGCTTGAAACTTGCCATGAATGTGGATGTGCCTGCTTCCAAGTTTTTATCTGTCAAAATGTCGGAGAAAATCCCATGTCTGAAAATGGGGTGTCCGATTTTCAAAAATTTCCCCAAAATCAGGGGATGCTTGGATTTGCCTGAGGCTTGGCATGCATGTGTATACATGGATAAGCTATCATGGTGCCGAGTTTGAGGTTTCTAACGTTAACAGAAAAAAAAGTTGTAGGCTTTTTTGGATTTCAATGCAAGCCTACGGGGGTGGGGGGAAGCGGAGCTCCGATTCGGAGCTTCGCAGTGAAGCGGAGCGTACCGTAGGCGGAGCGGACCCGATCTGGAAGTTGCGGATCTGGAAGAGAAGCAGATCGGGGGGTCCGTGCACACCCCTAATTGTACAAATTGGACATATGCATTAGGGCTGTGCACTGCATCGGTTCTGGATCCATTTCCGAACTGAAGCAAGCTGATTTGGCCTGTCTCAGTCCGAATCCAGATCGGGCCTGGACTGGGCCAAAGCTGGGTGGCGCAGATCAGACCAGACCTGAAGCACTTTGAGTTTCTTTTGCCTATCTAGGGTGATGGTGAGCCACTGCCCCCGCCGCCTGCGAGACTTACCTGACCCATCCGGCAGCCTCCCATCCTTGATGATAGCTGCCATTTTAAAGGAAAATTATTATTATTTTCTAGTTCTAATGTTGAAACTACAGTGGCCCATAAAGGGCCATTTCCAACAGGGGCAGCAGCTAGCCAGGTTCGGGACACAAGCAGGGAGTCCAGTGGACTCTGGATTGGCCTTGCATACTGGAACCCACAACATCTGATCTCGCTCCAGATCCAATGTGGGTTGGAATGGGCCTGAAACAGCCTGAGGTGAATCAGGGCCAATTCAGACGCCCCAAATCAGATCAAGGGATCTCTACATAGCCTTAATCTGCACATAGGATGTCACACATTTCAGTGTATAAGAACTGGGGGAAATGCACACATTCTCCCTGTACCACATATTTATGGAGTGGCTCTGTTTGGAAAGCATGTATCCCCATCATGCTTCTAAAGGCAAACAGATCCACCTCCCTTAAAACTAGAACATTATAAGTGGTTCCCTGTGAACACAGTTCAAGGAGAAAAATCAAATCATGTTTTATGGATATAAATTCCCGACTTTGAACTACAGTAAAAATTGTTGTTATTCACACAATCTGCATGTGAATAGGTGTTTCATGAGAATCGGTCAATGGTAAGGCAATCAAAAGGGATGATGAACTAACTCACAACTTTGAACTGCATATATAAGATTGTACTATAACCTTATTTCATAAATGGTCATTCAAATCTCTATGCTCGCTTATCCCCTGAAAAGTTGTGAGTAGTTAAAAAAAAAAAAAAAAACTTCCATTCCATTCTTTTGAAGGAGTGGTGGATTAATTAAGATGGTTTGTGCTTAGAAACCTGTCCGTCTGGGCTTTCTGACAATCCTAGGGGGGTTTCCAAATGCTAGGGATGGACAGACAACCTTGCACCTGCCCCCCATACAGACCCGCCCCCAGTCACCTGACCCCAGCGAGCAGTGCAAGGGCAGTCTGTGAGGAGGGTGTCAGTGGTGGGTATCCGGCTCCTTCTACAAGACCCCATTCCATAATCCTCTCCCTTTCTATTTTATCCTCACAACAACAACCCTGTAAGGTAGGTTGGGCTGAGATTCTGTGACTGGCCCAAAGTCACCCAGTGAGGTTCCATGGTCGAATGGGGACTAGAACCTGGATCTACCAACTCCCAGTCCAACAAGGAAGCACCATTTTAAGGTACATGGGGCTGATGTTGTTCCACCAAGCAGCAGCTTTCAATTAAGAGCTTATATGTTTTAGTGTCCACAGCCCCACCCAGGACTCAGCTGCAGCGCAACAGAGGCTTCTAGAAGAAGTCCTCCTTCTGAGGAGGACCCTACTCACACAAGGAGTCTTCATAAGAGGCTTCCTTTGCAAATGAGCACACCTTCTCACAGGTATTGTTCTGACCTGCCTCTTGAGGCACCTACACTCTCTAGAGCAAGGAGGTTGCTCAGCCCCTCCCTCACAGGCAGAGTTTCCTGCCTCTTGTGGGGATGGACCCATGGCCTTGTCCCCTGAGGCTCCTCCTGGCACAATCTTCTCCTCAATCCTGCTTGTCTCTAGGAGCTCTAGCTCCTCCTTAGACAGGAATTCCTCCAGCAGAGAAATATCAACCAGGGAGTTTGTGGTGATCTAGACAAAAGGTCAGTGGCTGGAATATAACTAGAAAATGAGCCAAGACTGAGCACACAGGCTAAATCTCACTTTCAAGTAGGATAAAACTTGTTGATCAGGATAAAAAACATAGCCTTCAGCATATTCTGATTAACAAACTAGCTAAAAGTGGGCTAGATGGAACAACTATTAGGTGGATCCACAGTTGGCTACAGAATCGGACTCAAAGAGTACTTATCAATGGAACCTTCTCAAACTGGGGAGAGGCAACGAGAGGGGTACCGCAGGGCTCAGTCCTGGGCCCAGTGAACTTCAACATTTTTATTAATGATTTGGACGAGGAGGTGCAGGGAACGCTGATCAAATTTGCAGATGACACAAAATTGGGTGGGATAGCTAATACCCTGGAAGACAGAAACAAACTTCAAAGTGATCTTGATAGGCTGGAGTGCTGGGCTGAAAACAACAGGATGAAATTTAATAGGGATAAATGCCAAGTTCTACATTTAGGACATAGAAACCAAATGCACAGTTACAAGATGGGGGATACTTGGCTCAGCAATACTACAAACGAGAAGGATCTTGGAATTGTTGTAGATCGCAAGCTGAATATGAGCCAACAGTGCGATATGGCTGCAAGAAAGGCAAATGCTATTTTGGGCTGCATTAATAGAAGTATAGCTTCCAAATCACGTGAGGTACTGGTTCCTCTCTATTCGGCCCTGGTTAGGCCTCATCTAGAGTATTGCATCCAGTTCTGGGCTCCACAATTCAAGAAGGACGCAGACAAGCCAGATTCCAGCTGGACATCAGGAAAAACTTCCTGACTGTTAGAGCAGTACAACAATGAAATCAGTTACCTAGGGAGGTTGTGGGCTCTCCCACACTAGAGGCCTTCAAGAGGCAGCTGGACAACTATCTGTCAGGGATGCTTTAGGGTGGATTCCTGCATTGAGCAGGGGGTTGGACTCGATGGCCTTGTCGGCCCCTTCCAACTCTGCTATTCTATGATTCTATATCCTTTCCACTTGCCAGCACAAGGCAATTTGTTCTAAGACTCTCTGCAAATGTTTTTATAAGTGACTATGGACTATTTTAACTGTTTTATATTGTATCAATGTATGCACAGACCTTGCTTGCTCTTCTCATTGCCAAAAAACATTTTATTTATATGTTGTCTCATGCAGAGATGTAAAATTTTCAAAAATTTTGAAGCCATGAAAAAAATGGAAATTTTCAGAAAAAATGAAAGTCACTTTGTTACTTTAGGAAAATAAAAAGTAATTATGTACAAGTTGGTTTGGAATAAAATTATCACATTTGGTATATTAAAAGTATAATGTATTCAAACAATTATTACAAATTGAATTTACTTTTTTAAATTTTTTACTTTTTTGTTAGAAATGGAGCTACAAGCTCCTGAACTGTAAGGAACCTCTTTGGTTTTGCAAGTTTATGAAGAGCAGGCAAAAAACAACTTAAAAACAGAAGAAACCATCAACATTAGTGACAAAGAATGTCAAGCAGACATAAAGCACCCATTCCCACAAAAGGAACTGAGAAAAAGGGGGCACCGAGATTCAATGAATATGCATAGGGTGACCATATGGAAAGGAGGACAGGGCTCCTGCATCTTTAACAATTGCATAGAAAAGGGAATTTCAGCAGGTGTCATTTGTATATGTGGAGAACCTGGTGAAATTCCCTCTTCATCACAACAGTTAAAGCTACAGGAGCCCTGCCCACTTTTGTATCTGGTCAAGAGGGCAGAGCTCTTGAGGGAATTTCATCAGGTGCTGCATGCATGCAAATGACCTCTGCTAAAATTCCCTTTTCTATACAACTGTTAAAGATATAGGATCCCTGTCCTCCTTCCCATATGGTCACTCTAAATATGCATGAAATTTAATCAGACTCATTTTCTGAGCTGGAGCTATCACTATCAGTTTCTGCTTCAATGGCAGTGCCCCATAGAGGCAGAAATGCATCTTGCTCTTGCATTTGAGAGTTGTAGTCTCGGTTTGCAACCCAGGACTTGCTTGTCCTCAGACTCATAGTAAAAGCAGATAAAAATTACACCCAGCTAAACCTAGCACTACAAAACGAAAATCAAAGATGACCACTTGCACTCGCAGAGAAAATAGGAAAATGGGCACAGGAAGCACTACACAGGAAGCACTACAACATTATACAGAACCCACAAATAAACAAAGAACAATCGTACGAATGGCTTAGGAAGGGCAAGTTATTTACTGAAACTGAAGGATTCCTAATAGCCATACAGGATTAAGTTATAGTGGCCAAGAACTACCAAAAATACATCATAAAAGATAACAGTGTAATGACAGATTTATGTAGGAAATGACATAAATTCCAAGCAACAATAGACCACGTAACAGGAGGATGTAAAATTCTTTCAGGAATGGACTATGCAGGCAGACACAATAATTCAACAACTGGCCATCAAATCCAACCTCATCAAACAACGTACACTATACTATACATAGTCACCCAAAACAGTCTTGGAAAATACAGATCATAAAATATACTGGGACAGAACAATTCATACAGACAAGACAATACCCTGCAACCAACCAGACATAACAGTTATAGACAAAAAAGGAAAAAAAAACACTCACCTCATCGACATCAATGACAAAAATGTTGTAGAAAAGAGGAATAGACAGAAAAAATATATACCATTGGCTATCGAAGTTAAAGAACTATGGCAACAGGAAAAGGTCACAATTATTACATTAGTCACATCAGTTACCAGCATCACATCCAAAAACTATATAGAAAACCTTCAGAAACTAGGCCTACTAAAATACATCCACACCAACTTTGAGAAAGCTGTCATACTTAAAACATGTTCAATAGTCAGGAAATTCCTGATTTAGTAAAAGACAGCATGACCTGGCAAAGCCCATTGAGTCTGTCTAGAAAAACCAGGAGTGAGGAAAAAAGAGGAGATGATGATGACGATGATGTTATTGAAAAGAATGACAGGACAAGATCGTGCTCTACCTTGAGAGCCTCAACATCTAGATTTTGGCACAAGGGAGAAAAGAGCAGATGGGGAGAAAAAGGGAGGCAGCAATAAGAAGGGGAAGTATAGGTGAGTGTCAGGGAAATCGAGCTTCCTCCATCCTCACACATCTCAGCTCTATTTATTGACCCAGTGGGAGGAGGGCAAAATCCATCAGGGCTGTAGTGCTCATGGATCTGTTGGGATAAGTCTGCAAATCGTTATCATAATAGAAACACCTGAGGTCTTATAGTACTAGCAACATTCAATAAAATGCAAGCAGTTTCTTACCTCAGTTTCTTTAAGTTACTCCTTGGAGACGTCATTGCTTTGCAAAGCTGTTCCAGATTTTCTTTATGATTCAGCTGCCTTTTGCTAAAGAGGGAGGAAAGAAATATTCTTTGTTGGTCTTAATGCACAGTCTTACCTGTTCCTTTATTTTTAGAATAAAATAGCTTTGCAGATTCCATATTTGTATCTTAACCATTATTACTATGGGTGTGCAAAGTGGGTCTTCACTACCTCAAAATCTGATCTGGAGCTTTGTAGAGGTGATTCTCTGCTTCAATTTCAGAGTGGCTCTCCTCTTCCCGCCTCATCAAATTACCCGTTGAAGAACTGTTCAGTATTCGGGTAACTGGTATTAACAGAAATGCTTACAGCTGCCTCATTTTAAAAGATAAAGAGATAAAACTGAGCATAGTGATAGCTCTTAAGGAGAGCTTTAGCCATGCCAAGTTTCAATCAGATTGGTTCATCCATTGATTTTTTAGGAATTTTTAATTGTAAATTACAAAAATACATACATTTGAGTAATTTTTATAGATAAAGAGACAAACTCAGCACAGTGATAGTTCTTAAGGAGGGCTTTAGCCACACCAAGTTTGAATCAGATCCATCAGATCATTCCATCCCCCGGTTGTGGAAGGAGCTCCCCAGAGAGGTCCGCCTGGCGCCTACACTGTACTCCTTTCGTCGCCAGTTGAAGACCTTTTTATTCTCTCAGTATTTTAACACTTAATTTTACTGTTTTAACTCTGTATTTTAATTTTATATCAATTTTGCTGCGTGGTTTTTATCCTGGTTGTGCTTTTTATACTGTATTTTGTATTTGTGCTTTTAACCTGTTGGTTGTTTTATTATGGTTTTAATTTTTGTGAACCGCCCAGAGAGCTTCGGCTATTGGGCGGTATCGAAATGTAATAAATAAATAAATAATTTATGCCTTTATTTTTTAAGATTTTGTTTTTTAAAATTCCCCGTTCCAGCCTTCTCCAACCTGGTGCCCTCCAGATCTATTGGACAGAGCCCCCCACCCTCCCCTGAAGCCAAGCCACTGAAATAAAAAGGCTGCCTGTACCTGATTCACATGTAGACGCTTTCTCACTCAGCAGCACTTTCATACTGTGGAAATGTGAATGATTGACTTCTATGAGTCCGAGCAGAAATGCTCCCCTCCCCCCACAGCCAGAATCAGCAGCCAGTTAGTGTTTCCCACTCCCCCAAACACTGCGATTGGAGGAGAACACAGTCAGGGACAGTGCTATGGTTATTCCTAATTGGTTAGCCACAGAAGTCAATATCAAAGCTACCCCTCATCCCACTCAGCATCTTCCAAATATGGAGATATTCAATTTAGACACACACAGAGAGAGAAGGAGAGGGAGAGCAGGATAATTCTGCAGATTTTAGAAACACGTCTCTGCTCTGATGGTAATCAATGAGTTAGGGTATTAGGGAAGCAGCCAATCTCTGCTCTGGAAGATCGAATGCTCTGTGGATGTTCACAGTTACCACATAATTCTGAAGCAGAGTGCGCACCCCTAGTGCATAGTTGGGCATATTTCAAAAAAGCTTTTAAGTCCACCAAAAAAGGATTGACTTCAATCCCCGGCTGGTCAACAACTCACCGCTACTGGAGATTTGCATCTTTTGGGCTGGGGATCCAAGTCAATCCTTTCTTGGAGGACTTTTTGAAATATGAGGAATAAAATTCAACGAATCCGCCTTTCCCCAATCATAAGCAACAATAAGCTGTTGTGATATTCTGATCCCGCAAAGCAGTTGTGAAAGAGGTCGAAGTAAAACCAGAGGCTTGTAGCTTAACCATTCAATTATCACTGTTATTGTAAACTATTTGAGTTTGGTACTGTTGACAATTTGTTCAGTTACGCTTGATTATTGTTATATAAAATGTTTGTTCACTTATGATAAATTTGTTTTCCACCCCAGTTGCTTTGATATCATTTAATATTTTAGCAGTTGTGTGCTGTTAGCATTTTTCCTTTTTGTCATACCCGACTGCTGCCTTTTGCATTGTTGTACGGTTTTTGTAATAGCCAGAAGTGCAGAATGAGATACTGCCTGACCCAGGGTTCAGCCAACTGAGAGTCTGAATTTTTCTTTTAAAAAAGGATTCTAGCCTTTATGGCTGCAAAGATGTCATTGGAAGTGTGTGTCATAATGCCTGCTGAAATCTCAGCATTTTATTTCTTTGATGGTGATGTAAAAAAAATGTAACCTATCCGTCCTCTTCTTCAATGTTTTTGACTTTATTTTACTACATGTGCATGGAGTAGAACATTAACAAGTTTCCCTTTCCAGACACACAAAACATGCTACTAACAAGAACCACAATAACTAAGCCTCACTTCTAACGCAGAGAAAAAGTTAGAGAGTGTTCTGGTGACAAGGAGTCATCCGAAGCAGACAAAATTCAATCAGAAATGGAATGGCAACAATGTAAAATGTAAATGATTTATACTTAGCTAACCGTAGTTCTGAAAGGAGTTCTTCTTTTTCTTTTTCCAGATATTGAAAACCTCCTAAATCAAGGAACTCCAAGCAACAACAGTGCTCTAGACAATACACTATTGCCATTGTTTCCATCTGTGACAAACCATGGCAATATAATTCAGTTATATGTTCCAATGCATGTTTCACAAAATGTTCATCTTGGATCTCATACAAACACTGGAAAATTTGTGCTTCTGACATTTCAATTTTCCCATTTTTAGTGGTGTTTTTCACCCATTCCAGTAAGACTTCTTTAATTTTAAGTGAAAATTTCCATTCAAAGATTTCTTTCAAGCTTTTCATTCTTTTCTTTTCATTTAAAAGACCAAAGATGAAGAGCACTGTTACTTCTAAATCATATCTTGAATTCTGGTAGCTTTCTAAAAGTGTCCTCACATCTTGATTAGGCTTTTCTGATCTCTGCCCTTCTCCTTCCTGTAGTACATAATGTAAAGCAGCAAAAAACTCCTGGAAGCTTAAGTGAACGAAGCTGTAGGTACAAACACATTCAATGTCCCTTATGAAAATATTCTCATTCAGAAAGAGGGGGAGGGAGTCTTCCTGATCCAAGCCGTACTTCTTGACTTCTTTTTCGCAAAATAGTATTTCCCGTTTCATAATTCCTTCTGCAGCTAAAGAACATAAACCTTTCCAGTTTCTTTGGCTTTCTTGCTTGGATTGGCTGTGATGGTACTTGAACAAACTGTAGAGATATTGCATATAGACTGCAGTGAGTGTATTTGATGCCTTCCCAAGATCTTCACCTCTTTCCATCTGTCCTTTCATCACTGTGCAGATGATCCAGCACACAAGGGGAATTAAGCACATCGTGAAGAGTCTCTCATTTTGTTTTACTTTTCTGAAAGCTTCTGTTGCTTGGTCTTCATTCTGAAAGAATTTGTGGAAATATTCCTCCCTGTCCTCCATTGAAAATCCCAGGATCTCAGCATAACGTGAGCACTGCAAGTACTGTTGGATTTTCTCCAGGGCTGTTGGTCTTGTTGTAATGATCAGATAGGATTCAGGAAGAAGTTTTTTCCGAAATAAACTGCTCAGAAGGACATCCATCGGCTCCTTCCTCCAGGGATCAGTGCAAAGGCAATCTTCCGGCTGATCGATGGAAAATCTTAATTCATCAAACCCATCAATTATGAATAGGAGTTTCTTTGGATTCTGCAATATCTCTTTACTTAACTCTTTAGCTTTATGTTTAACTTCATGTTCACTGGGCAACCATTTCAACATTATGTCTACAATACTCTTTTCCTCAGTACAGAAGTTCATCTCCCTGCAATGAATATAGAAAGCATAATCAAACATGTCTTGATAAAGCTGTTCAGAGGCCCAGTCAAACATGATTTTTCTTGCTGTCGTTGTTTTTCCAATTCCTGCAGCTCCTTGTAGAATAACGACTTGTGGAATCAGTCCATATTTGTCAGGCTTAAACAGCTTTTCAGTGGTGGTAGAAGAACTGGCTCTCTCCTTCATGATTTTATCATGTTCCCGTCCTGAGGCCTTGATTTCAAGTTCTCTCTGCTTTTCAGGACGGTGATTATCTACGATGATTAGATTTGAATATCTCACATTTATGTGCACATATTCCCCAAGGCGAGAATTAGGGTCTTTCATTGTTTGAAATTTTGTTTTAATATGGTTTCTGTAATCTAAAAGAAGGCCATACAGAATTAGAAATATTGGAAAGTCATTCTGGATAATAGAATATTATCTCTGAAATATTTCAATGAATAAATTGTAATACTTCATGGATTTGGTTTTGCAGAATTCCTTAATGTAGAATGATTCCTACCTGATATTCCAGGAACTTCGTCAGGACCAGCATCTGAAAGGGAAAGGCCATAAAATACAGGAAATGAGCAATGAGAGTTTGACGTAACTTCTTGGCTTTCACAATCTTCACAAAAGATTCATCAGGAGGCAGAATTGGGAAGAAAGGGAAACAGAGGAAGAAAACTGTTACCACACTCAAAGGTACCACCAGCAGTATGCTCAGCCATTCAGCTGCTGTGTGGGAATTCTGCTTATCAAAGTTAGTCAAGGAAAAACAAATACTGTAATTTGGAACGGTGTGCTGCTGGGCTGCAGCCTTGACCAGCTGCTGCTGCACTGTCTTCGTTTCCTGGGACAGTAGGGGGAGCTACTGCCCCCTCCCAGCACTGCTGCCTACCCACTGCCCTGCCCACAGCCGCCATCTGGGAGCAGTGTGGGAGCCCATCAGACTGTGGAGCCCTGGACATACATCCTGCAGTCTAACCCTAGTGGCACCTCTGATCACACTTGCTCAGGACACATATCTCTGCACACATCTGAAACCAACTTTTCCATGTGCAGAGAGTCGGCCCTTCTGGAAGAGGAAGGACTGGGTGGGGAGATAATTCCTCTGTGTACACTGATAGGGGGAACTTAGCTTCATTCAGCTAGGCTGGCTTGGATCAATGATTCCACCCAAAATGAATGAAAATGAGCAAGTAGAAACATTTTAGAGCAGGGATGGGCAACTTGTGGCTCCGTCCAGATGTTTCCCTACAAAACTTCCACAATCTCTTAGCATTGATGGGAATTGTGGGCCAAAACGTTTGCAGAGCCAAAACCTGTCCATCCCAGTCTTAGATAATATATTGGACCAATCTTTATTTTGATGAATTACATTTTGTCTTATTCACTATTTCTAAAAAGCAAACAAACCAGTGCCTGAAGAAATACATGACTAAGAAGTAAACAAACCAGTGCCTGAAGAAATACATGACTAAGAAGCATATGTTTAATGAAGCTCTGACTGATTGCTGGACAATACAACAAAATGCCTTTCTCCCTCTCTCTGTGATCTTTTGTTCATTGCAAGAGCTCTCTTTGCATAAGAATAAAAGAGATAGACTGGAGTTCAGAGAACACCAACGGTGGTTTAAATAGTCAATGGTTGATTATTTAACCCAACATGGGTTATTGTGTTGTGTGGAAGGTTTTTTTAAACTAATGGTTGGTTATTTGGCCAAAATGACCAACGCAAATAACCGACACTTTGCAGAGTTGGCTATTTGAACCACTGTTGGTCATCATATTGTGTGGAGGGTAAAATGGATATTTCCTCAGCCACAGTAGGTTATTTCATTGGCCACAGAGTTGCAGGGCAAGAGTATCAAAGCAGTAACTACTGCTCTAGTCCAGCCAGCGGGATAAATTTTCAGCAGCAATGCAATGGCTGATGGGATATTAGCGGGAGCATTGTGGGGGGGAGGGGGGAATGAGCGAGTCGATTCATTGCAGACTATTAGACAACTCAATGCTGATCCTAATCCACGCCACAATTGATTACTATGATGTTGTGTGGGGAGTATCCCCTAAATAAACAACTGTCAAGTTGATTATTACCCCAATATTGACATTCATGTTGACTGACTGCAGCCATAGGCTGATTTGTAAGTGACTAGAGTGATCAGAATCAGATTTACTTGGGAGGAGGTCCCATTGGAAGGACCATTGTGACCTCACTTTGGAAGGAAAAAGTTGGACAGCCACTGCAGAGTTTAGAAGATGTATAGACAGCCCCACTGTTAGTGAGTGTTTCTTCTGTTCAGATGGAGGGTGATCATCCTGTTCTGTACAGTGTTGTCCTTCCCCAGAAGGAGCATGTCCATAGGTTGGGGGTTCTCCTGCAGTCACCTTGTTTTTAGAGGCTCAGGTGGCCTCAGTAGCCAGAGTGCTTTCTACCAGCTTTGGTTAGTGAACCAGATATGCCCTATCTGAACATGGATGACTTGGCTTCAGAATTGTATGCTCCAGCATCCTCCAAGTTAGATTACTGCAATGTGCTCTACATGGGGCTGCCTTTGAAGATACTTCTAAACCTGCAGCTTGTGCAAATTGTGATGGCCAGATTGATAACAGGGGCCAGATGGTGCTAACATATAACAATGATTCTGGTCCACTTACAATGGCTGCCTGCACATCGCTGAGCCCAATTCAAGGTGTTGGTTTTAACCTATACAGCCTTAAATGGCTTGGGACCACAATACCAGATGGAGCGCCTCTCCCAATCTGAACCTACCTGTACATCATGATCAATATGTGAGGCTCTCCTCCAAGATCCTCCTCTGAGGAAGGTGCGACACACAGCACACAGTATGGAAGGGGCAACCACACAACCGTATCTGGCTCTGTGATGGCCTCAGAGTGTTACCATCACTGGCAGGAAAAGTCTTATTTATTTATTTATTGCATTTCTAATCTGTCCAATAACTAATGTTCTTGGGCGGACAAGAAACAGTCATTTAATACAACATTTACACTGAAGGTGTTTGTGTGTTTCTCCTCAGGTTGAATAGCTGAGCATCTGTGAGGGAAGCCTGGAAGAATTTCTCAGGGGGGCTCCCAAAAGCCATAGACATCATGTACACCAAAATGGGGGTGGTGCGTGGGAGCTGGCAGGAATATTCTCCACCTCTTCTTTTTTGTGTCATCTTCTTAAGATTGTACATCATCAGATATCCCCACCCCCAGTTTTGTGAGTATTTTCAATCTATCCAGCTGCTGTAGCATGAGAGAGAGAGAGAGAGAGAGATTCTCAAACATTAGTGGTTCAGGATTGCACTGACCTGTGATTTTCTCCCTAACCCTATGGCCAGGTTCAACCCTCAGCACCTCCAGGTAGGTCTAGGGAAAACCACAGAGAGTCCCAGCCAGTCAGGGTAGCTAGATGGACCACCGGTCTGACTGGAATAAGGCAGCTTCCTGAGTCACAAAGGTGATGATTAGGCTCCCTGCTTTTGTCTGGAGGTGATCTTCTTGAGCACTGGAGGTAGAAAGGCAATCAATGCCCTGTAACATGCTAGGTTCCTTACCTTGCTGTACTGCTTCTTTGAGTGTTGCAGCAACATCTCTCACATTGATCTCTTCAAGGACACGAATACATACACTTAGAGCACGATCTTCTCCATAACAGCCACACATGAGATCTACAACATTTCGTTTCTCAGCTTTCTCCAAAGTACCTCTGGAGATTTTCCTTTTCTCATCGTAGTCAATGGCTGGTAGTCTCCATTTAAATTCTTTAAATTGATCTTCCAGGAGTTCTTGGAAGGCAGCATAGAGGGCACACCTCACATTTTTGTTCATGTCCATCACTATACATTATATATAATATGAAAATAAAAAGGGAAGGTTACACAAATATTGCTCATGGAGAAAGCATTCCTCTAAAGAGATTTAGCTCTTCCTTTAATAAACCCCGAAATGAGCAGAAACACTTGTTTCTGGATTGGGAAAACTTGGTGGAGCTGCCTTGTGTGATCGCTGCCAAACTCCCCATTCCAGAAAATAGCCTTTCCACTCCTTTGCAGTTCTGAAGGTGTGCCCTTCCCTGCCCTGCCCCTTGCTGAGAAAATGAAACTGACCAAAATATTGACAATGGGAATATGAAATAGATAAGCAGACTTGCACAAGACCACTGATAACCTTTTTAAAAACAAAAAATTGCAACCCCATTTCCTCAAATTTAAAGGCACAGAAAAAAACCACTATCTGAATTGCACAAATTTAAAGACTCAAATAATAATAATGATTTTAAAAAACAAGATCCTATTTGCACAAAGCATAGGGCCTGGGGGGAAATATCTCAGCCCCCAAACCTACCCCTGGCAGTAGGCATGAGTTAGATGGGCTCAGAAGCCTATCTAACATAAAATGCATATTTTGAGGATGGAGAGGCAAGAATAGCCCCATTGCTCCTTCTGTCCTGCCAGCCAGAGCCTGGAAGTGCTTAGAATGGATGGAGCCCTCCATCATTTAGGCCAAACACCTGCAGGGTTGCACCCTAAGACACAGAGAGCAGAGGGAATGTTAGGAGAACGTATTATAAGGTATAATTAATTAATGGACTGATTGATGTCATGCAACTGTACTAAAAGCAGGAATGAAATGAGAATGGCAACAAAAAGATAGGGGTTAGAAATGGTTCAACATTCAATATAGGGAAAAAGAAGAATGAAGTAATACATGGTGAACCATCTGGAAAAGGAAGAAATAAGAAAGAACGAGAGAGAGAGAGAGAGAGAGAGAGAGAGAGAGAGAGAGAGAGAGAGGAAGAAAAATACAGGGATGCATCTCTCTCACACACACTGACAAAAAAACTGTTGGAAAACTAAATTCAAATTATCTAATTACTTTTTTCTAAGTAGGAGAGGAGAAAGGATTCACTGCCTAATTCTACATAAAGACAAACAATCAGGCAGCCACACAGAACTGTTGAGAAATCAAAGGGAACAGCAACAGCAACAACAAACCAAGCACACTGCTTCCTTCTTCCATTTTCGTCCTGCGATTGCATCCGCTCCTTTCACGGGCGGCCACAATGGAATACTTCCTATCTCCGCCTTGAGTTTGAGCTTCCATTCCAATCAATAAGACATCAGCATCTAGCGGCAGAATTATAGTGCAACGCTTCCTATATGTGGGGCAACTGGGATGGATTTATTTTATAAAGCTGAATTACTTGTGGTTTCTCAAAGTGGGATAAGGGGGGAGGGGGAGGGGGGACATCCTGCCTGATGATGCCATTAATGGCCAGGTAGGAGTGGGATATAAATTGCTCATTTAGAGACAGCCTGACAGAAGGATTGAGTTTAAACAGAAAGGGAGGATTAAGTGAAGCAGAAAGAATGCAATCATGAACAAACAAAACATGAAGCCAAGATGCTCTACCCCACATGAAAACCCTATTTACTTTTTCTTCCCAGCTACCCAGTATGAACAAGAGAGAGAAATGGAAGATGGTGAGGATTAGAGCCCCTGATAAAACGTGCCTTGGGATGACAAGGTGGGCCTGCCAGTCATTCATCTGCACTCTCTCAATCTCCCTCCCCCTCCCTCCACTCAGTGGTTAAAGAAACAAAACTTAGAGATGCAATTCATTTGTGTTTTGCAAGACAAATAAAATAAAACTCCACTTCTCCAGTGACCCCAAAAGACAAGGTGCTCATGAAGCCTGGTTCTGGAGGGGGTTCAGTTCTGTTGCCTTTGGAGGAGTGCCCACTTTGTCTTGGGAAGCAATAGAACTTGATGAATATGGCCTGATTCTGCCTGAGCTTTGGCCGTCATCCAAAACCAATGCCCATCCCCACCCCTATTTCAAATATTGCTAGACCGCAGACCAAGGTCTCTGTGCCAGATGTCAATGGGTGAGCAGGAGCATGTAGGTGCAGGTGGTTCTTCAAGTATCCTGGGCCCCAAATCATACCCTGTCTTTGTAACAGGCTCCAAGTAACCCCCATCAGCAACCTGGCCACAATAACCTGCACCACTTGTCATTTCAAATACCTTTCAAAGGCAGCCCCATGTACAGCACATTGCAGTAGTCTAAATAGGAAGTGACCAATAAAAGTGTGACTGTGGCCACATCTGTCTTGTCCAGGATGGACGCTGTTGGCGCTCAAGTCGAAATTGGCTTGTTTAAGCCAGCCCATTACACAATTTTTACCCACACAGTAAGCAGCAAAAGCATTTTAGCAGAAGTGAAAGCACTGGGCTAATGTGTTCACATCAAAACATACGGTGAGACTGATCCTGACTCTAACTACAATGAAATCTGGATCCAAACTATAGGAATCACCTTGCTAAATCAGACCAAATGCCACAAAATCTTGTCCACACTGGGTCCAGCCTGATGTCACTGGAAACATACAAACAGGTAGTTTTTCAGCTAGTCTCATTCAATTTGATAGAAAAGAAATCAAAGGAGAAGAACATTTAGGAGAAATTATCATCGATGGGGTTTGGGTTCTTGTGCGTACCTTACTTGTGAGGAACCTGAAAGGAGTGTGTGTGAGTCTTTCATTGAACAACCATCTCTGCAGCCTAGAGCCTCCCCAGCTTCCTGCACTTCAGTTAAAGCCCAGGAGAACATACGATGAGGTACCCACCCCACACCTGAGCCTTTTTTAGATCTAGAAATAGTGGTGAGCCAAGGAGGCAGCAGAGCAATGGAGACTAATAATAGAAAATAAAATAAAGCAGAGGCCACTTGCACATGGCTCTTATCCACAACCTCAGTAGCGTTTAGCCCTCCAACAGATGCTCCATTGTGAGCTGAATCTTGGGCTGAGAGCAAGTGCCTCTCCCCACGCAGCTCCTGAGAGGAGCTTTCCTCTTCACGTGGAACATGAATCCTGAAGTACCTTTGCCCTCAAGTAGGGTGACCATATGAAAAGGCGGAGCTCCTGTCTCTTTAACAGTTGCATAGAAAAGGGCATTTCAGTGGGGCCCGTCTTGATGGCCTTGGGTCTGCACCCCGAGGCCCCCAAATTGGCGCTCCTTCCCAGCATCTGCATGGGAAGGAGGGCTGCTACCACCACCGCTGGCAGAACCAAGGAGAGGCGAGGAACAGGGCAGCCGGCTCTCCTCCCTCTGAGCGCACTCTGGCTGCCCCGTTCCTCTCCCCCTCCATTTTTTATTTTATTTTTAATCTTAAGATGTGAAGGTTCGCATCTAAAGATTAAAAATAAAAGGGGAGGAGGAACAGGGCAGCCAGAGAGAGATCAGAGGGAGGAGAGCCAGCTGCCCCATTCCTTCCCACTCCCTAGTGCTTACCCTGGTGGTGGCAGCCTCCCTGCTGCCCTGTTCCTCCCACCCCCACACCCCCACCGTTGTTGTTGTTTTTTTTTTAAAAAAAACATTTCTTTGCAGTGTGGAGCCCGGAGCTCCCTGTCTGCTACCTTCCAAAAACCCCTTTAATTCCCCCCTTAAAAAGGCATCACAGAGGCGCAGAGCCTGGCTTCAAGCTAAAAAAGTCAGGGTTTGCCCCTGGATCCCTTCAGAGTGATGGCTGCATCATGTAGATCACCTGCCACCACTCTGAAGCTACCCCAGGGTAAAGTTCCAGTATAGACGAGCCCCAGGTGTCATTTGTATGTATGAAGTGCCTGGTGAAATTTCCTCGTCACAACCGTTAAAGCTGCAGGAGCCCTGCCCTCTTTTGTATCTCCTGTAGCTTTAATGGTTGTGATGAAGAGGGCATTTCAAGAGGCACTTCATACATACAAATTACAACTGCTGAAAATTCCCCCGCCCTCAAGGCTGCAACTTGTTAAAAGGAGAGAAGGCAGCAATATATAAGTATCATATGAGCAGGCACCACTGAAAGCGAGCTCATTAAGTAAAGTACTTCAGGGTGTCTGCTGGACTCACCGTTTTGCTGTGAAGTAAGGAAGTTGAATGCATATCATATACTGATTTTTTTCAGCAAAAGGAAGAAACTTCTTTACTGCAGCAATGTGGAGAAACTTTGTTTTGAAAAGGGAAACATCCCTTCTATTGTACACCACCACACTTCCTCTTTCTCTGCTTGTTGTTGAGTATGAGTCACACCCCTGGTGTTGTTATAACAAGGCACGACTAGGCATGTGTCTCAGATCTTCAAGCTATGCCCCAGATCTTTTGAGATGCCCCAGTGATTTCCCCCCTTTTATTTTGAATTTAACAAAACAGAACAGAAAACAAATCGGAGGGTGGGGGAGAACAAAAATTACACGCATAGGAACATCAACCAGGTTTTCCCCCCACCTTCAAATACACCATTCACACACGAAAAGGGGGGGGACTTATGCATAAGTTTCAAGAAAAGCAGGCCAAATATCCAAGTGGTGGCAACCTGTTCAAATATTGAAAGCATTAAGTCCTCCTATCATCGCATTATGGGAGGTGAACCCTGATCCTTCCAATATTACTCAGTTGGTTCAGCACAGTGAAGGATTCAATTAAGCTCCACAAACGTCTCCCCCCCCCCCCCCGCCTCCAAATTTAACCTCTGCCACGTAGCTGCAGGCAACAAGTTATACCAGAAGGGGATTAGGACCATATGGTGGTCCAGGATGTGCTGGGAAGGCTACTTGAGGAGTGCCTCATGGCATTGCCATTGGAACATAGCAAGCTGCCTTATAGTGGCCCTGTTCAGAAGACACCTTATACCATGGTGGTTAAAGCGTTTTTTCATGGTTTAAGGTGTCTTCTGAACAGGGCCAGTGAGTCAGACCGTTGGTCCATCCAGCCCAGTATTGTTGGTAATAACTGGCAGTCACTATCTATACCGGTTGTCAGAGATGAAACTATCAAGATAAGGGATCTGGAGCTTTTTGGTCCTGCTGTTATGCAAAAACATGGATCTGAGGGGTCCACTTAAACCATGGTCAAATCACATTCATGTGCATAGAACATACCACAAAAATCACATATTCCTGCTTCACAGCACTTCCATAGTGAAAATACATAGACCGTGTGGTGTTAGGGTATATCCCTTCCAACCACGAGGTAATACAATCTGGCTTCAACTGAGTTTTTTACCTAGTGTACTACCTAGAATTAATCTCCTTTTTAAAATAAAAGGACTGGCATATTTCTCTGCACTTCTGCTCTATGCCCAGCTGGGTATTGCTGCTCTTGTGGGGGGGGGGGGGAGGAGGTTATTAAAGTAATTTAAGGGCAAATGAACTGTCTCTAGCTGCAGTCTAAGTCTAGTAAGGTGGGGGTAGATTGGATTTCATCTCTGGCTACATTGATGAAATAAGTTGTCACTGATTTTGATGAATTAATTGTGTGAGCATGTGTAGGGTGGGGGATTGCCTTGGCTGTATTTTAAAACTAATATTAGTTTTGCCATGGGTGAGTATGTTGTTGTGTGTGGATTTGTATTTTATCTTTAGCCATGGCTAAGTCTGTATGAGTGTTTGGTTGGTTTTTGCCTTGGCGCCTGTGTGGAGGATGATGATGATTTTGCCTTGGGTGTGGGGGTATATTTTTATTTCCCCCTCCCTGGTTAACTGTGTGTGGGGAGATGATGATGATGATTGTCTTGGGGAGGGTGTGGGTTTTTTCCACTTTGGGTAAGTGGATTTTAATTTTTTTGCCTTTGGTGAGTATGTGTGTGAATTATTATTATTATTATTCCTTGGGAGTGTGTGTGTATGAAATTTTACTTTTGCCTTAGGTAAATGGATTCCCCACCATCAAAACCACCATTGCTTTGTTGCTGTAATAAAAAAAAGTGGCTCCAAAACTGCATTTATTTATTTATTATTGCATTTATATCCCGCCTTTTTTCCTCCAAGGAACTCAAGGTGGTGTACATAATCCTCCTCCTCTCCACTTTATCCTCACAACAACCCTGTGAGGTGGGTTAGGCTGACAGTCTGTGACTGGCCCAAAGTCACCCAGTGGGTTTCCACGGCCGAGTGGGGACTAGAACCCGGATCTCCCAACTCCCAGTCCAACACTCTAGCCACTACACCACACTGGCTCTTTTGTGCTAATGCAGATGATGATGATACTATATGCATACAAATGATTCATTGCCAGAATTAAAGGCTCTCTTATAAACCTTCATCACCATTTCACGATTCTTCATGGCTGTTGTCATCTTCCTTCCTTATCTCTCTTCCGCCGACACTGAAATGGAAGAATATGATTATAAAGTATCAACAGAAGACAAGCCGTTGATCCGTTCTCTGCTTTGCAATGTGATATTGTGTTCAACAAGCTGGTATGCAGCTGACAGCAGTATGAACAAATCACAGTCTGAAGAGTAGGGCTGTGCTCTGCCTTGAACTGAGGCCCCGATTCCGAGCCGAGGCGGCTCAGTTCTGAGGCGTTCTGGCGAAGCCTGGGGCAACCCAAAGCTGAAGCCAATTTGCTCCGAAGTTTCGGGCCACCTCGGTGCTTCAGAGCCGGCCCTCGGTGGGTCCTTAACTGCTGCCTCCACCTCCGCCGTGGCGGAGATGGAGTCAGCAGGTAAGTGAAGGGGTAGGGGGGCTTACCTGCCTCCACTGTCCAGCAGCTTCCACTGCTGCCGATTCATAAGCCCAGAAGTAGGCCACATGGCCTACGCATGGTCTTATGCGTCGGCGACAGTGGAAGCCACCAGATGTAAGGATGGCAGCAGCAGCAGACGGCAAAGGGGCTTAAGTGGGGTAAAGGGGCTTACCTGCTGCCGCCGCCGTCCGCCACTGCCACCCTTGCGTCTGGCGGCTTCCACTGCCACTGACGCAAGCCCGGAAGTAGGCCGTGGAGGATCCAGGTAAGTGGGGAAGGGGAGACTTTTCTGGGTGCCGGCGACCACACAAATACTTTCCCTATTCCAGAAGCCAAAAATAAGTTCAGAGATTGGGTATACGGGCTGGAGAACAACCAGGAGTTACGACCATATTAAAATTTTCAGTTTTTCAAACTCTCTTTCACTCCTTTCAGAATTTCATTTGCAGGACTAGGCTTTCAAACCCATGTCTACAGCATTCTTGGATGGAACATATAGGCAGGTGCCAAGATACCTATGGTTCTGCATCCGTGGTCTGGGAGAGGATATCTCACATGATTTATTGCACTGTCCTAAATTTCAGGGCGAGGTACTTAGGAGATGTTTTGGCATCTTTACAGGGCCTTCTCTGTTGTGGCACCCCGGCTTTGGAATGAGCTCCCTAGAAAGGCTCACCTGGCACCAACATTATACTCTATTCCATTCCAGGTGAAGACCTTTTTATTTTCACAGTACATTAACCAGTTGATCATAGTTTTTAACTTTGCTGTTTAGATCTGTATTTTAAATCTATATTAATCTCTGCATTGCTGCTCGGTTTTATCCTGGTTGTGCTTTTATATTGTACTTTTATACGGTGTTTTTATACTATTTGTTTTATACTTTGAATTGTTTTATGGTTTTAATTTTTGTGAACCGTCCAGAGAGCTTTGGCTGTTGGGCGATATAGAAGTGCAATAAATAAAATCTCCCATGTGCATAGTTACAGGTCACTGTCAGATTGTGATCCTTATATCCAGTACTGCAGTCACTCTGACCACTATTGCAGTTGACTGTGCAGGTGACCTGTTAACCTGAGTCACGTCTTACATTTTGTTATTAAATGGATGTTTTTCATTTAAGTATCCCAAGCAGCATGTTGAAGAACAGTCAAGACAGAGCAACATGAGTCACAAATGAGATATTGGTGACTTACTCTAGTACCTGTAGATTACACTTTGGATGTTTAAACCCTTCAAGTAGCAGCTTCTCTCCTGTGTCTTCTATTGAATTTCCAGACAAAAGCAACTTTTTCAGCCTCTGGTTTTCAGTAAGAACTTCAGCAAGAGCCCTACAACAGGCTCCTGTCAAAGAGCAAAATATCAAGCTGCAGAGAAGAGACACAAATGATGGATGAGTTATGAGCAGAATTTCAAAACAGCAACGAACCATATGAAAGGTTTAAATTTAAATTTTACTGTTCTAACTCTGTATTTTCATCTTATATCAATTTTACTGCATGGTTTTATCCTGGTTGTGCTTTTTATACTGTATTTTGTATTTGTGCTTTTAACTTGTTGGTTGTTTTATTATGATTTTAATTTTTGTGAACCGCCCAGAGAGCTTCAGCTATTGGGCGGTATAAAAATGTAATAAAGAAATAAAGAAATAAATAAAGAAAAATGGTTATTTGTTAAAAGTAAAACTGCCTTCCTATGTTACATTTCCCCAAGTTAAATAGATAAGAAATGCTTACTCAAATTGAACTGAAAACAAAGTTCTGATGACTTACTCCAGCTCCTCTAGTTTACAGTCTGGATGTTTTAGCCCCTCACACAGCACTTCCACTCCTGCATCTTCAATTTCATTCTGAAACAGACTTAATTCTTTCAGCCTCTGGTTTACAGTAAGAACTTCAGCAAGATCCCCACAGCATGCTGCTGTCAAAGAGCAATTCACCACGCTGCAGGAAACAGCCAGAAAAAGTATCAGTGGCGGATGGGCTACGAATAGAGTTTCGAACATAACAATAAACAATACGAATCAAAATAATGTGAGTGGTGGTGGGGCTTATGGGCCCTCTTAACTAAAGGACACTGTTGCATTAAGAGGGCCTTTAAGGAGCCCATTGAAACAAGGGGGGAGGGGCAAGTGTGCTTTCCGAATGCTCTGGAAAGTGCGCATTTCCCCCAGACACACTAATGGCAGCTGCATGTTGCTGCAGAAAGTGTGCATTTTCCCTGGCCACACTAATGGCAGCTGCCATTAGTGTGGCCAGGGGAAATGTGCACTTTCTGGAGGCACTGGAAAGTGCGCATTTCCCTCCACTGCATTAATGCCAGCTGTCATTATTGCAGTGGGCCAGTGTGGGTGGGCACTGAGTGTGGTGGGGGCTCGTGGGGCCTGGTTTATGGGGGCGGGAAGGAGCGGCAATTGGGCTAGCTTTCGCTATTTTTGGAAATCCCTGCCTAGTTGCAAACCTGGGCAGAAGCCATCAGCAGCTTGCCAAATGCAAACATGCCCCAGCGAGTGCCAGATGGAACAATACACGCAGCACCATGCAGGAACCCCACACACCACCTCTCTCAAATCAGGTATTCACAGAATTTCTTACCTTAAGCTGCCACTGTAGCACCTTGAAGAATAACACAAGCACAAATTAAGATGGTTCTACAGAAAAGGGAGAATGGGTGACTTACGATAGATTCCTTATGTTGTTGTTTGGATGTCTTAGTCCCTCGCAGAGCAGCTTCACTCCTCCATCTTCTAGTTCATTGCCAGACAGATCTAATTCCTTCAGCCTCTGGTTTTCAACGAGAACTTGGGCAAGATCCCCACAACAAGCCACTGTCAAAGAGCAATAAGCCAAGCTGCAGGGAACAGTCAGTAAGCAGTCACAGCTGAGTTACAAATATATGTTAGAAAACCAATAATAAGCCATAGAATTCAAAAGACTTATAATAAATTAAATTATTGGCTTAAGATAAAACTGCCTTTCTCTCCTTAAACTCCCATAAGTGAAACAGTTCAGGAGATGGTTGAACTAATACTGAAAAGGAAGGTTGGTGAGTTACCTTAACCTCTCTATTTTACAGTCTGTATGTTTTAGCACCTCACACAGCACTTTCATTCCTGGGTCTCTTATTTTATTCTGAGAGAGATTTAACTTTTCCAGCCTGTGGTTTTCGGCGAGAACCTGAGCAAGATCCTCACAACAAGCTTCTGTCAAAGAGCAGTCAGACCAGCTGCAGGGAACAGGCAGAAAGAAAAGTCAGGGATGGATGAGTTACAAATACATGTTTCAAAATACATTTCATTCAAAATAATTGTTGTGAATTTCAGTAAATTTCAATAAATGCCCCCTTTCTGTAACAAACTGCAACAATTTAAACAGTCAGAATGAAAAGAAAGTACTGATGACTTCCCATAGCTTACAGTTTGGATGTATCATGAAAGAGCAGCACACAGAGGCCCTGAGGACTTACTGCAGCACCTGTAGATTACACTTTGGATGCTTGAGCCCTTCACACAGCACTTTCACTCCGGTGTCTTCTATTTGATTCGTAGTTATGCTTAACTTTTGCAGGCTCTGGTTTTCAGTGAGAACTTGGGCAAGATCCCCACAACAAGCTCCTGTGAAGTGGCATTCATAAAACCTGCAGGGAACAGGCAGAAAAGGAGCCAGTAATGGATGAGTTACAAAATAGCAATGGACTGTATAAGAACATAAGCACGTGAGAAGTGCCATGGTGGATCAGATCAAGGGTCCATCTAGTCCAGCACTCTGTTCACACAATGGCTAACCAGCTGTCGACCAGGGAGCAAAAAGCAGGACATGGTGCAACGGCACCCTCCCACCCATGTTCTCAAGCAACTGGTGCACACAGTCTTACTGCCTCCAATACTGGAGGTAACACACAACCATCAGGGCTTTGTAGCCATTAATAGCCTTCTCCTCCAAGAATTTATCCAACTCCCTTTTAAAACATCCAAATTAGTGGCCATAACTACATCTTGTGGTAGTGAATTCCATAATTTAACTATGTGCTGTGTGAAGAAGTCCTTTCTTTTATTTGTCCTGGATCTCCCAACAATCACCTTCATGAGTTGTAGGTTCTAGTATTTTGAGAGAGGGAGAAAAATGTCTCCCTATCCACATTCTCCATACCATGCATAATTCTGTACACCTCTATCAGGTCTCCCCTTGCCTTCCTTTTTTCCAAGCTAAATAAGCCCAGCTGTTGTAACCTTCCCTCACAGGAGAGATGCTCCAGCCCCTTAATCATTTTAGTTGCCCTTTTCTGCACTTTTTCCAGCTCTATTATATCTTTTTTTTAGGTGTGGTGACTAGAACTATAGTCAGTTAGATTATTCAATTAAATTAAGACCAATTATTTTAATATGTTTCCATAAAAAGTGTATCTTACCAAAATTATTATTATTATTATTATTATTATTATTATTATTATTATTATTATTATTATTATTATATACTTATTTGCATAGGAGATGAAGGAAAACAATACTAGTGGATTGGCGGTGAAGGGTGTTGTTTATTTGGACACAAGATGACACCTTGACTTGGCATGAAAAACCTACTAAGAACTGCATAGTCTTGCTCATAAGGCAGGAGGATTTAAGGAACCTGAAAAAGCAAGTAGAAACAGGATTGCTGGAATATCTCTGTTGCCAGTTTGTTACGCTTGCAAGGGTTAGAGAGAAGGGAAGATGATGTTTGCAAACTGCCTTATGCTTATTGAATTTCAATTACTCATTTTCTGAGATCTGTTTGCATTTCTTTAATAGAAAAAGTGAGTGTTTTTGCCAGTTAACTACTTTATTTTTCAGTTGTAATGCTGTGGTTTAAGTTAAATGAAATTAAATTGCTATGTGCCATAATGCAACGATCTTTTTCCCCACGAAGTTATATTTTTATACAAAAGAACTTATGAGAATGTTCTGGACCCACCACTATAAACAAAGTTGGGACAATAATACTTGCCATTTAAGGGATCCTTCTTGAGGACAGGGGTTTATTCTGGCCACACTTTCACAGGAATATATCTAGGAACTTCCTCATTAAAGTCAGAGCTCTCTTTTCTTCCAGCTGGGTAGCAGCAAAGGAAGAAATTCATGGGAGGTCTTTTCCCAGTAAATATTTCCCTTTTTGCTCTGCTCTCCACATATACTCACGTGAGCTTCTGCAGTCTGCAGTTGGGGTGTTTTAACCCTGTACACAGTAGATGAACTCCAGAATCTTTCAAAGGGCATAGGGAAAATGCTAATTTTCTCAGGGTCTGGTTGGTACTAAGAACAGAGGCGAGATCCCCACAACATGCTGCTGTCAGATCATATAACTGAAACCTAATCCAAACAGAAAGAAGAAGAACAAAAGGTGTTTATTTACCAACTTTTCCTCTTCCACTATTGACCTATATAGAGAGTCTCAATTCTGCCTGCATTTGCACTGGCATTTCACTGCAACAACTACTGTTACATCAGTCCCTACTGAAAGAGGAAGAATGGCATAAATTGGATATTTGCACAGATGGTGATGTCACACATTTCAGTCTATAAGTATTGGGAGAAATGCACATCTTCTCCATACCATATATCTATATCTATATGCTCTGTCTGGCAAGCATGTGGCCCCACTGTGCTTTTAGAGGAAAACAGATTTCGCTCCCCATAAAACTAGAGCATTATAAGCAGTTGGTTCCCTGCAAACACAGTTCAAGGAGAAAAATTAAATCACAGTTTATGGACATAAATAAATTCCCGACTATGAACTATAGTGAAAATTGTTGTTATTCATGCAATCAAAAAGGGATGATGAACTAACTCCCAACTATGAACTGTATATAAGATTATACTTCACCCCTATTTCACAAACAGTCATTCAAATCTCTGTGCTCACTTGTCCCCTGAAAAGTTGTGGGCAGTGTTTTTTTTTAATTCTTCCATTCAATTCCTTTGCAGGGGTGGTGGATAAATTAAGATAGTCTGTCCTTATAAACCTGTGGGTCTGGGCTTTCTGACAATCCTAGGGAGATTTCCAAATACTAGGGATGGACAGACAACCCTGCACCTGCCCCCCATGCAGAACTGCCCCCACTCACCTGACCCCAGCTAGTAGTGCAGGGCACTCTGTGAGAAGGGTGTAAGTGGTGGGTGTCCACTCTTTCTACAAGATGCCATTACATAATCCCCCTTCTCTCTATTATATCCTCACAACAACAACCCTGTGAAGTAAGTTGTGCTAAGAGTCTGTGACTGCCCCAAAGTCACCTAGTAGGCTTCCATGGTCAAGTGGGGTCTAGAACCTGGATCTCCCTACTCCCAGTCCAACAAGGAAGCACCATTTTAAGGTACATGGAGCTGAAATCCACCAAGCAGCAGGTCTCAACTGAGAACTTATATGTTTTATTGTCCAGAGCCCCACCCAGGACTCAGCTGCAACACATCAGAGTCTTCAAGAAGAAGTCCTCCTTCTGAGGAGGGCCCTACTCATAGGGAGTCATCATAAGGAGGCTTCCTTTGCAAATGGGCACTCCTTCTCATAGGGAGTGTTCTGGGCTGCCTCTTGAGGCACTTAGGCTCTCTGGGGCAAAGAGGTTGCTCAGCCTCTCACAGGCAGAGTTTCCCTCCTCTTGTGGGGATGGATCCATGGCCTTTTCCCCCTGAGGCTCCTCCTGGTCTCCATCCTGGTCCCCTGGCATGACCTGCTCCTCAGTGCTGCTTGTCTCTGCGAACTCTAGCTCCTCCTTTGAAGAGGATTCCTCCAGCAGGGACATATCAACCAGGGAGTTTGTGGTAATCAGGAAAAAAGGTCAACAGCTGGAATGTAATTTGTAAATTATCCAATACTGAGCATACAGACTAAATCTCACTTTAGGGCATGGTGGGATACACATGGCCCTGATGTGCTCCCCTGGCCTTCAATGCGACACCTGTTGCCTGACATTCCTCATCACTGCCGAATTTCTGCTTCAACAGCAGTGGCAAAGCAACAAGGCTTCGAACTAAATTTTGCACACTGCCCATTGCTTTGCTGCTGCTGCTACCATAAATCAGCAGTTTGTGGCCGTTGGAGGGGTTCAAGGGGGTGAAATTTATTTTTCCATGTTTTTTCCACACTTCTCTTGAAAGTGATGTTCTGGTCACACTTTCACAGAACTTTACCTATGAATGTCCTCATTAAAGTCAGCTCTCTTTTCTTCCATCTGGGCTGCTGAACGAGAGCTGGGCAGCAGCAAAGGGTGAAGTTTATGGGGAGGTCTTTTCCCCTTTTTGCTTTTCTCTCCACAGATACTCACCTGAGCTTCTGCAGTCTGCAATTAGGGTGTTTTAACCCTGAACACAGCAGAGAGAGTCCAAAATCCTTCAAAAGGCATCTTTCCAAATACAGTTCTGTCAGGGTCTGGCTGGTACTAAGAATAGAGGCGAGATCCCCACAACATGCTGCTGTCAGATCACAATGCTGAAACCTAATGCAAACAGAAAGAACGAGAACAAAGGTGTTTATTTACCAACTTTTCCTGTTCTGCTATCATCCTCCAAAAAGAGTGTTAATTCTGCCTGCGTTTGTTCTGGCATTTCACCTTTGGCCTTTTCAGACCACCATTGTAGTTTGATGCCACAGTTCAATCTCAAAACTGCCGATTGCTTTGCTGTTGCCGTCACCACCACAACTCAGTAGGGATGTGACCCCTGGGCAGTTCTGGGGAGTACAAATGGGCCCCCAGAACCCCCCACATTGCCAACCCTGCTTACTCTGTGGTGCTGATGGCAAATAAAGCTGGACTATTGTAACACACTCTGTGTGGGACCACCCTTGAGGAGTGTTCAGAATCATCAGTAAGTTCAATATGCATCAGTGAAGCTGCTGACTGGAGCCAGTTCTGGGCACACATCACTCCACTCCTGTATCGTCTTTACTGGCTGCCTTTTGTTTCTGGGTGCAATTTGTGTAAAGACCTTGAGTGAATTGCCCTGGCATGGCAACAACTGTAGTGGGAAAAAACATGCAGAGGATTGCACTGCATTGCCTAAGTTGTTGAATGACAGAAACCATAGAAATCAGTGGGGGGGGGGGGGGGAAGCCATTACAATTTTTTAGGTAGTAGGTGGGTGTTATTACTGGCAGTTAAACTACTTTTAATATGCTTGATATCATCTATATCCAACATCAATAATAATAATAATAATAATAATAATAATAATAATAATAATAATATTAATAATAATGTTGTTGTTATTAAAAAGAATGAAAGGACAAGATCCCGCTCTACCTTGAGAGGCTTAACTTCTAGATTTCAGTACAAGTGAGATAAGAGCAGAAGGCAAGGGAAAGGGAGGCAACATTATGATGGGGAAGTATAGGTGACTGTCAGGGAAATCCAGCTTCCCCCCATCCCCACGCTTCTCAGCTCTATTTACTGATCCAGCAAGTGGGAGGAGAGGAAAATTGTCATGGCCGTAGTGCTCATGAATCTGTTGGGATAAGTCCACAAGTCTTTATTGTAATAGAAACACCTGAGGTCTTATAGAACTAACGGCATACAGTAAAATGCAAGCAATTTCTTACCTCAGTTTCCTGAAGTTACTCCTTGGAGACTTCATTGCTGTGCAGAGCCGTTCCAGATTTTCTTTATGATTCTGGTGAGTTTCACTAAAGAGGGAAGAGAGAAATATTCTTTGTCCGTCTTCATGCACAGTCTCACCAGTTCCTTTACTTTTAGAATAAAATAGCATTGCAGATTCCATATTTGTATCTTAACCACTACTGGTCAAAGTACATGTCATACGAACAAGAATCTTTTGAACATAAAATGGCCAAAGAGGAAAGGTTCCTGGGGAATATATGATTCCAACCAAAAAAATAAATGCTAAAGAGCATACAACTGAACAAAATTATATTACTGAGTGACAAATCAATACACAGGAAATAAACTATATGGAAACGTACAAAGCAAGCAGAAATAGGTGAATTGCACAGGTATACACAAGAATCATAGAATCATAGAATCATAGAATAGCAGAGTTGGAAGGGGCCTACAAGGCCATCGAGTCCAACCCCCTGCTCAATGCAGGAATCCTGCATGTGTATAACATAAGAAACACATGTGTATAACATAAAATATGAGCCATATTTGCCATTTGGATGCCTATTCTCCCAGTTTAGAGGGATGCTTTGTATGAAAATTCATATACCATCGAGGTGACCCTAGACAAAAAACTTGCAAAATTTCAGGAAGTTAAATGCAGGGGTGTAGTCACCAACGCCTTGGCAGTTTCCATCTTGGTTCTGCTGGATCTAATGCCTGAAGTGAGGTGAAGCTGAGCCTGAGTCAAGATTGCCTCAGACACCTTCAGGCTGTTTTGACTCTTTATTTTCACTATGGGGAACCCCTGGATATAGTCTACCACAAATGTGTGGCTGTCACCTAAGAATCCAAAATCCCTCTAAGGGCACTGAGTACTATATTGCTGGCTGTTTGATCAGACATAGCAGAGTGACTGTCCTCCAGCTACATTGTTACTCTCCTAAAATGTACACTTGCTCAGAACATTCATTGGAGATTCAGAAGAATTAGACCTGATTTACACATGCAGCACAACGAGGCAGCCGAAAGGACTGTTCCGCTTCAGACTGAGGAAAGAAGGCATGAGTTCTGAATGTTCCTTCATGTAAACAAAAATCCCTGCAAGGTGAAAAATAATACATCAGGCAGAAAAATCTCACCCAATCCTTTCTGAATGTTTTTAGCTTCATTCTACTATATGTGCATGTAGTAGAACATTAATATATTTCCCTTTCCAGGTACACAAAACATGCTACTAACAAGAAACTCAATAACTAATCCATCACTTATAATGCATAGAAAAGATTAAAGAGTGTTCTGGTCGGTGTCAATGAGTCATCAGAAGCTGACAAACAAAGTCAAACAGAAATGTTGACAATTAGAATTTAAATGATGCATACTTATCTAACTGTAGTTCTGAACAGAATTCTTCATCATCTTCGTCTATTTTCCCCCAATAACGAAAACCAAATAAGTCAAAGCACTCCAAGCTATAACAGTGCTCTAGACAATACACCATGGCCATTATTTCCATCTGAGATGAAGAAAAGCAGTATAATTCAGTTATATGATCCAATGCCTGTTTTACAAAATTTTCATCCTGGATCTCATACAAACACCAGAATATTGGTGCTACTAATGTAGAGTTACCAATTCTCCTGTTTTTGGTGATTTTTTTCACCCATTCCAGTAAAACGTCTTTAATCTTAGGTGAAATTTTCCATCCAAACATTTCTTTCAAGACTTTCATTCTTTCCTCTTCATTTAAAAGACCAAAGATGAAGAGCACTGTTACTTCAAAATTATGTCTTGAATTCTCATAGCATTTTAACAGTATCCTCACATCTCGATTAGTTTTTTCTGATCTCTGCCCTTCTCCTTCCTCTAGTACATAATGTAAAGCAGCGAAAAACTCCTGGAAGCTTAAGTGAATGAAGCTGTAGGTACAAACACATTCAACCTCCCTTTTGAAAATGTTCTCATTCAGAAAGAGAGGGAGGGAGTCTTCCTGATCTAAGCCGTGCTTCTTGATTTCTTCTTCCCAAAATAGAATTTTCTGTTTCCAGATTCCATCAGCAGCTAAAGAACATAAACCTTTCCAGTTTACTTGGAAATTTTCCTTTGATTGGCCGTGATGGTACTTGAACAAACTGTAGAGATATTGCATATAGACTGCAGTGAGTGTATTTGATGCCTTCCCAAGATCTTCACCTCTTTCCATCTGTCCTTTCATCACTGTGCAGATGATCCAGCACACAAGGGGAATTAAGCACATCGTGAACAGAGTATCATTTTGTTCTACATGTCTGAAAGCTCGTGTTGCTCGGTCTTCATTCTGAAAGAATTTGTGAAAATATTCCTCCCTGTCCTCCATCGAAAATCCCAGGATCTCAGCATAACGTGAGCACTGCAAGTACTGATGGATTTTCTCCAGGGCTGTTGGTCTTGTTGTAATTATCAGATAGGATTCAGGAAGAAGTTTTTTCCGAAATAAACTGCTCAGAAGGACTTCCATCGGCTCCTTCCTCCAGGGATCAGTGCAAAGGCAATCTTCCGGCTGATCGATGGAAAATCTTAATTCATCAAACCCATCAATTATGAATAGGAGTTTCTTTGGATTCTGCAATATCTCTTTACCTAACTCTTTAGCTTTATGTTTAACTTCATGATCACTGGGCAACCATTTCAACATTATGTCTACAATACTCTTCTCCTCAGTACAGAAGTTCATCTCCCTGCAATGAATATAGAAAGCATAATCAAACATGTCTTGATAAAGCTGTTCAGAGGCCCAGTCAAACATGATTTTTCTTGCTGTCGTTGTTTTTCCAATTCCTGCAGCTCCTTGTAGAATAACGACTTGTGGAATCAGTCCATATTTGTCAGGCTTAAATAGCTTTTCAGTGGTGGTAGAAGAACTGGCTCTCTCTTTCATGATTTTATCATGTTCCCATCCTGAGGCCTTGATTTCAAGTTCTCTCTCCTTTTCGGGATGGTGGTTACCTATGATGATTAGCTTTGAATATCTCTCATTTAGGTGCACATATTCCCCAAGGCGAGAATTAGGGTCTTTCATTGTTTGAAATGTTGTTTTAATATGGATTCTGTAATCTAAGAGAAAGACATACAGTATTAGAAAAATTGGGAAGTCATTCTGGATAATAGAATATTATCTCTGAAATATTTCAATGAATAAATTGTAATACTTCAGACAGAAATATTCATAACATATACATGTAGCACTTACACTGGAGAAATGCATAAATGTAAGAAAGGGTTAAAACAGCATTTTATAAAATGCGGGATGTGCAGCCATGGCACTGCGCCTGTGCAATGGCGTGCAATTGTGCATCACTGCACAGGCGCAGCAGCACAGGCATGGTGGCGGCAGTGACTAATTCGGCTGCAAACCTCGCACTTGCACTCCTTGCCGTGAAGACAATCGGCAGCACAAGTGTGGAATAGTGGGGGCTCATATAGACACCCCCCAAGAGTATCAACAGCACTATTATTTGCCCCACCACTTTGTAGGTGGGGTTGACTGAAGAGTAACTTTTATTATTGTAAACCGCCCAGAGAGCTTTGGCTATGGGGCGATATATAAATATTAATTAATTAATAAAAGAAAATCAATCTCAATACTTCATGGATTTAATCTTGCAGAATTCAGGAATGTAGAATGATTCCTACCTGTTATTTCAGTCACTTGGTGAGGACCAGCATCTGAAAGGGAAAGGCCAAAAATTACAGGAAATGAGCAATGAGTGTTTGATGTAGCATCTTGGTTTTCACAATCATCACAAAAGATCATCAGGAGGCAGATTTGGGAGGAAGGGAAACAGAGGAAAAAAGTGTTACACATTCCAAGGTACCACCAGGTTTGAGGGGCAAGATATATTTGGCTGGGAGTCCCTGTGAAGGAGAGCAGATAGACCGTGCTGGGTGGAGGATAGAATAGGTTAAGTAGTGGGGAGAGGGTAGTTTTAACGTGATATTTTAATGCATGAAGTTTTAAATGGAACAGGGTCTCAGTGGGCCATCAGGAAGGGGGAGGAGGACAAGATAGCAAGACCTTGGTGCCAGGAAGGGCGCTCCTTATCTCCACCACATCACAATTGGCAGGAGGGAGGATTGTGTGGCTGGGTTGGGTGAAACCAAGCGCCCAGCTGACACCAAGGGGAGGAGGGAGGCGAAGATGAAACAAGGAGAACAGGGTATGTAGGAGGGGGTCCTCCCCGAGGACTTTTGTCTTGTCCCTTCCAGAGAGGTCTGGAGGTGCCCATGGCGGTGTGAGTAGTTTTAGGAATGAGAAGTTTTAGTTAGTTTTCTTATTTTTAACGGATTACTGGTGTTTTCATGCTATGCATGCTTATTAGATGGTTGTAGTTATTCTTCCCATGTATTCCCTGCCGATTGTCTTAATAAAGTCTTCTACATCACTACTGTGAGCCGTTGTGGGTTCTGTGCTAAATCCAGTGCTATAGAGCCAGAGTGCTGGTACCCTACCATAGAAGTTCCCCATCTAAGGACCTCTGGAAGGTGGTGGCCGTGAAGCGAAGGGAAAAGTTGCTTGTGCCCTTGCTCTACCTTTACAGCCCCCTGATGTCCTGCCAGCCACCCCTGTCCTGTTGCTCTTTACCTGGGTTCTGTGCAGCAGCAACAGCTGCTCAGTGTTGCAGCACTTTGGTGCACCGTATCATATTCAATTTTGATAAGCAGTATATTCAACCAATCAGCAGCATACTCAACCAACCAGATGCTGCCTTTACAGCTGCATAGGCAATGAAGGAATTGACATGGTAAGGAAGTTGGGAATGCTGCTTGTCAACATCAGTCAAGGGAAAAGCAGATACTGGAATCTGGAACAGTGTGCTGCTGGGCTGCAGCCTTGACCAGCTGTGGCTGTGCTATCGTTTACAGGCACAGGAGGAAGACAAGGGGGAGCCGCTGCCCCCCCAGCACTGCCTCCCCCACTGCCCTGCCCACAGCCAGCATTTGGGAGCAGTGTGGAAGTCCATCACGCTGTGGGGTCCTGGATGTAGACCCCACAGTCTGGCCCTAGTGGCACCTCTGATCACATTTGCTCAGGACACGTGTCTCTACACGCGTCTGAAACCAATTTTTCCATGTGCAGGGGGTCGGCCCTTCTGGAAGAGGAAGGACTGGGTGGGGGAGAATTCCTCTGAGGCTGCTGCTAAAGTAGTAAAGTAGTGCTGAAATCCATTCAGCTAGGCCTGGCTTGAATTAATGATTCCATCCGAAATGAATGAAAATGTTTTAGAGCAGGGATGGGCAACTTGTGGCACCATCCAGATGTTTTGGCCTACAAAACTTCCACAATTTCTCAGCATTGGCTGTCCTGGCTGGGGCTGATGGGAATTGCGGGGCAAAACGTTTGCAGGGCCAAAACCTACCCACCTCAATTTTAAGAGAATATATCAGACCAATCTTTATTTCAATGTATGTTTTGACTGATTCACTGTTTCTAAAAAGCAAACAAACCAGTGCCTGAAGACGTTCATGACTAAGAGGGATGTGTTTAATGCACCTCTGCCTGGTTGCTAGACAATACAGCCCTAACCCTAGCATATTATCAAGAGACAAGGAGACTGCAGGAGAAGGGGTAAATGTGTGAAGATTACCTCCTCCCCTGTTCAGCCAAGCAGAAAAGCTCAGCTGGATCAAAACCGTGCTATCCATGGGAGGCTTTGCTGGATCTCAACCTAATACGCTTTGTTTGGACTTGCCCTGCAGTTTTAGTCTGGCAAGGATGGGGAGGGGCAGCAGCTCAGTGGCAGAGCACATAGTTTGCATACAAAAGGCCCCAGGTTCAACCCCCAACACCTCCAGGTAGGTCTAGGGAAAGCTACAGACAGCCCCAGCCAGTCAGAGTAGCTAGATGGACCACCGGTCTACTGGTTTAAGCAGCTTCCTGAGTCACAAAAGAAATGATGCGTCCTCCTGCTTTTGCCTGAAAGTGACCTTCTTGCACATTAGGGGTGGGGTGGCAAAGTAAACAATGCCCTGTAACATGCTAAATTCCTTACCTTGCTGTACTGCTTCTTTGAGTTTTGCAGCAACATCTCTCACACTGATCTCTTCAAGGACATGAATACATACACTTAGAGCACGATCTTCTCCATAACAGCTACACATGAGATCTACAACATCTTGTTTCTCAGCTTTCTCCAGCAGACCTCTGGGGATTTTGCTTTTTTCATCATTGTCAGTGGCTGGTAGTCTCCATTTAAATTCTTTAAATTGATCTTCAAGGAGTTCTTGGAAGGCATGATAGAGGGCTTGTCTCACTTTTTTGTCCATGTCCATCACTATAAATTATATATATGAAAATAAAAAGGAAAGGTTAAACTAATACTGTTCATGGAGGAAGCATTTTGTTGTAAATCATGGACTGTTCCACAAGAAGGGGTCACTGCCAATTCTGTTTTGTTAAGTGACAGTCACTGCTTGCTCTAATTGGATTTAGTTCTTCCTTTAGGAAACCTTGAAATGAGCAGAAACTGTTGTTTCTGGATCAGGAAACTTGGCAGAACTACCTCATGTGATCTCTGCCAACCTCCCCTTTCCAAAAAATAGCCTTCCCACTCCTTTGCAATTGAATGAAACTGACCAGGATATTGACATTGGGAATATCTAGTAGACAGGCAGACTTGCACAAGACCACTGATAATTTTAAAAAAAATACAAATACAAACCCATTCGTGCAAATTTTAAGGCTCAGAAAACACACACAACAACATTAACACACATTTAAAGACTCAATTTTTAAAACAACAACAACAACAACCCCATTTGTACCAACAATGGGGTCCGGAGGGGAAAAGAGGTCTATTTATTTAATGCGTGCAAGAAGATACAAACACTTTTGGAACTGGGGAGAAAAATCCATTATGTACTGCCCCTGTTTCTTGGAACAGAAACACTGTGAAGTCCCATTAGGCTAAATGGAATGGAATTCCTAGTATTGAACATCCCAAATTAGAGCTCCAAACTCAGGAAGGGTAAGAAGACAAAAGGGTGGGGCATGCCAGTGGGGGGTGGGGAGGAGAAGCTGTGGATCTGCTGGATCCAATGGTGTCTCAGTACCCAAATCTGCCACTGGTAGCAAGCATGAGATAGATGGGCTCAGAGGCCTATTTGATGTAAAATGCATTTTTTTAAAAGGATGAAGAGGCAAGACTGCTTCCCTCTCCCACCCTACTCCCACATTGCCCCATAGTGACACTGGGTATAAGGTATTCCCAGTGTACAAGGATGCAAAATAGAAGTGTGCAGCAACAACCCTTAGGGGAAAAAAGAAAACAGCTGTGCCACAAGCACTGTGAGTCTGGGACTCACCTTCACTTTTACGTTAACACATTGTTATGGTGCTTAGAGGATTTCTCCTCCCCCTGGAGAAATCTGGCAAAATAGTCCCCCCAATTTCCCACCCACGAATAGGGTGGGGAATTTCGAGAGGCCACTTGCACACAGCTCTTACCCACAACCTCAGCAGTGTTTAGCCCTCCTTGGAATTCCAACAGGCGCTCCATGGTGAGCCGAATCTCAGGCTGAGAGCAAGTGCGGCTCCCCTCACCCCACACAGCTCCTGAGAGGCGCTTTCCTCTTCACGTGGAACAAAGCTGCATGAATCCTGAAGTACCTTTGCCCTCAAGGCTGCAATTTTTTAAAAGGAGCCAACGCCTTTTAAAAAGGAGCAATATGCAAGTACTTAGGAGCAGGTACCACTGATCTGTTCAGTGTGTCTGCTGGACTCACCGTTTTGCTGTGAAGTAAGGAAGTTGAACACATATCATATATTGAAGTTCTGAGAAAATGGAAGAAACGTGTTTACTTCAGCACTGTGGAGAACGTTTCTGTTTTGAAAGCAAATATGTCCCTTTGATTGCATACCTCATTTCCTCTTTCTCTGCTTGTTGTTCCATATGAGTCACATCATGGGAGTTGTTATAATATGGCAGAACGAGGCATGTGCTTCGGATCTTCAAGCTATGTCCTGGATCTTTTAAGATGCCACAACAATATGATTTACTTTAATACAAACGTGCTTTTCCCTCTGAGCTCAGCAGCCTCACAGTGCCTAAAAGGCATCAGATCTTACTCCTTTGCCAGAGTAATGGGGGGGGGGGTATAGTATGAAGGCAGAAGCATTTTAAAATTTCGGAGACAGTGCCACATTTCCCTCCACGGTCTGCTTATTGTTTATTTGCTTCTTTCATTCTCTCTTCCTACCTTTCTACTTTTACATGCCCACTGTTGTGAGCTTGCTTTCAATGAAAGGTTGAAGAGGGAGAGAGAACAGCAGGAAGAGTTCCCTGTGCAATCTTGGTATTTCATGCAACATTTGATTTACTGCCCTAAACTGGAACTTTTGGCTTCAACATAAGCTCAGTGGGTTCAGCACAGTGAAAGATTTAATTAAACTCCACAAACATCTGCCCCTCCCTACACCTCCAAATTTAACTTCTGCCACATAGCTGCAGGCAACAAGTTATACCAAAAGGAGGTTATGACTATATGATGTCATGGTCCGGGATGTGCTGGGAAGGCTACTTAAGGAGTGCCTCATGGCATTGCCATGGGAACATAGCAAGCTGCCTTATACCGAGTCAGACCATTGGTCCATCCAGCTCAATATTGTTGATAATAACTGGCAGTCACTATCTACACCTGTCTTCAGAGATGGAACTATCAAGATCAGGGATCCATGATTTTGTACCATGGTCCTGCAGTGGTGCAAAAGCATGGATCTGAGGGGTCCACCTAAAACTAAGGTCAAATCACATTCATATCGATGGAATGTACCATAAAAATCACATATTCCCTGCTTCACAGCACTTCCATAATGCAAAAGCATGAACCCATAACATGGATATTCATTGATTCTGTGGGTTTTTTTCTAGGGGATTCCGTCAAAACCACTATCAAATCACAAAAGACCTAAGTGCTCACAGATAGCAGTGAAGAAATAATAATAGATCCATTGCATTGTCATGACACAAAATAGGGATCCAAGGCATGGATACTCATATATTTACAGGGTGTACCATGAAAATCATCAAAAGCACCTTCAGTTCTAAGAACACCTCCGTCCCCACTTATTGCACAATAAAAGTCATAGGCCCACTGGTTCATGGCGCTGCCATGGTATGGAAATATGGATCTGAGGCATGGATCCTCTCGATTTTTTCATGGAAACAGCTCAATAACCCCTCACCCCTGCCTTCATATTGAAAAGCTCTAATACACATGTTGTGAGAGAAAGTTGTCAAAATGCTGAAAAACAAAACATAGAAGCAGTGGTGATTTTTAGGAGCATCCAGGATCGGAGAGCTACAAGACTGGCAAAAAGAAAACCCCACTCGTCTAAACATTGTGTCTCTCAATAAACATTTCAAAGTGGAGGGAGAAGTTGGAGATGATCTTCCCAGGCCTTAGCTAGACCAGGCTATATCCCGGGGTGATACCCGGGTTTGTCCCTGTGCATCCACATGATGCACAGGGGATCCCGGGATCAGGGAGGGATCATCCCTCCCTTGCCCTGGGATAAAGCCCTACCCTTTGGCCCCACTTTTCCCATTGTCTCGGGAGCTGCGCCCATCTGGGATAGTGTGGGGGGAGTGGGGGAAATCATTTTTTTTAAAAAAAAACAACACTCACAGTTAGTTGCTCGAGCACTCTTGCGCTCCTGTCTCTTTTTTAAAAAAGGGCGGGCGCGACGCCTCTCTTCCAGAGGTCGCTGCCTTAAATGTAAACGAGGGCGAGATCTCGTGTTATTTACAACGCAAGGTTTCCCCTCCTCTGCCCTGGACTTTCAGGTAGGTCTAGCTAAGGCCCCAGTCTCTCATCAGTCTTGGTAGGCAAGCAATGACTACAGAGCTCTAGGAGAAAGCATTGTTAAGGAAATTTATTTTAGTCTTCTTTTTTGTAAGTGATAGAGCTCCCTCTTTTAATCAGCTCTGCTGACTATGCTGGTATGTAACCAGCAGCTAGAACAACAGGAAACTCTGAGATTGGACAAATGACCTCAGGTGGAATACTGTTACATGTAAGACCGATACTGTGTAATGGGCCTGGGGGTGGTGTCCAGTTCTCTCTCCGGTGTTGTTAGAGAACCCATTGCAACATTTGTGTTTCTGTGTTATTAACAAAAGGAGTTTGGCTTTAAGATGCTACCTGATATTCCACGACAGCATCAACCTCTAGCAGAAAGCATCAAGCTCTGCATCTTCAGAAGTGCCACTAGCACTAGTTGCTTTGTGAAATGCCTCGTTCCAGTCAAGTGAAAGAGCAGGGCAGGTTCAATCAGGGCAGGAGAAAGCATAGCCAAGGCTGACAAAATATATAATGCTTGAGAGAAGATCCTAGATGAACAATTTGTTTCCCATTGATCCAGCTCCAATCATTCTTATTGTTTCTGCATGTGTCTTGCTTTTATTGTTTATTTGCTTCTTTGTCTCTTTTCCCCTACCTTTCTACTTTTACATGCCCACTGCTGTGAGCTTGCTTGCAATGAAAAGTTGGAGATGGAGGAGGAACAGCAGGAAGAGTTCCCTGTGGAATCCCAGATCTACACCAAGCAGGATATGACATTTTAAAAGCTTTTTGAAAACTGTATATGAAGTGTGTCCTGAGCTCCAACAGTTGTCACTATTGTTATAAACCATTTTAAAGCAGTAGTGTAGTTCCTGCCCTGGTATTTCAGGACTTAGCAGCTACAGGCGGCAATGCTAAATATTGGCTGAGTTCGGATGACAGGCTAATCAACTGGGTGGGGTGGGGTGTAATAGGAACAGAATGGGAAACAACCGTTGATTAGCGTGTTGTCTGAACTCAGCCATTGTTGCAAGAGTGGGTTGTTTCAGGTTAACCATGGCAACAACTTATCCTAACTAGGAGGTTCAGGTGACCCCGCAACAACCTGGCATATTCAAAAGGCACACGCTGGCACGCCCTGCAACCCACCAGCAGCAGTAATCCTGCAAATGGGTCACTGTCAGACCCAGGGCAGCTCGCTTTCCTTCTTCCCCTCTGGCTACTGGAGTGAGCTACTGGTTTACTTTCTTTTTCAAACCTGCACACAAAGAAATACAGTTCAACCGGGGTGGGGGGGGCTTCCTATGACCCTGTAGTTAGGGACAATTGCCAACGCTGCGGAGGGAATGTAGGACCTGGAGGGCTGCGAGGGCTTCGCTCTCCTCCTCCTCCGGCCCGGCAACCTCGCAAGGAAACTCCTCCCGCCTCTTTCGAACTAATTACACTTTTCTTGACGATTTTCTGCCTTTGCTCGTCGCCGCCTCAAAGAGCCTCCGAGGATTGGAGTCCGCTCCGTCGGGGTGCAGGCAAGTCAGGGGCACCCAGTCTCAGGGAGCGGCTTGTGCCTTACCTTGGGGAGGAGCTTCGCGGGGGGGGGGGTACAGGGGGGGTCGCCCTGGGGACCGGGGAGGAAGAAGATCACGAGGTTCCTGAGACCAGGAAGGGGAGGAAGAGGTGGACATACTTTCTAATAAAATAAAACAAAACATAGCAGCCTCCCAAACGCAGGAAGAGGCGATTCACTTCGCGTGTCCTCTTGATTGGAGCTTCCTGCAGCGGCGCGCAGATTGTCGCTTTTTAATCCGTTTTTAGAAACTTCCCTTCGGGGTACAAATTTCGCCGACGGAAGGCTGTCCCGGGCCTTAGTGAGAAGTAAACTTTCCTTTACTTGGGAGTAAGCCCCTCCGAACCCCTTTGGGCTTCCTTCCGAGTAAACGCGCACAAGCCCCCTTCGATGTATCCTTCCCCCGCTACGGTTTACGCAGCCACGACGTTCACTCCCACTACCAGATGCGGCTGTTTGGGTGACGAGAGAGAACCGGGCTCTCCGTTCTCCAAGAGGTCCCGTGACATTTTCACAGACACAGTTCAATACGCAGCAGGGGGAGGAGGGAGCCTTCAGCTTTGTTTTACCAGAACCTCAAGATCCGTCAACCCGAGCCAGGAGCAACAGATATACACTTGGAATGCTTCCAGACGGGGCTTTTACTGCATCATTGCCGGGCCAGACACTGGATTTTAAGGGGTGTCGGGCTGTGGAGGCATCGTCTTTCACTCCTAACCTTCTCATGTTTTCCCAACGCTTCTTCCATCGTTTTTCTTACAGCAGAAAATCCATGAAGGAATAAAAAGCACAGAACAAGGCCTGGCTCCAGACTAGTAGTGCTGGAGGTAATCATCTGAAAGCACCCTCAGGGTTGAAGAACACGATACCTCTGAGCATATTCAGAGCCTAGGAATTTGTTTTCAGTACTAGAATTGAACTGAGCTAGGGCGATGGCACGATAAAAAGCCTCATTGGGAAACAGCCCTGGAGTATGAGGGAGCTTTTTTCTGAACAAGTATCTTACTTCAGTGGGTGACCAGATGCCAAGCAGGGCAGGATCCCTGTATCGCTGAAAGCTGTAGTTGTCCAAATGATTATCCAGGAGATACAGGAGAATCTCTTTATTAGGATATAGGTCCCAGTAAGACCATATTGCCTAACTGGGTTTTGAGTTATTTTACTGATGCACTGCCACATCTACCGTATCTGCTTTTTTTTTTTTTAGGAGAATCCCTGGCCCTTTCTACACCTAAGGATTATCCCAGGAAAATGGAGGGATCGTCCCTGTGTGGCATTTGGATTCACAGGGACGATCCTGGGATATAGAGCTGGTGTAGACATGCCCCCTGTCCTCCTTTCTACCTGGCCAGGCTAAGCACATTGACACAATATGCAGGTGAAAGGGTTGTCTATGGCCTATCAGCTTCCTTTTGCACCTGCATCTGGCTCTGCACCTGCTTAGCTGAGTACCTGCGACCACCCAAATGACGTTTTCCATTGACGAAATACTCACCATGTGTGCATCATGTTGTTTGCAGGTGGCACTTCAACCCTTCTCCCACCCCTCTGCTCATGATATCGAGCAATGGCAGAGGAAGACCCTGCGGTGTTCACGTCTGGCACTCTCCCCTCTGACCCCCGTCTCCTTGCAACAGTGACCAATGCCTATCTGGGCACCTGTGTCTACAGGGACATCCTCCATGTAAACGGGGTGTACAATGGAGCGGTTGGGGACACTCATCGTGCTGATATTCCGAGTCCTGTTAATGTCAGAATGAGTGTGGCAGCTGAGAAGAGCCTGAGTGAGAAGTTCTCCCTGGACACCAAGACAGGTAAGGGGCAACAATCCCATCATCCTGTGTGTGGCGCGCTTCTTGGAGTTCTCCGTGGTGTTGAGTTGACTTTTCCCACTGGCTTCAGAGTTCGCTGGCAAGAGCAGTGAAAGGAAGGAGTGCCGCTCTAGGAGAGCCGCTGGGATTGTTTTTTTGCAGCAATGGCTGATGGGATACCATCGGGAGGACTGGGGGAGAAGCGAGGGTGGAGGAACTGTCAATCAAACATCACAATGGATTTTACTCAATTCCACAGTAGCCCACTGTCACACAACGGTGGAGTTAGAACATGTTATGTGGGGAGTACCCCTAAAAACTCAACGATTGAGTGGAGTTTTCATACTGCATTTACTAACGTGTTGTCCGAACTGAGCCAGAATGTTGCAATTGGGCCAGGGTGTCCTGGGTTCAATGGACCACTTAGACGTGAAGCTAACTTTGGACCAGTCAGTCTTTCCTCAGCCTAATCCGTTTTGAAAGGAAGCTTTAAAAGAACCCAAAGTCTACCACAAGGTTGGGATTCCAATGTGATCACTATTAGGGAATACAAAAGGATATACATTTTTAATTGCAATACAAAGTGCTCACCATCTAGAGAATGCTTTTCCATTATCCTGTAGTAGCAGTCTGTTTGCTTGCTTCGATTCAACAGAGTGCATAATATATTTCTTAAAGCATTCACAAAATAATAATATGAACAATTATTTTTCAAGTGTATTATTTATCAAATAGTTTAATGATTATACTGTGGATCATGTTTAGATGTTCTTACCCCAACGTCAAACCTGACTGATCTCCTTGTGTGAAATTTCTATGGTTAGACTTTACATCAGAATTTAGAGAAAGGCATTTGAGAGAATGACTTCACACTGATCCTTCTGTTTTGCCTGCAGGGACCTATATCCACACTATCCAGTCCTTGGGTTATACAGCCACTCACAAGATCTATGCCCACCACTCCCTTGTCCACCTTCTGGCCTTTAGCATCACCATCCAGAGGTCAGCTCCCAAAGCTCAGCCCATCACCGTGAACCTCCAGGCCCAATTCACACCACAGAGTCGAGACCTGGACTTACACAGAGGGCCAGATTTCGAGGGAGCTCGGTCAGTATTATCACGTGATGATCTGGTCAGGTTTGTGTTGAAAGGATCTTTCCTTGCAAAGAGCTTTAAAGATTGTGAGTGTTTTCATATATGGGGATCCTAGCACTCATAATCACAAGACATTGTGCAGCAGTTCCATCCTTTATTCCTTAATGGATTTTCCTCAGTAAGGGCATCTCTACATTAAGGAAAAAATCCACAACCTTACCAGGCTTTTTTTTCCTTGGGTCTTTCCGCATTCACTACGAGCTTCATTATTATTATTATTATTATTATTACCGTTACCAACGGTAACCCAGTGATTTATAATTGAAAACTTCCCCTCTGGGCAATGGTCCATAAAGGTCAATGAAACAGCACATCTAGTGACTGTATTATAGCACAATGCCAATTTTACATGCTGGGGATATCCTGCAATATCCCATGAAAATTTTAAATAGTGCATTATCGCTGATCTTTTTAAAAGTGAGATTATAGGGGAAAGGCATGGGAGATGTCCTGGAGGTTGACAGCATCATGTTAAGGACTCACAAATTTCTGCGAGTGGCCAAGCATAAACATTCATCTAAGAAAAAAGATGGAAGAAGCTGCTAGATATTGACAGGAAGTTAAGGCCTGTCACTAGTAAGCAGGGAGTCTCATTCATTAGATTTATTCTTACATTTCTGATGACACTGAGCTTCAAAAGTAAGGATAAGGGCTTTGTTCTGGATGGGAGTAGGAAGCCAGTGGAAGGCTTAATGACCTGGGGGTAGGGTGGTGATTAGAAATTGTGCAACTTGTTTTGCGATCCTCTGCTCTGCTGACAGACACATTAGGTCTTTTTTCTTTCTTTTTTAGCTATCTCTATGGAAAGACATTGGTCCCTGAAGTGGAGGGTGGTCCTCAGCCTACTGTACACATGATTTGGACTCCAGTGCCACCCTCAGTGACCCTCCCTGGGGAGGAGAAGGAGAAGAGTTGGGAGTTCCTCACTGCCCTAGCAGAGAGCGAAAAGGATGTGAAAAGGGACTTCAGCAAAGGGATGTCCCTGATTGGATCTGGTTCCTTGTATCTGTCTCACACTCAGGCCTGGGCTGCACTCTGGGAAGGATGCTGTGTAGAAGCTGATGGGCCTCTTTCACTAAGCCAGGCCATCTACGGATGCCTCTATTACCTTTTAAGTGCCATCCCTCCTCTGGGCTCTTCGGACTTCCCATTCTCTGGAATCAGCCCTGGAGGCCTTTCTAATGGCACATCTGGTGAAGATTACTGGGGTCATGTCTTCTGGGACCAGGTGAGCTAAAAGGCATTGGAGTCTCACCAGTTTCCCACCAATGTGCAGTGCTAGAGAAGTCCATTACATGCCAGTGAGGAAATCCTAGACTTCTACTGATCTTACTCTTTGTTTACTTGGGCAGATCTTAGCTTTCTGAGGATTAGAGTTAAGACTTATGAAGACCAGGAGGTAGTGTGGACTTTGCAGAATTGTCCCTCTCCATGTGCTTCATGGCTTAATCATCATTCAATCAACTCCTGACTTAAATATCCTGATGCTGCACACAGCTTGTGGCAGGGTTTGGACACGGTAGCCAGTTGTGATGGGCTTGTTCTGCTACTGCAAAATCAAAGAACATCTGAAGATGCCTTCCACTTAGATGGACTGTTAGTCCATCTCAGCCACCATCTCCTAGTAATTGGGCAGAGGTTCTGCTCAATCCTGTATCTTGAGATCTTTTTAACTGGAGGTACCATACACTGAAACTGGGACCTTACACATGCAAAACATGTGCTCTACCACTGAGCTATGGCTCCCATCCAGGCTGGTACAGCATTACAGGATCTACATTGGGCTCTTTTTGCATAGTTGGCAAGAGACCTAGCTATGTATCTATGCCCACCTCCCTCTTAATGAATGGCTCCATATGCTTGTATAGCTTAACCTAAGCTTTGACAGGCTGCCAACTGCTTCATCAGATGCAGGAAACAGCATCATTGACACAGAAATCTTTTTTTAAAAAAGCTTTAAAAGAGAGGCTCTGGGGTCCTGTCTCTTTAGAAACCCTGACTTCTAAGTTGGACATAATTCCCTAGTCCTTGATCTGTGGGGACTGGCTGTGTATACTCAATAATTAAGGAAATGTACTCTGCATATGTTCAGTGGCATATACACCTTTTTTATGGATAGTGATGATATTTACATTTCAGGGCTGAGCCCTGCCATTGGCACCAGGTGGTCATAAGTGAGCCAGTGGAAGAGTTCCATTCCTGGGTAGTGGGGCCTGTAGGGTTTCTGCCTTCTGAGAAACTCAGGAGCAAAAAGAAGGACCGCGTAGTTTTCTCTAAAATTCAGAGGAGATTGTGCCCTAGTCGCAATGGCCCTGCCTAAAGCTTGCCCTGCCTCCTGAGGAGAGAAAGAGCTCCAGACAATGTTCTTCTGGGAGGGTCCTACAGCATTTGTGATTCCAGGGCTTCTGAGAAAAAGTGAGAAAGAGAAAGGAAGGGCTTCTTCATACAACACATTGTTAAATGATGGAATTCGCTACCCCAAGATGTAGCGATGGCCACCGATTTGGATGGCTTTAAAAGGGGTTGAGACAAATTTCTGGAGGAGAAGGCTATCAATGGCTACTAGCCCTGGTAGCGACGTGCTAACTCCCATATTAGAGGCAGTAAGTCTCTGTATACCAGTTCTGGGGAACAAGAGCAAGAAAGGGGGGTCTTGTCCTCATTTCCTGCTTGTGGGAATGTGCCAGACGCATCCGGTTGGCCACTGGGGGAACCGAATGCTACACCAGGTAGTCTGATGCAGCGTGGTTCTTCTTATGTTCTTATGATATCCAATATACAATTGTTCCTCTGATCAGATTCATGATCTGAAACTTGGAGTCCTGGTGGGAATATGTGTAGAGGGGGTTGCTTTTGCAAGCAGAGCCTGTTAACCATCTCTGTTTTTATCTAATGTTTATATGTATTGTTGGTTTGTTATTGTTGTTTAATTCAGGATACCTGGATGTACCCAAACATCTTGCTTTTCTACCCAGAAGCAGCTCGTGCTGTCCTGAAATACCGGATCCAAACACTAGGAGGAGCTCTGCACAATGCACAGGAGCAAGGATACAAGGTTAGAAGAAGCAACACGTGCAGGAAAGCAAGAGAGCAAGAAAGCGGCCTGATCCCTCCCACCCCAGCAGCAAAGGATCCCTCCCACCCCAGCAGCAAACCCTCTCTGCAAAGGAAACCTCTTCGCTAAAGCTGGCTTTCTTTGTGAAAAGGGCATCTGCCATGCAGGGACCCACACGGAATTGCCAGTTGGCAATTTAAACTGGTAGTGATATCATTTTAATGGCAATTAAGTGGTCTGAGATACACAACTGCTGCTGCTTCCAGCTCTTTATTTCAGAGCTAATAATTTTCCATACTTTCTTAGGCAATTTAAACTGGTCAGATGAGTTTTCATTTTACTCACTAGACATTTTTTTTTCTTTCTTTCAAAAAACACATAAATAAATGAAATTAGCAGTGGCTGATTAAAATCACCTCACTTTACACTCTAAAATGGGGCTCAAAGTGGGAGGAAGGAAAAAGGAATTTAGATGGTTAGGCTTGGGCCAGTCCCTGTCGGTCTGAATGGGGATTGCTTCAGGCCTGCCGGAAAAGGTGTGGGATGGCATCTCACTCCATTTCAAGCTCTGCTCTGACGGCAGGCCAGGTGAATCGGGGTGCACCTCTACTTCTCCGCAAGCACAGTGGGCCAGCAGGGGGAACGGATACCATTTCAAAAGGAGGTATCCATTCAAAAGGAGGCTGAGTGGGCAAATTCACCCAGTCTGAAAATAACTTGGGGAAGTAGAGCCAGCGACTGAGCAGGGGGAGGTTTAGCGTGGATTTCTTACTTTGTCTGGAATTCCTTAATTATAATCCTCCACACCAGGGACCTCATACACACATGATGCGTATGCGGCCCACTTGAGAGTCTTGGAATTTACTTGGAGTAAGTTTCTAGTCCTCATGTTGTGAGAATAAGCTTGAAAATATAGTCAGTGTAAAAATAAATAAACAAGTAACTAAACTAACTCCCTTGTATTATATTACCAAATCATATAGTTTCTAAGACCATTTTACAATTCTAAAGAACTGACTTGCTAAAAGACAAACGTACATATACTTTTGGTTATCCAGAATGCCACTGTTAGTATTGTGGTGATGTTTGCACACACTAAAATATTGGAATCTAATGCATTTACACTTTAGCTTTTCTGAAAGTCCACATACGTTGTTGAGCCTTAATATTAATTAATATACACCTCAGTAAACTGATGATAAATCACTGAGATGGTGGGTGAATCATTGTAAGGCTGTCCACAGTCAAAAATACTTGTGTGGCATTATCAAAGAAGACCTATTTATTCACCCACAATGTAGTTGCACCCTGACAGTGGCCACAGTATGACATCTTTTGTTTCATATGAACTATGCAGAGGATGTTCTGGAGCAAGCCAGTGTATAAAACAGGGATGGAAAATTTGTGGCCCTCCAGATGTTGGGCTGCAACACCCATGATTGACTCTCCTGGCTGAGAATCATGGGAGGTGCAATCAGACAATATCTGGAGGGCCACAAGATGCCCAGCCCTGGTATGAAAGCCCAGCCTCCTAAGATGCACAAAAGTAGGATCTGGAAGGGAGACAGCCTTATCTTGCCAGGGCCTGAACAGGATAGAAGCCACTCTTCTGACTCCCCATGAAAGAAACCAAGATAAGCAGAGAGTAAGCAGGGTCATGCTATCACTTGCTCCATATATAGAATTGGAATGCCCAAAGAAGTCTTATTTTCCTGCTATAGTAGAGCCTAATTGTGCTTCATCGTCTGGTTAACCTTCATACTAAACGTTCCTAGCATAATGCTATTTGAATTATTTGAATAAAATTCTAATATTCTGATTTTATTTTGATATTTATTTTGATAATTTAATATTCTCATTTTATTCTGATTAGAATAAAATGGATTATGCAAAGTAGGTCAAGATCTTCAACAGTGCAAAGTGAAAAGCTGCCCGTTCATGGACAAGATCCTCCTGGGTCTGAAATTACCTGTAGGAATGGAAAATGCCTTTTTGACTTTTTAACCATCCTCTTGCTGTTGAGTATGTCTTAACCTGTTCAATGTGGGGTTCCCCACCACCACCTTGGCTTTTGATTGTGGCAGGGTGCCAAGTTCCCCTGGGAGAGTGCAGCCACCGGCCGAGAGGTCTGCCCTGAGAAAGTCTATGGAGACGAAGAGATTCACATCAATGGAGATGTTATGCTGGCGTTTGAGCAGTATTACTACATCACACAGGTAACTGGCATGTCTTGTATGGTGTTACTGGCTTGAGACTGGCATCTTTTCAGGCTTCAATGAACTGCTCCTAAAATTTAAGAGAGTTACACAGCTCAGGTCCCTATCCTATTATTCCTTCCAGTTGATGAGTCTTGCGATATTTACCTCTTAGATTTCCCCCTTCGTGTTTCCCCTTCCCCTTCTCCCCTAAAGCAGAGGTGGGCAACCTGCAGCCCCAGAAACATGTGGGGCCCTCAGCCTGATTTCAAATGCCCTCTGCATGTGATCAGTGCAGACCTCTGTCAAAAGCCACCTGTTCTTTTCCTGGGAGGTCACTGCATAGGAAGGAAGGAAGAGGGGAGGGGAGAAAAGGGACCGGCAGAAGGAGAATGGGGGGTGGCCCACCCACTTTTGGTTGTGGCCCTCCCCACCACTGACTGCAGACCCTGGCAGATGACCCACGAGGTTTGCCCCCTCCTGCCCTAAACCATGTTATCCTGTTCTAAGACAGGAAGCTGGACCTGATGGCTCACTGAGTGCCTCCTTCCTGTGTGTTTTTAGGACTTGAAGCTCTTTCAGCAGGAAGGTGGCTGGGATGTGGTCCATGCCATTGCGCAGTACTGGTGCAGCCGGGTGGTGTGGAACTCAGAAGAGCAGAACTACCACATCAATGGTACATTGCAAGAGGGGAGCTCTTTGTAAGCAGCAACCCACCACCCCTCAGTTGAAATATTTTCATCCATGTTTATCAGACCCCTTTAGAGTCATGTACAGGCTTTTGTATTTCCTTACACTGTGTTCCCTCTTGATCTGCCTGCGGTCGGGTGCATTTACACCTCCCTCTTATTCAGACACTAGATGTCTTTGGTTTACTTGCCTCTTTTTCTTAATTTGATGATAGAAAATCAAGTGACTGTTCTTCTTTCCTTTCTTCCTCCCCAGTGGCTACTGCACTGAATCCTCCCTCCCTGGCAGCATGGCTGAGTTTGGCACTCTCCCTGACTAACCACTGAGATCAGTCAGTGTTCTGTGTTTGTATTTTGCACTATATGCCTGTGGAAATGGGCAAGGCAATCTGCCAAATGGCATCCTGAGGGTGTCAGCATTCATTTCTGTCTTCAGGTGTGTAGAGACCAACCCCCAAAGAGGAGCAGGTGCTTGAGGGGTGAGATTTGCTTCCTGCCACTGCCTTTCCCCATAAGTTGCATGTGCAACTCCTAAATGAGATACTAATGATCTCTCTGTCTGTCTGTCTGTCTCTTTATTTGCCCCTCCCTCTTGCTTCAGGTAAACTGGAGTGTTTTTATTTGTTAACCTTCAGGTGATCAAAGAGATAATCTTTTCAGTTCATTAGTAGCAGTAGTAGTAGTGTGAGGAAGTAGGGGAGAGGGCTTTGTGTATGTCACAAGAACCAGGCAGTCAGTACTGTGCACAGTTTCTTCCACTGCAAACCAGAAGAATAAGCTTCCCCCAAGCCCAGTTCTAAGGGAGAAGATTGTCCGTCTGTGCGAATTGCATGGAGTGCACTTTCACTTGCAGGTTCGGCCCTGAAATTATGCATGTCGGTGTGTACATCAGTCTTCCCTAACCTGTTAGCACCCAGATGGATTGGACTGCAACCCTCATCATCCTCAGCCAGTATGCTAAATGGCCAGCCCACCACATCTGGAGGGCACCAGGTTGTGGGAGGGTGGCATACACCTTTTCATCAAAGCACCTTTCCAGGCCCTAAAGTGAAGCTTGGAACTGCGTTGGCAGTGACAGGCAAAATCTCAGGAGCCAGGGAGGGCCTAACCTCTTAGGCATGTCTCCATGCCTAAAACCATAAGAACAAATTGTGACAAATTGACAAATTTATGCCAAGAGGCTTAATTTAAAGTTCCTTTGTACTACCTGGACTCAACTTTTGAATATTTGTTTATCTTTACCCATTTCTTCTGGCCATTCTTGGTGTCTGGGCATGGGGGTGGAATGTAGGATGTGCTCCTGTGTTCTGAAATGTCTGCCTTTTCCTAGGTGTCCTGCCCCCAGATGAATATCATTGTGCTATAGATAACTCTGTTTATACCAATGCCATTGCTCAGCGGAGGTAAGAGACACTCAGAATCTCTGCTGCTTTGCTCTCCAGAATCTCTTCTGGTGTCTGCCTGCTTCCTGCTTAATAATGGATCCAAGCAAAGGCCTACCTGAGTTCATGAATTGTGTTCCTTTCAAAATGTAGGCACTGCCTTTCCGCAAACAGCTTTAGAACGAAATATAAAACATCGTAAAATACACCGTACAAAATAGCAACACATGTTTAAAAAAGGCGAAAGGTGCAAGGATCAAGCAACAATGAAATAATTCAATAATTAATAAAAATTCAGCTGGCTCCAAAATTTAGACAAAACAACCCAAAACCAAATCAAACAAAAAACAGATTAAATGAACAAACAGATGTAACCACCAGTACTGATTATTAATTCCAGAACGCTCTAAGAATTTACTTGCATTTATCAGTCAAAAATCTGTGCTGTGGTTTGAATGTTCTTTCTTATTTCAGCAGTTATTACATTAATATTTATTTGCCTTCATTTTTATCCCACCCTTACTGCAAGGGACTCAGGATGGTGTACATGTTCCCCCCACTGCTCTTATGCTCACAACTACCCCTGTTGCAGTAGGCTAGGCTAAGAGAGGGGGACTGGCCAAAGGGCCCCCAGTGAGTTGCATAGTGGAAGAGGGATTTGAATCCAGGTCTTCCTGCTCCTAGTCTGGCATTCTATCCACTAGACTGTGCTGGTGGTAATAGTGGCAACTCATAGTAGTCCTTCTACCCATTTTGAATTTTAATAACCCTGTTTTGCCACCAGAATGGGTTACATGCACCTTCTTATCAGTTTTGGATATCCCCATCTGCCTGTCGGCCATCTTGGAAAATGGCAGCTACAGAATTCATGCACCAGATTGTGCATGTCTATCCATGTCAAATGTGCATGTTTAGCTGGCTATTGGGCGGTATAAAAATGTAATAAATAAATATCCATGTTAAATATGTTCTGCATGGACCTGAAACACATACAAACTTGAAAATTCTCGGTGCATCATGTGTGTGTGTTTATGGGGCCCTACGGCAGATCTAGGAGTATCACTCTCTTTCCTCTGCACCTTTCCAGCTTGGATTTTGCAATTGACCTGGGCTCCCAGTTGCACATCCCCATCCCTGCTGAGTGGAATGCCGTTGCGAAGAAAATAAAAGTGCCTTTTGATAAAAGCAGGAGCTACCACCCGGAATATGATGGGTACTGCCCAGGTGAGTAGGTACAGGACACGTGAGCAGCTGATGCGCCTGACCCTTTATACCAGCTGCAGTAGGGTCAGGTTGTTCGCATAATGATGATGACACAATAATCACTCATCCGATTAGGGATGCAAATGGGTAAGGTGCCAAAGTGGACACAGGTAAGAGTGGGTTTGGGTGTACCAGAGGGACCCCCAATGTATTTAGGAAGATCTTGGATTTTGGGGGAAGGTCCTGGCTCCCCATAAAACCTCAAACTAGCAGAGGCTGAAGTGGGGAACACAAGAAGCTGCCTTACACTAAGTCAGACCCACTGGTCCATCTAGCCCAATACTGCTGACACTGACTGGCAGCTGCTCTCCAGGGTCTCAGGCAGGAGTTGTTTTCCCCAGCCCTGCCTGGAGATGCTGGGGATTGAACCTGGGCCCTTCTGCATGCAAAGCAGGGGCTCTGTCCCACTGAGCTATGGCCCTTCTCCATCCACACTGTTCTCTGCTTCCATGTAACACTAGCCTCCCAAAACAGCACAGAAGCCTTGGCTACCAAAGCTTGCGTTTAAGCTGAAGTTCCCTTCTGCCTGGGGTCAAAAGATGGAGGGAATTGGGCTCAGAGGAGACTTGCTGGCAGGTGCACCCCTCTGCATCACATCTGACCCCCACCTGACCCAAGGATCCTTTAAACTGCAAGAGGGGCAGTACCATTTGCAAGATAGGGGAAGGGGGTGAATTGACCCCAGAGGATCTGTTAGTTCTCCCTTGCAGGCTCAAGGGCCACTGGGTGAGGGGAGCGGGGTTGTCTTGGGAAATGTGCATTCTCACATCTTCCAAACACAATTTCTCCAAACCCCACCATGAAAACACTTGTTTGTTGTGCAAAAAGGTTTCTGACGTCTTATATAGGCAGTGGGTTTTCTCACAAAATACCTGTTATGCTTATCTTGAGAAGTGGTCCCTTACCCAACATTACACATGATTTACAACACTCCACAGCTTTGCGTTCAGACAACACAATAGTCAACGGTGAGGTAAAAATCAACTCAACAGTTGTTTACCTACGGGGTACTCCCAACACAACATGATAATAGTCAGCCGTGGTATAGATTAGAGTCAGCATTGAGTTGACTGTTAGTCCATGCTGAGTTGACTCACTCACCCCCCTTCAGTCCTCCCGCTAGTATCCCATCAGCCATTGCTGCTGCTTTGACTGCTCTTGCCTTGCGACTCTGTGGCTCACGAAATAACCAATAGTGATTGAGAAAATAACCAACAGTGCTCTCCACACTACATGATAACCAACGGTGCTTCAGATCAGAGCTGTACACAATTTGGCCATTTTACAGCAGCATCCACATTATGTATCGCTATTGCATCAATGCAGAAAAGTCCTACAACTCCCAGCATGCCTTGCCAGAGAGGGGGAGACTTACCAGACTCTGAGAGTGACGGGCACTCATGGCCTCACCGCTGCTATTCGTGGTGGATGGCTTTCATAGTTGTGTGATTGGGGCCACAGCAGACCCTGCATGGCTCGCTGTAGGAGCCACAAGTGCCCCACAGCCACCGGCATTCCCTCAGCACTGCCAGCTTTCCTCTGCTCCTTTCCAATGCTGGCCCTAAATGTGCACAGAAAGGATCTAGCCCACAAGGGCCATAAACCAAATGGCCATTTCTTCGCCCTGAAATTTTACTTTACCCAGGTCATCCCTAAGCATTGCTTCTTTGCTCTTTCCTCAGGTGAGCAGGTGAAACAGGCTGATGTTGTTTTGCTTGGATTCCCCATCATGTATCCCATGGACCCAGAAGTCAGAAGGAATGACCTAGAGATGTATGAGCCTGTGACTGACCCTCAGGGGCCAGCCATGACCTGGGTAAAGAGCTGGTCTCAAGGAGGGTGGAAGGAAACCAGATGGTTTCAGTGTGGAAGGTGTGGGAGTCTTGCATGGGTTTACTGCTGAGAGGCATCTCTGCCTATGGTGCTTTCATAGTGCATTTGTGATGGGATTGGTCTCTCCCACCACTAGAGCATGTTTGCAATTGGCTGGCTGGAGCTGAAGGAGATGGAGAGAGCACAACAGCAGCTGAGCAAGTGTTTCAGCAACATCACTGAGCCATTCAAGGTCAGGTGGAAAGTTTTTCTTTCCTGTTGAAATTTTCTCACTGTACCTTTTCCCCATAACACCGCTCAGTTGATCCCCTTTCCCTGACTTTCTCAGATCTGGGCAGAGAACTCGGATGGTTCAGGAGCGGTGAACTTCCTGACGGGGATGGGTGGTTTTCTGCAAGCCATCCTCTTTGGATACACGGGGTTCAGGTACAAATTGTACTAATGTTTGTGTGTCTGTAATCCATTGGAAAAAAGATTAAGAATGTAGGAAGAGCCATTCTGGATCAGACCAAGGGTTCATCTAGTCCAGCACTCTGTTTGCACGGTGACCAATCAGCTGCCCACAAGAAACCCACAAGCTGAATAGCTCAACAGCACCCTCCCACCCATGTTCCCCAGCAATTGGTGTACATGGACATATCGCCTCTGATACTGGAGGTAGCAGGAAAATGGAAGCTTGTACTAAAAAGGTACTCTACATCAGGACCCTGAATCACCGATAAGCTGTAGATTCCACCCGGTGCCTCTGTTATGACCTGTTGGAGTCAGGAAGGATGCATCCCCATCCCCCTGTTCCTGCCACAACGTTGATGCCAGTGAGCAAGGATCAAAGGCCCAGGAGTGACTGCAAATGGGTAAAGGGCATTACATGGAGTGGGCTGATTTTAGAGAAGTAGTCTTGGTGGATTGGTCCAGGGCCACTCTCTGGCCTGCTCCTATCAAGTGAGCATGGGGCACCTACAGTCTGCGAGGGCTCCTCATCCAGTCCACCAGCTTCTTCCCCAGGCCCCGCTCCCTCTTCTTAGTCAAACGCTCTTATCTTTGTTCAGCTGCCGATGGGAGATAGGATCTTTTCCTTGCTCAGTGCTGAGATGAGTGAGGCTGTCTTACACAGCTGAGCAGGGGAAATGGATCAGCTGGGGTGGGGGACTGGAAAAAGTGTGTGTATATTTGAATGGTATGTGAATGAATGAATGAATGAATGTGGCGGTGAGAGCATGGTGGCTGTTGGTCTCTGGCCACACCCAATTCTGGCATGCAGCCCCTGGGTGTTTTCCTAGGTTGCAACCAGCCCATCCCTACCCCAGCTGTTAAGCCTGCAAAACCACTTTATGCCATCTTGTTTGTCCCCAGTGTGACCTTCACCCTGAGGGGAATGTTGTGATCCCGTCACCAAGTTTTCAGACCAAGACAAGCAAACAATGGATGGACATTGAAAGGAAGAGCTTTTGTCTGTGGAGCAATGCAATTTTGCTTTGGCTGTCCCAAGGTGGGAAGAGCAGAGTCCTTTTTCTGATGTGAGGGTCTCTCGTTTATTTGAAATCCACGTGTGTTGGGGGGACGTGGTCATAGCCACCCAGGTTTGTTCCCAGCAGCAAGCGGAAGGCAGCTGAGTCAATACAGAAATGGGGACAGAGCCTTTGGCACTGTAGATTGAAATAACCATGACACCACTTCTAGGTCAAGGAAGAAGAACAGGAAATGGCTAAAGCACCCAAAATAGACCCAGTGCAGAGAGTCCTTCATTGTGAAACGTGAGGAAGTGGAACGCTGTCCTCCTGAGGATGGTTCTTGGTTTGGCCTCTGCCCCCATCCCATTCCACCCCACCCTGGTCTATCCTTTCAATTATGCATGGGGGTCCCAGTATTATTGCAAGGCAGGTCGTGTGTGTGTGTTGCAACTGTAATATTTATTTTAATATATATATATATATATATATTTTAAAAAGTTAGAAGGTAGTTGTCATAATAAAGATAAATATTTTTAGAGGCCAAAGTAATGGAATGACATATGAAAAAAAAAAGTTCACCTCTGTGGTAGCTGTGTTGGAGCACTGCCAGGTAGCTGTGTTTTGAATTTCCGCAGGCCCTTTTGGAGGGCTGCTTCTGATGCCTGTGCTGTTCTCTGCTGGCCCACACAACTGGCAGGCACCAGCTGAAGTTCTCCAGTCTGTGCAGCTGATTTCTTGCCCTGAGCCAGGGAGAGGGTAATAGCTAGGAAGGCTTCTTGGGCTGGCTTTTGCATGCTCCAGTGAGTGCCAAAGTCAAAATGGATGATGCAGCCTGTGTACAGCCTAAATCAGGAGCAGAGAATGTGTGGCTTTCTGGGTGCAGTTGGACTGCCACTCCGTGCAGCCAATGGGGAGGGATGATGGAGTTGTAGGCAACAACCTCTGGAGGGCCACACATTGCCCATGCCTGGTCTACATAAAAACGAATTCATGTCATCCCATGTAAGACTTGCCTTAAAAGTAAGAAGACTATCTTGACAGTAATAAGCTGATGGATGGGAGATTCAGGACAGATTTTTTTTAAAAGTATTTGTTTACACAGTGTATAATTAAGCTATGGAATTCACCATGACAAAATGTAGTGATGGCCACCAGTTTGGATGGCTTTAAAAGGGGATGAGACAAATTCATGGAGGAGAAGGCCATCAATGGCTACTAGGCCTGATGGCTAAGTGCAACTTCCAATAAATAACAACAACAATAATAATAATAACAACAACAACAACAACAATTTATTTATTACACACCTCTCCCTCTGGATCGAAGCGGGGAACAACATTAAATAAAATATAATATCAGTATCAGAGGCAGTAAGCCTATGGGCATCAGTTGGTGAGGAACATGGGCGTGTCCTCCTTGGGTTTCCTGTGGGCAGCTGGTCGGCCTCTGTGTGAACAGAATCGATGGACCCTTGATCTGATTCAGCATGGCTCCTCTTGCGTTTTCAAGAATACCTAAGGATAGAAGAATCTGGCATAACCTTTAGGTTGTAGCCTCCTTGTTTGGCTCTGTGAAATACCAAATTAAATATACTGTATTATGTTTGATTTTTAGTATTTAATATTTTATCAATACTGTAGCCTGCCCAGAGAACATGGTTTTCATGCGGTATATGTCATATATATTTACAGTGAGCACCCGCATGAGCATGGCCTCCTGTGCAAGACTGAGTGGCAGTCAGGACTGGGCTGCCTGTGTCTGAGGCAGTGTGACGTTAGATATAATGGTCATGTTATAATTGTTGCTTATTTGGCTGTGTTGAAAATGATTGCTTACAGTTTTTCAGTAAACTCTGTTTCTTTATGGAAATGGCCATCTCCCTTTGTTAACCTGACACACTGCCTTGCCTATCTTTTGCGCACGAGCATTCGTGCACTGCTGACCCTTTAAAAAAATTTAAATGGCGGGCATGACGCCTCTCCTTCTGAGGTCATTGCGCACCACGGGTAAACAGAGGGGGGAGCTCGCAATAAAACCATCGTGAGATCTTCACCCCCTCCGTTGCGGACTAACAGGTAGGTCTAGCTAAGGCCTGAGTCAAGGAAAGGAGTCTATTAGGGCCTGTCATAATCCTTAGCATGCATCGTCTTGGCTATTGACTCATTTCCACCATTCCTAGGATCACCAAGAAGCGCTTGAACTTTGACCCTGTTTGTCCTGATGATGTAAAGGAGCTGAAGATCACGGGGGTGTGTTACTTAGGAAGCAAGCTGGATTTCACCCTCACCAAAGAAAACGTCACCATCAAAGTGACAAAATCCTCCCCTGACCCACAGTCGTCTAGGCTGGAGGCTGTGCTGGCAGGAACCGGCAAGCGCCTTCCCTTAAATGAAGGTACAGCATCTCCACCGATAGCGGGAACACGGCCCTTCCATACTGCTGACCTCCTCCCCTCCCCTTGCATGGGAGAGTGTCATGTGGATGAACTGGCACAGCACCCCCTGGGGCTTTCCGTCACACGTGCTTCTGGAGGCTGGAGCTGGTCCTATCTGGGATCCCACAGCCAGCTCTCTTCTTGCATTCTCTGGGGCAGAAAGCAACCAGGACCCCATGCCAGGATTTCTTAAACTGCAAGGAGTGGCAAAGCATTGGATTGCAAGCAGAGAGCTTCGCAGACAACAAGAGCCACAATTCTTCCTCAAGAGGGAGAATCCCTAGACCCATGTTCCCCAACCTCGTGCCCTTCAGATGTGTTGGACTACAAACCCCATCATCCATAGCCAATGATGGAGGGCACAAGGATGGGGGAGGCAGCCCTAGTTAAGCAACTTGTACCCTTCAGGCATTCTGGATTACAACTCCCATAATCCACAGCCAGCATGGCCAATGGCTATGGATTCTGTTATGCCTCTCCTCCTTTTCAAAGCAGCAGTGAAAATGACACTGTAATCTCTTGGCAGTGGCAGACAGAGAAGAAGAGTTTCAGGATCAAATCTATGTGGAAGAAAGATACGTGTGTGAGAGGGAATGAATGTGCATGTGAGTGACTTGGCCAGGAGAGCGAAGGAAAGCAGAGGGAACCTCACAAACAAACACTGAATGTTCCTGACAACGAGGCACACATCTATAGTGGCTTTTCCATCTTTTGACAGGACCAGGGTTCATTCACTCTGGATTTTCCCGGTGGAAATCCTGCCAAAGCAAACAAAACAAAACTCAACAAATAACACCATTTGGCAAGTGTTGTTGCTGACAAAATGTCCCCAGTTGAAACTGCTATCCCAGAGACACAAGAAAACATTGCTTGCAGAAGGCAGTGCTTAGTTTTTAGAAATGGCATCTGTCTGGGTTCCAACCAACCTGTTGAAGCTGCTTTCCTAAATATGTACGCCTGGATTGACCTTCTAAAGCAGCCTTCCCCAACGTGGTGCCCTTCAGCTGTTTTGAATCACAGGTCAGGGAGGCTGGGAGTTGTCCTCCAAAACATTTGGAGGACACCAGGTTGGGGAAGGCTGTTCTAGTTCTGTATAGAAGATTTTAAAAAGATGCTAATCTTAGAAAGGGGTATTCGTTTGGACGACCACCTTTACAGCTTGTGTGACCTTTCTCCCCATCCATTTCAGGACAGGGTGTCTCCTTCCCTATGGCTGATGGTTGGATCCAGAAAGCACCTGCTGGAACATTGTAAACCCATTTTTGTTTTTAATTTCATGGCAAGTATGAAAACTACATCTTCTTGATTGGAAGGTAATGGCAGATGGCCAGTGTCTGAGAGCACCCTTCTCTGTAAATGTTCAACACGATGGAGGAGTCTGAACCTTCGCTGCATTATTCATAAAAGCAACCTGCTCAAATGGGACTTGGTTTCAAGTTCTCCACCAACACTTCGTCAGAGATGTAGCTTCCTTCCTGACCACTGGGTAGATTTTGAAAGGTTCAGGCTTTGTGTGGGAAGGTAGTCCTTAAAGTAGTTTTAAGAACTCTCCTGATAATTTACTTATTGTACCCCATGATTTGCTTATTAAAATACAGCTGTTACTTCCTTATAAGCCACAGCATTTTGTCAGGCCAAAAACTGGAATTCTTCTCCTAGCCAGTACTTTTATTGCAGTTGTGAGGGCTGTGAAGCCTTGATTACGTGAGTGTCAGGCACTAGTGGCTAGTGACATTGACCTAGAACAATCCATACACATTTTTGCCATAATACCCTTGATTGAAGATATTGTTCATTTGCTTCTGGAATGCTCTTTCTATAACGATCTTAGAACCAAATATATTCACCTGCTGATAAAGTTCGTTGAACGGAAGGTCAACCCTTTGTAAAGTTTGTTTTCTGTTGTCTAATGCTGACAAATAAGTATCTTTCAGAACATCTAAATTCCTTGTCAGTGCTTTACAGATGTGTGTAAAGTTTAAAGGCCATATGGGAAATTATTTGCCAGTGGGATATCAGATGTCCCATGTTATCATATCAGATGCTATGGTGAATACCAGGAGATACTTAAGCCAATTCAGTTTCTTTGATAGTATATTGGTGAAGGCCTCTTTGAGTGTTTACAATTCATTCTTCCTCATAATTCAGCTGTTTGTGGGCTACGGTACTCCACTTTGAAAATTGATCAATATGAGGATTTCAGGAACAGAGAAATCTTTTTGGATTTCTCCAAACAGTCCATGTAGGGTTTGGATTTCTGGGAGTAGGGACTAATACAATAAATGTAGACAGTAAAATTAACAGGGCAAAATAATATGTGATCCCAGTCTGCGGGTGTTTCTTGATCCATCTCTGCTGCTTGAAGCCCAGGTGACCTCAGTAACATGGAGCGTCTTTTATCAGTTTCAGCTAATATGCCAGCTGCAGCTATTCTTGGACCAGGATAGGTTGGCCACCATGGCCCAGGCGTTGGATTACTGCAATGCTCTTTATGTGGGGCTGCCTTTGAGACTGCTCCAGAAGCTGTGGCAGATGCAGAATTCTTTGGCTAGTGTGCTCTGCCTACCTATCTGCTACCAGGCCAGGTTTAAGGTTTTTTTTACTAGTCTATAAGGCCTAAAACAGTTTGAAACCTGTTTTTCCCAAAGACAGCCTTCTCCCTTATAGGCCCATTTCGTCTTTGACGTCAGCCAGCCAGCCCTCCTGATGAGGGCACATGTTTCTGAGGTCTGCTCTGCAGTGGCTCAGAGCAGAGCATTTAGCATGGTGGCACCTATTATGTGGGATAATCTTCCTCCTGATACTGACATGTGCCGGCAATTCTTACTTTTGCCATGTGTTAAGCCAGTCTTCCTGGGGGGATTCCACACGTCGTACTGAGGGCGCTTCCATGTGCCCCCAGTGCGCACCCAAAGCGATCGTGTAGCTTGCCTGTTCGAAGAGACGAGGAAGAAGCGTCCTTGCCGCCGCCGGCGCCACCCACCTATCTCCTCGCCAGCCGGGTCAGAGAGCTCGGCGGACCCCGCCTTCTTCGGCCAAGCTCTCCGACCCGGCCGGCGAGGAGGTAGGTGGGTGGCGGCGGCGGCAAGGACACCTCTTCCTCGTCTCTTTGAACAGGCAAGCTACACGATCGCTTTGGGTGCGCACTGGAGGCACATGGAAGCGCCCTCAGTACGACGTGTGGAATTCCCCCCAGTGTAGCTTAGCTTGCTTTGTATTTTATTCCTATGGCTATATAGATAAAGTATATTAATTCTATCTACGTGTGATGAAGCTTGAAATGTCACCAGGGACCTTTATCTGCCTGAATTGAGATGTGTGCTAAAGTTGTGTGGCAGCCCCCCAAGTCAGGTTGTGATGTGAAATGTCATTAGAGTAGCCAAGCCTTGTCCAGTAAGAGTCACGCTAGGACAGAGCCTGCGGGGGGTGGGGTGGAGGATCTTGTTAGCTCTGCTCAGTTCATGTGAGGTGGCTCTGGAAACTGTGTAGTTTGTGCTTTCCGCATTGGTGGTGCTTAATATCTAAAACGAGGTGCTAGAGTTGGAGCCTGCCTGGGAACCATATCCTCCAGTTTGGAAGTCTAGCTTTTTAACACCAGCTACTTTAGGATTGGTTTGTAATTACTCAGTGTAAGGAGAACATCTCTTTGCACATGCTCAGAGAACATAAGAAGAGCCATGCTGGATCAGGCCAAGGGTCCATCTAGTCCAGCTCTCTGTTCACACAGTGGCCAACCAGCGGCCGACCAGGGACCTACAAGCAGGGACTTACCACTTTTATGGTCTGCATCCTCCACCAGTAACACAGGCTCGCCTCAGCTTGACGTTGTTTTGGGGAAAGCAATTGTTGGGCCATCTCTGGATGAAGGAACGGGGGCGCCTGTGGGCAGAGGGAAGGAATCTGTAAGTTCCAGGGTCATCAGAGAGTGCTAATGGTGATCCTTGGCTGGAATGAAGCAAAGCATTCATTTTCTCCAAAGAATGGAGCACTGTCTGAGGTATGCCCCACAGCTATAGAAGCCTATGTGGACAGGAGTGGGTGAAGGTAGAGGATTATTTAAAGGAACTCAGGAGGCGTAGCTTGCTTCCAGTTTTAGCCTTTGAAAGTCAACAAAACAACCACATGATGGCATCAAAACCACAGGCACACTGGGGGAAAAGAAGCATTTGGGGAAGTGGATCAGCCTTCCCCAGCCTGGTGCCCTCCAGATGCTTTGGATTCCAACTTCCAGCATTCTTGACCACTGGCCACGTGGGCTGGGGCTGATGGGAGTTGAACTCCAAAACATCTGGAGGGCACCAGGCTAGGGAAGGTTGCAATAGATAATTCCGTGCATGGCCTTGCCATCTGGCTACCCTGAACTGGATTGTGAAAATCAACCTTGGCTTCCTAAATGTTGGACTCCAGCTTCCATCATCCCTGACCTGCAGCCATGCTAGTTGGGAATGACAGGAGCTGTGGTCCAACATCTGGATACCCAAGGTTAGGAAAGGCTGGACTGTAAACACTCTGAAATAGCGATACCAGGCTGCAATGAAGATAACATGCATTTTCCAGGTCAGAAGATGGGCAGGTACAGCTTCTCTCGTCTGTCCTTTTCCTAGTCTTGGTGGCTCAGACATCCTTTGCTTGCCTGCTGTTCAGCACACCTGGAGTCCTGCTTGTTAGGACCGATCGTGTTGGACAGGTGGGAGAAGCTCCTGCTTAGACTATTGTGTACATGGCTGCCTTTAAAAAGGCTCAGGAGCTATAGTTAATCCAGAATAAGGGTGTCAGATGATTTACTGGGACTGGAGAGTTTGACCGCATTCTGCCTGTGCTTTGTCAGCTGCTCTGGCTCCCAGTCCATTTCTGGGCTCAATTTAAATTGCTAATATTGACCTGTAATCAATACCCTTTACAGCTTAGAACCAGACTACATGATAGATCACTTTATCCTCTATATGTCTACCCAACCTTTAAAATGCTCTTCAGAGGCCCTACATAAGTAAAATCAATAAGTAAATAAAATATCCCAACTCCTCCTGAATCAGATATTTTAAAGGCAAAGGCATATTCTCTGGGTTGTAATCCTACACAAAACAGAGCATATTGCCCTTTGGTTGGCACTGCACCGGTTACACAGACCTCTCTTACATGCCCTATTCCAACTCTTCTGGAAAGACTATATCCAGTTGATCTGCATGGAACAATGGGCTCACGTTACAGATTCTAGCTAGACATCAAGAAAAACTTCCCGATTGTTAGAGCAGTGGAACCAATGATCTAGAGAGGTGGTGGGCTTTCCCACACTTAGAGGCATTCAAGGTGCAGCTGGACAGGTATGGTTTAAAGTGGATTCCTGCTTTGAGCAGGGGGTTAGACTCGATGGCCTTATAGGCTCCTTCCAACTCTACAATTCTGTGATAAGCCAAATAATTCAACCCTTTTGCTACTTGCTCGCACTCCGATGTGCCCTGAGTGGGTCGTGATTTCAAGCAGGAGCTCCCAGGAAACAGCATTCTCCAGGCACTCAGGAGTGGCCCCCATGGAGCATGAGCCACTGTGGGTGTTTCTTTATCTTCTCCGTATGTAATTTGGAATTCCCAAAGACAGCCTCCAGTATCTTTTCAAGAGCGAAAAGCTGGGACCGTAGCCCGGTGGTAGAGCTCTAATGAAGAATGTCCCAGGTTCAATCCCCAGCGTCTCCAAGTAGAGCTGGGAAAGAGTCCTATCTAAAACCTTGGAGAGCAGCTACCAGTAAGTCAGTAGAGACGCTCCTTAGCTACATTTATAAATAGCCTGACCTGGCATAAGGCAGATAGATGCCTTTGTTCCTGATTATGCAAGCAGGCTGTTTTCTCCCCTGAATATTAGCAATGGGATTTCCTACATGGAAGATTTTGCAGGGCTGGAATGCTTCCATGAGGTCTCAGTTAGGGTGACCAGGTGAAAAAGAGGATAGAGTGAGACGAGTAGCTGCTTCTCGCTCCATCCGACTAGCTTGTTTCCCAAACTTCAACGGGTGTATCTGAATGCAACAGCTCTAAGGGCAGATCCCACTCAGCGATAGATTTGCACATCTTTACCAAGAGTTTGGGGCTTCAACAATTAAAGTATATGGGTAGTGGTCCCTGAAACTTCCTTCAAGACAGACTACACAAATATGATGTCAAAAGTTACATTTTTTTTAATGCTCAAACATTCTTAAGAGAATGACAAGCTTTAGCTAAGATGAGGCAGTTCACAAGCAGTCCCAAATACACACAAGTTACAATCACTAGAAGTACAATGAAGATAGTAGCAAGCATATTGGTGTGCTAGTAAAACCTAGGTTCCTTTCAAACAGTCAATATCAATAGTTCATGGTGGACAAAGAAAGCCTGAGCACATAGGGCAGGTTTCTTATTCTCCCAGGATCTCCCTCCCAACCCAATCAAACCCTGGCCTTTCATAACCCTCATGATACCAACGATCTCACCCTTCATTTCAGACCTGGTCATACCACCATTCTCATTTCGCTGAATGTGACCAGGTCTGCCAGTGATCCCAGTAAGTTAAGCTACATGCTGCTTCCAGCACTTGACCGACTCCTTCATGGCAAGAGCTCCTGAACCTTTAATAGTTGCTTGACCACTATTTAATTGCATGAAAGCTACACCAGCTGAAATTCCGTCTTCTACACAACTACTGACGATGCAAGAGCCCTGTCCTCTTTTCCATCTGGCCATTCTATGACTAGATCACATGGGTGGAAATAGTTACACTGTCTTTTTAGAATTGTCCTGTTGGTTTTTAGAACATGAGTAGGCAACAGGGTGCCTTCCAAATCTTGTACACAACTCCCATAAACCATGGAAATTGGCCGTGCTGGCTGAAGCTGTTGGGAGCTGTAGTCCAAAACATCTAGAGAGCACTAAGTTGCCTACCCATGGTTTAGACGCACATGGAAGGGTCAGGATCTCAAATATAATCACAACTAGCATGGCGATTTTCTGCACTTGATTTTCTGCACTATTTTCTGCTTTCTTTCACCCATCCAAAATGTCTCATGTTTCTGTACAAGGCATTGAAACACCAGTCCACCCCTTGCTGAGATTCAGTTTTGTCCAAACAAATTCCAGGAATCCCAATATATATATATATATATGTTCCAGAGCCCCTGCAAGCTTCAAATCAGCATGTGGGAATGTTTAAGGAGGGAGAGAAGTGAGGTTTTCTGCCTTGTAATTAGGCTGGCTGAGACTCAAGACCAAGCTTTTTTAAAAAAAAAAGAAAGAAAGAAAAAGGTGCAGCCCCTAATCACAAGAAGGCCACAATGGTTGGGTGGGTCAGAAGAAGGGATACCTCGCCCCGATTTTTGTCCCCAAGACCCTTATAGCAGATTTGAGGAATGTGGGTTTCATGTCACACTTGCTCTGCAATCTTGAAGTAAGTGACCCTTTGAAGTAAGTGGGGTTGACTGTTGAGTAAACCTGCTTGAGACTGGGGCTGTTAGAGATTTAGGAAAGCATTGGATGGGGTGAAAACAGTCTGGTTTAAAGGGAACTTTTAGCGTCATCCCAGGTACCTGTTTCCCTTGAATTATCCCTACAGCGCTAAGCTGTCGGCGTTGTTGTTGTTGCTACCGGGGGGGGGGGGGGGAGAGATCCTTTGCATACCAGGAAGTGGGTTTAAAGGGGGAAATGTAAAAAAAAATCATAAAAAATCAACAGATGACCCAATCCGATTCAAATTTGGTATGCTTAAAGCTCTCCTTAATATCTATTACTGTGACAATTTTGATGTGCATTTGTTTTAATTTTTCTACAAATCCTGCTCCTGCGCCCCAGTGGCCGCTCGGATGATATGTTCAAAAACTAATATCAAAATACGGCAAGTCTTTTGCTTTTATAGCACAATTAAAGCAGGATGCATGGGAGTACTTCACAATAAAAGCAGATTATAAGATGGAAAACTTCGGAGCCCTTTGCCTGCAATTCACAGTGATTGCACAGTATAACGCTGGTGTGATAAAGGTCTTTGTGATCCAGAGCAGAGATCCCTGTATAACCGACAAAGTTCTTCCATATCCAAGAGCCTGAGATAGAGTGTGCTTCCTATTATAAGAGTGGTGGTGGGGGATATTTTTTCTTCCTCATAGACCCCTTCTTTATGTGGGTTCCCCAGGAAAAGAATTTTTGATAGGCTCCCACTTGTCACAATGAACCTCTTGACACAGCCTAGACTGTCAAGCTGCTTGGGGAGTATCTGAATCCTCTTGTCCAGGCCTCTGGGGGGTGGGGTGGGGGGTGGGGAAAAGAAATTTAACAAAACCCTTTTAAAAATTCCAAAATACAAGCATTAGCTTTGTAACCATGTGGTCTTTCACATGGGTCAGAGCTCAGTCAGAAATCGCTTTTAAACAAAACAACCAAATGTCCAAATATAAAAAGGAGTTTATTTAAGAAAAGAAAGGGGGAAAGCTGGTGGGAGGAGGCAGTAATCACACACACAGAGAGAGAATTCCAAACAAAATAAAATGGCAGTCTAATTTATCTAGTCATATTACCTACTTCGGTCCCAGATTCTATGGAGAGTATATTGCAAAGAGGATCTGGCTGAGTGAATATTTCTTTTTTATGGGGAGCTCGGTTCAGTAACAGCCAATCCCTTTGCATATATTCATGGTTGGTCTATCCAATAATGTAATAGCCTCCATTTCTGAGGTCAGTGGTCTAGCCAAGAAATCAGAAACTTGCCTAGTGGCTGGACCCACCTTCGTAATAATTAGAAACTTACAAATCAAAAACCAAGGTGGAACTAGACAGCCTATTCAAAGAAAGGAATTAAGGTTTTGGCCACCTTTTGGAGGAGAAAAAAGTGAGATAAGGCTAGATACAATTATTTAGGTTGCCTGGCAGGGTGCCAACTGACCACATGCCCGAGGGACCACTCTGAATCTGTATCAATAATTGGGGTTGGTCACACTTTAGGATATGGTTTCTATTGACAGTCAACATGCTTCAATTCACAGAATGTTTTCCCGGTTTCTTCTGTCTATTTTTTCCCCGACCAAAAACACACACCATATTAAGGAAGAAAAAATGGAAAAGATGCACAGTGTCTTTTGATCAGCAGTTCTAGGAGCCTTCAGTCTGGAAGCACCCATAGATAAATGTTGGGTACAATTGAACCCAAGTTAAGCACTTCCAAATCTCATTGATTTCCATGAGAGAAGTAAGCATGGTAGAATCCATTCTGAATCATTGCCATTTCTTAAATAGTGACAGCTAAAAATTGTCATGGCATAACTAGAAATCATTTATTTATTTATTTATTTATTTAAAACATGTCTTTGCCGCCCTTCAGGGCAGAAGCCTTCCCAAGGGGGCTTACAGCAATAAAATACTTAAACCAGAGTTAAAATATTAAAAGCAATAAAACATAAACACAATAAAATAGCAATACAATAATAATAAAATCCAACAATAAAACAATCAGCAACAACAATGGCAATAGCAGCAACAACAGCAGTTATATCAAGAGAAGGTCTTAGTAAAATAATATGTTTTCAAGGTCTTCTTAAAAGCCAGCAATGATGGAGCATGGCAGCTTGTTCCAAAGGTTTGGGGTCACTGAAGAGAAGGTCCTCTCTCATGTGATCACCTAATTGCTCTCATGGGTGGGCAGATGAGAAGGACCTCTCTCGCTGATCTTAAAGGGCTGATCTTATACTTACAACATCATCAGGTGGGTGGATTTTCGCGTTTCCCTACCATCACTATGGCCTCCTGCTGCTGTCCCACGATAGCGACGATTCCTTTACACGGGGAGATAAAGAAACAGCAATGACCACATGGCCCATTCAGGGGCTGTTTTTGTCACATCACTTTTTCTGCACACAGCAGGAAATGGCAGCACAATCCGTTGTAAAAAAAACAAACGTCGGATTAAAAGGAATCTATTTTGCAACGGAAAAACGAGCGGAAGAAGCGGGAGGTGTGCAGGAGGCAGACTTTGCGAACATCCATAAGTGGGCAGTAGCGAGCTTGCGATAAAACGCTTGTCTGATGACGCTCACAGTTATTGGGGAATAAGGCTAATGGAATGTAGTGATGGAACTTATGTCTGAATAAATATGAATAGAATAAAATAGGGCTGTGCACCACTTCAGCTCCAGATCTGAATTCCAAGCTGGCTGATTTGGACTAATTTTAAAATGGTGACTCCCTTGAAGAGACCCGGTAGCTGCAGGTGCTCACAACCAGTCCTGGTAAGGAGCAGGGGACTCAAACGTGTTGTGGGGAGCTCAGTGGGCCCTGGGCACCATCCATCCGTCCAGCTCATCAGATGTCTGAATAATTCAGACATTCAAATCTCGCCCCAGATCTGGATCCAGAGTGGGGCAGATCTGGGCTGAGGCGGTCCGAGGCAGATCAAGGTCAATTTGGAAGCTCCAAAGTGGGTGGAGTGTGTGTCCATGCACAGCCCTAGAATAAAGCTGTAAATTTCATTGAAACCAACAGTCCAAACTAAACTTCTACTAAATTCAATCCCATGGTTTTCAATGTGGGCCTTAGCTAGATTGGGTCACTGATCTCTTAAGAACAGTTGGCATTGCGAAAGGCAACCATCTTAAACATGTTACAAGTAGCTGCAAATAGTTGTGTTCCCACAGTAAGAAACAGACCACCCAATCTTTTGCATGTTCCCTCAGAAGCAAGTTGCGCTATAATCAGTGGGCCAGTATTCAAAGATAAGAATGCCTAGAATTTTACCATTAATAGGGGACTGGACCAAGAATACAGCTTCTCTAAGTCTTAATTAACAGATAGAAATAAGTCGTGCACAAACCAGAAATGTTCGAACCAATCAGAAATGGGCAAATCTGTGCTCCAGCTGAAGGTAAAAAAAGAGGTCCATTGGACATTCTGTCCACAGAATCCAGTTGGCATTGTAAAGATGCCCATGAAAGGATTCTATTAGCAGATGGCACATCCCATTGGTTCCCCAAAGCCACAGGCTGCAATATTTAGCTGATAATAACACTACTGTTGTCCCAAGGCTTTGAGCAGTGCTCACCATTTCATGCCACCATCCAACAAAACAGCTGAAAACACGGCCCGAGATGTTAAAGCAACGCCACAAAGTAGTTAGCCACCAGGGCTTCAAAGAGCGGGACCTCACTTGCTGTTATCCTGGATTGAAATAACCTTGTTTTGTGGGAAACCTGCAGCCCTGGCAGCCAAAACGAGGACGCCCGGTCAGGGCGGACAATTGGCATGTGCAAGTGTGACCAAGATGAAAGCTGCCTTTTTATTCCAGGGAGCTATTTTAGAACAAACAGCCCTACATGTGCACTTGACAGGGGAAGAGAGAGGCAAAGCTGGTTAATTACAGAGCCCTGCCCTTAAGTGCTACCAGAAACATAATGATGGGCCAGCCCCAGAGGAATGTTAACCAGGGGTTGTCAACGAATAGACGTTTAGCGGAACATCATCCGAGAAGCCCTAGATGGCAAAGTGAGGAATAGCCTGGTATGTGAGATTTGGGCCATTTTCATTGATATACAGATAGCGTGTATATTTTCATTGATATACAGATCAATGTATAATCAAAATATACAGATATTTTCATTGTTATACAGATAGCGTGTCAAAAATGGAGGTGCATTGTGAGAATATAGTTCAACTTCTCTTTTATTTCTTTTTCCTGAGTGAAATGAAGATGAGCAGACACATTGCAGTTACTGGGCAGTTCGTGTAAGTTGACCCAATGAGTGATCCTATCTGAATACGTTAAAGCACAGGAATCAAACCCTACTTGGTGATCTCTACAAATCATTCTCTCTAAGGCAGGGGTGGGGTGTGTGGCTTTCCAGATCTTGCTGGACTGCAACTCTCATCATCCATCATAACACCTATGATCTTAATACTATCTTGAAAGTGAGTTTAAGTGGGATTTCTTTCAAAGTGGGGGAGGGTTTTGGGTAAGAAAATAACTTGCCCAGCACAGTTTCATCTGAAGGAGCCCTGTCCCCCTCTGAGAATCCTCTCCTAGGCAAGGAGTGCCTGAATTCTGGCTCCAAGGGGAACAACTCTCATCTTGGGAGGGACTGATGGGATTTGAGGGCCAACATCATCTGAAGGGCCATAGGCTCCCCAGCCCTGATCTGTGGTGACATGGCCCTCTTACTTACTCTCCAGGGAAAACGGTCTACCTGGCAGCTTCTTTTGCAAACTGCTTAATCTTGCTCTTTTTGAAGGCTGGGCTAGTTCTAGTGAGTGTTTTATAAAGCTATTTTTAATTCTACCAGTTGACACTGTTATTGACGTAATTTGTTTTCTTCATATTAATTTCATACGCCTTTGCCCGAGCCATTCTGTTAGGCACGTGGCTCAAAATACCAAATAAAATGTTGAAAACAACCTCAACGAACTTCCTGACCTGAAGGAAATGGCTACATTGGAGCTAATCGCCCATCCCCCAAAGGTGCATCATGGTATGTGAAGCTGTAGTCTAACAGGGGTTCTCAGTAGAGTTCCAGGCCCTGCTGTAATGCAGTGTCCTTGGGAAAATCCATTTCACCCCCACTTATTGTGAAGACTGCAGCTAAGCTCAAAGGGAATAGGACATTCTGAAGGGTGGGGATGGTGGAAGATGTCAGCATCCCAGTTAATAAACAATGTACCAACATGGCCTACTTGTGAGCCCTGTACCACTACCCTGGGATTATCTAGTGTCAGTTTTCACATTGGGAGCAGATGGCTGGCTGTGGCAAAAAGGGCAAGCCAGAGACTACCCTCTGTATTTTCTGACAGCAGGCTTTCCTTCTCCCTTCCCAGGCCAAGGACATGACAGACAATCTTGCAGCAGCATATCTCCTCCCTGGACATAATTTTAACTAATGTTGCTCTGCCCAAGGCAAGTGAAATAGTAATAAAAGAAGTCTTAAAAGAATGTCTAAAGCTAAAGGGAGGGAAGCAATGAGGGAGATGAATAACCTGAGTGTTGCAGAACAAACCCAATTTTGCATCCCAGCCAACCACACCTTTGAAGTTGGACCACATTTAGCTAATCCTCTTTGAAGCATCTCATCTCTCTTCAGTAACACTTACATTCTTGGTGATAAAATGAAAGCATACGTGGGCTATATTTTTGTCTATTGAAGGGGTAGAATAACGTGACACATCAAGGCAACAACCTTCTGCTCCAGCCATCCTTGCTTCATTATCATTATTTATTACATTTCTCTACTGCCCCCTAGTCAAAGCTTTCTGGGTGGTTTACATAAAATTAAAAACATACAATTTAAAACCATAAAAATATGCAGCATACACAACATACATTTGAAACCATAAAAACATGCAGCATACACAACATACATTAAAAAAAACCCAATACATATGCTTCTTCTGCCTTTATGCAATTCCAATGTGAGGTGGCTGCCCTCTGCCATCCCCGTTTGTACCCGAAAGGAAGCCTAGGCAGGTACAATTGAATTGGCTCACCTTTGTTGGCACCTTCTCCATAAAACTCCACATATATTGATATATCAGCAATCCCCAACCTGGTACCCTCCTAATGTTTTCAACTTCAACTCCCATCAGCCCTTGCCAGCACAGCCAATGGTCAGAAATGCTGGGGATCATAGTCCAAAACCTCTGACGGGCACTAGGTTGGGAAAGGTTGTGCTCTATAAACTAGTGATGGGAAGATGTGCCTCAGGTGAAATTGTTATTTTCCTGTATTAGCTCAAACAAGAGTTCTAATTTAATACGAAATATCATTCAATGTGTCTGAGCTTTTCACCTTGGAGGTTTCCTCACACTCAGCTACATTTCCAGGAAGGATCCATCACGATGCCCCATCATTAAGCCACCTTCTATTAGGTCATCATTGCTAAGCTGAGACGTCCTCATGAAGGGGACTCTGGCTATGTGCAACACAGTTCTAAGTCAGCCATGTGCTGGTTGCCTTGGCAGCCTTCCCAACGTACAACTTGAAGCAGCAAATGGACATTTGGAAGCAAGCAAAACACATAAACATACAACCCAGAGCTATGAGTATCTTCTTCCCTGAACTACTTAATGAATTCCATAGTGGTCCCCAAAAGTTCCATTGGGCTCCCTCAACCATTCTATTTTGTAGGGACAATTTCCTTACTGGCCCCATTTCAGAACTCATGGCTCCGAGGGCTTTGGCCATAGTGTTTCCCAGTTCTTCTAGGACTGAGGATAATTTTAAAATATCCATGTGATTGGCACCTGCCTCATAAAAGGGAACAGCTCCTCTGAGGTACGTTTCTATTATTGCTCCTCCATTAGCATTGAGATAATTGTGAATCTGGGGAGCAGGCAAGGATTTCAGGGTTCTCCCAGAGGAGGAAATATATGAAAGGGAACACAGGCCAGGGTCACTGCACGGAAGCATTTTGTGGATACTCTCTCTGCATTGCCAAAATGTTCCAGCTGCATATGCATAGACAAATATAATCTGCACATTGGTCAGACTGTTTTGGAAGGGATCTGCCAGACTCCTGCTTTTCCCTTGGCTCATCTGAGCATATATTTGGGTACTATTAGCATATGGGGAGGGTACCCACTTGTGCTAGAGGGTAAAAAGTTTTCGTTACTTGGGGCCTACATCCAGGAGACATTTTCCCCATCCCACTCATGACTGGCCAGGACTGAAAATATGGGTAGGCCACTTTTGGCATCTTTGGGCCTGTGAGAACAGACCCAGTAGTGGGTCTTGTTCTGAGTCTTGTTCTATCTGCTTTACATGATGGAGGAAAGTGTTGCCTTAGTAGAAGGAACTCACAGGGGTTACAAATGGGAAGATTAATAGGATTTCTCTTTTCATGAGAATTCTATCAACAGAATTATAGTAACAATAATAATGACTGTGAAAAGCAAACACACTAAGTAAGGCCAGCGTGGCTGAACCCATGAATAACTAGTTTCTAAACCAGTTTTCACTGAGGGCAAATCCTGTCAGTTCATTCTCTTCAACTTCACTTTGAGGTCTCCCGAGGGGTTAGCAGTCCATCTGGTGGTCATGAGAAAGCCATCCGCAACTGCAGTCAGTTTTTTCTGGGCTGGGCAGCCTGCATCGCTCCGTTGGGAATCACTGTCTCTGTCCCTTGGTGTCATCTTTTGACTGGCGTCGGCAGTCACTCTTTTGCAGTGTGAGAAGTAGACCCAGCTGTTGTAGCCCTCACACTTATGGCATTGATTACCATAACAGCGGCGTTGGTCGCAAGAAGCACCTGATACGGACTTTTCCACCTCGGTTGCAGGACGTTCTTCCTTTGAAACAATTTGATGTAGGTCCAATCTCCAGGCTCTAGTAGTTGATGCAATCTTTTGACTACCTGTGAATGAGAAGCTTGAACACACTTCATTAGGTTCTTGCAATAGTCAGACAGCAGTTCATCTACTAGCTCAGTCTGGCAAACCACTCTGTATATGGCTCAAAATACCCAGAGGGTACAGGTTTTCCTCTCCTCTGAAACATGGTGTGTCCTTATATCCTCAATATTCCCTTTTCTTAAATGCAAAAAGAGATTTCATTAAATTCCAAGACCCCCAGGTGATCAGGCTGGAAGTTGGGATTTCATGAAGAGGAGTCAGGAAACTCAAACCAGCCTCCAAAGGAGGAAAAGGCCACATCATGCCTTGCAACAAGGTCACAATACGTTTAGGGTATCAAGACATGCTCTATGGGGTGAGTAATAAACTTTACATTCTTTACTTACAGAGGCGGTCAGGTCCACTTTCCTGTTTTGCTTGGTCTCACAGAATTCCTGGGTTGGGATTCGAGCGTGCTCCGAACCCACGGTTCCACCCGAAGGGGAGGCCAAGCCAATAGGGATTTCAAAAGGTCCCTTACCTTGGTGCGCGCTGGGATGGTGGTCCCCAAAGGGCTTCTACCGATCTGGTCCTGACGAGCCTTGTCGACTCCCAGACAAGGAATCCAGGTATTGTCATGGATTTCCAAGGCACTGACAAAGACATTAGCAACAGCATTAGTTTCGGCAGCAAAAATTTTATACTACAGAGTAAAGAAACTCCGTTTGCGTGACTCTTTTCTGGAAGAATTAACTAAATACTTTATGAATTCATCCCTCAGGATTAGAAGCTGCTGTGCAGGAGGATGGTCCATATGGATTGTTGAGGGTCAAGGAGTCAGCAGGGTCCAGAGAAGCAAGGCGACATCTTGAGGTTAACTTACAGTTGACTGCAGCAGAGATCTGGTTCCAGCAGGACTGATTTATGCCTGGTTCTTAAGAAGCAAAGCAAGCTAATTAAGTCAGCATGTTACTTTCAAAGGAGGCGCCAAGCTATGGCTTCTTCCTTCTCTACCATTCACATCTAAACCTATGGCATCTGTACAGATGAAGCATCTCTGGGTCTACTTCCTGCACATAGGGACATCTGAGAACAACATCGGAGGAGCCAAGCTGTTCTTCCAAACATTCTGGGGAGTGCTGTCAGCTGGACCATGAGATCTCTTGCCTGATGGGCATCAAGGTAGGTTTAGGTCCCTCACATCCCAATGAACGGGATGCTTTAATGGGCAGCTGGGTAGCTATAAGTCCCTGGCATCCCAATGAATAGGACACTAGTTGTGTCTAACCCAGTTTTAAGTCTGCCAGCCCTTTAACGGGTGGCTGGGTAGCTATAAGTCCCTGGGATCCCAATGAATGGGACACTAGCTGTATCTAACACAGTTTTAAGTCCTCCAGCTCTTTAACGGGTGGCAGGGTAGCTTTAAGTCACTGGGGTACTAGCTGTGTCTAACACAGTTTAATGTCCTCCAGCCCTTTAACAGGTGGCAGCGCATCTATAAGTCCCTGGAATCCCAATGAATGGGATACTAGCTGTGTCTAACACAGTTTTTAGTCCACCAGCCCTTTAACGGGTGGCAGGGTAGCTATAAGTCCCTGGGACACTAACTGTGTCTAAAACAGTTTTTAGTCCACCAGCCCTTTATCGGGTGGCAGGATAGCTATAAGTCCCTGGGATCGCAATGAATGGGATACTAGCTGTGTCTAACACAGTTTTTAGTCCACCAGCCCTTTAACGGGTGGCAGGGTAGCTATAAGTCCCTGGGACACTACCTGTGTCTAACACAGTTTTTAGTCCACCAGCCTTTTAACGGGTGGCAGGATAACTATTAAGTCCCTGGGATCGCAATGAATGGGATACTAACTGTGTCTAACACAGTTTTTAGTCCACCAGCCCTTTAACGGGTGGCAGGATAGCTATAAGTCCCTGGGATCCCAATGAATGGGATACTAGCTGTGTCGAACACAGTTTAATGTCTGCCAACCCTTTAACGGGTGGCAGTGTAGCTATAAGTCCCTGGGATCCCAATGAATGTGATACTAGCTGTGTCTAACACAGTTTTTAATCCACCAGCCCTTTAACGGGTGGCAGGGTAGGTATAAGTCTCTGGGGTACTAGCTGTGTCTAACACAGTTTAATGTCTGCCAACCCTTTAATGGGTGGCAGGGTAGCTATAAGTCCCTGGGATCCCAATGAATGGGATACTACCTGTTTCTAACACAGTTTTTAGTCCACCAGCCCTTTAACGGGTGGCAGGGTAGCTTTAAGTCTCTGGTGTGCTAGCTGCGTCTAACACAGTTTAATGTCCGCCAACCCTTTAACAGGTGGCAGTGTGGCTATAAGACCCTGGGATCCCGATGAATGAGATACTAGCTGTGTCTAACACAGTTTTTAATCCACCAGCCTTTAACGGGTGGCAGGGTAGCTATAAGTCCCTGGCATCCCAATGAATGGGATAATAGCTGTGTCTAACAAAGTTTTAAATCAGCCAGCCCTTTTACCGGTGGCAGGGTAGCTATAAGTCCCTGGGATCCCAATGAATGCGATACTAGCGGTGTCTAACACAGTTTTTAATCCACCAACCCTTTAATGGGTGTCAGGGTAGCTTTAAGTCTCTGGGGTACTAGCTGTGTCTAACACAGTTTAATGTCCGCCAACCCTTTAACGGGTGGCAGGGTAGCTATAAGTCCCTGGGATCCCAATGAATGGGATACTAGCTGTGTCTAAAACAGTTTTTAATCCACCAGCCCTTTAACGGGTGGCAGGGTAGCTTTAAGTCTCTGGGGTACTAGCTGTGTCTAACGCAGTTTAATGTCCGCCAACCCTTTAACAGGTGGCAGTGTAGCTATAAGTCCCTGGGACCCAATGAATGGGATACTAGCTGTGTCTAACACAGTTTTTAATCCACCAGCCCTTTAACGGGTGGCAGGATAGCTATAAGTCCCTGGGATCCCAATGAATGGGATACTAGCTGTGTCGAACACACTTTAATGTCTGCCAACCCTTTAACGGGTGGCAGTGTAGCTATAAGTCCCTGGGATCCCAATGAATGTGATACTAGCTGTGTCTAACACAGTTTTTAATCCACCAGCCCTTTAACGGGTGGCAGGGTAGGTATAAGTCTCTGGGGTACTAGCTGTGTCTAACACAGTTTAATGTCTGCCAACCCTTTAATGGGTGGCAGGGTAGCTATAAGTCCCTGGGATCCCAATGAATGGGATACTACCTGTTTCTAACACAGTTTTTAGTCCACCAGCCCTTTAACGGGTGGCAGGGTAGCTATAAGTCCCTGGGACACTACCTGTGTCTAACACAGTTTTTAATCCACCAGCCCTTTAACGGATGGCAGGGTAGCTTTAAGTCTCTGGTGTGCTAGCTGCGTCTAACACAGTTTAATGTCCGCCAACCCTTTAACAGGTGGCAGTGTAGCTATAAGTCCCTGGGATCCCGATGAATGAGATGCTAGCTGTGTCTAACACAGTTTTTAATCCACCAGCCTTTAACGGGTGGCAGGGTAGCTATAAGTCCCTGGCATCCCAATGAATGGGATAATAGCTGTGTCTAACAAAGTTTTAAATCAGCCAGCCCTTTTACCGGTGGCAGGGTAGCTATAAGTCCCTGGGATCCCAATGAATGCGATACTAGCGGTGTCTAACACAGTTTTTAATCCACCAACCCTTTAATGGGTGTCAGGGTAGCTTTAAGTCTCTGGGGTACTAGCTGTGTCTAACACAGTTTAATGTCCGCCAACCCTTTAAAGGGTGGCAGGGTAGCTATAAGTCCCTGGGATCCCAATGAATGGGATACTAGCTGTGTCTAAAACAGTTTTTAATCCACCAGCCCTTTAACGGGTGGCAGGGTAGCTTTAAGTCTCTGGGGTACTAGCTGTGTCTAACGCAGTTTAATGTCCGCCAACCCTTCAACAGGTGGCAGTGTAGCTATAAGTCCCTGGGACCCAATGAATGGGATACTAGCTGTGTCTAACACAGTTTTTAATCCACCAGCCCTTTAACGGGTGGCAGGATAGCTATAAGTCCCTGGGATCGCAATGAATGGGATACTAGCTGTGTCTAACACAGTTTTTAGTCCACCAGCCCTTTAACGGGTGGCAGGGTAGCTATAATTCCCTCGGACCGCAATGAATGGGATACTAGCTGTGTCTAACACAGTTTTTAATCCACCAGCCCTTTAACGGGTGGCAGGGTAGCTTTAAGTCTCTGGGGTGCTAGCTGCGTCTAACGCAGTTTAATGTCCGCCAACCCTTTAACAGGTGGCAGTGTAGCAATAAGTCCCTGGGATCCCAATGAATGGGATACTAGCTGTGTCTAACACAGTTTTAAGTCAGCCAGCCCTTTAACAGGTGGCAGAGTAACTTTAAGTCCCTGGGATCCCAATGAATGCGATACTAGCTGTGTCTAACACAGTTTTTAATCCACCAGCCCTTTAACAGGTGGCAGGGTAACTATAAGTCCCTCGGATCGCAATGAATGGGATACTAGCTGTGTCTAACACAGTTTTAAGTCAGCCAGCCCTTTAACAGGTGGCAGGGTAGCTACAAGTCCCTGGGATCCCAATGAATGGGATACTAGCTGTGTCTAACACAGTTTTTAATCCACCAGCCCTTTAATGGGTAGCAGGGTAGCTATACGTCCCTGGGACACTACCTGTGTCTAACACAGTTTTAAATCCACCAGCCCTTTAATGGGTGGCAGGGTAGCTTTAAGTCCCTGGGATCCCAATGAATGGGACACTACCTGTGTCTAACACAGTTTTTAGTCCACCAGCCCTTTAACGGATGGCAGGATAGCTTTAAGTCCCTGGGATCACAATGAATGGGATACTAGCTGTGTCTAACACAGTTTTTAATCCACCAGCCCTTTAACGGGTGGCAGGGTAGCTTTAAGTCTCTTGGGTACTAGCTGTATCTAACACAGTTTAATGTCTGCCAACCCTTTAACGGGTGGCAGGGTAGCTATAAGTCCCTGGGATCCCAATGAATGGGATACTAGCTGTGTCTAACACAGTTTTTAATCCACCAGCCCTTTAATGGGTGGCAGGGTAGCTATAAGTCCCTGGGATCGCAATGAATGGGATACTAGCTGTGTCTAACACAGTTTTTAGTCCACCAGCCCTTTAGCGGGTGGCAGGGTAGCTATAAGTCCCTGGGACACTACCTGTGTCTAAAACAGTTTTTAGTCCACCAGCCCTTTATCGGGTGGCAGGATAGCTATAAGTCCCTGGGATCGCAATGAATGGGATACTAGCTGTGTCTAACACAGTTTTTAGTCCACCAGCCCTTTAACGGGTGGCAGGGTAGCTATAAGTCCCTGGGACACTACCTGTGTCTAACACAGTTTTTAGTCCACCAGCCCTTTAACGGGTGGAAGGATAGCTATAAGTCCCTGGGATCCCAATGAATGGGATACTAGCTGTGTCTAACACAGTTTAATGTCTGCCAACCCTTTAACGGGTGGCAGTGTAGCTGTAAGTCCCTGGGATCCCAATGAATGTGATACTAGCTGTGTCTAACACAGTTTTTAATCCACCAGCCCTTTAACGGGTGGCAGGGTAGGTATAAGTCTCTAGGGTACTAGCTGTGTCTAACACAGTTTAATGTCTGCCAACCCTTTAATGGGTGGCAGGGTAGCTATAACTCCCTGGGATCCCAATGAATGGGATACTACCTGTTTCTAACACAGTTTTTAGTCCACCAGCCCTTTAACGGGTAGCAGGGTAGCTATAAGTCCCTGGGACACTACCTGTGTCTAACACAGTTTTTAATCCACCAGCCCTTTATCGGGTGGCAGGATAGCTATAAGTCCCTGGGATCGCAATGAATGGGATACTAGCTGTGTCTAACACAGTTTTTAGTCCACCAGCCCTTTAACGGGTGGCAGGGTAGCTATAAGTCCCTGGGACACTACCTGTGTCTAACACAGTTTTTAGTCCACCAGCCCTTTAACGGGTGGCACGATAACTATTAAGTCCCTGGGATCGCAATGAATGGGATACTAGCTGTGTCTAACACAGTTTTTAGTCCACCAGCCCTTTAACGGGTGGCAGGATAGCTATAAGTCCCTGGGATCCCAATGAATGGGATACTAGCTGTGTCTAACACAGTTTAATGTCTGCCAACCCTTTAACGGGTGGCAGTGTAGCTATAAGTCCCTGGGATCCCAATGAATGTGATACTAGCTGTGTCTAACACAGTTTTTAATCCACCAGCCCTTTAACGGGTGGCAGGGTAGGTATAAGTCTCTGGGGTACTAGCTGTGTCTAACACAGTTTAATGTCTGCCAACCCTTTAATGGGTGGCAGGGTAGCTATAAGTCCCTGGGATCCCAATGAATGTGATACTAGCTGTGTCTAACACAGTTTTTAATCCACCAGCCCTTTAACGGGTGGCAGGGTAGGTATAAGTCTCTGGGGTACTAGCTGTGTCTAACACAGTTTAATGTCTGCCAACCCTTTAATGGGTTGCAGGGTAGCTATAAGTCCCTGGGATCCCAATGAATGGGATACTACCTGTTTCTAACACAGTTTTTAGTCCACCAGCCCTTTAACGGGTGGCAGGGTAGCTATAAGTCCCTGGGACACTACCTGTGTCTAACACAGTTTTTAATCCACCAGCCCTTTAACGGGTGGCAGGGTAGCTTTAAGTCTCTGGTGTGCTAGCTGCGTCTAACACAGTTTAATGTCCGCCAACCCTTTAACAGGTGGCAGTGTAGCTATAAGTCCCTGGGATCCCGATGAATGAGATACTAGCTGTGTCTAACACAGTTTTTAATCCACCAGCCTTTAACGGGTGGCAGGGTAGCTATAAGTCCCTGGCATCCCAATGAATGGGATAATAGCTGTGTCTAACAAAGTTTTAAATCAGCCAGCCCTTTTACCGGTGGCAGGGTAGCTATAAGTCCCTGGGATCCCAATGAATGCGATACTAGCGGTGTCTAACACAGTTTTTAATCCACCAACCCTTTAATGGGTGTCAGGGTAGCTTTAAGTCTCTGGGGTACTAGCTGTGTCTAACACAGTTTAATGTCCGCCAACCCTTTAACGGGTGGCAGGGTAGCTATAAGTCCCTGGGATCCCAATGAATGGGATACTAGCTGTGTCTAAAACAGTTTTTAATCCACCAGCCCTTTAACGGGTGGCAGGGTAGCTATAAGTCCCTGGCATCCCAATGAATGGGATAATAGCTGTGTCTAACAAAGTTTTAAATCAGCCAGCCCTTTTACAGGTGGCAGGGTAGCTATAAGTCCCTGGGATCCCAATGAATGCGATACTAGCGGTGTCTAACACAGTTTTTAATCCACCAACCCTTTAATGGGTGTCAGGGTAGCTTTAAGTCTCTGGGGTACTAGCTGTGTCTAACACAGTTTAATGTCCGCCAACCCTTTAACGGGTGGCAGGGTAGCTATAAGTCCCTGGGATCCCAATTAATGGGATACTAGCTGTGTCTAAAACAGTTTTTAATCCACCAGCCCTTAAACGGGTGGCAGGGTAGCTATAATTCCCTCGGACCGCAATGAATGGGATACTAGCTGTGTCTAACACAGTTTTTAATCCACCAGCCCTTTAACGGGTGGCAGGGTAGCTTTAAGTCTCTGGGGTGCTAGCTGCGTCTAACGCAGTTTAATGTCCGCCAACCCTTTAACAGGTGGCAGTGTAGCAATAAGTCCCTGGGATCCCAATGAATGGGATACTAGCTGTGTCTAACACAGTTTTAAGTCAGCCAGCCCTTTAACAGGTGGCAGAGTAACTTTAAGTCCCTGGGATCCCAATGAATGCGATACTAGCTGTGTCTAACACAGTTTTTAATCCACCAGCCCTTTAACAGGTGGCAGGGTAACTATAAGTCCCTCGGATCGCAATGAATGGGATACTAGCTGTGTCTAACACAGTTTTAAGTCAGCCAGCCCTTTAACAGGTGGCAGGGTAGCTACAAGTCCCTGGGATCCCAATGAATGGGATACTAGCTGTGTCTAACACAGTTTTTAATCCACCAGCCCTTTAATGGGTAGCAGGGTAGCTATACGTCCCTGGGACACTACCTGTGTCTAACACAGTTTTAAATCCACCAGCCCTTTAATGGGTGGCAGGGTAGCTTTAAGTCCCTGGGATCCCAATGAATGGGACACTACCTGTGTCTAACACAGTTTTTAGTCCACCAGCCCTTTAACGGATGGCAGGATAGCTTTAAGTCCCTGGGATCACAATGAATGGTATACTAGCTGTGTCTAACACAGTTTTTAATCCACCAGCCCTTTAACGGGTGGCAGGGTAGCTTTAAGTCTCTTGGGTACTAGCTGTATCTAACACAGTTTAATGTCTGCCAACCCTTTAACGGGTGGCAGGGTAGCTATAAGTCCCTGGGATCCCAATGAATGGGATACTAGCTGTGTCTAACACAGTTTTTAATCCACCAGCCCTTTAATGGGTGGCAGGGTAGCTATAAGTCCCTGGGATCGCAATGAATGGGATACTAGCTGTGTCTAACACAGTTTTTAGTCCACCAGCCCTTTAACGGGTGGCAGGGTAGCTATAAGTCCCTGGGACACTACCTGTGTCTAAAACAGTTTTTAGTCCACCAGCCCTTTATCGGGTGGCAGGATAGCTATAAGTCCCTGGGATCGCAATGAATGGGATACTAGCTGTGTCTAACACAGTTTTTAGTCCACCAGCCCTTTAACGGGTGGCAGGGTAGCTATAAGTCCCTGGGACACTACCTGTGTCTAACACAGTTTTAAATCCACCAGCCCTTTAATGGGTGGCAGGGTAGCTTTAAGTCCCTGGGATCCCAATGAATGGGACACTACCTGTGTCTAACACAGTTTTTAGTCCACCAGCCCTTTAACGGATGGCAGGATAGCTTTAAGTCCCTGGGATCACAATGAATGGTATACTAGCTGTGTCTAACACAGTTTTTAATCCACCAGCCCTTTAACGGGTGGCAGGGTAGCTTTAAGTCTCTTGGGTACTAGCTGTATCTAACACAGTTTAATGTCTGCCAACCCTTTAACGGGTGGCAGGGTAGCTATAAGTCCCTGGGATCCCAATGAATGGGATACTAGCTGTGTCTAACACAGTTTTTAATCCACCAGCCCTTTAATGGGTGGCAGGGTAGCTATAAGTCCCTGGGATCGCAATGAATGGGATACTAGCTGTGTCTAACACAGTTTTTAGTCCACCAGCCCTTTAACGGGTGGCAGGGTAGCTATAAGTCCCTGGGACACTACCTGTGTCTAAAACAGTTTTTAGTCCACCAGCCCTTTATCGGGTGGCAGGATAGCTATAAGTCCCTGGGATCGCAATGAATGGGATACTAGCTGTGTCTAACACAGTTTTTAGTCCACCAGCCCTTTAACGGGTGGCAGGGTAGCTATAAGTCCCTGGGACACTACCTGTGTCTAACACAGTTTTTAGTCCACCAGCCCTTTAACAGGTGGCAGGATAGCTATAAGTCCCTGGGATCCCAATGAATGGGATACTAGCTGTGTCTAACACAGTTTAATGTCTGCCAACCCTTTAACGGGTGGCAGTGTAGCTGTAAGTCCCTGGGATCCCAATGAATGTGATACTAGCTGTGTCTAACACAGTTTTTAATCCACCAGCCCTTTAACGGGTGGCAGGGTAGGTATAAGTCTCTAGGGTACTAGCTGTGTCTAACACAGTTTAATGTCTGCCAACCCTTTAATGGGTGGCAGGGTAGCTATAAGTCCCTGGGATCCCAATGAATGGGATACTACCTGTTTCTAACACAGTTTTTAGTCCACCAGCCCTTTAACGGGTAGCAGGGTAGCTATAAGTCCCTGGGACACTACCTGTGTCTAACACAGTTTTTAATCCACCAGCCCTTTATCGGGTGGCAGGATAGCTATAAGTCCCTGGGATCGCAATGAATGGGATACTAGCTGTGTCTAACACAGTTTTTAGTCCACCAGCCCTTTATCGGGTGGCAGGATAGCTATAAGTCCCTGGGATCGCAATGAATGGGATACTACCTGTGTCTAACACAGTTTTAAATCCACCAGCCCTTTAATGGGTGGCAGGGTAGTTTTAAGTCCCTGGGATCCCAATGAATGGGACACTACCTGTGTCTAACACAGTTTTTAGTCCACCAGCCCTTTAACGGATGGCAGGATAGCTTTAAGTCCCTGGGATCGCAATGAATGGGATACTAGCTGTGTCTAACACAGTTTTTAATCCACCAGCCCTTTAACGGGTGGCAGGGTAGCTTTAAGTCTCTTGGGTACTAGCTGTATCTAACACAGTTTAATGTCTGCCAACCCTTTAACGGGTGGCAGGGTAGCTATAAGTCCCTGGGATCCCAATGAATGGGATACTAGCTGTGTCTAACACAGTTTTTAATCCACCAGCCCTTTAATGGGTGGCAGGGTAGCTATAAGTCCCTGGGACACTACCTGTGTCTAACACAGTTTTTAGTCCACCAGCCCTTTAACGGGTGGCAGGATAACTATTACGTCCCTGGGATCGCAATGAATGGGATACTAGCTGTGTCTAACACAGTTTTTAGTCCACCAGCCCTTTAACGGGTGGCAGGATAGCTATAAGTCCCTGGGATCCCAATGAATGGGATACTAGCTGTGTCTAACACAGTTTAATGTCTGCCAACCCTTTAACGGGTGGCAGTGTAGCTATAAGTCCCTGGGATCCCAATGAATGTGATACTAGCTGTGTCTAACACAGTTTTTAATCCACCAGCCCTTTAACGGGTGGCAGGGTAGGTATAAGTCTCTGGGGTACTAGCTGTGTCTAACACAGTTTAATGTCTGCCAACCCTTTAATGGGTGGCAGGGTAGCTATAAGTCCCTGGGATCCCAATGAATGGGATACTACCTGTTTCTAACACAGTTTTTAGTCCACCAGCCCTTTAATGGGTGGCAGGGTAGCTATAAGTCCCTGGGACACTACCTGTGTCTAACACAGTTTTTAATCCACCAGCCCTTTAACGGGTGGCAGGGTAGCTTTAAGTCTCTGGTGTGCTAGCTGCGTCTAACACAGTTTAATGTCCGCCAACCCTTTAACAGGTGGCAGTGTAGCTATAAGTCCCTGGGATCCCGATGAATGAGATACTAGCTGTGTCTAACACAGTTTTTAATCCACCAGCCTTTAACGGGTGGCAGGGTAGCTATAAGTCCCTGGCATCCCAATGAATGGGATAATAGCTGTGTCTAACAAAGTTTTAAATCAGCCAGCCCTTTTACAGGTGGCAGGGTAGCTATAAGTCCCTGGGATCCCAATGAATGCGATACTAGCGGTGTCTAACACAGTTTTTAATCCACCAACCCTTTAATGGGTGTCAGGGTAGCTTTAAGTCTCTGGGGTACTAGCTGTGTCTAACACAGTTTAATGTCCGCCAACCCTTTAACGGGTGGCAGGGTAGCTATAAGTCCCTGGGATCCCAATGAATGGGATACTAGCTGTGTCTAAAACAGTTTTTAATCCACCAGCCCTTTAACGGGTGGCAGGGTAGCTATAATTCCCTCGGACCGCAATGAATGGGATACTAGCTGTGTCTAACACAGTTTTTAATCCACCAGCCCTTTAACGGGTGGCAGGGTAGCTTTAAGTCTCTGGGGTGCTAGCTGCGTCTAACGCAGTTTAATGTCCGCCAACCCTTTAACAGGTGGCAGTGTAGCAATAAGTCCCTGGGATCCCAATGAATGGGATACTAGCTGTGTCTAACACAGTTTTAAGTCAGCCAGCCCTTTAACAGGTGGCAGAGTAACTTTAAGTCCCTGGGATCCCAATGAATGCGATACTAGCTGTGTCTAACACAGTTTTTAATCCACCAGCCCTTTAACAGGTGGCAGGGTAACTATAAGTCCCTCGGATCGCAATGAATGGGATACTAGCTGTGTCTAACACAGTTTTAAGTCAGCCAGCCCTTTAACAGGTGGCAGGGTAGCTACAAGTCCCTGGGATCCCAATGAATGGGATACTAGCTGTGTCTAACACAGTTTTTAATCCACCAGCCCTTTAATGGGTAGCAGGGTAGCTATACGTCCCTGGGACACTACCTGTGTCTAACACAGTTTTAAATCCACCAGCCCTTTAATGGGTGACAGGGTAGCTTTAAGTCCCTGGGATCCCAATGAATGGGACACTACCTGTGTCTAACACAGTTTTTAGTCCACCAGCCCTTTAACGGATGGCAGGATAGCTTTAAGTCCCTGGGATCGCAATGAATGGGATACTAGCTGTGTCTAACACAGTTTTTAATCCACCAGCCCTTTAACGGGTGGCAGGGTAGCTTTAAGTCTCTTGGGTACTAGCTGTATCTAACACAGTTTAATGTCTGCCAACCCTTTAACGGGTGGCAGGGTAGCTATAAGTCCCTGGGATCCCAATGAATGGGATACTAGCTGTGTCTAACACAGTTTTTAATCCACCAGCCCTTTAATGGGTGGCAGGGTAGCTATAAGTCCCTGGGATCGCAATGAATGGGATACTAGCTGTGTCTAACACAGTTTTTAGTCCACCAGCCCTTTAACGGGTGGCAGGGTAGCTATAAGTCCCTGGGACACTACCTGTGTCTAAAACAGTTTTTAGTCCACCAGCCCTTTATCGGGTGGCAGGATAGCTATAAGTCCCTGGGATCGCAATGAATGGGATACTAGCTGTGTCTAACACAGTTTTTAGTCCACCAGCCCTTTAACGGGTGGCAGGGTAGCTATAAGTCCCTGGGACACTACCTGTGTCTAACACAGTTTTTAATCCACCAGCCCTTTATCGGGTGGCAGGATAGCTATAAGTCCCTGGGATCGCAATGAATGGGATACTAGCTGTGTCTAACACAGTTTTTAGTCCACCAGCCCTTTAACGGGTGGCAGGGTAGCTATAAGTCCCTGGGACACTACCTGTGTCTAACACAGTTTTTAGTCCACCAGCCCTTTAACGGGTGGCAGGATAACTATTAAGTCCCTGGGATCGCAATGAATGGGATACTAGCTGTGTCTAACACAGTTTTTATTCCACCAGCCCTTTAACGGGTGGCAGGATAGCTATAAGTCCCTGGGATCCCAATGAATGGGATAGTAGCTGTGTCTAACACAGTTTAATGTCTGCCAACCCTTTAACGGGTGGCAGTGTAGCTATAAGTCCCTGGGATCCCAATGAATGTGATACTAGCTGTGTCTAACACAGTTTTTAATCCACCAGCCCTTTAACGGGTGGCAGGGTAGGTATAAGTCTCTGGGGTACTAGCTGTGTCTAACACAGTTTAATGTCTGCCAACCCTTTAATGGGTGGCAGGGTAGCTATAAGTCCCTGGGATCCCAATGAATGGGATACTACCTGTTTCTAACACAGTTTTTAGTCCACCAGCCCTTTAATGGGTGGCAGGGTAGCTATAAGTCCCTGGGATCCCAATGAATGGGATACTAGCTGTGTCTAACAAAGTTTTAAATCAGCCAGCCCTTTTACAGGTGGCAGGGTAGCTATAAGTCCCTGGGATCCCAATGAATGCGATACTAGCGGTGTCTAACACAGTTTTTAATCCACCAACCCTTTAATGGGTGTCAGGGTAGCTTTAAGTCTCTGGGGTACTAGCTGTGTCTAACACAGTTTAATGTCCGCCAACCCTTTAACGGGTGGCAGGGTAGCTATAAGTCCCTGGGATCCCAATGAATGGGATACTAGCTGTGTCTAAAACAGTTTTTAATGCACCAGCCCTTTAACGGGTGGCAGGGTAGCTTTAAGTCTCTGGGGTACTAGCTGTGTCTAACGCAGTTTAATGTCCGCCAACCCTTTAACAGGTGGCAGTGTAGCTATAAGTCCCTGGGACCCAATGAATGGGATACTAGCTGTGTCTAACACAGTTTTTAATCCACCAGCCCTTTAATGGGTGGCAGGGTAGCTTTAAGTCCTTGGGATCCCAAGAATGGGATACTAGCTGTGTCTAACACAGTTTAATGTCCCCCAACCCTTTAACGGGTGGCAGTGTAGCTATAAGTCGCTGGGATCCCAAAGAATGGGATACTAGCTGTGTCTAACACAGTTTTATGTCAGCCAGCCCTTTAACAGGTGGCAGGGTAGCTATAAGTCCCTGGGATCCCAAGAATGGGATACTAGCTGTGTCTAACACAGTTTTTAATCTACCAGCCCTTTAACGGGTGGCAGGGTAGCTTTAAATCTTTGAGGTGCTAGCTGCTTCAAACGCAGTTTAATGTCCGCCAACCCTTTAACAGGTGGCAGTGTAGCTATAAGTCCCTGGGATCCCAATGAATGGGATACTAGCTGTGTCTAACACAGTTTATAGTCAGCCAGCCCTTTAACAGGTGGCAGGGTAACTATAAGTCCCTGGGATCCCAATGAATGTGATTCTAGCTGTGTCTAACACAGTTTTAAATCCACCAGCCCTTTAACGGGTGGCAGGGTAGCTTTAAGTCCCTGGGATCGCAATAAATGGGATACTAGCTGTGTCTAACACAGTTTTTAATCCACCAGCCCTTTAACGGGTGGCAGGATAGCTATAAGTCCCTCGGATCGCAATGAATGGGATACTAGCTGTGTCTAACACAGTTTAATGTCTGCCAACCCTTTAACAGGTGGCAGGGTAGCTATAAGTCCCTGGGATCGCAATGAATGGGATACTAGCTGTGTCTAACACAGTTTTATGTCAGCCAGCCCTTTAACAGGTGGTAGGGTAGCTATAAGTCCCTGGGATCCCAATGAATGGGATACTAGCTGTGTCTAAAACAGTTTTTAATCCACCAGCCCTTTAACGGGTGGCAGGGTAGCTTTAAGTACCTGGGATCGCAATAAATGGGATACTAGCTGTGTCTAACACAGTTTTTAATCCACCAGCCCTTTAACGGGTGGCAGGATAGCTATAAGTCCCTGGGATCGCAATGAATGGGATACTAGCTGTGTCTAACACAGTTTAATGTCTGCCAACCCTTTAACAGGTGGCAGGATAGCTATAAGTCCCTGGGATCGCAATGAATGGGATACTAGCTGTGTCTAACACAGTTTTATGTCAGCCAGCCCTTTAACAGGTGGCAGGGTAGCTATAAGTCCCTGGGATCGCAATGAATGGGATACTAGCTGTGTCTAAAACAGTTTTTAATCCACCAGCCCTTAAACGGGTGGCAGGATAGCTATAAGTCCCTGGGATCGCAATGAATGGGATACTAGCTGTGTCTAAAACAGTTTTTAATCCACCAGCCCTTTAACGGGTGGCAGGATAGCTATAAGTCCCTGGGATCGCAATGAATGGGATACTAGCTGTGTCTAACACAGTTTAATGTCTGCCAACCCTTTAACAGGTGGCAGGGTAGCTATAAGTCCCTGGGATCGCAATGAATGGGATACTAGCTGTGTCTAACACAGTTTTATGTCAGCCAGCCCTTTAACAGGTGGCAGGGTAGCTATAAGTCCCTGGGATCCCAATGAATGTGATTCTAGCTGTGTCTAACACAGTTTTAAATCCACCAGCCCTTTAACGGGTGGCAGGGTAGCTTTAAGTCCCTGGGATCGCAATAAATGGGATACTAGCTGTGTCTAACACAGTTTTTAATCCACCAGCCCTTTAACGGGTGGCAGGATAGCTATAAGTCCCTGGGATCGCAATGAATGGGATACTAGCTGTGTCTAACACAGTTTAATGTCTGCCAACCCTTTAACAGGTGGCAGGATAGCTATAAGTCCCTGGGATCGCAATGAATGGGATACTAGCTGTGTCTAACACAGTTTTATGTCAGCCAGCCCATTAACAGGTGGCAGGGTAGCTATAAGTCCCTGGGATCCCAATGAATGGGATACTAGCTGTGTCTAAAACAGTTTTTAATCCACCAGCCCTTAAACGGGTGGCAGGGTAGCTATAATTCCCTCGGACCGCAATGAATGGGATACTAGCTGTGTCTAACACAGTTTTTAATCCACCAGCCCTTTAACGGGTGGCAGGGTAGCTTTAAGTCTCTGGGGTGCTAGCTGCGTCTAACGCAGTTTAATGTCCGCCAACCCTTTAACAGGTGGCAGTGTAGCAATAAGTCCCTGGGATCCCAATGAATGGGATACTAGCTGTGTCTAACACAGTTTTAAGTCAGCCAGCCCTTTAACAGGTGGCAGAGTAACTTTAAGTCCCTGGGATCCCAATGAATGCGATACTAGCTGTGTCTAACACAGTTTTTAATCCACCAGCCCTTTAACAGGTGGCAGGGTAACTATAAGTCCCTCGGATCGCAATGAATGGGATACTAGCTGTGTCTAACACAGTTTTAAGTCAGCCAGCCCTTTAACAGGTGGCAGGGTAGCTACAAGTCCCTGGGATCCCAATGAATGGGATACTAGCTGTGTCTAACACAGTTTTTAATCCACCAGCCCTTTAATGGGTAGCAGGGTAGCTATACGTCCCTGGGACACTACCTGTGTCTAACACAGTTTTAAATCCACCAGCCCTTTAATGGGTGGCAGGGTAGCTTTAAGTCCCTGGGATCCCAATGAATGGGACACTACCTGTGTCTAACACAGTTTTTAGTCCACCAGCCCTTTAACGGATGGCAGGATAGCTTTAAGTCCCTGGGATCGCAATGAATGGGATACTAGCTGTGTCTAACACAGTTTTTAATCCACCAGCCCTTTAACGGGTGGCAGGGTAGCTTTAAGTCTCTTGGGTACTAGCTGTATCTAACACAGTTTAATGTCTGCCAACCCTTTAACGGGTGGCAGGGTAGCTATAAGTCCCTGGGATCCCAATGAATGGGATACTAGCTGTGTCTAACACAGTTTTTAATCCACCAGCCCTTTAATGGGTGGCAGGGTAGCTATAAGTCCCTGGGACACTACCTGTGTCTAACACAGTTTTTAGTCCACCAGCCCTTTAACGGGTGGCAGGATAACTATTAAGTCCCTGGGATCGCAATGAATGGGATACTAGCTGTGTCTAACACAGTTTTTAGTCCACCAGCCCTTTAACGGGTGGCAGGATAGCTATAAGTCCCTGGGATCCCAATGAATGGGATACTAGCTGTGTCTAACACAGTTTAATGTCTGCCAACCCTTTAACGGGTGGCAGTGTAGCTATAAGTCCCTGGTATCCCAATGAATGGGATACTAGCTGTGTCTAAAACAGTTTTTAATCCACCAGCCCTTAAACGGGTGGCAGGGTAGCTATAATTCCCTCGGACCGCAATGAATGGGATACTAGCTGTGTCTAACACAGTTTTTAATCCACCAGCCCTTTAACGGGTGGCAGGGTAGCTTTAAGTCTCTGGGGTGCTAGCTGCGTCTAACGCAGTTTAATATCCGCCAACCCTTTAACAGGTGGCAGTGTAGCAATAAGTCCCTGGGATCCCAATGAATGGGATACTAGCTGTGTCTAACACAGTTTTAAGTCAGCCAGCCCTTTAACAGGTGGCAGAGTAACTTTAAGTCCCTGGGATCCCAATGAATGCGATACTAGCTGTGTCTAACACAGTTTTTAATCCACCAGCCCTTTAACAGGTGGCAGGGTAACTATAAGTCCCTCGGATCGCAATGAATGGGATACTAGCTGTGTCTAACACAGTTTTAAGTCAGCCAGCCCTTTAACAGGTGGCAGGGTAGCTACAAGTCCCTGGGATCCCAATGAATGGGATACTAGCTGTGTCTAACACAGTTTTTAATCCACCAGCCCTTTAATGGGTAGCAGGGTAGCTATACGTCCCTGGGACACTACCTGTGTCTAACACAGTTTTAAATCCACCAGCCCTTTAATGGGTGACAGGGTAGCTTTAAGTCCCTGGGATCCCAATGAATGGGACACTACCTGTGTCTAACACAGTTTTTAGTCCACCAGCCCTTTAACGGATGGCAGGATAGCTTTAAGTCCCTGGGATCGCAATGAATGGGATACTAGCTGTGTCTAACACAGTTTTTAATCCACCAGCCCTTTAACGGGTGGCAGGGTAGCTTTAAGTCTCTTGGGTACTAGCTGTATCTAACACAGTTTAATGTCTGCCAACCCTTTAACGGGTGGCAGGGTAGCTATAAGTCCCTGGGATCCCAATGAATGGGATACTAGCTGTGTCTAACACAGTTTTTAATCCACCAGCCCTTTAATGGGTGGCAGGGTAGCTATAAGTCCCTGGGATCGCAATGAATGGGATACTAGCTGTGTCTAACACAGTTTTTAGTCCACCAGCCCTTTAACGGGTGGCAGGGTAGCTATAAGTCCCTGGGACACTACCTGTGTCTAAAACAGTTTTTAGTCCACCAGCCCTTTATCGGGTGGCAGGATAGCTATAAGTCCCTGGGATCGCAATGAATGGGATACTAGCTGTGTCTAACACAGTTTTTAGTCCACCAGCCCTTTAACGGGTGGCAGGATAGCTATAAGTCCCTGGGATCCCAATGAATGGGATACTAGCTGTGTCTAACACAGTTTAATGTCTGCCAACCCTTTAACGGGTGGCAGTGTAGCTGTAAGTCCCTGGGATCCCAATGAATGTGATACTAGCTGTGTCTAACACAGTTTTTAATCCACCAGCCCTTTAACGGGTGGCAGGGTAGGTATAAGTCTCTGGGGTACTAGCTGTGTCTAACACAGTTTAATGTCTGCCAACCCTTTAATGGGTGGCAGGGTAGTTATAAGTCCCTGGGATCCCAATGAATGGGATACTACCTGTTTCTAACACAGTTTTTAGTCCACCAGCCCTTTAACGGGTAGCAGGGTAGCTATAAGTCCCTGGGACACTACCTGTGTCTAACACAGTTTTTAATCCACCAGCCCTTTATCGGGTGGCAGGATAGCTATAAGTCCCTGGGATCGCAACGAATGGGATACTAGCTGTGTCTAACACAGTTTTTAGTCCACCAGCCCTTTAACGGGTGGCAGGGTAGCTATAAGTCCCTGGGACACTACCTGTGTCTAACACAGTTTTTAGTCCACCAGCCCTTTAACGGGTGGCAGGATAAATATTAAGTCCCTGGGATCGCAATGAATGGGATACTAGCTGTGTCTAACACAGTTTTTAGTCCACCAGCCCTTTAACGGGTGGCAGGATAGCTATAAGTCCCTGGGATCCCAATGAATGGGATAGTAGCTGTGTCTAACACAGTTTAATGTCTGCCAACCCTTTAACGGGTGGCAGTGTAGCTATAAGTCCCTGGGGTCCCAATGAATGTGATACTAGCTGTGTCTAACACAGTTTTTAATCCACCAGCCCTTTAACGGGTGGCAGGGTAGGTATAAGTCTCTGGGGTACTAGCTGTGTCTAACACAGTTTAATGTCTGCCAACCCTTTAATGGGTGGCAGGGTAGCTATAAGTCCCTGGGATCCCAATGAATGGGATACTACCTGTTTCTAACACAGTTTTTAGTCCACCAGCCCTTTAATGGGTGGCAGGGTAGCTATAAGTCCCTGGGATCCCAATGAATGGGATACTAGCTGTGTCTAACAAAGTTTTAAATCAGCCAGCCCTTTTACAGGTGGCAGGGTAGCTATAAGTCCCTGGGATCCCAATGAATGCGATACTAGCGATGTCTAACACAGTTTTTAATCCACCAACCCTTTAATGGGTGTCAGGGTAGCTTTAAGTCTCTGGGGTACTAGCTGTGTCTAACACAGTTTAATGTCCGCCAACCCTTTAACGGGTGGCAGGGTAGCTATAAGTCCCTGGCATCCCAATGAATGGGATAATAGCTGTGTCTAACAAAGTTTTAAATCAGCCAGCCCTTTTACAGGTGGCAGGGTAGCTATAAGTCCCTGGGATCCCAATGAATGCGATACTAGCGGTGTCTAACACAGTTTTTAATCCACCAACCCTTTAATGGGTGTCAGGGTAGCTTTAAGTCTCTGGGGTACTAGCTGTGTCTAACACAGTTTAATGTCCGCCAACCCTTTAACGGGTGGCAGGGTAGCTATAAGTCCCTGGGATCCCAATGAATGGGATACTAGCTGTGTCTAAAACAGTTTTTAATCCACCAGCCCTTAAACGGGTGGCAGGGTAGCTATAATTCCCTCGGACCGCAATGAATGGGATACTAGCTGTGTCTAACACAGTTTTTAATCCACCAGCCCTTTAACGGGTGGCAGGGTAGCTTTAAGTCTCTGGGGTGCTAGCTGCGTCTAACGCAGTTTAATGTCCGCCAACCCTTTAACAGGTGGCAGTGTAGCAATAAGTCCCTGGGATCCCAATGAATGGGATACTAGCTGTGTCTAACACAGTTTTAAGTCAGCCAGCCCTTTAACAGGTGGCAGAGTAACTTTAAGTCCCTGGGATCCCAATGAATGCGATACTAGCTGTGTCTAACACAGTTTTTAATCCACCAGCCCTTTAACAGGTGGCAGGGTAACTATAAGTCCCTCGGATCGCAATGAATGGGATACTAGCTGTGTCTAACACAGTTTTAAGTCAGCCAGCCCTTTAACAGGTGGCAGGGTAGCTACAAGTCCCTGGGATCCCAATGAATGGGATACTAGCTGTGTCTAAAACAGTTTTTAATCCACCAGCCCTTTAATGGGTAGCAGGGTAGCTATACGTCCCTGGGACACTACCTGTGTCTAACACAGTTTTAAATCCACCAGCCCTTTAATGGGTGACAGGGTAGCTTTAAGTCCCTGGGATCCCAATGAATGGGACACTACCTGTGTCTAACACAGTTTTTAGTCCACCAGCCCTTTAACGGATGGCAGGATAGCTTTAAGTCCCTGGGATCGCAATGAATGGGATACTAGCTGTGTCTAACACAGTTTTTAATCCACCAGCCCTTTAACGGGTGGCAGGGTAGCTTTAAGTCTCTTGGGTACTAGCTGTATCTAACACAGTTTAATGTCTGCCAACCCTTTAACGGGTGGCAGGGTAGCTATAAGTCCCTGGGATCCCAATGAATGGGATACTAGCTGTGTCTAACACAGTTTTTAATCCACCAGCCCTTTAATGGGTGGCAGGGTAGCTATAAGTCCCTGGGATCGCAATGAATGGGATACTAGCTGTGTCTAACACAGTTTTTAGTCCACCAGCCCTTTAACGGGTGGCAGGGTAGCTATAAGTCCCTGGGACACTACCTGTGTCTAAAACAGTTTTTAGTCCACCAGCCCTTTATCGGGTGGCAGGATAGCTATAAGTCCCTGGGATCGCAATGAATGGGATACTAGCTGTGTCTAACACAGTTTTTAGTCCACCAGCCCTTTAACGGGTGGCAGGGTAGCTATAAGTCCCTGGGACACTACCTGTGTCTAACACAGTTTATAGTCCACCAGCCCTTTAACGGGTGGCAGGATAGCTATAAGTCCCTGGGATCCCAATGAATGGGATACTAGCTGTGTCTAACACAGTTTAATGTCTGCCAACCCTTTAACGGGTGGCAGTGTAGCTGTAAGTCCCTGGGATCCCAATGAATGTGATACTAGCTGTGTCTAACACAGTTTTTAATCCACCAGCCCTTTAACGGGTGGCAGGGTAGGTATAAGTCTCTGGGGTACTAGCTGTGTCTAACACAGTTTAATGTCTGCCAACCCTTTAATGGGTGGCAGGGTAGTTATAAGTCCCTGGGATCCCAATGAATGGGATACTACCTGTTTCTAACACAGTTTTTAGTCCACCAGCCCTTTAACGGGTAGCAGGGTAGCTATAAGTCCCTGGGACACTACCTGTGTCTAACACAGTTTTTAATCCACCAGCCCTTTATCGGGTGGCAGGATAGCTATAAGTCCCTGGGATCGCAATGAATGGGATACTAGCTGTGTCTAACACAGTTTTTAGTCCACCAGCCCTTTAACGGGTGGCAGGGTAGCTATAAGTCCCTGGGACACTACCTGTGTCTAACACAGTTTTTAGTCCACCAGCCCTTTAACGGGTGGCAGGATAACTATTAAGTCCCTGGGATCGCAATGAATGGGATACTAGCTGTGTCTAACACAGTTTTTAGTCCACCAGCCCTTTAACGGGTGGCAGGATAGCTATAAGTTCCTGGGATCCCAAAGAATGGGATAGTAGCTGTGTCTAACACAGTTTAATGTCTGCCAACCCTTTAACGGGTGGCAGTGTAGCTATAAGTCCCTGGGGTCCCAATGAATGTGATACTAGCTGTGTCTAACACAGTTTTTAATCCACCAGCCCTTTAACGGGTGGCAGGGTAGGTATAAGTCTCTGGGGTACTAGCTGTGTCTAACACAGTTTAATGTCTGCCAACCCTTTAATGGGTGGCAGGGTAGCTATAAGTCCCTGGGATCCCAATGAATGGGATACTACCTGTTTCTAACACAGTTTTTAGTCCACCAGCCCTTTAATGGGTGGCAGGGTAGCTATAAGTCCCTGGGATCCCAATGAATGGGATACTAGCTGTGTCTAACAAAGTTTTAAATCAGCCAGCCCTTTTACAGGTGGCAGGGTAGCTATAAGTCCCTGGGATCCCAATGAATGCGATACTAGCGGTGTCTAACACAGTTTTTAATCCACCAACCCTTTAATGGGTGTCAGGGTAGCTTTAAGTCTCTGGGGTACTAGCTGTGTCTAACACAGTTTAATGTCCGCCAACCCTTTAACGGGTGGCAGGATAGCTATAAGTCCCTGGGATCCCAATGAATGGGATACTAGCTGTGTCTAAAACAGTTTTTAATCCACCAGCCCTTTAACGGGTGGCAGGGTAGCTTTAAGTCTCTGGGGTACTAGCTGTGTCTAACGCAGTTTAATGTCCGCCAACCCTTTAACAGGTGGCAGTGTAGCTATAAGTCCCTGGGACCCAATGAATGGGATACTAGCTGTGTCTAACACAGTTTTTAATCCACCAGCCCTTTAATGGGTGGCAGGGTAGCTTTAAGTCCTTGGGATCCCAAGAATGGGATACTAGCTGTGTCTAACACAGTTTAATGTCCCCCAACCCTTTAACGGGTGGCAGTGTAGCTATAAGTCCCTGGGATCCCAAAGAATGGGATACTAGCTGTGTCTAACACAGTTTTATGTCAGCCAGCCCTTTAACAGGTGGCAGGGTAGCTATAAGTCCCTGGGATCCCAAGAATGGGATACTAGCTGTGTCTAACACAGTTTTTAATCTACCAGCCCTTTAACGGGTGGCAGGGTAGCTTTAAATCTTTGAGGTGCTAGCTGCTTCAAACGCAGTTTAATGTCCGCCAACCCTTTAACAGGTGGCAGTGTAGCTATAAGTCCCTGGGATCCCAATGAATGGGATACTAGCTGTGTCTAAAACAGTTTTTAATCCACCAGCCCTTAAACGGGTGGCAGGGTAGCTATAATTCCCTCGGACCGCAATGAATGGGATACTAGCTGTGTCTAACACAGTTTTTAATCCACCAGCCCTTTAACGGGTGGCAGGGTAGCTTTAAGTCTCTGGGGTGCTAGCTGCGTCTAACGCAGTTTAATGTCCGCCAACCCTTTAACAGGTGGCAGTGTAGCAATAAGTCCCTGGGATCCCAATGAATGGGATACTAGCTGTGTCTAACACAGTTTTAAGTCAGCCAGCCCTTTAACAGGTGGCAGAGTAACTTTAAGTCCCTGGGATCCCAATGAATGCGATACTAGCTGTGTCTAACACAGTTTTTAATCCACCAGCCCTTTAACAGGTGGCAGGGTAACTATAAGTCCCTCGGATCGCAATGAATGGGATACTAGCTGTGTCTAACACAGTTTTAAGTCAGCCAGCCCTTTAACAGGTGGCAGGGTAGCTACAAGTCCCTGGGATCCCAATGAATGGGATACTAGCTGTGTCTAACACAGTTTTTAATCCACCAGCCCTTTAATGGGTAGCAGGGTAGCTATACGTCCCTGGGACACTACCTGTGTCTAACACAGTTTTAAATCCACCAGCCCTTTAATGGGTGACAGGGTAGCTTTAAGTCCCTGGGATCCCAATGAATGGGACACTACCTGTGTCTAACACAGTTTTTAGTCCACCAGCCCTTTAACGGATGGCAGGATAGCTTTAAGTCCCTGGGATCGCAATGAATGGGATACTAGCTGTGTCTAACACAGTTTTTAATCCACCAGCCCTTTAACGGGTGGCAGGGTAGCTTTAAGTCTCTTGGGTACTAGCTGTATCTAACACAGTTTAATGTCTGCCAACCCTTTAACGGGTGGCAGGGTAGCTATAAACCCCTGGGATCCCAATGAATGGGATACTAGCTGTGTCTAACACAGTTTTTAATCCACCAGCCCTTTAATGGGTGGCAGGGTAGCTATAAGTCCCTGGGATCGCAATGAATGGGATACTAGCTGTGTCTAACACAGTTTTTAGTCCACCAGCCCTTTAACGGGTGGCAGGGTAGCTATAAGTCCCTGGGACACTACCTGTGTCTAAAACAGTTTTTAGTCCACCAGCCCTTTATCGGGTGGCAGGATAGCTATAAGTCCCTGGGATCGCAATGAATGGGATACTAGCTGTGTCTAACACAGTTTTTAGTCCACCAGCCCTTTAACGGGTGGCAGGGTAGCTATAAGTCCCTGGGACACTACCTGTGTCTAACACAGTTTATAGTCCACCAGCCCTTTAACGGGTGGCAGGATAGCTATAAGTCCCTGGGATCCCAATGAATGGGATACTAGCTGTGTCTAACACAGTTTAATGTCTGCCAACCCTTTAACGGGTGGCAGTGTAGCTGTAAGTCCCTGGGATCCCAATGAATGTGATACTAGCTGTGTCTAACACAGTTTTTAATCCACCAGCCCTTTAACGGGTGGCAGGGTAGGTATAAGTCTCTGGGGTACTAGCTGTGTCTAACACAGTTTAATGTCTGCCAACCCTTTAATGGGTGGCAGGGTAGTTATAAGTCCCTGGGATCCCAATGAATGGGATACTACCTGTTTCTAACACAGTTTTTAGTCCACCAGCCCTTTAACGGGTAGCAGGGTAGCTATAAGTCCCTGGGACACTACCTGTGTCTAACACAGTTTTTAATCCACCAGCCCTTTATCGGGTGGCAGGATAGCTATAAGTCCCTGGGATCGCAATGAATGGGATACTAGCTGTGTCTAACACAGTTTTTAGTCCACCAGCCCTTTAACGGGTGGCAGGGTAGCTATAAGTCCCTGGGACACTACCTGTGTCTAACACAGTTTTTAATCCACCAGCCCTTTATCGGGTGGCAGGATAGCTATAAGTCCCTGGGATCGCAATGAATGGGATACTAGCTGTGTCTAACACAGTTTTTAGTCCACCAGCCCTTTAACGGGTGGCAGGATAGCTATAAGTCCCTGGGATCCCAATGAGTGGGATAGTAGCTGTGTCTAACACAGTTTAATGTCTGCCAACCCTTTAACGGGTGGCAGTGTAGCTATAAGTCCCTGGGGTCACAATGAATGTGATACTAGCTGTGTCTAACACAGTTTTTAATCCACCAGCCCTTTAACGGGTGGCAGGGTAGGTATAAGTCTCTGGGGTACTAGCTGTGTCTAACACAGTTTAATGTCTGCCAACCCTTTAATGGGTGGCAGGGTAGCTATAAGTCCCTGGGATCCCAATGAATGGGATACTACCTGTTTCTAACACAGTTTTTAGTCCACCAGCCCTTTAATGGGTGGCAGGGTAGCTATAAGTCCCTGGGATCCCAATGAATGGGATACTAGCTGTGTCTAACAAAGTTTTAAATCAGCCAGCCCTTTTACAGGTGGCAGGGTAGCTATAAGTCCCTGGGATCCCAATGAATGCGATACTAGCGATGTCTAACACAGTTTTTAATCCACCAACCCTTTAATGGGTGTCAGGGTAGCTTTAAGTCTCTGGGGTACTAGCTGTGTCTAACACAGTTTAATGTCCGCCAACCCTTTAACGGGTGGCAGGGTAGCTATAAGTCCCTGGCATCCCAATGAATGGGATAATAGCTGTGTCTAACAAAGTTTTAAATCAGCCAGCCCTTTTACAGGTGGCAGGGTAGCTATAAGTCCCTGGGATCCCAATGAATGCGATACTAGCGGTGCCTAACACAGTTTTTAATCCACCAACCCTTTAATGGGTGTCAGGGTAGCTTTAAGTCTCTGGGGTACTAGCTGTGTCTAACACAGTTTAATGTCCGCCAACCCTTTAACGGGTGGCAGGGTAGCTATAAGTCCCTGGGATCCCAATGAATGGGATACTAGCTGTGTCTAAAACAGTTTTTAATCCACCAGCCCTTAAACGGGTGGCAGGGTAGCTATAATTCCCTCGGACCGCAATGAATGGGATACTAGCTGTGTCTAACACAGTTTTTAATCCACCAGCCCTTTAACGGGTGGCAGGGTAGCTTTAAGTCTCTGGGGTGCTAGCTGCGTCTAACGCAGTTTAATGTCCGCCAACCCTTTAACAGGTGGCAGTGTAGCAATAAGTCCCTGGGATCCCAATGAATGGGATACTAGCTGTGTCTAACACAGTTTTAAGTCAGCCAGCCCTTTAACAGGTGGCAGAGTAACTTTAAGTCCCTGGGATCCCAATGAATGCGATACTAGCTGTGTCTAACACAGTTTTTAATCCACCAGCCCTTTAACAGGTGGCAGGGTAACTATAAGTCCCTCGGATCGCAATGAATGGGATACTAGCTGTGTCTAACACAGTTTTAAGTCAGCCAGCCCTTTAACAGGTGGCAGGGTAGCTACAAGTCCCTGGGATCCCAATGAATGGGATACTAGCTGTGTCTAACACAGTTTTTAATCCACCAGCCCTTTAATGGGTAGCAGGGTAGCTATACGTCCCTGGGACACTACCTGTGTCTAACACAGTTTTAAATCCACCAGCCCTTTAATGGGTTACAGGGTAGCTTTAAGTCCCTGGGATCCCAATGAATGGGACACTACCTGTGTCTAACACAGTTTTTAGTCCACCAGCCCTTTAACGGATGGCAGGATAGCTTTAAGTCCCTGGGATCGCAATGAATGGGATACTAGCTGTGTCTAACACAGTTTTTAATCCACCAGCCCTTTAACGGGTGGCAGGGTAGCTTTAAGTCTCTTGGGTACTAGCTGTATCTAACACAGTTTAATGTCTGCCAACCCTTTAACGGGTGGCAGGGTAGCTATAAGTCCCTGGGATCCCAATGAATGGGATACTAGCTGTGTCTAACACAGTTTTTAATCCACCAGCCCTTTAATGGGTGGCAGGGCAGCTATAAGTCCCTGGGATCGCAATGAATGGGATACTAGCTGTGTCTAACACAGTTTTTAGTCCACCAGCCCTTTAACGGGTGGCAGGGTAGCTATAAGTCCCTGGGACACTACCTGTGTCTAAAACAGTTTTTAGTCCACCAGCCCTTTATCGGGTGGCAGGATAGCTATAAGTCCCTGGGATCGCAATGAATGGGATACTAGCTGTGTCTAACACAGTTTTTAGTCCACCAGCCCTTTAACGGGTGGCAGGGTAGCTATAAGTCCCTGGGACACTACCTGTGTCTAACACAGTTTATAGTCCACCAGCCCTTTAACGGGTGGCAGGATAGCTATAAGTCCCTGGGATCCCAATGAATGGGATACTAGCTGTGTCTAACACAGTTTAATGTCTGCCAACCCTTTAACGGGTGGCAGTGTAGCTGTAAGTCCCTGGGATCCCAATGAATGTGATACTAGCTGTGTCTAACACAGTTTTTAATCCACCAGCCCTTTAACGGGTGGCAGGGTAGGTATAAGTCTCTGGGGTACTAGCTGTGTCTAACACAGTTTAATGTCTGCCAACCCTTTAATGGGTGGCAGGGTAGTTATAAGTCCCTGGGATCCCAATGAATGGGATACTACCTGTTTCTAACACAGTTTTTAGTCCACCAGCCCTTTAACGGGTAGCAGGGTAGCTATAAGTCCCTGGGACACTACCTGTGTCTAACACAGTTTTTAATCCACCAGCCCTTTATCGGGTGGCAGGATAGCTATAAGTCCCTGGGATCGCAATGAATGGGATACTAGCTGTGTCTAACACAGTTTTTAGTCCACCAGCCCTTTAACGGGTGGCAGGGTAGCTATAAGTCCCTGGGACACTACCTGTGTCTAACACAGTTTTTAGTCCACCAGCCCTTTAACGGGTGGCAGGATAACTATTAAGTCCCTGGGATCGCAATGAATGGGATACTAGCTGTGTCTAACACAGTTTTTAGTCCACCAGCCCTTTAACGGGTGGCAGGATAGCTATAAGTCCCTGGGATCCCAATGAATGGGATAGTAGCTGTGTCTAACACAGTTTAATGTCTGCCAACCCTTTAACGGGTGGCAGTGTAGCTATAAGTCCCTGGGGTCCCAATGAATGTGATACTAGCTGTGTCTAACACAGTTTTTAATCCACCAGCCCTTTAACGGGTGGCAGGGTAGGTATAAGTCTCTGGGGTACTAGCTGTGTCTAACACAGTTTAATGTCTGCCAACCCTTTAATGGGTGGCAGGGTAGCTATAAGTCCCTGGGATCCCAATGAATGGGATACTACCTGTTTCTAACACAGTTTTTAGTCCACCAGCCCTTTAATGGGTGGCAGGGTAGCTATAAGTCCCTGGGATCCCAATGAATGGGATACTAGCTGTGTCTAACAAAGTTTTAAATCAGCCAGCCCTTTTACAGGTGGCAGGGTAGCTATAAGTCCCTGGGATCCCAATGAATGCGATACTAGCGGTGTCTAACACAGTTTTTAATCCACCAACCCTTTAATGGGTGTCAGGGTAGCTTTAAGTCTCTGGGGTACTAGCTGTGTCTAACACAGTTTAATGTCCGCCAACCCTTTAACGGGTGGCAGGGTAGCTATAAGTCCCTGGGATCCCAATGAATGGGATACTAGCTGTGTCTAAAACAGTTTTTAATCCACCAGCCCTTTAACGGGTGGCAGGGTAGCTTTAAGTCTCTGGGGTACTAGCTGTGTCTAACGCAGTTTAATGTCCGCCAACCCTTTAACAGGTGGCAGTGTAGCTATAAGTCCCTGGGACCCAATGAATGGGATACTAGCTGTGTCTAACACAGTTTTTAATCCACCAGCCCTTTAATGGGTGGCAGGGTAGCTTTAAGTCGTTGGGATCCCAAGAATGGGATACTAGCTGTGTCTAACACAGTTTAATGTCCCCCAACCCTTTAACGGGTGGCAGTGTAGCTATAAGTCGCTGGGATCCCAAAGAATGGGATACTAGCTGTGTCTAACACAGTTTTATGTCAGCCAGCCCTTTAACAGGTGGCAGGGTAGCTATTAGTCCCTGGGATCCCAAGAATGGGATACTAGCTGTGTCTAACACAGTTTTTAATCTACCAGCCCTTTAACGGGTGGCAGGGTAGCTTTAAATCTTTGAGGTGCTAGCTGCTTCAAACGCAGTTTAATGTCCGCCAACCCTTTAACAGGTGGCAGTGTAGCTATAAGTCCCTGGGATCCCAATGAATGGGATACTAGCTGTGTCTAACACAGTTTATAGTCAGCCAGCCCTTTAACAGGTGGCAGGGTAACTATAAGTCCCTGGGATCCCAATGAATGTGATTCTAGCTGTGTCTAACACAGTTTTAAATCCACCAGCCCTTTAACGGGTGGCAGGGTAGCTTTAAGTCCCTGGGATCGCAATAAATGGGATACTAGCTGTGTCTAACACAGTTTTTAATCCACCAGCCCTTTAACGGGTGGCAGGATAGCTATAAGTCCCTGGGATCGCAATGAATGGGATACTAGCTGTGTCTAACACAGTTTAATGTCTGCCAACCCTTTAACGGGTGGCAGTGTAGCTATAAGTCGCTGGGATCCCAATGAATGGGATACTAGCTGTGTCTAACACAGTTTTTAATCCACCAGCCCTTTAATGAGTGGCAGGGTAGCTTTAAGTCTCTGGGGTGCTAGCTGCATCTAACACATTTTAATGTCCGCCAACCCTTTAACAGGTGGCAGTGTAGCTATAAGTCCCTGGGATCCCAATGAATGGGATACTAGCTGTGCCTAACACAGTTTAATGTCCGCCAATCCTTTAACGGGTGGCAGTGTAGCTATAAGTCCCTGGGATCCCAATGAATGGGATACTAGCTGTGTCTAACACAGTTTAATGTCCACCAGCCCTTTAACGGGTGGCAGGATAGCTATAAGTCCCTGGGATCGCAATAAATGGGATACTAGCTGTGTCTAACACAGTTTTTAGTCCACCAGCCCTTTAACGGGTGGCAGGGTAGCTATAAGTCCCTGGGACACTAGCTGTGTCTAACACAATTTTTAGTCCACCAGCCCTTTAACGGGTGGCAGGATAGCTATAAGTTCCTGGGATCGCAATGAATGGGATACTAGCTGTGTCTAACACAGTTTAATGTCTGCCAACCCTTTAACGGGTGGCAGTGTAGCTATAAGTCGCTGGGATCCCAATGAATGGGATACTAGCTGTGTCTAACACAGTTTTTAGTCCACCAGCCCTTTAACGGGGGGCAGGGTAGCTGTAAGTCCCTTGGACACTACCTGTGTCTAACACAGTTTTAAATCCACCAGCCCTTTAATGGGTGGCAGGGTAGCTTTAAGTCCCTGGGATCGCAATGAATGGGATACTAGCTGTGTCTAACACAGTTTTTAATCCACCAGCCCTTTAATGGGTGGCAGGGAAGCTATAAGTCCCTGGGACACTACCTGTGTCTAACACAGTTTTAATCCACCAGCCCTTTAACGGGTGGCAGGATAGCTATAAGTCCCTGGGATCGCAATGAATGGGATACTAGCTGTATCTAACACAGTTTTTAGTCCACCAGCCCTTTAACTGGTGGCAGGGTAGCTATAAGTCTCTGGGACACTACCTGTGTCTAACACAGTTTTTAGTCCACCAGCCCTTTAACGGGTGGCAGGATAACTATAAGTCCCTGGGATCGCAATGAATGGGATACTATTTGTGTCTAACACAGTTTAATGTCTGCCAACCCTTTAACGGGTGGCAGGGTAGCTATAAGTCCCTGGGATCCCAATGAATGGGATACTAGCTGTGTCTAACACAGTTTTTAATCCACCAGCCCTTTAATGGGTGGCAGGATAGCTATAAGTCCCTATGACCGCAATGAATGGGACACTAGCTGTGTCTAACACAGTTTTTAGTCCACCAGCCCTTTAACGGGTGGCAGGGTAGCTATAAGTCCCTGGGACACTACCTGTGTTTAACACAGTTTTAAATCCACCAGCCCTTTAATGAGTGGCAGGGTAGCTTTAAGTCTCTGGGGTGCTAGCTGCATCTAACACATTTTAACGTCCGCCAACCCTTTAACAGGTGGAAGTGTAGCTATAAGTCCCTAGGATCCCAATGAATGGGATACTAGCTGTGTCTAACACAGTTTAATGTCCACCAATCCTTTAACGGGTGGCAGTGTAGCTATAAGTCGCTGGGATCCCAATGAATGGAATACTAGCTGTGTCTAACACAGTTTTTAGTCCACCAGCCCTTTAACGGGTGGCAGGGTAGCCATAAGTCCCTGGGACACTACCTGTGTCTAACACAGTTTTAAATCCACCAGCCCTTTAATGGGTGGCAGGGTAGCTTTAAGTCTCTGGGGTGCTAGCTGCATCTAACACAGTTTATTATCCGCCAACCCTTTAACAGCTGTCAGTGTAGATATAAGTCCCTGGGATCCCAATGAATGGGATACTAGCTGTGTCTAACACAGTTTTTAATCCACCAGCCCTTTAACGGGTGGCAGGGTAACTATAAGTCCCTGGGATCCCAATGAATGTGATACTAGCTGTGTCTAACACAGTTTTTAATCCACCAGCCCTTTAACGGGTGGCAGGGTTGCTATAAGTCCCTGGGATCCCAATGAATGGGATACTAGCTGTGTCTAACACAGTTTAATGTCTGCCAACCCTTTAACAGGTGGCAGGGTAGCTATAAGTCCCTGGGACACTACCTGTGTCTAACACAGTTTTAAATCCACCAGCCCTTTAATGAGTGGCAGGGTAGCTTTAAGTCTCTGGGGTGCTAGCTGCATGTAACACAGTTTAATGTCCGCCAACCCTTTAACAGGTGGCAGTTTAGCTATAAGTCCCTGGGAACCCAATGAATGGGATACTAGCTGTGTCTAACACAGTTTAATGTCCGCCAATCCTTTAACGGGTGGCAGTGTAGCTATTAGTCGCTGGGATCCCAATGAATGGGATACTAGCTGTGTCTAACACAGTTTTTAATCCACCAGCCCTTTAATGGGTAGCAGGGTAGCTATACGTCGCTGGGACACTACCTGTGTCTAACACAGTTTTAAATCCACCAGCCCTTTAATGGTTGGCAGGGTAGCTTTAAGTCCCTGGGATCCAAATGAATGGGATACTAGCTGTGTCTAACACAGTTTAATGTCCGCCAACCCTTTAACGGGTGGCAGGGTAGCTATAAGTCCTTGGGACACTACCCGTGTGTAACACAGTTTTAAATCCACCAGCCCTTTAATGGGTGGCAGGGTAGCTTTAAGTCTCTGGGATGCTAGCTGAATCTAACAGTTTGATGTCCGCCAACCCTTTAACAGCTGGCAGTGTAGCTATAAGTCCCTGGGATCCCAATGAATGGGATACTAGCTGTGTCTAATACAGTTTTAAGTGAGCCAGCCTTTTAACAGGTGGCAGGGTAGGTATAAGTCCCTGGGATCGCAATGAATGGGATACTAGCTGTGTCTAACACAGTTTAATGTCTGCCAACCCTTTAACGGGTGGCAGTGTAGCTATAAGTCGCTGGGATCCCAATGAATGGGATACTAGCTGTGTCTAACACAGTTTTATGTCAGCCAGCCCTTTAACAGGTGGCAGGGTAGCTATAAGTCCCTGGGATCCCAAGAATGGGATACTAGCTGTGTCTAACACAGTTTTTAATCTACCAGCCCTTTAACGGGTGGCAGGGTAGCTTTAAATCTTTGAGGTGCTAGCTGCTTCAAACGCAGTTTAATGTCCGCCAACCCTTTAACAGGTGGCAGTGTAGCTATAAGTCCCTGGGATCCCAATGAATGGGATACTAGCTGTGTCTAACACAGTTTATAGTCAGCCAGCCCTTTAACAGGTGGCAGGGTAACTATAAGTCCCTGGGATCCCAATGAATGTGATTCTAGCTGTGTCTAACACAGTTTTAAATCCACCAGCCCTTTAACGGGTGGCAGGGTAGCTTTAAGTCCCTGGGATCGCAATAAATGGGATACTAGCTGTGTCTAACACAGTTTTTAATCCACCAGCCCTTTAACGGGTGGCAGGATAGCTATAAGTCCCTGGGATCGCAATGAATGGGATACTAGCTGTGTCTAACACAGTTTAATGTCTGCCAACCCTTTAACGGGTGGCAGTGTAGCTATAAGTCGCTGGGATCCCAATGAATGGGATACTAGCTGTGTCTAACACAGTTTTTAATCCACCAGCCCTTTAATGAGTTGCAGGGTAGCTTTAAGTCTCTGGGGTGCTAGCTGCATCTAACACAGTTTAATGTCTGCCAACCCTTTAACGGGTGGCAGGATAGCTATAAGTCCCTGGGATCGCAATAAATGGGATACTAGCTGTGTCTAACACAGTTTTTAGTCCACCAGCCCTTTAACGGGTGGCAGGGTAGCTATAAGTCCCTGGGACACTAGCTGTGTCTAACACAATTTTTAGTCCACCAGCCCTTTAACGGGTGGCAGGATAGCTATAAGTCCCTGGGATCGCAATGAATGGGATACTAGCTGTGTCTAACACAGTTTAATGTCTGCCAACCCTTTAACGGGTGGCAGTGTAGCTATAAGTCGCTGGGATCCCAATGAATGGGATACTAGCTGTGTCTAACACAGTTTTTAGTCCACCAGCCCTTTAACGGGGGGCAGGGTAGCTGTAAGTCCCTTGGACACTACCTGTGTCTAACACAGTTTTAAATCTACCAGCCCTTTAATGGGTGGCAGGGTAGCTTTAAGTCCCTGGGATCGCAATGAATGGGATACTAGCTGTGTCTAACACAGTTTTTAATCCACCAGCCCTTTAATGGGTGGCAGGGAAGCTATAAGTCCCTGGGACACTACCTGTGTCTAACACAGTTTTAATCCACCAGCCCTTTAACGGGTGGCAGGATAGCTATAAGTCCCTGGGATCGCAATGAATGGGATACTAGCTGTATCTAACACAGTTTTTAGTCCACCAGCCCTTTAACTGGTGGCAGGGTAGCTATAAGTCTCTGGGACACTACCTGTGTCTAACACAGTTTTTAGTCCACCAGCCCTTTAACGGGTGGCAGGATAACTATAAGTCCCTGGGATCGCAATGAATGGGATACTATCTGTGTCTAACACAGTTTAATGTCTGCCAACCCTTTAACGGGTGGCAGGGTAGCTATAAGTCCCTGGGATCCCAATGAATGGGATACTAGCTGTGTCTAACACAGTTTTTAATCCACCAGCCCTTTAATGGGTGGCAGGATAGCTATAAGTCCCTATGACCGCAATGAATGGGACACTAGCTGTGTCTAACACAGTTTTTAGTCCACCAGCCCTTTAACGGGTGGCAGGGTAGCTATAAGTCCCTGGGACACTACCTGTGTTTAACACAGTTTTAAATCCACCAGCCCTTTAATGAGTGGCAGGGTAGCTTTAAGTCTCTGGGGTGCTAGCTGCATCTAACACATTTTAACGTCCGCCAACCCTTTAACAGGTGGAAGTGTAGCTATAAGTCCCTAGGATCCCAATGAATGGGATACTAGCTGTGTCTAACACAGTTTAATGTCCACCAATCCTTTAACGGGTGGCAGTGTAGCTATAAGTCGCTGGGATCCCAATGAATGGGATACTAGCTGTGTCTAACACAGTTTTTAGTCCACCAGCCCTTTAACGGGTGGCAGGGTAGCCATAAGTCCCTGGGACACTACCCGTGTCTAACACAGTTTTAAATCCACCAGCCCTTTAATGGGTGGCAGGGTAGCTTTAAGTCTCTGGGGTGCTAGCTGCATCTAACACAGTTTATTATCCGCCAACCCTTTAACAGCTGTCAGTGTAGATATAAGTCCCTGGGATCCCAATGAATGGGATACTAGCTGTGTCTAACACAGTTTTTAATCCACCAGCCCTTTAACGGGTGGCAGGGTAACTATAAGTCCCTGGGATCCCAATGAATGTGATACTAGCTGTGTCTAACACAGTTTTTAATCCACCAGCCCTTTAACGGGTGGCAGGGTTGCTATAAGTCCCTGGGATCCCAATGAATGGGATACTAGCTGTGTCTAACACAGTTTAATGTCTGCTAACCCTTTAACAGGTGGCAGGGTAGCTATAAGTCCCTGGGACACTACCTGTGTCTAACACAGTTTTAAATCCACCAGCCCTTTAATGAGTGGCAGGGTAGCTTTAAGTCTCTGGGGTGCTAGCTGCATGTAACACAGTTTAATGTCCGCCAACCCTTTAACAGGTGGCAGTTTAGCTATAAGTCCCTGGGATCCCAATGAATGGGATACTAGCTGTGTCTAACACAGTTTAATGTCCGCCAATCCTTTAACGGGTGGCAGTGTAGCTATTAGTCGCTGGGATCCCAATGAATGGGATACTAGCTGTGTCTAACACAGTTTTTAATCCACCAGCCCTTTAATGGGTAGCAGGGTAGCTATACGTCGCTGGGACACTACCTGTGTCTAACACAGTTTTAAATCCACCAGCCCTTTAATGGTTGGCAGGGTAGCTTTAAGTCCCTGGGATCCAAATGAATGGGATACTAGCTGTGTCTAACACAGTTTAATGTCCGCCAACCCTTTAACGGGTGGCAGGGTAGCTATAAGTCCTTGGGACACTACCCGTGTGTAACACAGTTTTAAATCCACCAGCCCTTTAACAGCTGGCAGTGCAGCTATAAGTCCCTGGGATCCCAATGAATGGGATACTAGCTGTGTCTAATACAGTTTTAAGTGAGCCAGCCTTTTAACAGGTGGCAGGGTAGGTATAAGTCCCTGGGATCGCAATGAATGGGATACTAGCTGTGTCTAACACAGTTTAATGTCTGCCAACCCTTTAACGGGTGGCAGTGTAGCTATAAGTCGCTGGGATCCCAATGAATGGGATACTAGCTGTGTCTAACACAGTTTTTAGTCCACCAGCCCTTTAACGGGGGGCAGGGTAGCTGTAAGTCCCTTGGACACTACCTGTGTCTAACACAGTTTTAAATCCACCAGCCCTTTAACGGGTGGCAGGGTAGCTTTAAGTCCCTGGGATCGCAATGAATGGGATACTAGCTGTGTCTAACACAGTTTTTAATCCACCAGCCCTTTAATGGGTGGCAGGGACGCTATAAGTCCCTGGGACACTACCTGTGTCTAACACAGTTTTAATCCACCAGCCCTTTAACGGGTGGCAGGATAGCTATAAGTCCCTGGGATCGCAATGAATGGGATACTAGCTGTATCTAACACAGTTTTTAGTCCACCAGCCCTTTAACTGGTGGCAGGGTAGCTATAAGTCTCTGGGACACTACCTGTGTCTAACACAGTTTTTAGTCCACCAGCCCTTTAACGGGTGGCAGGATAACTATAAGTCCCTGGGATCGCAATGAATGGGATACTAGCTGTGTCTAACACAGTTTAATGTCTGCCAACCCTTTAACGGGTGGCAGGGTAGCTATAAGTCCCTGGGATCCCAATGAATGGGATACTAGCTGTGTCTAACACAGTTTTAAATCCACCAGCCCTTTAATGGGTGGCAGGGTAGCTTTAAGTCCCTGGGATCCCAATGAATGGGATACTAGCTGTGTCTAACACAGTTTAATGTCCGCCAACCCTTTAACGGGTGGCAGGGTAGCTATAAGTCCCTGCGACACTACCCGTGTGTAACACAGTTTTAAATCCACCAGCCCTTTAATGGGTGGCAGGGTAGCTTTAAGTCTCTGGGATGCTAGCTGCATCTAACACAGTTTGATGTCCGCCAACCCATTAACGGGTGGCAGTGTAGCTATAAGTCCCTGGGATCCCAATGAATGGGATTCTAGCGGTGTCTAACACAGTTTTTAATCCACCAGCCCTTTAATGGGTAGCAGGGTAGCTATACGTCGCTGGGACACTACCTGTGTCTAACACAGTTTTAAATCCACCAGCCCTTTAATGGTTGGCAGGGTAGCTTTAAGTCCCTGGGATCCAAATGAATGGGATACTAGCTGTGTCTAAAACAGTTTAATGTCCGCCAACCCTTTAACGGGTGGCAGGGTAGCTATAAGTCCTTGGGACACTACCCGTGTGTAACACAGTTTTAAATCCACCAGCCCTTTAATGGGTGGCAGGGTAGCTTTAAGTCTCTGGGATGCTAGCTGAATCTAACAGTTTGATGTCCGCCAACCCTTTAACAGCTGGCAGTGTAGCTATAAGTCCCTGGGATCCCAATGAATGGGATACTAGCTGTGTCTAATACAGTTTTAAGTGAGCCAGCCTTTTAACAGGTGGCAGGGTAGGTATAAGTCCCTGGGATCGCAATGAATGGGATACTAGCTGTGTCTAACACAGTTTAATGTCTGCCAACCCTTTAACGGGTGGCAGTGTAGCTATAAGTCGCTGGGATCCCAATGAATGGGATACTAGCTGTGTCTAACACAGTTTTTAGTCCACCAGCCCTTTAACTGGTGGCAGGGTAGCTATAAGTCTCTGGGACACTACCTGTGTCTAACACAGTTTTTAGTCCACCAGCCCTTTAACGGGTGGCAGGATAACTATAAGTCCCTGGGATCGCAATGAATGGGATACTAGCTGTGTCTAACACAGTTTAATGTCTGCCAACCCTTTAACGGGTGGCAGGGTAGCTATAAGTCCCTGGGATCCCAATGAATGGGATACTAGCTGTGTCTAACACAGTTTTAAATCCACCAGCCCTTTAATGGGTGGCAGGGTAGCTTTAAGTCCCTGGGATCCCAATGAATGGGATACTAGCTGTGTCTAACACAGTTTAATGTCCGCCAACCCTTTAACGGGTGGCAGGGTAGCTATAAGTCCCTGCGACACTACCCGTGTGTAACACAGTTTTAAATCCACCAGCCCTTTAATGGGTGGCAGGGTAGCTTTAAGTCTCTGGGATGCTAGCTGCATCTAACACAGTTTGATGTCCGCCAACCCTTTAACGGGTGGCAGTGTAGCTATAAGTCCCTGGGATCCCAATGAATGGGATTCTAGCGGTGTCTAACACAGTTTTTAATCCACCAGCCCTTTAATGGGTAGCAGGGTAGCTATACGTCGCTGGGACACTACCTGTGTCTAACACAGTTTTAAATCCACCAGCCCTTTAATGGTTGGCAGGGTAGCTTTAAGTCCCTGGGATCCAAATGAATGGGATACTAGCTGTGTCTAACACAGTTTAATGTCCGCCAACCCTTTAACGGGTGGCAGGGTAGCTATAAGTCCTTGGGACACTACCCGTGTGTAATACAGTTTTAAATCCACCAGCCCTTTAATGGGTGGCAGGGTAGCTTTCAGTCTCTGGGATGCTAGCTGAATCTAACAGTTTGATGTCCGCCAACCCTTTAACAGCTGGCAGTGTAGCTATAAGTCCCTGGGATCCCAATGAATGGGATACTAGCTGTGTCTAATACAGTTTTAAGTGAGCCAGCCTTTTAACAGGTGGCAGGGTAGGTATAAGTCCCTGGGATCGCAATGAATGGGATACTAGCTGTGTCTAACACAGTTTAATGTCTGCCAACCCTTTAACGGGTGGCAGTGTAGCTATAAGTCGCTGGGATCCCAATGAATGGGATACTAGCTGTGTCTAACACAGTTTTTAGTCCACCAGCCCTTTAACGGGGGGCAGGGTAGCTGTAAGTCCCTTGGACACTACCTGTGTCTAACACAGTTTTAAATCCACCAGCCCTTTAACGGGTGGCAGGGTAGCTTTAAGTCCCTGGGATCGCAATGAATGGGATACTAGCTGTGTCTAACACAGTTTTTAATCCACCAGCCCTTTAATGGGTGGCAGGGAAGCTATAAGTCCCTGGGACACTACCTGTGTCTAACACAGTTTTAATCCACCAGCCCTTTAACGGGTGGCAGGATAGCTATAAGTCCCTGGGATCGCAATGAATGGGATACTAGCTGTATCTAACACAGTTTTTAGTCCACCAGCCCTTTAACTGGTGGCAGGGTAGCTATAAGTCTCTGGGACACTACCTGTGTCTAACACAGTTTTTAGTCCACCAGCCCTTTAACGGGTGGCAGGATAACTATAAGTCCCTGGGATCGCAATGAATGGGATACTAGCTGTGTCTAACACAGTTTAATGTCTGCCAACCCTTTAACGGGTGGCAGGGTAGCTATAAGTCCCTGGGATCCCAATGAATGGGATACTAGCTGTGTCTAACACAGTTTTAAATCCACCAGCCCTTTAATGGGTGGCAGGGTAGCTTTAAGTCCCTGGGATCCCAATGAATGGGATACTAGCTGTGTCTAACACAGTTTAATGTCCGCCAACCCTTTAACGGGTGGCAGGGTAGCTATAAGTCCCTGCGACACTACCCGTGTGTAACACAGTTTTAAATCCACCAGCCCTTTAATGGGTGGCAGGGTAGCTTTAAGTCTCTGGGATGCTAGCTGCATCTAACACAGTTTGATGTCCGCCAACCCTTTAACGGGTGGCAGTGTAGCTATAAGTCCCTGGGATCCCAATGAATGGGATTCTAGCGGTGTCTAACACAGTTTTTAATCCACCAGCCCTTTAACGGGTGGCAGGGTGGCTTTAAGTCTCTTAGGTACTAGCTGTGTCTAACACAGTTTAATGTCTGCCAACCCTTTAACGGGTGGCAGGGTAGCTATAAGTCCCTGGGATCCCAATGAATGGGATACTAGCTGTGTCTAACACAGTTTTTAATCCACCAGCCCTTTAATGGGTGGCAGGGTAGCTATAAGTCCCTGGGACACTACCTGTGTCTAACACAGTTTTTAGTCCACCAGCCCTTTAACGGTTGGCAGGATAGCTATAAGTCCCTGGGATCGCAATGAATGGGATACTAGCTGTGTCTAACACAGTTTAATGTCTGCCAACCCTTTAACAGGTGGCAGGGTAGCTATAAGTTCCTGGGACACTACCTGTGTCTAATACAGTTTTAAATCCACCAGCCCTTTAATGAGTGGCAGGGTAGCTTTAAGTCTCTGGGGTGCTAGCTGCATCTAACACAGTTTAATGTCCGCCAACCCTTTAACAGGTGGCAGTGTAGCTATAAGTCCCTGGGATCCCAATGAATGGGATACTAGCTGTGTCTAACACAGTTTAATGTCCGCCAATCCTTTAACGGGTGGCAGTGTAGCTATAAGTCGCTGGGATCCCAATGAATGGGATACTAGCTGTGTCTAACACAGTTTTAAGTCAGCCAGCCCTTTAACAGGTGGCAGGGTAGCTACAAGTCCCTGGGATCCCAATGAATGGGATACTAGCTGTGTCTAACACAGTTTTTAATCCACCAACCCTTTAATGGGTGTCAGGGTAGCTTTAAGTCTCTGGGGTACTAGCTGTGTCTAACACAGTTTAATGTCCACCAACCCTTTAACGGGTGGCAGGGTAGCTATAAGTCCCTGGGATCCCAATGAATGTAATACTAGCTGTGGCTAACACAGTTTTTAATCCACCAGCCCTTTAACGGGTGGCAGGGTAGCTTTAAGTCTCTTGGGTACTAGCTGTATCTAACACAGTTTTTAGTCCACCAGCCCTTTAACGGGTGGCAGGATAACTATTAAGTCCCTGGGATCGCAATGAATGGGATACTAGCTGTGTCTAACACAGTTTTTAGTCCCCCAGCCCTTTAATGGGTGGCAGGGTAGCTATAAGTCCCTGGGACACTACCTGTGTCTAACACAGTTTTTAGTCCACCAGCCCGTTACGGGTGGCAGGATAGCTATAAGTCCCTGGGATCGCAATGAATGGGATACTAGCTGTGTCTAACACAGTTTTTAGTCCACCAGCCCTTTAACGGGTGGCAGGATAGCTATAAGTCCCTGGGATCGCAATTAATGGGATACTAGCTGTGTCTAACACAGTTTTTAGTCCACCAGCCCTTTAACGGGTGGCAGGGTAGCTATAATTCCCTCGGATCGCAATGAATGGGATACTAGCTGTGTCTAACACAGTTTTAAGTCAGCCAGCCCTTTAACAGGTGGCAGGGTAGCTACAAGTCCCTGGGATCCCAATGAATGGGATACTAGCTGTGTCTAACACAGTTTTTAATCCACCAGCCCTTTAATGGGAAGCAGGGTAGCTATACGTCCCTGGGACACTACCTGCGTCTAACACAGTTTTAAATCCACCAGCCATTTAATGGGTGGCAGGGTAGCTTTAAGTCCCTGGGATCCCAATGAATGGGACACTACCTGTGTCTAACACAGTTTTTAGTCCACCAGCCCTTTAACGGATGGCAGGATAGCTTTACGTCCCTGGGATCGCAATGAATGGGATACTAGCTGTGTCTAACACAGTTTTTAATCCACCAGCCCTTTAACGGGTGGCAGGGTAGCTTTAAGTCTCTTGGGTACTAGCTGTATCTAACACAGTTTAATGTCTGCCAACCCTTTAACGGGTGGCAGGGTAGCTATAAGTCCCTGGGATCCCAATGAATGGGATACTAGCTGTGTCTAACACAGTTTTTAATCCACCAGCCCTTTAATGGGTGGCAGGGTAGCTATAAGTCCCTGGGATCGCAATGAATGGGATACTAGCTGTGTCTAACACAGTTTTAAGTCAGCCAGCCATTTAACAGGTGGCAGGGTAACTATAAGTCCCTGGGATCGCAATGAATGGGATACTAGCTGTGTCTAACACAGTTTTTAGTCCACCAGCCCTTTAACGGGTGGCAGGGTAGCTATAAGTCCCTGGGACACTACCTGTGTCTAACACAGTTTTTAGTCCACCAGCCCTTTAACGGGTGGCAGGATAACTATTAAGTCCCTGGGATCGCAATGAATGGGATACTAGCTGTGTCTAACACAGTTTTTAGTCCACCAGCCCTTTAACGGGTGGCAGGGTAGCTATAAGTCCCTGGGACACTACCTGTGTCTAACACAGTTTTTAGTCCACCAGCCCTTTAACGGGTGGCAGGATAGCTATAAGTCCCTGGGATCCGAATGAATGGGATACTAGCTGTGTCGAACACAGTTTAATGTCTGCCAACCCTTTAACGGGTGGCAGTGTAGCTATAAGTCCCTGGGATCCCAATGAATGTGATACTAGCTGTGTCTAACACAGTTTTTAATCCACCAGCCCTTTAACGGGTGGCAGGGTAGGTATAAGTCTCTGGGGTACTAGCTGTGTCTAACACAGTTTAATGTCTGCCAACCCTTTAATGGGTGGCAGGGTAGCTATAAGTCCCTGGGATCCCAATGAATGGGATACTACCTGTTTCTAACACAGTTTTTAGTCCACCAGCCCTTTAACGGGTGGCAGGGTAGCTATAAGTCCCTGGGACACTACCTGTGTCTAACAAAGTTTTTAATCCACCAGCCCTTTAACGGGTGGCTGGGTAGCTTTAAGTCTCTGGTGTGCTAGCTGCGTCTAACACAGTTTAATGTCCGCCAACCCTTTAACAGGTGGCAGTGTAGCTATAAGTCCCTCGGATCGCAATGAATGGGATACTAGCTGTGTCTAACACAGTTTTAAGTCAGCCAGCCCTTTAACAGGTGGCAGGGTAGCTACAAGTCCCTGGGATCCCAATGAATGGGATACTAGCTGTGTCTAACACAGTTTTTAATCCACCAGCCCTTTAATGGGAAGCAGGGTAGCTATACGTCCCTGGGACACTACCTGTGTCTAACACAGTTTTAAATCCACCAGCCATTTAATGGGTGGCAGGGTAGCTTTAAGTCCCTGGGATCCCAATGAATGGGACACTACCTGTGTCTAACACAGTTTTTAGTCCACCAGCCCTTTAACGGATGGCAGGATAGCTTTACGTCCCTGGGATCGCAATGAATGGGATACTAGCTGTGTCTAACACAGTTTTTAATCCACCAGCCCTTTAACGGGTGGCAGGGTAGCTTTAAGTCTCTTGGGTACTAGCTGTATCTAACACAGTTTAATGTCTGCCAACCCTTTAACGGGTGGCAGGGTAGCTATAAGTCCCTGGGATCCCAATGAATGGGATACTAGCTGTGTCTAACACAGTTTTTAATCCACCAGCCCTTTAATGGGTGGCAGGGTAGCTATAAGTCCCTGGGATCGCAATGAATGGGATACTAGCTGTGTCTAACACAGTTTTAAGTCAGCCAGCCATTTAACAGGTGGCAGGGTAACTATAAGTCCCTGGGATCGCAATGAATGGGATACTAGCTGTGTCTAACACAGTTTTTAGTCCACCAGCCCTTTAACGGGTGGCAGGGTAGCTATAAGTCCCTGGGACACTACCTGTGTCTAACACAGTTTTTAGTCCACCAGCCCTTTAACGGGTGGCAGGATAACTATTAAGTCCCTGGGATCGCAATGAATGGGATACTAGCTGTGTCTAACACAGTTTTTAGTCCACCAGCCCTTTAACGGGTGGCAGGGTAGCTATAAGTCCCTGGGACACTACCTGTGTCTAACACAGTTTTTAGTCCACCAGCCCTTTAACGGGTGGCAGGATAACTATTAAGTCCCTGGGATCGCAATGAATGGGATACTAGCTGTGTCTAACACAGTTTTTAGTCCACCAGCCCTTTAACGGGTGGCAGGATAGCTATAAGTCCCTGGGATCCGAATGAATGGGATACTAGCTGTGTCGAACACAGTTTAATGTCTGCCAACCCTTTAACGGGTGGCAGTGTAGCTATAAGTCCCTGGGATCCCAATGAATGTGATACTAGCTGTGTCTAACACAGTTTTTAATCCACCAGCCCTTTAACGGGTGGCAGGGTAGGTATAAGTCTCTGGGGTACTAGCTGTGTCTAACACAGTTTAATGTCTGCCAACCCTTTAATGGGTGGCAGGGTAGCTATAAGTCCCTGGGATCCCAATGAATGGGATACTACCTGTTTCTAACACAGTTTTTAGTCCACCAGCCCTTTAACGGGTGGCAGGGTAGCTATAAGTCCCTGGGACACTACCTGTGTCTAACACAGTTTTTAATCCACCAGCCCTTTAACGGGTGGCTGGGTAGCTTTAAGTCTCTGGTGTGCTAGCTGCGTCTAACACAGTTTAATGTCCGCCAACCCTTTAACAGGTGGCAGTGTAGCTATAAGTCCCTGGGATCCCGATGAATGAGATACTAGCTGTGTCTCACACAGTTTTTATTCCACCAGCCTTTAACGGGTGGCAGGGTAGCTATAAGTCCCTGGCATCCCAATGAATGGGATAATAGCTGTGTCTAACACAGTTTAATGTCCGCCAACCCTTTAACGGGTGGCAGGGTAGCTATAAGTCCCTGGGATCCCAATGAATGGGATACTAGCTGTGTCTAAAACAGTTTTTAATCCACCAGCCCTTTAACGGGTGGCAGGGTAGCTTTAAGTCTCTGGGATACTAGCTGTGTCTAACGCAGTTTAATGTCCGCCAACCCTTTAACAGGTGGCAGTGTAGCTATAAGTCCCTGGGACCCAATGAATGGGATACTAGCTGTGTCTAACACAGTTTTTAATCCACCAGCCCTTTAACGGGTGGCAGGGTAGCTTTAAGTCCTTGGGATCCCAAGAATGGGATACTAGCTGTGTCTAACACAGTTTAATGTCCCCCAACCCTTTAACGGGTGGCAGTGTAGCTATAAGTCGCTGGGATCCCAAAGAATGGGATACTAGCTGTGTCTAACACAGTTTTATGTCAGCCAGCCCTTTAACAGGTGGCAGGGTAGCTATAAGTCCCTGGGATCCCAAGAATGGGATACTAGCTGTGTCTAACACAGTTTTTAATCCACCAGCCCTTAAACGGGAGGCAGGGTAGCTATAAGTCTCTGGGGTACTAGCTGTGTCTAACACAGTTTAATGTCTGCCAACCCTTTAACGGGTGGCAGGGTAGTTATAAGTCCCTGGGATCCCAATGAATGGGATACTAGCTGTGTCTAACATAGTTTTTAATCCACCAGCCCTTTAATGGGTGGCAAGGTAGCTATAAGTCCCTGGGACACTACCTGTGTCTAACACAGTTTTTAGTCCACCAGCCCTTTAACGGGTGGCAGGGTAGCTTTAAATCTTTGAGGTGCTAGCTGCTTCAAACGCAGTTTAATGTCCGCCAACCCTTTAACAGGTGGCAGTGTAGCTATAAGTCCCTGGGATCCCAATGAATGGGATACTAGCTGCGTCTAACACAGTTTATAGTCAGCCAGCCCTTTAACAGGTGGCAGTGTAACTATAAGTCCCTGGGATCCCAATGAATGTGATTCTAGCTGTGTCTAACACAGTTTTTAATCCACCAGCCCTTTAACGGGTGGCAGGGTAGCTACAAGTCCCTGGGATCCCAATGAATGAGATACTAGCTGTGTCTAACACAGTTTTTAATCCACCAGCCCTTAAACGGGAGGCAGGGTAGCTATAAGTCTCTGGGGTACTAGCTGTGTCTAACACAGTTTAATGTCTGCCAACCCTTTAACGGGTGGCAGGGTAGTTATAAGTCCCTGGGATCCCAATGAATGGGATACTAGCTGTGTCTAACATAGTTTTTAATCCACCAGCCCTTTAACGGGTGGCAGGGTAGCTATAAGTCCCTGGGACACTACCTGTGTCTAACACAGTTTTTAGTCCACCAGCCCTTTAACGGGTGGCAGGGTAGCTTTAAGTCCGTGGGACACTACCTGTGTCTAACACAGTTTTTAGTCCACCAGCCCTTTAATGGGTGGCAGGGTAGCTATAAGTCCGTGGGACACTACCTGTGTCTAACACAGTTTTTAATCCACCAGCCCTTTAACGGGTGGCAGGATAGCTATAAGTCCCTGGGATCGCAATGAATGGGATAGTAGCTGTGTCTAACACAGTTTTTAATCCACCAGCCCTTTAACGGGTGGCAGGATAGCTATAAGTCCCTGGGATCGCAATGAATGGGATACTAGCTGTGTCTAACACAGTTTTTAATCCACCAGCCCTTAAACGGGAGGCAGGGTAGCTATAAGTCTCTGGGGTACTAGCTGTGTCTAACACAGTTTAATGTCTGCCAACCCTTTAACGGGTGGCAGGGTAGTTATAAGTCCCTGGGATCCCAATGAATGGGATACTAGCTGTGTCTAACATAGTTTTTAATCCACCAGCCCTTTAATGGGTGGCAAGGTAGCTATAAGTCCCTGGGACACTACCTGTGTCTAACACAGTTTTTAGTCCACCAGCCCTTTAACGGGTGGCAGGGTAGCTTTAAATCTTTGAGGTGCTAGCTGCTTCAAACGCAGTTTAATGTCCGCCAACCCTTTAACAGGTGGCAGTGTAGCTATAAGTCCCTGGGATCCCAATGAATGGGATACTAGCTGCGTCTAACACAGTTTATAGTCAGCCAGCCCTTTAACAGGTGGCAGTGTAACTATAAGTCCCTGGGATCCCAATGAATGTGATTCTAGCTGTGTCTAACACAGTTTTTAATCCACCAGCCCTTTAACGGGTGGCAGGGTAGCTACAAGTCCCTGGGATCCCAATGAATGAGATACTAGCTGTGTCTAACACAGTTTTTAATCCACCAGCCCTTAAACGGGAGGCAGGGTAGCTATAAGTCTCTGGGGTACTAGCTGTGTCTAACACAGTTTAATGTCTGCCAACCCTTTAACGGGTGGCAGGGTAGTTATAAGTCCCTGGGATCCCAATGAATGGGATACTAGCTGTGTCTAACATAGTTTTTAATCCACCAGCCCTTTAATGGGTGGCAGGGTAGCTATAAGTCCCTGGGACACTACCTGTGTCTAACACAGTTTTTAGTCCACCAGCCCTTTAACGGGTGGCAGGGTAGCTTTAAGTCCGTGGGACACTACCTGTGTCTAACACAGTTTTTAATCCACCAGCCCTTTAATGGGTGGCAGGGTAGCTATAAGTCCCTGGGACACTACCTGTGTCTAACACAGTTTTTAGTCCACCAGCCCTTTAATGGGTGGCAGGGTAGCTATAAGTCCGTGGGACACTACCTGTGTCTAACACAGTTTTTAATCCACCAGCCCTTTAACGGGTGGCAGGATAGCTATAAGTCCCTGGGATCGCAATGAATGGGATAGTAGCTGTGTCTAACACAGTTTTTAATCCACCAGCCCTTTAACGGGTGGCAGGGTAGCTTTAAGTCTCTGGGGTACTAGCTGTGTCTAACACAGTTTAATGTCCGCCAACCGTTTAACAGGTGGCAGGGTAGCTATAAATCCCTGGCATCCTAATGAATGGGACACTACCTGTGTCTAACACAGTTTTTAATCCACCAGCCCTTTAACGGGTGGCAGGGTAGCTTTAAGTCTCTGGGGTGCTAGCTGCGTCTAACACAGTTTAATGTCCGCCAACCCTTTAACAGGTGGCAGTGTAGCTATAAGTCCCTGGGATCCCAGTGAATGGGATACTAGCTGTGTCTAACACAGTTTAATGTCCGCCAATCCTTTAACGGGTGGCAGTGTAGCTATAAGTCCCTGGGATCCCAATGAATGGGATACTAGCTGTGTCTAACACAGTTTTAAGTCAGCCAGCCCTTTAACAGGTGGCAGGGTAGCTACAAGTCCCTGGGATCCCAATGAATGGGATATTAGCTGTGTCTAACACAGTTTTAAATCCACCAGCCCTTTAACAGGTGGCAGGGTAGCTTTAAGTCCCTGGGGTACTAGCTGTGTCTAACACAATGTCCGCCAACCCTTTAACGGGTGGCAAGGTAGCTATAAGTCCCTGGGATCCCATGAGTGAGATACTAGTTGTGTCTAACACAGTTTTTAGTCACCTTTAATGGTTGGCAGGGTAACTTTAAGTAACTGGCATCCCAATGAATGGGATGTTTGCTGTGTTTGTTTTTCTGATTCTATTTTCGCACGCCTACAAATTATACTCTCACCTTGTGAAAAGTGAATTCATAATTTGTTTGCACACTTACCTGGGAGAAAGCTAATAAACAACTTAATATTTTAAAAGGTAGCACAAGCAAGGTCTTACAACTAAGTTCTTTGGACAATTAATAACAACTGTTAAAACCATATTACACTTTATTAATTATAATGCTAATTGCCAAATGTTGGAAGTACGCAGAAAGTTTAAACATAAGGAGATGGTACAATGTATTATGTTAAGTAACTCTGACAGAAACTTATTGAACATTTGAGAGTATTAAGAGGCGAAAAGAAAAATGACACTTTTGTAACAGAATGCCGGTGTTTTATTATACGCACAAACGAAATGAAAGCACCCACACGATTTTGAAATGTCTTTAATAGGTTATCATTACAATAGTTTCTCAGGAGAAAACATTAAAATACACAGTAATAAACTGACAGCCTTTCTTTTGATTTGGGACCTATCCTCTCATTAGTTAATTATATTTTAAATCTGCTTAAGAACTAATGTTAAATTTGTACTGTGTATTTATAGTGTTGGACTCTATAGTTGGACTTTATTTCTTTTTTTAAGAAGTATTTGCAATTTACTACTTACTCCTTGCATGCTGATATTTAAGTTTTATATGCAAATAAATTAAAATAAAATGCAATCCACAGCCATTCAAACCACGAAATATATTATGATGTAAAATGCAAAAGCACAATTATAAAGCCAGGAAGTAATCTTGGTAAGGGTTTTTTAATCCTATCACTGCTAGCCAGTTTTCCTCTAAAACATCCTTCCCCAACCCGGCACCCTCCCATTTCACAGTTAAAGACGTTGGGATTTACTTCTAATTAAATACATGTAGAGGTGTGTGATAAAACCCTAAAAATGACACAAAACAACTCCCACAACTGATCTCTCTGGGCAGTTCACAACAATTCAGAGCACAAAATGCATCATCAAATGAAATTCAATCCACATGTCAAACCACAAAATGCATCATCAAATGCAATTCGATCCACAATTCAATCCACAAAATGCATCAACAAACAAAATGCAGTATTAAATGCGAAAGCACCATTAGAAAGCCATGAAGGAGTCTTTGTAAGGTGTGTTTAACCCTGTCACGGCCAGCCGTTCTTCCTCTACACCATCCTTCCCCAACCTGGCGTCCTCCCATTTCACAGTCAAAGATCTTGGCCTTGTTCAGTAAACACCCAACACCTTAAACCACAGTGGCTAATGCTTTTTTGTTAACAAAAAACCCTTAACCACCATGGTTTAAGGTGCCTTCTGAACAGGGCCATTGGGATTTACTTCTGATTAAACACACAAAAGATTGTGTGATAAATGCCAAAGAATGACACAAACCAACTCTCAAACCACAAAATGCATGACAAAGTAAAATGCAACTCCCAACAATTCAAACCACAAAACATGTTATAAAATCAAATCCCAGGCACTTACCTTTCTTTGAAGCAAGCTGATCAAGCAGATAGACAAGCTGGGGAAGAGAAGTGAAAATGTACAATTACGTACAAGAACAAAACACACACAATAAGACTAAAAAAAGGTAAAACTTACTAATTGCAATATCCAAAGAGACACCTTAGTTTTCAGGTGTCCCTCAAGCAGAAGCTGCATTTCAATAGGGATTCTTTGCTCATTTGCCATTCAGTACAGCCAGGAGGAGGAGGCCAGTACAGCTAGCTCAGATAAGCCATGACAGGCAAGGGTCAAGGGAAAATGTGGTGGGTTGAACCGATGCTAGTGTCTTGTCCACATCCTAGGCTCCAAAAACTGGGATTGATCCCACAAAACAGGATAAGACCATGCACTGGACACCTCAACAGACACTGAATCAATAGTGGCATTTGAGCCAGCGTGAAGGTGAGCAATTTTATCCTCAATGTGTCTTGCAAACTCATCACAGTGAGCCCTCGAGGGTTCTAGTATTGAATTGGGTGGGTTAGATGCAAGTAATACCTGAACCACTCTGAACAGCTTAGCTAGACAACAGCTTGATGCAATGGAGGCAGCAAAGTAAGCCTTCTTTGCTGCCTTCACCACCATGCAGTAGGCATGATTATACACTCTTATGCATGTTCGGTCACCTTCATGATTAGTCTTACGCCACTTACACTCCAGCCATCTTCTGACCTGTTCCATTGCCCTGATCTCCCCAGTAAACCACGGCACTTTCCAAGTCCTACAGTGTTGAAAAGGGCACTCAGGAGTGATTGGGTCAATGGTCCTTCGCACTGCATCCTTCCATAGTATGACAAGGGCCTTGACAGAATCGCTGGCTCTGGCTACTGAAAATTCTCCCAAAGCATTCAGGAATCACTCAGATTTCATAAGTCTCTGGGGGCAGACCATCTTAATGGGTCCCCCACCCTTGCAGGGAGGGACTGCCAGTGGCAGCACCAGAAAGGAAACTCCGGGGGGGGGGGGCACAGAAGGGGCAAAGTATATTTCTAGGTGAGCGGGCTGTGTCTCAAATAAGTTCTCTGAAATAAAAATAATGGTATATTCTCACACTAAAACTGCTATCCTAACCATATATTCTGAAGTCATATATTGATTAATTTACCCAGTAGGTGTTTGTTTTTAATCTAGCATGTATGAGCCAAATTCTAATTACAGTAAGTAGAAAAGCTTTCAAACAAGTTAAGAGTCACTACACAAACATTTTCTTGACATACAGATTAGACAGACAGAACACTTTCTTTAGGAAACAGTTATTTTTGAACCAGTACAGGGTAGACTCCTAGTGTAAGGAAAATAAGAGCAAACTGAGGCAAGATCTACACCAAGCAGGATATGACACTTTGAAAAATGGTTTGAAAACTGTACATGTAGTGTGTCCTGGGCCCCAACAGTTGTCACTACTGTTATAAACCATTTTAAACTGGGGAGAGGTAATGGGGGGGTACCACAGGGCTCAGTCCTTTACCCAGTGCTCTTCAACATTTTTATTTATGACTTGGATGAAGAGGTGCAGAGAATGCTTATTAAATTTGCAATTGACACAAAATTGGGTGGGATAGCTAATACCCTGGAAGACAGAAAAAACTTCAAAGTTATCTTGACAGGCTGGAGCAGAATGAAATTTAATAGCGATAAATGCCAAGTTCTACACCTGGGAAAAAGAAACCAAATGCACAGTTACAAGATGGGGGATACTTGGCTCAGCAATACTACAAGCGAGAAGGATCTTGGAATTGTTGTAGATCACAAGCTGAATATGAGCCAACAGTGTGATGTGGCTGCAAAAAAACAAATGCTATTTTGGGCTGCATTAATAGAAGTATAGTGTCCAAATCATGCGAGGTACTGGTTCCCCTCTATTCGGCACTGGTTAGGGCTCATCTTGAGTTTTGTGTCCAGATCTGGGCACCACACTTCAAGAAGGATGCAGACAAGCTGGAGGGGGTTCAGAGGAGGGCAATGAGGATGATCAGGGGCCTGGAAACAAAGCCCTATGAGGAGAGAATGAAAGAATTGGACATGTTTAGCCTGGAGAAGAGAAGACTGAGGGGAGACAGAATAGTACTCTTCAAATACTTGAAAGGATGTCACACAGTGGAGGGCCAGGATCTCTTCTCAATCCTCCCAGAGTGTAGGACATGGAATAACGGGCTCAAGTTACAGGAAGCCAGATTCCAGCTGGACATCAGGAAAACTTCCTGTTAGAGCAGTACAACTATGGAACCAATTACCTAGGGAGGTTGTGGGCTCTCCCACAATAGAGGCATTCAAGAGGCAGCTGGATGCTGTCAGGTATGCTTTGAGGTGGATTCCTGCATTGAGCACGGGGTTGGACTCAATGTCCTTAGAGGCCTTTCCAACTCTACGTTTCTATGTTTCTATGAAAGCAGTAGTGTAGATCCTGCCTGAGACACCTGGGCCCTGTACAGCTAGGAAACCCAATGCATGTTGTTCTGTATCTAACTTACAGCCATCTTCAGCCAGGGCCGCCTGAAGACATTTTGCTGCCCGAAGTGGAATAGCAAATGACTTGATGCCCCCCCCTCAAAAAAAGTCACAGTGCACAAGCCAGTCAAGTCATTTTTGCACTTGAGGCCAGTTGACAACAGCTTATTATGCCTTAAGGACACTTTATAGCTTTTGAAACCAAAAGAAGAAGAGTTCCCTATGCTTCTCTTAACATCTGTTCACCTTTCTCTAGCAAGTGCAAACCCCTGCCAAGGAGGACTATACCACAACCTGGCCTTGTGGATCATATAACTAGCAGGTACAGTCCAGAAAGATGTTTTGAGAGCCAAGGAAACCCAGACACAAGCAATTCAAGCCAAACCACACTACATACCCACATATTATCTTGCCCCTAGCCCAAACGTTGCTGCTCACATCCCTTTTTGCTGCAGTGCCACTTCTGTCTCTTTAACACAGAAAAGGGGCCTGGGCAGCTTGGAAGAAGCAACAGGTAAAGAAGGCCTCTGGCACTCCATTGAATATGGCAGAAGCCAGTCCACCCACTCCTCCCCTTGCCAGGACCCTCACTGTCTATAATGGCAAAGTGTAGTAATTGGCTGGGCACCTCTTTCTGCATAATCAGGTAGTAGCTTACAATGGTGTTGTTTAGCAATTTTAGATACTTATAGGCCCCTTTATATCTTAAAATGTATCACTTCAGTTCAAATGGCAGATATACCTTCCACACTGACAGCTGCTACATTCCTGATACTAGAGCAATTATATCAATCAAAAAATTGATCAAAAGTTTACTGGCTAAGTCTTCAGGCCATTTCACACACAATAAACATGTGTTAAAAACAAACAATACATGAATCTTAAAACATTACTTTTAAAAAGTCTATAATTAAGGTTATACAATATTTTAAAAGATCAAAGTACATGCTCCTATTAAGCCCCCACAAGATTTAGAAGCGGATACATGGCTCATTTAAAACACACACATGTACATGTGTGTGTTTCAACACATGTGAGGAGTTTCACATTTTAAACTCATTTAAGGTGCAACCCTATGCATGCTTGGAAAGAAAAAAAGTCCTACAATTCTCAGTATACCCTAGCCAGCATACCCTAAGAGTTGAAGGACTTTTTTCTGTCTAAACATGCATAAAATTGTGCCTTTAACTCATCATGCCACACTAGCATGAATATAGAAATCAAATAGGATTTTCTTTTGCAGTGGAACATGCTTACTTAGGAATAAGCAACATTTTGTTATAGGAAAGGATTTTTTTTTAATTAAAAAAACAAAAAAAACCTATCTGTTACCTGGTACAGAGTTTTCTCATGGAAAACCTAGCTGGTTCACTGTTGCAATTATTTGATTGAGACTAAAATACAGTTACACATGAATGAAGGAGAGGGGCACTAATTTTAGGGGCACTAATCATTACTGTACTTATTATTTTCTTTAAATATGGTTAAACATCCCACAGTTATCTTGCTATTCTATTTCTACAATGCCTTCATCGGTATCCTTTTCTCTTGTCTTTACTTCACCCTCCCTTCTTTTTCAGGCTGACTCTTATGCACATTTACCTCAGAGTAAGTCCAACTGATCTCAGTGGGGCTTACTTCTGTGTAGACATACTTAGGATTGTGCTGCAGCTCTGTTTTTAAGGTGAAACAAGATACACACCTACCATGTTTACCAAAAGAACAGCTTGAAAAAAGGGGGTTGGACACCCTAAAATTAGCAAGGGCAGATAAGAATTGTTTTAGCAAACATTCTGAAAAAAGTGCTGATGATGAGTCCTCCTTAACTCTCCCTCCTTTCTCTCTCAGTCTTGCTGGAGTTCAGACTTGGGTGGAGGGGAGAGAGAAAGAGCTAAGGAGAGAACACTCAAACATGCAGCTTCTCTCTCTCTCCTTGGTCAGCAACTGTCGGGAGAGGTCAGGCAGAGCAGCTCATAGCAAGGAGCGGCTGGGTGGGGGAGTGAGCGGAAGAGCGAGTGAAGGCAGCGGCTGGGCCAGTGAGAAAGATGTCCTTGGCCTTCCTTTGCAGGAGCGGGATGGGGAGAGCAGCTGAATTTGCCACTCTTTCCTGCTCCACTGCAACTGGGGTGGCAAGCAAGCTCTTTGTTTGGGGGGAGCATTTGCCCCCACCCCCGCCACTGTGTGAGACCAAATTTCACCAGGAAGTAGTCTGACCATGACAATGGGGTAATTTCCATTCCCCACAAAATCCAGACCACCCCCTCACACCCTGAGGCAAAGACCGAGTCAAGGGTATGCCCTGCCCTGTGTGTCGGGCCTGCGACAAATGGAGACAGCCCCACAGTTGTCATGGAGAATATGAAATCCTGAGCTGGTCCTGTTAAGGCAGCCTCAACATGAATATTGAAATCCCCCAGGACCAAGGCCCTAGGATTTCCCAAGACCACATCCGAGAGCTCCTCAGGCAGCTCAGTCAGGGAACCCATTGGGTAGCAGAGTGGGTGGCACACCAATAGTATCCCTAATCTCTCTCTTTGGCCCAGAACAAGGTACAGGCCCACATAGCCTATCCCAGGGCATAGGGGATCTCCTGGTGAGCAAGATATAACTTTTATGGATCATGGCAACTCCCAACCCTGGCCCTCAAGCCTGGATTGGTGCTGCACTAAATAACCAGATGGGCAAAGCTGGGTCATGTCTACACCATAGGGTGACCATACAGAAAGGAGGACAGGGCTTCTGTATCTTTAACTGTTACATAGAAAAGGGAATTTAAGCAGGTGTCATTTGTATGCATGCAGCACCTGGTGAAATTCCCTCTTCATCACAACAGCTAAAGCTGCATGAGCCCTGCCCCTTTTTGTATCTGATAATAATAAAAGTATTTATTTCTTACCCACCTCTCCATTTTGATTGAGGCGGGGAACAACAGTATAGCTCCTGCAGCTTTAACTGTTGTGATGAAGAGGGAATTTCACCAGGTGCTGCATGCATAAAACAGCACCTACTGAAATTCCCCTTTCAACACAAATGTTAAAGATACAGGAGCCCTGTCCTCTTTTCCAAATGGTCACCCTGCTACACTGCCCAGCTCACTGAACCATGTCTCAGTGATGAGTGAGGTCTTGTTGCAAGCTGACCTGGCATTCACCACCAGCACTACAACCAGAATAGCTGTTTCCACAAGGATACTGTTGTTTTTATGCTTATGTTTTTAAATTTTGTATATTTGTTTTTAATGTTTACTGTTTTTAACTTTAGTAAACCGCCCAGAGAGCTTCGGCTATGGGGCAGTATATAAATGCAATATATAAACCAAGCCAGAGGGTTCAGTAGCCAGTCCACCAGGAACCTGGGGTGGGGGTGGGGATCTGATCAGAAAGGGCAATGGCTTGTAGCCATCTAGCCCCCCCACAGCTTCGATAACATTTCCTCCCCATTGTGCCAGACCTTCCCTTACCCATGACAACTGCTATGGCAGCACCCTCTACCTCCATCTTACCCTCCCTTCTATCCTGGCACATCCTGGGCCGGATCTACACTACTGCTTTAAAGCGCTTTATAACAGTTATAAAGCGCTTTAACTGCTTTAAAACGCTATAAAGCTGTTATAAAGCGCTTTAAAGCAGTAGTGTAGATCCGGCCCTGGTTTGTAAAAATCCCTACCCCCGAACTGAGAGAGAGAGAGAGAGAGAGAGAGAGAGAGAGAGAGAGAGAGAGAGAGAGAGAATGAATAAGAAAAGCGAGAAAGAAGGGGAGAGAAATGCCCAGCTTGCCCCACATTTGGGGGCAAGGCACCACTTGGGAACAAGCCAGGCAAGCCCCCCTCCCCATAGGTTTGGATGTTTATGAGCCTCTTCCAGGTGAGGCTCTGGCCCAGTCCATCCACCACACAGTCCCCAGCAGCAAACCCTTACCAGCAAAGCTGCAGATTGAAACAGTCCAGGTAAGCAGGCTGGCCACCAAGCAGAGCTTGGAGAAGCAAGAAGGCCCTCTTGCTGGCAGGTAAAGCAGCTAAGGCAGAGAGTGAGGTGTTGTGTGGCCCAATCAGCCCCATGCTGCCAGTTGGGCCCTTGTGCTGCTGGAAGGAAGGAAGGAAAGCCACGGCAGGGCTGGTACTTTCATGAGCCTCTTCCAGCTGAGGCTTTGGCCCAATCCAGCCACCACACAGTCCCCAACAACAACCCCTTACTAGCCAGCTGCAGATTGAAACAGTCCAGATAAGCAAGCAGGCCAAACGAGAAGGCACTCTTACTACCAGGTAAAACACAGCTGAAGGGCTAGCTTTTGTGTGTGTGGCCCAGCAAGCCTCATGCTGCCAGTTGGTCCCTTGTGTTGCTCCCAGGAAGGCACAGTAGGGCTGGTTCTTTCATGAGCCTCTTCCAGCTGAGGCTCTGGCCCAATCCAGCCACCACACAGTCTCCAGCAGTAAACTTTTACTAGCAGGCTGTTGATTGAAACAGTCCAGGTAAGCAGGCCAGCCACCAAATAGAGCTTGGAGAAGCAAAAAGGCACTGTTGCTATCAGGTAAAATGCAGCTGAGGCAGAGGGTGAGGTGTTGTGTGGCCCAATCAGCCCCATGCTGCCAGTTGGGCCCTTGTGCTGCTCCCAGAAAAGCAGCCCATGGCAGGGATGGTTCTTTTATCAGCCACTTCCAGGTGAGTCTCTGGCCTAATCCAGTCACCACAGTCCCCGATGGCAAATCCTTACCAGCAAAGCTGCAGATTGAAACAGTCCAGGCCAAGCGAGAAGGCACTCTTACTAGCAGGTAAAACACAGTTGAGACAGAAAGCTCATTGCTTCGTGTGTCCTAATTACCCCCATAGTGCCACTTGGGCCTTTGCGCTGCTCTCAGGAAGGATGGAAAGCCATGAGAGAACTGGTTCTTTTTTGAGTTTCTCCCCTATGCAAACTCTCTACCTAACTAAGGAGCTGGGAATACTGAGAGATTATATGCACTGTGGCTCTGTAGCTGCAGCTGAATTGAGTCTGGCTCATTAGTATTCACAGGTGGTTCTTCCTTCTCTTGAGTAGACCCCTCGAGTCTTCACCCTTTTGCTCCTGAGTAGGAATTTTCAGCCTTGAGCTTTTCGGTGTTCTGTAATGTGACAAGGTGGCATATATATATATATATATATATATATATATATATATACACACACACACACACACACACATATATATATATATATATATATATATATATATATATATATATATATATTTGTGGGGGAACAGGTTCTTCCAAAGCTGATTTTTCTCCTGCAAAGTAGGTGCATTACTACTGAGCAACAGCACCAGTCCTCATTCCCCTTTAACTCTGCTTATGGGAAGGAGGGGGGAATGGACCCCTTCCCCTTCTGTAGCTGAAGACTCTAGACTGGGGGAACCCATGGCTTTTGTTTCCTTTCAGTTAATTTTACTGTGAGGGAGCAGTGCATCTAATGGGTGATTTGTGGCAGAGGTTTTTCTTGAAAAGGGACCTGGAAGTTTGGAGGTGGGGTGGGTGCCTGAGAGTGAGGAGAGAGATTAAGGACTGAACTGTGGAATGGGGCGGGGGAGAGAGTAAAAATCCCAGACATGAGGGAATACTGATATTTACTTTGGGGGTTTTGAGATTGCTTGGTGACAATTCTGTCTGAAGGACTTGAGAAACATGGCTGCTGCTGCAAGCTTCTTAATGACTTTTTACCTCAGGCCAAATTCCCTAAACCTTCACCCTCAGCAGATACACCCACAACCAGGTCCACCTCTTGGGTACAGTCTTCCTCTCACCCCTAATGTTTGTTACACTGCAGTCAGCTGTTACTAATTGCATTCTGATTTCTTTGTCTGGGAACTGCTCTGTTAGGAGTTAAGGAGTTGCTCCTTTTGTTTGGGTGGGGGGATTTTTCTTCAGCATTGCTACCACCTATGTGGTTTCTTATTTACAGCAAATGCCTATAGAAACACTCAACTGGAAGTACCATCAGTTTTGAAGAGTCCAAGCGTCCCCACTGCCCAGAGGCATGGGGCCATGATGCTGAAATTGCTGGGTGCCTTTACCACCACCTGGGGGGGAGGTGCCACACTGCTGCTGAAATCACTGAGCCTCTCCTCCCAGAGGAAAGGCTCCTGCTGAGACCACTAGGCTTCTTGCCTGCCAGTTGTATTGAAAGGGGAATTTCCACAGGTGTCATTTGTATGCATGCAGCACCTGGTGAAATTCCCTCTTCATCGCAACAATAAAAGCTGCAGGAGCCCTGCCCTCTTTTGTATCTGGTCACGCTAGGCACAGAATTAATTTTTAAACTTAATTTGTGTTTCAGGTAGACATTTCCTGCAGTTGGAAGCTCTACCTTTAAAGTAGACTATTTATTAGGAAGCAAAATCTTATTAACAAATACAAGGAGTTATTTACTAGACTTTACCACCATTTCAAGAGACAAAGGCAGGATCTACACTACTGCTTTAAAGCACTTTATAACAGTTTTGACAACTGTTGGGGCCCAGGACGCACCCCATATACAGTTTTCAAAACATTTTCAAAGTGCTTTAAAGCACTTTAAAGCAGTAGTGTTTCTTGAGAATGTTCTTTCTGTGCTACACAGCATTCCTTGACAGGCTTTATACTTGTAATTTCTACTTCTAAACATGCCACAAGATTTTGTTTACAATTTGGCATGGCAGAAACTTTAGACTGGGTTTGCTCACTCGAACTGGGGGATCTTTAAAAACTGGCCCTTTCATGGACTCACTTGGCTTAGGAAGTGAAGCCTCAACTTCTCTGGCTGAGGGGAAATTTCCCTTGTGCATTTCTGGGAGAGGTTCCTTTGGCAGTTAAGAGTATTGTCTCCTCCAGTGGCTAGGGTTTTAAGGAGAGTCTGGATTTCTGTTTGCTGCTTTGGGAAGTCTCTTTCTGACACTTTAGATTCTCCCTCTGGCAACAATTGTGCACCTGCACTGCCTATACTTACTTTTGCTGTTGGCTGGGCAAAGTATCCTGGTTCCCACTGTACCCCTGTCAGGGGGGCATCCTCTGAGCATTACACTGAAGCTTCTTGTTCACTTGAGGATGTCCATGGGGGAACCGGGCATCCCTATACTGCTGCACATGCTTCTCTCAAGACCTGCCTTTGCTCAGGAGTCCAGGAGTTGGCATCAGTGATTGGTGCTGCCTTTGCTCTATTAATAATGCCCAAACCTTATACAAGAGTACAGTTGGCTGCTTGTCATTCATGTCTTCCCCTAAAGAACTGAGTTCATTCCATAGGGAAAAAATCTGAATGGATCTTTTGTTAAGCAAAAGGCCATGTTTGGGTGGGCACGCCCCCTTGGGGGCTGGACATGTTGGTGGGCACGCCCTATTGGGGGCTGGACATATTGGTGGGCACGCCCCCTTGGAAGCGGCCATGTTGTCCTCATTTTTGGTTTCCAAAATATGGTCATCCTAATCAATGGTTATAGAGGCTAGGGTTGATGGAAGTTGTAGTCTGACAATATCTGCAAGGCCGCACATTTCTCACCCCTGCTGTAGGACCATGTCTGTGCTGCCTCTAATGGGAGCAGCTACCATAATTGGGGGACAGCATGGGTCAAGTTGATCTAGTGCCAACATTGTGCAGTGCCATATGCAAACAGCAAAGGAACAGTAATACGCAAAGGATTGCACTTTGCCATTTGGATTCTGTGGGTCTTTTTGAGTATTGGCAGTAAGCTGATATAAAGGGACCCAGAGAAATATGTGCTGAGTCAATGTCTTTGATGTCTTCTTAAAATGGAAGCTAGGTGATAAGAAGCCACCATGACCTCTGGTGACTCATTACATGAAGGTGTATGTGAACCATTGCGACCTTGCCCTAAAAGCTCCATCACACCTTGGAAGAAACGCTGGCTAACACTGGCTACCGTCGCTTCTCCATGGACACTCAGTTACTTCCTGTTTTCAAACAGAAAGTAAACGAGGTGCACATGGGACATTCAGTCCCTCATTGTGCACACGCTGCTTCTCCCACACACAGCAGGAGAGGCCAGCAACTGGACTTTTTCTGGTTTTTCTTGCCGCGCAAGGAAGACCAGAAGGGGCAGAAGGCACGTGAGAGGCAGACGATGTCATGTGAGCTACCACCAAGGAATCCGTGAGTGCCCAGTAATGAGCGTGCAATAAAACGCTCGTCAGTGGAGCTTTAAGATTGCCATTACACAAGTAAAGCTGGGTGGGAGGTGTAAAACTATTCAGGCTAGCTCTAATGAGGATGCCTGAATTTATTCAAATTTCTAGATAGCTTGGGGTGATTCTTGAGATGAGGCCTGCCTATCCAGCTAGGACAAACATATCTAGAGAAGTGAGATGCTTGGGGTACTTCCAGATAGAGGACTCCTAGAGCTGCCCATCCAAAGGCGTTGTACATCTATCCTGTCTGTTTTTTCCCCCTTACCTTTTCCTTGCTGCTTTTCTACAGCAAGAAAAAGATGGAAGGAGTAGTGGGAAAACACACGAGGGCTATGAGTGGTAGAGGTAGACATTATCATCTGGACCACCCATAAAATGAGTGAAGCAGGACAATAGCATGATAAAAGCTTCTCCTGGAGGCAGCATTGGTCTAAATGCCATTTGCATTAGATAATATTATCTCATCCATCTTCTTTGAAACAGTCTGAGGCTGCAATCCCATGCACACTTAGTTACAAGGAAGCCTCATTGACTAAAATGGGGACTTACTTCTGAGTAGATATGCATAGGATTGCACCGTGAGGGTACTTGAAACCAATGGCAAATTCACTTTTTTCACTGTCCTATCTTTCAATTCTCCTCACCATGTGAATTTCCATGTTCCACACACTGTTCTATAACATTTCATAACCATGTGTTTACATTGTGACAGGGCTCTTCAAGGCATAGATTTGGAGCAGGTCTAGCATAAGCCATGGGCTATCTAGAAAGGCTGCCCACAGGCATATCATCCTTTTAGAACTATGTGACCGCCATCAAGCTTTTGTTTTTTGCTAAGCTTAAAATGAATGTCTAGTACTCATTCTTATGAAGTACAGCTTAAAAACATGACAGAGCTGAAAACAACCCAGAGTCACCCTGTTCAGATGCCACACTAAGCCACAGTGGTTAAGCATTCTGAGCTAAACGTTATGGCAGTGTGTGTCGTGTGAACCATGCCTAACTATGGTGGCTACATATAACCATGATTTAAAGACGCTCATTAACCATTTGCTGCAAAAGTGTTAGCTAGGGTGACCATATGAAAAGGAAACAGGGCTCCTGTATCTTTAACAGTTGCCTAGAAAAGGGGAGTTCAGCAGGTGTCATTGTTATGCATGCAGCACCTGGAGAAACTCCCTCTTCATCACCCTGCCGTCTTTTGTAGAGTAACCATGGCTTAGCGTGTCACTTGAACAGGCCCATTAATTTTTATTAACACAGAGATGCACAAAAGACTAGTGAGTTGTAAAATTATTTAATTACTTAAATAGTAACAATCAAAACAGACTGGAGTCAATGCTGGGGAAGGAAAATAGGAAGGTAACATTGAGGACTCTGGAAGATTCTAATGTTCCTCAGGAGACAAAGGAGATTCAAAGGTCTTGTCCACCTGATTTCTTAATACAAGGTAAAATATGAATTGAACTGTAACAAACAATATGCATGAAGTCGATGGGGAGAAATTGGGAAAATGTAGTTAAACTTGTTTTTTTTAAAAAAAAAAAACACTTGAAATTCAGAAATAACATTTTAATAACTAAACAAGACAAGGTAAAATATCCTGGATGAACCATGCCCTCTCCTAGCTAATAAATTAAAGTTAAGTCTATGCATGCCTACTCAGGTGAAAGTACCGCTGACTGTCAGGTAAGTAGTTACAGGACTGCAGCTGAAATATGTTTCTATAGACCAGCTTTCCCCAAACTGGTGCCTTGCAGATGTTTTGGACATCAACTACCATCAGCCCCAGATGGCATGGCAAATGGTCAGGAATGCTGGGAGTTGTAGTCTGAAACATCTGGAGGGCATTACGTTGGGGAAGGCTGCCATAGACAAGCCACCACATGTTTGAACATCAGCCAGCTAGCAGTCACCCTGGAAATAGTTAATAGTTTATTAATTACATGACTGGCTTGTGCAGGCACCACACCAACAGATGATACGGAAGGTGTGATTTTTAAGAAATATCCATCGCAAGTATGTAAGCTAATACATACCCAGAACGCCTGTACATATAAACTGCACTGAAAACACATTACGAGAATTTTTAAAGGACACACTTTTGCATGTTTGTAAATGTGGGAAGCAGTTTCCATAAGCATATTTAATAGCCTTGTATATCTTGGCTGTATGCTTTCTGTGTGGCTTGCTAAGATTGGGTGCAAACCAAGTGGAGAGAAGGAGAAGACAAAGCTGGAGAGAAAAGCAACGAAGAGGAGAACGGTCTGGTGCAGCAGGTGGAAAGAGCACTGCAGCAGGCAGCCTGGCTGTGGGTCTGCGCAGGATGCTAAAAATGAATGCCCACAGCTGCTGCAGTGTGAATGGCTGGGCTATGAGATGAGTTCCAGGATGCATGAATGCATGCATGTAATGAACCAGATGCCCTGAATTAGAACTAGCCAAGGTTTCTGTATTGTGCAGTTGTTGGGTTAGACCAGTTGACAGTCTCTTAATGATCAAAAGACGTTTCCAGGAAGGCTCAAGGCCCCCGGCTCACTTCTTGTCATCTTCCTCAGTAGGAAAAAGTCTATAAGCCAAGTAGTCCATGGACTCCTGAGCCAGCTTGGAGAGGTGGAGGACACCAGTGACCACCAGAGCTATGAGCACTAGCGGCAGCACCACATTCCACAATGTGGCAAGGACGTTGTAGCATTTGGCTTTGGAGCCATAGCGGTGGGCAGCTTCCAGGTCACCAGACACCTTCTGATCCCGTGCCTTGAAGAGAGAGGAAGGGGAACAACATTGAGAATTAGATATATTACAAAGAAAGGATGGACTAGCATAGGAAGCCTCCTGTATAGAACAGGACGATGCAGTTGTGAAGGGCAACACATTCATCAACACCAGAAATTGAAGCCACAATATTAGAAGTAACTCATAGCCTGAATCAAGTCATGCCTTCTCTCTCACCTATATATGTGAGTGAGAGAGAAAGCATCAAGCCCACCACTTTGGTCCGTAGAGTTCTCATGGCAATTGTGCCAGGGTACATGATGTAGGAGACATTGCTGAAGCTGCACAGGTTTCCTTCAGCTGAGTGCTTGGATGGGAGACCACCCAGAAATCCCCATGGACGTCACCTTCAGTTCCATGATGGAAGAAAGGAAGGATATACTTGTATATAAAAATATAAGTAAAGCTCCATGCTGTTGCCCTGTATTCCACAAGGCAAACTGGGAAAACTGGGTGATTGGCAAACATGGCAGAGTTCATATAAAAGCATGTGCTACAAAAGTCCACAAATCTTGGCAGTGCTGTAGGGTGAATGCACGTTTCTGCATTTCACATGAATTCATTTAGTGCCAAATGACAGCATGAGAAACTCCTGTGTGCTCCTTGGCTTAGCCTTGGTAGGCCAGAGAATGTGCAATTTGGAGCTTGAGAAGGAGCAGGAACATGACACACCCTTCTGGAGAAAAAGCACCGAATGTTGTCATTGTTCTCTGGAATTTGAAGACAGTATCAGATAAATAAATGTTACTTCCGCCTGTGTTTCTACCACACAATCCGGAAGCCTCACAATCTCTTTTTCCACCCCTGTCTAGGCATATTATGTTTGTGCACACCTCCTCACTTCTGCTTTCATGCTGCATTACATGCCAGTCTCACAGAATTTTCACAGACCACAGAGTGGCACTTCCCAAGCATAATCAATGGACAGGCCACTAGGGTGACCATATGGAGAGGATGACAGGGCTCCTGTATCTTTTAACAGTGTACAGAAAATGGAATTTCAGCAGCTGTCTTTGTATGCATGTGGCACCTGGTGAAATTCTCTCCTCATCCCAACAGTTAAAGCTGCAGGAGCCCTGCCCTCTTGACCAGATACAAAAGAGGGCAGGGTTCCTGCAGCTTTAACTGTTGGGATGAAGAGGGAATTTCACCAGATGCTACATGCATAACAATGACACCTGCTGAAGTTCCCTTTTCTATGCAACTGTTAAAGATAGAGGAGCCCTGTCCTCCTTTCCATATGATAATCAAAAGAGCTATTCAGGCCCCTTAAAGTGAAGACAATAAAGTAAGAGAAAGGGGCGGATCGTATCACTATCCGTGTTCACATATACTACAAAGGTGGATAAGTATTATAAAAGCCTTTTAATATATTAATAAGTTTCACTAGTGCAGAAAAAAGTATATTGCCACTGTAGGGCTGTGTAGTCTGACATTTAAAAACACATTAAAAATACTAGGAACTCATTCAAAGACTCTTAAGTCAAGGAATTTTTTTTAAAAAAAAACCCAAACACGTTTCAACCCTAAAGGAGGGTCTTCCTCAGTGGTCACATATATTATATAAACACTTAGAGATACTAGGTAGTTATTTACAAATTGCCAATGCCACTAGATGTAACCTTGCTTTTTAAAAGTAGGTATTGGGCTTGTATATTTCAGCCAGCATCACATGAAAACACCAGCAAAATTGGGGCCAGCATTCGCTACAGAAAATAATAAAGAGGCTCCTTGCAGATAGAATACCACCTTGGCAGTTGGGACAGGAAGCTGTATCCCAAACCTGGGATACTGGCTGAAATATACAAGCCCAATACCTACTTTTAAAAAGCAAGGTTACATCTAGTGGCATTGGCAATTTGTAAATAACTAACAAGTATCTCTAAGTGTTTATATAATATATGTGACCACTGAGGAAGACCCTCCTTTAGGGTCGAAACGCGTTTGGTCTGTGTTTTTTTTTTTAAATTCCTTGACTTAGAGTCTTTGAATGGGTTCCTAGTATTTGTTAATGTGTTTTTAAATGTCAGACTACACAGCCCTACAGTGGCAATATACTTTTTTCTGCACTAGTGAAACTTATTAATGTATTAAAAGGCTTTTATAATACTTATCCACCTTTGTAGTATATGTGAACACGGATAGTGATACGATCCGCCCCTTTCTCTTACTGTATTGACTCCTTTCGTATGGTCACCCTTGCAGCAGGTGAAGCTTCCCCATTCCGTGCTTGCTAATCTCCACACTCTTGGACCTGGCATGACTCTTGAAGGGGCTGCTTTGGCCGGTAGCACTTTTGTCCAGCTTCCGTTAATTACCTCTCATTTCTTTTCTTTATTACGTTTTATTTATTTAATACATTTGATTGAAGCTCTCTGGGCAGTTCACGAAACTAGGGTGACCGTATGAAAAGGAAGACAAGGCTCCTGTATCTTTAACAGTCGTACTGAAAAGGAAATTTCAGCAGGTGTCATTTGTATATATGGGGAACCTGATGAAATTTCCTCTTCAACACAATAGTTAAAGCTGCAGGTGCCCTGCCCTCTTTTAAATCTGGTCACTTTAGTATAGCTTCTGCAGCTTTAACTGTTGTGATGAAGAGGAAATTTCACCTGGTTCCTGACATATACAAATGACATCTGCTGAAATTCCCTTTTCTATGCAACTGTTAAAGATACAGGAGCCCTGTCCTCCTTTTCATATGGTCACCCTAACAAAACGTTTAGGCCATGTTTACAGTTCAGATTACTGTGATGTGCTCTACATGGAGCTGCCCTTGAAAGGGGTTTGGAAACTACTTGCCAGTGCAAACTGCAGCATCTGGTGCATGTGTGTACCACCATTTTGGAACATCAGCCCTGCAGACACAGCATCAGGGGGAGTAAATCGGGAGACAAATGTTGATGGTGGGGAAATCACTGCTCATTGTCCAGCATTTGATCAGGCAGGTTTGGCAGTGTGGTTACAGAAGGGATAGTGGGACGAAAAAAGCCCAAGAGTAATGATATTGCTGCCATATGACTTTCAAGACTTTCAAAAACTTTTGTCTTTCTCCAGCCTAAACAAAAGCAACTCTGCCCCATGCTCTCCAAAGGACTCTTCCCTTTCTTTTGCGGTCTGTGCTTGTTAGTAAAGGAAATTCCTGGGCCAGATTCCTGAGCTGAAGCAGTAAATATAATTGCAAACGTGTACTTGCCCTAAATGGCTACCTGACTGCATTTCCTAAGACTTGCACAGCAACAACAGAAACTTGAGTGCTGAATCTTTCTTCTGGAAGTCTTCTCCCTGTATTTTCATTGGAAGTTCCAGCAACCAGAATATTCCATCAGTGGTACCACCAGGGTAGGACTCTGGGACAAAAGTTCAGGTCCCGACTCAGCAGAATGAACAGGAGCCCCACTCCACCCCGCCCAAACACAGTAAGGTAGCTTGCCACATTTTGAAATAACCAAAAGACCAAAAAAAAAAAAGTTTTTTAAAAAGTGAACTAACACATATTAACATCTAAAGAGGGCCTCCTGTAGGGTCATTAAGGATGCAATTTTATGCATGTTTAGACAGAAAAAAAGTCCTGACTGGCTGGTGAATACATGGAGTTGCAGGACATTTTTCTTTCTAAACATACATAGGATTGCTCCCTAAGTCTCATAAGTAATTTCAGAACTGCATCATTGTATGACACTTGTCTCCTGCAGAATGCAAACAACTGTGAATACTGGACTACATAGGGGTAGTCTGCACAAATACTAAACGTTCTGTTGTGTCTTTGAGGTCCAGCAGGTTTTAACCCAGATGACTTGGGCCAGCTGGATGAAAGTGAGTTGTTTGAAGGGAGCTGCACAGAGGTATGTTTTACAATGTTTAGCAGCCATGTGATGATTCCTGGAATCATATCTGCGGGCTGTGTACAATTTTTTGCCTGAATCATCTCTGCCTCTGGTGCTTAAATGTTAATCAAAGCCACATCTACTTGGAAAGTGAAGCTTGATGTTATCAATTTCTCATTTCATACAGCAGAATGCAATGAGCTAGTTCATGGTATTCTCTTTGTTCCCTAGTGACTGCATTTCTTTTTCATCTCTTTCATCTCTTAAAAGTACTTTGCATTTCAGGGGTTAGAGAGGAATCAAAAATTCCAGTCCATTGGAAATGGATGCTTCAGTCCCCTGGAGGAAGTCAGGAATTTAACATTTAAATCCATGATATGTTAAATCTATCTTATTATTCTTAGCAGAAAAACTACGGAAAGGAATTACCGTGTGAATTTAGCTACGAAGTAGTCACATGCAAGCATTTGAGTTTCACTGGACTCTTCTTCATGGCATCTGCCTTCTACACCTATGTAGACTGAAATGGTCTCCTCGTTTTCTCTAAGGTTCCCAAATTGATTCTGTGTTGCTGCTACCACATAACGACAGAGCAACTATCTGGGAATTGTATATGGCCCCAAGACATCAGAACTGTGCAAAAGAGATAGCACTTGCCCAGAAACTTCCTACCTTGACAGAGTAGGCAAGAGCTACAAAGCCGAGGCAGCAGAGGTTCATATAGATGGTGTTGAAGACGGACCAAATCATGTAATCACGCGGGACTACAGGCGGCCTGACGGTGATGACGGTTGGAGACGCTTCCTTCTTGTGGGACGTCATGGGCAGGTAGTCTTCACGCGGATACGAAGTGTCCATGATTCCAGCTGGAGGAAATATGCCGTTTCCCAGTAGTGGCAGTCTGTGAGGGAAGCTGGGCAGGGACAGCCCTTTATATAGTGCCTGTCTGGGGCATGTATTCATTTCCATCTATATATAAAACAGGGAAATTACAGCTCTAGCTTAAGTGTGGTTATCAGAAATGCCTTGCCAGGGCTGAGAGAAATATTTGATTTTTCAAGCCTGCCCTCGCTCCTTTGGACAGGGAGTTCTTTTTATAACTGTGTGGTTGGTGTTGGCCTACCTCCCAGCCTGGAGAACTGGTCCAAAATTCAGGCATGTGGCTTCAAAGGCAGCCAGGACATGTACATGTTTGAAAAGCAGCAAGGTGCTACTTACACTGCAAATGCTCTCATATGCGGGAGACCATCGGTTACGGGTACAACACTTATATTGTGTCACTGATTGTATCCTGTGTCTGCAGAAATGTCTTCTTGTTATTACCCTAACAGTTGCAGTGTCTTCCCCCGCACACTCTCAGTTCCCATTGTCAGTTTCCCTGATCTGCTGAACAGTCAACATCTGTTTATTATTGACTGTCAAATGTAGGTAAGATGGTGGGCAGAAGATCTTTACTCAGATCTCTTTACTTTAAAACACACACACACACACTTTTTAAAAAGTATGAAGCACTCTGACTCTGTTTAACCCTTTCCCTCTGTCACTTCTCAAATTTAACTGACTTCCCCAAACTTGCTATTATCCCTAGAGCTTCAACAGCTACACCTGAATTTTATGATGTGGGGCTAATAGCATCTTTGGGGTCAATTTAGATCAGGGAAATGTATCAGAGGCAGTATGCTGATGCACACCAGTTGATGGGGAACATGGGCAGGAGGGTGCTGTTGCACCCGTGTCCTGCTTGTGGGTCCCTGGTCAACAGCTGATTGATCACTGTGAACAGAGTGCTGGACAAGATGGACCCTTGGTCTGATCCAGCATGGCTCTTGTCCTTTTATTCTTAAATGAGATTGAAGAAGGAAGCATTCGATACCTCCTCCCCTCCCCATTACCTCTGTCCCAATGAAATTTGGCACCCCCTGCACACCTGTTTTATTTTAACTTTAATTCTTTTTTAACAAATACCTCTCCTACCTTTTATCTGGTTTGACTCCATGTCAGTTCTGTACAGCCACTAGCACATCACTGGCACTCATGTACCACTACTGCTGCTACTCCTCTTGCAGAACTGGGGGAAATTGCATAGTAGCTTAGCCAATGGTTATGCAACAATAATGTAATTGTCAAGATTCTCAGGGTATGTTATGGTATCAATGGGGGGTCCCTCAAAAGCAAACATGGAGAAACAACAAAGAATAAGGCCATGTTTTTATGGACAACAAATAAATATAAAGAAAATACAAAGATTTGTGGAATGGACCAGCAGAGCCCAACCTCCCTCTCTCCTAGACCTCTTAACCCATGCAAGCGCCTCCTCCCCTGCATGCTTCCCTACAATGGCCAGCATTCTCCAGCCAGCAGCATTGGCTGGGGAATGCTGGACATTGTAGGACCATTTCTGCCTAAACATGCATAGGGTTAAACTCTTAGAGCTGGTGGAAAGAAAAGTGCCAACTTCCCTCTGAGATCAGAAAAGCAACCTCAAAAGAGAAGGAAGGGTGGCGTTCCAGTGGGTGGCAAGAGGAGACTGGAGAGACTAGGATATGAGACATCCTGAGCCTCCAACCTCATTCCCTCCCCCTCCAAAATGTCCTCACTAGTTGGGCTGAAAAGCCATTTTACTTAAATTCACCAAAGACTGAGGACACGGAGGCAAAGATCACCTTCTTCACTCCTGCTGTCTTGCCGGCTTCAGTCCAGCAGGGCATAGGAATCTCAGAAGCTTAACAGTGAGGGAACAGTCAGCATGATCACGCCCTCAGTGTGTTTAGGACTACAACGGCTTTAGGGCCTGATCCTAAGCATAAAGCAGGGCAGGGACCCCTTGTAGGATGTTTTAGTGGGCTCCATCTGTACATGGCAAGCTTTTCCCACCCCTCCTGTACAGCTGTTACAAGTCAAGAAGCCCTCTATCCTCATTTGGGTTTGTTCGCTTTATTTGATAGGTTTAGGTAGGCACCAAAGAACCCTAGTCATGGAATGATTTGCCAACATCTTCTGCAATTGGCTTCTGTTTAATGTTCTGTTTTCCTAACAGCTTTCACTCCATTCTTGTAACTCTCAAACGAAGTCCTGTGGATCTGGTCAAATGAATTGTAGCCCCTGGGCTGGAACCATTAAAAGGAAGCGTTGGGGTGTCAAGATGTAAAATGCAAGGATGACCAGAGGCAAAGGAAGACAGAGCTCTTGCACAGAAGATGCATTTACTTTCTCCCATATTGTTATAAAAATTACAGGAGCAATTTTTTCTATTGAACATGGAGATGTATATACTCAGGTCTCTGCTGTAAAACCAGCCTGAGAAAGAAGAAGCCTCGTAGGAAGTCTCTAAGTAAAGGTTATTACTATTTAAGTTCAGTTTAAAACTTTATGCTCCACCACTGTCCATTCTTTTAATTATGACACCACCATGTGGCTATAAGTAGAAATGCAAGAAGTCTATCCAAGGCCCGATCTACACATCGTTGCGGAGTCACTTCCGTGCGCCTTGAGTGCACCCGAAAGCTCCTCGAGACACACACCCTTACTTTTAAATCGCCGTTTCCCGCCTTTTGAGTGGTGTTATTTATTCCGTCTTAAGTCAATTTAAGGCGTTCCTTCTTCCAACATGTGCAGCATTTCTTCGCTGTTTCCTCACCACCCCGCCCCATCTTATTTTGTTGGCTTTCCACTTCCGTTAACATTTCCAGTGCGAACAGCAGCATCCATGTTTAATCTTCTTTCCCGGGCGCGAGGAGAGGTAGGTTCTATTTGTCTTATTCCTTTCCAATTTTTTTTTTTTAGTTAATGTTATTGATGCACACGTGTGCACGTTCGTGTAGTGTTAATCTATATTTTAAATATTTGAGTCTACTTTGTTAAAAGTAATTATCCAACCCACAAATCTGGCGCGAACAGCAGCATCCATGTTTAATCTTCTCCTTTCCCGCGCACGAGGAGAGGTGTATTGTTTTCTCAGTAACGCATTTCTTTCTGAGTAATGTCGATGTTTTTGTGTCTCTCTTTTTAATTTATTCTTCCCCTCCCTTATGCCATAATTTATTTAACTATAATGTGGAAACCAATGTTCACTAATGGATTGAAATTTTTGTCCAGAAAATATGCTATTTAGTAAAGTCTCCCACCCACCCCACCATTCTTAGCATTAACCTTTTGCATGCATTTCTTCTAAGTAGAAGTGTTTTTCTTCACTGGGGTCAATTTCATTTTATTTCTTTATGTTAGAAGGGATATTTTGGTAAGTTTCCCCCACACACACCCCACCCCACCCTTCCTTACATTACTCTTTCTCAAGCATTTGTTCTTAATAGAACTGCTTTTCCTCACTGGTCAATTTCCTTTTTCTTTCAAACACAGTGTTCTTTGTTGGCTGCTGAACTGTATATTTATGTTAGAAGTGATATTTCAGTCCAGGACATTTTGTATGAGTTGTGCCCGGCGATGCATGTGCTCATCCTTGAGCACAGAGAGTGCTCGAAGAGCACATAGGAGTAAATTTATCGAAACAGCAATGGTGCTGACTAATTCTGTTTGGTTATCCATCGACTTCATCTTCTCCACAACGATTGTGGGATTTGAGGAATTTTTTAAAAAGGGGGGGAGCAATGGAGAACGTCACAAGCATCGACCAAAGCCTGGCTATAACAAATGCCCACTTGCGACGGAAGGGGCAGGATTTTAGAAGAGTGTGAACCAGTCCAACAAAACGAAATGTAGTATATTTAAAGAAAAAGCACCAGAGACAGAAAAGAAAGATGCGCTTCATTTAGGTGCGTATAAAAAAAATGTGCACAGAAGCGACTCCGCAACGATGTGTAGATTGGATTCTGGTGTGTGTCTCGAGGAGCTTTCGGGTGCACTCAAGGCGCACGGAAGCAACTCCGCAATGATGTGTAGATCGGCCCCTGGGATAGTAACTGCCCCCTTGCAGACACCCATGTATATTTCATTCATCAAACAGATTTTCATTTAAAGGTGAACCCCAACTTTCCCTACCAGCAACCCCTTTTTGTAGGATGAACTAAGGGACTTAGGTTCAAATAGTAGTGAGGTGGATGAGAGGCCTACATCTGGGGCGGTGGAGGGTGTGTGTGCAGAATATAAGAAATTACAGGCTGGTTAGCTTCACAACTGTTCTCATTAAATTGGGAGAAGTATTATTAAAGGTAAAATTATTCAGCACATAGGACAAGTCTTACAGAAGTAGAATCAACGTAGTTTCTGCCAAGGTAGGTTGTTTCACTAACATTTTACAGACACAGGCCCTCATCAAAGATTTCTGAGAAAACTTAGCAATAATGGGATAAGAGGAGTGGTTTTTTAAAGTATTGGTAACTGATAAAAGAGCAGGCCTTAGCTAGACCTAAAGTTTATCCCAGGATCATCCCGGGGTCATCCCTGTGCATCTAAATGACACACTGGGGATCCCGGGAACAGGCAGGGATGACCCCAGGACGATCCAGGGATAAACCTTAGGTCTAGCTAAGGCCTCAGAAAGCAGAGAGCAAACAGGTTCTGTTAGCCTGCCTTTCTCAGAGGAATGTGGTTGGCTGCAGGTGGAGAGAGAACCGATCTGATCCACCAATGGATTTCTTAAAAAGCTAGCCTGAGTCATGTAAAGTAAATGTGTAGGCTTTGGGTTGCAAAATTGAGTTTGAAAAATGGGGAAATTGGGAGAGGAGAGAAGGATTGAAGTATCCCATGCATTCTGAGAAGGAGGTGCTAATAGAGTAAGTCAAGTAAAAGTAAAGAAGTAGTCAGAGATCATAAGCAGACTGGCACAGTATTAAGGACATGGAGAAAAATCTATAGACATCTATCTTTTTACGTTGACAATGATTTCCTCCATTCCAGTTTGCAGATGGATTGCAGATAGGTTTTCCTTTTCTGCTCCATTATTAATAATAATAATAATATTTATTTGTTACCCACCTCTCCCTCCGGATCGAGGCGGGGTACAACATAAATGCAAATGCCATAAAATACATATAATTTAAACATTTAAAACTAATACATTATTAAAAACAGCACATTATTAAAAGGCATCTTATTATTATTGGGAAGAGGTCCATTTTTCAGTGGATAAACATCTGAGAAGGAAAAGGTTAAGCACCCTCTTCTCCTGGGTGCCCCACTCCCATTCATTTTAAAGGGTCTTGTAAATGCAAGCTTTTTTGCTTGTAACTTCTAGTTTGGTCCCAGACAGGTAGTATATGAAACAAGGACTACAGAATACAGTAACATCGAGCTAAAAAACCCTCCAATAGGTAGCTTGAAAGTTTCAGTCCTGAAAAGCTTTAAGCACTTTTAAACATACAACAAACAAACAAACCTATTTACACTGAATCAAAAACATTTTTATTTTTTCAGAATTCACCTGTCTTCAGACTGAAATTCAGAAAAGCTAAACTTATACAAGTATAGTAACAAGTGATAAACTTGTCAAAATACTAAAAACAAGAGAAAACCAGCGATAGTTCCCATGAACAACAGAGATTGGAGGGCTACAAACTCAAACTTCAGGACAGAGAAAACAGCACTCATATAAACATTGTCTCATTCCTTTAAAGTGAAAGAGCGGGGAAGGTTCAAATGGGTATAAAAGAGCATAATGTTGGCTGCATTATTTATCTCCCACGTTCATCCAGTTCATCTTCATTCCTTATCAGATCGCGGAGTTTGGTATTGATGAGATGTCTACTAGAGGCAATCCCAGTGATGACTCCAAGGAAGATGATGACACTCAGCATGAACGCAGCAATATTCAGCAGCCTAGCTGTCCTGCCGTACCTGGCTGCACCTTCAGGATCTCCAATAACTTTACAGTCTCTTGCCTAAAAGAAAGAGGGGAGAGAAAGTATTTCCCCCCCAGAAATGAAAAATATCAGCAAAAATGTCTTTGCACATTCTTTGAACACCTGTATCTCAAATAGACTATTCATGGCTATTCATAATTGTTGCAAACCAAGGATCTCCCACTCAGTGTTATCAGCAAAGACTGCAAGTTATAAAATTCTTGCTCCTAAATTGTTGCATCCTATTTTCACTTAGCTTCACCATTCCCCATTCTTATTTTGAGATAATAACCATCACCCTCCCCACCACACAAATTGCCTGAGGCAATGCAACTCTAATTATATTAACACTCATTTTGTATTTGTCAAGGGAGAGATAATGGCGATGGAGGCTACAACAATTTCTTCTCAAATGCACCAAAAAGCATCACTACAGAATTCCTGTTTGCACTCCTTTTTCAAATACCCTGTTCACTACCTGGGGAATTATATTCTGAAACACATCCATTTCAAAGGGAGAGGGGAACATGAAGATCTGAAGTTGCCTACTCCTTAAGTATCATCCAGTAACTCCAACACTTGACCCTAAAAGCTTTCACACAGAAGTTGACAGGGACATGAAGGCGCATCGTTCCCTGTTTATTCACCCCAAGGGTGAATGGTAAGTCCAGAGTATGCTCTGACCCTTCCAAAATACCCAGTCCGGGGTGGAAGGGTGGGGGCTTAAGGCAATAAATAGGGAACGATGCCCCTTCATGTCTATGTTACAGAGCCTGGTTCCTAAACACAAGGCAGATGTGTTTTTAGAAAAAAGCAACATTTGGCCGTGGTAGATAGGGAGGGGGCCAGTGCCCAGGCGCAGAGTTCAGGACAGCCTTGAAGGGCCGGCCAAGAGGTTTTTCTGTGCCCCTTTATTCGAAAAGCAAGAAGGGGAGGGAGAGAGGGGTGAAGAGAGATTCTGGGTGCTTGTGCACTTTTCCACATCAGACAGAAGGGGTTTTTTTGGGGGGGGGGGGTCTTCAGATTTCCCTGTCAAAGTCATGTGCCTCTGAACTTCTGGTAGGTACTATTCATTTCTTAGCAGAGGAATAACACATAATGGGAAACCTGTGTTGACCCATGGCCTTCTGTGGGAATTGTAACTCCCATCTATTCGCGCTAAGCTGCCCAGAGAGGGCGCGGCGGCGGAAGCGGCGGATGCGGCGGCCCTTGGATTTGAACGCAGGAGGATGGAGGCGAAAGGCGGCTGTGGCCCAGAAGCAGGCGACCCTCCCAGGTTAAGCTTTGGGGGCGCTTCCCCGCCCGCTCTGGGCGCGTTCACCTTGATGGAGAAGATGAGGGCGATGAAGCCGACAAAGCAGCAGTTGCACGCGGTGAAATTGAACAGCGACCACACGACGTAGTCCCTGGGCGGCTGGATGACGCCGCCTACCACGTGGGGATAAAAAGGGGCGGGCCCGTACAGCTGCCTGGGCTCGTGGGGGGGCATGTTGACAGTGTGCGAAGCCGGCTGCATGGCCGCTGGCGGGGCGAGTGCTCTGCGCTCCCTAGCGGCGGCGCTGCTGCTCCGGCGAAGCATGCGGGCCCCCCCCCGACCAACGGCGGGTCCTTGCCTCTGATTGGACAGAGAGTGGGAGGCGGGGGCGGAACAGACAAAGGGCGCGCGAGCGACGGTTTCTTAGAAGACCCGCTTTGGAACGGAGGAGGCTGGCGGTAGGACCCGCGCGGATGGGTCTGGAGTCAAACTCTCCCACCGAAACCTCTGAGATTCTAGCTGCGCTTACTTGGGAAAAGACCCAAGCGTTGCAAGTGGCTACACCACAGTGGCCAACCAAAGATCATCAAAAGAAGTGCAAACTTTTGAGATCTCTTCATCGGGCAAGATGGTATTTTAAAAAGGGGAGTCAGAATGACTTGGTGGTGAAGTCACATTGTTTGCACATGTATCTAACATAATGCTGGCAGTTCGCCAGACGGCTTTTTGCTTAGTCTCTTCTTTTAAAAGTTTAAGGTCTAGACAAGAAGTCTAAAAGAAATTTTCTGAAGATGGAGATAGCTGGGCATTTCATTTTTTTTATTGCAGTCTTTTTACCCTTTTACTTCCAAAAAGAAAGCCCAAGGGTGATGACGGTCACATACCAAAACCAATGCAATGATCTCTGAAAGACCGTTGCTAGGGAGAGAATTGTAGAAGGCCCCGTTTGCTAGTGTTGCATTCTCTGGTCTGGACCAGCCTTTCCCATCTTGGCACCCTCCAGGTGGTGGGAGGATGCTGGGAGTTGTAGCCCAACCTGTCTGGAGGTCACCAGGTTGAGGATGAGAAGGCTGCTCTGTTTTGGAGAAGGGCTGAGGACAAGCAGTTTACGATGTGGATTAAAGTGACTTGCTTTGCTATGATGATGTTGCTTTTGACTAGCTCCCACAAATCTTGCAAGATCTGATCATCCCATAAATACAAAGATATAAATTAAATATACATGCTAACACATAAGTTTGCATAAATATTCTTAAGCCTGATCTACTACAATTTAGCTTTAGTCTCCTCCTCTGATAATGGGATTTCTTAAATAGCCCACTCCAAGCTACCCTTCCCTTTGTTCAAGCTGGAGGGGTTCAAGCAGGGGCATGAGGATAAAGGCCAGAAGAGAGATGTTTCAGGCAGGGGATGAGGCTGGGTGAGTGATCATAGACTTGTTACTTAGGTGGAGGAGAGAGATGGAAAAGGATGTGGTGGCTTCTGAAAGCTCATTTACGCAGCCATTTTCTTAAAAGTATCAATTTATAAATCTGATTTTTTTGTATTTAATTCAGTTTTTTTAAGCATTTAAGTACTAAGCTTTATTTTTTTAAAATAACTTGGTTAAAAATTAATTTGCATACAAGCCTGGTAAACCGACAGCTATTATTCTTTAAACTGAATCATTAATCCTATGCGAAACACATTGGCTCCAGTCTAACTAAAGTTAATTGTACATAATTCCCATTTAAAACCAATGAGGCAATTCCGTTGTGATTAATTTATCTCCCCGTGCTTTCAGTGAGACTTAGCAGGCATAGGATTTGTTGACTGTTCTGTTGGTATAGAGGCACAGCCAGCCTATTGTGAATATAGCTGGATTGCTAGCTTAAGCAAGGGGGTGTCTATATGATGGCACTTTGCCTACTGTTTCCTCCAGAACCCCGCAGCATTGCTGCTGCAAAGCAGCATCAATAGGGTTACATAGCAGGAGTGAGCGCAGGCTATCCAAGCAGGGAAAATTGCAGAGCCATTGTCACCCAGCAGTACTGAGCAGCAAATATTGAGAGACCAAAAATCATGACAATCCTTTTTTGTTTTGTTTTCTGGCAAATCTGTGCAAGTTTGAAATCCAGTAGCAGTGCATTTGCGCTGCTACAGTTCATTGAACTTATGCGTTATACATCATAATTGCCCTTACTTTCCCCCCCCCCCATAGACTTTAATATCACTATAACAGCCTTTACTAAGCTTTTTGAGCCCACCCCCTGCCCTGAATTCCCACGCCCACCCTGCACTGGGAACTGCCCCTACCTACACCCACTCTCTTAATCTGAACTGAAGCCACCAGTGATAGACAAGGAAAAAAATGTGGTGACATCAGAGCAATGTAAAAAGTCAGTAAAATGGCACATTGAAAAGTGCTGCTTCACGGGGAATAGCACGATGTGGCTGAGAGTTAGCAGTTGCATGATATAAACAACAGCGTGCAACTGTGCTGCCATGATGGCCATAGCTTAGGGTGATAGAGCACATGTTTCACATGCAGAAGGTCACAGGTTCAATTTCCAGGTTCTCCCGGTAGGGCAAGGAAAGGAATCTTGTCTGAAATCCTGTAGAGCAGCTGCCAGTCAGTGTTGACCATACTGGGTTAAATGGACCCATGGTCTAACTCAGTATAAGACAGCTTCCTACGTTCTTATATATCAAGTGTATAGACAAGCCCCAGCTGCGAATGAGCTTGGGCTATCATTACTTTTGGAGGAGTTCCACCAGAGTCTTCTGATCAAGTTAATTTCAGAGGAATTCTCTGCAGGCCTTTTGCTGGGGGGTGGGTTATATGGATACTGTGTTGGGTGGGTTCGCCTTCCTTCCCTTTCTGTGCTTTGCTCCAAACATGTGGGAAGCATATAGGGAATTGAACCCCTGCCTAGAGGGATATCTGGAGACTGGCAGTACTGCATTCATTGCTGTTTGTGCCACTGTGCTGATGCAGTCAAGAATGCTGTGGCATTCTTTTGCATGTTGTGTATTTATTTATTTAAACATTTATATCCCACCCTATAACACAAGGATCTCAAGGTGCCATACAGATCAAATCATACATGTAAAATAAAATAAATATACAATTCTAAAACAAATTAAATCATTAATATGTTAAAACCAATATGAAATTTTTAAACATCGTATTTTAAACATGTATTTCCCCCCTTTTCCTTGGGGGCTGAGCAGGCATAGGATTTGACTACCATTTTGTCAATTTAGTCGGAGCATTAAAGTAGCCAGGGTGTAAAGTACTTCTAGGATGGTGCCCTTCGTATAGGAGACTGGGGGATCTCCACTACTTATTATTATTATTATTATTTATTTATATAGCACCATCAATGTACATGGTGCTATACAGAGTAAAACAGTAAATAGCAAGGCCCTGCCGCATAGGCTTACAATCTAATAAAATCATAGTAAAACAATAAGGAGGGGAAGAGAATGCCAACAGGCACAGGGTAGGGTAAGCAGGCACAGGGTAGGGTAAAACTAATAGTGTAAAGTCCGCACAACATCAAGTTTTAAAAGCTTTAGGAAAAAGAAAAGTTTTTAGTTGAGCTTTAAAAGCTGCGATTGAATTTGTAGTTCTCAAATGTTCTGGAAGAGCGTTCCAGGCATAAGGGGCAGCAGAAGAGAATGGACGAAGCCGAGCAAGGGAAGTAGAGGCCCTTGGGCAGGCGAGAAACATGGCATCAGAGGAGCGAAGAGCACGAGCGGGGCAATAGTGTGAGATGAGAGAGTGCTTTAAAGTGCTTTATAACAGTTTTGACAACTGTTGGGGCCCAGGACACACTGCATATACAGGTTTCAAAACGTTTTCAAAGTGCTTTAAAGTGCTTTAAAGCGCTTTGAAAGCAATAGTGTAGATCCCCCCTAAATGGAAACTAATGGAATATCGTCTCTCAGCCTCTGGTGTGGTATGCTTCTGACTTAAACTGTCTGTTTCAAGGGCCTGGAGAATAGACTCCTTTGTTCATATATGAAGCCTAGTTCTGCACTTGCAGCAGCTTTGTACTGTTCCCAAGCTTTGCGTCTGTCACTGCTTCCTACCCTGGGGCTTGTCCTGATGAAGGGTTTGCCCCTGAGGTGGATTTGGAGTGGTGGCAGGTCATCTGCATGACGCAGATGCCATTGCGAAGCCATCCAGGGGCAAAACCCTGAAACTCCACTTTAAAGAAGCTGAGAATCTCAAACAGGCTTCATGTGGTCATTTTGTCCCATAGAAAAGTGTGGAAGTGGAGTTAGCAGAAGACCTGGATTAACTGCAGCCTGCTTTGGTACCCAACAGATAGCATTTTTGTGTGCTCCTTCAGTAAGGCTTTCTTTGGATTTGACATGGTTAATGATTTGTGTGTGTTTTTCCAGGATCTGGCCGATTGTAACATTGAAACTTAGGAATGCATATTTTCTCCAGTCAAATTGGCCAGAGGTCTTCCTAGGGTTGTTGCTTTCTTTCTGCAGCATTTTCTGGCTGGCTTCTCCCTGGCACTGTTTGCTATACACGCACTTCTTTGATGGTTTTGATGGTTGATCCTGCCTTACACCATGGAGTTGGGCTTGGTGATCTTCTGGTCCATTCCAGCTCTTGATTTGTTCATCATTATACTACTTCTACACCAGCATCACCTACCTATCCTAGGGAGTGTGGCTCTACCGTAGCTGCGCCAGTGCAGTATGAAACCAGACCATGCAGAAACTGAAATCATGCGGCTTAGGTAATACATGAATGAACCTGTACAGCCCATAATCATTTGCCTATACAGCCATACATTCCTCTGATTTTGTACCCAACCCCATTTATGTTTTATATTTTTATATATTTATTTATTTATTACATTTTTATACCACCCAATAGCCGAAGCTCTCTGGGCGGTTCACAAAAATTAAAACCACGATAAGCATAATAAAGCAACCAACAGTCTAAAAGCACAAATACAAAATACAATATAAAAAGCACAACCAGGATAAAACCACACAGCAGAAACCACATTCCACAGCTTGCTTGAACTTTATTCCCTTCTCTGCTTCTTGCTGTGCCGCTCTGCATTCTTTTCTGTCCTTGGGGATAAGCTGATAAAGGGCTTTTTGTTGTAGGCTCCCAAACTGGCTAATCTATTTGGTATTGCATCTTTTCAGCTAAATTCAACAAAGTTATGTTGTTTGGAAAGGAAGCGATTTCCCTCTCCCTCCATTCTGTGAATCTATTCTACTTATGAAAGAAGGGCTGCTCTGGAAAGGAAAAATATACTGAAAATTTACACTCCTCCCCTTTCACTGGTCCAGTTTCAATCAGTGGTTTGATAACTAAAGCTGTGGACACCATGCAACATAGCCTGGAACAGTTCCACTTATTTATAGAATAAGATTTGAGGATTGCTGAGAAAGGTCCAGCTCACACATGTAGGGATAATAAAGTGGTTCTTCTTCACTACAACTCTAGTTGAGGCGCAGATGAATGTGTGAACGGATTCCATTGAAAAGCACTGTGCCCGCGGTGGTGTGAACTTTCTCATCTATGGCGTTTGATCTAGGATGGCTCATTCACACGTGCAAGTCAAGGCATGAACACCGCATGTGTGAATCAGCTCTAAGGGTGGCACAATATGTCCTCCCACATCATGTTTACTGCCAGCATTATGCTTGCTGGCAGCAACACTAGGACATCAGCACACACAAGACGTTTTACTACACATTACAGCAACTGAAAACTCAACACAGGGCTACCATGTTTAACACAACAAGTAAAGAATTTAAGAACTCTGCTAGATAGGTCCAGGACTCTAGATAGATCAAAGGTGGCCAGAGGGAGATTAAGAAGTGTCGTGAATATCTCCTTAGAAGAGGCATTTTTCAAGCTTGCTGTTGTGATTCCCCCTAGAGCTTCAGCTATTAGACACAATAGAAATGTATAAAATAATAAATAAACCAGTTTCAAGACAGCTTATGGGACACTGACAGCTTTGGATGCCAATGTATAATTGGAACCGGTCAATTGGAGTGCAAACCTGTTGGTTCTGTTGAACTGCTCAGCACCTGTCAATACCATTATTATTCTAGATTACTTGATTCAGATGAGACTTGGGGGCACTCTTTTGCAGTTGTTCTGGTGCTTCCTGAAGGAGTAATTGTAGATAGGGACTCTTGGATGGAAGAGGTGGGCATAGGACAAAAGTGGACGAGGCTTGGGGTGGGGCCACAACACACACACACACACACACACACACACACACACACACGACCCCTGGGGGGATGCTTTAACCTCAGCCCCTCTTGACCAGGATTGCTGGGAGGAAATTAAACCTTCTCAATCCCACCTCCCAAATGATCGTGGTCTCACCTCTCCCCACCCCCACCTCAAGATCCCAATGCAGAGAAAAATTGCTTTTTCCATTCTGCTATTAGTGATCTTGATCCAAAATACTCATGGATAGAAAGAGCTTAAAGCTTCTCTGCTCCCTCAGGATTGCGATGGAGGGCTTTAACCTCACCCCACTCCCCTTCCAGGGATCTTGATCAGGATGCTGGGGAGGAAGAGGCCCTAACTTTGCCTCTCCGCTCCCCTTAGCGACCCAGATGATGCTGGGGATGCATGCAGCCACATCACTCAACAGCCTGCAAAAGAGCTGTTTGGCAAGGTGTCGGGAGTGTAGTTGTGCTGGAGAATAGGGCGCACAGAGAGTCATCCCCACCTGCCCTTTGGTCCAGAACAATGACAACAGTAGGAGCCGGCAGGGGGAGATACCATGGCAGGCCGCAGGTCACCTATCCCTGTTGTGTGGCATTCCATATAGGTCTATTGATTTCCCCATACTATTTAACTGCTGGGTGGAGTTATCCAGGAATTTGGGGCCCAGTGCCGCAGCTACCATAGAGCACCAAAAGGGTCAAAATTGCCTTGAAAACAAGCTATTTTGAATGTTTTGGCACTCTGCAGCCACTCTGGGTGCCATTTTATTTTTTCAGCACCAAGGAAGGTGAGGTGAGGGGGGGGAGGTGAGGAGGTCTATGGAGCAAAAAATGCCCCCCAGACCTCCCAAAGTTGCTCACCCCTATTAGGAATGCCCCTGCTCTGGACGCCCAGGGGAACACCCCGCTGTCAGCTACTTTGGTGAGCTACTCTTAAGACATTGATAAGGAAGGTTTAGTGAGCTGGGTTGACATTTCATTTTACTTTTAAAAACATCTATTCAAAGACACAGGGGTGGTGGCAGTACTTCTGAGGAATATAGGCAAAAGGGTATCTTGCAGCCTGTCCTACTACCTCAAGGCGTAGACACAGGCGTACAGGTTCGTCATGGGCTGCCCATCCCGTCTTTCCCCGCCAGCATGACCACCATCTCAGTCAGCGCCATTCAATTGTTTCCCATGATACCAGCACAAAGACAGTCCATACAGGAAAAGAGCTGCAAACCCCAAGTTGTGGCAAACTCTGACTTTTTCTTCCAAGGGCCATTTTTGTGTGTTTTTCTGAAAAATTGAAGAGTTTTGGATTATGAAATATTTTCTTTTAGAATTTAAGATCACATACTAGGAAGAGAAAGCAGCCCTCCCCAACATGGTTGCTCTCTGGATAGTTTGGACTACAGTGCCCAGCATTCTGACCATTGACCATGCTGCCTGAGGCAGATGGGAGTTGAAGTCCAAAATATCTGGGGGACACCAGGTTAGGAAATGATATCTTAAAGCAACAAAATGGCTTTAGATCTATAAAGAGCACTTTAAAAGTAAGTATTGCTTATTTTTGCATTTTCCCAAGTTTTCCAATTCCCCCCTCCCCCCATGGCCTCAAAATTTCTGGAAATTTTACATCTCTAAATTGAAGTGATCATATCAGGTGAATTCCATGAGGTGGCTGGCTCTTCAATAATCACACACATCTCAAGAAAACGTTGTCTCCACAGCTGGAAGCCTCTTTTTGTGGTATACAGATTGAAGGTACTTTGTTAACAAACATGCTCAAGAACAAAAAAAAGGACACACACTTTGCAAGTGTTTTTTCCCCTATAAATGTATTAGAATATTTGTGCATCAAGCTCTACAGTTGATGTTAAGGCATATCTTAGTACAAAAGAGATAGGAAAAAACATCTTTTCATTGCATCAGGAGCTGGAAAACCATCCTGTTACTGAGTTCTTATGTGCACTAACTCTGACCCCTGCCCCAAAGCCACATAATGGCTTTTTGTATTATTACATTCAATGGAAGCTAAACTTGGCTGGTTATAATCAGTAAAAATACTAACTCAAAGGGTACAGAAAGGGCAGCAAGGCCCATATGGGACATGACAAAACAGAGTCAACTGCATGACAACTCTTGAAATGGGCACGTGTCCACCTCCATCTTGGCAAAGACAAGAGTCCCGTCCTAGAAAATGCCATAGTAGATTGTCAAGGCAAGGGCTGGTGTTTGGCAAACTAGACATCTAAATAGGGGACCAAGTGGAAGTCTGAGAAGCAAAGAAAAGGAGGTAAAGCGTGTTTTTTTTTAAAAAAGGAAGTCAGTTTGCAGCCTGGTTCAAAGGGGCCATTGTGGTCTCTAATGGGCAGCAACCCCCAGAATCCCCGTCACTATCAGGACGATGAAAACGATGACGACCAGGAGGCTCAGGATCAAGGCCATGATGTTCAGGCATTTGGCAGTAGAGCCGTAGCTGCCAGCTCCATTGTGGTCCCCAAGCACTTTGCGATCTCTTGCCTGTTAGGAGAGAAGAAAGAAAGATCAACTGAAAGATCAATTGAAAGCAAACAGGAATAAATGCTGCTGATGCATTTGTAGAAGTGTTAATCCCAACTACTGGACTGGAGCTTTAGCACCAAGTGAGACAGGAAAAGTCTCCCCTGCCTCCCCATCCCCACCACCATAAGAAACCACCAACAAACAAAAAATGAGGAGAATGTAGCATGTAGGAATCCTATGCTTGCATCGTGTGCTGACTGTGCCATCTCCTTTATGCTATGGATAGCAGAGATCAGAACAAGCCAAAATGCTGGTCTTGTATCATTTGTTAGGCTAAGATATACAGAAATGGTGTAGAAATTATTCTTTCTGCAACCATTTCTGCCCCAAGAAAGTTTCCCTCTGAAGGCAATACGCCAAGTGTGGGAGGGCATATGTAGTGGGTTTGACACCAGAAGAATGGCAAGGAGTCTAGTGAGCTCCCATGGCCATGTCCTATACAGCAGGGAGACATGTACTCCCTAGTATAAACGGCAGTTTTGCAGTTATCCAAGCAAGCCTCTCACACAAAGTATTTTGCAGCTTCACACGTAAACAGCCTTGAAACTGCCTGGCCTCTGCCAAGTTATCTCACCCTTCCAAGATAAGGATGTTTTATCCTGTCTCGCCGAAAAGCTGAGAAACTCCACTTCCCTAGCTGGATAGCTAGGCCCCTGCTTTCCCAGGGAAGGGTGACTTATTTCCCAGCCTGTGATTTTGGGGCACCTTCTAGAACATGGGAGATAACTATATAAGCTGGTGCTACGAGCAGACCAACATGGTCTTGCTCCAGGGGGAGAAATGCACAATGCCAGCCTGGAGGAATTTGTTAGTCCAGGGGGAAATACCCTGTGTGCTATGGGGACTCAGGTACACAGTCAGCTGTGACAGAGGCCTGAAGGGATGTATGGGCTATCTCTGCATTTCTTTCTGCAACCATTTATCACCAGTGTATAATCAATAAACTGTTAGTTTGATGCATCTTCTAAGTGTTTTGTAAGTGATTTTATCTTATGTGAACCACCCAGAGAGCTTCAGGTATGGGGCGGTATACAAATGCAATTAATAATACTAATAATAATACTAATAATAATAAAAAATATCTGTGGCTGTTTCACTTTCGCAATCCTCCAATCCGGTTTGACTGGGACCTGAGTAGAGGACCCCAGAATTTATGTAGCATACAAGGTGGCTTGTTACAGAGAACTATCTATCAGGAGGCAGAAGGTCACATTCCCTTTTTGTACCAAATGGGTGGGCACTTGTACAACTCTAGAGAGTTGTTTTCGGATCAATCTGCATGTTTCTCACTGCTGTTCCCCACATTTAGGAAATAAGAATAAAACAGATACAGAGGAAATACCTTTTTTTTAAAAATTGGGGAAGTAGAAATACTGTTGAAGAAATGTCATTCTGGATTAGTGATTGCATTTACTAAGAGTTGCTGCAAGTTTACAAGTTAAGGAAGCGCAAAGGGTGACCTGATGAATCTCCGTAGGCCTTTTTTAAACACTGCAACCTAGTTAGAGATAGAAAAGATTTTACCATGCACCCCTATGCACATCTACGTTATATAGGTCCCATTGAATTCAGTGGAATGAAGTCCCAAATAGGTGTGGACCAGATTGCAGCCTTTGGGCAGGACCTATAAACATTCAGAATTCACCTTTCTCTACAAAAACAAAGAAACATGAACTGGAATTCCTTGACCCATTATAGCACCCTGTTGACCTTTAGCTCTTCACCATGATCTTTTAAGATTTCAGTTCCTTGGTTTAAACAAAATGGAACTTCCTCACTTTGATAGGACAATTATGGGATCCTCAGAACTAGGATTTTCTTGTTCCCTAATTTTAAAGTCACAGTTTGTTGCTTTATGGCTTATTTCCAGCCCAACACTGGCCCCGTTCAGACAACACGCTAAACCATGCTGCTTAACCACAAAATGATTAATGGAATGCAATGCATTTCATTAACCATTTTGTGGTTAAGCAGCATGGCTTAGCGTGTTGACTGAATGGGGCCACTATGTGGCTAGGCAGAGCTCACTCCACTGAAATCCTAAAATCCTTGGCATACAATTGGTTTACATAAAGATATTGGGGTTTGTCTCTAACAGAGAAGAGAAGTGACACTCACAGAAACCATCTCTCTGGATTATCCCTCTAAATAAGTCTTCATCTAGGGGCTACTTCACACTTCCATGTTTCATCACGAGATAACAGCAGCCTCAAGTATTGACTTGCACATTTGTGTGAATGATCTGTGGCAGATCAACCACCATGGAGACAGTTTTCATATCAACACACAATTATTCTTGATTAAGACGCTCAGTAGCCTAGTCATAAAGCATTTAGTCCATACATGCCTAAACCTGTCCTAACAGAGAAAGAAAAAACCTGACTCCTCTTCAAATAAGGAAATGTTTGTTACCGGAGGGCTCCTCTCTGGTGCAATGTACAAACACTTCCATTGTTGAATCAGAGCACTAGCGGTGATTTATCTGATCAACTGGTCCAAATTAAGGGAGATTGGTGAGTTATCCCATGTACCAACCAGGCTGCAGTTGCCCGCTTGGTCCTCAAGGTTGCCTGCCTCGGTTGCATTGCAAAGGACCAAGCTTACTAGAACAGGGGCATGTCTACACAAAGGGTTTGCCCCCGGGGGAGGGGAGGGCTTTGCAGTAACGGCACATCATCCTCATGATGCAGCTGCCATTGCAAAGCCATCTGGGGGCAAACCCTGGAAACTCCACTCCAAAAAAGTCGAGCACTTACCCAGACTTTTTTGGCAGCGGATGCTTGTCACAGCCCATGGCACCCCCTGATTGGTTGCCATGGACAGGGAAGGGGGGGAGAGAAACAGGGGCATTCCTCCCCCCTTTCTAAAAATTATATCTGTGCAGCTCCACAGATAAGGATAATAAAAATAAAAGGGGAGAGGAACGGGCAGCCGGGAGGAGAGGTGGTTCACCCCGTGTCCCTCCCCACTCCTATTCCAGCTGCCTCGTTCCTTCCCCCTTTTTATTTTCATTATCTGTATCAGCGGAGCTCCACAGATACAGATAATAAAATTAAAAAAGGGGGGAGGAAAGGCCCTGTTCCTCTCCCCCGTTTTTATTTTTTTACTGTTTGTGCAGAGTGTGGAAAGTTTGCACTTGCGTTCCTTCCCGTGCAGATGCCAGGAAGGAACCCAAGTGCGGGAGACAGGCACCTCGCAGTGCCAAAGCGCCGCCATCAAAATGGGGGCCAGGGTAACCCTATGTGGGCCACTTTACATACGCCCAAGGCTCTGGCGCTTTACCTCACTGTACTCCCTTGCTTGAAACTTCCATGGAAGAGAGCCCACTGAGGACAAAAGGACTTGAAGCAACAGGACACCGCAAGATAAGAGGGGAGAAGGCTTTGCTTCCCTCCCCCTGCGCCCTTTCTTGCAAAAGGAAAGAAGGAAGAGGGGAAGGAAAAATAGACACCCCCAATTTAACCATGAATGGGACAGATACAAGGAACTAAATGCACACGGCTTTCACCCAATCGAGCTGGAACCTTGTTCATGAGCTGATTTTTGCTTGGGGAACTAAATGGGCAAGATTAAAGAAGGGCAAGACTACAACCACACAGCCACAAACAAACACTACTTTCACTAATGTGATCACACAAGCACTACTTCCCTTGCCCCCGTTTAATTTGAACCCAGAACCCAGCTATGGGCCACGTGAACAAATAATATAGCCACCTCCTAATCCTATGCCCCTGAGTAGCCATCGTTAGTCCACTACACTCAGGCACTAACTGTACACATATTTATAATAAAGTCCCACTTAAGTAGGGTGACCCTATGAAAAGGAGGACAGGGCTCCTGTATCTTTAACAGTTGTATTGAAAAGGGAATTTCAGCAGGTGCCATTTGTTTATATGGAGAACCTCGTGAAACTTCCTCATCATCCCAACAGTTAAAGCTGCAGGTGCCCTGCCCTCTTTTAAATCTGGTCACTCTAGTATAGCTCCTGCACTTTAACTGTTGTGATAAAGAGGGAATTTCACCAGGTGCTGCATGTTTACAAATGACACCTGCTCAACCGCAGCTTTTAAAGCTCAGCTAAAAACTTTTCTTTTTCCTAAAGCTTTTAAAACTTGATTTTGTTCTGACTTTATACTGTTAGTTTTACCCTACCCAGTGCCTGTTTACCCTACCCTGTGCCTGTTTGCATTCTCTTCCCCTCCTTATTGTTTTATTATGATTTTATTAGAATGTAAGACTTTGCGGCAGGGTCTTGCTATTTACTGTTTTACTCTGTACAGCACCATGTACATTGATGGTGCTATATAAATAAATAAATTAATAATAATAATAATAATAATAATAATAATAATAATAATAATAATATTCCCTTTTCTATGCAACTGTTAAAGATACAGGAGCCCTGTCCTCCTTTTCATATGGTCACCCTAACTTAAGTCAATGGGGCTTACTTCTGAGTAAAGATGGCTAGGATCAGCCTCTGAATGACCAGAGGAGTTTTGAGGCACCCAAACCTTAGAAAGTAAACCCCATCCCCACCCTGCAGGTTTTATTCCCCCTCCCCCATCAAGGGACAAGAGCAGAGAAGGAAACGGCACAACTAGATCCCCGTTACAAAGGAGCGCGCACGGCCACCATGCGAAGCCGGGCGCGTCTTCTCACCTTAATGGAAAACGCCAGGGCCATGAAGCCAAGGCAGCAAAAGTTGAAGTACAGGGTGGTGAAGACGGACCAGAGGAAGTGGTCGCTGGGGGGCTTTGCGTAGAACTGCTGCTGCTCCATGTGGATCACGGTGGGGCGGGGCGGAGCGCCCGTGCCATCCATCACCAACATATCGTGCTCTTCTTTCAGCTGCTCGTAGCGCGGCAAGCCACTGCCACCACTACCGCCCTGCACGGGGAAAGGGAACTGGGCGCTGCTTGCCATCTTCTTGGTGGGTGGGACTCGCTCGCTCGCAGACACGCTTGGCGCAGGGTGGAGAAAAGCAGAGCCCGGAGGCGGGGATGGGGAGCTTTTGTACTCGAAGGCGGGGCTGTGCTCACGCTTTCCCGGGATGAATCAGGGCGCCTTGGAGGAATTGAAACTTTAGCTCTACATGCAGCTGGCCTCGGGATTGTAATCTCAAATTGTGCGAAAGGAAATGGTTGAAAACGCTTTGAAATTTCCGGCTGGGGTGTTAGGGGCCTGATACGTGGTTGCGGGTGTTATCGTGCGATCTCTCAAGTATAGATTTTCGATGTTAATTAATAATAGGTCGACATTGCACTGCAAAACAAATGTGTGTAATATTTGTCAGTGTGGTGTAGTGGCTAAAGTGGCAGCTTTGCAGTGGCAGCTTCCCAATGAGGTAAGTCAACCAAACTCACCAGACGCACATGACTAGGTGGGACAGATGTAAAAAGCTCCAAATGTTGCCCCAAAACCACGTTCCGATACCCGTTCCGGGCAAAAGTCAGTATTGTGCAAAACAACCAAACTCACCAGACGCACATGACTAGGTGGGACAGATGTAAAAAGTTCCAAATGTTGCCCTGAAACCACGTTCCGATAACCATTTATTATGCAGTCTCTGGAATTAAATGGGTCTACAACTAGTACATATAACTTTGGAATAAACTCAGACATTATGGCGAAGGACATCTGGCTCATTCCCACCAACATACACAGATCTCATTGGATATTAATGATTGTTTTCTTCAAGTGGAGAATAATTTTGTATCTTGATTCCACACATACTAGTGCCACAAAGTACAGTGACATGCTGCAAACATTTATAGAGATGCAGTCCACTTCACCCATCGGTTGGTCAGAATGGGCCATTCATGCACCACTTGATATACCAGTTCAGATAGACTCTTACAACTGTGGTGTTTTTGTATGATTCTTTGCACATGTGCTACGCAGTGGCTCACCTGTCCCTTTCCCAGCAGACATGGTGCCTGTACGGCAGTGGATTGCAAATGAACTTCTCAAGCACAAATCACTTCTTCCACGGCGAAGTTTAATGCAGAGACAGCAGCAGAGAATAAAGAAGCAAATAAATCAGAGAGAAATTAAGCAATTCAATAGTCCTGTTTCTAGAAAACCACCGAAAGGAACATTTTCTACAATCCAGTTCTTGTCTTCAGCAATGCAACAGTGTTACACTTCATCTTGGTCTTTGTGCTTAATGGGTGATCAGTGCAAGAAACCCAAGGAGGACACCATGGTTCTGTGCGAGGGAGCCTGTCAGGACTGGCACCATCTCTCTTGCCTGGAGATAAATCAAGCTTCTCGTGGTGTATTCAAATGTCCAAAGTGTTGTGAGAAATGAATAATCTACACAGTAGGCAAAATATTATGTTAACTGCTGCTATCCCCATTCCCCCCTCTTTCTTTCTCCATTCCTCCATTATGGCCAGTTTTGTGCAATACAGACTTTTGCCCGGAACGTGGTTTCGGGGCAACATTTGGAGCTTTTTACATCTGTCCCACCTAGTCATGTGTGTCTGGTGAGTTTGGTTGACTTACCTCATTGGAAAGCTGCTGTTACAGCCTGTTTTGCACAATACTGACTTTTGCCCGGAACGGGTATCGGAACGTGGTTTCAGGGCAACATTTGGAGCTTTTTACATCTGTCCCACCTAGTCATGTGCGTCTGGTGAGTTTGGTTGACTTACCTCATTGGGAAGCTGCCGTTACAGCCTGTTTTGTGCAATACGGGTATCGGAACAGAGTTTCTTTGGACGTTTTGTGTCTTATTGCATCCCTGCCATGGAGTTATGCTTGACAGGTGAGTTTGGTTGATATTGCTCGTTCAGAAGTGGCCGTTCCAGCCATCCCATTCTGTTCCGGACGTCGTTTTGGGAGTTTTGGGGTTAATAGTGATATAATATTGCAATGGTTTTAGTCCTAAAATATTGTTCTCAAGTGTTGCTAACACATGCCACTGTTTTTGGTATGGTTTTTTAATATAATGGGGTCGTTCCAGCCTGTTCCGGCTTTTACACCATCCCCAAAAAACTTCACTTACTGTTTTTCAAGTTGTTGTGAGCTGTTAAAGGTACAGAAGCCGTGCCAGAAATCAAACCTGGCAATCTGATTCAGCTTGGCACAACCCCTGAAAAGAGATATTGGATCTGGAGCTCCAACTAAAATGGAGTATTACTTTCGTTTCTAAAATAAAGCATGGACTGAGAGAAACATTATGCCCCTCCCCCCAAAAGATGCCTGTTTTCTACTGAGAAAGAATTTCGGGGAAACCGAAAGTACAGCTTTTCCCCAATCTATTTTACAGCCTTGCAGTTTTGCTTGGAAAGGGGAGGGAGTCAAACTGTCCCCAGGCACTAATGTTCTAGTTAATCACATTGTGGATTAACTGGATCTTCTCCTCCTTCACCTAGCCATCTGTCTGCCCACTCCTGCCTTTTATATATTTTATTCACCCATTAACCACCCCTCTCTCTCTTCCCTTGGTCTGTATGTTTATTTATTATTTATGTTACCACCCAGAGAGCTTCAGCTATTGGGCTGTATAGAGATATAATATTATTCCAACATAATATCTGAGTTTTCTTGTTGCTGTTATCCCTGGATGAGCCCCATGTGCCTTTACCAGTGATGGTCAGATACTGTGAAATAATGGTAAACTTTGAAGCGGAAGCACTCATCATATTACTCCCCATAACCATGCCCCCAAGGAGAGTCCATAAGCCCCAAAGATTTTGTATTACAACAGGGAGCAATATTTTGTTGCTGGTGAAATTCATTTTCCCTCAGCTACTGTGAAAATTGCTACTAAATTTGGGGGTAAGAAGGAATTCTTGGGGAGGGGAGCAGGTGGCAGATGACATTGGGGTCCCTGCCAATCAAAAGGGGCCGTGACCCTGCAAGCCTGGGCTCTGCTACACCGCTGGTCAGATAAGGAAAGTAACATGCTGGCAGATTGCTATGTGTCTTGCGTTGTCTTGATAAACATGGTCATGATGTTGCCTTGCAGTGCAGTCCTAAAGCTGCAACCCCATACCCCCTTAACTGAGAGGAAGCACCACTAAACTCAGTGGGACTTACTTTTGATATAGGATTGCCTTGCAACTGTATTTAGACCAAGGCAAGTCCACTGGAGTTCAATAGGGCTTTCTTGGGTAAGTGTGCAGCCCTAATCCTGTTCTCAAATGGTCTAGTTACAAACTCATTACAAAAAAAAGGGTAACACACAATTTGAGAGCTAGTGTGGTGTAGCGGCTAGAGTGTTGGAGTGGGAGTTAGGAGATCCAGGTTCTAATCCTCACTCAGCCATGCAAACTCACTGGATGACTTCAGGCCAGTCACAGACTCTCAGCCCTATCCTGTCTCTCAGGGTTGTTGTTGTGAGGATAGAAATGAAGAGAAGGAGGATTATGTACACTGCCTTGGCTTAAGTTTCTTGGAGGAAAAAAGGCAGGATATAAATACAATCAATCAATCAATCAATCAATCAATCAATCATACAATTAGAATCCCCTTATATCTCCTTACAATCTTATTCTCTGTCTTAGTAGTGGTAGTAGTAGTAAGGGATGTACACATCATGTAAAGTCCATTCTGTCTGCATTCCTCGGATTGCCAGGTGCCTTTTATTCTGTTGTTTGCTCATTGATGGAATCAATTTTATTCCAAATTTGTGCAATTTCTCACTTGCGAAAATGTGCAAATTCCCCCAATATGCATTTTCACATTTTCGCCTATGAGAGAAATGTGCATTTTTAGCTGCTCAACGACACCCCCCCCCCCTAAATTTTCCTAATACTAATTCCAGAAAGTTAGAAAAACAGTCCGCAGTTCTACAGAATCCTCCCGACTGGGAAAAAGCCAGTCCACTGTGGAATCCAAACTCATTTGATTCAGTTGCATATTTCTCTGACATCCTTAAGAGGAGGAGGAATAAATAATACTTTTTAGGGGAAAGGATGGATCGGGCATGTGATTAAGCATTTCAAACATGTAACAAATGGCCAAGATATAGGTCTGATTCATATTTTAGTAAATATTTAGCTGGATTTAAATGGCAAATAGACAGTAGCAGTACCATCAAACCAGTCTTCTCTTTGAATGCTGCATGTGTGTTTAAAATTATAACTTCAATAAACTCAATGCAGCTTGATAGACTTTCCTGATTTCTGCTTCCAAATGTATTACAGGAAACCGGGTCATTTTGTGATACAGAGTTAATCTGCAACGATACAGTGATGGTAGCTTTGTCCCCATGCAGCAAAAGCCCCATGCAACAAAAGTGTGTTTGTAGAATCAATCTGTGGAAGAATGGGGAGCAGGATTGAGCCCATTGAACCCCACCCTCTGTTGGGATCAGAAGGCCCAATTTCTGTGCAGAGATTGGGAGTAGATCCAGTGGACTCATTCCCACCCTTTCATGTGTTGAGTCTACCTATATTAGTTGTGGGAACCAGGCTATAGAGTCTCTTTTTTAAAGTACTTTGAATATTGCACATCCTATTTGTATTGTTCTGTGGATTTAATTTAACATTTGTATTATAAATATATAAGTTATTATTAACCACCTTTCTTCCCCCAATTCGAAGAAAGAAGTGTCTTATATAGAGCTGGTCAGACTTCTAGCTTCCAAAAAGCAAAACAAAAAAGTTGTTGCATCCTGTTAACAATGGGTCTGTTTGCATGACACCCGCCGTGGGTTATTTAACCACAAGGTGGATGGGGTGTGCGTGGTCACCATTTTGAATGTCCTGTGAACCTGTGAGTGTAGATTGCCTGAGGGTTAAACCACCTTCACATAACCTATAGTCTGTTTTAGGGAAGTGTGAGGGTTGTTTAACTCATCTGTGACCTTGAGAGCCAAAACAGTTGTTACTTTAAACAAGTGTCTAGTAGCTAGGGGCAGTATTCATTGCTGCTGCTCCAGTTACGCACCTACCATCATGCTAGAGTGAGGGACCTCTAGGCCAACAGCACAGCATAGGCTATTAACATCGAGCTAGAAGTTGCTTACACTGGCTCTGTGTCAATGCCGAGAGCAGAGCAGCAATGTTGGGTACTGCCCTATGTCCTTTTATTCTGGAGTAGGTGGGAGGGGGATCCAGATCTTAAAAGCCCTCCTACCCCCTATGGTAGTGTCCTGATCCAGATCAGTGCCCCTGTGCCTATTCTAAAGGGGAAAATGAGGGGGGGGAGATGTCGCTGCTAGACGTACATTTAAAGTAATGCCTATTTGGTCCTGCTCATGAGCCTATATGAGCCTTTTCCCCCATCTATGAAGCTATTTTCCATCTACCCAGATAGAGTGGTGGGTGTGTCTTGAAATATCCAGACAGCGATCACACATCCAAGCATAGTGTTAAGAAAATGGGCTCTCACAGTTGGGGTTGGGAGAGGAGCTCAATTTTTCTGGTTGTGTTCTAGTTCTGTTTGGGTTCTGAAGGCAGGAGTGCCTTTCAAGATCAGGGAAGGGGGGAGGTTGCCAGCTGACCAGAAAAGGCTAGGCCTGCTCTTGTGCTTTTAACATCATTTTTGTATGCAGGAATTAGCGCAGAATGGAGATAACCATTATCATCTGTCAATGTCTGGGGACAAAGCTTTTGAGTAAGGGCCATTAACATTTGGCAAATACGCAAGGGCAGGGATGTAAAGACCCCTGGTGTGGGGGGGTGGGGTTGCTGGAATTCACAGAACTGACCTGTTCCTTGATATATTCAGCAGTATCATGTTTTCGAAAAAGCATTTCAAGACCATTTGTTGCTGTTTGTTGCCAAACAACGCATTCCCATGGCATTCTATGTAACTTTCCTACCAACCATTTATTATTATTTAATCAAAAGCAGATGCTCCAGGCTGCAATCCCCAATGAGGGAAGGGTAGGTGGGGAGGGGAAGCTTGACTAGAGTCAGAAAAATAAAATAAAAACAGCCTGGTTGAATGTCTTTATTTAACAACACCTTGCTATGCATGAATTAGGAGGTTAAGCTTTTCATGCAGATAAACATGATTACTTGGCAATTGCTCCAGAGTAAATGGCTGGTAGGGGTCCAGCTTGGGTGGGGGGTAGGGTAGGGGATTCAATGGTTGGAAACCCAATACTTTCTTTTCCTGCTGGTCATTTGTTCCCTCAAGCCCCACCTCACAGCTGCTGCTTTTCTGCCTGCAGGGAAACACAGATCAAGGCCCTGTGCCTTTCCCCTTGCATAAAGAGAAACTGTTTTAACTAGTTGGTTTTCAAGGAAAAAATCCAACAGGAAAAGGGTTAATTATAAGCACCCTTGCTTGAAACCTCAAGCAGTTCCGTCTGCTTCCCCCCCTTTTTTTTTAATCTACAGGGGGGCTGTTCAGATGTCATGCTAGGCCATCATGGATCACTCAAAAACGCAGTCCACAGTAACCTAGTATATCATTGGGGGTGGTTCAACAACTACCCACCACCCATAACCATCTTCTCCAGTGGGGATAATGGGCCCCAGGGGATGGGTACCATGTCATGTGACAGGCTCCTCGTGGGTTGTGCCGGCTGCCTGGACGAAAAAATGGCTGACCATAGTTGGCCAGCAAGAATGAGCTTCTTCAAATGAGAGTTTTAGAGCACGCTTGTGACTGGCTAGGAGTTGTGCTCAAGAACTGGAAGGGATGAGCACACAGCTTCAGGGAAAAAGGACAACAGTGGATGTTAATGGTAAGGCATTCAAGATGGTCCACGCAGGCAAGGGGAAGAATGTTCTCCTGCCTTGCAGTGATGTCATTGGCACAAAACAGACATAGCAAACGAGACATAGCAGTTGTGGATGCCACAGGCGTGAATCACTGTTTATTTGCTACCTGGGTTAGTGGTTTGAGAGCTGAGAAGCAGCCGTGGCCTCAAAACGGAAGCGACTGCTGGAGCAATGTCATCGTCGGTCATTCAGTGTTGGTTCACAGTGTCATTCACAGTCTCTCCTGGCGAAATCCCACCATCTTGCAGTGGCCTCAAATTCTTAGCTAGATACGCACTTAAATAGAAAGACTCGTGTAGCTTTAATTGTGTTTGGATTTGTTCCTGTTTTTGCCAAAATATGTGATATTTATCAGGCGTATCAGATTTTCATGGCATACTACAGCTTTTCGCTTACATTAAATTTGACAGAGAAAGAAACACACTTAGGGTGCAATCCTATTCTTCAGTTGCCAGCTAAGGGGGGGGGGGCGTGGGGGTATGGCAGAATCCCTGTGGCAGCAGAATGAGAGATGAGATGACACCCCTGTGTAAATACCCTGCACAGTGCTGCATCAGTGTATCTGCTGCAGCCACACAAAGTGGGGCAGAATCTTGGGTAGGATGTAGGCAGGAGAGGTGAGGAGCAGACTTAGGCCAAATCCTATATCCCATCAGACCCTGAACACTTCTCCTACAACAGCAGAACTTTACACTGACCCAAGAACTGGTGTAAGGAAAATTCCTCCCATTCAACTCAATGGAGAAGAGGAGCCCCTCCCCCTCAATTGCCTCCCCCCACCCCATGCTGAGTCTACTGTGGAGGAACCCGAAAGGGCAGGTTCCCTTGGTTCGCTGAGTGGCGGTCAAAGACTCTCAAGACACAGTTTCTCTCATCTTGGAAAAGTTTTATTACGAGCAGCCTGCAGTGCTGCAAGGTGGCAAACCCTAGAGGCTCTGAAGGACTGCCCACTAGTTGCAGGCAAAGCTAAGATACTTATAGGGTCACATCCTCAGAAGCAACAACAGAACTTCCTCATATAATAAACCAATCATAATACAGTTTTGCAATACAGTAACCAATGATAAACAAGGCATTTATGCATGTACAGAGTGCAGATAATTCTAAGACTAGAAAAACAATACATAGATGGGTATTGCAATCCTGGAACATCTGTTCCTTTGTGGTTACTACTCTTCCTGTCCTCGCTGGGAGGTTCACACTCTGACTAATGTGTCAACACTTCTTGTTGGTTGAGCAAGTATTGCTGAATATATTTTCAGCTACAGTTTGGATCAAATTGCTATAGAACTTAATTTCTAATAGAAAGGGCTTACATCAAAACAGGGTGGGCACAGACAAAATAGCCCATTCGCACATTTCCTCGACACTACCCACGTTGCCATGACAGTGTATAGGATGTGATGCAAATCAGCACCCAATCACAGCACATCACCACCAGTATGGAACCCTTACTCAGGTAGACCATAACTCAGATGATGGGGCCCACAACGCTAGGCTATGGCCGGGTTTGCATGATCACAGGGGGAAACCACATATTGTGTGTTGTTTCCCCCGCCCCCCCGCCCCACTCTTGCACATGGGGCTCACGCAGCTGGCATTTGCTTAATTACCCACACCACATCTCAGGTTCCCAGGTTGTCTCAACCTGGCATGTAGCACAGCAGCATGGGTGGCTTCTAAACCCTACTACAACCTATGTGGAATTAAGCAGGGCTGAGGGGAACAACCGGTCATGTCTAACTCTACTGCCCCTGTTTTGGGAGAAGATGTTTCAGGTAATCAATCAGAATCAGATTCAGAACTAGAAGACACAGCGCCAGACACCAGCCAGCCTGTACCAGTGGGCGGAGGAAGCTCTCACGGGCGATTCCCCAGCTGTGAGTCAGTCCTCTCCAGAGCTTATCTCCTCAAGGCCAAATCCTACACACTCAGTGGGAAGTGAGCTTTCTTCCGGAGGTGAGCGTCCCGACAAGCTAGCTGATACTAGGGTCCGCCGGAAGCTCAAACGCATAGGGCAGAAGGAAGGCGTGAGAAAGTCAGTAGAAGAGACATTTGTTGCTTAATAAAAGCTTTGTGGATTACTTAGCAAGCCTCATAGAATCATAGAATCATAGAATAGCAGAGTTGGAAGGGGCCTACAAGGCCATCGAGTCCAACCCCCTGCTCAATGCAGGAATCCGCCCTAAAGCATCCCTGACATTTGCCTTGTCATTTGCCTTCCATCGAAAGCAGGAGTTTTCTGAGAAACACGACACAACCCGAACTGTGTGGTTTCCTCCACTGATCAAGTGAACTTGGCCATTTTCTCTCTGGCCTCAAATTGTGCACACTTAGAGCAGCCAAGGGGAAACTCTGGTGACTGGAAACAAGCAGAAAGGGCACTTTGAACAAAACAGCGAGTCTCAAATAGACACATGGTACAGGATCTCAAGCACATTGGTAACACTTGTCTGCCTAGAACCACTACAGGCCCCTCACTATTTTAGTTTGAGAGTTCAGGCTCAAACACCCAACAGCAAGTCCCACTCCATTGCCAAAACAGAGCTCCCCACACAGGTCAGCAAGAAAAGGGGGCATCCATTTTACGAAACATAACTGTTGCACGTCTCCCCTGCCCCTGCTGTGCCTGTTGCTATATGCCAGGGGCATAGGACCTCAGGCCCAGGGACCAAATCTGGTCCTCTGGAGATCCCAGTCCATCCCTCTGGCCCTCCCACAAAGGCCATGCCCCCTTCCCATGGCCCCTCCTCCTTTCCCCCAAACACAGATCGTTCAGTGGGTCGCTTCTTTTCGTGCAATTTTCTCCACATTCTAACAGATTTAAATGCCTCTCCTCACGTTTAGTTATTGGCAGTAAACGTTTTAACTTAAAACTAGCTGTACCTGGCATAACATACACTGTTGTAGCATATCTTAAAGTTTATTAATTAAATATCATCACCGGGGCGCAGGCTGCTTGGAGGCCGCCGATACAGCGCCATCTGGCAGACCTGGGGGGCAGGGAGGTTGGGGGGAGGGGTAGCAGATGTCCCCCTCTCCCTGGGGTTCCTGTCAGCCTTGGGCCGCCCGCCCAGCTCACATGAGATTAGGCCAGGGCCTGGGTTTGCAGCAGGCGAGCAGCCTCCCACCCGGACACCAAGGGCCTGGGCTGTGCCTCGCTCATGCTCTGGACTGTGGTGCTGCCCCCTTCATGGGAGGGGGGAGAGCGAAGAGGTAGAAAGGGGGGTAAGATTACCTTGGAAAGCCCAGAGGAGTCAGGCGAGTACAACCTATATCAGCTGATGTTACACATTGTTACTGTTGCTTAGCAACCTGTATCAGCTGAAGCCTGTACGGAAACATACCTAAGCGTTTTATATATATAGAAGATATGCTGACATTTCTGGTATTTTGACCCCGCCCCTCTGTTACTGGCCCTGCCCAATCCTGGAATGCAGCCCATGAGAACTGTTCCAAAATTGGAACTGTTCCAAAATTCAGCCATAGGCTGAAAGAAGTTCTGCACCTGAGCTTTCTGTGAGTATTATACCTTGCTCACACTATATTGCTGAAACACCCAAACAGCTGAGGGCATTGGGGAAGCATTCCACCCCCACCCCCCACATACAGACACAGGGGAGGTTCACATGATGATTAATAAGCCATCCTGTGTATGTCGGCCAGATTTACATAATTAACCCTCACATGGCTTGTTGTGATGTCTTAACCCAGCAAGGGTGTGTGGTTGGGGTGATTAACAAACTACCCAGCAACTGTAGAACAGCCCATCGTTTCTGGATGGTTTGCTACCTGCCCCCACTATCCACCCTTGGTGGTTTCAGATGTCACAACAAGCCACATGGACAAGGCCAATTATGTAAATCCAGCAAGCACATGCAGGGAGGTTAAGAAGCCACCATGGCTTATTAACCACCCTGTGATAGTGCAAACCAGGCCACCTACAGACAGTCAATAGCCAAGTGGTAACGTCCCACAGATTACCACTTGATAAGGGACCTGAGTCTAGGTGTCTAGGATGCTTCCAAACAGACGATCCCAGTGTATGAATCAGAAGACATTGTTTGGCAATTCTGTCTTCTCCTTAACAGATTTTCTAAGCAGAAAAAAAAAGCAGAAGCCGTGGGAAGACACAGGAGTGTCGAAAGTGGAAGACGTTGTCGCCATTTGGACCTCTCGTAAAATTCTGTGAATGAGGCAGGGTGATTGCACAGTAAAATCCTTTTCTAGAATCCCCCTCTGTACACATCTGTGCAGTTCTCTTTACCACTGTCCAAGAGCCAGCGTCAAAATACTTGACATAAAGTACAAAAGGTTTGTATCTAGACATCTTACAAAAGTTGTGGCATCTCAAAAACTGCCAGTCTTATGAGCGACTGCTGGGGGGAGGCAAACCCCCTTTTCAGGGACAATAATTATGTCATAAGGTACAACAATGAAAACAGCCATATCTGTTAGGGAACAGTGACCATGATTCCAGGGTGTCCAATCTGACTGACTTTGTTGGGGCTTACCCCCTTTCATACCCCTCCAAAAACAGGTAATGGCCATGAATTATGTCATAAGGGTATGACATAATGGATGATATTCTGGAGGTGACAGACTTGACCTTGGGGGAGCTAGAGGTGGCGATGGCTGACAGAAAGCTCTGGCGTGGGCTGGTCCATGAAGTCACGAAGAGTCGGAAGCAACTGAACGAATAAACAACAAATATATATAATATCTCAATACACTGTTGTGTGTTGTTTATTAAGGCTCGTCCATAAAAAAAACTAAAAATGTTCTACCATCCTAAATGACTAATTGGGAGGGGGTTTTTATTCTAACATCCATAAAATCGAAATTTTTTCATGAATCTTGCTGAAATTTACATGTGACAGAAAGAAATGTTGGTTTTACATATCCTGAAAATTTCATGAAGATTGGTGAAAGATTGAGGGAAGGAGGGCAGGTTAGAGTAGAAAAGAGGGGGAAATCTATCTTACAGTGACTCTTGAATTTGAGGCTGGCGATAGTTTTTGCGCAGGTCTGGTAAAGAGATTACAATGAGCCTAATTAAAATTCTGATGGTGTCCTCTTCTTTTAACTGTGATGATAGAATGGCTGTTCTTTTTTAAAAATCCCCTTTAGTGGTTTTTTAAACAATATTTATGAGCTCCCATAGAAATGAATGGAGCTGAAGTTGGGGAACACATGGGCAGTAGAGTCTCCGGATTGGAACGCTGAGAGGCCAGGGGGATGTCCTGCCTGCCTCATGGATTCCCTTAATACTGTCTGTCCTTCTGGCCTGGTCATGAGGAGTGCAAGCTTTTCCTTTTTCCACTTCTGTTTATTTTCACATATCCCTTACTTCCACATCCGGTGCAGCCTGGGCACGGGGAGGCCATTGTGGGTGGGGGTGGGAGAAGAGGCAGAGAGGCACGCCATATGTAGCCTCCCAGCGACGCCAATGGAGAGGGGAGGGGGAATCAGAGCACATACATTTGCTCTCACCCCTCCCCTCTTCCTCCCTTTGGAAACGCATCTGATTGCTCGTGAGGCGCACGTGGTGCTGCGGTGTGTGGCTGCCAGGCTTGGCCTCCTTGCAAGGAGAACAAGAAAGGAAAAGGAGCGGTGATCGGGTGGAGACAGAAGACATACTGACTTGCAAAGATGGGAGTTGTAGTCCAACACCTTTGGAGAGCACCAGGTTGGGGAAAGGCTGCTCTAAACAAAAACAGAGAAGTAGGTGGCCCGAAGTTGTTCGTCATCAGTTTTCCACAACCGCACAGTCACCTCGGCATATCCTATTCTCCATCCTGTCCTCGTGGTTTATCTGCTTTGGGAGAATGAGAACTTCACTTGCGCTTTCTGCCTCCTTATGGAGGATGTGGCGTTAAGGCTGGTGAGCCTCAACTCCCAATTTCCCTGCTTTTTGGTGCTTGGTTGAAAACTGTAGAACCGTAATGTTTTTTGTAAACCGTAGATATATATACATATGTATATGTATATATATGTGTGTGTGTATATATATCTATTTATTTATTTTGGCATTTTCATCACTCCCTTTAGCAAAAAAGGCTCTCAAGGCAGCTTACAAAAATATTTCTTAAATTATGAAGACATTTAACACAATTTACATACAACCCCCAGAAAACGCCAACAAAAACTCCCTCTTACCCTCTCCTACCTCAACCCCAAACATCTTTCAAGTCATTAGGTAACTTTGTAAGGTAATGGTCTATGGAGCCAACAAAGCAACCAAAACTAATTAAACAAACTATTACTCTTCCTCCTCACTGTAGTCTGTGTCATTTGCTTCATCAGTGTGGATATGGAGGTCTGTTTCATCGTCTTGGACTATTCCTGGGCTTGCAAGTGTGCTGGGCTGGGTGAAGTTCCTAGGAATCTGCAGCCTTATGCTTGCAATTGACGTAATAAAGATGGGTGGAGTTCGTACTTGGCACTGCAGTTAAGAAGTCACGCCCTGGCTAGGAGGGCTGTGGGGAGTTGGCAGAACCAGAAGAAAACCATGTGTGTAAAGGGGGTGATGGAGGAATATTAGCCAAGCCTTCTGTTAGGTAAGAAAAGGGAAGATCCAAAGGCCAGGAAGCCATACAATACATTGTAAAAGAAGCATCCACCGGTGGCTCACTGCATGAAGCGCAGGGCTGGGAACCAGAGGTGGATATTTGTGACTCAACAGATGGAAGGGTGTGGGTGTATAGCCGGGATATGAACCCACTCACCTTTTGTGTGTCTGGACAAAAAAAAAGCCATGTCAGAAGCAAAACAAAACAAAACTATACTGCAGGCATGCCTGAGGAGTTCCTATGTACTCTGCCACAGCGGAAGAAAAGGAAATGTCACAGGTGTGGTTGCCAACTAGTTCTGCCTGTGCCTTGAGCAGTTACTCAGTAGGCAGCGACCTAGTTTGAATGACTGCCACCCGCTTTCCATTTTAAGACTGAGATTAATAGGGCTTTCAGACGGGGGGAAGGGGAATCATGTTTCCTTACTGTCATTCTGCTTTCTGCTTCTCTTCCGCATTTGAAACGAGCTGAATTACATGGGAAGAGACCAGTGCCCACATGGCCTTTAATGTAAAACCTCCCAGCCCCTATAGTTCAATGGAACAGCACCTTCTAGTGGGCATTTTATAGTGCAACTTCAACTGCACACAGCAGGAAATCCCAACAAATCCTGACATATTTCAGAAGAACTGGGTTTTCCGAGGTTCATTTTTCAACGGATTAACTGGGACAAGGAGTGGGAGAAACAATTCCCCTTCACTCATCCTCACCAAACTCCCAACGCTCTCCTTATATACTCCTTTCCCCTACCTATTACATCATAAAGCACACCCACTCAGTTCTAACATTCCATACTTAACAGAGATACTAATTCAAACATATACAGTATAATCAATTGTGGGGTAATGCCACACCTCCCTCCAAAGTTTTATGCTCATCCTTCAGTTTTCAACATAAGCACTCTGCTGTGGTTCTCTCTCACACACACAAAGTATGCTGGGCCAATTATTCCTGGAAACACCGAAAGTATTATTCACCCCAGCTACTCCAAGCATCTCTTCCAGCCAGCAAGAGATGACAGGGAAGCGGAGGAAGCTCTAACATGCCGAATCATGTCTGAGATTATTGAATGCATGCAGAAGGTACTTTCCACAAGATGACAAATATTCCAAAGAATTTAATAACCCACAAAAAAATCAGATATCGTGCTCCTCATGACACGAAGCAGCAGCAATAATTCAGCCCAATTAAGCTTCTGGCAACCCAATATTACACATGTCAATTCAGCTGTGTCTCATTGAGTTCAATTGGACTTGCTTCCAGGCAAGAGTAGCTAGGATTGCAGCCTATGTCCCGCTGATTTCAATGGGAGGGAGGCATATTGAGGTTCGTGGTACTGCAATAGCGGGGCCATGTTGTGCCCCACACTAGAATTCAGTGGGGAAGTTCGGCATGTGATGTTTTAGCTCTTTCCCATTGAAATCAGTGGGACTAGCAATCCCTTGCACACTTATTCTGAAATAAGCTTCATTTTATTCTATCGTCCTTCCTCCCAAGTAAGTGTGGATAAGACTGCAATCCTTTAACGAATTGGCTGAGGGCACTTCTAGGCAAGGCTTTAACTGTGAAATCTCCCTGCATCATTCACAGAATGTTACGGGGAGTGGGTGTGGTCTGGATGTGTTTCTTTTGTCTTTGTCTTTTTTCTTTTTTACTTACCAGGGTAAATTTGTTAAGGAGAAAATGACAGAATAGCTGCACAATGCCTTTGATTCGTAGCACTAGGAGCCCTGCACTCAGAAGCATGGAGAATCAATTTCGACTAAAAAGCGTTCAAGTCCTGCCTCTGGAACTCTTTTGTTATGTTATGGCGCCCCCTTGTGCTGTCAATTCTGCATTACACACATAAAGCTCCACAATGGACATTTTTTGTCAGGGTAAGTTTCCTCAAGGCAAAACTCATTTGATCAAGAGTCAAGAGACCTAGGTCAAGAGACGTCGTCAGGACACTTCTAGACTAGGCTTTTGTTGTGCAGCTGCCCTGCCCCATTCGATTTTTTTTTACAGGGGTTGCAACGTCTTCATCCTCAATTTGTACCCCCCACAAATGCTTTTCCCACTGCTTCTTCCACCTTTTTTCTTACGACCCCAACCCCAGCAAATCCATTATCAAGGAAAAGACGGTATAGCCACACAATGTCTTTTGAATGGTAGCACTAGGAGCCCCACTCCCAAAAAAATCTGGAAGTACCCCCAATTCAAAACAATTATCTGGTACTCATTACAGCTTGGCTTGTAATGAGTACTAGAAAAAAACAAATCTAAGGAAGAGGAAAGAGATACGACCACCTTGAGAAGACTGCAAGTTAGATGGTTCCCAGGAGAGACAGGGCCAGCCCTCCCAAGAAGCAGGGTAAAAGCTCCCACCTCAGGCAGTGGAGCAGTACACAGTGTCCCCCCCCCCCCCCCGCATGTGGTAGCTGCTGCCACTGAGGGGTGGCTGCTCCAGAGAGCCCTGCCGGAATTTGCTACGGGTCTCTCTGGAGCTGCTTCCCAGTCAGTGACTATGCCAGAGATGCCGACAGCCCCCCTCTTCCACTGCAGCAAATGCCGCAGGGAGAGAGCAACCAGGCAGGTCTCTCTGCAGCACCTACCCACCCACCCTCTGTCTTACCCTGAGGGTGCTCTCATGGCAATCCAGAGGGTGGGCGGGCAGGTGGGTGGTCTCTCTGAAGAGTTACAGCAGCTGTAAAACGCGCCCAGCGCAGCATGGCCAGCCCCAATAGCTCGTTCTGAAGGGTTCTCCCTTAGAGCCAGGGATTGTGGTAGTGAGTGTCCCTGGAGATCACCCCTACCATGGGCAATCTCCAGGGACACTTCCTCCCACAATGCCTGGCACTTAGGAAGAACCCCTCGGAGCCAGACATTTGGGGCTGACTCTCTCTCTGCAGAGCAACGTTGGCTGCTTTTTACGGCTGATGCAGCGCTGCTACAACAGTGGCTGCGGCAATGGGGAGGTCGGTGGGAGATGGGTGGCATGGCAGGGGGGCGGAGGTGGCAGGAATGCTTGCACTGGCCCTGAGGAGAGAGCATTTAAAGGTCCCAAAGTTTCAGAAAACAGTGTTCCTGGTTAGCTGGCAGTACAAATAAGCAATACAAGGGTGTATATTTAAGGTTTCCATCCCATGCGTGCTTACTTAAGAATAATGCCCTTTGGGATCGGTGTTTCTGTCTTCTGAATAAAATAGACAGGATTGGGCTGAGTGCTGTGTCTAATTCACACACTACATTGTTGCATGTACCCAGTTTTCTCAGTGGTGAAATTTCTGTGAGTCCTCTCCAATCAGCCTCATGCAGTGGCCTAACTGTAAATGCCAGAAATGGGGACTTTACAGTGAAGGCTCCAAACTTGTGAAATGGTCCTCACCCCCCACCTCCCGAGGCATGGAGTTGTATCTCTTAACTTGCTTTTGGAAAGGGCACTAAGGCATCTCGCTAGTTCAGAGGGCTTTTCGTTTAGCTGCTGAAGAATGTTGTCAAGTGATGGTCGAAATCTATGAATGCTGTGTCTGCAAGCAGCACTGATCTTTGGAAAAGTAGCCTGGAATGTTTTAAATCATCTTTCCCTTCCCTCCTGCTTCCCCACTGCACCCGGGGAGGGAGTGGTGGGCAGAACAGCATCCATTGCCCCTTCTTGCCTCTCCTCTGTAAATCTTCCTCCATCACTTTGTAGCCCTTCATGGGTGACCAGGGTACTCAGACCCAGACATGCCGCCAGCATCCTAGTTCAGCTCTGATTTAGCAGGAAATGCAAATCACAATCACAGAATGATTAACAAGCCACGGTGGGTAGCTCACCCACCCACCCACACGTGTGCTAGCTGAACGGCACTATTATTCTCACAGAGGGCGGTTTCATGTGTCATCCGAACCTGGCAAGGGTGACTTGTTGGGAGGTAGTTTGTCAACCATCCCAACAAGCCACCCTTGCTGAGTTCAGATGATAGCAGAAGCCACATCAGCAGGGGCTTGAATTGGCAACCTGACACCCACAGGTGCTGCAACCTGCCATGGCTAACAAGCCACGGTAGGCTGCAGTGATCATGCGAATCCAGTCATTTCATTCATGCTATTTCTGTTCCACCCCATAGCCGAAGCTCTCTGGGTGGTTCACAAAAATAAAAAGGCATGAAAAATACATTATACGAAGTGCAAAAACATTTTCATTCAGACATATCAACAGACAGCATATGTACATCCAACGTATCGGACAAGAAGTTAGGGTTTAAAAAGAGAGAACAAAGATGAAAGTTTTTGGAGAGATACCCCTAGCCTCCACACTCGTGTCCTGTCTGTGTTGCCTCTTCCCCCTTAACTATTGAATTGCCAGGTATCCTCTTTTACAGAGCACTGTCCTCTGTTCGAAGGAGTCCTTTGTTTGATTCCAGTTCAAAGAGAAGGGACCCTTGGAATTGCTGCCCATCCACAGTTAGCAACTGGAGAAAAGGCTGCATGGACAGGCACACAAGTCAGGCCTTCCAGAACTGCATTTCTATTTAAATTATAACAATTATGTCTAAATTTGCATCTACAAATTAGCACATGCCAAAGAGGGCAAATCCCTGTCCCCTTTTGCTCTCTTCTTTGGGTGATGATTTTCTTCTTCTTTGGCAACTCATAAGTGGCCACGCTACTCCACGCAGATGCTGGGAATCTCACCGATGTATTTACAGCAGATGTGTAGAACTGCAACTTCCATCATACCCAGGAAATGGGTGGGAATGATGGGCATTGCAGTCCAACTCATCTGATGGGCATGGAGGGCATCTGTCCTCCAGCACTTGCCTGGAGAGCCCATCATTTCTGCTCAGGGTGGCTTGGAATGCCCTAAATGTAACATTGCTCTAGGGCCACCATATAAATTTCCCACAATGCCCCAGAGTGATGGTACACCGGGGATGCTCTGAGATGTTGTAGGAGATTTTAAACAGTGGGTCCAGACTGCCCCAGTGCTCATGGGAGTGCTGCTACCTGTCACCAGGAAAGCCCATCAGGGATCACGGAGGGACCCTGGTGTAGGAAGTCCACCCACTCCTGGAACCCGCCCTGATATGGTTATGCATAGCTTCCTAGTAACAGGGCTCCTGACACAGGCCTGCAGCAGGGTGTGTAGTGTGTGTCTCCTCATCAAAGGGAGGCTGGGTTGTCATCAAGAGAACAGTGCACAGTTACTTCATTGACAGTGAATACAACACACTATTTTTTTTCATACCCTTCATTATTCCAGCCCTCCCCCCCCCCCCCGCATCAATGCCTTGTAGTACTAATTAACAAAAGATTGTTAAGAGGCTCAAACTGTTAAGAATTTATAATGTGATTCTATTTGAGAGAATGGGGGGAGGGAAACCAGATAGGTGATGGCACATTTGTTACTATTTCGATTTTATTCAGTGTTAATTGTAGGAGTTGTACCAACCTTAACAAAAGGTTGATGGAGGGAGACATTGATGAAATATGGGGGGAACGGAACAGGGGACTAAAGGTTCCAAGCATGTACAGTTACTCTTAATACCCAACAGATGGCACTAATGCTCTGTAATCGAGCAACCTTGAACCGCTCATGAGATCAGCAGCCACCAAAAGGGTTCTTTGCCCCACTAGCAGGCCGGAAAACCACATAAAGATTACACCTTTACTGAGAATGTACAGATGGCCCAGTTAACTGGTAATCCTTCCAGGCATTCACACAACCATCCTAATCACCCTATCATTACAGGCTGACCCAACGGAATAACCACACAGGTGTTATCAGAGACAATATCATTTTCCTTCCTACCTTTCCCCTTTGGGATTCTGGTAGCTGGGCTCTACTTAATGGGGCAGTACACAGTCAATTCACTGTGCCTGAACACAACACAAGGAACATCCCTACGTGGCCATAGATTCAGCTGACTGCAAGCATGTTTGTTTATTTATTTATTACAGTACTTTTATCCCACCCTTTACCGAAAAGGCTCTCAAGGCGTCTTACAAAAATATTTCTTAAGGCATGTTGTCCTCGTGAACTGGGAAGAGTGTTTGTAAGATCCTCTTGTGTCTTGACTCTTGATAATATGACATTACTGATCCCATTGGGGTTTCATGAGATTAATATATGGGCTGGAGGGCTGGATACGATTTTCAGGGTGGCCAGGTGCAAATAAGGACAAGACTCCTGCTCTCTTCCTAGTCATGTAGGCAATGGAATTTCCACAGATGCAGCTTCTCCTGCAAGCCGCACCTGCTGAATTTGGTTCAACAATATTCGTGTGTTGTGTGAACAGCCCCAAAGTGTCTTGTGGCACCGAATGTATTATTGTCTCTGTCATAATGAACTTGCTAGTCTTTGAGGTGCCACAAGTCTCTGCTGGTTTTGACTTAACATGCCTATTGCCTACCCCTTTGGAAGTTATTACTGTTGGATCAAGTCTCTTTGCGTTCAGGCATGAAAGGGAAGATGCTGGGCTTCCTACTGGGTACACATGGTGGGTACTTCTCCGGAGCAAGAGCATCATAGCTTCCAAAACCAAGTAGAAGGGAGGAAAGGAAGCTGGTTGTTTTACTCTAGTTGTGTCCTTCCATTGCTAAGAGGGTACGAAACATGACATTCTACTACAGCTACTCCAAGCCGGTCTAAAAATCACAATAATGGGGACTGACATTCATGCCAAAGTTTTCATCCTAACTCTTTGTGTATACCATGATGACACGACCACACAGCGCAAGAACCTTGATAACGCACATGCTATTGATGTGTAACTTCTCTGCTTTGGCAGGCACTTGTCACCGGAGAAGGTCCAGGAGAAGGTCCTGTGTCAAAGCATTCTGTTCTTTGTCACTGCACGCGTCTCTAAATTGGGATTCAATGAGAACTTCTGAGTGGTCAATGAAATTGGAAAAAAAAACATACTTCTTGTTAATAGGTTTGCCAAATCTTGGACAAAGCCTCATGACTGTGCTTTCAAACAATGTCTTTAATCAGAAATTAGCAAATAATAATGTTTTATTTCCAAGCTGTGAAAAGCTTCACTGGCAAGCACTTCCTCGTGAACTGGGAAGTGCATCTGTAAGATCCTCTTGTGTCTTGAATCTTTGATAATATCGCAGTACTGATCCCTTTGGGCTCACGATACATGATACAGACTAGGCTTTTGCGGGGGGCGGTCAGTTGGCTACCCATTCATCAAGTGAAAAATCTGTTTCTGGAGAATCACTTGGTAAAGTGAGTACGTTTAGTCCCATCAATTGTGCTGGGATTACAGTCAAATGTTATTTGAATGGGTGTAGGCTAATTCAATCGTCTTTCTTTCTTTTTAGTTTTGGCAAAGAAATGTGTGGGTGCAGAAGAACCATGGCTTGCTGTAAGGCTGTGGATGGCTGATTACTTATGGCAACAAGCCACCCTGACCAGGTTCACATAACATGCCGTGCTAATTCTGCTAATCCCCCCATCCCCATCAGCATGTAGCCAGCATGTGTGTGGAGTGGAAATAAGTCAGCATGGTTTACTTCCCCTCTATGGTCATGCTGACCCAGGCAGTGTTAATTTAAAACTGTGCATAGTTGGTTAAATCACAAGATAACATAAGACGAGCCATGCTGGATCAGACCAAGAGTCCATCTAGCCCTGCACTCTGTTCATACAGTGGCCAACCAACTGTTGACCAGGAACCCATAAGCAGAACACAAGTGCAACAGCCCCCTCCCACCCATGTTCCTCATTAACTAAAAGCTGCTTCCAGTATCAAAGACAGTCTGCTTCTGAATACTAGTTGCTGGGGAACAACAGCAGGAGAAGACCACTGCCCTCATATCCTGCTTGTGGGCTTCCCATGGGCATCTGGCTGGCCATGTCAGACAAAATAGGTCTTTGGTCTGATTCAGTAGGGCTCTTCTTAGGGTCACCTTAATCCATGTATTAGTTAAGGCAGAAAGATGCAACAAACCTAGTTGGGGTTAGGGTTCAACACCTTAGATAACTTCTTTAGAGTTCTGGCTGGTTCTGACTGAAACCTGGAATGGACTCATAGTTCCACTGAAACCGAAGCCATCAGGCTCCACTGCAAGAAACACATGCATCATACATGTACATCCCTCAGCAAGTCAGCATTGGCTGCAGCGCCATCATGACAAAGTAAAAGTGGAACTACTCAGCATCTATTTTGGTTTAGTTGCCTTGCAAAAGAGGATTGGAGTTCTATCTGGCATAGGTGATAAAGAGGCTGAAGGTTAGGAGTGCAGTTTGAGGATGACAGAAACAAAATTCAAAATTAACTTGAGAATTTAGAAAACTGGAAAGAAAAATAACAGAACGAAATAATGGGGTTAAATTACAGGAAGGCAGATTTCAATTGAAGATCAGAGAAAACTTTCTAATGTTCAGTGCAATCAGACAATGAAACCAACTACCTAAGGAGGTGGAGGGCTCTTTGTCACTAGAGGTATTCAAACAAAAAATTGGGCCACCAGCTGTCAAAGACCATGGCTCAATAGTAGAGTAGAAGGTCCCAGGTTCAATCCCCAGAATCTCCAGGCTGTGCAGAACCCCACCCCACCCCCAATGTTTCAGAACCTCCAAAATGGTCTTGATTCAACTCAGAATACTTCAGGGGTCTGAAGCCAAAACAAGATTTGCCTCCCCCAAGCGATTCGGACTTGCAGGTTCCTGGGTGCCAGCCACGCAGCCGGCACCCAGGAAAGCAGGATGCAAGGCCGACTGGGAGTCCAAGGGACTCCTAACTCCCCCTTCCCTCTCACAGCCCCCTTCCCCCTCCCCCCAACCCAGAGCCACCACTGCGGGGACTTACCTGTAACTTGTGTCCTCTTCACATAGAGCTGAGCTACATTTTAGAGTTAAAATCATGGTGGCTCTCTTATTTACTATATCTATGGCAGCAAATTGTGGGGGCCATAAAGGGCCATACATCTTTACTGCCAATGTATTTTTCAGCCATAGATATAGTAAATAAGAGAGACACCGTGATCTTAATTATAAGTTGCAGCTTGGCTTTCTGGGAGGAGGATGTGATTTACAGGTAAGTCTGGGTGGCGGTCTGGGGGTGGCATGGCGGCAGGAGGTGAGCAGGAAGAGCAGGCAGAGTGGGCATAGGGAGGGAGAGAGGTGAGCTCAATGGACTCATGGCCAGCCTTGCACCAGCTTTCCCAGGTGGGTGGGATGGGGAGAGGACCCTGCGCCACTCCAAATTGCCCAAGTTGCCCCAAGGCTTCAGTACCAATCTGCTTCAGCCTCAGGGCACATCGGGCCAACGCAGCACCAATTCGGATCCAGGCCAAATCAACCCACCTAGCCTCAGTTTGGGGGATTCAGCCTGAGATGGTGCACAGCTCTACTGGAAATATTCCTGCCTGAAACCCTAGAAAACCACTGCTACCAGTCAGTGTTGACAATGCTGGGGTAGATGGACTGATGCTCTGACTCCGTATAAAGGAGCTTCCTATGCTGCTAAGCTCCTACAGTTGCTTTAAACTGAATTCCTGCACTGAGCAGGGGGTTGGACTTGATGGCCTAAATGGTCCCTTAAGTATAGATTCGATGGAAAACTCAGGTTTGTTGCTGCATAATGTTGTAGCAGTGACAGGAATGAAAACCCGAGATCCTGGGTTACTGCTCTTAATTCTTGAATATTAAAGGCACATTGTTTGAAACTAAGAAGAACAAATCAAGTCAAACTGCTGAGTTTTTCTGCCTCCCATTTAATGTGGAGAGAATGTTAAAAACAATTTAGGAGTGAGAACAGAAAAAAACAACAACAACAGAATGTTATGGGAATAATGGGGAAAATCCACTCAGACTGCTTGCTTCTTGCCAACTTCTGTTTTTCTACATCAATAGAAAAACTGTTTTAAAAGAGGGAGAAACCTTCAGTGTTCCCAGAAAAATCTCTGGAATGATTGAGCACAAAAGACTAACTACTCTTTTTCTAGATTGGCTGATAAGCGGCCTCAGCATTCCATCCTGCTGTTTTTGCTCTTGCAGGTGGCGTTAGGGAAGTCCCAGCCTCATCGATTTGGCTCAGACATCAATACAAAAGAAGCTGAACCAGGCCCTGGGCCACAGGAAGGGACACAGAGAGAAATGCCCTGCGTTATTATTTCTTTATTTTATTTATTTACAATACTTCTATACCACTTCATATATTAAAATCCCTAAGCAGTTTCCATTTAAATATGTCACAACAATATAAAACCAGATAAAAATAATAATTAAAAACAAAGAACATGTTAAAAAAAAGAACAACAAAAAGGTTCTTCTGTAATCGGCCTCAGGGTCAGAGCTTCTTCTCCAACAGCCTTCTTCCAGATGGGTTGGACTACACTTCCCAGCATCCCCTACTGAATTCTCCACAGCGTGTAACAGACATTAAAAAAGGGTGATGATGGTGATGATGATGATGATGATGATGATTTATATAGCACCATCAATGTACATGGTGCTGTACAGAGTAAAACAATAAATAGCAAGACCCTGCCGCATAGGCTTACATTCTAATAAAATCATAATAAAGCAATAAGGAGGGGAAGAGAATGCACCAAACAGGGAGTATAAAAGTCAGAGCAAAATCAAGTTTTAAAAGCTTTAGGAAAAAGAAAAGTTTTTAGCTGAGCTTTAAAAGCTGCGATTGAACTTGTAGTTCTCAAATGTTCTGGAAGAGCGTTCCAGGCATAAGGGGCAGCCGAAGAAAATGGACGAAGCCGAGCAAGGGAAGTAGAGGTCCTTGGGCAGGTGAGAAACATGGCATCAGAGGAGCGAAGAGCACGAGTGGGGCAATAATGTGAGATGAGAGAGGAAAGATAGGAAGGAGCTAGACTAGGGTGACCAACTGTCAGGATTTCCCCGGATTTGTCCTGGTTTTTGTTCTTTCCATGGTGTCAGGGGGGATTTTCTATAATTTTCAATAATGTCCTGGAATGACACACCTTCCCCTTTAAGGCTGCCATTAGCATGGCAGGAGGGAATGACATGCTTTCTTGAGGCACATCATTCCCCCACCCCGAGCTCCAATTGAGGTCTTAAAGGGGAAAGTGGGTCATTCGTGGACATTATAGAAAAGGCCCCAATTGGAGTGGATGGTGGTGGTGCAGAATGAAATCCTTTCCCCTCCTCCACTCCAATCGGGTTCTTTAAGGTGGCGGGGGAATAAAGTACTTTCTGCAGGACCCAGAAAGCTGCTTCCACACACACACACTAGGTGTCCTCTTTTTTGGTTTCCCAAATATGGTCACCCTAAGCTAGACAGTGAAAAGCTTTGTAGGTCAACAGGAGAAGTTTATATCTCTCTTCAGCCAAACTTTTTCCACTACTATTGTAACTGTGATGACGTTGCAGCAAAGGGTACCCTAGAAATTCAGCAGGATCCATTTATGACACCCACCATTGTGGTTCCAGAGGCAGGCATTCCTACAAGTCCCTTTGGCTGTTCTCCAGCTTCCTTTATAACATACTGTGTTGCTGCTGTAGGAGTAAAAGTCACTTATAACCAATGAAGCCCTTGTCATGCATAGCAACAATAGTCCCAATCCACTAAAAGTTTGTTATAATTAAGGCTGCAATCCTATACATACTTACTAGGGAATAAGCCCCACTTAACAAAATGGGGCTTTCTTCTCAGTTGACATGCATAGGATTGCACTCTTGGGGCACTTCCAAACAGAGGCCTCCTTTTGCTACTAATAAAAAGGCACTGCACACCTCTTCTGTCTTTTCCTCCTTAACTGGTCTCCCCCCCCCCCCCCCCCCCGGGTAATGGAAAAAGATGGAAGAAGAAGCAGGAAAACATGGGAGGATTACAAATAGGCTAACCATATGGAAAGGGGGACAGGGCTCCTGTATCTTTAACGGTTGCATAGAAAAAGGGATTTCAGCAGGTGTCATTTGTATGCATGCAATTCCCTCTTCATCACAACAGTTAAAGCTGCAGGAGCCCTGCCCTATTGACCAGATACAAAAGAGGGCAGGACTCCTGCAGCTTTAACTGTTGCGATGAAGAGGGAATTTCATCAGGTGCTGCATGCATATACACTCACACACTGCCAGCATACAAACACCCACCCACTCTTAGGATCATCCACCCCAAAACACACACACACACACACACACACACATACACATCCATTCAAACAACCAGGCACCCCAGGCACCACATTCACCCATACACTCTCTCACTCACACACCTCTTACCTCCTCTACTTGCTTCTTCTCTGGTAGGCGATGAGTGCAATCCTATACACACTTGTTCGGGAGTCCTCTTGAAATCAGAGGGGCTGACATCTGAGTAGATTTTCAGTGGTTAAATTCGCCTAGGATTACAGTCTCTTATGTCAGTGAGTCCATGCCCCAGCTGCATTTTAGTCTTTGCACAATGGAGTCCCGGTTCAAAAGTAATAGTGTGATCTCTAATGGCAGTGTATGGAAAGAAAGAGCTTTATCACACCAGCATTATACTGTGCAATCATTGAGAATTGTTTGCAAAGTACTCTGAAGTTTTCCATTTTACAATCTCCTTTTATTGTGAAGTACTCTGAAGTTTTCCAGTTTATAATCTGCTTAGACTGTGAAATACTCCCATGCATCCTGCTTTAATTGTGCTGTAAAGGGAAAAGAATCAAGGTATTTTGGTACTAGTTTTTGAGTGAATCATTTGTTGTTTTCCGAGCAGCCACTGGGGGTGCAGGAGCAGGATTTGATATGTTTAAAGAAAAATTAAACAAATGCTTACATCTGCGTAAGCTTTAAAGATAAAGACATCAATATTGGCACAGTAATAGATATTAAGGAGAGCTTTAAGCATACCAAATTTGAATTGGATTGGGTCATCTGTTGTTTTTTTATGATTTTTTTTTACATTTCTCCCTTAACCCTTTGCAAAGGATCTTAGGAGTGCTGCTGCCCAGGGTGTGATTTAGCAACAACAACAACAGCGCCGACATCTTAGCACTGTAGGGGATAATTCGAGGGAAACAGGTATGTGGGATGAAGCTCAAAGATAGCCTGCATGTGCATGTTGTGGGGGTGAGCAGGTAAGAGCCATAATGCTGTTCGCTACCCTTTTTTTCCTAATTCAAAGCAGATTCCGAGAGGAATTCACAAGCCTCTAAGAATAACACAATCACAAAAGGTACACAAATATGTTATTTCCTCTATGATTTGTTTTGTTCATTGCCTCTGGTGTTTTCATGGAGACAATTTATCAATATCAGCATAAATCAATGGCAGCACATGGGCTACATGGCAGAGGGAATTGCCTTGCTGGTGTTCACCACTAAGAGAAAAGGCCAAATGTTTATTTAACACATTTATATACTGCCTTTTATCACTATTTCAAGCTGGTTTACAAAAATTAAAACAAGGCAAGAATAAATAATGCAAACAAAACAAAGGGAAGGTTTTTTAAAAAGCTCACTTAAAAGCGGAAGAATAGATGATAGTTTTGCATGATATAGGAGAGAGAACTGAACTTCTTCGAGTTCAATCCTATGCATGTTTAGACAAATAAAGCCCTACAACTCCCAGCATGCCCCGGCCATTCTGGATGGCTAAGACATGCTAGGAGTTGCAGGGCTTTTTTTCCTGTCTAAACATGCATAGGGTTCTGCCCATAAACAATTTACTAACAGTGCAATCCTATATATGTATGCATTTGCCCAGTTTTTATTAACAGCACAATTATATTTCCACAGAAATAAACCCCACTGAGTTTAATAGGACATACTCCCAGGTAGGATTGCAGTCTAAGGCTGTTTCCCATTCTGTTCCCTATTACCACCCCCACCACCCCCCGCAGTGGATTAGCATGTCATCCAAACTCAGCCTAAAAGTCACAAAATGGCAGAAGCATGGAATGCTGCAGACAGTACCAAATAGATGTCTCATCTTTGTGATCATTATCTTGTTCCATGCAATAATAGCAATGAATATGCTACCTGGGAGGGGGAAAATGTGTTTCCTACGAACAAAATATAATTGCACAGCCGAAGGGCAACCTGAAGGGAAGACATCAGGGCTGCATGCAACGAAAGGCGACAAGTGATAACAGCACATTTATTGCTCTAAACATTTCCAGGGCTGTTATTTTGGAATTCAGCAGGAGTCAGCAAAGCAATTTCAGTAGCAGGGGCAATCTTTCCGCATAAAGTCTTCTCCACCCCCTGCTAAACAAACCCCTAAGATCCTCTTTTGAGGAGAGAGGATGAATGTAGGGAAATGTCTGAGCCCCCACAGTGACTTCTGAGCACATCATGGGCCCCTCCCTCTTCAACAATAATGTAGGCTCTCATGGGCAAACATTGCACATATTGGCAGCATTCAGACGTCACTTTAAGCTATGATAGGTTAATAAAATACTGTTATCCTTCACACGATAGGACAAATAAGCTACTGTGAGTAGTTTATTAAGCTACTGGGTGTAATCTGACTCACCCCCTGTCCTGCTACAGTCCTCCCATCTGAGTAGTTGTACTGTTTCACTTCGGAGGATGGCAACAAGGGAGAGGGCCTTTTCAGTGGTGGCCCCCTAATTATGGAATGATGTCCCCGATGAGGCTTGCCTGGCACCAACATTGTTATCTTTTCGGTGCCAGGTCAAGACTTTTCTTTTCTCCCAGGCATTTAACAGCATTTAACAACATATGCTAAGTTTGTTTGTTTGTTAATGGACCCCAGAACTGTGGTTGTTCAAATGGATACTGTTGTTTATACTGTTGTTTTTATATTTTTGATGGTTTTAAGTTTTGTATACTTTTTAATGTTCACTGTTTTTAACTTTTGTAAACCTCCCAGAGAGCTTCAGCTATGGGGCGGTATATAAACTTAATAAATAAATAAATAAATAAATATAAAAATAAAGCACTGGATGTTTGCAGGATCAGGACAAAACCTCATACACAGCCTCCCCCAGTCAGGCGGCACCTGATCCACCATCAAACCCCTGTGCATTTACTCCAAAAATCCTAAGTGCCCCCCAAAGGGGGAAGTGGCTAGAAAGCCTCAGGGTTTCATAGGATCAGGACCTAACCTCAGAGGCAGCCTCCTCTACTAAGGAGGCATTTGATGCACTATGAAAACCCAGCACTAACTGTGAAAGCAGTGGAATTCCGAAGTGCTAAAAAGCAGGAGATGCCTATAACACCTTGGGGGGGGGGGGTTGCAGGATCGGGACCAAACCTCATACCCTGCCTCTTCTACACTGCTGGCTTGGTCTCTTTAATGTGTTCCTAATCAGTAAGGCAGTGAGCAGTAGAGGGCCAGCCTCCCCCTTGTGTTTGCTTGCTTGCAAGCAGGCTTTCCCAGAAGCAGGGCTGTGAAGCACTGCTGGTTTTGAGTATGTGAATACAAGGGAGGAGATTGGTGACTGCAAGAGAGCTCCTACTAGCAGCCCCAACTAGTGGTGGGTGCTAAGGGTGGGTCCAGCCATGGTGTCAGCCCTGATAAGCCCTGCCAAGGCATGTGCATCCCAGCAAATGTCCCAGTATGCCAGATGTTGGCACCAGGCCTGCATCCATCCATCCATCCATCTGCAGATGGGAGTCAGTGGCATGATAAGCTGAATGCAGCCAACTAGTAACATGCAGCATTATGCTTAAACCCTGTACAAGTGTCACACAGCATGAATATAACATGTAGAATTGGTAAGAATTTATAGTATCTTGTAGGTGTGGCTAGTTCAGTATGTGTATATTGTGAGACAACTATGAGTAAAGGAAAATATTCTTGGAAATGGAGGGAGGCGGCCATGAATGGGTTGGTCAAGTGTTGGAAGCAGTATGTAGCTTAATTTAGCAGGGATACCTTCATCTGGGTCTAACTGGGTCCAGGGGGTGATAAATGCTTCTCTCCGGGAAGGGGTGGTCCCTGCTGTCCTTAAGGAGGCAGTAGTGCGACCACTCCTGAAGAAGCCCACCCTGGACCTGATGGTATTAGGCAACTACCGCCCAGTTGCTAACACTCCTTTTTTAGAGAAGGTACTTGAGAGGGTTGTGGCAGAGCAACTGCAGGCACTCTTGGAGGATACTGATTATCTAGATCCATTCCAGTCTGGGTTTCGATCTGGTTACGGGACTGAATCAGCCTTGGTCGCCCTGATGGATGACCTTTATCGAGAGAGGGACAGGGGGAATGCAACCCTGTTAATCCTGCTCGATCTCTCGGCGGCTTTTGATACCATTGACCATGGTATCCTCCTGGATCGACTCTGTGGGATGGGCATCGGAGACACTGTTTTACAGTGGTTCCGGTCCTACCTACGGGGTCATTTTCAGAGAGTAGCATTGGGTGACCAGTCCTCGGCCTCCTGGCAATTGAGCTATGGAGTGCCGCAGGGCACCATCTTGTCCCCAATGTTATTTAACATCTATATGAAGCCGTTGGGAGCGGTCATTAGGGGATTTGGAGCTAAATGCCATCAATACACTGATGACACGTAGCTCTATCTCCGTGTGACAACTGAATCAGGTGAGGCTGTGCAAGTCCTGGACCAGTGCCTAGACTCAGTAATGGGCTGGATGAGGGCCAATAAACTGAGACTAAATCCTGGCAAGACGGAAGCCCTGTGGGTGAGTGGTTCCCGAGTCTGGGAGACAGGCTCATTGCCTGTTCTGGATGGGGTTGCTCTGCCTCTGAAAGAACAGGTTTGTAGTTTGGGGGTACTCTTAGACCCGTTTCTGTCATTGGAGGCTCAAGTAGCCACCACAGCTCGGAGTGCCTTTTACCATCTTTGGTTGGTTCGCCAACTACGGCCTCTCCTGGACAGGGATAGCTTGACCACGGTGGTACAGGCATTGGTAACCTCAAGACTGGATTACTGCAATGCGCTCTATGTGGGGCTGCCCTTGAAGCTGCTCCGGAAGCTGGAGCTAGTGCAGAATGCTGCAGCTCGGCTGTTGTCTGGAGCTGCCCCTTTCCAGCATGTAACTCCTCTGCTGAGGGAACTGCACTGGCTGCCTATTCGCTACCGGGCCAGGTTTAAGGTTCTTGTACTTGTGTACAAAGCCCTAAACAACTTGGGACCAGGATACCTGAGAGAGCGCCTTCTCCCTCACCAACCTGCCCGGTCACTGAGGTCATCCGAGGGCCTGCTCCTGGTGGTTCCACCTAGATCCATCCTCCGATTGGAATCCACCAGGGGAAGAGCCTTCAGCGTGGTGGTGCCCCTCCTGTGGAATTCCCAGCCTCTGGAGGTCAGGCAGGCTCCGACCTTGGACTCCTTTCGGCGCCTCCTGAAAACATCTTTATTCCAAGAAGCCTTTCTTTAACATGCAGCCTTGGATTTCTGTGTTGTTGTTGTTGTTTTGCTTCTTTTTAAATTTTGTATTAACTGTTTTATTCTGTTTTTATTTTCATTTTACCTTGTACACAGCTCTGAAATTTTTTCAATGAGGAGCGGTATATAAATATTCTAAATAAATAAATAAATAAATAACTGGTATCAGTGTCAGATCTGGCTACATTTGAGAAAAATAGGAATGGTGGTATGATCAGGTTGAAACAAAGGACGAGGTCACTGGCATCATGATGGTTATAAGAGGCACAGGCTTTGATCAATTTGGGAGAGAGATCCTGAGAGAAGGAGGTTAGATTAGCTTCGCCCACCATGCCTTCTATTTAGGTAAATATGAACCTTTGATATTGACTGTTAGATTGAGAGGAACCTAGGTTGTACTATGTTATCAATCTGCTTGCTACTCTCTTCATTGTACTTTTAGTGATTATAACCTGTGTGTATTTAGAAATGTTTATGATCTGCCTCATCTTAGCTAAAGCTTTTTATTCCCTTGACTGTTTGAGCAATTTAAATGTATTCCTTTTTTTTTTACCACTTTGTGTTATTTGGCTTGAGAGAAGTTTCAGGGACCACAACCCATATAAATTAATTCTTAATGCCTACAGCACTCAGCCAGATGATCTCCAAGGTCCCCTCCAGTTCTACAATTGTAAGATGGGGGATCTGGAAAGGAGGAGGAGTGCTAAAGGGATCAAACAGGTTAGATTCCTTTGCTAGCAAATTCAGATGATATGTTGCCATGGGAATTAATTGTTAGACCATCTCCCGGGATGACTGGGAAATAGCCAAAGAATGATCTGAAGAGGAAAAGCCCATTTGAAAAAGGTCATCCCTCCCTCCCTCCCTCTGTCCCAGCTAAGTATGTTGTAATCCAGTTGTCCTCCATTAGGGCAGACTGCAGTTCCCAGTCAGGAGCTGAGAAAGACAGCTGAGTTTGGTCTCTGTGAAAGCATCTTTGGGAGTTGGGGGTTGGTAATCCCCCTACAGATCGGATGTGGACTCTGGCTGGCTGTTGAAGATTTTAAGCTGTACCTCTACCTACGCTCAACCTGTATCTTTGTAAATAATTTCAAATCTAACAAAATGCCAATACACCCCTTGCGACTGCATTCCAAAGGCAATCCTAACTCAGCTATGCCCTCTGCCCCTGGCACTTTTCATTGCTCAGAGAATTGGCGTGAGCATAACAATATGTAGAGAGGAAGGACACTGAAGTTGAGAATTTCGATTGGTGGCCCAGCTACACCCTATCTGGACGGGGATAACCTGGCTTTTAAATTTTGTATATTGGTTTTAATGTTCAGTGTTTTAATCTTTGTAAACTGCCCAAAGAGTTTCGGCTATCGGGTGGTAAATAAATGTAATAAATACCAATACCAGTATCTCTGCCTTCTGCCTACTTCCAGTATGGTATACTGCTTTAAGAGTGTGGGACTAGGACTGGGGCAGCCCAAGTTCATCTCCCCACTCATCCACGAAGCTCACGGGTGACTTTGGGCCAATCACTCTCCCCGCCTCTCCTAACTCGGAGAGTTGTTGTGTGGATTAAAAGTGGGAGGGGAGAATTTACCTTGAGCTCCTTGGATAAAATATGGGATATAAATGTCATAAATGAATCAAACTTTAGGTTACTGTCAAATCCCTGGCAGTCTGTAAGAGGCAGCCCTCATCTCAGAGGGGACTTAACTGAGCTATTGTTTCCACTTCAAGGTGATTTTGGCATGGAGCCATAAGGCTTCTGAAACACATGAGGATGTCTGCCACAAAGTGACTGCAAATGAAGCTACCTCACAATGGAAACAAAAGGGTTATATTTGGCTATGTGAATTCATCCAAAGTAAGGACAATCCATGGTACTCTTCTAGGTTTTATATACAAGCACTCCAAGAGTTATGGAAAGGTCAGAGAAACCCGTGTCCCTTTTGCTGTTCTCTGCTGCAAGGCAGAGGGAGGGAGGGAGAGAAAGGGAAGGCATCAAGGCCAAGTAGTTTAAATATGGAGCAGACTCTGGAGAAATGGCTGTTCGATCAATTAAGCAACTTAAAATGTCAACAGAAAAGAAAAGCAACCAAAAAGGAAGAAAAATCCGTTCTCAGCATCTATCCCATGCATTGATTTCTAGAGGCAGATAAGTGCCAATTGAGAGTAATTTCACATGATGGGGAGGAGGAACCAGTTCCTACTTGGTTCAATAAAATCATAGCGGGCAGTGACTGATGGAACTTGGAGGAAGAGGTAATCCATTGATGCTAGGGGCAGGTAAGCACATGTAAAGGCCCATTTGGAAGCACAGGGAGTGTTGGCCCTGAAATATAGATTAAGGGCACAGCTGAATGCCTGTTTAGATGGGGGGGGGGAGCCTTACAGCTCCCAGCATCCCCAAGCCAGCAAAACATGCATAGGATTGTGCTCTAAGGCAGCTGCCATCACCAGCTCCCTTACATCCATACTGACGTCACTTTCACCAAGTTGTTGATTTCACCTACTACAACAGGGTTCATTCCTGTATGGGATACGGAGCTCTTCTGCTCCTTCCATGACAATCAAGGGCTAACAGGCCAATCCAGATCTTGCTATTGAGAAATCACCTGATTATTTTAAAGAAAATGTTAATCATCCATATCCTCCACATATGGGATATTGCTCTCTAAGGTGTTGGGGTTTTTTTTAGAATACTTTTATACCCTTCACACATCTGATGATGAAATGCTCATGCAGTGAGCAAAAGTGCAAGAGTTCACACAAATTCTTCCAGCTCTAATAGCTCCCTTGATTAAAAAAAATGTATTTAAAACAACACCTACAACAAAGAATTGTCTACAAAAGAAAAAGAATATACGATATTGCCACAGTTGTTGCTTTTAATAGAATATTTTATGCTATCTTAATTAGTGAGTCTTATTAGCAAAGTGCCTTCAGCACTCTATAAATTAAAAGATGTTACAGAAAGTTATTTTTAATTATACTTTGTGCAACTCTATACTCATTCACCATTCAGTGTCCTATACGGGTGCTGCATTATATTATAGGTAATATTTTAAGAGTTTAATTTTCCTTATTTGCTTTCAAAATATTGTTGTGCATACTTAGCCCACAGGATAGTGTGTGATAAATATGAGTTCAGTCCTACACCAGAGCTACTGGCCAAAGGGCTACGCGAATCAGTGAAAGCCCCGTTAGGCCAGCAGAATGCCAAAGGCACCACTGCCACAACATAGATGCTGGTGGAATGGCCAAAAGGGGGTGAAGGTGTGGCTGGGATGTGGATGGAACTGGGGAAGAGCACACTCATACCATAGACCCTTTCTACACCTAAGGATTCTCCCAGGAAAATGGAGGGATCATCCCTGCCTGCTCCCGGGATCCCCTGTGTGTCATTTGGATGCACAAGGATGATCCCAAGATATAGGGCTGGTGTAGACATGCCCACAGCCTCTTATAACCTTTCAGTCCATGGCCATGCCTCTGTGAGCAGAACTTCACTCTTGTCCCAGACCTGGCATAGGAAATTTCCCACCCCATTGAATTCAGTGGGAGGGGGAAATTTAGAAATTGCTGCTTCTGCCCGGTCTGTCAGGAGCAGGGCCGGTGCTGCCAGTAGGCCAACTAGGCAGCCGCCTAGGGCGCAGACCTCAGAGTACTGACCTTTAAGGGTCACAATTTTGTACAAATTAGCTGTTTTAAGAAAAAACATAATAAAAGGAAAATATAATAGTTCAGAAACTCTTCTTGAACAGCTGAATCGAAATTGGCAATTTTTTTTGGTGGGGGGTGCAAGTAGCTCGCCTTGCCTAGGGTGCAAAACAGTCTAGCACTGGCCCTGGTCAGGAGAGAGCACAGGACATGGCAGCTTTGGGGTCCTCCAGATGTGTTGGGCTACACCTTCCAAAATCCCCATCATTACTATTTATTTATTTATTGTATTTACATCCCACTTTTTTTCCTCCAAGGAATCCAAGGCAGCACACATAATCCTCCTTTTCTCCATTTCTATCCTCACAACAACAACCCTGTGAGGTAGGCTGGGCTGAATGTGTGTTTACTGGCCCAAAATCACCCAGTGAGCTTCCATGGCCAAGTGGGGACTAGAACCCGGATCTCTCAGTCCAACACTCTAGCCACTACACCACACTGTCTCTCTTAAGCAACTTAACTCAAACCAATGTTTTATATGAGCCTTTGGAAGCCAAAATCCATAGTCCCTGATTTGACTTTGTCCCTTCTCTGTTCTTGCCTTGCAAATATGATCTTGCAAACTAGCATAATTTGGGTTATCTGACACAAAACATCTTCGTGGCAGACTGAGACGGGGTGGATGGGTGGAATCACAGGGAGCGAAGTGCAAAAAGCTTTTGTCACAGTGGGTGGCAGTCCATAGAGGTTTATGTCATAATAAATGTGTTAATCTTTAAAGTGCAGCAAGACTCTGGGTTGTCTTTGCTGCACCAGACTAACCTGGTTATACCCCCACTACAAATCTTATGACATGATAACCTAACAGGACTGAACCTAATAAACCTCCTTGCAACTTTGTTAAACAATAAAAAGCAGGGTGCTGCTTCCGAGGCAGCCGTCTGATTGGGGCAGCAACACACACAAATGCAGCCAATCTCAATTTCAGTGGGAGAGGTCACAGAGAGGAAACTGAGAAACTCAGTGTCAACATCACCTCTGCTCCAGCCTGGCTATAGATCCAGCATGGCTCTTATTTTCTTAAAAGAATAAAACTCAGGCCTCACTTACAGTGGGGAAATGTGGTTTGAATCCACACTATTTTTAATGTTATCTCTGTATATGTTCTGTTCTGCCTCTCTCTCTCTTTCCTTTTGGAGGCTGTACACTACACCCAGTTTCTCCAACACTGGCGGATATGCTTCTGGCAGTGTAAAAATTCAAATCAATGCTATTCTGTCACCCTGCAGCCAGGCTAGCATTGTGTGGAATGAGATGCTTTAGTATTTCTGGTGCCAGTAAAGCAGCAAGTGCTAGCCGTGCTCGGACCAAAGTAGATGAGACACCATTCATACCATTAGCAATTGCGTGAACGTCTTTTTAAAAGTAAATTGAAGGTGCAGGGACCCTGATCTGGATTAGAACCACGGTGCAGGGAGATAGGGGGGCTTTAACCTTACCCCTCTGCTGCAGTCTCAAACCACTTCGATGTGATATCCCTCCCCAGTGCAAAGAGCAGGTGCAGGGGACCCTATCTGGACTGGGACCACAGCCCTCTACCACCTACCGCAGTGTCCCAATCCAGATTGGGGTTCCTGCACCTGCCATTTAATTGTCCAAGGCTGGTCACACAGTTGCCAATGGTGTGAAAGGAGTCATGTCTAGTTTGGGCCCCTTTCTCCGATGGGAAAGCCCACCCTACCCTTGAGTGCTCAGAATAGGTATATAAAAAGAGTTGAATCTAAAGTGATTCACATATATCATCTTGCTGTAATTTTGACAACACCCCTGCATAATAGGTGAGTATTATCTCCACATTGCAGGCAAAGGCCTGAGCCTAAGACTGAGTGGCTTGCCTACGGCCACCTGAGATCACAGCAGAGGTGAGGGCCAATCCAGGAGCTTTTTGATTCGCAGCTCACTCTCTTTAAACAGCAATACAGAGCTTGATGTAATGTAAGGATTAAGAAGCAGACTTGTCCCCTATGTTCATCTCACCCAACTAAGACAATGCATAACTAAAAACCCAGCCATGTAGCTTCCTCCCATGCCAGAAAGGCTAAGGTTAAGACATCAGCTCTAGAAGCTCCCTAATAGTAGATATCTGACTGGAATTCTGCTGTGTTGGTTCCCTGATCCCAGAGATGACACTGGTTTCTGTGTGTGTGACTCTTCTTATCGGTCATATTTCTATTCTGCTTATTTTCCCCTCTTGCAAGGAACCTAAGGCAGCTGACACAGTCCTGCTCATCTCCACGTTATCCTCATAACACCCTGTGAGGAAAGTTAGGTGAGAGGCAGTGACTGGCCCAAAGTCACCCAGCTTCATGGCCAAGGGGAGGGGAGTAGAACCTGGATCTCCCGAGTCCCAGTCCAACACTCTAACCATTACTGAGTTATCCAGTTCTGAAGGAACATTTCCCAAGCTTAATGGAGATAATGCCATCACGGTCTAAAGGGAAAGCATTTCTAATGCCAAGGATTTGTACAACGTCATCTTGAATAAGCTGAACTGTACTTTAGAACTTGCTTTAAAATAACCCATCAGTCATGACTCAGTCAGATGGAAAGCCAGGATTAAAAAAAAACCCAAGACTATATGCAATATCTGGAATACAGTGCCATCGTTAACTCAAACAAATTGTTCTCTTCTTCATCTTTGCATCAGTTTATTATAGTATCAGGAATGAGGCAACATTTCCTTTGTAAATCCCACTGGCAGCCGATTCGAGCATGTCTTTATCTGGCATGTTTCTTCTCAGACAAAAGGATACCAGATGCACTGCTTCTTGCTAGAAAAGTCAGAGGGTTTGAAGAGATTTAAGGGAGAAGGATTTGGTAGACCACTACCATCTCGCCAAATGAAAACAAATGAACAGACAGACAATCAATAAGTATATGTGTGGATATTATTTTGATATCACTAAGGATTTAGAGCAGCCCCTCTGCTTTGCAACATTTAATATCTAACTAGATTTAGGTTATGCTGTAGGTATGCAGTTGAAATATGAATGGACTTAAAGGAAGCAAATAGATATTTGTGATATTACTGCAAAATTAATGAAGTCAGATCCTACACAACAGGGGTTCTTAGACACGTGGGCACATTTGAGAAATTGCTGCGGTGTTGGGGGGACCACATAATGGTTGCCATGGGGGCCTGGCTAATCAAGAGGTGGTGGGGAGAAATAGAGAGGCGAAAGGCTGGGACAGAGGGGGAAATGCAAAGACTTGATCCCGGCCCACCCAGGAGTTGCTTCCTGGCCCACCCATCCTGGCAGATGGAATCTTCTTTCCTCCACCCAGACCTTTCCTCTTTGTGCACTACGCATTTCTAGCCTCACTATTTCTCTCTCCCACCCTCTTTCCTCATGATTTCTCTCCCTTCCCCATCCCTATCCTTCTCTCTCTCTTCCCAGCCCTTAACCTTGCTCTTTCTCTCCCATTTACCCATTTAACTTGCTGTTTCTCTCCTCTCTCAGCCTCTAACCTCACTATTTCTCTCCCTCCACCTTTCCCTCACTGTCCTCCCGTGCATAACTCTGCTCCTTTTCTTCCCTCTCCCCCTTTGCCTTGCTTTCTCTTAGAATCATAGAATCATAGAATAGCAGAGTTGGACAGGGCCTCCAAGGCCATCGAGTCCAACCCCCTGCTCAATGCAGGAATCCACCCTAAAGCATCCCTGACAGATGCTTGTCCAGCTGCCTCTTGAAGGCCTCTAGTGTGGGAGAGCCCACAACCTCCCTAGGTAACTGATTCCATTGTCGCACTGCTCTAACAGTCAGGAAGTTTTTCCTGATGTCCAGCCGGAATCTGGCTTCCTTTAACTTGAGCCCGTTATTCCGTGTCCTGCACTCTGGGAGGATCGAGAAGAGATCCTGGCCCTCCTCTGTGTGACAACCTTTTAAGTATTTGAAGAGTGCTATCATGTCTCCCCTCAATCTTCTCTTCTCCAGGCTAAACATGTCCAGTTCTTTCAGTCTCTCTTCATAGGGCTTTGTTTCCAGACCCCTGATCATCCTGATTGCCCTCCTCTGAACACGCTCCAGCTTGTCTTCTTGACCACTGAACAGCTGACCAGTGGCATGTTCAAGAACAGGAAAGTCAACCTGGTGCTGTAACTCCTCCCCTCCCCCATTTTTTAAATTTAAAAAACTAGTTTGAAAAAATGCTAGCACCATCCACTATGGTTTGAAATTCACTTGGAACTAACACTAGTTAATATCAACCATGGTTTGCTGGGATCGGATAACATGACAAGCTGTCACTAAGGAAAAACAGAAGCAAATATTTCAGTAGTCTTTGCAGCCACGCCAGAGGAAGAGAGGGGAAGAGGGACTTGTAAGCACAAGTTTTGCTGAGGCTGGTTCTGTCTGTGTATGGTCATTCTCAAAAATTGGTCAGAAAAAAGGAGAAATGGCTTCTCAGGATGCAATTTTTCACAAAATCTGACACATTTCGGCCTGTACTTTATTCAAAGGCCTTCCTCAGGGGGTTGTTATAAGATAGTGCCTGCAGAATTTCCTCTAGCAAAATAATTGTCTCCTGTGATAATTTATGGAATTTATGGACATGTTCTGGTTTTGGGTTTTTCATTCTCAAAAATTAAAACAAAAACAAAATAAAACTGTGTGGGAGAGGGCCAGGAGTGAAGAGCTTTGCAAGCGCCATGGGATGTGGGCTGCAGGTGCGAGGGCACCTGGTGGGTACCAGGCTGGCAACCCCTGCTATACATTTTTGTTCAAAAGTAAGTCCCACTACGTTAAATGGGGATTACTACCTGGAAAATGTGCAGAGGATTGCAGCCTTAAGTAGAAGGGGGAAGGAAAATACATTACTAAGTGAAAAATCAGAAGACAAATTCAGTTATTGAAGGGTGGACAGGTATCTATCAAAGAACAGAAATGTTCCCAGAACTTCATCCAGAAACCCTCCATGACAGAGGAGAATGGATTTTTTTTCTTACAGAATTAAAAGCTTCACAAATCAAATACAAATGAAGGGACAGAAGGAATGGATGGATGAGCGGTTAATGGGACAGAAAAAGAAGCAATTGTGCAAGAACCGATGGGATCTACACTCCTCAGCTCAGACCCCTCAGGTCTTGACTGCACATGACATGTGAAGCAGTCAAGTTTTTATGCTTCCCCATTGAACCCAATGCAATTCTCCTCGTCTTTTGACTCAGCCCAGTAGTTCTACTTCTGCTTCTCATTTGACTCAGCTCCAGAGGAGGCTTATGCACATGGGATTGAAAATGGGGCTTTGCTCTTGCAAAGAACTCCAACCATTTGAGAGTGGCTGTCTCTTTGCAGGTACTGTTAGGTAGTGTTGAATAAAACAAGACCTAAGCTGTATTGAGGCCGCTTTGTGAATGCTATGAAAGGAGAGCAGGAAGCCTTGCAGCAGCAACAAGAAGTGCATGGGTGCATTTGGGCTCATGTACCCATGGTGCCACTAGGCACAGACTTTGGGGCTCAACTGTGGGGAATATAGGAAGCTGCCATTGTTCCATCTAGTCCAGTATCGTTGACACTGAGTGGCAGCAGCTCTCCAGGGTTTCAGGAAGGAAGTTTTCCAGCCCTACCTGGAGATGCCGGGGATTGAACCTGGGGACTTGCCTATACAGCTTCTTTACCGCGACGTAAATGTGCAGATTCGCGTTTCAGGATACATGACGCAGCCGTCCGTTTGCCACAGCGCCGGGTTTTTAACGCGATAATGCACATATTTGCATTTGTGATTTACCGTGACTTTTGGATCAATGTCTGAGTTTACACCGCGTTATAGTTATGTGTCATTGGGGAAGTTAAATAGCATTTTGACATGTGGGCATAGCTTTCAGGGCAGGACAAAGTGATTGGCCGATTTCCCGCCTTCCCACCTATCACGTCTTCCTCTAGCTCCCTCGTTCCTTCCCGCCATTTTCATTTTAAATTATATGATTCTGTGGAGCTCCGCAGATAGACTTTATTATATTAAAACAAAGGAGGCGGAATGGGCAGCCAGAGGGAAGAGACATGTTCAGTCCCTGTCTCGCTCCTTGGAGAAAAGCCTCTGCTTTCTTTTTGGAGGGATGTCCTCTGCAACGCGATGCTTGGTGGGAGAGCAAACAGAATGCTCTAGAACTCTGCCCCTGGATTCAGCCAAATGATCACATTGGGCTGCTGCCTTAGCAAAACCACCACTTGGATTTTAAAGTGCAAAGGAACACAATGCACTTTGACCTCCGGCTGCAAGCCTCTGAATGGCAGTTTTTATTGAGATCTGAGCAGCAAGCAGGGCAGTGGCGGGAGAGAAACTGCACATTGGAAGGGAGAGTGCCCAGGGTGGTGCAGGCCACTCTGGAGAGCATCTTTTCCAGGGTCCCCTCAACCCTGACAGTGCTAACAACATCACACTTAACACACCTATAAGAGCATCTAGAGAAAACTGTAAAAAGGAAAAAAAATCTCCAGTGTCAGTTTGAGGACAACTTCTTCTCCCCACCCCCACATCCCCGTTTTGCACATGGGGCAACAACTTGAGATTGAATTGTTCTACTTGCTGAAAGAGCACCAGCAAAGCCACTTCCCTTCAGATTGGTAAGCACATTCATCCTGCAGTACTTTTCTCAAGCCCTACTGGGTCATGCTCAACTCCCACTGGGTTCCACCAGAGCTTGGCGTGAAAGCAGGAGGCAGGACAGGCTCTCTGGTCTGCATGCAACAATGAACCTTGAGAGAAACCCCAAGGTCGCCACATACAAGACTGACCTCAACGTTTGCCCTGGTTACTGTTCGCGCACATGTCGGAGCTTCCTGCCACAAGTGAGTCCGGCTGTGCAATTCTACCTGTGGCCGCCTCAGAGTAAAGCAGCGTCCCTCCTTTCTCCTCAGCCCTAACCATCTTGGAGCATCCTTGCTGCTTTCTCAGTAGAGTATCAGCTTGCATCTGTTGGGAAGGTACCATCCCCAGTGAAGGGGGAGACTCCCATACCATTGCCAGCGGCTTTGCAAAAGAACAAGCCACCACAGGGAGGAAACGGGAGAGTTCCCTTCCCGTAGCCGGATTTCTCTTTCACGAGCCCCAGCCGAGGCCCGTGAGCTTTGCAGACGGCGGAAGAAGCCCCCCCCTTCTCTGGTGTGCTGCCCCCCTCCCCTTTGCCACAGCATCCACTGGGTCCGCTCCCCAGGTGGATGTTTGCACGTTGGCGTGGAGATGAACGCCGCTCACAGCCAAACCTCGCCTTCGTCGCCGCCTCCCGGGGTTGGCGATTGGACGGGCGGAGAAATCCGGGGCTCCGATTGGGTCCGGTGGGCCTGTCGATCCGGCTGCCCCGTTTCAGGCTCGGTTGCGTCGCAGCGTGGGGATGCTGCTCTCTTTGAGCCGCGGCAGAGCAGCGGCGGCGAAGAGGCGATGGTGTTGCCAGAGCATCGCTGCAAGCCGCGCGCGCAGGACGGGCGTAGGAATAGCGGCGGCGGCGGCGGCTTCGCAACCGTACGGAGGACAATGTAAAGCGCGGGCCAAGCAGCCCGTGTAATGCAATAGCAGCCCCCAAAGCCAGGACGTGGAGGAGGAGGAGGAGGGAGAGAAAGTCCGGGCTGCTCCGCTCCCTCCATTCATTGCCTGCCGAGGACGGATTATCATTGTTGCGGAGAGGGCATTCCGGCCGGGCTGCTCTGCAGCGCGCCGAGCCCGGGGGGGAAGGGGGAGAGGGAGGTGTCGGCGAGGGAGCGGGCGAGCCCTCCGTGCCCCCCGCCACCTCCCCTCACGGCGGCCGGGAGTCTCCCAGATGCCTCCCCGCCGCTGCCTGGATGCCTTTATCCCTTCCCGCCGAGAGCTGGCGGGAGGCGGCCGGGCTGCTCTCCGGGGCGAGCGCTAGGAGCGCCCCCCTTCCCCGCGTCCTCGGCGGGCACCTCGCGGCGCCCTCGTCCCCCTCCCCCTCCTCAGTTGGCGCGCCCTGCCGGACAGCGCCAGAGCGAAGTTTGCGCGCCAGCCCGGAGACGCCGAAGTTGCCGCCGCTGCAGGTGACGGACGACGGCCGGTGGGGCGAGGGCGTAGCTCCGGCGGGAGCGGCCCTGGGGGCGACATGAGCGGCAAAGGGCCGAGTGGGCGGCCGGGTTAGGCGCGGACTCCTCGCGGCCGTCGTCTCCCGCCCCTCGCCGCCTTCCTCCTCCTCCTGCTGCTGCTGCCGGGCGCCCATCGCTCTCCCCCCGGGGGCAGGCTGACCCCCCGGGAATGCTGCCTGGAGGATGCTGTGGTTCCCGGTGAAGAAGATCCGGAAGCAGTTCAAGCTGCTGCTGCTCCTGGTGCTGCTCACCTTCGCCGTGTGGTTCACCTACCTGCACATCAGCCTGGTGCGCCAAGGCAAGGCGCTGCGCCTGCACTTCGCCTATGGCAGGGGTAAGGATGGGCCGGCCCGCGAGGCTCCGGAGTAGGCGCTTCGTCTCCTTTCCGACTCCGGGGTTGGGGAGCGGGTGGGTGGCGGTCTTCTTGTCTAGCCCTTGTTCCTCCAGGTTTTAAATCAGTCAGGGCATCGTCTCTTTCTTTCCTCCCTCTCCTACTTTTGGATCCAAACTATGAGTAACCTGAACAACACTTGCACAAGAGCCTGCTCTGCTGCCCTGGAGTAATTCGTCTGGAATAATTTCCTTCCCAGCCCCCCCCCCCGCCCCCCGTTTTAAATATTGATATGTGCTAATATATCCGAACACTCATAATCGCGTATAGAAAGAGGATGGGCACGATAAAGCAATGAAGCTGTACTAAGGGGTAACGAAGTGCTTTCTGAATGTGTGTGCTTCGTGCCACCAGAAGTCTCATTTTTTGTACTTCTTGCACACAGGTTTCCAGCCCCCAAAAGGCATTTCATATATTTTCCCATCTTTCATTTTCAATGACTTCCCTGCCCTGGAGGGAATATTTGTAGCATCCTGGGTTGACTTTCAGACCCTCTTTGCAATGTCTGGCAGCTCTGAACTTTTAATTCCTGAAACCCCATTCATACAATGAGACTTGCTTCTGAGTAAACCCGTACAGGGTCAGGCTTTGAAGCCTAGTATGTGAGGAAACCATTTGGTCCCGTTTTCCATAGCGCTTGGATGGGGACGTGTGGCCCTCCAGATGTTGTTGGATTGAAATTCACATCAGCAACTTCTTCCGTCAGCAACTCTTGTCTGTCACTGGGAAGTGATGCCCGTCCTGTTGTCACTTGAAAGGTGGAGCTCTTGGAGTTGGGGAAGGTTAGGATCTCTTCACCTTCTGCATTTTGCAATGTCTTCATGCCTTAAGATTCCCTTCTGTAACTTCTAAAGAGGTGTCTGAGAGAGAACATATGCTGGTATTCATGAACACGATCAGTGATTATTTGAATTGATCTCAATTCAAGGCTGACTGCCAAGCCTTTATTTCGTGCCAAGCCCTTGATCTCTTAAGGGGCTCACATTCTCCCAGTTACTCAGAATGCCCCTTTTTAGATGGGGAATAGATGTTGGAAACTGTGCAACCCAATCCTATACATGTTTGCTTTGAAATAAACCCTGCTGTGTTCAATGGGACTTACTCCCAAGTAAGCGTACCTGGGATTGCCACCTTCATCTTGCCTCTCTGGACCCAGATGGCCAGACAGAGGAGCTTCTGTGCGGTTAGCTAGCTTCCACAGCTCAGGTCAAGCACTCGGTTATAATTGCCAACAAACTGTCCAAACCTTCCAGGTCTTTAGTCTTTGTGGCGAAGTGTTTGTAGCAGCAGCTCAATATTTCTTTAGAGCAGGGCAGCGTAATCATTTCTGAATCCAGCGCACAGAGCTCCACTGTATATGCTGGGGAAAGCATTCCAGAGCACATGGAAAATCCAGCTCGCTCGCTCTCTAACCAGGTCAGTTGCCAGGTTTTGCACAGGCTTGTTAAAAGAGAGTCCTTGTAGCAATATAGCAACAACTTCTTCTTTATGCCACTGGAATCTTGTGAGTGACAAATGGTGTTTTCTGTTTTGTTGTGTTTTGTTTTGTTTGCACTCGTAGTGATCAAGGCAGGATAGTGGAGCGCATCTTCCTGTGCTGATAGTTTGCTGTCCCATGCTGGCTAAGATGTGACATTTTATGTCAAATTGCATGGCAGAAACAATATCAAGACAAAAATTAATGAAACGGGTTGGGGAACTCCTTGCGTTTAATTTATGAACCACCCAGAGAGCTCTGGCTATTGGGCAGTATAGAAATGTAATAAATAAATAAATAAATAAATTTAAAGATGTAATTTTAAAATGTTGCTTTCGGTCTTTGACTAGAATGAACAAGAATCTCACAATTGTATATTTCCAGTTACCGGTGTGATAATTTGCACATATCTTGCCAAACAGGAAATAATGCTGAGCCATGCACAGCTGGCAAATTTGCAGTACTCAAGTCTTATTCTGGGATTGTTAAATCCAAATACAAGGAACTCAATCCGCCTTTCACAAATCCTGCAATAGGCTTTGAATTTGTTAGATATATTGAATAATACTTTAGGAAACTTTGTATATAGCTTTTGAGCCTTTAGAACCCTCTGAAAAGGCATTTTCAAACTTAGATTAGAGACCAAGAGGACTAAAAACATGCTCTAATTTTTTAAATGAATGCGAAGTTTTGGAGTTTTCACAATGTCCCGTGTGAACCGCCCAGAGAGCTTCGGCTATGGGGCAGTATATAAATGCAATAAATAAATAAATAAGAAACATTAGAGATGGCATGTACAAGCTGTATGTTGCTTTAGCCAAGAGATGATTAGATCCCATTTGGAATTCCTTGGCAATACTAAAATATCTTTTTGTGTGGATCACTATTGTCCTCTGTAGTAGGGCAACCTTTTTATCTAGAGTTGAACTATTATAGGCAGTTCAGTGGAGGTCAAAATGCTTCATTTGGTAGTAGTGGATCTTGGATCCAGATGGGAAACATCCTTGGTCACCCTGGTGGATGATCTATGTCAGAGACTAGATGGTGGGGGTGCAACCTTTTTGGTCCTATTCTCATCAGTCATGGTATCTTCCTGCCCGGGTGGTCTGCTTGGGGCTTAGGAAGCACAGTACTATAGTGGTTCCAGTCCTTTCTAGAAAGTTGGTTTCAGAAGGCAGTGTTGGGTGATTTCTATTCCTCCCCTTGACCTTTGGTTTGTGGGGTGCTACAGGGTTCCATCTTCTCCCCAACACTCTTTAAAGTCTATTTGAAGCTGTTGGGAGAAATCATCCATAGGTTCAGGCTTCAATGTCATCAATATGCTGATGGCTCATAGTTCTACATCTCATTTCTACCCAACAGCTACAGGGGAGGCTGCAGAACTCCTGAACAGGTGTCTGGATCTGGAACAGATGAGGGAGAATACATTGAAATGGTAAAGATGGGAGTTCTGGATAGGGACAGCTAGACCTGCTTGGAGTAACACTCTGTTCAAACGACCTGATGTGGGGGGGGTGCTCCGGAACGCACAGGTGGCCACAGTGGCCAGGATCATTTTTATAAGCACCAGTAGACACAGGTATTCAAACTGTGGTTACCTCCAAAATAGACACCTTTAGTGTGCTTTACGTGGGGCTGCCTCTCAAGATAGTCTACAAGTTTCAGCAGATGCAAAATGCAACAGCCCGTATGCTGGTGAGGATTCAAATAAAAGTGCTGGTCTTAATTTCGAAAGTCCTTAGTGCCTTGGGACCAGGTTATCTGAAGGACTACCTTCACTCATACAGTCCTATCAGTATGCTACACAGGGCCAGCTCTACCAGCAGGCAGAGGGCGGCGGTTGTCTCTGGGAGCAGATGCTGGGCAGTGGGGTGTTGGATGACAGAGCTGTGTGTGTCCTGTGGTTTGCCCTGTGCCCCCTAAGCTAGGCTCTTGTCCTCAGGAGGACACCGTCCCATTACCAGTGTTGACATAAGATCCAACTGCAAGTCCAGTCAACATCTGTACATGGAATTGTCCTTTGCCTCAGGCAGCAAAATATCTTGGGCTGGCCCTGAATTGCTAAGATCTCCCTTGGGGTTCCTTTTCGAGTGCCTGCCATTAAAACCAGTAATTATGACTTGCGGTAGAAACAGAGTCTTCTCGGTGGTTCTCCCAGATCTTTGAAACTCCCTCCCAATTGACTGAAACCTTGCCTCTTCAGCCTGGCATTTAGGTGGGCCTTGAAGACCTTTCTCTTCAAGTCGATTCCATGTGTTTGTAGAACAGCATTATAAGCAATTTCTGGACATGTTTCCTGATGTGATCACCTATGATTTGTACCTTGTTTTTAGTTTCTTCTGTTCGTTATTTTGTGTTGAGCATAGCCCTAATAACAGTCTGAAAATATTCAAAATAAATAAATTGATGTCATAAAATTAGGGTTGTTTTGATTTAAATAATAATTTAAATCATGATTGATTTAAATCACTTCTCTGAAGGGCTCACAGTTTAAATCACTAACGAGGAATATTCTATTTAATCATCATTTTTTAGTAGAAATACATTATTGTTTAATATAAACTTAATGCATATTCAGAGTTGTAGGTTTCATTAGAAGATAAATACACATTAAGCAATTATTCTGAATTGTTTTCAGATTAACTTTCATCAAAAAATGGGATGATAAATTGGTGGCCATCACTACATCTTGTGGTAGTGAATTCCATAGATTAACTATGCACTGTGTGAAGGAATGCTTCCTTTTCAACCACCCTACATAATTTGATTTCATCTGCAAACTTGGCCACCTCATTGCTTACTCTTAATTAGAGATCATTTATAGAGAAATTGATGCCTGTGGGGCCTCACTATTTACATCCAGTGTGGTGTAGTGGCTAGAGTGTCAGACTGGGAGTCAGGAGATCTGGGTTCTAGTCCCCACTCAGCCATGGAAACCCACTGGGTGACTTTGGGCCAGTCACAGACTCTCAGCCCAACCCACCTCACAGGGTTGTTGTTGTGAAGATAAAAGTGGAGAGGAAAAGGAGGATTATGTATGCCACCTTGGGTTCCTTGCAGGAAAAAGGCGGGATATAAATACAACAACAACAACAATAATAATAATACAACATCCCTCCATTGGGAGAATTGACCATTTTTTCCTACCCTCTGCTTTTTGTTCTTAAACCAGTTACTGTCCCATAAGTGGGCCTTTCCTCTTACTCTATGATGGCTAAGTTTGCTGAGGAGTCTTTGGTGAGGGACTTTGTCAAATGCTGTCTGGGCTGTACCACTTCAGACTGCTCATGATGTCTCAGGTCATGCAAACTATTCTTTTTGCATAGAAAACAAGATGCAAGGAGATATGTGGAGCAAATTTTTTTTGAAGGAGCATCCAGTCATGTGACACACACCCTACTCTTTCTGCCATCTGAAGTGATACAGCCCCGAAACAGATTTAACACCTCCATAAGAAGTAGGCCTTAGCCACATTTTATGATCTTTTTGTCCCCTGGGAACTTTAAAATGTGAGTTCCATATAGCCAGCATCTCTTCCATTGATCCACAGATGAGTAAGCACCATCTATTGAGCCCATTAATCAAACGCTTTGGTTTTCTTCATCTTGATTTATAGAGGAGACAGTGACATGTGTTTAGGAACTGCTTCCTTAGTGATGGTCAGTGGAAGTGTTTTGATGTTGCCATTTTAAACTTTGTGTGTGAGCTCTTAGACATGGCTAGAGGACATTCAAATGTACTGCAGCATTTTAAATGTGCTTGGACCCTTACGTGGAGCCTTATCCGTGCAGTGAATGCCCATTGGAAGACATATTGGACTATTCTGTAGGAGTCTGAGCCATTGACATCACTGGGCTTCAGTTCATCTGCTGATGCAGTGGCTTTGTTATTGACTACATGTGCTGCTATGGAGAGGAGGATGTGGATAATCAAACACTCATTATTGCACGTACTCTGTACACATCCTGTTCTCAGGCACGCAAGTGTTTAGAAAGAAAAACTGGCAGTGTTTCTCATAACAAAACCTTGCTTAGTAAGATCTGAGGATTGACTTCCAAATGTGGTAGCTAGTGTATGTGTTTTTTACTCAAAGTGGTACCTGCAGTGGTAAGGAAACACCACAGCTTAATGATAGTGCAACTGGATGAACTATGATTTCAGAACTGCATGTAGTTGAAATGTGATCCTTCCCTTTTTGAGGTAAGCTGGACTGACCTCCCTTTATGGCATAAAGTTAAGATTGTGCTGGGGCTTTGCAAAAGTTCATCTTTGGCGATCAGGGATAGATGCAAGGCTGGGACATCTGTTGATCAAATTTGCAAGTAGCACAAAGTTAGGAGAGCTTGTAAACACTCTGGGGAATAAAAATAGCATTTAAAATAATTTGGGAGGGGGAAATAGTTTGGAGCTGAGACAAAAATTAAAAAGGCACATCTAAAATATTACTCATGGTTAAAAACAATCTAATTTGTAAACTCAAAAAAATATGGCACATTTTTCTCCAGCTGTCTCTCTAAGTAGGAATAAGGCAACAGTATCATGCTATTGCACCACAAAAAAGTAGTAATTCATGTTTTAAAATGTATTTCTGAACATTCATTTATCAAAAACATGCCATGTCTCTATCATTTTGCTTAAGATTAGCCAGGCTTCTGCTGGATCTCTCTTCTTTTTGTTTTTGTTTTGATTGTCATGCAACCATGAGAAATGTTTGTAAACAGTAAAGTTGGTGCGGAGTAATGGCAGAGTAGCAAAGAGTTTGTAATTCAACATTGTCAAGAGACTAGGTACATTTAGCCCAGATGAAAGAGAGGAATGAAACATGATTCAAAACATATCCTCTCAATAGAACAAAACTACCAAGGCCTGGCCTACACATGCAGCAGAGTGAGATGAAAGAATGGACAATAGTATATCACTACTGCAAGTAGAAGATGCAGTTTTTTAGTGTATATTTTAAAAAACAAAACACCCATCTCCCTGCAAATAAAAGCTTAAATCCTAAGACATCATGGAGAATGGTTCTAGCTGTGCATGTTTCCTTCCTATGCTATTTATTTTTCCAAATTGCAGGGAGTTCCTTATGCACGAAAGCATTCAAAACTAGGGATGTGCTCCGCTCCGATTAGGAGCGTAGAAGCAGTAGCGGATTGGCCTGCTCCGCCTTACCCAGAGGCGGAGTAGGAGCGGACCGTGGACCCCCTAGAAGCAAGGCGAAGAGAAGCGACCATTTTTCGGAGCTCCGAGTTCAGGCGGAGCGCTCCGGTCGCCATCTTGAAAACATTTCGCCATAGGATTGCATTGCGGCAAATAATCGCGCATAACTACGTTGTTTTTGAAGCTATCGCTCTGGAAATTCTTGTGCTCAGAGAGTCGTGGATGGGGGTCATTTTGAGACCACTCTCACCTCTCTGCGTTGTCCGTGTCGCGTGCTATATTTTTTTGAAAATCGGGTCAACCGCGCGGCTCAAACTGCGTTTCGGCTTTTCGCCCATAGGATTGCATTGAGGGAAAGAATCGGGGATAACTGGGGGGGGGTTTTAAGCTATCGTTCTGAAAATTCTTGTGCACAGAGAGTCGTGGATGGGGGTCATTTTGAGACTACTCTCAACTTTCTGCGTGCTGTGGTTCACGTGCAATGTTTTTGTGAAAATCGGGTCAACCGCACGGCTCAAACTGCGTTTTCGGCTTTTCGCCCATAGGATTGCATTGAGGGAAAGAATCAGGGATAACTGGGGGGGGGGTTTAAGCTATCATTCTGAAAATTCTTGTGCACAGAGAGTCGTGGATGGGGGTCATTTTGAGACCACTCTCAACTTTCTGCATCGTACGGGTCGCGGGCTAGAAGTTTTTAAAAAATTGGCGGGAAAAATACCTTTTTCAAAGGGCTGAGGGGCAGAGTCAGCTCCCGGTCATGATGATCCCAAAGTTGGAGGAGGGCATAGGCAAAACAGGTAACTTGGGATTCTGGGAAACTTCTCTTTCTTCATCTGAACGGGCTTTTCCCCGTGTTTTTTAACACAGTAGCCCCACCAAATGCACAAACACAACCTGAAATCATATACTAAGCCAAGAATAAGAGATAGAAACACAGCACTGCTCCCCACCCTAACCTTGGTGAACAACTGAATCGATGTGGTGCAAGGGGATGAGCTCCCCTAGGGCATCTCATCGTGGACGTGCCCCCACTCTCTCCTGCACTGGAAGGCCATAGAGCCTTCCAAAGAGAGTAAAACGGTGGAGCAATGCCTATCATGAGTTGAAGTGAATGGTCACTTTTCAGTGGTGGAGCAATGCCTGTTCTGAGTCGAAGTGAGCGTTTTACTTCTTCTCGGAGCTGTTGGTGGCTGTCAGTGTCTTGAACTGGCAGCTACTTCCCCCTCCCCCGGGCACGTCCCCCTATTGCTGGTAAAAGACAGATATAGCCTTTTTAAAAAAATTCTTCTTGCTGTTTATTGAGCAACACTGCTGCTTTTAATTCCACCCCTCCTTTGTTTATTGATTGATTTATTCCATTTTATATGCATTACTGGCTTATCCTTGGCTCACTTCCTTATGCCCTCAGAAATGCCAGCTGCATGCCTGCCTGCCTGCCTTCCCTCCCTCCTCCCCTGCCCACCTCGCAGGGATGTTGTGTGTGGGGTGCCCGATTTTCAAAAATTCGCCAAAAATCAGGGGATGATGGGATTGCTTTGAAACTTGGCATGCGTGTGTATATCCCCATGAGGTGTCATGGTGCCAAACATGAGGTTTCTAACTTGAACAGAAAAAAAGTTGTATAATTTTTTAGCTTTCAATGCAAGCCTATGGGGGGGGGAAATGGAGCTCCGGATCCGGATCCGGAGCTCCGGGCGGAGCGGAGCGGAAGTGGGCGGAGCGGGGGCGGGGCGGAGCGGCCCGATCCGGAAAATGGCGGATCTGCAAGTGAAGCGGAGCGGGGGGTCCGTGCACACCCCTATTCAAAACATGTTCCTCAACTGCAGTATAAAATTTACTCTACCACTTCATTCTCACTTCATTCTACTTCATGTGTAGACCAAGCCCAATTGCTTCCCTTGTCTCTAAGGATAGGAGAGATTAAACTGATGGAAGAAAAAGCAAGTCAGATCGAAGTGGTTTTGCTTGGAGTTATTTGGAAGAGAGAAAAAACTGAATGAACAGCTAGTTTAAGTGAATACTCTACAAATAGCCATCCCGCTCTGTGTAAAAGGTGAGCTTCTGCTGTACTACCTTAAAGAAAAGAAGACTTATGATTGCGAAATTATTCAGGTGAGTGCTACAGCAGACTATTTTCAAAAGGGTAAATTTGCCCACCTCAAAACTGAGCCCAGTTATCTAATATGGAGTCTCTTCTTGGGTCTATGGGGTTCTTGGTTCCAATAGGAAGTTCTGGAAGAAGGTTCATATGCTACCTACAAGGAAAGAAAATCTGAGTCACTTCTGTTTCATCTTTCCTTGTTAAATGTGTGAAGCAGGACTTCAGGTGAGATCCACGAGTCCTGCTTTGCATGTTAACTCAGAACCAGGCAAGGAATATGTGGACACTGTTCCTGATTTCTCCCTTCCTTCCCAGCTTTTAGGAAACTATGAATTGGGTGCTGAGAAAGTAGAGTCTACTGCTTCTTCTCTAAAATAAGGATACCAGGAGCATCATCAGATGAGCATTTTATCGCATGCTCATTACTGGCCACTCACGGTTTTTCGCAGGTCCTTTTGATGACGGCATCTGCCTCCTGCACGTGTCCCGCTCTTTCTGCTCTATTTTCTGCAACGAAATAAGACCTGGAAAATCCGTGGAGTTTTTCTGGATTGGGTTTTTTTGAGTTGAAACTTGCCACCATTTCCTGTTGTGTGCAGGGAAAGCAGCGTGATAAAAAACGCCCACTGAATGGGCCATGTGGTCATTGCTGCTGCTTCCCTGTGTGAAAGAGGAAGCTGCTTGTCCCTCCTGTGGGACAGAAAAGCGATCATACGGAAATTCAATTCCCCCCCACCCATCTGGTGATGCTCCAGGACTTGAAAGGTGGTGCAGGGATATCCTAGTTTGACTGAGACCCAAGATAGCTGTTATCTAAATACTGGATACTTTGTTATATCAGCAGATACTCTAAAAATCTGAGATGGCTTTTGTAGACAAGTAGGACAGCATTTTTAGCATTTAAAAGACAATCTGAATTGGGGAGTTCGGGTTGAATGAGCCTCTATCCAAGCTACTATTTCTTCAGCCTCGTAACAGAAAATGAAGAATCATACACAGAAGGGAGGGATTTTGGGTGGAGGTGGAAGAGGTTTAGGGGAAATGCCTTAAGGCAGAGAGCAAACTGCAGCAAAGGCAGAGTTGTAAACTGGAGGGCCCCTCTGGGATTCTGATTTATGCAAGTATGGATGCCTTTGTGACAAGGATGGCTGTTGTATGGATTCCACAGCCAGGTCAGAGTGGCATCTATGGTAGCTCTTCTAGGGTATTACTACCACTGAACCACCATTGCAGGTATTACTATTTAAATAGTGTGTCATTTCCATCCAATAGGACTGTGAGGGAAGTTGTACATAGGCTTTAAGCTGGAATAGTTGAAATGAAGAGAATGAGCTGTTAAAATTCACAACTGGTGTGAATCTTTAGCCTTGTTCTATAACTGACTGAATGTGCTAATTGATCCAATTTTGGAATCCGCTTCCATTTAGAGCCGAAATCTGATTCTACTCCAGTTTGAAGAAATTAATCTGATTGTCAGCAGCCTGGAGACACCATTTGGATGCTCTGCCTTCCTGACTGCTAGCTACTTGTATGCATGTTATTTGCCTGAGGCAAGCAGCAATCTACCATGAACGAGCAGTCAAGTCACAAACTTCTCCTTCTCCCCATCTTCACTGCTAACCCTTTCTGTTCCTGCTGATGTTGCGCAAGTTATTGTGTTGTCTGTCCGGACTTTTTCACACCACAGTTGGTTTTTCAGCTGGAATAACCAATGCTGTGAAGAGTTGATTATTTGAACAACCGTTGGTTATCATGTCATGTGTTGGATACCGTTGACTATTTTGTTGCACGCAGTTTGGTTATTTTCGGCAAGAGCGACCAAAGCAGCGACTGCCACTCTAGTCCAGCTGGTAGAACTTGCAGTGGCTGATACGATACCAGCGGGAGGACTGAGCAGAGAGAGATAGGATAGGGCATGAGACAAGCAAACACCATTGACTAATAGTCAAGTTGATGCTGGCCTTAATTAGTGATTATAATCATGTCGTGTGGGGTGTACCCCCTTGATTATTTATTTATTTATTTATTTATTTATTTATTTATTTTATTACACTTATATACCACCCCCATAACCAGGGCTCTCTGGGCGGTTTGCAGAAATTCCAAAATTGAGATAAAAACAAGTATACAAAATTTAAAATTCTAAAACACAAAACATACACACATAAAGCATTAGTCAACCATGGAGTTGACTATTAACCCATTACTAACTATTGTGTTGTCCGGATGCAGCCAGAGTGGCTGCTTTCAGACAACACAATAATCAATGGTAGGGTAATAATCGACAGTTGTTTATCTAGGGGGTACTCCCCACACAACATGATTATAATCAACCGTGGTGTGGATTAGGATCAGTGTTGAGTTGACTATTAGTCCACATTGAGTTGACTCACTCATCCCCCCTCTCTCCCCCCCAATAGTCCTCCTACTAGTATCCCATGAGCCATTGCTGCCGAAAATCTAACCTGCTGGATGGACTAGAGCGGCAGCCACCACTTTGACCACTCTTCCTTGCAACTCTGAAGCTGACAAAATAAACAATGGTGGCCAAGGAAATAACCAATGATACTCTCCACGGAACATGATAACCAATGGTAGTTCAAATAGCCAACTCAGCACAACGTTGGTTATTTGTGTTGGTTATTTCAGCCAAATAACCAACCATTGGTTAAAAAACTCCCTCCACACGCCATGATAAACCACGGTGGGTTAGATAATCGTTGACTGTTTAACCACTATTGGTTATCATGTTGTCTGAACCCAGTCAATGTATCTATGCCAGTGATGTGGGTTTTCTGGAAAATTCTTAATTGGAAAGTTTTCCAATCCAAATTAGGTTCATTTGCACAAGATCATTTGCATAGGACAATTTTCAGTTTGAATTGGAAAATATTCTGATGCCCTAGAGAGATCTAATGGAGCATTTTTATTTTGTTTGTATTTAGTAAACAAAGCTAAGAAGTACCCCATATTGATCATTTTGCCCCAATACACCACAAGTGTTTTGTGGGGAAAATTAAAGCACACTTATGTTATTTTAACATTATATTAGGTCAAAAAAAATATTGGAATACTTATAAAAAGTTAAAGACAATAGCATGTACTCCCATTATATTGTTTAAATATAACAAAAAGCACACGCACAAGTACTGAAAATTGTTGACACCCTAATTAATTTTAGCAAGCCAAAGAACTGTGCATGATATGCTGACAAACACTTCTTTATTTCAACAGAGTGCAACTCTTGTCCCCTATGGCTGTTGGGGCACCTTCAGTTTCGCTGTCACTATTTATTGGTTACATTTCACTCCCAAAATGTATATGTATTCCATTGACATGTACTGTATGTATTCTCTCACATACTTGCTGAGGTTAATCACCTGAAAAATATTAATTACAATTTTGAAACTGACAAGCTTGCTTTATAGTGTATTTGCATTGAGCATACTTTTTCTTTTTCTTTTAAATGACTTTAGGAAATTTTAAAAAAAATTCCATGGAAAAACAAAGCACTGGAAAAAAAATTGCCCCACATCACTGGTTTGCACTCTTGTTCATAGAATCATAGTAGAGTTGGAAGGGGCCTACAAGGCCATCGAGTCCAACCCCCTGCTCAATGCAGGAATCCACCTTAAAGAACATAAGAACATAAGCAGAGCCCTGCTGGATCAGACCAAGGATCCATTTAGTCCAGCATTCTGTCCATCCAGTGGCCAACCTGCTGTCCATGGGAAACCCACATACAGCACATGAGTGCAGCAGCACCTTCCTGCCCATGTTCCCCAGCAACAGATTATAAGGGCACAGGCATGCTGTTCTCCTGGTGAGCAAGAGGCTGCTGGTCCTGGGATAGTTTGGGAGAGGGGGGGGGGAAGGCAAGTGGACCAGAGATGAACAACCATCTCCTAAATGCTAGCAAGAGCATGTAAATGTGGTTATTGTCTTTCCAAGTTGAGCTTTTCTCTCTCCTGAGCAGCCTGGAACCTTGCAGTACTGAGAAAGCGGAGTGCTCAGGTGGCAGAGCGGCTCCTGGGCTGCCTCTCCGTGTTTGTTTCGTAGCTGACCTTGTGCCAATGCCAGATGATGAAAAGCTAACCTTCCCCTGACCTCCAGTTCTGGAGGAAGATGCTGATGGCCATCTGGTGCACCAACTGGGTAGCTTAGTTGTACAGTTGAGGCTGGCAGAGAGATCAGTTGTCAGCTGGCTGTAGTAGCAGAGGGGAGGATATTCAGATCTGACATCCATTTAATTTAGTACTAATAGACTGGAAGAAGGAGGTGGTCTTGGGGGCGGGTGGTGGGGAGCGGAGAGATTCTGAGCCAGTGGACTGTAACATTGTTCACAGCTTGTCTTCTTCAGACATTGCAATACAGCGACTGACCAGTTATTCACAGAGTGACTTCTATCTGCATTGTCTCCCAAACACCCGCTCTTCACCTACCATGCACACCTGTGCCTCATTGCAGCATATTAATCACCCACATGTTTAGTTTTTTAACGGTTTTTTAATGCTTTATGTGTGTATGTTCCATGTTTTAGGATTTTAAATTTTGTATACTCATTTTAATCTTAATTTTAGAATTTCTGTAAACTGCCCAGAGAGCCCTGGCTATGGGAGCGGTATATAAGTGCAATAAATAAATAAATAAAAATATTCCTAGTTCTTAAAAAAAAATTGGATGCCCATGATGCTGGGGTCTTTCAAAAGTCCCTCCCCCCATGAATTTTTTGGCCACAAAAAGATGGAAACGCTTATCTAATCTTCCCTATTGCTAATTGCAAAACATCACAGAAGCTGGAATCTTCTTTTTGTCTTTAGGGAATTGAGTGACAGTGGAAGAGGAAGTGCTTGGAGGTTAGGGTAGTGCACGGTTGGGCAACCTGTGACCCTTTGAATGTTTTGACCTACAACTCCCATCAGCCCTAGCTGGCATAGACAATGGTAAAGGATTATGGGAGTTGTAGGTCAAAAGTTTTGGAGGGTCCCAAGTTGCCCTCCCCTGGGTAACGGGTAGAAAATGGCAGAGAATAGGGAAGAAGTGTGAATAGAAAACACAAGTTCTGCATTGGACCACTAGAAGCATTACAGCCTATCTGCTAAACGTCGAGAAGACGTTTAGCAGATATGAGTTCATGCCTTCTTTTATTTAAAAATCTTGAAGCCATCCTTGCAAATATGATTATAAGAGTTAGTAAACACCATTTTTACTAGTTTACCTGCTCCACAGAGACCTATATTAGCCAGTTATAATTTATAACAACAAGAAAACAATTTTGGGTACATTTTCTATGTCTGATTGCCTGGAGAGGATTCTTATTAATTTCTGGTGAGTGTCTATAAGTCTGCTTTAAACCACTGTTATGACTAAGGTAGTTCAAGACAGTGACCTGACTCACATATAATGCTAATCCATGGTTTATTTAACGCATGGGTTGCTGAATTCTGGGTTGTTGTGATGTGCAAAGCCAGCCACACTAACAAACCATGGTTTGGTGACCATGAACAACCGAGAAAGAAAACCCATGGTTTATTGCTGGATTGTTTAAAACATGGGTTGTCATTGAAAATAGAACCATGAGTTATTTTGCCAGCTGTTGTACATGCCATTACTGCAGTGCCGCAAAGGCATTTGGAATACAGTATGGGAACTGGCAAAGGAAGAGGGAAACAAACAACCCAGGGATTGAGAAAGCAAACTGAAATTTAATAATCTGCCAGACAAACCCTGGGTAGGGCATCATACCATAGGTTAGTGTAATATATGAACCAGGTCTATGTACAATTGTTTATTTTTTAAAGCAGTTAAATAAGATTTTCTCCACACTGACGAGAGCTAAAAACACATTGATTTGTTGTAAGGTAATGTTTAAAATAACCAGATCATCATCTTTACAAGTCAATTGTAAAATGACTGTGCTATTTTTAATCACTGTACATCAATTCTCTTTTTCCTTACTGCATAAGCATTGAGCTTGGATGATACACTGATATTTCTCTGGAGCAAGAAGCTGCTTTCAGACACTTGGATGGCATACTGATAGGTCATATGAACAGCTGTGGGAGGATGTGGAAGTTGTCTTGACTCTTGGGCTATTTAGGTTCATGCGACAAAGAGGGCCGGCTTTTCCAAGGATGTTCATCTTCTTCAAAACTCTTCTCAGATACAAGGAAAAGATCAAACTCTTTAACATTTTATCCAAAGTGTTGGTGGTCGATGTCCCTTGGAAACTGTCCTTCAACCTCAGCTCTGTTTAGGGTTTTGCATAACTAGTCCCAGTTGAAAGTGTTGTAATATTTGGAAACTTTCCCCGATATGTAGAGCTGGTGGCAGAATGTCATTGTTTATGCATGGTGGGATCACAGTTGTTTGTTAATTAGATTCCTTTTGTGAATTGCAGTGAAGGAGGCCACACTTTTTTTTTTGAGCAGGGAGTGGTGGTGAATCCCTTCCTAGGATTTTGCTTTTGGCTTCAGACTCAGGATAAAAATAGCCATAGTAGGAGGGATCCACAAGCGTTGGTTAGCCAGCCAAAATGTGTGTTTGCCAAAATGCACAGAGGGAGGGAGCAAGGTCTTGTTTGACATCACGCCATGTTCAAGGCTCAGGGCAATGGTGATGGTGGGGGAGCCTCTGCCTTCATTCCCAGTTCTGTGCTGGGAAGGAGGGCTCGTCCCTCTTGTGCTGAGTCTCATAAACACTTGCAAAATAGCACACAAGGATCCAGAGCTCAGCCCACATGACAGGGAGAATCTGGGCTCAGGCAAAGAGTGACAATTGTCCCCGATTCTGCTTAAAAGATGTGCTCGCCAATGGCAAGTGCATTTGTGGTCTGTTTATAGTAGTAAGAGTTCAGCCCCAAAGAAAGATCTCTGGCTTTCCAACAGAGCTGGAGAATAGCTGGTTGTTTTGTGTTTTTGAGTGGGAGGCTGAAGTAGCCTGACTAAAGCAGCATTAAGTGGAACATTTGCGCTGGATAGATTCTACGGAAGCAGACGCCTCTCCAGCAGGGTAGGCTGCACAGACCACACACATTTTTCAAGAGAATAAGCAGCATCAGTGCCCTTCAGGAGTTGCCTTTGGCGCGCTTGCTGCCAATAGAAAGGTATATATAAAAAGAGAGAGCTGGATTTGCCCATGCACAAAGGTTTCATGGTCAGTGGCGAAGCACATGCTTTGCATGCAGAAAGGCCCAGGCAGGTTTAATCCACAAGAGTTAAAGAAAAGAAAGAGAAGAATGAAAGGGATCAAAGAGTTGAGGGGCTGGGAAAGGCCTATGCCTGAGACATTGGAGAACTGCAGCGGGCAGGCCTGGCACCAGTTTGAGGGTCCCCAGACAAGGCGCCCTTCATTCCTCCAAAGCACAGCCCTGCCAGCCTCCCCACAAGCTTACTGGGTCGTGGGGATGAGCAGCGGCACGGAAAAGCAGTAAGGTGAAACCATTTTAGCTGACTGGCCAAGTGCATCTCTCAGCACCCAGCTCTTAAAAAGACAAACAGAAGTCAGGCTGGGTAAGCTTGCCAGGGCAGCACTTTGGGGAGTTGTGGTGCTACACAACTCTCTTTTTCTTCCAAGGACCTGTCACTAAAAGTAGAAGCACTGGGCAAAGTCGCTGCAGGGCCAACCATCTTCTTTCCCTCAAATGCCCTCAGGGGCAGGGGGAGATAGTGGCCATTGCAGTTGGCCAGCTCAGCACTTCTCCTTTCAGTGCTGGCACCTTTAAAATTTGCTGTAGCATGATCAATTAAATAAAATGCTGTTGGGGTCAGCCGCAGAAGGTGCTGTGGGGCCTGGTAGTTGTCCCACCATGCCAGGTGCTGACACCAAGTCTGTCAGTAGTCTTGCCAAGTGGTCTGGTCAGCAGAAGGAAAGTTATGTATCAAAATTAGGTCATGGGGACAAATGGTTGGACTGTAAGAAGGATGCGATGGCATGGACATTCTGCAAGTTGTGATTCCAGGGACGCCTCTCAAGTACGAACACTGGGGATTATTCTTAATGCTATGAGATTCAGAAGAATCTATTCTGAGTTTCTAAAGTGGCCAGAGGCAGGAGCGTCCAAAGGCTTCTTTCTTTGGAGCACATTGTTTACTCCCCCTTTGTTTTTTTAAGCCAAAGATGGACATTGTCTCTCCGGAGTGTGGCAAGCGCATTTGCATGCACCTAGTATGACTGATGGGCATCTGCCGCAATGAGGCACAGTCTGATTCCTTCCCTGGTTATGGCTTGCATTGCTGATATCAGATCAGCCAAGAGGAGGATGCACAGAAAGGTTAATTACTTGTTAAATTAGCCAGTTCTAAGCAGATGCGCTTTATATAGGCTGAGGGTTTGGGCATGTGTTCTATCTCCTGCTGTCAACTGAATTGTTTCGGAAATGCCGACATGCAAAAGGTTATGATAACTAGCAAATAAGATTCTGCCTTAAGGGCTGGGCTGGGGAAAGGTTTCATGGAGTTCTGGCACTTTTTTTTTTTTTTTTACATTTTAAACTCAAAGCGTATGTTCTCTGCAGGGGTGCTTGTGAATCAAGGTGGCTAGGTGTGCACATTTCACTACATGCTGCACGGAAGTGCTATGCTCCCCTATCAGCATTGTACAATTGGGAGAGCTAGATAGCATTATGTTCCTGATAAAATAAACCTCTTTCTTATCTCCTACAAGTAGATAATTACCCTTCTCTGCCTAATTTAACACAGAGATTCCTCAGCTGAAATAATGAGGCTATTACGGTACTCTCTGGGCTGCAAAGCGCACCAAGTCAATGGGGTGGAAACTGTAGCATGGGCCAGGTAAAAAATACAATTAAAAAATAAATAAAATGACTTTTAATGGGGGATGCCAGCGCTTTGCTAGCTGGAGATTTCCCTGGCAGGCGCCTTACTGAAGGGAGTGATTTAGCACTTAGGTTATTGCGGGAGTCAAACAGGAGACGGGTTTTATTTGTGAGGAGCTGTAAACAGCGGCGTTAATAGGTTCACTTGCAGAATACTGATGTCCTGGCTGTCAGCAGAGGGGTGAAGGGGCATGGATTTAGGGAGGGGAGTTCTGCCAACATATGAATGGATGCATTTTGAGAGGTACTTGTTGGAAAGCAAGAAAACACAATGAGGTTTTGGGCTGTAAATTGTGGTTGGAGCAGCAGTCCCTCTAAGATGCATTCTGGGCAGGGGGGAAACGGAGGACCTGCATTCTTTCATGCAATTTGTGGCTTGCCATTGGCACATGGAAGGCAGGGACTTGATCTTCAGTGAGCCTTGAGAACTGTCACATGTGGCTTTCTTCCATCCATCTGCCCATTTTTCTTCTTCTTGTGAACATAGGAAGGTGCCTTATGCAAAGTCGAGACCATAGGGCCATCTAGCCGATCCTTGTCCACTCTGTGGCAGCAGCTATTTATAATCTGAGGCAGAGGTCTTTCTGGAACCAGCTATCTGACACCCTTTAGCTCAGCCTTCCTCAACTTGGTGCCTGATGTGTTGGACTACAATTCCCAGCATCCCTGGGAGTTGTAGCCCAACACATTTGGAAAGCACCAGTTTAGGGAATGCTGCTTTAGCTGAAGATGGCAGGGATGAGCATGGGACCTTGAACGAACAAAGCATGTGCTCTGCTCATGACGTATGGCCTCATTAAAGACTTCTACCCAACTGTTGCGTAGACTGAAGATGGGTGAGAAATTCATTCAGTTCGCGTTTCAACCAAAATGTGGTTAGATGTTGAAATTGGTACTTTTCTGAAGTTTGTGATGCACTTTGAAAATGAAAGAAGTGTACATAAAAGATGCATGCATTTGAAAAAGTGTGTACAAAAATGTGTATATTTTGAGAAATGAGCACAAACGTGCTTTGTTTAATGGGAGAAGTGGCTTGCAAAAATGCATACATTTGAAAATAAATGTGTACAAAAACTGTATTTTGTAAAAGGCACATGGATTGTCATGTGGACTAAAAATAATAATAAATCATAATCCTGTGTGAAAATGGAATGGAATGAACTAAAGTGGAAAGTAGGAGAATCTGAGCAAAATCGTGCTTGTCAGCGTTGCCCCTCCCGCCTGTAGACGAAATCTTGCATTGAAACCTTGCTTCTTCCTGTCCACTGCCCTGCTCCTCGTTCATTACTATCAGAATATCTTACTTCATTTCTCGTGTTGTGGGTTATTCAGAGGAAGTGGAACTGCTCCTAAAGATATCGGCAAGGCTTCGTTTCTGTTGTTCTTCGAGATCTCATCTCTCCTCTTCAACATTACTGAAATGGCTCTTGTGAGAATTCTTGCATTGGCAAGCAGCAATCGTGCCTACTACTTTTGTGTTTTCTCTTTATTTGTCCTTGTAGATATTATTGGCTAAATTTGAGCAATAATACAAAATATATAATTGTCCAGAGTCTCCACAATACGAAGGATAAACAGATGATATATGTGAATTTAGCAACGGGGTGAGACCGCTTGCTCCTTCCCAGAGCCCTCTGTGTGCATGTTTACTTCATAACTGCCAACAGCGTCTGCCTCAACGAATGCTAGATGCCTCCTTCAGTAGGAAATTGGCATCATTTTTGACAGTTCCTCTACTGCCCACTGGGCATTGAGTTGCAGCTGAGTGTTGACTGTCAATCTTCTTAATGTGTCTCTGCTCTTGCTGGGCAAAAATATGAGCAATAACAGTTGTTGATATTGCCTGTTGCTATGCGGAAGAAGGGTGTTGCTACATTGGAGCCCACTTAGAAGAGAACTTGAGTTTGGGGTGGGTTAAGGGGTGTTTTGGCAAACAAACAAAACCTTTTAAAAGGCTTTTACGCCTGCCCAAGCTTTTGGAATGGGGGAATTGATTGTTGATCCTTTCCTTAAACCAGGGATGGTGAAACTGTGATCCTCCAGAAGTTGTTGGACTACAATTCCCATAATCTCTGCTCATTGGCTGTGCTGGCTGGGGCTGATGGGAGTTGAAGTTCAAAAATATCTAGAGGGCCACCCCTGCCTTAAACCATAGCAAACAAGTATGTTTCGAGCTTACTGGTGATCAGTAGTTCTTTTGGCCTCTGGGAAGAAATCTCTTCCTTTAGACTGCTTAAAGTGCAGTGGGTAAATTGGTAAATTGTGATCGGGGTCAGTGATGTATGAGATATGCAAGTCATGTATGTTGCTGCCTGATTATTTGTGGGATGACTAAAGCTTCTTTCTCTGTTCTGCATAATTTGAAACCCATTGTGGCTTGTTAAAAGTAGAATGATGTGTGTGTGTGTGTGTGTGTGTGTGTGTGTGTGAGAGAGAGAGAGAGAGAGAGAGAGAGAGAGAGAGAGTATACGTAAAGGGAAAGAAAGAAATGATGATGATTTTGACCCAGTTCTCACCTCCTTTGGTAGTCAAGCAGTACAGGAATGTTCAGGAAATCAGAGTAAGATTGCGTAGTAATCTTTCTCCTCCTCCTCTTCAGATCACAAAAGTGGAGGAACTGAAAATGCATTTTCCCCCAAGAAGACTGCCCACTGCACCTTATGACAATTGGAAACATCAAGCTAATTTGCCTTTCTGTGGCTTTACTTAGGCCTAATCTGCACCTGCAGGATTTACGGGACTGTGGTAGTGGGGATCTCGGGCTTTCCAGCTTCCGGGATCATCCCCCAGGGTCCAAATGCTAGTGTGTCATTCCGGAAGTGAAGAGGGACATTCCAGGGCAGCGTGTTTTTTTAAAGAATGGAGACATTGCACAATTGCATGGGCGCGATCCTACGCCAAAAAAAAAAGGTTTTGGTTTTTATAAAAAACACCTCAAAACTCAGCACCAAAAAGCACTGAGAGCCATCCATGGAATGGTAAAAATGCCTCCCTCACCCCCCTGTGGAAACGGACTCCCCCCACAGAGTCCGTGCCTGTTTGGTGAGCCCCACTATTCGCAGGGAGGAGGGAGGACCTGGGAGCGAGTGGCACACCACCTGTGGATATTGGGGTTGTCCCAAAATCGCAGGAAAAAATGGGGTAATTGCAGTGCCATTTACCCTGGGACAACTGAGAGGTCGTCCCTGGTTGACCCTGGGATCAGCTGTGTGTCATTTGGATGCACAGAGTTGACCTCAAGCTGACCCTGGGATAAATGGCTGGTGGAGACACGGCCTCGATCTCTTTAAAGTGAGAAGAGCACTGGTAAAACACCTGGGTGGAAGGTTTTGCACTCCAGAGCCCACCTCTTGCCGGGGCAGTGAGAATCTAGCTACAAGAGCCGCTTTGTGAACAAGGGATGGATTTCCTTCCGTTTTCATACAGGCCATTTTGGAGTGGCCTTGCTACTCTTGATCATACAGGGGATTTTGGGTGGGTGGGGGTAGAGGGGTAAACTTTTTTTTATTCATAGTAAATTTGAACTGATTTTTGTTTTCTGGTCATATAAGGTATTTTGATATATGTCCCCATCATACCACATGATGAACAGGCAGCCCTTGCACCTGTAGTTACTTCTGAAGCCTATAGTTCTATTGTTAGATCTTGGAGTGTGGATGATGTCTATATCAGTTCTTACCAGCTCAAATATTTTTACATAAGCTTCTGGATATGGTTGCCAAGAGTTTGCAGCTAGTATGTGCTAAAGATCCAGAAAGAGAATTTCTGAATGCAGATCAGCGGGTAGAATTTTTGTAAATTCCTCTTCTTCTTGTCTGCCCTTATTTCTACTCCTTAATTGGCTGCTTCTGTCCTCCATGGATATCCCACATTACTATGAACTCATGCAAAAAACAAAACAAATTAAGTACAATATGCATGATGCTCAGAAATATAAATATCCCTGGTCACGGTGAGGCTGCATTGGAAACATTATGTATCATCAGCCCATCTTGGCAAATACCGCTTCTGAAAGTTCAGAGAGTAAAACGGCAGCACCATTGGCACTGAAACAAATTATCTCAGCAGTTGTGAGGCTTTCTGGCATGTTGGAGAGTTGGTGGGCTGCCTGAGGTTGGGCCCTGCCTTCCAGGTGTCATTTTATTTCTTGCAGTTTTAACCTTGATTTCTTTCTGCCCTGCCCACCAAGGATGATCTGCATGATAACTGTCTGACTTCACTCTTCTCTTCCTCCTCCTCTCTGCTGTGACCTACTTAGTTCCTGCCTTTCTGGCTGGTTTTTCCATCTTCTCGATACCTCTGTATTTGTTTAGTTTAGTTTCTCAGATGACATGCTCCCATGAATTGGCCCCCTGTAACAAGCCCTAGGCTGTATCTTGACATTGCAGATAAAGGGACAGATAGGAGACAGGGAGGTGAGAGCACCATCCTATGGAGAGAATACATGGAGGTTGAAGGCAACTCCACCTGTGCCTGTATATGGTAGCTTCTGTTGTTTCTACAAAAACTGAGATGGGAGAGCTGACATTAAATGTTGTAGATGTCTCATTGCCCATTGGCTGCATTTGGACAACATTCTAAGCCAAAACACATTGTTCACAAGCAAGTGCTGATGCACGTTCCATTTGGCTTCTTCTGTAAGTGGAAGTGGATAAACAAAGCAAGAACTTATCAGGATGGAAAAGCTCATTGATGCATCTGAACTTGTCATTTCTCTAATAACAGTATTAACAGAGGATTCCACTTCAACGTAACACCAGTTGGTAAAAGAAAATATTTCATCACTCTCACCCTCCAAACATCCTTAACGTCGGGGCAATATCCCCATATGTTCAGAAAAACCAGCATCATTGACATATTTCTAACTATGGGTTGTATCCAATTAGTGTCCGTCTGCTGACAGAAGGCTCTTGGATCCAGCAGAAGCTTCTGTCAGTGGAATGGGAAAGGAGGCAAGTTTTGGTGATTTTCCCTCCCTCCCCCCATGCACCCCCCCCCAAATGTGCTCTGCATGGGAGTGGGGGAATTGCTGAAATTCACCTCCACCCCTATTCCACTCACAGAAAGCTCCACTGAATCAAAGAGCCTTCCTTCAGTGGAGGTAGACTAATTAGATACAAGTACAACCCAATGGAACAACATCATTTTATAAACCCTATTCAGTCTCTAGTGTGAAGTACCATCTACACATAACTTTGCACGATAATTCTTTCAAATTTAATGACAAGAAGTATGAGCCGATAGATTCATGATATCTGTCAAGTTCCCATCCCCTCCTATTATTGGAACATCTAAATCTAGAACCAATTTATTTTTATACCTGTCTTCTTTTAAGCCAACACTCAGAAGCTGCTTATAAATCTTAGGTAACAGCCCTCTATTTAAAATGTTACTTTCAATCTGACCTATTTATGTGGTAGAGATTATTGGGTAGGAGTTTTGAAACTTCCTATATAACGGCCTGTGAACCAAATGAAACCAGTTCTAGAAAAGTAAATTAAATCCACCATGAACAGCTCCTTAATCATATAGGGGAGTGATGGCTGCTTGTTCTGTAAAACCAGTGTGAGAGAGGAAGGTAGTAACTAGTGACATCAGCATTTGCCATAAGCACTCATAGGCCGTTTCTACATCATCCTTTTCCCCCTGGGATCATCCCTGTACATCCAAATGTCACACAGGGGATCCTGGGAGCAGGCTGGGACGATCCCTCCATTTTCCTGGGATAATCCTTAGGTGTAGAAAGAGCCATAGACCCAGCCAGGCAGAAATTGTCTTAAGAATTACCTATTTCCATTTTTGTACAGCCCTACTCTGTAAACCAAAGGCTGGAAACAGGAGTTAGGGGTGTGTGTCCCCTCCACAATTGGAATTGAAAAGAGGGTTTGCGCCTTGCAGTGTATACACTCATCCCACTTTCACCTCTGATGAACACGTTTTGCAGGGGGTTGCCTTATTTTTTAATATATATATATATATTCAAGCTGCTTGACCAGATGGTGAGATTGTGACAGAAGACTTATGTGTTGGTTGTGTGTGTGTGTGTGTGTGTGTGTGTGTGTGTGTAAATAAATCATGAGAAGCCATACCTCTGGCAAAGCACTTTTAATTCTCTTTAAAAGGTTGCCTTTCTCCAGCTTTAGAATAGATCAGGTGTTTGCTCTCTTATTTGGAAATTGACAGTGATGTTGCCAGGATTGGCAGGGGCAGGGGGTCTGAGCAACATGCCCTCTGGGCACACTCACTCATATCCTCTTGAGCGGCAACCCCAGCACAACACCCCTTCTCTCTCTTTCTCTCTGTCAGTTCTTCCCTTACACCCCCTTACAACCCTCTCTCTCCCTGGTGTTCTTTCCGTCTCCTTGTCAACCCGATGCTCCTCTCCCCCATAACAAGCAGCTTTCTTATTTAACCTTTCCAAGAGTTCAGGTGAAGCTGCAGTGTACCCAGCATGCTTTATTTCCCCAGTGTGCCTCTGGGCTCAGGTAGCCATCTAGAGGCCGTCTGAGGAAATGATTATTCCGGGCATGACTGCAGCTTTCTCCACAGTGCACCCAATTTATTCTAAACATTAAAAAGGAATTTTAAAATGGGGAGAGATCCATCTGACTTTGGGGAAGTGAGTGGTGGAGTGTGGGGGGAGCAAAACTAGCAGAGGGGCCCAAATTTGGGGGTCTTGGACCTCTTCCTTATAGTCTGGCCTTAGCAGTGCCATTGGAAACAGATTTCCCTTTTCAGTGTTTTTGGGTTTTTGGGGTTTCTTTACCTCTAGTGAGGCTGTCATAAACGTGTGCCAATTACAAAGAGTCATAGATTCCTACACCCAGTAAATATTTACTTTGTTCCATTGATATCACTGGATGTAAACATTTGTAATAGGATGGCAGCTGTGTAGTTAGAAAGGAACTAATTGGTCGTCTGGTTCAAAGTTCTACGGGCTTGAGGTATCCTAACTGCAACATGTACTGATCTGTAGTGTTGTGCATTGGATGCATACTTAATACAGGAGCATACTTTCCAGTTGATTTGTCCATTTGATTGATAGAATACTAGCTTTCCTTGGTACCAGATCGAATAACACAGATAGTGTTTATACTGTTGAAATCCTCAAAACAGTAATATTTAATAGCGAGGTATGTATAACAAACAGATATATGGTGTCAAAATATTAAAATGTGTTTCTGGGAGATAAGGAAAGGAACATTTATACAATTAAGGTTTCTGAAATTCCTTAGTAGGACATGGATTAACATTAGATCTCATCAAAGTAACTTGTACATCCTGCTTGCTTTTGCCAACTGTTATGTGGAACTACACTCTTGCGCAATGAAAAGGGGAGGGTATGTTATCAGGAGCTGCTGTGCTGTTGGCCAGCCAGCACTGGCAAACCTCAAGCTATTTTGTATTATGCACAACGTTTGAGAAAACATATATGTGAGAAGTCAGATCTCACAGAGGTCAGCTGCAGTCTTGACCTCTGTGAGATGTGCTGTGTCGGGAGGTATCAGAGATTGTCCTCTTAATTATTATAGTTGTTCCTGCTCTTCACAAACTTCTATCTCATGAACATATGGAAAGAGATAAGCCTTAGCAGTCTAGTGAGCAGCTTTGCTTCTAGACAGCACCTGGAGATTCTGAAATCCAGGGTCTCTTTGAGTGTGGCTTAGTCTGGACTTGCTGGTGTGAGTGCCCTTGACTGATGACAACTCGGTGGCTATTCCTTCATCTGAGTTGGCTTCCCTGAGGCATTGCCCATTTTTTGCCCCTTTACATCCTTGCAGTGTGTACAAAAACATCAACCTTGCAGCAGGTTGATGGTGGATGACCGGGATTTGCTCACCTCCTGCTGAAGCAATACTGTGATCTGATTTAAGAGCAACCTGGGACTTGGGAAGGGCCTTTTTGAAGTTATAATGAATGCATCTGATGCAGTAGGCTTTAGTCACAAAAGCTCATGCCACAATAAGCCTGTTGGTCTTTAACATGCCAGAAGACACTCTGCTGCTACAGATCAACTCAGATATTTATAGCCAAATGAAAGTTTGCAATTTATGTTTGAAGTTCTAGAGTAGGGACTCCCTAGTCATCCTCACTTTCAGAAACAAATCTAGTAAGAGAATAAATAAATACTTTTGTGGTATTCATTTTAAGTTGCGGGGAGATATCTGTGTATTGTGGATGAACGCTTCCGAGATTGCATTTGAATTGTTTTGTGGTGTTTATTTTCACTTGCATTATTGTGAGGATTATGGCTTATATTGATTTTGTTTTCTCTGTTAAATTAATTATGGATTTCTGCATTTGTGTGTATATGTGTAAGTCACATTGAGACTGCTTTTTGTGGGTAGGGGACGATGATGATGATGATGATGATGATGATGATGATGATGATAGCAATAGACTGAGTGGTGAAGGCAAGAGCAGCATCTCCATTGACCTGGCCAGCTTTGAGGTATAGCTCAGCTTTCTCTTAAAAGGTCAGTTCTGCAGATTTCTGGATAGACATGCTGTGCTGAAGACCTGTGCAACAGATGCTTCTTGATACTACTTTGTTAAGATAGCTGCTTTGGGAACATTTGTTAGGTGGAGCTGTATGGCTCAGTGTCTTTTCCACACTAGGGCTATCTGATACTTTCTTCCAACCCAGCTTTGCCCAGCCTGATAACCTCTGGTTGTGTTGGACTACAACTCCTATCACTTCCAGCCAGCACTGGACATGTTGGCCACAGATGATGGGAGTTGCAGACCCACACATCTGGAAGGCAGTAAGTTGAGAAAGGCTGCTCTAAACACATTAGCAGAGCAATTTGGTAACAACCAAGCAGAAGTATCCACACACCACTTGGGTCATCTATGAATTAGGAGTCTACACCAGCCATTTATTGCAGGATTGTATCGTAGTCGTCACTAACGGGCCATATGACATTCACCTGCTCCCGTGGTGATCTGAGCTCCACTTCTCACTTTTATCAAAATATCCTTGACTGCTTTTGTCACAGTTTTTCTGGCTCTCTTGCTTGCATTGCAAAGAACGTTTGTGGTGTGCCCCTCCTTTGCAAGGTCATTGCTGTTCGCCATGAGTTCCAGGATCACCAAACAGCCAATTAGATGTGAGGGACATGTGCATGGATATCGGCATGTTTTATCGCCTAAGGTTTTTTTTTTAAAAAAATACAGACATATCTCTGCACAGGAGCACATATTCAATGGAGTTCCTACCCCCCCATGTGTTGCTTCGTGTCTGCACTCCTGCGCATCCCTCACAAGTAATTTTAAAAAAATGCTGTGCCCCGTAGACATCTGCCTAGCCCCACCTACTTCTACCGATACACATGCGGAACCAACGTATTGGGGCGCACGTGCGCCCTCAATGACACTCCTCTAACTGCGGTACAGATCAGTCACGTGTGCCCCATGACCGGTGATCCTGGAAGTGGGGAACTTTCAGGAGCATGCGTCTTCCATTGCGAAAGGCTGCAGGTATAGATTAGCCATAGCCTAACACCTATTCCTTTGTTCTACTCAGCACCCTTGTCCCTTCTGCTGCGTAACAACAGAATAACACAATGCGTTCACCTGTTGCAAATTGGAAAAGTTAGGCTATGTTACTGAGTTTGGTCAGTGTTTTTTGTATGTCAGGTGGGGAATATGTGGCCATCTAGATGTTGTTGGACTGCAACTCCCATCAGCCCTAGCCGGCACAGGCAGTGATGAAGGATGATGGGGGTTGCATCCGGAGGACCACACATTCCCCTTTGCTGATACTCATATTTGCCTGGCAGCAGCACTTGAACCCAGGATTCTAGCATCTCTATCATGGGTCAAGGCATTCACACTTACAACACTGAAATGCCAGCCCTGTTATGCTGCTGTGTCTTGTGGGTTCTGTATTACTTATCGACACTCCCTATGGCTTTTCATCATTCTAACCCAAGTGGGGAAGCTTTTCACCAGCACAAGTGAAGACATTTTTATATAATCCAAAGAAATTGTTGTGTGCTGCAATGATAGCATGCTGTGCAACAATGATAGCAATTTCAAAAATAGCAGATACAATAGCAGAAGAAACATATTTTTGTTAAGTTGTTACCTTGTCCCTGCCTTCACAGTTCCAGTGCAATTAAGATTAAAAATCACACACTTAGGAAGTGCAGTGAAGCTCTACTCTGTGATTCTTTTCTGTCCTAAGATATCCTAGCATTGTAGCTTTAGCTACAAGATATTTGTGTGACCTCTTCCATTGCAACTTAACGAAGTGCAGGTGAAAATTCAATATAAATAAGATGCCCTCGCTCATTTGAGGACCTTGTAGCTGCCATTAATTTAATTTCTTTTTATGTTTATGTATGCATGCTGGAGCGGAGAATGAATCCAGTGCAGTTCATATTTACTGCCACTTAACTCTTTATTTTCCAGTCGTGCATATGTGTGTTCAGTTTTAAAAGGGTAAAGCAATAATAATTCCTTCTGAACATCTCACACGATGCTTTGAGTAATGCAATAAGAAGGTAATGTATTTAACCTGATCCCTGCAGCATTTTCTAATTTCTGTATGTAATATTTAAACTTGTTCATAATTATTGTCTTAAAACTGTTCTGTATTTGGAGAGCATCATCCATCCACACCTTGGGCCCTACGGGTTACTTGGGGACTTGTCCTGTGTGGCAATTCCATGACATATGTCTGTAAAACAGAGGGAGAGGGAGGGAGGGAGAGAGAGAGAAGGCAGTGTTCCCTAATAAGAAAATCATGTCTTCATAAGTATGACAAGAGGAGAGTATGCAAGGCATAAAAATGGATAATAAGCCTTCCCTTGATGACTAACCATGGTTCACACACACACACACACACACACACACACACATATCACACAAAAACCTATTTTAATGTGTTTTTATTCTGTTTTTTATTTTATTTCATCTTGTGCACCGCTCTGAAATTTTGAATGGGGAGCGGTATATAAATATTGTAGATAAAATAAATAAATAATAAGACAAGAATATAGGATGCTAATGGTTAGCATAGACTTTGGTTTTGCCTCAGGCTGTCATTCCTGGATTGTCTCCGATGTCTGGATAACTTCTGTGGTTGACTTATCTCTGTGTGAGCTGCTGTTTGTGATCTATCTTGGAGATACTTCTTTATCAATCTCTTTATCAGTCACTATGCTTGAGAAATCTGGGTTGGGCCCGGAAAGCCAAAATTTGGGTTGCCGGCTTTGTAGTGGGTTGAAATCTAGCCTTTTCTGCCTTTGGACTGCCTAAGCTACCTTAGCTCTCTGGCTGACTCTCAGTATTGGCAAATACAGTGAGGCAAGATTTGAAGAGAAGAGTCTGAATGATAAAGGTCTTTCATTGAAACATGAGCTGTGTGTATGTGTATTAAAGCAGCAAATTCACTTCCTACACTCCTCATATCCAAGAGCTGATTGTGGCAGTTAGAGCAGCTGGAGTGTGTGTGTGTGTGTGTGTGTGTGTGTGTAAGAGAGAGAGAGAGAGAGAGAGAGAGGCAATGAACAGACTAATCTGTGTTTGAAAATTAAATTGAGAGGCATTGCCAAATTGCAGAAGAGTAGCCAATAAGGCAAGTTGATCCATAGAAGAGGCTTTTGTAAGCAACATCCTTCATCGTAGTACCCCTTAGATATCCCCTTGTGGGAGGCTGGGAGGGGGGGGGTCAGCCATTAAAGCATGCAAATTAAGGCTGAAAGTATTAATACTAATTGCAGATGAATAATGTAGGTTTGAGACCTTACTTTAAACATACCAATCCCTTATGAGAAAATGCTCAGGGCTAATGCTATTTCCCCAAACAATCTGCATACATTTCTTCACTCAGAAAAGTATTTAAGATAATTTACCAGACAACACATGGTGTCATTTATTTATTACTCAAGAGATACTACTATTTTAAGTAAGTGTCCTGAGAATATCCCTTGTATTAAGCTTGTGCCAGTGTAATATTTATTTTAATTGGTCAGTGTAACTGGCTAAATGCTAACCAACTTAGCACAACTGCTATTTAATGCAGAACAGATAGATAGGCATGTAAGTCTTTATTCTCAAGAGCATGTGCTCCAGTTGGCACTGACCAATGAAATTCCAAGGCAGTTTATTTTAGTTGAACTGGCAAAATAATGTACATGCAACAATAAAAAGTTCTGGTTCAGGTTCCTGATCTGACAAATTTATTTTGCTGCACGTGGTAGTGTCCGTCACATGATTGTGTGCATTCTATTTCCTAAATGGAGGTGAGTCCTATGTAGAAAATCTAGACTGAATCCAACAGTTCATATCCAATGTTAGTCTAACTTAAGTCCCATTAATTTTAGTAGCTCTAAAGTTGGAAACAACCCAATGTTTCATGTAAAGCATCACTTCTAAGGCAATTTTGATCTTTCCCCCTCTGCATAGTATTGCTAGCCTTGTTGAGTGAGCCATACTGGAGTCAAATTACAGTTTTTAACAGGAGGCAGCACAAGTTGTTGTTAGGACAGGTAGATGTGAAGGCCGAGAAAAAAACAGAAAAATTCAGGGAAAACACACACACTCTACCACCAGTTTTTTCTGAGGAGTTTTTGTTTTTTTCTGAAAAATTGAACAGGTTTAAATTATGAAATATTTTCTTTTAGAATTTAAGATGAAGTATTTATATATATTTTACTCAGCTTTTACAACTTCCAAACTAATTTCTAAAAACTATGTAATAAGAACACTTTTATAGAATGACTAGAGATGTAAAATGTCTGGAAATAATGAAGCCATGGGGTACTTTTTTTAAATCCTCTGTAAGATTCCCAACATAGATAGTTCTTTTCTTCTTTATTAAAATTATTTATCTGAAGTATATTTTAATAAACATTTATGCTCCGTTTCCCAACATGTGAATAGAGTCACCATTGTGCATACTTGAAAGTAAATGTACATTCTTGATAGTTTGGGTTTTGTTCAATGGAGTCCTGTGTTTCTAATGATGTAGCAGGCATTTAATGTAGTTCTAAACTATTCAGACAATAATTACAAGTTTACTAACTGAGTTTACTTTTAAAAGTTTCAAAATATAATGATAATTTTATGAGCGAACTAAGTTGTACATAAATAACTTTAGGAACAGAAAGTCTGCTTTACAGTTTAGTCCTACATCAGCCCTCCTCAACCTGGTGTCCTCTGGATGTTTTGGACTACAGTCCCCAGAACTACTGACTATTGGCCATGCTGCCTGAGGCTGATGGGAGCTGAAATTCAAAATGTCTGGAGGGCACCAGTCTGGGGAAGGATGTCTTAAAGTAACAAAGTGACTTTAGATCTGTGAAGAGCATGTTAAAAAATGTATAGCTTATTTTTCAATCTTTCCAAAATGTCTGTTTTTACAGGGGGAGGGGGAAACATCCCACCCCTCAATAGTCTCAAAATTTCTGGAAATTTTACATCTCCAAGAGCAAATCCGTGCTTTTCCTTCTCCCAGTCAACATCCTCCTCTTCCCTTGTCGGACTTGGCTGAAATGAGGACTAGGGAGATTGGGAAGTAGCAAGACAGCAATCTGGGCAACACTTTGGCTAAGAAATTGGCATACCTGTTGTTCTGTTTCTTTCTGATTGTAAAATAAGACAGGCTCAAGGGAGGGAGCTTTATGTGAAAGAGATGTCTGGAATGGAAACGATTGCAGGGTGAGTGGGTGAGGGTGGCTTCCACTGGAGCCAAAAGAGATTGGTGGTAGCAATTCAGAAATGGACTGTGAGTGCTTGCAATGTTTGGATTCCCAGCTTCCACCCCAGTTACTCTGTAGTGGAGGTGGAACTTCTGGGCTCTTTTCCCTGTCTCTCATAAGAATGCAGTGCTTTGGCCACTGTTGGAACCCTGTGTCTTGCTGGTGGTCTGTTTCTGTTCAGTGCTCTCCTTAGCAGTTTTCCTTTTAATCTCCTACTGGAGTAGATTTGCCTATCAGCCAGATGGACTGTATGAGTAAACAGTAGCAATTAAAACACAAATTAATATTCCATATGATGCACCTTGCGTCTCTCTCTCTCTCTCTCTCTCTCTCTTCCTTGCTGAATCACTGTGAACTGCATCTGCCACAACCCCAAAACTGTTCTGTTTACCCTGTTCATTGTGCTGCTGTCCTGCAGTCCTTCTACTCTTTAGTACCTGCGTGCTGGGAGAAGTAGTGTTAGTGTATATTATTAGCTCGGGGGAAGCTCCCAAGCAGTCTGGGAAAGCATTTTCAACCCCTTATTTGTAGGTCTAAACTTGCAGTAATGTATAGCTCTTGTCATTCTTTTAACTTGTCTTTTATTTTATGGCTTATTTGTTCTCATGCCACAGCAGGGAGCCAATATAGCACTCATTTGTTGCCTCCACTATTTCGCAAAACACTTGCAGTCAGACAACTGAAAATAAGGTTTCTGTATAGGACTGGGAGAACTGTGTTACTGAGAGCTTCAGACTTGGGCCTCAGCTAGATGAGGGGGGTCAGAGGGAGGCGATCTCACAATTTTATGATTGCGAGATTGTCACCCTGGTTTATATGTGGCGTGTGATATCGCGCCCGCGATATTTTTTAAAAAGAACAAGGAACGCACAAGCACTCTTGCACAAAAGGTTAGTATTTAAAAAAAATTAAATGAATTTTCCCGCTCACCCACCCCACCCCCAATGGGCACAGAGCTCCTGAGGAGCTCTGTGCCTCATGCCGGCTCCTGGCTCCTCACAGTTACTCCTGAGGAGCTGGGGCAAACTGCAACGCGTACCCACATGTTCCGTGGTCTCAGGAAAAAGCGGGCTACAACTGTAGGGCAAGGGAGGGACACACATGGACAATCGCCCCATCTAGCTATGGCCTTGGGCTCTGAGCTATCATGGAATGAGTGGCAAGTCTGAATCTTGATGTGTGGTAGGAAGGGGGAGTTGAGACAGAAGCAGCGACTTGTCTATGACCATTATTTTTGTTGTTGTTGCTGCTGCTGCTGCAGTAGGGGGGTACTCCCCACACAACATGATTATAATCAACCGTGGTGAGGATTAAGATCAGTGTTGATTTGACTGTTAGTCCATGTTGAGTTGACTCACTCATCCCCTGCCCTCTCTCCCCCCTTCAGTCCTCCCACTAGTATCCCATCAGGCATTGCTGCTGAAAATCTATCCTGCTGGCTGGACTTGCCTTGTGACTCTGTGGCTGACAAAATAACCAATGGTGGCCAAAGAAATAACCAATGGTGTCCCCACACAACACAATAACCAATGCTGGTTCAAATAGCCAACTCTACACAGCATTGGTTATTTGCATTGTTTATTTTGGCCAAATAACCAATTTTTGGTTACAAAAGTTCTGCCATACAACATGCTAACCCATGGTGGGTTAAATAACCAACCATTGACTATTTAAACCACGGTTGGTTATCGTGTTGTCTGAACTCAGTCACTGTCTTTATGAAACCAACAAAGGCAGTTTACAAGAATTCACAAAACAAAAGACTGGGATAATGCAACAGTAACCTTACCCTGAATATAGAGTTCATCTTCTGAATACTCAGACTTGAGCTTTTACTGCCCCGGGTACCCCACACTTCTCCTTCCTGAGAGGGAAGGAGGTGTTGTGGCAGCAGAAAAGAATAGTTGGCTACCAAACCTAGCCAAAATTTATGGAGCCCTGATTTTTATATATATAAAAATAATTCTGGTTATTTGTTCTGAACTTACTGCCATGTAGGAATGCATTCACAAAAATAGTGGGTAAGGAAAAATGGAATGCCTGAAAATATTAAAGGAATACTAAAGAAATGTTGGAAGGGTTGCTAGTTGTTGTCCATCCGCAAGACTGTCCAAAATCAGGAGTGGCTGGCCATTAAACCTGGGTGGTCGCTATCACTAGACTGAATGTTCAGCTGGGTGATGCTGCTGTCTAACCTAACATAACAGTTCTTATGATGTCTTGAGCCTGATTGGCTCTGAGAATTTTAGCTTCATCCCATATGTTAGTGGGTCTTCTGTTCTTATATTTTTCATGCCATTTGTCCCACAGCATCTTTGCCTTCCCTCTGTCACTCCTTCCTTTTTGAAGAAGAATTTCTTCAAGATCTTCTCTTGAAACTTTTGGGATCATTTCCCAAAATATTCCTTCCTGCCCACCCCCCACTACCCCAATATGGTGCATTTCCCTTTCATATGGCTTTCCCCTAGTTTTTCAGCCAGAAAACTCTGCTGCTAATTGCATGTCTGAAGTTCTGCTATGTGGCATTTGGGTAACTCATGCTGTCCAATGTTACACACAGGGGAAGAGTAACCACAAGGAAGTGAACTCCTAAGCAGCAGCCAGCCTGTGGTTTGACCTCTTTTGTAATAAGCAAAACATGGGAATCCATGTTGAGACAGCCTGTGATCCTTATGAATGTGAAACAGATATTAATTGAAATGCAGTTGTAGTTGCAGTTTATCCACTGGATTCATTAATCGTCTGGAACGCTTTCCAAATGCTTTTAAAAGACAACTTTATTTGTGAGTTTGAGAAGGGCGGTCTGCCGTGTAGGTGGGAAACTAAAACTGCAATCAGTTAATGCCCTAAAGATTTGGATGTTCCCATTACCTCTAGTGGTACTGCTAAGCCTGATCATAAGCATCTGTGCTGTCATATGTTTCTAACATTGCACTGGCATAGCTATGGGGTACACCTCTTTGGAAGTATTTCCTTCTGGTTTAGCAGGCTTTAGGACGGGGATGTAAATCAGGTGGAATCCATTTGAGTTGATCTGGGTTGTGGAAAGAGTGGTAAATCAAGGGGAGAAGAGAGATTTAGAAGGCGCCATGCCTCAGCCGGGATGGGTGGGGGGAGGTCTGCATTTCCATTATGAAGTTTCCCTCCTCCCCCCAACTCCCCACCATTATGTCATGTGATGTAATAGAAGAAGGGGATAGATTCAGACATAAGCTGGGAAGAAGGAATGTTGTTTTCATTAGCTTAACGTTGCACTTCTGAGGCACATAGACCCCATACATCTGGAAATGCTTGAGGAGGGGGCGAACAGTTTCCAGAACACAAAGTCTACTGCTCTGCATTCCAAAATACTTGGAGTCTTTGCATTAAAGCTCAGAGTTAGGTGATAGCAGAGGAGAAAATGGAGGAATTCATTTGGGCGAATAAAGCTGATACTCTTCTACAGGGATATGATATTTGCTGATACCATATTTAAATTTGGTTTACTCAGTATTGAATAGAGCTGCTAAGGGCCAGTGGATAACACAGGATTAAATTTATTCTCCGCTGCACAGTGATTTGTCATCACTGAGTATGACACTGGCCACATTCAAACAATCGGCCATGGCTGAATGTTCTTCCCTCCTCTGATCATGCGCCAGTTTTGGTGTCAAGATCCTGGTTTGCATTAACCAGAGTTCCTTGTTATGATGTAACCAGGAATCTGTAAAACTGGAGTAAATTTTATGCAATCTATTGCACAGAATTGTTCAGTGGTCATGAAAAGTGTTACATAAAGCATGTGTATACTTCAAAGTGCAATATAGCCTTTCTCAGTAATGATGGCGATGCATAATGTATGCCAGAACATATCTCCTCTGGCCAGAAAGACAGTGCACACAAAAATGACTAGTTGTGAGCCTTGAATGGTTTGCCTCTGCTTTATTCTATGCTTGCTTTATGTGCAAAAATGACTTTGACAAGCTCTGGGGTTGAGACCGACGAAGGTGTAGGGAGTGTTGGCAGATGGACATTTTCATGCATAATAAACTAAAGAAGTCACTGTTGAAGAATTGCAGGTCTCTGCACAATTACTTCTGATACAGGGATGGAAATTTAATGTTTTCTCTTTCTTGACATTCTTTCTCAAAGAAAGGTGTCAGCTTGAGTTTTGATTTAACTTTTTATAGAGATTCTCTCTCCTAGAATTCAAAGCCAAAACAAACCATTCTCTGTGCCCACAAATTCTGGTGGAAGTCATTTTAAAAGAAGTCTGCAGAAATGCCCAAGAGCTATAATCCCCAGTCCAGCCAAGGCTGCAGTTTGCCTCTGAGTAGGCTCCATTGAACACAATAGGACGTATGTACGGCTAAACATTTGCAGGATTGGGGTGCAAGTTCTATTGAAATCAGTGGGGGTGTCTGTTGCATTTAATAGGTTTTAGTCATGCCTATTTTAGCAGGGGCCTGTAATAAGCTCAAACATACTGGATTTTAGTTCCCTTCTGATTTAAGTGTTGTTGTTTTTTCATATTCTTGAGTTGAAAGTTAGATCGGGAAGTATAACACTGGATTAAGCTATTATAAAGGAAATTTGAAAAATGCAGATGGGATGGTTTGCATACCTTGACCTTGAAGTGTGATGTTAAACTTGATCCCATAAACTTCCACCTTTACTTCTCATTGGAGGAGATTATGTGAACTGGATATAGCTGATGTGGCCCATGATTTTTTTAAAAAAGGTAGCAAATATCTCATGTTGTTCTTCAAATACTTTCATTACTTTTGAAATGGAAATTAGTAGATTCTTGTATCCAAATAGCAAATAGATAAACTGAAAGAAAAACATAATTTTAGAGGATTTGTCTTGAAAATACCTTAAGTAGTATTTATACCAGGTGTTGCTTTCATGGCATGCTGAATCCAAAATAAATCAGGCTTCCTTGTTTTAATAGAACTTGTTTCTAGGTAAATGTATTTAGAATTGGCATACTGATTGTGTCCTTTTTAAAGAAAAAAATGCAGACTATAGGAAAAGGTTAAATGTTGTCTGAGATGGTTCAGAGACCAGAAATATTGGGTTTGGATATGAGAGATTGCATTTTAAATCCTAGATTAGTGATAAAATTCACTGGGAGGCCCTGGGCAAACCATGACTTCTCAGTCTGTCCTATTTCTATAGAGTTATGAGGATTAATAAGTCAGGAATGGAAAAGCCTGTTCTCTCTTGAATGGAACTATTTATCTCCAAAATATTGGCGCGATTCAGACGTAATACTGGCACTCCAACAAACTGTGGCTTGTTCTAGCTGGAACAATGAGCTAAAGCCCTTCTTCCTCCTTGCACACCCAGCTTGAAAGGAGACTTCCTGAATTGCTAAATCGCAGTTCAGTTCGAACTGCTCAGCCAGGAAACTCTGGTTTAAGTGCTGCCTATCAGCAGGAACTGCAGAGGATCAAACTGCGATTTTCTATTTTGGTTTGTAGGCAGCACTTAAACCACAGTTTCCTTTGTTCATATGCCATGTGAGAACTATGGTTTAACAACCCATGGATTCTCCTTTCAAGCCAGGAAAGGGAACACTCAAGGTCATTGCTTGTTCCTGCTTCAACCATGGAAAGAGAAGCGGCAACAACATTATGTCTCAGCTGGGCCATCGAATTGGTTATTTCCTTGTGTTTTTGTTTTGTGTTTTCTTTTGCATTTTTAAAAATGTTTTATTGTAAAATTTCAATAAAAGAAAGGAAATAAAGAAAATGTGGCTAATGTATATTTGAACATAGGAATTTCAATGCCTGTGTTTAATGATGACCTATGTAGGGAGAGAGACGTGTGTGTGATTCTCCTTGTTGATTCTCCTTGTTCTATTGGTGGCTTTCAGTACCATCAACCACGGTATCCTTCTGGGATGATTGACTGAGCTGGCCGTGGGAGGTACTGCATTGCAGTAGTTTTGCTCCTACTTGGAGGGTCAGCTCCAGAAGGTGGTGCTTGGTGAATATTGCTCAGCCCCATGGATTCTCCAATATGGGGTTTCAGAGGGGTTGGTTTTGCTCCCTATGCTATTCAACATCTACATAAAATCATTGAATGTGGTCATCCGAAGTTTTGGAGTGTGTTGTCATCAGCATGTTGATGAGAAGCAGCTCTATTTCTCCTTTTCATTGTCATCAGGTGAGGCTGTAGATGTGCTAAATTGATGCCTGTCTGCAACAATGGCCTGGATGAGGACTAATAAACTGAAGCTCAGTACACAAGACTGAGATTCTTCTGACTGAATGGAGGTTACTCAATTTGTTTTGGATGGGGTTGCACGCCCCCTGAAGGAGGAGGTTCATAGCTTGGAGTTTCTTGTGAAGTCATCTTTGTCACTTGAGGCTCAAGTGGTCTCACTGGCATGGAGTGTCTTCTACCAACTTTGGTTGGTGGCCCAGCTACACCCTATCTGGACAGGAATAACCTTGCTTCAGTTGTGTTTGCTCTGGTAACCTCTATTATTATTATTATTATTTATTTATTTATATAGCACCATCAATGTACATGGTGCTGTACAGAGTAAAACAGTAAATAGCAAGACCCTGCCGCATAGGCTTACATTCTAATAAAATCATAATAAAACAATAAGGAGGGGAAGAGAATGCAAACAGGCACAGGGTAGGGTAAACAGGCACTGGGTAGGGTAAAACTAACAGTATAAAGTCAGAACAAAATCAAGTTTTAAAAGCTTTAGGAAAAAGAAAAGTTTTTAGCTGAGCTTTAAAATCTGTGGTTGAACTTGTAGTTCTCAAATGTTCTGGAAGAGCGTTCCAGGCATAAGGGGCAGCAGAAGAAAATGGACGAAGCCGAGCAAGGGAAGTAGAGACCCTCTAAGTTAGATCACTGCAATCCACTCTTTGTGGGGCTGCCTTTGAAGATGATTCAGAAACTGGAGCTTGTGCAAAATGCGGTAGACAGATTGATAACAGGGACAAGAAATTCCAAACATATAACACTGATTCTGTCCCACTTGCATTGGCTGCCTGTATGTTTACACGCCCAATTCAAGGTGTTGGTTTTAACCTTTAAAGCCTTACATACAGTAGCTTGGGATGACGATACCTGACAGAAGGAAAGGACATGGGGTGATAATTTGGCAGTGAGGACAGGAGAGGCAAAAAGCAGTTGAGGCAGCAAGGAACAGTCTAGCACGGTTTCCTCCTTCCTTCTGCAATCCAGAATAAAGCTTCATGGAGGGTTTGTTGTTGTAGTTGTTGAGGGTGGTGGTTACTTAGCGCCACCAGCCCTCATACACCTTTAGGATGCACAGACCCATCTGGTGGCGATACGTCCTCTGCATAGACCAGTCGGAAGTATCCTGTCTCCTCCTGCAACCATCCATGCTGCATGCAAGTGGCTGACAGGACTCAGCTGCTGAGCCATGCTCCATCCACTCTGGGTTTCTCTCTGGGTTTTCCAGTTTGCACAGCCTTCCCTTTTTTTTTTGCTCTTAGCTTATTTTATTGGAAGGGTTCCTATGGTGCCTGTCACAAGTTATCTGCTGCTCTCAGCTGTCACCCTGAGAGAGCTGGAAGAAGAGCGACTGGAAACACCTCGTTGACATGCTCCGGTGAGAGCCTCTTGTCAGAGGAGGAATTGCTCTAGAAAGAGCCTCCCAGCCAGTCCCTGATGGGGCAGCCGCATACCCTTCAGGGAGAAAGACGGGCGGTTTTGAGCCGCACTGGATCTCTTGACGCTTCAAAGCTGTTTGGCTGTCAGTTTACTCCTGTCCCTACTTGCTCATTAGAGAGAATTCTGAATACGCACTCCTCTGGGGCAGTGGAGGCAGGAGCCTATGGGGGGTTTGAACAATGACTGGGAGGGGACATCTTACTTTTCCTTATTTTGCTCTGTATTTCTGATAGCATACTGTTACCATAGTTTGTTGTGAAAGCAAATGAGTGACTGAGCTGTGCTCTGATTCTAACTATGACCTGCAACGGGCTGCTGAGTTTTTCTATTTTATCACTTTCTCCTGTTCCCTACACAGGTGAGCCATCTTCACACACTTCTGCCACACCTGCCCTTCTGATGTCACCTTCCCCACAAATCCCATCCCAAACTACAGTGTTAGCCTGTTCATTGCTGCCGCAACAGTTTAGCTTTACACATCTCCTGACTTCACAGCCAAATTACCACCCCATGGCCTCTCCTTCTGTCCAGACCACTTTACCTTGATGAACTGGTATGGGACACTGTTATTTTTATGTCTTGTATATCAGCTACCACAGATATAGTGTCATTTTTTTAATGTGTCATATCACATGCAATGGGTTGGCTCATCTTGCAGTATTAGGCACCACTGGAATTGAAGTCTTTGTCTTCAGTTTTGTAAAGAGCTCTCATTGCATCACTGTACCATAAAATCTAAATAAATGTTGTTGCTGCTGTTGTTGTTTTTAAATGCCTTTCTTATACAGCTCTCTGGGCACAGTGTTTATTTTCCACCCTGTGTGCACTGCTCGGTATGACAGGAAGCACCTAGTTCAGGCTTCGCTAATGTGGTGCTCTCCAGATGTGTTGGACTGCAACTCTAATCATCCCCAGCTAGCAAGGCCAATTGGTCATGTTTCTTGGAAATGATGGGAGTTGTACTCCAACATATCTGGAAAGCACCAGGTTGGGGAAGGATGATCTAGGTGCAAGTGTCATATCAACGAATTTCCAGAATGGGCTGCTTTAGTCAGAGAAGGTGGAGAGGAGAAGTAATAGTTTGGGGAATTTTCAAACACTTTGCTCTGCACTACCAGCTTGGCTGAAAATATATGAATGGAATATCTGGTGGCAGCATGAAGACAAAAGTGAGAGTTTATTGTTAGACCCACAAAGAGCATTTGACTGTGGGTTTTGGTCTCCCAGCTGAAAAGGAATTTAAAAACTAGGGACAAGAAGTGCCTGTGAACTTGCAGGATGGGATGTAATCAGCATTAGTACTTCATTACGTATCATTGAAAGAAGGTCAATGATACATTTGATGGGTGTTCCTGTTACATCACTGAACAAAGAATAAGTGATGGGGTAGGCACCTAAACAATTATAGTTAAACTTCAAGATTAGCCACCAACAATGACAAGTTTAAATGTTTTTTGTGAGATCTGTAAAGACCATATAGCGTAGCATTAGGATCGAGATCTGTGACTACACCAGAAAAAGCAAACAGGCTAGTTCACACTGCTAAATGTCACCACATGATCGTGCATGTGGGTGTATTAACTGTATGGAGGAAGGTTAGCGTGAATTGGACTATGCATACGGTAAGCCGTCACAGCAGCTGCTGGCTCGTTGCGTGAATGGCTGGTTTAATACTACATTTTCTCTATGCAATTGTGTCCCTGCATATACAATTGCAGGTGGAATTGAGCTGTGTTTTTATTGGATTAAGAGCTTTCCAGAATTTGTGTCTACACATGCTCATACTCCTTCATTCAGGGATGAAACCAACAGTTGCAAGCGAAATAGATACCCTTCTCTATGGCCTCTGCACCTTTTGTATTTTCTGCTACACCTCCCACTGTAGGGAAGATTTTGTTTTGCAGCAACTCTCAAACTACCGCAGTTAAGTTCATAAACTATGGCCTTAGCTAGACCTAAGGATTATCCCAGGCAAATGGAGGGGTCGTCTCTGCCTGCTCCCGGGATCCCGTGTGTGTCATTTAGATGCACAAGGATGATCCCAGGACAATCCCGGGATATAGGCCTGGTCTAGCCATGGCCTAAATTAAAATATACGCTACCACACTGTATTAACTTTAATATAATGTAGACAATAGTCCCTCAGTTTCCTTTTGTTTTGTTAGCTGTGGGTAATTCCCCCCCCTTTATTGTGAATATCGACAAAACAGAAAATACATCGTGTAAGAACGACAGCAACACACATTACATATATAAGAATATCACCATTTTTCATAATGTGTACCATTCATTCAAAAAAGAAAAGAAAAAGGGGAGATAGTTATACATAAGTTTCAAGAAAAGCAGACCAGATATCCAAGTATTTTTCCACTCACAAGTTGCACCTATATAACACCCGTTCAAAGGTTGATAGTGTTATTAGGTCCTCAGTCCATTGCATTATGGGAGGTGAGCATTTGTCCTTCCAACGTGATAGTATAATTTTTTTGGCTGTGATTTAGGGCCTTGAAGATCCATCTGCACTGACCATGTGTTAACTTCCAAGCAGCTGGTAGGTAATTTAGGAGGACATGCACATTGTTCCATGGTATAGATTGTTTCAGTACAAAGTTTATCCTTATTATAACCTCCTCCCAAAAAGGGGCAACTGTGGGACATTGCCAAAGCATATGAGTTAAGGAAGCATTAGATGTATTACATCTCCACCAATTGTGTGAGTTAGACAGACCTTTATTGAAAATGCATTGTGGGTAATAACTCTTTTTCTGCTGCCCTTTCACTTTCCTGAATTAATTTCTCTGCAACCCCCATGTTGGGAAAGAGTGGGAGAGAGCAAGCACATTGCCTGCAGCATGTCTGTCTCTTCTGCTTTTACTCAGCAACCTATGATCAGCTCTGCTGAGCATGACGCCTGGGGCTAAACATCCCAGTAGTTAACCCAACAACAAACCATGGGTTAAATACTGGGTTGTTTATACCCTAAACAACCCAGTGGTCTGGGGTTTGGACTCACACTCAGCAGGAGCTGATTGTGGGTTGCTGAGTGGAAGAGGTGGACGTGGTGCAGGCAGGACACCTGCTCTCTCCCTATTGTGCATTGGCATCTCATCATTTTTCAGAAAGATGGGTTGTCATTACATGCGAACTAGGTCATCGTTGTTTTGGTGAAAGGTCTCTTGCACCACATCTCATCCACTTTTCTGTTGTGTACAACCAAACATGTTAGACTGTGATACTTACCACTTGATCCTGACTGCTACATGTGCAGCCTTAAAATAACTCACAGGAACCCAAGAGCCACAATAACTACCATTTTACTTAACTAGGAATTGAACAGGAAATAAAAGTACAAAGGATAAAATCGAAAAAAACGGTACATCACACTGACCGTGTTTACTTAGAGGAAGTCTAATCTGAGGGTGTGAGAGATCAGTACTATTGATCCCCCCTCTCCCAAAGGGACTTCTTTGCAAGAAAATGTGCTTAAGACTGTGGCCTGTTTTGGAAGAAAGTTCCACTGAAATCAGAAGACGCTCCTCAGATAAATGTGTTCTGGATCAGAATTTTAGGATAGTTGCAAGAGCCTGGAGTGTTGCAGCATTGTACACAGCAGTCTGGTGACGTGGGTTTCTCCTATGATTAATATGATGCTAATTGGAAACCATCAGTGCTTTCAGGGTTCAAGAATATAAGTATCCCTCTCAGTAGAGGATCAGTTTCTGTTAAACTGTTTTGACAGTGTGTTTGTGTGTGTGTGTGCGTGCGAGAGAGAGAGAGAGAGAGAGAGAGAGAGAGAGAGAGAGAGAGAGACCTGGCCAGATCTACACCAAGCAGGATATAGCACTATGAAAGCGGTAGATAAGAGGCAGGAGTGACACCAAGCAGGTTACAGCACTATGAAAGTGGTATATGGTATGTGTCATGGGCCCCAACAGTTGTCAGTGCACTTCAATATTGCTATAAAGCAGTCGTGTGGCTCCTGCCTCTTATATACTGTACTGCTTTCATACCGCTTTCATAGTGCAACATCCTGCTTGGTGTAGATCTGACCCAAGTGGCTTTTCTTACCTTTGGGGAACCAAGACAGTGTCAAAACTATCTTGATACCCATCTAGTTGATGGTGTTATTGAATTTGTATTTTATTTGTGATTTTATGCAAGCTGTTAGCATGTATCTCTTTACTGAAAAGGCCTGAGATTTGGAGGGAGGGGCATTATGGCCTATAACCAAGATAAAGACTGGGTTCAGACAACACGATAACCAATGGTGGTTTAAATAGTTGACAGTTGGTTATTTAACCCACCATTGGTTATTGTGTTGTGTGGAGGGCACCATTGGTTATTTCGTCAACCACAGAGCCGCAACAGAAGAGTGATCAAAGTAGAGGCTGCTTCTCTAGTCCTGCGGGCTGGATAGATTCTCAGTAGCAATGGCTGATGGGATACTAGTGGGAGGACTGAGTGGGGAGAGAGGGCGGGGATGACTGAGTCAACTCAGTGTGGACTAATAGTCAACTCAACGCTGATGCTAATCCACACCACAGTTTATTATTATCATGTTGTGTGGGGAGTACTCCCCCTACGTAAAAATCTGTTGAGTTGATTATTACCACACCATTGACTATCAGGTTGTCTGAATGCACCCAAAGAAGAACATGACTTATTTTTCTCTCTTAATTGTGAAAGGATTTATGCTTTCGTAAGTGCATCAAGGGTGGCTGAATCACACAGGTGCAAATGGGAAGGCCAGTCTAAATGCAGCAACCTTCAGGATTGGGACATATTGGATTCTGTTTCCACCGAGAACCTTGGATGGTCCCCTTTATATTCCAGTGTGGTGCTGCCTTTGGCTGCAAGGGTGAAATGAGGCAAGGATATATTGTAATCTGTCCTTGGTGTGGGCGGTGAAAGAAATCACTCCCACCCACCCACCCCTCTCTGCTAAATGAAGCTCGTCCCAGATGTGCAAACCTGCAGAGAGATGGAATATTCTGTAAACGTGTCAGGCACTGGAGATCTTCAGTGACTAAGGCAGAGATCATAATAGCTGCCTGCTGTTGTATTTGCATAATATGTGGAAACACAAAGGCGAGAACTGTAATGAACAGCGTCGGAAGGAAGGCAGTGAGTCTTGGAACCACGTGTGCAATTAAGCAGACGTGCTTTGTGCTGTCAGCTATGCACTTAGGGTAGCGTGACCTCCTGCCTGCATTTAAATGATGATGGGTGTCTTTAATTATGCTCCTGTGTGCTAATTTCCTTCCTTCTGCCCTCTCTTGATGATGATGGGAGGCAGCTCCAGGTACCGCAATCTGTGATGGAGTTGCCTGGTCCGTAACCCATAACCTTTTAAAGGCTGGCATAGAATTTGCATCTGGTGTGTCTTTTTCCCATTGCATCACCACCATGCCAGGAGAAGCTACAGTTGGCAGTGTTTTCTCCTCTCTGAGTCTCTTTAAGGTAGAGGATTAGGGTTGTCAGATCTCTGAATCAACCTACCTGATGGGGGTCATTGTGACCATGTAAGCCACCTTGGGTTCCTTGCAAGAGGGGGAAAAGGCAGGATATAAATGTAAGAATAAAGCCCTAGTCTTCCGGAGGAGGAGGAATCAACCCAGTTAACAGCCACATTCAGAGGACAGGTTCAGCTGCCTAGGCATACTTACTGTTGACTGATCGCAGCACCCCAGCAACATCTTGCAGGGATATAAGTGGGTAGCAAGCAAGTTCACCAAACTCACACCAGTGGCTGGAGGCACCTGGCAGTGATGTAACACCTTTGTGGGGCAGCATTGCACAGGGATGGGTAAACTGAAATTGATGCTAGGTATGGCAGTTCCTCTATAGAGAGCAGTTACTGAGGCTTGGAGCCCCCGATAAAGGGTTGAGCTGCTGGGTCTTTTTCTGGAAATAAAGAGACATTGTAGCACTTGGGAGCTTGGGAGTGTCCAGCTCATCTGGCCAAACAGAGAGCTGGAGGGCAAGAAGATTGTAACAGTGACAACAGAGCAGAAGCCTTTGAGAGTCATCTCAATCCCATTTCACCCACATGCCATGCGTGTTGTCACTCCTGTACTTCCAAGTTCCTACACACTGGCTGTTTCCTTGACAGTAAACCAGGGGAGAGTCTTCAGGATTGTATGGTAGTCATTCACCTGCTCCCACAGTGATTGTGGCTCCACCTCTCACTTTTACTGGAATATCCCTGACTGCTTTTCCAGCTCTCTCACTTCCATAGCAAAGAACATTTGCGGTGCACACACACACCTTTGTGAGGTTATTGCTGTTTGTTGCGAGTTCCTGGCTCAGCAGACATTCTTTTAGGACCATTCAATGGGGGAAATGGTAATCTCTTGGAGCCATTTCTGTCAGGGTTGCCACTAGACAAAGACACCTATTTCCCTCTGGGATTTTCCCTAACGTTTGAATTGATTCCTATTGTCATAGGGAAGAAATCCATTGTGGAGCTGCATCGATCCTTATACTGACCTCCCTACTTCCTCATGGAAGGGAAGGATAGAAATGTGTGATCTTCCAGATGTCAGAGTGCAACTCCCATCATCCTGCACTATTGGCTATGCTGGCTGAGGCTGATGGGAGTTGCTGTCCACCAACATCTAGAGAGGCAGATGTTCCCCCACCCCGATTTACACGGAAAAGCAAGATTTGCTAGCCTAGGGTAGCTACATTATCACAATGTCACCTCCAGGTGGGGGGCACCCTATCTTAAAGCATCACTTAGGGCACTGTGTGAAGTACCTGAGTTAGAAAGGGAGAGTCTGCTAGTTTTTCCAGTAAAAGCGATTTATGAATGAAGAGTTCATTTTCATTTTGAGTGTCACAGACCACACGCACACGCAAAATTGCTGTAGCTGGCAGTTGGGAATGTCTACCTACATTCATACATTTCTTGGATGGCCTGGGAGCTGCAGCTGTGTTGCTCCGTCCTATGCCCATGGGGCAATGTGAGAAGCTTTGGAGTACCTGGGGAAGGGCGCCTACTGCAGCTCCACCCCGTGCCAAGGCTAATGGCTCTTCCCAGGCATCTCTCATTACTTTGACAGCCTGGGAAGGAGAAGGTGTTGCTGCAGTTCCTATGCTGGAGAGGTAATGTGAGAACCTGGTGTTAGGCACATCTTTATTAGTCTTGTTTTGCTGACAGAAATGGGCTCCTTTCCTGATAAGGGGTGGAGAGAGAAAGAAGTGCCCTCTGCCCCCACAACACGAGTGCCAGGCTTTTGACACTCGCTCTATCAGGCCTTCCTGGATGAAGCTACTGAGGCTGTGGGGCCAGCAAGGACTCAGATTAATTGGCGGCTCTGCTAAATGTCTAGAAAAGTATTTGATGTCTGCCAGACAGCGAGATGCGGAGGTAATTATCCCTCCAACCCCCATGGCCTGCATTAGCCATACATCACTTCACTGTCATAGCACACGGAGGACTGTTTTTCATACATTGGAAGTGTGAGCCAAGAGGACAAAAGCATCTACTTTTTCCAAGAGGCGAAATAGGCGGGTGGGAGGTGGACGGGAAGAGAGCTCAGATTCTCAGCATGTTCGGATCCCTTCCCCTGCTGGCATTTCAAATCTCACTGTTTTGGCTGGAGAGCTGGAAAACTTGAAATGCTTTCCTTGTATAAGGAAATTGTCACTATATGTAAATGTGCATCTGCACAGCCATGCCTCTAATAAAAGACAGATGAAGTGCTGGATTTGGACCTGAGTTTGGATGACTACCCTGCTGAATGTTTTGGGAGAAATCCTGCTCTCCCGTTAGTTTCCTATTGGAACAAAGAGGTGGGGAGGAAGGTAGTTATGCAGATAGATCAGGTGAAATGTCAATTACTGCACTCTCTGGGCAGAACAGAAGTTGACAAGAAAACAAGGTTATTGCTGAAAACAACCACTCCTTGTTCGCCATCCCCATCACACCTTGTTAAAGATACTTATGATTTGATGTCCACTGTGGGCCCTTTCAGAAGACATGTTTAAACCATGGCTTTAACCATGGGGTTAAGCCAGAAAGCCAGGCTGTGTTCAGAAGTCACCTTAAACCATGGATTTAACCACAGTGAATAAGGCTTTTTGCTTTATTCACCATGGTTAAAGCAGTGGTTTAAGGTGTCTTCTGAACATGGCTCAACTTTCTGGCTTAACCACTGTGGTTAAAGCCATCGTTTAACGTGTCTTCTGAATGGGGACTTTGTGTGGGTTCCTTCCTCCCACTCCCCGCCAAAGCAACCTATAATGTGGGAAAGGGTAGAGGTCATGTCACCTTACAGATTTCCATAACATGACATCATGCATGGAGAAGGGAGCACTTGAAGCAAAGGTTTGTTGTTTTGAGTGGCAAATCCATGTTTGCCATCACGTCTCTCTTGCCTTTAACATAGAATCATAGAATAGTAGAGTTAGAAGGGGCCTACAAGGCCATCGAATCCAACCCCCTGCTCAATGCAGGAATCCACCCTAAAGCATCCCTGACTGATGGTTGTCCAGCTGCCTCTTGAAGGCCTCTAGTGTGGGAGAGCCCACAACCTCCCTAGGTAACTGGTTCCATGCTGTGCAAGTGGGAAACATTTATTGTAAACATTTTAAGTCCTATCTTGTCAGTATCAACTGTACAATTACTGTTGATGGAAAAAGCAAGCTTTGTTTAGTTCAATGGCACTTTATTTTCAAAACGTATATACCATCTTTCCCAAATACGTTACAAAGGATACGGCTACAATAATAAATCAGTGACACTACAGTTGAGTAAAATATCACACAGAATAAAATAATAGCCATAAAAACCTTCGGATGTAAAACTAAAGTTAAGAGTATGGGTAGTATCCAGCAGTGTCTCAACAGTAGCACTAATGATGTTGCACTAACATAAACCAATACTTTGCACAGTGTAACTAGCGATTGCCGGCACAACGGGGGGTTGGAGGGGAATGGCTATTTGCCGCCGAAGTTCAGTGACACGATGACAAAAAGTAGTCCTGGGACATTGTTGTTTTGTTTTGGCAATGAAAACTTAAGAGTAAAACTCAGAGGATTCATTTATTCATTTAAAACATGTGGCAAAAAATTTAACTCTGTGCAAGAAGGTTCAAAGCAGAGACTTCATTGGAGTAGCCATTCCACCATTTTGACACTGTGACAGTTCACGTTGCTCGGAACACTCAGGATTTTACTTTCCATGGATTGGGCCCTCGGTCCATAGTGCTGTGCTTTGGTCCTTGAACTGATGAAGGTCATGTTGGGTGATTTAGGTAGGTCATAAAAGGTCAGGCTTGAATTTGCAGTTCTTTGGCCACAAAAGTTAATAATTATATTCGGGGTAAACTAGATGAAATGCTGGAGATTTGTGATTGGATTTCTCATCTCCCTTGCAGAAGAAACCTGCCCACCCAAAATTATATTGGGACTATATTACACAGGGAGTTGCTTTTTTGTCCACTCCCTGTGCCTTTTTTTCCTGATCTAACACTCCCCCACCAACCCTGATCTGCTGCCTGTCCCATTAGGGTAACTATACCCTAATGGAATAGTTAGGTGGCTACTAGAAGGAGGGCTTTCTCTGCTGTGGCACCCTGGCTGTGGAACAAGCTCCCCAGAGAGGTTCGGCTGGCGCCTACACTGTATTCCTTCTGTCGGCAGCTGAAGACCTTTTTATTTTCTCAGTATTTTAACACCTATTAACAAATTTTAAACTTTGCTGTTTTAATTCCATATTTTAACCTATATCAATTTTTGTTGTGTGGTTTTATCCTGGTTGTGCTTTTTATATTGTATTTTGTATTGTGTGTTTTTAGATTGTTGATTGTTTTTATGCTCTTCATGATTTTAATTTTTGTGAACCGTCCAGAAAGCTTCGGCTATTGGGCGGTATAAAAATGCAATAAATAAATAAATAAATAAATAAATAAACATATACAAAAGGCAAAGAGCAATAAAGAGTCAGGAAAAACTGTGCAGAGAGAAGGGTTGCATCAGCTATCGCATCATTTCTTCCTTAAACAGTTTTTGTGGTAAGAAAAAAGCAGTGGAAAAACACTGGAGGGATCGAAATGAATGATAACGACATCTGGACCCCCTGTAAAGTTCCATATTTGAGGCAGGGCAAATGCAGGACAAAAGCCTCATCAAGAAGTACCCCAAGACATATTATAGATGGCTGAATGGATGAGTCTGTTTTCTGTTCTATTGGAAACGCAAACTTCTTTCTCCCTCACTATACTAAGAGCTTCTCCACACGAGCAATTTATTGCATGCTTGTGATTAGTCACTCACGGAAGTTTGCGGCTCCTTTTCATGACATCATCAACCTCCGGTGCCTCTCCTGCTGCTTCAAAGCAGGAATTCATCATTTTATAAAACCATGAAAATGCAGTAATAAATGGAAAACGAGCTATAAAACCGCACCATCTGCTGGTGGTAGAATTGAAACATATGGGAAGGAACTGGCAAAAACAGGGGGTGGGGGGAGCACGTATATTGTGTTGATTGTTAACCCTGCCAAGACTGCTGAAGACAAAGCCCCAGTAAGGCTGCGGGATTTTTTACTTAATCTGGAGAAACCATCTAACTCTAGTCTTTCCTGCCCCTGAATTGTGAGCAAATATGGAAAGTAGGGGACAGAACCCCATAGCTGGTACATGGAGTGGAAAGGAGAGAGAAGGTTGAGCTTTCCACTTCAAGATATACCTCCCCCCCTTGAATTTGATAGTAAGGAGGGTCTGAGCATCATTGATTTCAATTAGCAAGTGCCTGCTTCTCTTTAAGGAGGCCTGTTTCACTGTTTCAGAACCCACGCTACCGTCATTTTTATCGTGCCATCACATTAAGCGGAAAATGGACACCTTTATGCTTTTGACACCAAAAGAAGGGATTGGTTGCCTCACATTTACAAGGTGAAAAGCAACCTGAGTGAAAAGAGATAGTTAATTTCCTTCCCTCTGAGTCTTGGGTGAGGCTTCATCATCGGAGCCCATAAATATGCAGCAGGCTTCCTGTGCAGACCTATTTTTCTCACCAAAAATTTTCGGAGCCTGACATTGTAGGAGAATATAATACTCTGGCCTGGAATCTTGGTTATTTGCATCCTCTTCCCTTCTCTGATAGAGACATTTTGCAGAAAACCCCCAAGTGTTGCTGCCTCTTCTCAGTGGTATGAGGGGGCGAGCGTGCATAAAATACAGTTTATGTGGTGTGAAAATACTTTATTAAGCCTGTTCTTTCCGCTGCCAGAACCACCAATGCAGTGAATAAAGTGAGTTTGCCAGGGATATTAACCTTCATTTATTTGCTTTTCCCCAATGGTAGATAGTGAGGCTGCTCACTGGGCCATAAGTAATTGGCTTGAGTTGTGTGCGAGAAGGAATTGGGTAGAGGATGTTCACCTCCGCTGAGGACCTAATACATAGCTAGCCAAGTGCTGGTGATCGCTCTTCTGCCACAAGGCATCAGGTTTAAAGCAGAAAAAAGAGAGGCCTTTGGCAACTTCTGAGCCTGTTTTCTCTATTGTTACTCATATCTTGTCACAACTGAAGGGGGAAGCTGTTGCTGATAACATTGAGTTTAGCAGGCGGCCACAATAATTTTTATTAGTTTTTTAATAAGAGAGAGAATGATGCCTTAATCAATCTGTTTGGTCCAGCATTGCTATGCTGGGAGTGTTTATATGTGCTGCTTCTCTTGAACTGGGAGAGACTTTTCAGGAACTAGATTTTCAGAGGGGTGTGTTTGTATGTGTATGTGCACGTGGGTTGTGCGTGTGCTCGCGTAAGCAGCAGGCTTTGCCAAGTGTTGTCACCCTTGAGAAGTTCATCGCATGGATGTCATTCTGCTGTAAGCCCCGGTGTGTGCTTTGGTGGTGATGGAGCTGCATTAGCAATGAACCAAGGCAGTGTTCATGTGGGAATAATCACAGGAAGATGCTTGCTAACCATAATTTGCTCAACTCTGCTATTAATTACTGCCATACTCAGACACAGCTAGCTAATTTTTAAGCCTTTGAACACCTTTGGAAGTAGCTGGCATTTCTTCCTCAGCTGCTCTGCTTGGATCCATTTTTGCTCATCTGATTCTCATCGACTAGAACTATCTGGGGACATTCTGCGCAGTGCAGAATGCGCATTTCACCCAGAACGTCTCCTTCCTGGCATTGTTGCCTCTCCCCCAGCTACGTGTTACCTTTACCTTTAAGCCTTCTTAGGAAGAGAAAAGACAAGCTAGGTTTGTCTTTCCTGGCAAGGAGGCTACAGTGGGCAAAGTTCCTGGCTTTTTGTGCTTGTCCCGTATTGCTTGGGGTAGCCCAAGACATTGACTAAGATGGAGGCAAAGGAGTCTTCGGCCTCTCTACTTACGCTCCTCTCCATGTTCACGATGAAGTTTGCTTGAGCCCACCTCTTTCAGTGTATACCAACTTACATTCCAGTAGGCCAGCTTTCAAGAGAGCTGGAATCTGCTCCTATAGTGCACTGTTGGCTTTTGAGTGTCATACATTAGATGAAATGGCATGAGCTCTCATAGGCAGCAACCTGCGAGTATAAACTCATTGTTCCCTAAGGTTTATTTCACCATTGCCTTTGTGCTGTTCCTGCTGTAGGCTAATGCTTCTGGGAAGAGGAGACCCTGGATGGCAGTGTTGGGGTCCATAACAGAGAACGGTTGATATTAATACAAGGTGCAGATTTTGAGGACTGCAGCCTGTAAAGACCCATGTTTGAAGATGTTTAACATTTCAAACAAAAGGAGAAGCCAGTGCTGCTTGTCCAGCATTTCTGGTACCATCCTTTTTGCTTGTTTGGTCCTAGAAACTTGGTACATATTAACTGATAAAAGCTAAGCAGCCTGGCAAAAGAGGTTATTAGGTCTTTTATTAGGTATGTAAACTAAGGTTGAATTTATTGTAGAGTGCAATGGATGTGATAGTAGTCGCTGACATTGGGAGTAATTGTGCCTTGGGCTGTAGCTAGACTATAAGGTTGATCCCAGGATTGTCCTGTTCATCTAAGTGCCACACAGGGCATCCAGCGCTCAGGCAGGGACGAACCCGGGATGATCCTGGGATAAACCTTAGGTCTAGCTATGGCCTTGGTCATAAGCACCCCCTTGCTGTTTTGGCTTATTTGCTGCAGCTGCGTGTTCACATTCTAGCAAGGGAGCCTCTCTATCCATCCCGTCACCCTGGCCCTTCCACCAGTGCTATTCACTTGGGCAGTGACTTGGAATGTCTGGATTTTCCCAGGGTCTGCTATTGTAGAAGCTGGTGCCTGCTCCTGGTCAGGCCAGTACCCAGGACAACCTTGGGTGGAGTCACTCTTCTTATGCCCAGACTTTTCTTTGTGTGGGTTTGCAGTTGTGGTTTTGCCATTTTCTCTAGCAGAGAATCCCATAATAGAGCCACTCGAAGATCACTAATGAGTTTAATTTTATGGCCCTTCATTGGCCTGTTGCTCACTGTTTGATTGCCCTGTTTTATTGCTCTAATTATATTGTTAATCGCGTTTATTGCTTGTTTCCCCCCTCTCTCCTTTTTTGATTAAATGTAGATTTATGTCCTCCTCACCATCCACCATACGGTGCTTTTGCTCTTTCCATGCTGCTGGCCATGAAACCAGGTCTCTCTGGGTTGCCAGATGAACATGTCAGAAATAAGGGTATCTTTAAAATAGGTGACAATACTTTCTGCTCTGGGTAGGATGGTGGGGGCCGATAGCTCAGGGTTTCTACTTTCTAGGAAGCAGGAGGGGTGTTGATCATTTCCATTCTGAGTTGGACATAACCAGCCAAAACGTTTTTGGCTGCAGATGCCTAGTATTAATTAAAGACTAAGAGCATTTCTGCTGGCCATAGTTTTTCTCTCTGCTTACAACCAAGAGCCTTTCAATAGGAAGGAGAGATCTGCATTAAGACCAGTGCTATTAATTAGCTTGTATGCACTAACTTTGATAACATGAGTCCACAATGCAGGGAATTCCAATTCTTTTGAAGTCTTCTGGAGTGGGGGGAGAAGCCTTCCACATTACCATTTCCACTTTGGTTAGTTATTTCCTCAGTTACTGGTTGTAGGTCTTGACTACATTAATTATTTACTGCACCTCAGTCTATTTTTAATGTCCAATCTGTACTGGATGTATTTATTTATTTATTTCATTTTTATACCACCCAATAGCCGAAGCCCTCTGGGTGGTTCACACAAATATCTGGAATTTGTGCTGAAAACTGTTATCGTTTGGAGTAGAATTGTAACAAAAAAGTGTTACCCTTAACCTAACAGAATACAATAGACAACAAAGAAGTTAAGGGAAAAGATTAAAAATAACAATTTTATAGATTGAATAGCAATATTTGAAAATAATATATACAGATATTTTATTACAAAATAATATGTACAATATTTAAATATAATATATACATGTGATAGAATGCTCTGTATATATTATTTTTAAATATTGCTATTCAATCTATAAAATTGTTATTTTTAATCTTTTCCCTTAACTTCTTTGTTGTCTGTCGTTTGGAGTAGGCCAATTTTCCTGGTGGCTTCACATGGACGTATGGTCCGATTGGAGTCCACCAGGAGAAGAGCCTTCAGTGTGGTGGCCCCTTTCCTATGGAATTCCCTGCCTTTGGAGGACAGGCAGGCAGCAATGTTGTATTGTTTTCGGTGACTCCTGAAAATGTTATTGTTCCAAGAAGTTTTCCATGAATGACCAGCAGTGGTTTTATGTGAACCTTGTTCTTAAAATGTGATTTTGAACTATGTTTCTATTTGGTTTTTATTCTATTTGTTCACCGCTTTGAAATCTTCAGATAGGGAGTGGTATGTAAATATTGTAAATAAAATAAATAAATATTTTTTGCCTGCTTCAGCTTTCTACACTGCAAAAATGAATGTGTGTAGCAAGTTTCATGAAAGAGTCATGATAGTTAGCACGACAGGCTCCAACCACATCTGACTTTCATTGCCCTCTGTATGCTTGTGTGTTGCATATTGTATTGTTCCAGACTCTCTCAACTGTTCTTTAAAGGCCAGTAGAGAGCTACATCTGACATTCTTACAAATCCACTGCTTTATTTTTCATTGGATGTGCAAAAACTGTACAACGGATTCATGTGGTCAGAGTTGCAGATGGGTGCAATTTCAGTTTTAGAGACTGTGGACAAGAATGAATAGTTTAACAGTTGCTTAGAAGTAAGAATTTTGGCAGTGTACTTTTCCCCCATTGCTGCAGCAGTTGCAGGGAGAAGCTGTAACTGCTAAATATTTTTCCCCTATCAGTTAGGTATGGGTCACCTTGTGTTGCATAACCAATTTTAGGAACAGTTGAAAAAGAGAGGGGTTGGGAATTCAAGCTCTAAAAAACATTTATTATTATTATTATTATTATTATTATTATTATTATTTATATAGCACCATCAATGTACATGGTTTTATTTGTTTTTGTTGTCTTATTTTATTGCATTTACATCCTGCCTTTCCTCCAAGGACCTCAAGGAAACGTACATGGTCCTCCCCCTCCCCCTCCAATCTATCCTCATAACAGCCCTGTGAGGTAGGTTAGGCTGGACACTGATGACTAGTGAGCTTCATGGCCAAGTGGGGATTTCAACCTGCATCTTCCCAGTCCTAGGGCATGTCTGCACCTGCCTTTTCCCCCAGGATTGTCCCTGTGCATCCACATGACGCACAGGGGATCCTGGGAGCAGGCGGGGACAATCCTTCCATTTCCCCGAGATTTCTGGAACCACTTTTCCCCTGTTTTTTCCCGTGATCCCAAGACGATCCCAAGGACCACAGGTGGTGTGAGCGCCTGTCCTGGCAGGGGTCAGCAGAGGGAAGGAACCAGGCTGGGGGGAGTCCAGAAACACTGGGGGTGGGGTGGGGAGCTGGGGGGCTTTTTTGTTGACGCGATGTCCCTTTTCCCTTCTGGGATGTCGCACTTCTGTTTCGATGGCCAGGGATGATCCCGGAAGCAGGTAAGTCCAGGATCATCCCCCCTCCCTCCCTCTACAACCTATGGTGTCGACATGCCCCTAGTGTGACACTGGCTCTCAAAATAAACCAAACCAAAATGGATGAATGCAGGCATTGATTCTGTAACTGAGTACTCTACAATTTGATTTTGTACAAATTTGATTTTGATTACAATTTCTTTTGTATAGATGTGTCCCTGAGGTGGTGGGGTAAGTGGGAAAGGGAATCAGGATGCACTTCAGCCTCTCTTTTCCGCACAACTTTGGTCTTCACAAACCCCAGCATGCATCATAGGTTTCACGCCTATAACATTGATAAGGAACTAGAGGCCTGGGGGCCAAATACAGCCCTCCTGGGGTCCCAGTCAGTTCTCTGGCGTTGTCCCAAATGGCCCCTTTCCTCCAAGCACCGATTGTTTCATCGTTTCCCAGCTTTGGTGCAGTTTTTTCTCCCCATTCTAAAAGGTTGAAGTCTCTCTCTTAAGGCTAATGGCAGTAAGAGCTTTAAGCTAAAACGTGATGGTATTTTTAAAATACTTTTGGCCCCCGCCCACTACTGGAACGCTGCTCCGAAATTGGATTTGGCCTTTGGACTAAAAGAAGTTCCTCATCCCTGCAGTACTATAAGGATAGCCCAGCATTTGTGTGCCTCTTTTGTATCGGGTTAGTCTAGTACGGCAGGGCTCCTCCAGCTTTAACTGTTGTGATGAAGAGGGAATTTCACCAGGTGCTGCATGTGTACAAATGACACCTGCTGAAATTCCCTTTTCTATACAACTGTTAAAAATACAGGAGCCCTGTCCTCCTTTCCATATGGTCACCCTAGCTAAATAGCCTCTTAGAGTGGACTAACTTCCCAGATTGAGAGCCCATTATGCTCAGCCACAACAGAAAAATACTGATAGAATAATAGTTTAAGGATGTAGAGCCCTTCTTGCTAGATCTTGATGTTTCAGGAAAATGCAATACCCTGGAATAAGGCCTGTTCATTCTACTTTTGGTGTTTGGGGACCTGAAAGATGTCTGCCACTGCTGCTATCCCACACTGCACTCCCTTTTGATTTCGAGTTGCTGCCCCTTCACATAGGACATTCCTGGGGGCCTTGGTGTGTATGCATAAGCTTTGCCTTTCTGATGAATCAAAGTTTCCATGTAAATACTATTTGTGTTCAAAGCTAGCCTTGCAATGACTTCCTTTCCTGCTTGTTGGGAGAAGGTGCTTGCCAGTTCTTTCATACAACCGCAGTGGTTCATTCCTGCCACTTCCCTGGACAGAGGTGGCTCAACGCTCCCACCTCTTTCCTCAGAGCCATAGACTGGCAAACAGTTCAAGGTGAAGGGGAGTCTTTTTTCTCAAGAGGGTGCGTGAAATGCCAGTGTGCATCCAAAGGTAGCTTCAGACTACTGCCTCTCTCTCTGTCTCTCTTGTCTCTCTCATATGCCTTTATGCAGAGCGCCAGCTGGCCCCTGGCCTCCACTTCATTCCCCCTGGCCATTCATGGCTTAAAATAACACCATCCCATGAACATTCCCTACCTCAAGGTCACCATTGGCTGAGGATATGGGCAGAGCTGTCTCTTTGCACACATCGATTCCTTTCTTTCCACCCTGTTAAGAATGAGGCCGACATGGTATTTGGAGAGGATGGGAGGAGTGTAGGTACTTGCCCTCCCTTCCTCAAAGGGGTTTTAGTGAAACCTTGCAAGATTAAGCCTCCAAACATTGTTTGCCCACTAAAATCTTTATTAGCCCTACATATTTTGTCACCTAAAAAAGAAATAAAAGAAAGCCACTTTGGTAACGTTCCTTGCCTGGAGGCAATTCTTACTTGACAGAGGCATCCAGGCAAGAAAGTACTTGCAGGCGAGACTTAATAACTATTCCCATATGATTGCACTCAGCCATGTCCTTGTCAGGGAGCAACAGCCCTCTTCTGAAAGATGCCTCCTTGACCAGTTTCTGCGGAATTTAGGCTGAGTTAAGGGCAGCCTTGTCTTGATAGATCTGACCTTAGCTTTCTAGTGTCTCTTCAAAAAATTTCTGCTAAACATGCATTTGGCAAATGCTATCATTTATTTGATTTGTTTTATTAAATTTCTTAAACGCCTGATAGACAAAGCCTCTGCAGGCATTGCACAGATTAAAAGCACAATAAAATAAAATAAAGTCCACAAACAATTAAATACTGGCACAGATTTTTTTTAAAAAAAACTTCAATAGACACATACAGGCATAATACCATAAAACTTAAAATTACAAAAATTAAAATAGCCAACAGGAACAGGAGTTGAAAATCAAGCCACAAGGACTAAAATGCAGATTTTAAAAAGCCTGAGAGAATGAAAGGCCTTTACCTAGCACCAAAAAGGCTATCATATAGGTGCCAGGTAGGCTTCCCTAGGGAGAATACTCCAAAACTAAGGCAGGGGACAACCACTGAGAAAGACCTCTCTTATAGCCACCCTACAAACTTTTGATGGAAGCTGTCATAGCTTCCCCCAAAGAATCCTAAAGAGGCTGAGTCTTTATTAGAGATCCCTCCCCCACCTTCCAAGGCCCCCTTTCCCCATGTTTCCTAGATTTCTCCAGAAAAGTAGGACAGATGAGTAAAGACAGGCTGAATTTGTAGCATAAATCTGCCCAAAGAGAGCTGCATTTCCTGAATATTTTGATTATCAACTTAGGTCTTTTCTTCTCCACACTTTAGTATCTATTCTCCGCCCCTTGTTCTATATGCTCTGGGACTAGGGTTGTTGGAGAAATTAACAGTGGAACCATATGAGTTTGGATATTTATGAATCTGACCCACAAATTCTACAGCAGACCAGCTTTTTCCCTGTTGGGTGGAGTCCACGGACTTGCGGACTGTTTTCCTAACCTTTGGAAATTTTACACAAATTTTGTTGTAGTAAAATACAATATATATATAATGGCCCAAACTGTGCATTTCCCTATTAAAACATGGAACTGAGCATTTGGGGAGTAATTTGTGCATGTGTGCACATGTGAATTTGCACAAATGCAAATTCATGCAAAGTCAGGAACAAAACAAAAAATAAAATCTGATTCATCAATGGATGGATGACAGAACAAAAGGTGTCTGATAGTCCATGAAACACAGACAGAATGGCTTTTACCCAATCTGTACATCCCTGTCTGGGACCCTCCATCTCCCCCAGAAAGTGCACCTGTGTCGACTACCTCTCAGGCCACCACCCGCCTTTTCCACCCTGCTTAGCTCTTGTCCTAACAGCTTTCTAAGCCCCAACATTTGGAATCATGTGCTTAGCAGTAGTGATTATGGCAGTAGGCCATAATCTGAGCCTCAGGGAGTGAGAAAGCAGCAACTGGTGTGCTGTAGTTGACAGGCCTCTCTGAGAACGAGGTGCCAGGGAAGGTTAAAAGGGGATGCTAATAATTTCTGGCAATACATTTTCTTCCAAATAAAGGAGGTGGATGAAGCAGGCTTCCCTTGTGACTTGAGAGCACTATATCGACAGACAAGGGACTATATATGAAAATGTCCTGAAGGAAAATGTTAGCAGAACTCGGGCTACGGATCACTGAACCTGGAGCTAAGGGGTTAATGTGTACCTGAACAAGGTGGGAGGGGATTGCTGGGATGTTTGTTTTTCCCTTTCCTGTCTCCTCCCTCTACTTCTTTCTTGTTGTCCTTCCCTGCCTCATGGGTTGCTGACCACATGGCTGAACTGAGCCATCCTATCCTTGGATGGAAAGTTACTTAACCCTAAAGTAAAGTTTCTTTCAAACCACCACTGGAGTGTTTCTTTTGCCGACACACGTGGCTACTCACAAGGAGCTGGTTTGGCCGACAGTAGAAATCAGGGGCTTATAAAGGGAGAAGGCGGATGCAACATGTACAGTGTGATGGAGCCAGACTGGAAGTAGCCCTCACCATGTTCTGTTGAGCTGTACTTCCATGGTATCTGGGGATGGGATAAGCACTTCTGCAAGTTTGCACAGAAGCTGGCTTTGGACATTGCATGTCAAGAATGTACCTCTTGTCTTTCCCAGAGAAATGTTGCATCAGTCTAAAACGAGATCCTCTTGGGAGGGGGGGATCGGGGAGAACAGGATATATATTTAATAAATAGAGTTAGTATATGTTAGCAGTTGTGTGTTTTTTAAATTGTGTGTGTGCAAAAAAGACACAAGGGAACAGCCTGCTGCAAGATTGAAGGAGGCAAGACTAATGACTGAACTACATGGTTTGATTCACTGGCATTTAACATCAGTCAAATATGCAGTGAAAATCAACAATACCACAACATTTCATAAACAATGCAAGAAGGTAAACTTACAAAAGCCGGCTGAACAATGAAAGTTTTTTTTTTAAAAAATAAAAAAACCCAGTTCTTCTCATTCATGATTCCAGTCTTGCATTCTGGCCTTAGCCTTATTAAAAGAAGTTTAGATCCCACATAACAGTAAGTAAAAGGTCCCAGCTGGAAAACTTTATATATACCTTTTGAGTCCCATGCAGCAGTTGAATCAGGTATAGCCAAATGGATATTGGCTGGGTTTGGACGAGCCATGGTACCCACATTGCATGTGCAATCCCCGCTTGGGGGTTGTTGGGTTGTGCGAACAACCATCACATAACCCTAAAACAGACCATGGGTTATGCAAGGGTTGTTTAAACCTCACATAACCCATGCTCGCCAGGTTTGCATGACACGACAACCCCCAAGTGGGGGTTGCATATTCAAAATGGTGGGTGCACATGCCCCACATGTGTGACAGCCTCACCATGGGTTATATAAGTTCTTCCTCACACTGTGGTTGTTTAGGTAACCTAATATTCAAGGGTAAAGATCTCTTCACTGTTAGATATTATTACTCTTCAGTAAAAAACACCATCCTGGTCTAGGGTGGCCACGTGTCATACTTTACAGAGAGCAGTTCTCTATTTGAAGGGTTGTGTCCAGTCTGGGTTTGATCCACCTCAAACCATTAGAAGGTTGAGCAGGGACCTTGAAGTCCCATCAACAGTTAGTGCCTGAACAGCAGGCTGAGCAAGGACACAAGTCACCTGCTCAGAGCTTCCCCACCACGATGAGGTGTGTTGCAATGATTTCTTAATTTGCATCAGTGCATCTAAATTAGCATCTACACATTTTTATGTACATCTGTGTTGCATTCCTCTTCTTTTTCTGGTGATGTATTTCCTCTCTCTTTTTTCCTCCCCCCCCCTCTTTTTTTCTTTTTTGACAATGCATATGTGGCCACCCTACCCTGTTTGTGTAAAATCTTTTCATTTCCTCCTAAAAAGCAACTTTCCTTGGAAGAAACATGATTCACTTGAATTTTTGAGCCCAGTTTGCAGCTGGGGGGGGGGGGGAGGAGGAAAAAAAGGGTCAGAAGGAAGCTGTAGTAGGGAAGCAGAGGAAGGTTTCAGTGCCCCTCCCACACATATATGCACATGCGTGTGTGCACACATACATTTAACATTACAGGGTTTGTTGCTCCATGTTTGCCTCATATGTGTAATTATCCCTTATTACAAAGCTTTTGGAAAGAAGGGCTATGCCCTTTATTCATCCTTTCCCAACCTTGGATTGCCAGATGATGTTGGACTAGAACTATTCAAGACAAGTGGCCATGTTGGATGGGGATGATGGGAGTTGTGGCTAAATTTTGTGCTGCTGCAATTGCTTGTTGGCGTGGGATGATATTAAATGCCTGACAATGTTTTTACTTGCTAAATCTTGTATTTTTATGAGTGGGACATGTGCATTTTTAAAAACTGCTTATTCAATTTTACTTTTAATTTTTTTTACTTTTAATCAACTGTAACTGCTTTTATATTATTGTATTCACAGTGCTATTCTACTTTGCTGGTCTTGTGACCGTAATAAACTACTACTACTACTGAATCATGTAAACTAAATTGCCTGATAGCTTTTTGTACTTTCATAGGAATATGACAAATTGTGTTATTTGCATGTGTGCAGTAACCTATTATTGAATGGAATTGAATTTAGAGTAATCGAGATGGGAAACGCCATAATCATGCGGTTTCAGAAAAAAACGAATTGTCACTTCTAGAAACACTCCATGGGGAATCCCAACTGCAAAAATCCAATCAAAGGAAGAGATTGTAATGAAATGAGAGTACTGCACTATTAGCAAACAAAAGGAAAAACCAGGATAGGAAGTAGGTAGAAACCATAGAGGCTGTGGAGGATGCTTTCTCAGCAGTTTACAAGGGACATATATATGAACTGCTAGATTGCTGTGTTGCATGGTCGTGGTAATGGAAATTTGGCAGAGAACGCTGCAATCTTCATGGCATTTCATTGCAATTTCAGTTTGATCATCCCTTGCTCTTGCAGCTTTGCCTGCCATTGTCCTGAGAGAGAGCTGGCAACATGGATGTGTTTGTTGAAACTAGGGGCCTTGATAGCCAGCCAAAATTTGTGGTTACCTGAGGTGGAGGGGCAGGATCTTGCCTGTGACATCACACTGAACTTCAGAAGTGTTAATACATACCTGTGGCCCAGCACAACCAGAGGAGCAAAGCCCTTGTCTTCCTCCTACATGTCGGGTGGGGTGTGGGATCTCTTTCCTGTAAGCATTTGGCTGTAGGGGTTTGCTAAGCACTGAATGCTGCCCTGCTTTGAGTCACAGGGATTCCTTGTGCCTTGCTCCGGGCTTGGAAGAAGTGCAGTGGAGTCTCCCAGACCTCATGCTGAGCCCCTGTGGCCTCATCTACACCAAGCAGGATATTCCACTATGAAAGTGGTATGAAAGCAGTATATAAAAGGCAGGAGCCACACTACTGTTTATAGTGGTATTGAAGTGCACTGACAACTGTTGGGGCCCATTGACACATACTATATACTGCTTTCATACTGCTATATCCTGCTTGGTGTGGCTCCTGCCTTTTATATACCACTTTCATAGTGCAATATCCTGCTTGGTGTAGATGAGGCCCCAGAGGCTTGGAACACAGAAAAGTGTTTTGTTTGCTTTGCAAGCCTCTCTACAGCAGAGTGTAAGGACTAGGAATCCAGGAGGGTGCCTTATACGTAGTCAAAGTATTGGTCATTGCGCTCAGTATTGTCTGCACTAGCAGGCAGTAGCTCTCCATGGTTTCAGGAAGGAGTCTTCGACAAGCCCTACCTGGGGATGCTGGGGATTGAACCTGGGAACTTTTGCATAAAATACATGGTCTCTACCACTGGGCTATGGTGCTGGGGGATCTTTCCAGAATAAAAACTGCAGTTGCTAGTTGCGATCTGGTGATGACCCATTTAACTGCCACCCTATTAGTCTGCTATCATTAGTGGGGAAGGACTATGCTAGTTATTTAGGTCTCAGACTAAAGGCAGGTTTTTTTAGGTTGTAATTGTCCCCATTCTTTTTTCATTTTTCTTCTATTTCCACTTTCTGGGGAAATGAGACAAGTAAACGTAGATTGAGATGGAGATTCTTCTTTGTCTTCTTCTTCTGAAACTGTAGTTGATTTGAATGGTTAAAAAACACCAGAACAGCACCAGTATCCTCCACTATTGAGAAGCAGGGATCTATTATTATTATTATTATTATTATTATTATTATTATTATAATGCCGCACTGCAATATGAACAAACATTACAATATGTTGGAGCACTGATTCTCAAAGCGCAAGGTAGGCTCTCTCCTCATGATACCTGGATAATTGCCAGGGGATACACAAACAGCTCTTCAAGTTCCTCCCTGTGTATTTCTTTGATGGATTGAGAAGTAAAGTAGCAATTGAAGCCATCTAGTCCTGGTCAGTGCAATCAAAAACAACTTGTGTGTGTTCAAGTTGACTGTCAGTGCTCGGATGCCAATAGGGCAACTCTCTGTTTTTCATGGCGGGGAAAGGCTTCCATATTATTCACAAACACAAAGAATGTTTTAGGTTTGTGTGCCACCCCTCCCCCTTTTTTGTGATGATCTGCTCTTCTGCAGGCTGAGAGCAAGAGTAAACACTGACAGCCAAACTGCCTTCTTAGTTACTCTCGGGTATGCCTCAGCCATTGCTTTCTTAGCTAACTATGACACAGGTTGAGAAGCCAAAGTTAGAGACTGGGTTCAGACAACACAATAACCAATGGTGAAATAGTCGTTGGTTGGTTATTTAACCCACCATGGATTATCATGTTGTGTGGAGGGAGTTTTTTAACCAACAGTTGGTTATTTGGCCAAAATAACCAATGCAAATAACCAATGCTGTGCAGAGTTGGCTATTTGAACCACCGTGTTGTGTGGAGGCCACCATTGGTTATATCCTTAGCCACCATTGGTTATTTCAGCCCGAGGGTTGCAAGGTAAGAGTGGACAAAGTGGTGACTGCTGCTCTAGTTCAGCTGGCGGGATAGATTTTCAGCAGCAATGGCTGATGGGATACTAGCCGGAGGACTGAAGGGGTGGGGGGGAGGATGAGTGAGTCAACTCATAAAATCATAGAATAGTAGAGTTGGAAGGGGCCTATAAGGCCATCTAGTCCAACTCAGCATGGACTAATAGTCAAATCATCACTGATCCTAATCCACACCATGGTTGATTATTATCATGTGTGGGAAGTACCCCCTAGATAAACAATTGTCGAGTTGATTATTACCCCACCGTTGACTATCATGTTGTTCAAACACAGCCAGAGATATTCTGTAATATTCCTTCTTTCCTTGGCAACCATAGAATTATCACTCCTGTAGAGCTCATGGGAAATAGGAGACAAAAGAAAGTAGGAACTGCTAGTTTATAGAAGGAAGTTGCAAATGCATCTGTGCTTAAATTCTGATAGTTTTATTTAAAAAAAAAACTTTTCCAGTGTTAAACTATGAATAAAGAGTGTTTGCAGTCCTTCTCAATAAGCAGATATGGGGCACATCCCTTCTTTATTTTCTGCAGAAGTGAGAAGCGAGAGTTTCAGTCCAGTACTGAAATGGTTGAATAAGTTTTGCTGGGATACTTAATTAACAAATGTTTTATTATTTCTATGTGTATATTTGATTTTCTGTGTTATGGCCTGTGTTTACAACAATAAACGACTAATTAATAAACGCGCACAAGTCACTGAAAATTCCTCCGCCCTCGCTTCCCCTCTCATGCTTGGGCCTAACCGCAGCTGGTTCTCGGTCACATTTGCATCTCTTTTTGAGACAACTTAAATATGACTCATGAATTTCCACATAACAGTGATTGTTATCTTCATCTGTGTTGTAGTTTCATTAATTGTTCACTTAAGATTTTTGTTAATGTTTCCTTCAGTGATTTTAGGTTCAGACGCGCATCAGATTTTAATGGACAAGAATTGCCTGGTCCGTCCAAACAACCTAAGGACAGGGAAGGATCACAGTAAATCAAATTACCTGGAACTAAATTCTTGAAAGTAACTAAGGAAACTAAATGATTCCAAATCTTCATGATCTCATCAATTTCTGAACCAATGTACTGCATTGTTTGAGCAACCAGAAGACATTGCTCAACCAGACGCTCTACATAAGAATAGTCTGCAAGATAGTTATCCACCAAGGGATAACTGCCTTATTTTTGGGGTGCAGACATTGCCTTGACTCATCACTGGCCCATCAGTGTCCACTAAAGGTGCAACCCTATTTGCTGTTGGAATTGAACAAATAGTGTGTGAGATACAGCCATTTGATGTACAAAGTCATCTATTTTGCTTTGCTTAGGACTAGGTTGGATACTTAAATCTGATGCACAGGGCTTTTTCTACCTTTCATAATGATGGCTATCCTATTAAACAGAAGTTAAACTCAAATGATGATTATGATGATGATGATGATGATGATTTCTAACCCACCTCTCCATCCTGATCGAGACAGGGAACAACAACAAGTGTAAAATACATAAAATATTAATCAAAACACAATATACATTGTTAAAACTTCCTAAATAAATGCAGCCCAACTTAATTAAAGCAGGCTATGGCAGGGGTGGGGGTGGGTGCAGGCTATGCAGCATTCTTGAGACTTCACCCACCCACCCTCCACTGAAGCTCAGTGGAATAAAAATATGGCTTTAAAATAAATAACAATGCTTTAGCAGGGATAATCCATCTAACACTACTTCCAACTCCAAAGACTGTTGCTTCTGCAACCATGAAGTTTCCCTGCTGTGCTGACTGAGGTCTCACTGTTGCCTCCTAGCTGAGAGCCCGGTGTTCTCAGTGTTCAGCTCATGCCTCAGAGTTCTGGGTTCTCACATCACATCAAAGTTCTGGGTTCTCACATCACATCAAACAACCCGAGAAAGCAGATGCAATCTGGAAGTGGTGAGTGGCAGAAGGCAGATCACTCATTCGCTTGCTTGCACACAGCCCCACAAATTCTCAGGTTAAACGACCCATGAATTGGTGTTACATGCAAACCAGTTCACTTGGTAAAGAGACCCAAGTGCAGCAAATCCTGGTTCCCTTCCACTTCAGCCACAGCAAGCGTTATTAGAACACCTGGGGCATATCTACACCTCCCAGAGTTCTGCGGGGGAGGGGGGAGGATCTCATGATATGCTGATTGCAAGATCCTCCCCCTGCGTTCATGCGTGGCACGCGACGTCCAGGGAGGAAGGAGGATGTCATGCTTGCCATTTTTTTTAAAAAAAAGACACAAGATGGAACACACCAGCGCAAAAGTAAATAATATTCTTTTAAAAGCCCCGCACCTTACCCCCGATGGCCCTGGACTCTTCCCATCCCATCTCCTTCCCTCTGATGACCCCCACTACTTGCGGGGAAGAGGGAAGAAACCAGGATGGGCAGCCACACCACCTACGGTCCTTGGGATCATCCCAGGACCATGGGAAAAGCCACGAAGAAAGGGTATGGTGATATCCTGGGGAAATGCAGGGATCTTCCCTCCCTGCTCCTGGGACAATCCCTGGGATTTCACCCAGTGTAGACATGCCCTTGGTCTCTTTAAACCATAATTGCCCATTATGTCCAACCATACTGTTGCTTAATCACAGTTTATTGACTAGGATCAAACTGTGGTTTTGGATGGAACAAGGAATTGTGGTTTAACGAAACCAGGATCACAGTGCCAAAGTTGATGTGGGAAGGACCAATGCTAATTCCTGCTAAACCATGCTGGGATAATTATGTCTGTCTGGAATGAAGCTGATGCATGAAGTTGGATCGCAGAGTTCAAGCTATGTTGAAGTGTTATGGGTAGCAAGAAGTAATCTGTTGTAGAAGTGGTTTTGTACTCTGGATTTTGATGACGCTGGGGCCCAGCAAGGATGGAGTTACCAAGAGATGGATAGTCTTGTCACCTCTTTTGTAAATCTCTAAAAGGGTCCAGCAAAAGGCTGCAATTCTGCCAGACAAAGAGCTGCTAATTAAGACCCTGGGCCGAGTTCTTTATTCTGCCCCTTTCCCCTTCATTTGCTAGGGCCTGACAGCTAAATGGCTTGCTTCCTGAGGCTCATCTTGGCTGGGCTTGGATAATTACTGCCTAATGAGGGCACAGATTGCATCTTTGATGGGGAAGAGAAACATTATTGAGGTAGACAGTAAGTGTTTTTCTCCCCAATAGATTGCTTAGGGGGCAAATTTCAGGCTACTGATTGGTGCGATCTTTAACACTGAAGAAACATATGGCCATGATGTTCCCTCTGTTCATATACCTTCTGTGTTTAGTGTTCTATTCTCTGCTTGTCCTGCTGAGTTACAGATACAGAATTAAGACTGAATGTACATACAAAAATATGTTTCCAAGAGCATATTGTCATAATAGTGGGATTCATCACATTTGATATATTTGCAGAGTGGGGGAAGAGGTGGTAGATACACCATTTTGAGAGAGTGAGTTGCCCCAAAAAGGTCTCAATCCAGAATCTGGATGTGGGTCGACTAGTTATTGTTAGAAATACGAACTCGAGCCTACATTTTGTCAAGTGTGGTGATTGGAGGGCAAATGCTTAATTGCCTTCCCCTTTCCCATAAGAAGCGAGCACGTGTCTGGGCAGCAAATTGACTCTTGTCTTGATTGAAAGTGTGGTAGGAGCAATGTTAACATTCTTGAGTTCTTCACAGGCTTTGTATCCCTTCAGTCACGCCAAGGATCTGTATGGCAGTGTTCCTTCCATTCTGCATGACTCTGTCTGTTCCTAGATGACCTCTCCTTTTATTTATCTGGTCTTCCTCCCTTTGGGCTTTCCCCCCACTATGTATGTGCCAAAGTCCATGCTTACAGCAAATTCATAGCTCCATGGTTTTCATCCCACTTTCTTTCAAAAGCCAATTCAGCTTGAGAATTTGCAGTGGAGCTTACTTGGAGACTTGAGTGTGCACTGTGAGGTTTATTTAGGTGCTAAAGGTATTCAGCTTGCTATGGCTCTGAATAGAGCTGTTCGCACATGATGGCAGCATTCACTGGCAAATCATGGGTTAATTAATCCTGCACATGAGCCACTTTCTGTTTGTAGCAACAACCTACGACTAGCCCATTCACAAGTTATTAGTGTGACATCCAAAATCAAACACTTTTAAGTTATTTGTGGGTTAAACAACCCAAAGTTCACCTAAAAACAAACCATAGGTTAACATTGGGTTGTCTAAGCCAGTAATATCCCAAAGCATCTGGGTTCAGATATCATGCTAACAACCTACGAATGAGGCATTTTGTAGGTTGTTGCTGCAAATTGGAAGTGGCTCGCGCACAGCATGCACCCCCACTAAATGACACAATTAAGTGTGAACTAGGTCATTGCACTCAACTAGTGACTCACCTCTGTCTGTTTCAGTTTATATTCTGATTCATTAATGTCTCTCAGTGTGTGTGTGTGTGTGTATGTGTGTGTATGAATGAACGAGAGAGAGGGGGGTTGGATTAATACCAATAATTTCCCTCTAAAACCTATGTTGTATATGAAGATTTGTCTGACTGCAGGACAATCTTTCTAGCACTTAACAGTGCTGCACAACGAAAAAACTAGCATGATTTGAGCATTCATTCCCATCTGGCATTCTCATGATTTTCCCCTTCCCCTTGGCCATTTTGGGCTGATTTGATGCTTCCCCCTAAAGTGTGTGAAGGGTATACCCATGGTTATTGTTTTAAACATTCAGGTGAGGTTATTCTTTGCCAGGACCAACACCCAGTTTTAGTTGTCAGTTCATTTGCTCAGGATGAGAATAGACTTGGTATGGGGATACCAAGTCATCTTGTCTGCCTCCTGAGGAATCTGTATAACGAACAAGTAGCAACGGTAAGAACAGACCACGGAACAACGGAATGGTTTAAGATTGGGAAAGGAGTTCGGCAGGGTTGTATACTCTCACCTTACCTATTCAACTTGTATGCAGAACACATCATGCGACGTGCTGGGCTTGACGAATCCAAGGCTGGAGTTAAAATCGCAGGAAGAAACATTAACAATCTCAGATATGCAGATGACACCACTTTGGCTGAAAGTGAGGAGGAGCTGAGGAGCCTTATGACAAAGGTGAAAGAAGAAAGTGCAAAAGCTGGGTTGCAGTTAAACCTCAAAAAAACCAAGATTATGGCAACCAGCTTGATTGATAACTGGCAAATAGAGGGAGAAAACGTGGAGGCAGTGACAGACTTTGTATTTCTGGGCGCAAAGATTACTGCAGACGCTGACTGCAGCCAGGAAATCAGAAGATGGTTACTTCTTGGAAGGAGAGCAATGACAAATCTCGATAAAATAGTTAAGAGCAGAGACATCACACTGACAACAAAGGTCCGCATAGTTAAAGCAATGGTAGTCCCCGTAGTAACCTATGGCTGCGAGAGCTGGACCATTTTTTTTTTTTTTTTTTTTTTTTTAGATAGATAGATAGATCTTTATTGTTTCAACCAGTGGTTACAACAACCATAGTAAAAACAATGGTAAAACAAATCATACATTCTGCAAGGTTAGAAATTTTGCTCTTTTTTTTTTTTTTTTTTTTTTAATTTTTATTCATTTTCAACACTATATAAACATAGATAAACATTTCCAAAATATAACTGAAACTAACACAATAAGAAAAAAAAATACATCAAATATCTGCTGCATACATATTGAATAATTGTTGAGTACAAATATCAAAAACTATTACATATGCCTTATCACTCTACAACATCTTCATTCTTAACATAAATGTGCACCCCCCACCTCGGGATCATTCTTGAGTCCAAAATCTAATCATTTCTTCTGCTGGTGGTTTCCCACTTCCCTTAGTAAACACGAACACTAGGAACTGTTTCCAGATTCCTTCGAACTCATTTATTTTAGTTACGCCTTTTCTCCACTTAATATTACATGTCAGTTTATCATTAATGGCTATGTCCCATACTACTTTATACCATTCCTCAATAGAATATTCCCCTTGGATCTTCCAGTTCCTAGCTATCATCAATCGTGCTGCAACCAACAAACTCGATATCAGCTCTATAGTTCCTTTTCCACACTTTATATCTTCAAATAGTGACAGCAATGCTATTTTTGGTGTTTGTTCTATTTTCATTCCCACTATTTCTTCAATTTCTGAAAACACCATCTTCCATAATCTTTGTACATATTTGCATTGCCACCACATATGTAAATACGTTCCTTTTTCCCCACATCCTCTCCAACAATTTGCTGAATGTTGATCACTTATCTTATTCAATCTAACCGGGGTTAGGTACCACCTCCATAAAATTTTAAAATAATTCTCCTTTATTCTTACTGATAAACTTCTCAACACTCTTTGTTTCCATAGTCCCTCCCAGCTCTGTCGCCCTACTTGTATCTTCAAATCTGATTCCCAAATCATTTTCTCTGTATTCTCTCTAAACTCCTTCTCTAACAATATTTTATATATTTCACTCATTAATCCTTTTGAAACTATACTACTTCCTTTTCCTTTCTCCTTACTTACTACTAATTCTTCAAACCTCGTCATCTTTCTGCACATTCTATTATCTTTAATCCACTTTTTATTCCATTGCTCTAATTGACCATATTCTAGCCAAGATAGCTTCTTCTCCTTTAACAAATTTTCCATATCTTCTCTTGTTTTAATATCTCTTACCCAATCCTTTAATTTTATTTTATTTTTCTCTTTTAATATTTTACATAATCTACCCTTTAGATCCTCTGGGAAATTCTTTAACATTATTATCGGTGCTAAGGGAGAGTTGCTCGGAAGCAGCTTCCCTTTAAATTTACTCCAAATTTCCCATTGAGTCCTCAGGAGTGGATTATCTATACTTCCAACCCACTTTCTTCCTCCATCTTTAAAAAAAACATTCTCCAGATTCATCTCTACCTTACTTATAATTTTTTCTTCCATCCAATATAAATCTCCTACTCCCATAATTGCTTCTACAACATGTCTTAATCTATTTGCTACGTAGTATAATTTTATGTTTGGGAGACCCATTCCCCCCTTTTTTTGGCTTAGGTACCAATTATTTTTATTCACTCTTGCTCTCTTTTCTCCATTACAATATTTATTAATAATATTTTGCCAACTTTTTATCTCGGTTTCTGATATTTTTATAGGTAACATCCTAAATACAAAATTAATTTTAGCTAATATCTTCATTTTTATCAAAGCTATTCTCCCAAACCAAGATAAATTTAATCTCTTATATTTTTCCAATTTCTCTAGTACCTCCTTCTTTAACCTCGTTAAATTTTCCCTTTCTAAATTCTCTAGATTTTTTGTAATTTTAATTCCCAAATATTTAATCTCGTTCTTAACTTTCAATTCCATTCCCTTAACTTCCCAATCCTTTTCTTCCCTCTTAGTATAGTTAAACAACATCATCTCTGATTTAGACCAATTTATTTTTAACCCTGTAATTTCCTCAAATTCCCTCAACTGATATTTAATTCTTTCTAATTTTCTTAATGGATTCTTAATGGTCAATAAAGTATCATCCGCAAACATGTTTAGCTTTATTTCCCTTACCTCTCCAATTCCTTCTAATTCTTTATCCTCCCTTAGTGCCTGCGCCAAAACTTCCATAACCATTACAAAAAGGACCGGCGAGAGCGGACATCCTTGTCTTGTTCCTCTGGCTAGTCGTATCTTTTCAGTAAGTCCGTCATTTACCACCACTACCGCCGTATTTTGGGAATATAGCTGTTCTATTACATTTTTAAATTTATTTCCAAATCCCAATTTATCTATAATACTCTTTAGTGCCTGCCAGCTCACACAATCAAAAGCTTTAAAAATATCTAATGCCATAATACCTGCCTTAATATTTGCTTTTTTTATTACATTTATTACATTTAAAACTCTACCCACTAAATTATGCATATGTCTTCCTACCACAAACCCACATTGATCTGCTCCTATATATTCTGCCAAGAATTTATTTAATCGTTTGGCCATAATAGATGTAAAAATTTTAGCATCCTGATTTATTAAAGAAATAGGTCTATAAGAATCGGGATTAGTCAAATCTTTATCTGGTTTTGGGATCAGAATTATCACTGAATGTTCCCATGATTCAGGTATCTTCTCTCCTGATAATATCCTATTATAAAGTTCCATTAATTTTGGAACTAGACAATCTTTGAAGACCTTATAATATTCTGGACCCAAACCATCTGCTCCTGGTGATTTACCCACTTTTAACTTATCAATAACCTCTTCAACTTCTCTTTGAGTTATTACTGACTCCATTAACTCCTTATATTCTGATTTTATTTCCTTCTTTATAAACCTTCCAATATACTCCTCCACCTTTTCTTGTTGAATTTCTTTACCCTTGTACAATTCCTGATAAAATTCCTGAAAAATTTTTATTTTAGCTTTCATTGCATGACAATAATTCCCTCGGCTATCTTTCAACGTTTCTATCCCATTCCTCCCTTTTTCTTTTTGTGTGAGCTTGGCAAGCAACCTCGAGTTCTTATCACTATTTTCAAAATATTCCCTTTTCATATACATTAAATTCTTTTGAATCTCTTCTATATTTAAATTTTCTAATTGTTTCTTCTTAGCTTGTATTTCCACTAATTTATATTTATCTTTACTTCGCCAATATCTTTCCTCCAAGTTTTTAATTTCTATCTCTAACTTTTCCTGTTCTGCACGTTGTTGTCTTTTTAAACTACATGTTTCTCTAATACAGATTCCTCTTGCTACAGCCTTCATGGTGTCCCAAATGACTGACCCAGCTGTTCCTCCTTTTTCATTAATTTCCCATGACTCCGACAGTTCCTTCCGAATTTTATCTACTATTTTATTGTATTTCAATATCTTTGTGTTCAACTTCCATCTATATGCCTCTTTATAATCTTTCTTAACTGTAAATTCTAAACTTAACAAGGCATGATCAGTTACTTTTATTACCCCCATTTCCATTTTACAAATCCTCGTTGCAAAGTCTTTTGAAACAAATATATGATCTATCCTGGAGTATGTATGATGAACTGGGGAAAAATATGAGAATCCAGGCCTATTCCCGTTAAGTAAGCGCCACGAATCTAAATAATCATTTTCTTTTATTAATTTATTCAATATAGTCATATTGTTTCTCTTTTCAACATTAGTGGGATTTGACCTGTCTCTTTTATTATCCATAACCATATTAAAATCCCCCGCTAATATAACATACCCCTCCTTAAATTCTTCTATTTCTTTAAACAACTTTATAAAAAACTCTCTATGCCTCTCATTTGGGGCATAAACATTAATCAAAGTATAGACCTTTCCCTCAATTTTACCTTTTAACATAAGATATCTACCCTTATCATCCTTTTTTACCTCTTCTAATGTAAACCCACTTTTTTTTGAAATCAAAGTGGCCACTCCATTTTTTTTTGATGTCCCTAATGACTTTTCATAATAGGCTAGCCACTTTAATTTTATCATATTCGAATTCTCGGAGCCTTGGTGTGTCTCTTGGATCATTATAATATCTGATCCCTCTTTATTAAGCATTTGTTCTATTCTCTTCCTTTTCACGACTGCCCCTAAACCTTTAACATTGAGTGTTGATACCTTTATCTTTTTATCCATAATCACCCTTTTGAAATCTCTTCCGATCCCTTGTGCTCAGCAGTTCAAACTTGCTTACATAAAAACACAAACTCCATACATAAAACCCCCACCCTCCTACCCCAATCCCTCCTCCCCTACCTTCCCCCCCTCCCCACCCCCCCACTCTAATCCCCCCCCCATATCCCCGTGAGTCTAATACTCCAGCCATCTACTTTAAAGGGGGAGGGGGGAGGCAGTGCTGTGCCTGGCCGGCAGGTTTCTATATTAGCATTTTTATTTGCAATTATCTCCAAACATAATTAACAATTCTCTTACTCTCCAGATGTCCCAGCCTCATTCCCTCCCCCACCCACTCCAGCCCCATCTGCTTCCCCATCCAGACCCAGCCTCTTCAGCAAATCTTTACCTTGATCCAATGAGGTTACTCTGTGTTCCCTCCTCCCATATGTAAATCTTAAAAAAAACCGGGTAACCCCATGCATAAGGAATTTCATTCTTCATTAATGTTTCCATTATTAGTTTAAGACTACTTCTCCAATTTAATGTACGTTGAGAAAGATCATTGTAAATTTACACTGGTTTGCCTTTATATTATATCTGATTCTTAAATCTCAATTCTTTCATAATTTGCTCTTTTTTATAATAATTACCAAATTTCACCAAAATGTCTCTTGCCCCTTTGTGGTTTTGCCCCCCCACACGATGGACTCGATCCGGATCCAATCCGTCTATTGATATATCGGCATCAGCTCCTTGAACCAGTTCACGATGATTTCTCTAAGATCTTCTCCCTGCGACTCCTTTAGCTGCTTTATTCAAAAAGTAGATCTACTAGATTAATCTTCCGAGGCAATCGATCACAGTACCCATTCTTTAAATTGTATATTAGTTGATTTCTCAAAAGCCTCTTATTCCTTCTGGTCCAAGTCCGCTTTAGCCTCTATCTTTTTGATCTTATCCGAATTTTCCACCTTTTTTATCCGCTAAATACACAATTAATGTCTAAATTCACTCATATGCTGATCCATTTTTTAAAAATATAACAATGTTATTTTCAGCTATAATGGGCCTGATCTCCATCAACGAGGGAGGGTTACTACCACTTTCTCCTCCTTCAGTCATATTTTTTCTTTATTTGGTATTGTATCCAAAGGGACTGGGTCTTTATCTTCCTCCTCTTGCTCAACTCCAGGGGCTGTCCTTTCCAGGAGGGAGAGGCATGCCAAATTATGATTTGAAAGTTCCTTTTTTTTTTTATAATTTGAAGGTTTCTTATTTTTTTTTCTTCTTTTTTTCTTTTTTCTTTTTTTTTTTCTTTTTCTTTTTTTGTATATTAAGCTTTGCCCAACTTTTGATCTTTCTTTTAATGTTAGGCATGGGACTCTTCTGGGTAGGGCATAAATCTTAGAGTGTAACTCGCTTCCTTAGCAACTTATGCTGGCTTCTCTGTTATATATCAAACACTTCTTCTTTCTTCATGAGGGGGGGGAATATCCAGTTCACAACAGCATTCACTAGAGGGGATCAGTTTAATCATTCGCAGCCTCTCAGCTTCCCACATCTCCCTCACCGAATGCCGAATGCAGCTTCTTCCACCTTCTCTCCCCCCCTTCTCACCACGCCAATAAATCCAATCAACAACTTCCACCTTACAAAGCCAGCATTTCAATCTTTCCCATGTGAGATAAGAATGAAAGGTTATAACACAAATCAATGTCCAGCAAGCATAAATTCCTTCTTTTTAAACTGCGTCAGTGTTACTTTCGGTTTCGATAGTGTTGCCGTTTATACAGACATTGTATTAAATATCAATCATCTCACCTCCCTTCTTCAAATCTCTCAGCTTTTCCAGCTCCTGTGACTTTTATAATCATTTTCTGTCGTTTGCTCAAAGATTTATGCCCATTAGAAGAGAGATAATTGCTTTTTCCGGCAAACGCCGCTTAGAGCCTCAGAAGAAACCCGCCATTGCTCAGGCGGCCAGCTCCGCCCCCCTGAGCTGGACCATAAGGAAAGCTGAGCGAAGGAAGATAGATGCTTTTGAACTGTGGTGTTGGAGGAAAATGCTGAGAGTGCTTGGACTGCAAGAAGATCAACCCAGTCCATACTCCAGGAAATAAAGCCAGACTGCTCACTTGAGGGAATGGTATTAAAGGCAAAACTGAAGTACTTTGGCCACATAATGAGAAGACAGGATACCCTGGAGAAGAGGCTGATGCTAGGGAAAGTGGAAGGCAAAAGGAAGAGGGGCCGACCAAGGGCAAGATGGATGGATGATATTCTGGAGGTGACAGACTTGACCTTGGGGGAGCTAGGGGTGGCGACAGCCGACAGAAAGCTCTGACGTGGGCTGGTCCATGAAGTCACAAAGAGTCGGAAGCGACTGAACGAATAAACAACAAAACCCACACATTGGCTGCCAAAATTATATGCATCTTAAATGCATCTTGGGATCTAGTTCCTTTCAAATGCAAATCCCTGGCTGTTTCTGGAAGCTGTTTCCTAGATATTCAGGGGGCCAACTGCTGATAAATTCTATCTAGACCTATGTTGCTAATTGTAGTTTCCTGTCTGTGATACTTTCATGCAGGAATTAATATTTGTTCAGGCATCTCCTTAGTTAAATATGTTTAGGGATTCAGGAAAAGCTGGATTAGTCCCCTACTGTGTGACCAATCCTCTCCTCCCCCTCCTGCCCCACACTAACTAACGGAGTTAGCTCATTGCCATTTGTCATGGCCTCCTACGACAGAAATGTTTAATATGAGAGCTTCGATGGAGTGTGGCTGGAGAGTGCTCAGCTTCCTGTCCCACTGGGCTCATCTACACCAAGCAAGATATTGCACTATGAAAGCAGTATATAAAAGGCAGGAGCCACACTACTGCTTTCTAGCAGTATTGACGTGCACTGCAGTCTCTACATTACTGCTTTATAGTAGTACTGAAGTGCACTGACAACTGTTGGGGCCCATGACACATCTACACCAAGCAGGATATAGCACTATGAAAGCATTATGAAAGTGGTACATGGTCTGTGGCATGGTTCCCAACAGTTGTCCATGCACTTCAATACCGCTATAAAGCAGTAGTGTGGCTCCTGCCTTTTATATACCCCTTTCATACCACTTTCATAGTGGAATAGAATGAGAACATCACTTTGTAAACTTTGTAGATTAAAGCACTGATGCTTTCATGCACAGCAAAGTGTTTGTTTTGATGCTTTCTTTTATTTGCTATGAATCTCTGTCCTTCCTTTTTAACGTATCTCTCCCCAGCAATTCAACAGACAGCAATTGCCCTCTTTAAAAGATAGTGTTACCACTTGGTTTTATAAAACTTTAAATGAGTTTCAGGCTAACCAATGCAGTTTGAGTTCCTGGAGAGCTCTGGGTTAGAAAGGACATTGGATTGTCTATACATTAAGGTACATTCTGCCAACTGTACATCACATATTCAGAGTCATCTGGTGTTTCACAGGATGGCAGCATCATAACCCATGAATTGAGACTGTGTGGAATGCACAAGGATTGTTCCTGTGAGATATGGTGTCCAATCTGTAAAAAGAGTGCTAGGAACTGTGTATGAGTTGTGGCCTTAGAAAGTTTAAGGCACTTCTGTTTTTGAAGACAGAAGTTAGTTATTCTCTTGCCTGGTCTCTGCAAAAAAGTAATTGAGTACTACTATTCTAGTCTATGACCTCTTCTACTCTCAGGGGAGCGGAGAGAGCTTTCACGCCACGCTGGATGTGCCGACTTAATGTGATCAGTGTCACTGCCTTGGCATTACTTAAACATCACTGCTGGTGTGTCTTAATTGAGATGCAAAACTGTGCAATTAACTTTACCCTAGTGGCTTTACAGAATTTCCCCAGCCTGTTATGGCCAGGGCATAGCAAGTGTCCCATGACCCGCATGGCCAAAGGGGTGCCCAACTGTTGACGTTCCTGATAGGTTAGCTCCTTAAAGGGGTCATGTCACTTGTATCCCTGTCCATCACTGCTAATCTTCCATGTTTCTAGCTGAAGGGCGCTCCTGCAACTTCTTTCATGACCTGCTTCAGCTCTGCCACTTCCGTAGCTTGACAGCTGTCCTGCTGGGTTAACGACAGTCTCATTAGTGCCCTGCCAGCCTGTAGAATGACTTGGCCTCATGCCCTCTCAAGATTGTTCCCTTCTTCGTCTGTCCCCCTCCATTAGGGTAGCCTTGCAAATAACTGCTCAGGATATGGTGGGCCACCCCCTGCTCCGCTCTGCCATGACAGTTCTCTGTCGTGTGCTGCAGCCGCCGCCGCTGCAACCAGTTCACTTCCCTTGTCACGGTGAGGCTATCACAGTTGCCTGTGCAGCCAAGCAGTCAGGACTGGCACTAGAGAGAGCTTAACAAAAGGCAGCATTGTGGAAGCCTCATGCTCCGTTCTTTCCTTCTCCCCAATGGCTTAAGGACAAGTTGCTCTAAGGCTAAGAGGGGGAATGAAAAACCCATGCCGGCATCCACCCTGACGTAGCCCTTTGTTGAAAGGGCGGCACTAAGGAGACTGTGTGCAGTTTTTGTTTGGTTTTATTTGTCTCCCTTCTAGCCTGAATGAGCCAGGACCTCTTTGAGGTCGGAAGGGAGAATGAGAAAGCTCTACGTGCAGCTGTCATAGTGCAGCCCATTTAAAAAACCAGCAGCACTATGGTGGTTGCAGGAATGACTGGTAGTGGGGATATGTCTCATCATCTGAAAAATGTTCTTATTCACTACAGGGAACCAGGCAATAGTTAAATGATAAGGCTTTCAATATCAACAGTAAAGTGATTGGAGCTTGTAAAATAATGAAGAGCATAGTGTGGCAGTGGCTGATTCAGAGCAGTAGGGCTCAGCTCTATCCTAGGTCAAAATTGGGGTGGTAAGTGACCATGAAACCAATCAAGAAGGATATAAGAAAAGAAGTGAACATGACTGGGTCATAGCTGATGGTTAGGCATGCGGAAGAGTACGTGTGTGTATTTGGGGAGAAAGTGGTAATGTAGTGTCCTTTTAATTAACTCTTAGGGCTGGACTACTCATTAGCCTGTTCACAAGGCTTGCCATAATGTTTTCTGTGCCTCTTTTGCTTTGCAAAAGAAGGCCAGGGCAAGCAACCATTGCTTGAGAGCACACCAGAACATTTACTCTGGACTGGCCCTATCATTAGATTGAATAAGGGAGCCACCTCAGGCAGCAGATGTTGCAGAGAGTTGGAGAATACAGCTATGTGTGTCCTAAGCTAGAGAGCTTTTCTCAGGAGCGGTGGAGGACGCTGACCTGTTGCCAGTGTTGAAATAAGATTCAACTGCCAGTCTGGAGAGTTTATATATATGGAGTGGGGGTGGGCATCATTTTGTCCTTTGCCTCGGGCTGGCCCAGCCATTCATACACACAATTCTAGATTCTTGTGGCTTTAAATCCAAGAACACTCCTATTTACCCTTCCTATCATGCCATATTGTGGTACCTTTGGCATGACATCTAATTACATGGAGCCATTTCTGACATAAACTTTGAAGACCACTTCAAATGTGACTGAAAAAGGTGTGCTTCTATCATTATCATCATCATCATCATCATCATCATCATCATCATCATCATCATCATTATTTATATACCATCCCATAGCCAAAGCTCTCTGGGCAGTTGACAAAGATTAAAATACTATGTGGAGTCGTTATGCAGAAAATGCAGTGTTTCCAGGTGTATCTATGTACACAATGTCACAGCTCTGGACAGTTGCATGGGTGACTAATACCCACAAAACAGGGAAGTGCTTCCATGATTGCTTTTAAAAAAAAAGTCTTGTGGCACCTACAGACTAACAGATTTATTGTTAGTCCAAGCTGTTGCGAGCTAGAACCCACTTCAACAGAAACATGTAATACTGTCCAGTTGGGCAGATGTACACACAAAGAGTAGATAGTGGAACCGAGAGGCCATGAAATGGAAGAGGCACAGGCTATGACAGTTCGATACAAAGCTCTCTATATAATGATATGCATACAAAATAAGTGAACATTCACAGCAACAGTAATTGCCAATATCACAATTTCTCAGGCCTTGCCATTCTAATTTAACTTCTGTAGCAAGGGAGAAAACCCAGGGTTCAATTGGGTTCTTTGTGAATAAAATCAAACTTAACGGCAAATTTTTACTTCAGTGATTTCACACTAAAGTCTCCCTTTGAAGGACAATGCTTCCTTCCTCTGATGAAGTACTTGTAATCCATAAGACCTTATGCCACAATAAGTATATTAGTTTTTAAGGTGGCCACATTTTAGGTTGGCTAACGTGCTGGAATTCTTAAAGTGTGCATATGAGCTCCGGCTGTTCTATCAGAACTAACTTTGGTCTGGTATAAAAAGGACTGGAGCTGCCCACAGCAAACAGCAGAGTGTGTACGTTGTTGGCAAAAAACGGCTGGATAAAATCTTGATCTAAACTGAATTGCTAAATGAGTGGATAGAAAGCAGGCAGCAGATGTGATGCATTAGGGTGCTTGAACACACATAGGATGGTGTGTCTCACTGAACAATGCAAGCTCATTAATCTTGATAGGAGCACTTATGATGCTGACTAGGAATGGAAGACAGACTTTAAAAAAGAGAAGCAAATGGAATAAGCAGGGTTGCGTGTCTGTCTCACAAAGAAACACACATTCTGTACCTAGAATGAAATTGTACACATACCCAGGTGAACAATTTCATTATTCTGCTTCTAAGATTGAAATTATCAAGACCTTAGAATAAAAAAAAAAGGCTGGCAAGGACTGTGATGACTGTAGGACTAGAAAGCGGGAAACTAGCAGAAGGATTAAGGTTAGAAGGTCAGTAGAGGACAGGAAGAGGAGCTGCAGAAATATGGCATGAGGGTAGCAAGGGTTAGTGGTAAGAGTGCTAATGGTCTACTTGGCATATGGTGTTCTATACAATGGCTAGATAGTTTTGAAGCTGAGTGGGAAATGGGGTTGACATGACAGCAAATTAGCACAACTGGGTCCTTAAGGATTTGGAGACTGGGCTTCCTTAGGGATTTGAAGGACCCCAGGAACGACGAGGGTGCATAACATTGCATTTGTTTCATTCTGCCATGAGTCCCCTCAAATCCCAATTCTGAACCCAGCGAATTTGAATTCTGTATTCTGAATAAATTATACAAATCAGCGATATGCAGTAATGTGTATTTAGTGTAATGTTACCAATTTGGATACTTTGTTTTGAACATCCTCATCATCCTCATCCTCATTATTATTATTATTATTGTTATTATTATTATGTAATGGGGTAGTGGTGCTTCCCAATAAATTTGATTCGTTAAAATTGTTTAGATATATGTGTCTCTATGGCAGGTACACTACTGCTTGAAAACTGTTTTTAACGGTATTGGCAACTGTTGTGGCCCACGACACACTCCATGTACAGTTTTCAAAACGTTTTCAAAGTATTATATCCTGCTTGTAGATCTGGCTTGTGTGTGTACTGTCTGCTTATGTGTTTGGATGTAAATAGTTTTTTATACTATGTATAATGTATTGTAATGGTTTTTATTCCTTGTAAACCCCCAGAGAGTTTCGGCTGCTGAGTGGTATAGAAATGTAAAAATGAATGAATGAAATGAATGATCACTGCATCTCCATGCTGGATGAAACTTCACCTGTTGGGTTTCTGCCTGTCATTCAGCTGCTGGAATGGGGCTGGAGAGGTGTTTTTTTCCCTTTCCCCTGTCATAGGCTGCAATCCTTCCAGAAATCATTTGGGTGCTGCATGGTGGTGGGTGACACTAATGTCTCTGCCAACCACTTTTGTGTCTCTCATTCTAAGCTTCTTCCTCCCAGCCCAGTGGGCAGCAGGAGGAGAAATAGATCATTCCCTGATCCCACTGGAGAGCCAGAGTGGTGTAGTGGTTAGAATGTTGGGCTGGGACTCAGGAGATCTGGGTTCTAGTGCCTGTTCAGCCATGAATCGCACTTTCTGACTTTGGGCCAATCACTGACTCTCAGCCTAACCTACCTCACAGGGTTGTTACAAGGATAAAATAGAGAGAAAGAAGATCATGTATGTTGCCTTGGGTTCCTTGCAAGAGGAAAAAAGGCAGATATAAATGTAATGCAATAATAATATTTTTTTAAAAAAAATTCCTTACAGAGAGGGCTTTTGAAATTAGACCAAGTTTGCACACCCCTGTTTTAGAGGGACAGTAGATCTATCAGGAAAAAGGACTTAGCCTCACAGGAGGGTCATGACAAGCATGAAAATTCTGCCCTTTGAATTCAAAAGCCTATTCAAGACACTGCAGATGCATTTTCAAACATAATTCGGCAATAATGAGGGCTAGAAACTGGGTTTTTAAAGGGGAAATTCAGTGGAATCTGTTGTGATGAAATAAAATCTGGACAAAGCTGTGTGCATGGAAATTCACTATAAACAACCAACCCTGATTATAACTCCTAGGTGATGGGATACCTTAGTATCTAATAACGCAAGGAGTTTTGTTGGCAATTGTGCTACACCCACTTCCTACCCGTGAGGGAGGCAACACCGGACAGGGCTGGTAGCCTTGCCTTTGGGGCACTGAGCTGTGGCTGACATTTTGAGCACTGGCTGAGCAGAAAATCCTACAGGAACTGTGGGTCGAAGACAAATTTGTTTCTTCATCAGGCATGCTCTGTCTGCTTCATTACTGATTGGCAAAGCGTAACCTGGGGAAAAGGGCCAACAAAGCAGTCAATCACTGAGACACAGAGGTGGCAGGGCTGCTTGTGTGTGCACATAAATCCAAGCGAGCCCAGCATGCAAGACAATTGGTGCCTCTGATCCACAGGAGCGAAATGTCAGGAGGCCTCGGTGGGAGCGTCATTTCCCTCACAAGCCAGGCAGTGCTAGTGATGGGGGAGGGGCGGCTCCCCCCCCCCTTTCCTTTTTTTGGCTTTTGTGTTGAACAGAATAGTTGTGGAGAATATTATACATGCTGTGAAAAGCAGAGTTTCCATGCTTACCACTGCAGAAAAGGAGGCCTCTCTTGGGAGTCAGGAACTGCCCTGATGCTTCATTGTTTATGTGTGAGATTTGACATGGCTGTGGGTGTGGGTGTGGGGGTGTAGATACTAAAATGCAGACTTAACATGATGATTGGGAATTGTCAAGGAAAGGATGAAACCTTCCAGTTTTGTCCAAATAAGTGCCACAGAGAACACAACCCATAATCTTTTAAAAATGTAAATGGCATCAGGTTATTAAAAAAAAATCAGTTGATTCCACAGCCCCCCTCCTTTTCCTGACTTGGGGAAAAATAGCATTTTCTCTGGGAAATAAAAGAAGAGGAGGTGAGTGAAGCAATTTTTGCCTTTTCATTGGTTTGGGGTTTGGTTTTTTAGGAGGGTTGCAACTGTTTAGTTGGGAATTGCTATGTATTTTAATAATGTAATTTTGATTTAAACTGCATGACTTTATATAAAACAGTTCTGGTTTTATAATGCAAAAAAGCTGTGCAGATTATTGTGGTGGTGATAATTGGCAACTGCCCTGATATCTCGTTCTTATTGTTTTACCCTCAGTTTTGGAAGGGGGGAATCTTAGCATGATTTTTTGGGGGGTGGGGTGGGGGAGCTGCCTGTGGACAGATATGAGTGGCCCATAAAAGACGTTAGATTTTCCCTCCCAATCCTTAAGACTGTACGGTTGCCAAAGAGCCAAAATTTCATTCTGGTGGCCAGTCGCCAGAACAGCAAGATGTAAAGCCCAGTGTATTGGAGGCAGGTGGGTGGGGAGTATGTTTAGTGTTTCCATTATTGTTTTCCTACATTCTGCAAAATGAGTTTTAAAACAAGAAACCAATAATAAAAACATAAAAGAGGATACCTATGTGGGTGCACATACACAGGGACACAGTCTCCTTTGATTCATATAAAATAAGAATCAGCGGCTGATGTTCTTCATAAAGGAAAGACACGCTGCACGGACAATAGAGAAAAGATTGAAAACAGCATGTGGACATTGTTTGGCGAAATCTCTGAATGAACTGGGCAAGACTTTATTGGTCAGGGTACAAATATGGCCCATGCATAGTGAACTCCCCCTCTGAAATTTGCATGTGGCATAGAATCATAGAATCATAGAATAGAATAGAATCATAGAATAGCAGAGTTGGAAGGGGCCTACAAGGCCATCGAGTCCAACCCCCTGCTCAATGCAGGAATCCACCCTAAAGCATCCCTGACAGATGCTTGTCCAGCTGCCTCTTGAATGCCTCTAGTGTGGGAGAGCCCACAACCTCCCTAGGTAGCTGATTCCATTGTCGCACTGCTCTAACAGTCAGGAAGTTTTTCCTGATGTCCAGCCGGAATCTGGCTTCCTTTAACTTGAGCCCGTTATTCCGTGTCCTGCACTCTGGGAGGATCGAGAAGAGATCCTGGCCCTCCTCTATTAAGTATTTGAAGAGTGCTATCATGTCTCCCCTCAATCTTCTCTTCTCCAGGCTAAACATGCCCAGTTCTTTCAGTCTCTCTTCATAGGGCTTTGTTTCTAGACCTCTGATCATCCTGGTTGCCCTCTTCTGAACACGCTCCAGCTTGTCTGCGTCCTTCTTGAATTGTGGAGCCCAGAACTGGACGCAATACTCTAGATGAGGCCTAACCAGGGCCGAATAGAGAGGAACCAGTACCTCACGTGATTTGGAAGCTATACTTCTATTAATGCAGCCCAAAATAGCATTTGCCTTTCTTGCAGCCATATCGCACTGTTGGCTCATATTCAGCTTGTGATCTACAACAATTCCAAGATCTTTCTCGTTTGTAGTATTGCTGAGCCAAGTGTCCCCCATCTTGTAACTGTGCATTTGGTTTCTATTCCCTAAATGTAGAACTTGGCATTTATCCCTATTAAATTTCATTCTGTTGTTTTCAGCCCAGCACTCCAGCCTATCAAGATCACTTTGCAGTTTGTTTGTGTCTTCCAGGGTATTAGCTATCCCACCCAATTTTGTGTCATCTGCAAATTTGATCAGCGTTCCCTGCACCTCCTCGTCCAAATCATTAATAAAAATGCTGAAGAGCACTGGGCCCAGGACTGAGCCCTGCGGCACCCCACTCGTTGCCTCTCCCCAGTTTGAGAAGGTTCCATTGATAAGTACTCTTTGAGTCCGATTCTGTAGCCAACTGTGGATCCACCTAATAGTTGTTCCATCTAGCCCACTTTTAGCTAGTTTGTTAATCAGAATGTCATGTGGTACTTTGTCAAAAGCTTTGCTGAAGTCAAGATATATGACGTCCACAGCATTCCCACAGTCCACAAGGGAGGTTATCCTATCAAAAAATGAGATCAAATTAGTCTGACAGGATTTGTTCCTGACAAATCCATGTTGGCTTCTAGTAATCACTGCATTGATTTCAAGGTGTTTACAGATTGACTTCTTTATAATCTGCTCCAGAATTTTCCCAGGGATGGATGTCAGACTGACTGGTCTGTAGTTCCCAGGTTCCTCCTTTTTGCCCTTTTTGAAGATAGGGACAACGTTAGCACTCCTCCAGTCATCCGGCACCTCACCCGTCTTCCATGATTTTGCAAAGATAATAGACAAAGGTTCCGAGAGTTCTTCCGCTAGCTCCTTCATTACTCTTGGATGCAGTTCATCGGGCCCTGGAGATTTGAACTCATTCAAGGAAATTAGGTGTTCTTTGACCATTTGTTTATCAATCTCAAACTGCAATCCTGCCCCCTCAACTTCTGCTTCACATTTTCCAGGGGGGTCATAGACCCGCTTTTGGGAGAAGACCGAGGCAAAGTAGGAATTGAGCACTTCAGCCTTTTCTTTGTCATCTGTTATCAATTTGCCATCCTCATTAAGCAGTTGAACCACCATTTCTTTCCTCTGTCTTTTACTACTCACGTATCTGAAGAAAGCCTTTTTATTGCTTTTAGCATCCCTCGCTAATCTCAGCTCATTCACAGCTTTAGCCTTCCTGACGCCATTTCGGCACTTCTGCGCCACTTGTCTGTACTCTTCTTTTGTAGCCTGGCCTTCCTTCCACTTCCTATATGTATCCCTTTTTGTTTTCAGTTCATCAATAAGCTTTTTGTGGAGCCACATTGGTTTCCTCTGTTGTCTTCTATCTTTTCTCCTTGTTGGAATTGTTTGTAACTGTGCCTTTAAAATTTCATTTTTTAGATACTCCCACCCATCCTGCACTCCTTTTCTCTTTAGGCTCCCTTGCCACGGGACCTTACTTATTATAGTTCTGAGTTTATTAAAATCAGCTTTCCTAAAATCCAGAGTACGTGTATGGCTACGCTCGACTTTTGTCTCCTTCATAATCAAGAATTCAAGAATGACGTGGTCACTTTCCCCCAGAGTTCCCGTAACTGCCACTTTATCCACTAAGTCATCCCTATTGGTCAATATCAAGTCAAGGATTGCCGATCCTCTAGTTCCTTCCACCACTTTCTGTAGGAGAAAGTTATCACCCATACATGTCAGGAATTTCTTGGAAGGGCCGCTTTTGGCAGTAATGGTCTCCCAACAGATATCAGGGTAATTGAAGTCCCCCATCACTACTACATCACACTTCCTTGAAACACTGGTAATTTGTTTCTCAAAAGTTTCTTCCTCGTCTTCTCCTTGATTGGGTGGTCGGTAGTAGACTCCGATTATCATATTCTTTTTATTCCTAGCCCCATTTATTTTAATCCAGATGCTCTCGACGGGGCTCCCAATCTCATCCGCCTGTATTTCTGTGCAGGGATAGGTATTTTTAACATATAGTGCAACTCCACCTCCCTTTCTATTTCTTCTGTTCTTTTTGAACAAGTTATATCCTTCAATTGCTATATCCTTCAATTGCATAGTTATATCCTTCAATTGCATAGCCCTGCTCCCCCCCCCGCATGCACCCCGATTGGTGACCTCCATCACTGGTTGTGACAGCATAATCACATGGCTGTACCCAGGGGCCACCTTTGTGCTACGATGACAGGCCAAGCAGGGCTGTCCGTCATCCCGCTGGCAGAGGGTCTGCCCTGCCTGTTTAGTGCGGAGGAAATTAATTGCGATTAAAAATTGAGCTTTGAACTTTTTTGAACTTTCAAAATTTTCTGCATGCCTACACTGCTCAAGCTTCAGTTTGAAACAAAAATGAGCAAAATCAGTCTGGTAGATCTATAGTAATAAGCCTTACACTACCATACTCTTATATAAGATTTTGAAATTCTTTAAATCCAAAATATAATGGCAGAATAAATTATACAAAATAAACACATAGATGCAAACTTGTTTAAATTACTATAATTTTAGGGTAGATTATTTGGACTTTGTAAGAACTTGGTTTAATTTTTGTTTGCCCGTAGTATGTATGTATGTATCTCCCTAGAAATAACTTTCAGAGGAAGAGTCGGTGGTTGCTGTTAAATGTTAAGCTGTAGTATGCTTGGCAAAATGTTAAGCTATAGTATGCTTGGCAAAATGCCTCCTTAAATGGAGATGTTAAGCTAGGTTGCTATTTATTTCTATGCCCACTTTCAGCCAAGAAGCCCCCAAAGCAGCTCACAAGCAAACTCTATGGGCTCATCTACACCAAGCAGGATATTCCTCTATGAAAGCGGTATATAAAAGGCAGGAGCCACACTACTGCTTTATAGCGGGATTGAAGTGTACTGCAGGATCTACACTACTGCTTTATAGTGGTACGGCACTGACAACTGTTGGAGCCCATGACACATCTACACCAAGCAGGATATAACACTATGAAAGTGGTATATGGTATGTGTCAATAGGCCCCAACAGTTGTCAGTGCACTTCAGTCCCTCCCCTGAAGCAGTGTCTCCCAAGCTGCACCTCCAGATGTTACTGCTTTGGTGTATCCCAAAAGCTTGTGCATTTACAGGGTATGTGTCATTAATATTATTTATTATTTATTTATTACATTTATATCTCACCTTATTTCTTCCAAGGAACTCAAGGTGGCGTACTTAAACCTCTTCCTCTCCATTTTATCCTCACAACAACAACCCTGTGAGGTGGGTTGGGCTGATAGTCTGTGAGTGGCCCAAAGTCATCCAATGAGCTTCCATGACTGAGTGGGGACTAGAATCCGGATATCCCGACTTCCAGTCCAATGCTCTAAACATTACACCACATTGGCTCTAGTGATGTTTGTGGTTCCTATTTCTGCAGATTGCTTTGCAATCATATTCCCTTCATTTTTACAACGTCCCTGTGAGGTAGGCTACTACTATCCTTTTGTAAATGTGGGAACAGAAGCTGAGGGAATGACTTGACAAAAGCCATCTACATTTAACCCACATTTCCCAGGTCGAGGTGTAACATGCTGTCTATGCTGGCTGGCCGCACCTTGAAAGGATAGTCCATTCTCATACGCAGTAATGATGATGACCAAGTGGGTAATTAACTGGAATTACTAGCATTGGCTGGTAGCCCTGCAGTCCAGCATGTGATGTCTTGGGGTGTGGGTGAGAGCACTGCAGTCTGTGATGGATTGCTTATCTCATTCTTCCAGGCTGGGGGGAAAAGAAGCTCCTCCTGTCTGTCACATTAATGTGAAAACTATTGGTGGCACTGGCGCTTTTTTTTTTTAATCCTCTTAAAAGATATGTGGATTTAAGAGCTCCCCTGAGCAATGGTAGGGATTGCTGGTTGTCTTGTGCCTGCTTTTGAGTGGAAGGCAGAAGTAGCTTGAACTTGTGCTTTTAAAACCAGCATAAATCAGAAAATATACATCTAGATATTGCCTCACGCATCTCTTGCCTTTAGGCCCAATCACTGCCTGGCCCCTGAGATTTACACTTCACTTGGGTGAATTGCAGCAGCTGCTATACTGCTGGAGACTACAGTGCCGTATTTGGGTCTCCCCCGGTCTGGGCTATTTAAGGCTATTTCTGGCAAAATGGTGCCTATGTTACATTTCTAGATTTCGGCTCCATAATGGGATGTATGCAAAGGTAGCAGGTCGGAATACCCAAGGGTAAATGGTGCATGAAATATAACACACTATTGGCTTTTATAAAACAACAGGCTGTAGTAAAATGGCTTTATGAAAGGGTATGATAATTCTTTGAGGATGGACATATTTCTGACTGGAGTGTTGGGCACCTTCCAATGTGCATACTTAGTTTGTGTAGGGCAACAGCTAAGCTCAAGACTGGCACCCTACAAGAGCATGTGTGCCCTAGAATGCACTCCAGAATCTTCTTCAGCATGCTGGGTTTCCATTGTAGATGCGTAAAAGATTTCTCAGCATACTTTGAGAAGTTTGAAATCCATTATGCTAGATTTTCCCCACTTGCTTTTGGTGAATTAACACTCATTGCAAACTAGAGCTAAACTTGCAGCAGCTATTTAGAGATAAACATACCAATTACCTCTTGATAGAACAGACAAGGGTGTGTGTGTGTGGGGGGGGAAATGCAGTGTTTATATATGGCATTGGATCTGAGAGACTGCAGAAACACTCCATTAAAGCCTTGTCCTATTGTGCTATTCCTTGGAAGCTTCTGGTCCTGGCTGCTGTCCAAAAGACTACCTTGGATAAGATTGGAGCATTAATATGACCAAACAGAATGTTGCTTGAACATAAATCCATCTCTCAAATGGCACTGCTCAGAAATGATGGGGTGAACTGAGGATAGCAGGTAATGGTGTAGCCAGGCCATTGCTAAAGCCCTGAGCTCCCCAGAGCCATGTTAAACTTCCCAAACCTGGCTCATGGGGCCTGAGTTGCATTATTATTTAATGACACAAATGCAGAGTAACCACAATGCCTCAGGCCCTGGGGCTAAGCATTGATGTAATAGCTTGCGAACTTGGTGGTGGATGTGAGAGGGAAATAAATACTTCCGCAATAATCTTTTTTGCCTACTTCCTAATGCATGTGCCACCACCTTTTCACTGGGATGGGTGAAGAGGATGTTCGCACCAGGTAAACCAGCCTTATGCTTTATTGATTCTAGAGTAAACCCACAGCCCTTGATCGTCTTGGCACCTAAGACATACAAGGTTGTTATAAGACCTATCTTCTTCTGATATAGAACCCAGGAATTTCATTTATTTATTTATTTATTTCCTTTCCCCCAGTACTGGGACTCAAGACAGTTTACAAGATTAAAACATGTACAAGTAAAACATATAAATATAAATTACAAAAGTTAAAACAGAATTAAACCTACAGTAAAATTAAAAACATGTTGTTGTTGTTGTTTTAAAAAACTAACAGATTAAAAGGGAGGAATCCGATACATTAACAGAGGTCCACTATAGTTCCAAAAGCCTGCTGAAAGAAAAAGGTTTTTGCCTGCCTCCGAAAATGTAGCACAGAGGGAGCCAGCCTAGCCTCCCTGGGAAGGGAGTTCCAGAGTCCTGGAGCAGCCACTGAGAAGGCCCTCTGCCGCAGACCCATCAGGTGTGGGCTTTGTCACAGCAAGCATGCCCTGGTAACTTCCCATTTAGATTGCTGCAATGTGTTGTACATGGACCTGCCCTGGAAGGCAGTGGAGAAACTTCAGTTAGTACAAAATAAGGAAGCTAGGGGGCTGGCTAGAACTGAGCACTGTGTTCATTTTATGCCAATATTGTATCATTTTCACTGGCTCTTAGTTTATTCCCAGGTTCAGTTCAGAGAACTGGTATTAACCTATAAAGCTCTTCATGACTTGGGGCTACAATATTTAAAGGAACGCCTCTTCCCATGTATTCCTACTGGAGATCATCATAGCCAAGTACCCTCGCACGTGTAGGTAGGGCTGGTGCGTGGCTACTCAGGAGTGGGCCTTTTTAGTAGTAGCCCCCCAGTTATGGAATACTTTCTTCAGACAGGTCCACCTGGGGCTTACTTTATTATCTTTCCAGTGTCAGGCAAAGACCTTTCTATTCTCTCAGGTATTTTAATTCTCTTGCATTTCTGCTGCTATGTTGTATGTTCAGTACTTTAATCTCTGTGGTATTTTTCAAGGTTTTGTGGTGGTTATTTTAGCCTCTACTGCTTTTAATTGATATTTTATTTGTTTTTACTGGATTTTTTTATTACGTTGTTTTGATCTGATCTATATGAGTTTTATCTGGGTTTGTTTTATGTCATTCTGAGAGATATTAGATATAGAGAAACTAACACGTTTTTGGGAAAAACACATGAAACAATGAAGAAACTGAATCCAGAGTGGACCTGTGCAGATTGATTTGAGCTGGGTTTCTGGTGAGAACTGTCTGACAGACTCACTAAATAGGCTGCAGGATGGAACATAGTTGGTCCCTACTGCAGGGGCTCTCCATCCATAGAGGCGAACTAGGTGGTCGCCTAGGGTGCCAAGTTAAGGGGGGCACCAAATTCCAGGAAAGAAATACCAAAAAATACATGTGCTTACAGAGGGAATATCACTGAGGCTGCGGAGGTGACCAAAGAGATGCACGCTAAACTCCTGCTCCGCTGCTGCACCCAGTTGGAGGCAGGGAGTGAGAGGCCCCCTCCCTCCCTGAGAGCAGCCACTTCTTTTGCCCTTGGAGGGCTGAGCCTAGGGGCTGGCATTTAATACGTTTTAGCTGTGTACTTTAGTTATTGTTTTATACTGTTTGATTTTATCCGTATGCCACCCTGAAATCCCAGGGACTTTCTTCCAGGGACTTTCCTGCATGGTTCGCCTAGGGTGTCAGTTGCTGGCAGCTAGTCTAGGGCCACCCCAGCCCTGCTCCATACACAGTGGTCACCAGTGTACATTGTTTACTTCTTTATTTCCCCCCCCAAGAACAGTCAGGATATCCTATTGATTTACATGGGATAATTGCAAATTTATGAGGTTAGGAATACGTTAAACCATCTCTGCCAGCAATGTCTGTGGGTAGAAATGCGCAATTGCACTTCTGCAAATGAAAGCTGTAGTGCTTTAGTGAACAAGCAAGACAGCCCTACTGCTCTGTATAAAGTTTGGTCTTGATCCCTTAAACCTCCAAGGTTTTATAGCTGCACCCAGGATTTTGTGATTACTTCTGCAGGGTTTTGATGGTGCATCAGGTACCTACTGAGGATGGGAGGCTGTCTATGAAGTTTGATCCCAATCCTGCAAAGCTCCATGGTTTTACAGTGTCAGCCCCTTTTTGGTAGGGTGACCATATGAAAAAGAGGACAGGGCTCCTGTATCTTTAACAGTTGCATAGAAAAGGGAATTTCAGCAGGTGTCATTTGTATATATGGGGAACCTGGTGAAATTCCCTTTTCTATGCAACTGTTAAAGTGCAGGAGCTATACTAGAGTGACCAGATTTAAAAGATGGCAGGGCACCTGCAGCTTTAACTGTTGTGATGAAGAGGGAATTTCACCAGGTTCTCTTACAGTATATACAAATGACACCTGCTGAAATTCCCTTTTCTAATACAACTGTTAAAGATACAGGAGCCCTGTCCTCCTTTTCATATGGTCACCCTACTTTTTGGTGCATCTGGGTTTTTTGCTCCATGGTGAGTAAGTGTGTAGGTTTCCTTGCTGGATTGGATGTCCCCTGAGTGGGGGAGGCTGTTTTTGACGTTTGGTGCCGATCCTGCAAACGCTCAAGGCTTTCTAGTTGCCACCCCCTTTGGATGCATCTGGGATTTTGCTCTTTGTAGCCCCTGTTGCAATATAATCAATGGGAAAAACAGCACCACTGCTTGGGTGGGAGGACTGCAGCAGGACAGGGGGCCAGGGAAGGATCAGATTAGGCACGGTAGCCTAATAAGCTAAGCACCATTGCTTATTGGCTCGGTCGTGTGGTGAGGCCACATGGACTAATTCTAAAATAAGCTACTGTGCCAAGCTTATTAAGCCATCATGGACTAAAGTGACGTCCAGACGTGGCCTTAATGGTCAGAAAGTTGACTTTACAGCAAATTTGAGACCCACGCTTCTTTCTTTTCCTCATAAAAGCTCTTAATAGTTCAGATGCATAAGGAAAATCGTGCTGGGCTCGCTCCAGTGAGAACCAGTGCTATTCTTTCAGTTCCCATGTGAATAATCATTTTCCAAGTGGCTAACCACTTTTCCCACTTTTCCCTTGAGATTATTAATCACTGTTAAGGAAGTGAAGACAGAATAGAAGGGAAAATGAAACAGAAAGGCAAAGGGGACTGTTGGTTTTGGAATATTCTGCCTCACTTCAGCACTAGTAGCATTTGAAAAATGTGTGACACTTATTTATGTGGTGGAGTGTGTTGAAGGCTTTCCCTGCGAGCTGCCAGGACTAAATTTCTGTCAAAGCCATCTCTGTCATTAGGCAGACTGAGGCATCTTACCTCAGGCAGCTGGTATCGGTTATCATGAAAGGGCAGCACATTTAACAATAAGATTTTTTAATGGGTCTTGGAATTTACTGTTGATGATTTTAATAGCTGTATTTGTGTACGTTGATTTTGTATTTTATGCTTTTAGGGTTTTAATCTTTGCAAACAGCCCAGTGTTGGCTATTGGACAAAATAGAAATGTAATAAATGAAGTGGAATGTATTATTATTGTATTTTTTCTCTGAAGAATGTTGTTTGTGGATCTTCTGGCTCTGGTGCTAAAATAACTTGACCAGCCTTGGGTTTTATATGGTTTGACTGTGGGGGGAGGTGGCATTTGCTGCTAAGCCTCAGGCAACAAAATTTCTTGGGCTGCCCTGTATATCTGTGAGCCCCTCACTAAGAGTATTGGTTTGGATGCAGCCTAGTAGGCTTGAATATAAGTTTTTCCAAAAGATTTATAGCTACTGGATAACATTTTAATGAAGATTCAACACCGTAACCTTTCACCTGATGCTCCTACCCCTTCCCTCCTCCATCTTAATTATGAAGGCCCCTTCTTGGTTTAGGACTTGCTCTTACAGGACAACTTTTCTGAGAAGAATCTGAAGCAGAATTATTTTATCTTCCCCTCATTGATTGTTTTAAAAATAAGTAAATCCTGGTGCCTCACCTGTAACTTCCTGCACCCACCCTACCTTGAACAGTTTCATAGCATATCTTTTGCAGGGGCAGAATGAGAAGAATTAACAGGGGATTGAGTGACATAGACAGTTGCCAAAAAGTGAAAAAAGAAATCGAATTGTCAAGGCTCAGTGGTGGCTAGGAACAAGATGAGGGAACTAAGACTTAATTTCCTGTTCCTGTTATGCAGGTCTTGTGTGGATATTTCTGCTTCGGTCTCCTAGGAGATGGGGCTTAAGTGGGGTGGGGAAAGGGGGAGGGCGTGGGTTGCATCTAGAATACTAATCATGGAGGCACATATGGCTGCATGGCAGAGAAGTGGGACGGGGGCTTTAGATATGAGGGGCATTCACCTTTTTTATTTTGTGCATCAGGGACATGATAATCAGCAAGTCCCAGGACTGAAACATGTTGGTGAGCTTTTTCTCTCTGCCCCATAGTCCTAGTTATTCCTCCATGAACAGCTGCTCCTATTACTTGAACCAGCCACAAAACTAAAATATATTGCTTTATGGCTATTACTTGGTTGTTGAAGAAGATTCAGGTGTTGTTCTCCAAGTGTTTCCATTTCAGAGAAATTGCATTTTCCCAATAGATCATCTGCAATATTTTGTCACAAAGGGGGAAATGTGATTTTATGTCCCAAACCCCTCTGCACAACTAGCGGTGGCAATTTCTACAATGGGTGCTGTGTGGAATGTGATTGCGTGTTGGTGAGACCTCTGTTGAAGAGCTCACCATGCCTATGCTATTTGTGAATGCATTATTATTATTATTATTATTATTATTATTATTATTATTATTATTCCAAGTTGAAGTTTATTTTATGGAATATACAAACTACTGTTGCATCAATAGTATCATGATGCTTCCCTAAAAGAATCTTAGTGCATGTGTTTAGCATAGCAATGTTGACTAGAGGGATGTCTTTTCCCACAGAATCATTCAAACCTGGAGTTTAAAAATGGCTGATAAAAGTAGCAAGGCTACTCTGACCTTCCCCGGGCAGTAATGCCCTTTCATTTTTAATGTGTTGCTAAATTAAAAGGAGAAATCTTGTCCTCGCCCTCTTTGTCCTGGGAACTAAGTATGAAGCTGCAAGTGCAGGAAAGGAGCTAACCTGCAAGGTTCTACTTGCTTGCTTCTCAGAGCTCTTGATTCCTCACTTCAGCAATAGCAATCTAAAAGCTATGTTCCAAGCATTTAGGCATACCAGATTACTGTTGAATTGAGTAATTATCCTCATTAGGGCATATGGGTGCCTAATGCAATTCCGGATGAAGTAGTGAATAGGTTGGGGAGAGATGCATCAGATAATCAATCCCTTTTCTCATTTGGAAGTGCCTGGGTAATAGGATCAAAAGGAAGTGTGTCCCGTCCCCCCCAAGCTCTTCATTTGGATGAAGAATTGATAGCTTCAAAAGCTACATGTTGTAGAAAAGGTTGGCTATTAGTAACTAAAGTACTCTGAAACAGAGATGTAGATAGATGAGAATACAGACTCTAAAGTGGTAGAGCAGGAAGCTGCCTGTATAAAGCGAAGAAGATCAGAGGGAGAGACAGGTACTGGAGATGTATCTCCTGGGGTAAAGCTGGACAGAAATTGGACTTCCGGAATGTCTCATGGGAAGTTTTATTGCTTTCTATGGGAAATAGTCCTGTATAACACTTATAAAATATAGCACTATTCCAGTATATATCTTCTACTGTCTCGCGCCTGGAGGATGAATCACCCTAAACATAAATCCATCTTTCCCATTTAGCCTCCCCCAGCCCAGTTCTGGAAGAAATGTTTCGGGGCTGTTTGCCAAATAAGAAGAAAGCAAACTGAAGGAAATTGTTCTTTCTAAGCTAGAGAAGAACGAAAGAAATGTAACAGAGGGGAGAGTTTCTTTGTTTCAAAGAAAACAAGTCGGAGCATCAACAATCCTAGACGCGGGTACATGAAAGTTTTTGTGCTCCAGTTCCAACCCTGCACAGGACTGGTGCCTGAACATGTAATGCTGACACTTAGGAATCTGAAATGTTTTTTCAGCCCAGTAAATGGACACTTTAGCATCATAAAACTAAGCATAGTGGGCTGTTGAGAAAAGAGTTTTATGCACTGGCACAGGTAGTTAAAAAAAAAGTGTGTGTGAGTGTGTGTGTGTGTGTGTGTGAGAGAGAGAGAGAGAGAGAGAGAGATTCTTTTTCCTGTTTTTACCAAACAGCTTCCCCCACCCACTCAAGTACCATCACTCTGATGGTTAATTTTCACTCTTCGTTTGAAGTCCTGTTTAATGTGCCTACTATATTTATTTATTTATTTATTTATTTCATTTTTATACCGACCAATAGCCGAATCTTTCTGGGCAGTTCACCAAAATTAGTGGTGATTGAACTCTTTTTTTTCCCTTTGGCTGTTTGGTATATTCACAAAACATACTGCCTGACTCAATTTTATGTTAGCAATTACTAGCATTAAAGTGTCTTTGTCCCTATGATATTTTCCCACAAAATGTCCAAATGGTTTGTCATGCTCTTGGCCTCTCCTTCTCTCTCTTTGCAGGACAAAACTCCGCTTCATTCTGTCTTTTCCTGTCTGTACTGATCAAGTCAAGATAGAGAGGGCATTTGAATAATGGAAACTGCGTTCTTGCAGTTTCCTTGGCCATTTGGCCAAGCTTCTTTTCATAGCCTTACTGCTCATTTAAAAGGATTTTAGGTGTACGTTTCAGAAAGGAAGCACAGTATGAATCAGTTAACAGCTGATACATTTTAAATTCCCAGCTTTATTATTTTGGGGAGTACATAACTTTAATACTGCAAGTAAAGTGTGTGTATGAGGATAGATAGATGATAGATAGATAGATAGATAGATAGATAGATAGATAGATAGATAGATCTCACAGCAGAATAGAAGGATTAGTGTAGTAGAAATTCTTGGATCATGAATAACCACTCTGGTAAATTCTAATTAGAGTAGCCTCAGAACCCCACTGTTAGAACAGTAGTAACCAGATACCTGGAATTAGACTCTTTAATAACTATTAATAATTTTACCTCTTCCTTCCATGCTTTCCCCCCAGTTATTGTTTCCTAACACTATGATTGTAGCCCAAAGTCCAGATCACCCACTGGCTTCTTTGGAAGTTAAAAAGGAAGCCGAAAATCATCTCAGAGCAGGCTAATAACATTCTAATAAGGAGGCCCAAAGGTCTGCATAATCAGTCAGCACACAATCTAGTTATCCTGAGTCAGGGAAAAGCAGAAGTAAAACAAAATTTTCTGCCTTTTAAAAACAAAAGCAAGTTGTGAGCCCCAGAGTCATTGCTGATAAGCTTGAAGGATGTGCAGTCATTACTGGCTAAAAGCTCAGAGACCACGAGGAGACTTATGTAAGTGGCAAGACTTTTGCAAATGTTGCAAAAGTTGACTCAGGCAGTGCACATGATAGTTCTCATTTCCAGTGAGTAGCTTTGTTAGTCTATTGCAGCAAAAACAACAAAGAGGCACCTTGCAAATGACCACTATTAATGTGATTGTCACCATCAGTTCTGTCTGCATTGAATTTCCTTCTGACTTCATTGTTTATAATCCTTCTCCCACCACCACATATACTGTATAACAAAACAGAAACTCTTCATAATACCCAACACATCTGATGAAGTGGGCTATAGTCCATGAAAGGTTATTATGCCAGAATAAATACATATCTTTGAGAAGAGGTGGCACCAGACCAAATGAAGGAAGCAATTCTAAGACCATTTTTTAAATCTCTATCTAGCCTCTCAGGATTTAGAGTTCCAGCCATTCTTGGGGAAGGTGACTGAGTAGCAGCAACTCAGGTGGAGGTCCTTCTACATGCTTTAAATCAGCGGTTCTCAACCTGTGGGTCGGGACCCCTTTGGAGGTCGAATGACCCTTTCACAGGGGTCGCCTAAGACCATTGGAAAACACATATTTCCGATGGTCTTAGGAAACTGTATTGACTGAACTATGTCATGTATCATCTTTTGTATTATTAAAGCTATTGTTATGTATTATTTTCATTAGCAAACCATCCCATGACAATGGATCGTGTAGAGAAGAACGAAAATAATTTTATGGTTGGGGGTCACCACAACATGAGGAACTGTATTAAAGGGTCGCGGCATTAGGAAGGTTGAGAACCACTGCTTTAAATTATCTTGGTCCATATTAGTTTGATCACCTTGGTGGATGAACTGTGCAAAGAGATAGACAAGAGAAAGTGTGACCTTGTAGATTGTCTCAGCATTTCAGCTGCTTTTGATACCATTTTTCTGGATCACCTGATAGGATTGGGAGTTGGAGTTAATAATCTTGATGGTTTGACTCCTGTTTGTCCAGAATGTGGTGCTGGGAAGGTCATGGTAGGGAGTGCTACAAGGATCTATCTTATATCCTATGTTCTTTAATATCTGCATGAAACTACTGGAAAAGTCATCCAGAGATCTGGGGTGATGTGTCATTAGTTTAATTGCTCTATGTTCTATCTTTGTCAAAGGTTAGATTAATGACGATTAGGAGCAATGCCTTTTCAGTAGTGGCACCTCCCGTATTTGTCTTGAATTAGCCAGATAGATGTTTCTGTTTGCTTTCCTGATAATACTGTGGTGGTTGTGGTGGTGGTGATGATGATGATATGCGTAATTTAAATGGTTATATTATTTTAATTGGTTTTATATAATATTATTGTACTGAGGGCTTTCTAGAGCCATGTTTGGTGGTGGTACACATGAATATATATATATATATATATATATATATATATATATATATATACACACACACACACACACACACACACACACATACACATACATACATACACACACTGTGTAAGCAATTCTTGCACCCTCTCTTAAGCCTACAAATATGGCTATCCTGTTTATGTTCATGTAAAAATCTGATACAGATTTCAGCATTAATTTATCATTTGGGAGTTGGCTTGTTTTGATTTGTTTTGTTTTGATGCACGGAAGGAAATGACTCAGCTACTTCAGTGTATATCTGGGGGAGCTGCCACCCAAAAGTTGTCTGGATCAGCCATGCCAGGCTGCAGGCCCTCAGTTTTGTTCAATCCCTTCAAGGCCAGAAGTATCTTGTTTATGCCAAATTGTAGGTCAAGATCAATACATGGAGTGGATAGGTCTTTTCAATCCACTTAGTGTGAGTGAGGGCTCTGTTTGCAGCATCTTCCTCCCAGAAGCAATTTATTGAGTCCTTCCCTCCTTTCAAGTGTGGTAAATGTGAGTTTGAGCGATGGAAGCTCTCTGGCTAAGAGATTCGTATTACACAGGAGAGCAGTCTCCTGCCAATATACAATTAAGATCTGTCTGCGATGGCTGCAGCCCAGCCAAGATCGGGTGCCCTAAGAAACCTTTTGACTCTGTCCATCCCAATTTAGTCTGCTAAATTGACTCTTCCAGCCCCTTCGGAACACTACTTGTTAATAGCTAACATGAGTGTGATCAAAACTGAGCGTAATTTCCTAAGAAGGCTTATGAGCAGATAGACACACCGCTGGGCCTTGCCTACAGCAAGCATGAAGAGAGAGAAAGAGTCAGGCACTTGCGTCCCATCCAATCTCCCTCTTGGAGCCAGAATTCTACCTCAGATATGCACCCAAGAAAATTAAATTTGGCTATCATGAGGAGTAGAGATGTTTTAGCTTTTAGGGAGAATCTGCTGAGTCGTCCCCTATCTGGAGCTGGAGTCTGTGTCCAGGCAGCAGTTTTCTACAGTCTTAGATGTATGATTCAGCAGGAAGCCAAAAATAGGACCCAGGAAAAAGGTGTAAAGCTGAGTGTTCTTTTGCACTTCAGTCTCTGCAGAAATGCTGCTTTGCACTGAGAGAACTATGTTGGTCATGCTAGCACACAAGTCTGCTACTTTAAAAAGAGTGAGGATGTCAGGACAGGAATAGACACAGTTCCTGTGTAGCTTGCTGTTGTTGGGTGCTCGCTCTCTTTCTGTGTGTGTGTGTGTGTGTGTGTGTGAGAGAGAGAGAGAGAGAGAGAGAGATGGTGTATTTATATGCCCTTGTCACTATTAGAGCATTGTGATGGAGGGAGCAGTTCTACGTCCTCTAGACAAAATCTATGGTGGGTGGGGCATAGGATATTTCAGATTCCTGGCTCTAGGGTCAGTAACAGCATGCTGACCGTGGATCCAGGAATCCGTGCTCCCCTCCCCTTGCAACCAGCGCAGACAGAACCACGAGGTTGTGAAAGTATCCCCTGATGAAAGGTCTCTCCAGCCTTCTTCCTTCCCCCTCCGCAGTGCCCCAGATGGGCAAAAAAGCCTGCCTAGCAAAAATGCAGAATGGGAGGAGTGGGGAGGCAAAGATGGCTTCCACTGCTCCTCCTACTCTACACTGGATTCTCATAAGCCCCCAAGTTTGGAGTCTTATGAGCATCGGGATATAAGCATTCAGGAAAGCACATTGCCACGGACAGTTCTCCAACACCCACTGTCATCCCGTTGGAGTGGCCCCAATGAACAAGTGTCATAAATGACTAATCTCTATGGAGAAGGTGATGGGGGAGTCAAACTTTGCTCCTCTTACTGAAACTCTCTCTGGCTTTTGATACCATCAATCCAGGTATCCTCGAGAACCAGCTCCGTGGGATGTGTATTGGGGGCACTGTGTTTCAGAGGTTCCCCTCCTACCTATGGGATTAATCTCAGAGAGTGGTGTTGAGGGAGTGTGCATTGGTCCCCTGGCACTTGTGTAATAGGGGTACTACAGGACACTATTCTGTCCTTAATGCTGCTTATCATCTGTATGAAGCCATTCATATCCAGAGTGTCGTCCGTATGTGGATGACATCCAGCTCTATTTCTCCATAACATCAGGTGTGGCCATGCAGGCTCTATTGGTGGTTGGACACAGCAGTGGGCTGCATGAGGGCCAACAAACTAAATTTGAATCCTGGCAAGATGGAAGCACTGTAGGTGGATGATCGTGGGATTGGGAATTAGGTTAAGTGCCTGTCCTGGATGGGGTTGCCCTCCCTCTGAAGGAATGGATGCATAGTTTGGGGAGTGGTCCTAAATTGATATTTGTCACTGAAAACTGAGGTGGCCTTGGTGGTTTGAAATGTCTTTTACCAGCTTTAGCCATCTACAGCTGTTCCTGGACTGTGATATTTTAGCCATGGTGGTTCAGGAATTGGTAGCCTCAAGACTGGATTATTGTAATACGCTTTATGTGGGTCTACCCTTGGGCCTGGTTCAGAAGCTGCAGCTGGTGGAGTATACAGATGTGAGGCTGCTAACAGTGGCCTCTTTTTGACAGTATGTTATAGCTCTGCTAAAGGAATTGCACTGCCTGCCAGTGAGCTGCTGGGTCATGTTTAAGGTTCTGTTATTGAACAAAAAACATTCCTCCTCCTCCTCCTCTTCCTCCTCCTTCCTATCTCTTATTTCTACATATTCTTCTAATTTTACTATTTTTGCTATTTCCCATACTTTTAGTAACCAGCTTTTAACACTAGGTATCTCATTATTTCTCCTATTAATAAACTAACTCCTGATGATTTTTTAATAGAACATTTTTCATACAACCTCTAACACAACCTTTTCCTGTTAAGAAAACAATTGAGTCTAATGATAGACTATCATTAACCTAACATAATAATAGTAATAATAATTTATTTATTTATTTATTTATTACCCGCCTCTCCCTCTGGATCGAGGCAGGTAATAACATCAAATACAAAAATACTATAAAATACATAAAACTGAGTAAAAACATATAAAACTAATACATTATTAAAACAACAGCCAAACATCTTAAAATTCGACTGGGTAGGACTGCCAGAAGAGATCAGTCTTTAATTGTACTTCCTACTCCCCCCCTCCAAAAAAAATACCACATAATTGTTTACTTTTTTATTTCTTTTACAAATTGCCTATTTGCTGACCTTTTCTCCTCGTGTTTTATCTATAAAATAACCTATTTGGTTAAATCTCAAGCTTTGTACAACTCTGTAAACTCAGATGTAACCAATAACCACACATAACTAGACAGTTAACTATCATTAGTGGCCTGAAGAAGAGTGGCTACTGAGTGAGCTTGGAAAGACCACAGCCAGACAGTGCATGGGTATATGCACTCAATCTTTAGAAGGCCCTCCAAAGAGGAACTGCACCTTGAGGGAGAAGTAGATGTTGGTGGATCTTAGGGCACCTACTTCTACCTCTGTGGGTAAAGCCAGAGGAAGAATTTTTAGAGAACACAAGACCTTGTATTAAAGAGGTACTTAAACTTCCTGAGGTGCATAGATATGTGGCTTCTGGATCCCATTTCAGGCTTCCAAACCTTTCTTTGAATAGAATTCCTTCTATTCTAGAACACAACAGTTATCTAGAACATAATGGATGTGAATTTATCATCCCCGTAGCACAGTGTAGGTATAGGTGGTAAAACTCCAAATGTTCCTTTCATCTTCTGGAGTTTTGTTTTGGCAACCTAATCCTATAGCTTTTCCTGAATTGCATGACATGCTGTGGCACAGAGAACAAAGAAATAACATGGGGTGCTAACCCTAAGGGAAAGACATTCAGAACCTGGGCTTCTTGTGGGAGACCATCTTTGGAGCATCAGCCTTTGCTAGCAGCAGCCAATGAGAAGGGAGAGGGTTGCTAGAGGATGTTAACCTCTCCCCCCGCCCCTGTAGTATTGCAGGGTTCCACTGTCACTGAGCATGTGGCCATGTGTTGGAAGGGAGTTCTTAACAGTCTCTGTTATGGCTGGAGTTTATCCTTGCTCTTATGTAACTGTTGCATTAGATGTAATTAAACATGACACTGATGAGCCAAAGCAAGCTGCTTAGCGCCAGTGTAATGAGGGAGGTTTTTACAAAAGCAGTGCCTTTCCCCAAAGCTGGGGCAAGCCCAACTGCCTGAAAGCTAATGGTATTCAAGGCACTCTGCTGGAGCAACCCCTTCTTGCTGGCTCACACCCAACCTCTCTCTCTCTCTCTCTCTCTCTCTCTCTCTCTCTCTCTCTCCCTCCCTCCCTCCCTCCCTCCCTCTCCAACTATCCATCCTGAATCTCAGTCACATTATAATACTTTATCTCTGATTCAGAATGGCTTCTAGCAAAAAGTGGCACAGGAGGTGGCCACTTGAATAGACACAGGGAGCGTTGGGGGCTGTCCAAGCTGCCCAGAGAGTGAGGAGGGGGGAAAGTACTGCACCGGGTCCTACGTTCCCAAAGAAGTAATATAACATGGGTCGCATATAAATGTCAGGTGAGGGGCAGGGATGACCACAGCATGGAGTGGCCATTCCTTCCTGCCTTCCAGTCTCTTGTATCATTGTAGAATCATGATGAAAGGTAGGAGTCATTGTCTGCACAATTACTGGGTGAACAAATGATATCACCTAGCAAGTGTTTAATCGTTTTAATATACCCCCTAAAATGGGCGCTAGTATTTCAGTAAATCCTGACACAAAGAATGAGATTTCCTAATTTGTTCATGTGTCTTCATAAAATGCCGAAACAGATCAGTGAATCTGGGCAGGGTGGGTGCTGGTTTATGCAGCAAAGGGATGCTGGTGCTGCATCTGAGCGCTTACGGTCCATATGTTGTTCCATTGGCATTGACTGATATGGAAGATTGGACTACCACTACTCAGTGAACTAAGCAGCAGATGTTTACATGAAGTTGATGATGGTATACCATGATTTCTCATTAATAATTGCAGCGTCCGTAATCCCTCCAGCTGGGCTAGTTTAACTGCTAGGATCTAGGGCTTCGTAGGGATGCAAGAATGCTGGTGAGTGAATGAAGCCAGGAACGTTAATTGGGCAGATACAATATGAAACAGTGTCCTAACAGGGATGTGATGCTATTCAAGTGAAGTTGTTGTTGCTGCTGCTGCTGCTGCTGTTATGATATGAACACTCTTTTTCCCTGCTTTCTCCACCTAATGGCTTTTCAAAGCTATCACCTTGCATATTCCAGTCTTAGTATTGTACTCACACCAGTCCCTGTCAAGTGACAGTAGCCTAATATTCCGTCCCCATATGGGGGGCGGGGCAGGAAGCTTTGCAGCACAGACTCTGCCCCCCCCCCACTTCTTCTCTCTTCCTTTTCTCCCCGTTATCTTCTCTGAAATCAGGAAGGATGGACTCTCCTGGGCTGGGAGAGGGGAAATATACAACTATCAGATAATTTTTTAAAACTCTGAAAATAAAGTTAAAAACAAGTTAATACAATGCTGGTGCATTGCTGAGGAGGAAGAGAGAAGGCTTATTTACCCCTTGCTTTTAAGCAATATATTTCTTAAGTGGCACACTGGGGAGCGCTCTACCTTTAAGAAATTTGGAGGATGACAAACGTTTACCTTTTTGTTAAAGTTGACAAAATACTGGTAGCATTGAGCGTGGGGCAGGGGTTGCCACATGTCACTAATAAGGGCTAAGGACAATATGCAAATTAGGGACCATGACATTTGTGCCACAGCAACCTACACGCGACTTACCAACTCAGTAAGTGCCCAACCTGGGAAGCAAAAGCACTTGTCTCCTGGTGATAAAATATTATGGTTGGGTTTCTGAAGAAAATGTGAAATCCCCACAACAAAGGCCCTGCTCAGAGGGAAGATGTATGTGGCCTCCATACACCAAATGAGTAACTCGGTGTTTATTGCACTATAAACTCACCATCTGGAAAGGTTGTAGGATAGCTGAAAGAGTCTCGTGACCCAAGCATTGAAGCCATTTTCAGGAATTGCCCAGTGTTTGTGTTTTTGTTGTTGTTGTTGTTGTTGTTGTTGTTGTTGTTGTTGTTTTACCTCTTTAATACTGCAGTTTCTTTTAGGCCCCAATTTCAGTAAGGAGGAGAATAATTTGAGCTGCTGGCTCATGACCTGATCAGTTCCAGTGTCCTCTCTGAGGCATGAGGGGGTTGAGATGTTCTAACAATGAACCTGAAAGAGGGTTTCAGACTTTGATGGCTGTGGGGTGAGGGCTGGTACAGGCCATGGCCTCTGTGCTGTCTTCTCATGCCCTATGGTGCATCTGCTTTTTCTTTTGCAGATGGTGAGCGACTAGGCGAGGTGACAGACCCTGGCAGGCGAGCGGCTGGAGCCCACGCGTCCTCTCCTCAGAGGAAGGCTGAGGACTCCAGCGAGAGCCGGGAGGACGAGCAGATGGTAATCTCACTTGCGCCTGGCTTCTTGCTCTGTGTGTGTGTGTGTGTGTGTGTGTGTGTGTGTGTGTATGTATGTGTACATGTGTGTTTGACTTCAGAAAGAGATATCTCTCCCACCCACCCCAATATCACCGCGATTACTATGCATGCTAGGAGAAGGGGGATGGGACTCTTCTTAATCCCAGTGTCCTTGTGGGGCTGGGAGGGTGCTATGCTGAATGGCTTTTGAGATTTGAACACATTATTTTAAATGCCTTTCACAACATCAGGCAGAGTCACCCTTATCAATACTGCATGGCAACATACGTTAAAGATGTCTAGATGAATAAGCTTCAAATTTTGGCTGCCCTTGATAGCCAGCCAAACATTTCCAGAGGGTTCGCTGGGTTAGTGTGTTGCAGAAAAACCAACAAAGAATCTTGTGAAACCTTAAAGCAGGGCTGCAGAACTTCCAGCCAGAGGAGCATCCCAATCCAGCCTGTGTAGCCTCTTGGGGTTCCTCAAGGGGAAAGGGCTTATACTTTGAGCCCTGCCCCCTGGAGGAATCCCTTCGGAGGGCATCCCTGCTGCAAATTGGAGACTACAGTGGAGATTCCCCTGCTGGCGCACACCAACAGCAAAACCCCCGCTTTTATCTCTGATCATACCTGGTGATGTCAGGAGTGTGGCCATGGCCACCTGACATGCTGCCTGCAGAGGGCTGGCTGAAGGATCATCCAGGCCCAACCCAAAAGTAGTTCTGCTTTCCACTTTGAAGGCTAACAAATTTATTTTGGTATAAGCTTTCGTGGACTAGAGGCTGCTTCATAAGATGTATGACATGTTAGCTTGAACTATACACATGGTTTAGAGGTTGAGAGGAAACAACGAGGTCAAACATCTTCACATCAACCTGTTTCACATGACACGTCAACCCACAGTGGTTTGCACCGTTGTATGTTTAAGGGTGGGTTGTTGTGACATCCCAGTTCGGCACGGTTTCTTCAGCATGAATGGTTAACAATGCACATGCCACCCCGAGAGCCCATGGTTTGTTGTCAGATTGTTCAGGGTGCCTTGTTTTCAGAGTGTCTTGTCGTGATGTGTGAACCCAATAGAGGTATTAACACCTTCAGAATGGTGCAGGAAGTATCAGCAAAGTTGCACTAGAAATCATGCAGAACAATTAGCATAAGCTGATGAGAGCATGGCATGTTACACATCCACGTACATACACAAATGCTAATTGAGTCCCGTGCAAGAGCAAGAACTCCTAACATTTAACAGTGTCTTGCTTATGTGTCCTTAGAGACTAGGGAAGAGCAGGTCTTAAAGGAAACGTACATGCAGAAACCAAGTCCATTTAACTGTTGCAGCTTCCCTCTTCGGGACATCAGCATGAGACACTCCAGCTGCCACTGTCTCACTGGCAATTCAGTCAATTTCTGTTGCCCCTAATTTTACCCCCACATGCTCTGGTTGAAGTCTTGAAGCATAAGGCTTTCAAACCTGGACCCTCTTAGCCATTCCGATGTTTTCTCCTTTAAAAGTGTTCTACATACTGGCTTCACTGCTTCAGTTAATCAAATGAGGAAAGCCAAGTGCAGGCATAGGAGCAGTGTCGTGGCTAAGTTGGCCACCGAGCTGCGAATAAAAACCAACACCCCTGAGAGCCATCTCTTTCACCGATCACTAGATAATAATTTTTCTTTTGTGTAATTCCAATTCCCAGGGCATCAGCCATAATTTGCTCCAGTGGGTCTCACTAGTTCCTTAATAGCAACATCAAATATTTGCAGACTGTTTAGGATATAACCCCAGTGGTTTATTCTAAAGCAAAACCAAATTAAAAAAAAAATCCAACTTCTGTTGGAAGGAAATACAGATATTATTTAATGACTTTATTAACCCAAATTAAGATAATTTGCCAAGATGTGTTGATGTAACTGGCTTTCCATAGAATCTGGAATTTTGTTTTCATTCTGTTTTGTTGTTATTTGTGTTCTTTTTTGAGCTTGGAGGCTGGTGATTAAAGAGAGATCAGAGAATGGGAGTGGAGCGCCATTAAGGAAATGTTCAGGGATTAAAAGCACACATTCTTTCCTGCCTCTAGAAGGCATTCCAAAGCCTTTTCCCTTGATCTGCAATCAGGATCAGCCAACTTTAGTTGCTTCTCAAGAGGCAGAGCCTCCCTCCATGCTCCTAAAACAGCTCTGCCTAGCATCAGAAACACAGTTCGCACATAATGACAACCCATAGGTTGTTTAAACCATGGATTGTCAGGGCTCTGAGCAAGGGAACAACCATGCTGACTCCCACATGCTTGCCACTTACATTTTGAATCAGCTTTCATCAACCATCCAGGAACTGATTGTTTGATGTGATGTCTGAACCTGGAACTTGGAGTTATTTAACCCAAGAATGGGGCTAACTCAAATATCTAACCCAAGAATGGGGCTGGTTGCATGACATGACAGCCCACCGTGGGTTATTTAGTGGTGGGATCACCATTTTTAATATGCAGACCCCATTTGAATGTTGGTATGTCCTCTGATTCTGGTGAACATGGTTTGTGTGGGTGTTAAACAACCCTCACATAACCCATGAACTGTTATAAGGTTATATAAGGGTTGTTTAAACCTGACATAACCCACACTCTCTAATTTCACATGACACAACCCCCAAGAGGGGGTTGGATATGCAACATAGTGCTGCACCATGTCATCTGAACCTGGTCAAACACTCATGTTTGTTGTTGGGTTAAACTCTGGGTTGTTCAGTCCTATAACAATCCTGCAACAACCCAGAGTTCCAGGATCAAATGTCACAATAACAACCCAGGAACTGGCCATTCCTGGATTATTGGTGAAAGCTGATTCAAAACAGAGGCGACAAGCACACATTGAGGCAGCACGTTTGCTCCCTAGCCCATGACCCCACCAATTCATGGGTTAAACAGGATCACAGTAGAACTCTGAAAGAAAAAAGGATTTATTATTAGCTGCTTTTCCCCTTCTCTGCTCCCAATATAGTTTAGTTAATCCATTTCCAGGGACAAAGCTATTTGTGGAACACCTAGAGGCCTCCCTCCTTGTGGTTACCAGAGACAAAAAGAAGGTGCTTCCCACAATCAAAAAAAGAGGAACGCACACATAAAGTTCAGCACTCCTTGCATCCCTTGAGACAGCCTAAGCAGCGCTCCTACAAGGTCCCACATGTCCAGGACAGGCACAGCGACCCTCTAATTATTGCTCTAACTGATTTAGTTTTCATTATTAAAGATAGCTGAAAACTGCCTTTCTAGAGAGATGCTGAAAACATTCCCCGCCCTCCATTGGCTGACTAGATTATGACATCACCGTATTGTTCTCCCAGCAGCTGCTGAGGAAGGTTGCAGCTATTCTGTTGGGTTTTCACTCTTTTCTGCCTTTTTTTATCACTCTGCTATCATCTGTCAAGCCCTTAAGATGAGCAAGTTCAAGTCTTTTTTTAGATGGGAGGAAGATGGGGGCTCTGTTTCTCCAGCTCCTGTTACTGAGCTAGACTCTCCCTGAACCTCTCCTGCCTTTCCTGATCAATCTGCTGTCACTTTCTGTAGGCCACAGAAGTCTTGCCTTGACACAGCGGGCCTTTTGAGGTTGCCACAGTTGCAGTCTTCATTTTGGTGCAAGGTTGGGGGGGTGGGCAGGTGGTGTGTCCAAGGGCCTGGGACCCTTGGAAGCAAGAATCTGGATTCACACAAAATTTAGGTGATGAATAGTTTGTTTATTGTACACTTCGCCAGTCTAGTTTTTGGGTGGGCTCTTTTGATCACGTTGGGCTGTTTTGATCATGCAGCGTCAGCTGCTCAGGCTTGTCCTTTTCTGCTATTTACATAAGAGAGAAGAATTCTGACCTTGCCTTTTCTTCCTGAAATTCTAGTTTCCTATGTACGATGGAGTTTTTATGTGGACAGTATTCCAATATGCAATTCCCCACATGCATTCTGAATTGGTACACCTCTAGGAAGCCCCGTACTGTGAGATTTCTCTGAACATGTTGTCTGTGAAAGTCGCTCTTAATACTACAGCTTTGTTTAGATGTATACCAAAGAAAATTATTTTTATTTTCCAATTAGATTGCCTATTGCTGCACAAGGGGGAGTAATTGTTAGAGAGAATAGCTTCCATATGAATCGTTTGAAGCCTATTTTAAAGCCGTTGTGCTGAGTAAAATTCCAGGAAATAATTCAAAGCTAATTTGTTTTGGTTCCTTCTTCCCGGGGTAAGTTACACACGCTACAAGAGGACAGCGTTCTGTTGTCATTTGGCTTGTCTGGCCGTCATTCTTCACCGCCCTTGTTCATTACAAAATGTAAGCCTGGTAATTTTCACTCTCCTGGTGCCAATATCCACCAAACATCTTGGCATAGGATCACTGTCTTCCCTGCATAAATTTGAGAACTGGCCCATTGTCTGAGTGGAGGGACTTTGCCAGCGTCTCTCTACAGATGAGCAGCATCTGTAGGATCACAGTCACCCAAGTTGGAGGTTTAAAAGGGAGGAATCGACAGAGGCCTTTGCTAGACCTACCTGAAAAGCCGGGGGAGAGGAGGGGAGACCTCGCGTTGTGAATAACGGGAGATCTCACCCTCGTTTACACGCAAGGCGCAACGAGCTCAAGAGGAGAGGCGTCATGTCTGCCATTTAAAAATTTTTCTTAAAGGGCCGGTTGTGCATGAGTGCTGGAGCGAAAAGGTAAGGTGTGTGTAGTTGTTGTTTTTAAAAAAATTCCCTGTCCCCACCCACCCTAGCCCCAAAGGGCACAGCTCTCCTGAGGAGCGCTGCACCCCGTGCAAGTAATTGTGCGGAGCTGGGAAAAGCTGCCGAAATGGGCCACACGCTCACGGTCTCAGGCTCAGCCCGAGACCGCAGGGAAAACTGGGCCCAAAGTGTAGGGCTTTATCCCAGGGCCAGGTAGGGATGATCCTTCCCTGAGCCCGGGATCCCCTGTGCATCATCTGGTCCGAGTATCAGCCTGGGATAACCGCTGATCTAGCTAAGGCCCCAGTTGCAGAAAGCCATCCAAGATCAGATGCTCTGTTAAAATATTCCTCAGTTGCATTGACATAGGCCGGCAAGCCAAGGTGAAAGAAGAAAATGCATGATTGACTCAGTAGTTCCCTAAGCACTGTTGTTGCATGGCCACACCCAAGCTTCATTAACATGAAATGAGAATGCACAGTGTTTAGTGGATTGCAACACTCTATTTCTGCTAAAAGGCTGGGAATAGTATAGCAAGCAGTTAGTAACAGGAGGGTGGGGGGAAGCCATGCATTGTTCTCATCCTTCAGTAACAATTGTTTATGCTTTCAGCCTCTCTGTCTTGTACGCACAAATACACTCAAGAGTTAAGAGCCTCTTATCCAGCACTGCCAATTGGAACATTTTCAAAACTCCTATCACAATTTTGGTTTTTGTGTTGTATTTTACTGGCACCAGTGTTTTTGTAGCATATAAAGCAAATAAGGCTGCTAAATTCCAATAGGCTACGCAAAGATCCAGAAATACTGCTAATGTTTGGTTTTCTGGCATCCTATTTTTGGCATTGACTAGGGTTGCTGTATACATTGTTGCTTCCTATTGCAATTATTATCTTCATCACCTTATTGTTGTGATTTCAGTCTTGGCAAATGGAAGGTATATCATTTTAACACGGTTGTACAAATCTGTACCTCATGTCATTTTCATTGTTGTGGAAGAAATAATATTCCATTTAACGTAGTTTATCAATAAAGGAATGGACTATGCATACACGATAAATCTCTCTCTCTCTCTCTGTATATAAAATAGCACGCTTTTTTAAAAAAATAAACAAGACTTGCATTCCCCATGAACAGTGTGCAGCTATAGTGAGCTGAGATAACAAAACCAGGCACCACTTTTTCTAAACTTAAATAGCCCCAAAGACTTTAGCTTTGCACTGCACATAGTGTTCTAAACATGGCTGCGCCATGGATTTATGTAAGGGCATTATTACAGTCGCCAATTTATTTTCAGTCCCTTTTCTGTTAATTGCCAGAGTGGGCCATTTACTTTCTTCATTGCGAAAGCACACGGATCTAAGTCTCCACAAGTCCAAAATCTTCTTAATTATTTATTATTTTATTAAAATCATGTTTATAATTTTTCAAAATGTTAATACTACATTATAAATAATGCAACCTTGTATCAGATTTTATACAAACTTCCATTTATACAATCCATATTATTTCAGCCATTTAAAATTAACGAAACTTATGTTGCCACTTTATTTAATATTTCCTCTTTTACAAAATTCATAGAATCATAGAATAGTAGAGTTGGAAGGGGCCTACAAGGCCATTGAGTCCAACCCCCTGCTCAATGCAGGAATCCACCCTACAGCATACTTGACAGATGGTTGTCTTGAATGCCTCTAGTGTGGGAGAGCCCACAACCTCTCTAGGTAACTGGTTCCATTGTTGTACTGCTCTAACAATCAGGAAGTTTTTCCTGATGTCCAGTCGGAATCTGACTTCCTGTAACTTGAGCCCGTTATTCCGTGTCCTGCACTCTGGGATGATCGAGAAGAGATCCTGGCCCTCCTCTGTGTGACAACCTTTCAAGTATTTGAAGAGTGCTCTCATGTCTCCCCTCAATCTTCTCTTCTCCAGGCTAAACATGCCCAGTTCTTTCAGTCTCTCTTCATAGGGCTTTGTTTCTAGACCCCTGATCATCCTGGTTGCCCTCCTCTGAACATGCTCCAGCTTGTCTGTGTCCTTCTTGAAGTGTGGTGCCCAGAATTGGACGCAATACTCTAGATGAGGCCTAACCAGGGCCAAATAGAGAGGAACCAGTACCTCACACGATTTGGAAGCTATACTTCTATTAATGCAGCCCAAAATAGCATTTGCCTTCTTGCAGCCATATCACAATGTTGGCTCATATTCAGCTTGTGCTCTACAACAATTCCAAGATCCTTCTCATTTGTAGTATTGCTGAGAATTTGGTTTCTATTTCCTAGATGTAGAACTTGCATTTATCAAAATTTCGTTCTGTTGTTTTCAGCCCAGCACTCCAGCCTATCAAGATCACTTTGAAGTTTATTTCTGTCTCCCAGGGTATTAGCTATCCCACCCAATTTTGTGTCATCTGCAAATTTGATAAGCATTCCCTGCACCTCCTCGTCCAAATAATTAATAAAAATGTTGAAGAGCACTGGGCCCAGGACTGAGCCCTGCAGTACCCCACTCGTTACCTCCCCCCAGTTTGAGAAGGTAGCGTTGATAAGCACTCTGAGTCCTGTAGCCAACTGTGAATCCACCTAATAGTTGTTCCATCTAGCCCACTTTTAGCTAGTTTGTTAATCAGAATTTCATGGGGCACTTTGTCAAAAGCTTTGCTGAAGTCAAGATATATTACATCCACAGCATTCCCACAGTCCACAAGGGAGGTTACCCGATCAAAAAATGAGGTCAAATGAGTCTGACAGGATTTGTTCCTGACAAATCCATGCTGGCTTCTACTAATCACTGCATTGTTTTAAAGGTGCTTACAGATTGGCTTCTTTATGATCTGCTCCAAAATTTTCCCAGGGATGGATGTCAGACTGATTGGTCTGTAGTTCCCAGATTCCTCCTTTTTGCCCTTTTTGAAGATAGGGACAACGTTAGCCCTCCTCCATTCATCCAGCACCTCACCCGTCTTCCATGATTTCGCAAAGATAATCGACAGCGGTTATGAGAGTTCTTCTGCTAGCTCCTTTATTACTCTAGGATGCAGTTCATCGGGCCCTGGAGATTGGAACTCATTCAAAGAAAGAAGGTGTTCCTTGACCATTCGTTTATCAATCTCAAATTGCAATCCTGCCCCCTCAACTTGTGCTTCACTTTTTCCAGGGAGGTCATAAACCCGCTTTTGGGAGAAGACTGAGCCAAAGTAGGAATTGAGTACGTCAGCCTTTTCTTTGTCATCTGTTATCAATTTGCCATCCTCATTAAGAAGTTGAACCACCATTTCTTTCCTCTGTCTTTTACTACTCACGTATCTGAAGAAGGCCTTTTTATTACTTTTAGCATCCCTTGCTAATCTCAGCTCATTCTCAGCTTTAGCCTTCCTGATGCCATTTCATCACTTCTGTGCCTCCTGTCTGTGATCTTCTTTTGTGGCCTGGCCTTCCTTCCACTTCCTATATGTATCCTTTTTTGTTTTCAGGTCATCTCTAAGCTTTTTGTGAAGCCACATTGGTTTCTTCTGTTGTCTTCTATCTTTTTTCCTTGTTGGAATTGTTTGTAATTGAGCCTTTAAAATTTCCTTTTTTAAATACTCCCACCCATCCTGCACTCCTTTTCTCATTAGGCTCACTTGCCATGGGACCTTACTTATCATAGTTCTGAGTTTATTAAAATCAGCTTTCCTAAAATCCAGAGTATGTGTATGGCTACACTCAACTTTTGCTTCCTTTATAATCAAGAATTCAAGTATGACGTGGTCACTTTCCCCAGAGTTCCCGTAACTGCCATTTTATCCACTAAGTCATCCCTATCAATATCAAGTCAAGGATTGCCGATCCTCTAATTCCTTCCTCCACTTTCTGTAGGAGGAAGTTATCACCCACGCATGTCAGGAATTTCTTGGAAGGGCCGCTTTTGGCAGTATTTGTCTTCCAACAGATATCAGGGTAATTGAAGTCCCCCATCACTACTACATCAGACTTCCTTGAAACACTGGCAATTTGTTTCTCAAAAGTTTCATCCTCGTCTTCTCCTTGATTGGGTGGTCGGTAGTAGACTCCGATTATCATGTTCTTTTTATTCCTTGCCCCATTTATTTTAATCCAGATAATCTCGATGGGGCTCCCAGCTCATCCACCTGTATTTCTGTGCAGGGATAGGTATTTTTAACATATAGTGCAACTCCGCCTCCCTTTCTATATCTTCTGTTCTTTTTGAACAAGTTATATCCTTCAATTGCTATATTCTAGTCATGGGAGTCATCCCACCAAGTATCAAGTCGTATTTGCCTTCATGTAATAAGAGTTCAAGTTCGTTCTGTTTGTTTCCCATACTCTGGGCATCAGTATATAGTCATTGAAGACCATGTGTTTTATTTTGGGGCACTATTGGAGCTGTTCTCTGTACTGTGGTGCATTGGCCTTCATCCATTGTTGCCTCGAAGTTTACATCTCCCGCCCTAATACATCATATGGTCGCACGTTATCCTGTACTTTATTATTCCAGCACATTAAAAAAAATAGATCAGTTCTCATTTTTTTAAAAAATAAAAAATCCTTGCGTCCTCTCTCTAAGGCCCTTTCTACACCTAAGGGTGGAGAGGGAGAGAGGGGAGGATCGCAGACTTACCTGCTTCCGCAACACTCCCTGGGCATCCAAACAAAAGCGCGACATCCCTGAAGGGAACAGGGACATCGTGCACATCGCGCCTGCCTTTTTTTTTAAAAGAGGCAGGAGCCAGAGCACAATTGCACTCCAGCGAAAAGTAAGTAAAAACAAACAAAAAAAGGCCCATCCCTGCTCCCCCCTCACCCTTGGTGTCCCTACTCACAGGGAAGAGGGCCGCAGTCCTCGGGATTATCCTGGGACCGCGGGTAAAATCAGGATAACTGTGGAAGCACTTATCCCGAGAAAATGGAGGGGGTCATCTCTGCCTGCTCCCGGGATTCCCTGTGCATCACTTGGACTCACAGGGACGACCCAGGAAAAAATCCATGGTGTAGAAAGGGCCTAATTCTAACATAAATGCTAGTTCCTAAGCTCTCACCTTCCTTTCTGTTATTGATGAAGCATGCACTTCTTACCATTTATAGCTAACTGCAATTCTGGCAGCCTTTAACAATTTAATAATCATTTCTCAGTCTTCTTGAGGCACCTCATCCTTGACATAACTAAACAGAACGATAAATGGATGATAGGTCAGGTTCCACAACCTAGTCCCTCCAGCTGTATTGGATTGCAACTTCTATCAATCCCTGAACATTTTTTTAAAATAAAAGCAAGCAGACGTTGGCATCATCTTTTGTGTGTCCTCTGGGATGATTGGGCCTCAGCGTTTGCCCAAGGGTACTGATTGCTGATGCCCCTGGGTCTGGCTTACAGCATGACACAGTTCACAGAGAAAAATAAAATCTAACCAAAGGTTTAACTTAACTGTGTTCATTGAAACATTCAAAGTGTTACATCTTTTATCGTTACAGAACTTCCTTAAATACAGTGTTCTTGATGTAAACACCAGGGCAGCCACTGTAACACTCTTGTTCTGGTCCATCGCTGACTTGAATTATTAACTCCCCCCACTTTTTGCTTCTCCTCTTTGGAGCGGTTATTGCAGTTGTGCAAATTTCCCTTCTGTTTACATCCCAGCCTTTAAATTTGCGCAAATATTCCTGATTTCTTCCCTGTTATTTCTTCCCTGATCCTTCACAACTGTGTGCAAATTAGCTTATATGCAGCCTTGTCTTGTCAGTTTCCTGATAGGTTACATATGTGCACCATTTGATAGCAGAAATGTAGGAGGAAATTGACCAGGCAAGACGACAAATATTGAACAGTCGATTCTGTGTTCTTTCACAATTGTGAAAGACCAGCAGATGATGGTGATGGTGATAACTCCCATTTGAACAATTTTGAGGCATCGGAAAAAAGTGGTGAATGAGTGATGGTCCTTCCAAAGTGCTGTTTTGGCATCTATGTAGGGGCAGTCACTGGCAAGAGAGGTTGGAGGTGGCGCTGGTGAGGTTGTGATGAGCGGCACAGGCTTTTTTGCCACTCTTACCAAGCGGCACAAGCTGTGGTGCTGGGTTTGAACCTCATGACAAACCACCCTGAGAACAAGCTATATTCAACAACCTACTATAAGCCTTGGGTTCTCATGGTGGCTAGTTGAAAAATAACCCTTGCTGGATTGCTCAAACCAGGTTCGGACATCATGGTAAGCCACTCTGACTCTACCATGTCTCATAAACACTATGGCTTATCGTGACATGTGAACCCAATCACTGTGTAACCCAGTCATTGTGACATCTGAACCTGGCAAAGTTGGGTTGTTGGTGTAGTTAACAATCACCCACAACCCTAAAACAGCCCATGGGTAGAGCTCTTCCTAGGGGCTCATCCTACGTAATGACAGCCTAGAGGTTAACCCAACAATAAATCATGGGTTAAATGCTGAATTCTTTAGCTCTTTAACAACCCAGCAGTCTAAGGCTGTTTCTATACCTGCCTTTCCCCCCCTGGATCATCCCTGGATTGTTCCTGTGCATCAAAATGCCACACAAGATCCTGGGAACAGGCAGGGATGATCCCTCCATTTTCCTGGGATAACTCTTAGGTGTAGAAAGGGCCTAAGTTTGGATCTCACGCTCCACAACTTATGAAGGAGCCAATCGTGGGTTGTGCAGTAAAAGCAGAAGTGGTAGGCATGCAGCAGGCAGCAGGCTCATTCATCCTCACTCATGCACGACAAACCATGGGTTATTGAATCAATGGGTTGTCATTACATGTGAACGACGTCATAGTCTGCTCGGGTCTTGGCTTACCTCCATTGTTCACCCAACTCCAGATCATGTATGAACAAGTTAAACAACACACGATCTACCCACAGGAAGATCTGAGCTGCACTAAGTCATTGGCACAGCCCTGATGCCTGCTACAGAGGCTGGTTTTTCATTCAGGAATTTGAGGTAATTGAATATATTCAAATCCCAACTAGATTTAAAGAAAAAAAAAACTGTTCCAAGGCAGCCACATGGAGGAGTGAGTCTGGGGAGGACAGTGGCAGTGGCTGATAATAAATGCTGTAAACAAAAGGGAGCCCATTAGGATGCAGACTGCCAAAGAAATAATTAGCCAACTTTGTGGAAGTGAGCTAATTAAAGCCCCAGAGGGAAGGAACACAATGCCCTCTGAAGGCATTATTAGGGAGAAGGGATAATAGTGCTGTGATGGTTTCCGAACGGAAGAATTTCTTCCTCCCGCTGCCTTGGAATTTTAGCTGTAACTATAAAAGAGGTTTGCCTCAAGAAGACGTGCTTTTGAAGATGTGGGTTGTCACAGGGATCTCGAGGGGATCTCAAGGGGCAGGGGTCTCTCTTTCTCTCTCAGACACGACACATTTTGTTTAACACTCACACCCCTCCCCAGCAGTGGGGGACAGCTACACACGTGTGCAGCTTCCTACAGCACCGATCTCAAAGGCCCCACCGTGACCCTCACCAAAGGACCAGGCCCGGCGGTTAAGAGTCCTGCATCCCCCGCAACCTAATTGGTGTGCAGTTTACAGCTGGGCCTCAAAAAGTGGAGGATGAACACAGGCTGGGTAGAAGCTGAATAAATTGTCTCCCCCTGCCTCACTCTCCCCCCTCCCCCTCCTTTCCCAGTATGCCTGAAGCAGCGGCAGATTAAAAAGCCTCTCTGTTCTTCAGCAGAGAAGACCAAAAGCTTCCTCTGTAGCTGCCAGGAGAAACCAGAGTGTGTGAGCTCTGCAGGATGAGGCGCAGCCGGCCCAGGCAATGCCTCTCTGCCAGAGCTATTATAAGTGTGTTCCTTACAGAGGGGCCTCTGCAAATTAATGCTTCACTGGATTTAGTAATAGTAGGGTAAATGTTTCCATCTCTCCCCCTCTTTCTCTTTGTTAAAGGTGTATTTATTTTGGACCCTGGGAGCTTGCTTCTAAAGCAGAGTGAACTTTCCCCGCTTCCTGAACTTACAGAGGAGGCTATTCAGAGCTAGGCTGCTCAGATCCAAGTAGATTCTCAGGTTTTGTGGGAATCCCATTTGTTTGTTTGTTTGTTTAAGAGGGAGGGGCAAGAGGACGGAGCAGCTCTTGGATGCTGAGTTTTTCTGTCTTACGGTGTAGCGGGGTTGCTAAGGCCAGTTCAGCCATCTCCTGCAGAACTCACCCATTCCAGCTTTGACTTTTCAGACACAGAGCGATAAATACAGAGTTGCTACTCATTTGTTGCAGGAGATCCATAGTTTTCTTCACAGCTTGTCTGTCTGTTGTGCGGAAGCTGCAGCATTTTGTCTTTAGGAGCAAAGCCTTGCATTTTGTCTTCAGGGGGAAACCCTCCAGCTAGTACGTCCATTGCAATTTAGCATCGGTCATGCGTGCCGTGGATACACAAATATTATGGCCGCCTATTAGCTTGTATTCATTAACTCACAAATGATGAGTGATGCACACTCACACTCCATTTTGAGACTTTAAACATGTTTTCTTGCCTTTATTCTCACAAAAGGCCCTGATTGGAGGAGAAAACCAAGTGGACACCAGCAAAACCACTCCCTCCTTTGTAACTGTCCCATTCTTTAATGTATTTTTTTTTTAAAAAAAAATGAAACTATTTCTAACTTGTGCATTTTTCTGTCATTAGCATTAGCATCCAGAGAGCTCCGGCTATTGGGCGGTATAGAAATGTAATCAATCAATCAATCAATCACCTGTTTAAAACAAACAAAACCCCTTCCCTGGCGAAGGGGTCATCCTTGCTTCAAGGCTATACACACTTTCACACACAAACAATATCCATTATATGAGGACACAGAAACAATATCCATTGTAATAGGACAAACTATTGAGCTGCCACAGTTACAAGGAGCAGGATGAAAATTCTTATCATATATGAGTAATAATATACTGAATGTGAGTTTTGGCAAGTTCAGTAACTTAAGAGATGGATAAGAAATGGTAGACCTACAGCAATCATGCAGCTTGCTATATAATCATAATATATTTAAATTTCACCCAGGGCAAGCCCTGCCATGCAGTAAGTTGAACCAACCTGCTTAAGGCAGCATCAGTAGGAGGAGAATACAAGACCAAATCTGCTTTGTGTGGTCACTCACATCTCCAGTAAATGCTGGTAATAATAGCTTGCATGATTTATTTATTTTAAAGCATTTATATCCTGCCTTATCTCAGAAGAGTTTTCTAGGTGGCTCGCAACAAGCAAGGCCCTTTCTACACTGGCCTTTTTTCCAGGGATCCCAGGAGCAGGGGGGATGATCCCTTCATTTCCCCAGGGTAACTGAGACCTCAGTTATCCCAGTTTTTCCCAGGATCCTGGGATGATCCCTGTCCCTGTCCCAGTTTTTCCCTCCTCCCCGCGAGTAGCAAGGGTCAGCAGAGGGAAGGAGCTGGGACAGGGGGAGTCCAGGGACATTCGGGGTGGGGAGTGGGATCAGGGCTTCTTCTTTTAGTTCTTTCACGCTGGAGTGCAAGTACGCTCCAGCACTGTCCAGGGACACCCAGGGACGATCCCAGAAGCAGGTAAGTCCAGGATCATGTCCCTCTCTACACCCTTAGGTGTAGAAAGGGCCCAACTAATTTAACAATTTAAAACATTGCTCCATAACACAAAACACAAAAGCAGCAGCAGAAAGATGCAATGCCACAGCAAGCAAATATATTTAAAACATTTAACAAGTGGAGACTTGATTACAACAGCAAGTTAAAATTACACACTGAAGCCTTCCTGAAAATGAAGTTCTTCTTCAACTTCCAGAAAATTGTTGAGGAACGGAGACAGGGCTCCCTTGGCAGGGAACTCTGTGTCTAGTCCCACCTAAGTGCATCTCAGGGCTTGTTGAGACATACAAGAGGGCCTCCAAAGAGGATCTCAGTAGGCGTGCAAGTTTGTACTCAAGAAAGTGGTTCTTCAAATATCCTGCTCCTAAACCATGCAGGGCTTTAAAGGTCACCAGCAGAATTTTGAATTCTACCCAGAAAGAAAATTGGAAGCCAGTGATACATTGATTGGAATGTTTAGAACAAGTATTTCAAAGCATACGTAGAACATTTCCAATAGTGTTGTAATTATTGTTTGACCTGTAGGACAATCTCTACGAATATGTATTCACTTTTTGAAGAGATCAAGAGTAAAAGTAGTAAGACTCTGGGGAAATCTTATATATATTTACTTATTATCTTACTCTTTACAGAAAGGATTTACATACCTGTTAACCCTTACTAAGGTTTTTCTTTTCTTTTTTCTACTGCAGAGGCAAGTAAAGGTTGTAACTGCAAAGGTTACCTTTTGACAAAAAATTACCTCTCAAACTTTTGTAAAATATTCTTTCAGGCACATTTCACACAGAGAAATCTTGAGAAAACAAAATAAATGGGGGGGGTATCGTTAAAATTGTGTTTGTATACAAAACTTGTGATTAATGCAAGTCTACCTGCTGTTTCCCATCTCAGGAAGTATAGATGTTTCCAGAAACCACGCTCAGTATTATTTATCGCATGTAGTAATAATTCATGCTTGTTGTTGTTGTTGGGGTCAAATTCCAAGTGCTGAATCCAGACTAGTGCTACTTTCTACCCCCACCCCATGCCACCCATATGTCTGTAGTCTTGAAAAGACCCTTAGAACTATTCCTTTCTCTTGCAGCAATACCACATGGATTTCACAGGCATGCTCTAAAGCAGGAAAGGGGAGGGGTGCATAGGTTGTTCATCTGGGAGCTTTTATAGCCTCCTGGAAGTGTCCTGCAATTCAGTCAGGTTATGTTGTGAGGCTAAAGTAGCTTCACACCTTGCACTATCCCGGCGGTTAATGCAACCCTGTGTTTCCCTGTGTGACCTACAATAAAATGCAGTCCATAGACTTATTACTCAATCTCCCATCCCTACTCCTGACAGCTGCTCTTGCTTATAAAACTGTGTGCCCCATTTTGCCTTCTTCATAGCAAAAAGAGCAGCCGGAGTGCTAGTCCTACAGGACACACACTAAGGCTGCAACATCGAAGGACAAATACTACAAATCACTTCTGTTCTTACTAACTCATATCATCTATGGCTGTATTCTTTATATTGTAGGTTAAAGGAAGGAACAGATGAGGGCTTGGGTGGCTCCATCACTTCTCTCTCTCTCCCCACGCACATTAATTTTCGGCCTGGCAACATTGCAGCCCACTTTCTTCCTCCATGCAAACAGGGGCAATAAAGTCTTTCCTGACTCCTGGAGGCACAACTGGTTTAGAGCATCAGTGGTACAAAGCATCCTGACAATGTCAGATGAAAAGCGATGTAGGAGTTCATAAAGCTTTTGCTTAGCGGTAGCTGTGTGGGGGAATGTACAATTGTGCTCCTTCCACTCCACAGCATTTCTAAAGTCGTATAATGTACAGTGTCTCTCGGAAATAAAAATCAATAGGAACTTTTGCATCCAAAAATGGGTCTACTTTGTCCCCTGGAGGCCTTATTTCTGCACACCGCTCAAAAATGACAGAGCTTTGACAAAAGAACCATTTCTGCTTCTCTTAACATTTCTGATTTCCAAATGACATGCTTTTAAGCCGGGGCTACTTCCACCTTGATATAATGTCAAAGAAACCTATCTGGGTCAGCTTATTTCCTCTGCTGTAACAGACCAGTGAATCGGGCACCAAAGCTTGGTAGGAGCAGAGGTCAAAGACAAGATGGCAGTGCAAAGGACCCAACCTGTGACCCTTATACATCAGTGGCTTCTAGCTGAGAGTTCAGAAGATTCAACATCAAGGACAGGCACATTGCTGATTTTAGTCTCAGAGCTTTAGGAATGAGCTAATAGCAAAAAGTGCTTATTGGTATTCACCTGTGGCGTAAGGAATAAAGATAGCCCATTGCTCGAGACATGCATCCTGAGGATAATGCTCACAAATGAGAGACACGGTCATGATTCGAATGACTGCTACAGCAGTGCTAATGCTCCCTGCTACATTGATTCAGAATGTGGTGCCAGGGCCCCCAAGTAAGACAGCTTGGAGGAAGAACAGAACACAAGTGTAACAAATAAAAATGATTGATGTGTGGGTGTATGTGTGCGAGAGAATTGCATGACCTATGCCATCCTTGAGTTTGGTCTTCATTAAATTCTGAGGCCTTACAGATCTATTTTTTATTTGGAAGGAATCAAATTTTGTATAGACATTTTGTGATTTTGTGCTACGATTATGCCTGCAGGGTAGGCAAACAACCTAGTGACCACCAGATGTTTTGGACTACAACTCCCATAAGCCCTTCCCATTAATTTTACTTACTAGTGCTGATGGGAGTTGTAGTCCAAAACATCCAGAGGGTACCAGGTTGCCTATCCCCTTCCCATACAGACACACTTGAATGTTTGTGTATAAACACTTTGTGCCATATTTCAATATTTACACTAACTGGGGCCTGATGTTTTAACCTTTGGGATTTCATTTCTATTTGTGTACATCATATGTGATGTGGTCTGTCGAGAAATGAGCTGCACATTTTTGAACAGGACTGGCTCCAACCAGCAGAGGGCAGTGATGCACACATGGTAGACTAAAAAAAGCAAAGCAAAGCAAAGCAAAATAATTTTGATTTTTAAAAAAACACTTTAATTTTTAAAACAAAATTCTATCCAACCAGTTCTGTTTTACCAACAAGATAAGGCTTGTAAAGGACTTTACACTTTAAGGTTCCTGCCTTAAACACACTTTCTAGGGAGTAAAACCCATTGAGCACAAGTGGAACATCTGAGTAAGCATGCAGAGAATGCACTGTAAATATAATTCTAATTCTAATTCCACCCTGTTTGAATATAAAAAACCCTACACATTACACACAAGCTTCTCTGGTGTTATCTCATGTAGGTGTGTGTGTGTGTGTGTCACACCCACATGAGCAGGGCCAGTCACCATAAAGTTTGTTACCTGCTGAAGCAGATGGCAGTGGGTATTTCTTCTACCTAACCTTGCATGAGTTCTCACACTAGTCAAGTGGTGGTGGTGTGTGGGTTTTTTTGGTGTGTGCTTCCCTCCTGCCTCAAAGTGACTCAGAAAGCTGCAGTCACTTTTGAGTGCAGAGCTACATTCTCTCCCTTCCCACACAACATCTGGTAGTGGCAGTCCTTGTATTATGTACACAGGTATTTGAAAGCGTGTTATCACAGACTATTCTTCAGACAACATTGACGTGCTGCTGATACAGGCCTACAGTATTTCACGTAATAGTTCTAAAAGGCAGAACAGCTTTAGAGCCACCGTCAAAGCTGAAATAGCTACTTGTTTGGCCTTTGCACAGAATACGTTTCTTGGTAGAAAAAACTAGCTGCATTTAACAGGATTCCTTCCTGTTAAAGAACTTCTCTCTGGTTGGGAGCTGAACCAGAGAAGCTCTTTTCTTTAAGCCCTTCTGAAGAATCAGGGCTGTTTTTGCCACAAGAAACCCCACAGACGCAGGTACTAATCTTGGCTGTTAATAAGCTTTTACTGTTTCATTTTTATTATTTCCCATAGAGAAGCTTAGGAATTATTTCAGTGTACTCTGCAAGTAGCCCAGTGAAATAATGTGCACATTTCCTTTCTCTGTATTTATTACATAAAGGTGAACCACAGACTAATCCATCTCCATTATGAGAGACAAACTCTGAATTGGATTAATATAATGCTTTTTTAAAAGAAGGGGAACCTAAGAAAGCACTTTGCTTCCCTACATGTTCCGAGCTTTCTAATTAATGGAAGTTTGGGAAGTATTTGCCCAAGGAGCTGTGGCTAGTTGGGGCTCCATAGGCGGCTAGCTTTTGCTGTGTCCAGTTCTTGGATAACGCTTCCCCTTTTGACCACACCTTTTGCTACTAGATGACAAGTTTACAACAGCTTTTCCCCCCTCTTGAGTTACTAGAACTGATAGCAGAATTCTAGAATAAATTTCAGATATCTGCAGATTGCAGTAGCTTCTGCATACTGCAATGCTGAATTTCCTAATGTTAGTGACCATCACCACATTTTCTTGAAACTAATTTTGTAGTCCTCAGCATCACAAAGAATACGCAAGTTGGCCCAACATTCCAGTTTAGATTTTTCCAGCAATGAACAAGCTACTTCCTCTGAAGCTAAAGAGAACAAAAAGGCTTTTAAAAAAACATTTTCTTCTTTTTTTAAAGCACTTTTGTTTGTAAAAAAACACAGTGGTGCACAACAGAAACAATAAAACACATTAATAATTATATAACACATGTTCTCCATATGACCTTGCAATGAATCTTGCTGCTGGGCCCGTATTTCTTTTTGTTTATGATGTTGGCTTATCAGTATCACCCTGACAGAAACAAGGGTTCCAATGAGCTGCACAGCAGCATATGTTGGCCTAGGAAAATTCATAGACTAAAAACTATAAAAATTGAGACTTAAAAGTGCCAAGAACTACTGATGCGTCCCTGGGGATGAGGCCACTCACTCCAGGAAGCAGGATGCTGCTAGTGACAGCTAGTTGCATGACAGGGTGAAAATTAACAAAGGGCGTTTATGCGATTAGACTGTGTGAGCTGGTAGTGGAAAGAGTGAATGGATGGCTTACCAGTGCCCTTTACTAGCCACTATCAATTATTGCTGAGACGATCAATATGCCACTCTTCAGAGCCCAATGGTTACTGAGCAAATCAGTTTTAAATTCAAAGCTGGAAAGAGGAAAATGGTGAAAGGGAGCAAAATATTGGATGTTAACCTGCTCCCCAGTTTATTTTCAAATGCACAAGCGGTTGGTTTCAGTTCAGCAGGTCTCCAGGTGGCACAGTCTGCCCGGCAGTGTTATAGCTCTAAACAGAGGAGAGCCGTGTTTTGTACTGTTGCTACTTGTGTGCACTTGGAGAGATGCTGCAACTTACTCCGAGTCCTTTCATTATCTCAGTGGTGTAGGAGCTGCAATAGCATCACTCGTTTCTGCACCACTGACATAACGTGAGAAGGCCTGGGATGTATTGGAGGAGCTGATCACTCAGTTTGCTTGGATGCAGTTAAGTCTAGATGCCTATTGTAGTAATTATTAGTGTGAGCTATTATTTATTTATTACATTTTTATTCTGCTTTTCTGGCAGAAATTATGTCTACCATAGCAGCTGAGAATAATTAAAATGCAAGATGCAGTTGTGCTGGAGGATGTGTACGTGTATAAATGAAAATAAGACACAAGGCCCGTTCTCAGGATTCTCAGTGGAAGGTGGAGTGGAGGGAAATGGTAGAGGAGGGGAACCAGTTTGACAGTGGCAGAACAAAAGTGATGAGTTATTACCAGACATTTCCATCTAGCTGAGGCCAAGCTGGCCTTCCCTTTCTGGGGATCTTTTTGGAACCAGGATGGTATAATCTCCCAGTGGCTATTTGTCTTCTGGCCAGTAACAGCAGCCAGGTTGCCCTTCGGGGAATAAAGGAGGTTGGAACCTTCTCCATTGCCTCCGCCGTAAAGAGGTTAGGATCCAACAAGTTAAGGGCCGTTCACACCTGTGAAACCTCTGCTACTGTTCTGTTCTTTTAAAGAAGGAGGAGGTGGATGTTCAGTGGCATGGGAAAAGGTGGAAGAATCCCTGGGAAAGCAGAGGGATTAAAAATGGATGAAGATGCCGCTCTTTCAGCGTGTTGGCTAATGGCAGCTCGTCCTCCTCTTTTCCCCTTTCAGTAGGGGTTCCGCAAGGCTCGGTGCTTGGCCCGTTGTTGTTTTCCTTATACATGTTGCCCTTGGGCAAGCTTATTCAATCTCATGGCCTCCAATATCATCTGTACGCCGATGATACACAACTATATCTGTCATCTCCGGAACTTTCTCCTGATGTTCACAATCGTATCTCAGCATGTCTTTCAGATATCTCAGCTTGGCTGCTTCATCGTCGTTTGAAACTCAATATGGCAAAGACTGAATTGTGTTGGGTTATTGTGCCAGAACTTTTCTCCTTCTGGAACTCTGTTTGTGCTCAGAAACAAACACGCATCACGCAGGTCTTACACAGCAGAGCTGGTTTATTTCCTTCAGGCTTCTGTGCAGTTCAATTCAGATCAGTTCAGATCAGCACACTGAGGCATACACAGAGAGCAGTGATCATAGAGCAGTGATCAGTAAGCAGTGATCAGTTCCATTTTACACAAGTGAGAAACTATATACAGATCTACACAATTCTTATCTACATTACATACAGCTGTGATGAGGCTAACTTAGAATCTTGGCAAGGTTCCCAGAACAGCCTCTATCTCAAGGTAATTGCCCACAGATAGACTTTCTCTGTTTAACCCTGAGATAGCCATACACACACAATTTTAATGACTAAGCAAGTATTTCTTTTCATATACTTAACAGTCCTCCTCTTGCGCATGTTGTTTAAATTGTGTTACAATCTGAGACCCAGCTTTAAAAGCATCTCTTTGTGTTTTACCATTGAACGTTCCACCTGTCCTTTCTCATTTTGTTTTATTTTGAATACCCATTTACAGGTAATGGCTTTACAACCTTCAGGTAAAGGTACTAGCTCCCACGTTTCATTTTTTTCCATTGCTCTGATTTCCTCTGACATTGCTTCATGCCAGCCCTGAGCTTCTGTAGGTTCCATTTCCTGAATTTCCTCAAATGAAGTAGGTTCATAGGCTATTAGTAAAGCTCTATGAGAAACCTGTTTGCTTTGGTATTCATCTGAATAACGAATTGGAGCTTTGCGTTCCCTTTCTGATCGTCTTGGCATAGTTACAGGCATAGTTTCCTCCTTTACAGTTTCTTCCCCCTCCCTCTCTTGCTGAGATTGTTCAGGAATTTCTTCTGTTTCTACAGCTTTCTGTTCTACAGGCAAACTTACATACTGTTTTGTTTCCTGCATTTGTTCATGAAAAACTACATCTCTGCTCACAATTACACTTTTGTGATATGGAGACCACAAACGATAGCCTTTTGTTTGTGTATCATATCCCAACAGTTTACATTCCAAACCTCTTTGAGCTAGCTTTCCTGGTCTGTTTTCTTTCTGAACATGAGCAAAACATTTACTCCCAAAAACCCTTATATGTGACACTCTAGGTTTTCTTTTGTAAAACATTTCATATGGGGTTTTTTCATGTACAGAGTGGTAAAGCCTGTTTAACAAATAATTTGAGGTGGACAAAGCTTCTGCCCAGAACAGATTAGACAATCCTGACTCTTTCAATAGAGCTCTTAACATGTTCTGCAAGGTTCTGTTTTTCCTTTCTGCAACTCCATTTTGAAATGGTGAATATGGAGCAGTAAGGTCATGTTGTATACCCTCATCACTGAGGAATTTTTTAAATTGGTTGCTAAGAAATTCACCTCCCCGGTCCGTTCTTAGATTAGCTATAGGTTCTTTAAATCTATTTTTACTCCACTTAACAAAGGCTTTAAACTTTCCAAAAGTTTCACTCTTCTGTTTTAACACATACACAAATCCAAATCTACTGTAATCATCAACAATAGACAAGAAAAATCTGTTTCCTCCTTGACTTGTCTCAAAAGGACCTGCAAGATCTGCATGAATTAATTCAAAAATTCCTTTTGTTGTTCTCTCACTATGTTTTGGAATGTTTGACTTATGACACTTGGTTTCACTGCATACATTACATTCTACATAGTTAGAACATGGTTTGATTTTCACCCCTTCACACAATTCTGGAATCTTAGAAATTGTTTTATAGTTAGCATGACCAAACCTTTTATGAGTTAAATGGATACACTCTTGGTGTGGTTTGCAATTGGCTATTGTTTTTGTTGTGACTTTGCTGGCTACAACTTCATTTTCTGTACAAGTATTAATCACATACAAAGAATCTTTCATTATTCCCTGCACACACACCTTGTTTCCCTGTTTTATAGTACAATTTTCTTCAGTAAAACAAACCTCATACCCCATTTCTGTTAACTGAAACACACTTAGAAGGTTTGTTTCTAGTTCTGGTACATATAAAACACTTTGTAGTTCAACTCCCAGACAATCAAAATATACATTACCCACACCACATATCTGGATTTTTGTTCCATTTGCAAGGGTAACACACTTTTGCTCTGAAGTAGAAGTTTCCAAGGTTACAAATGAAAGTTTGTCTTTTGCCATACTTATTGAAGCCCCAGAGTCCAAAAACCAAGGATTCATTGTTTCTTTGACTCTTGCTAGAAGACACTTCTTTGTTGATTCAGCTTCATTCATGTTGTTTTCTTCTCTCCACTTTGCTGTTGACTGCTTTTTCTTCTTGTTGTTGCAATCCCGCCTTAAGTGTCCTGTGGAACCACAGTTAAAGCATTTCCTTGCCTTTAATGCAGCCACCACGTCAGAAGATTTATGGCTTTGTTGAAATTCAGCCACAGGATGTTTAAAACTCTGTTGTTTTGAAGCTTGTCTTCTTTCATAGGTTTCCAGTAGTTTTCCAGCTACATACTCGAGGGTTAAATTTTTCTCCTCTTGACTTTCCATCATGGTGACAACCGCGTCGTACGATGAATCAAGACTTGACAAAATCACATAGACTTGGTGTATAGTTGTAAACTCCATCCCTCGTGCCCTGAGTTGATTGAAGATTTCTCTCATGCTTTTCAAATGGTTTGACATAGACTCCCCTGGTTTCAGCTTCATTCCATACAGTTTCCGGGTTAGAATTACTTTACTGCCCGCTGTTTCTCTTTGATATACAGCTTGTAGCGCATTCCAGCACTCTTTTGATGTATTCAAAAACTGAATGAAGGAAATTTGAGAGTCTTCCACAGCTAATGCAATAACTGCCATTGCTTTTGCATCGTCCTTAAACCATTTAGCATTCTGTGGATCTGCTCTATCTGGTGGATCCTCTGTGACTACATACCACAGTTCAGCCTGAATCAGATACATTTGCATTTTGTAAGACCATAATGCATAGTTAGAGTCATTCAGCTTTTCTAACAATTGATGCAAACCAGACATATTAGCTCCTGCCATTTCCTCTGCTTTAGGAATTGGTATCTCACCGTCCTCCTGCTCAGAGTCCTCCTCAGAGTCAGCCGACTGAGATTTTTCCTCACTTTGCAGCACTGGCTTTAGCTTGATGTCTTCCTTCATCAACAGTTTTCTGTTTTAGCAGACTCCTGGTTCTGATACTGCACCGTTCCCATCAAGTTCTGGTTCTTCTGCCTGGATTAGGCTGGCGTAGGCTGGTCTAGGCTAGACTGGGCCCATAACCTTTGTTGGGTTATTGTGCCAGAACTTTTCTCCTTCTGGAACTCTGTTTGTGCTCAGAAACAAACACGCATCACGCAGGTCTTACACAGCAGAGCTGGTTTATTTCCTTCAGGCTTCTGTGCAGTTCAATTCAGATCAGTTCAGATCAGCACACTGAGGCATACACAGAGAGCAGTGATCATAGAGCAGTGATCAGTAAGCAGTGATCAGTTCCATTTTACACAAGTGAGAAACTATATACAGATCTACACAATTCTTATCTACATTACATACAGCTGTGATGAGGCTAACTTAGAATCTTGGCAAGGTTCCCAGAACAGCCTCTATCTCAAGGTAATTGCCCACAGATAGACTTTCTCTGTTTAACCCTGAGATAGCCATACACACACAATTTTAATGACTAAGCAAGTATTTCTTTTCATATACTTAACAAATTGCTCGTTTTTCCTCCTAAACCTTCTCCTCATCTCTCATTCTCTCTTACTGTCAATGATGTTACGCTTACTCCGGTCAAGGAAGCTCGTAGCCTTGGCTTTATATTTGACTCCTCGCTCTCCTTTATTCCTCATATTGAGGCAGTAGCTAAATCTTGTCGATTTTTCCTGTATAATATTGCCAGTATTCGATCATTTTTGTCTGTCTCTTCCGCCAAGACGCTTGTTCATGCACTGGTTATTTCACGGTTGGACTACTGCAACCTTCTTCTCTCTGGCCTTCCTTCTTCTCACATCAGTCCGTTGGTTTCTGTTCACCACTCTGCCGCAAAGATCATCTTCTTGGCTCGCCGCTCTGACCATGTTACTCCGCTTCTGAAATCTCTTCATTGGCTTCCAATTCACTTCAGAATCCAATATAAACTTCTCCTGTTAACCTTCAAAGCTTTTCACGGTCTAGCTCCTTCCTATCTCTCCTCTCTCATCTCACACTATTGCCCCGCTCGTGCTCTTCGCTCCTCTGATGCCATGTTTCTCGCCTGCCCAAGGGCCTCTACTTCCCTTGCTCGGCTCCGTCCATTTTCTTCTGCTGCCCCTTACACCTGGAACGCTCTTCCAGAACATTTGAGAACTACACCTTCAATCGCAGCTTTTAAAGCTCAACTAAAAACTTTTCTTTTTCCTAAAGCTTTTAAAACTTGATGTTGTGCAGACTTTATACTGTTAGTTTTACCCTACCCTGTGCCTGCTTACCCTACCCTGTGCCTGTTGGCATTCTCTTCCCCTCCTTATTGTTTTACTATGATTTTATTAGATTGTAAGCCTATGCGGCAGAGTCTTGCTATTTACTGTTTTACTCTGTACAGCACCATGTACATTGATGGTGCTATATAAATAATAATAATAATAATAATAATAATAATAATAATAATAATAATGTACGCCCACTCTAAATTGTGTGTGAACGAAGCACCCTTGGTGAATTTTCTTGATCCCAACAAGTTCCTTCCCTGTTAATGAGGGTGGGAGGGTGTTTTTTTGTGTTGTAGATATTGGGTTGAATCCAGATTTAAGCCAGATCAGCTGCTGATCCCCACCCCTCCTTCCCACGGCAGCTGTTCCAGTCCCCTGAAAATGCTACACAGAGAGACAGGAAACCCCTGCTGAATGGGGTGAGGGAGGAGCAGGGCGTCCCCCAAAATTGGGCAGAGGGAACTTCGCAAGTGGAGCTTTTGCTCTGACAAAGGGTCTTTTTTTCCCTTTTGGAAGGCAGATCCTGGATCCACACTGAAATAGGTAAGCATTATACCCCTGTCTTCTATAGCTTTCAACTTTTATGGAGATAATAATATCCTATAGCTCGTAACTATTGAAATGGATGACTATTTTAACCCTGAACTAAAACATTGGCAGTTGCTTTCACTTCACAACAACAGTTTATGCTTTGATTTGCAAAGAGAGAAGATGGCTGCCACTTTTCCCCAGTAGCCCGTCCCAATTTTCACATCATGATTTTTTCTTCCTACCGAGGAAACAATAATAATTATATCACTAAATGGTATACACAATATTTAAAGGACAAAATGGCATGCACACTGGCACATCTGACAAACATGTGTACTTGTTCTGTTGCATGCACATGTGGTGACAAACCAATTAGCATTGGCTTCTTGCAGGAGAAGGGACGTGTGATTTGTTTTTGCGGGGCACACGTGATTACTTACATTGAAGTGAAGCGACCTCCAGAGTATTGTACAAGAGCCTTTGTTCTTTGCTAGAATATGACCAGCATTAGAGTAGAGTAGGTGTTGATATATATTCTAACAAACTTCCAAGGCCATAGTCTTTTAAGGTCTGCTGGCACTAATCTCCATGAATAACAGGAATAGAGAATTCTTGGTGTGGGTGGGTGGTCCTCATTGATCAAGAGAAAAACAATCAAATGCACCATTTTCTCCTCTCTCCCTTGTTCTATTTTTCACTTATTAAGGAAATAAAAGCAGAACAGGTGATGTTTGAACACTTGAAATGGGAGTCCTTATGGCCTCAGTTTTCTTGCCTAGCTACATATAATCAGGAGAATCCCAGACCAATTCAGACATAGTTCTAACCACCAGAAGATGAAGTAGTTTACATGTTCCTGGGCTGTACCAGTTCAGACTGCAGGCTGAATGGATTGAATGCTTCTCCATGGCTTCACAGTGAATATTAGATGGCAGGGAAAAGAAGTTTTGTCAAGACCTCTCTCTGACATACTTCTTTTCTATGTGTAGGGGTGGTTTCTTATGGAGGAGCATTCAAGGGCTGAGTTTGGACAACACACTAATCAACTGGGGGGGCGGTAATAGGAACAGAATGGGAAACAACCGTTGATTAGCATGTCATCCGAACTCAGCCAAGGATTTGTTCAAATCTCTACTCAGCTATAAAGCTCACTGGGTGACTGTGGGCATTCAGTAAGCTAGCCTACCTTATAGGTTTGTTGGGATGAAATGGGGGTGGGAGAAAGAACCATGTAGACAACCTTGACCTCATTGGAGGAAAAGCAGGATATAATATAATCAATAAATCTTGTTTTGAGAATTAGATCTGAGTCCAGTCCACAATTGTTTGGGTTACATCGCCTGCTGCCTTTGAGGGCCTAATGGCTTGAATTCTGAGTGTGTATAAAATCCAACTCAACAATTAGAACTAGGCAAGTCGGACCAATGTGGACTGTGAAGGGCTTTGGTGTGTGTGAGAGATGAAGGAATGGGCCTGCTCAGTTCTGCTGAGCAACAGTGACTAACTAGAACCTAGATTGTCTGACTGACACCTGCACGCACAAGAAAGCCATAAGGCAGTGATACTCTTTAGTGCTTTCTCCATTGGTTGCCTAGGGAGAAACTGTGGCAAGAGCTTTCAAAAATCACACATTGGCTGTGTTCAGACAACATGATAGTCAATGCTGGGGAAACAATCAACTCGACAATTTATCTAGCTGGTACTCCCCACACAACATAATAATCAACTGTGGTATGGATTAGGATCAGTGTTGAGTTGACTATTAGTCCACACTGAGTTGACTCACTCATCCCCCACCCTCTCTCCCCCTTCAGTCCTCCTGTGAGTATACCGTCAGCCATTGCTGTCGAAAATCTATCCTGCCAGCTGGACTAGAGTGGAAGCCACCACTATGACCGCTCTTGCCTTGCAACTCTGTGGCTGAGGAAATAACCAACACTACCCTCCACACAACACGATAACCAATGGTGGTTTAAATAGCCAACTCTTCACAGCACTGGTTATTTGTATTGGTTATTTTAGCCAAATAATCAACCGTTGGTTAAAAAACTCCCTCCACACAACACGATAACCCATGATGGGTTAAATAACCAACCGTTGACTATTTAAACTACCGTTGGTTATCGTGTTGTCTGAATCCATTCATTCTGATACTGCTTTTTAAGATAGCCATTGAGGCCTAGATTTGCATCACTCTTGAGGATCCCAGTGACTGTCAAAGTATTTCAACTGTTGACTATAAAATCCTCATCAGCTTCCTGTGCTAGACCCATTAGTCACAGTTTGCTGGTGCAACATTAGTGACTGCAGCTGTCTCTGGCGGGTGGGGTTGTGTGGCAGCTAGCCACAGCCTCAATGCTTGCGAGTTTACCCTGGGGTAAACCCATTTCTTCCTGCCATTCTTTCACACCAGCTCGCTTTTCCTCTCTGCCCTTTTTCAGTTTCCCCAGAGATGTAAATATTCAGGAGTGTGTGCTCAGCTGCCATGCATTTTTATCCTGAGAATCCCTACCTGCTTCCACAGTGTAATGATATTAGAATGCTGCTGAAATGGCAGAAGGTTTTGTTGGGTTAGAACAAGGCCTGCCTCTGTTCCAGAGTGGAAATCATGAAATTGATATTTTCATATTAATCCCCACTCCAAAACCTTTCCAGGCAAATAGGTCTTTGACCTCTACATAAGAGGCAACCCCTTGCTTGCTTCTGAGGAGATGTCTAAACTGAGTGGAAGTCGGCTCAGAAATAATAGCATTAGATGCGGCTGCCATCAAAGGCTTTTTTGTTCCTTGCCCTGGCTGGATGATGCTATAATAATCTCTGCTGCCTGCGTGTGTGAAGATTTCTCTTTCGGAGGTTTGATCGCACACTTGAGACTGAGAGGGAGGGTGCAGAGCAATATTTGGGGGGAAGCTCACAGTGTGTAGCTAAGAGCCATGCAGAGAAGCAGAGGCTATTGGAGCCATCTTGTTGCCAGATAACTGCAGGGATGAGTCGTGTACAGAGAGACCTTGAGGTTGGGACAAAGGACACAGCATACCAATATTCCGCCAACTTTCTCAAAGGAAGAAAAGGGAAGGGGCTTATTGTTGTCCCCTTTCTTCATATGTGGAGAATCTGAGGAAACAGGCTGCTAAGGGACCTTCTCAAAGTCATGCTACATGTTGGCATGAATTGGGCAGCCATCACTGAGAATTCTGATGGCTGCAGGGTACTTTTTCATTCCAGTCTCTGCTTGTTCTTTCTGCCTGCCAATAACATTCTTGGGTACTTTGCAGCTCAAATGCTGTCCGGCATTAGGGAGAAGGCCATGTGGCACCCTGCTCATCTCAAAGCTTCAGAGGTAGTTTAGGCTTCCTCTCTTCACTAGCTGCAGCTGGCTGAGAATTAATTCTGCCAGAGGAGGAATTTGACAAGGACTCATTTATCACAGGCTAAGGCTTTTGTTTCCCTTTTCTGAGTACCCTCATCGCCTGAGTAATTTGTCTCTCCATAATGAGGAATGGCTGGCACAACCTGATTTGGGCAGGCCTGACTAATTTCCTGTTGGCCTCTGCTATGCTGGAGTCTTGGGAATGACAGCAGTGTGCATGCAAATAGGCCCAGGAGAGCAAGAAGGCCACACTCCATGTCATCCTTTCTACACATGTTCTCCAGCCATTTTTGTGCATCCTCCTGTTTGGTATTATTGTTTTTATGTAGGCTGACCATATGGAAAGGAGGACAGGGCTCCTGTATCCTGAACAGTTGAATCAAAATGGGAATTTCAGCAGGTGCCATTTGTATGTGTGCAGCACCTGGTGAAATTCCCTCTTCATCCCAACAGTTAAAGCTGCAGGAGCCCTGCCCTCTTGACCAGATACAAAAGAGGGCAAGGCTCCTGCAGTTTTTACTGTTGGGATGAAGAGGGAAATCCACCAGGTGCTGCATGCGTACAAATGACACCTGCTGAAATTCCCTTTTCTATGCACCTGTTAAAGATACAGGAGCCCTGTCCTCCTTTCCATGTGGTCAGCCTTTTTTATGCATAAATATCAAATGTGCACCTTTGTGCTGTCCCTTGACTTCAGAATGGCTGTTGTTTGTTTTCCCTCATGAGCCACATTTGATCAAGTCAGGTTCTCTTCACTCTTGCCCTGAAGCCCTGCTCCTGAGCTTGGGATTTCTGGCTCTAGCTCTACACGTTTCCATTTGACTTGACTCTGGCCTGATTCACACATAATGCTAATCTATGGTTTATTTAACCCATAGTTTGTTGCCCTTCCCCAGGGTTTATCTGGCAGACAGTTAAACAAACCGTGGTTTGTTTTCTCAATCCGTGGGTTGTTCGTTTCTGCCCTTTTCCCACTCATTCCTTGTATTCCAAATGCCTTTGCAGCACTATAGTATAGTCATATAAAGTGGCTGGGTTCTCCCCCCCCCCGCCTTTTTTTTTTCTTTTTTACTGCTCCTGCCCACCTCCTCTCTAGCCTGGCAAAAGAATTCATGAACAACCCACAGTTCTGAGTTCACACTTAATGATAACCCATGGTTTAAACAAACAAGAGTTCACACAGATCCTCTTTCTGGTTTGTTTGTGGTTAACGATGGTTCACTTATCATGATAACTCAGAATTCAACAACAAAAATCACGGGTTAGCGTTATGTGTGAACCAGTCCTGTATGTTGTGAAGTTCAGAAAGAAGCATTTTAGATGCATTATGAAACAGGATAGGGTGCAAAGTGTCCAGTTGAGAGGGTGATGGAACTCTTGCAAAGTACGGTATTTTCAGAAACAACTCTAGTAGGAATGCTATCAAGGCTGTAACAGCCTTCTCCAACCTGGTGCCTTCCAGATGTATTAGACTACAACTCCCATCTTCCACAGCCCCACCAATGCTGTATATCCATCCCTTGTTCTAGGCATTCCCTCCAACAAATGTGAGAATTGCAAAAAACAACAACAAAACCTTGAAGCTGAATCCCAAACATATTTACTTGGAAGTATGAATTTTCTTCCAAATATGTAAGCTTAGGATCACAGCCATATCACACAAGCTTAACCATGTTTACTCAGAAATACATCCCACTAGTCTCAATAGGATTTACTCCCAAATTTGTGTGCATAGCCTTGCACCTGCAGGCTGAAAACATAACATTTTGGAGTAGTGAGTCCAATATGGAAAACGCCCTCACTCTGTTGAGTCCAACCATAGCTTTCCTCTCCATCTTGAGCTCTTGGGTTCTGTAAGTGCATAGCAGAAGCTGAGTTTGTGCTGTGCAGAATTGCTGATAGCCTGGGATGTCACCATGAACACCCCCACAACCAAAAATCCTAGGGCAGTTTCACATTTATTTATTTTTCCTCTTATTAATAAAGTAATGGATGCATGTATAAATGCATACTAGACCTACTTGTGGCACTTGGAAACATGCTTTAGAAATGGGCAGCCCATCCAAAGCATGGGGGAGGGGCCAGACTCAACACAGAACCAGCATTCATTTTGCTGGTATGTAGATCTGTAATTCAAACCGTGAAGGTAGGAGGAAGCATTCCCACATCTGAGGAACAGGCAGGCATGGGCTCTCTTTTGATATTAGCTCTGTCTTATACCCTCTTTTTCCAGTATGTGATACTTGATCCTAACTGCTCCCAGGTGACTATGAAAAGAAGGACTAGTCCAGTGGCCAATCCACCCCACAAATACAGTTTGTTTATAACACTCCCCGTCTGCTTTGGCACCAGATGGTAAATGGCTGATTGAATCTTCCTTGGTCCCTGTATTTTGAATCTGAAAAGGGATTGTTTAGCTTGGCTAAGAGGAGACATGATAGAGGTGTACAGAATGATGTTTGGTGTGGAGAATGTGGATAGGGAGACATTTTCCTTCCTCTCTCATGATATTAGAACCCCGGGGTCATCCCATAAAACTGACTGGTGGGAGATTCAAGACAGATAAAAGGAAGTACTTCTTCACACAGTGCATAGTTAAACTATGGAACTCACTACCACGAGATGTGATGATGGCCACCAATTTGGTTGGCTTTAAAAAGGGGTTGGATAAAGGGGTTGATAGCCTTCCCTGGAGGGGAAGGCTATCAATGGCCACAAGTCTTGATGGCTATGGGCTACCTCCAATAGCAGAGGAAGTCAGCCTGTATAAACCAGGTTGCTGAGGAACATGGTGGTGGTGAGGAACTGTTGCACCCGTGTCCTGCTTGTGGGTCCCTGGTCGACAGCTGGTTGGCCACTGTGTGAACAGAATGCTGAACTCGATAGACCCTTGATCTGATCCAGCATCAGGGCACTTCTTATATTCTTATGAAGCAAAAGGCCAAGTGAGACTGGAGATCTAGCTGCACAAAATAGTAATTATCAAACTAGATACAGAGCAGCACTTCTTCTAAAGCCCAAAGTCTACGTTACATGCCACCACATGTAATGGTACCCTATCTCCCCTCCCCTTGTTAATAAGAAAAAAGTGCTTTGGGGAGGGACAATTGGGAGTGGGGGAGGGAGGTACTTAATCCTTTCTCTGCCTATCCTTTTTTAATCTCTACCCTTTCCCCAGTAATATGTAGCTTACCCCACCCACTGCTCCCTCAATTCATTGAATACAATGATAGATATAGATATATACCACACATACATCTACATATAAACAATGCCCTTATTGCACACCATTATACTCTCCTAATATATCATGGGAGGAAAAAGGGAATTTAAAACACTGCTTAGCACAATGACCATTATAACCTCCCATTTGTTGCATTTTGATCATCATGCTCATCTCATATGTGGGAGCAATAAGGATCATGTATCACATGTTGGAAATAGAGGATATAAGACAGAGCTAAGAAAGAAAGAGAGCCCGTCCCTGTTCCTCAGTTGTGGGAAAGTACCTTGGTGCAGCAGAACCTGTGGCAATCTTAAGAGTGTTCCGATCATATGGCCATGTAGTAATTGTATTCTTCTTTTCTTTGTCTAGATATGACTCCCCACCCCACCCGCCCTTCCTGTCCCAACATACTGGGCTGGGATAATTTTAATTAGTTACACTATTCTACTTTGGATAGGGGGATGTGTTCTATTTGACGTTTATAGATGAAGTGATATAGTGGGTGTTGGGATGACTTCAGTGAATTCCCAACAATTTACTGCAGTAGATAATTGATCCTGTCAAGTGGAGAGCATGTTGTTCTGGCAAAGGCTAATAATAGCAATGACATTAGTATTCTCTGTATTGTTCTCTCACCTTGAACCTTTATGGGATATATCCCCTTTATTAGTGCTGCATTTGTGATTGTTCTTCTTCTTCTTCCAGGTAGAAGAGCAAGGGGTTGATGGATGGTTTTCAAAAAGACGTGGCTTTGACAGAGCTGGAAGACCTCCCAAACCAAACATAACCAGACATGTGCTGCCATGGAACGAACAGGTAAGCTGGACAAGCCACATCTGCAAGAAAGGAAGGTCATCTGCAAGGGATAAAGTTTCAGGCAGAGCATTTGGAAAGCAATACTAGGTGTTCACTGATTGGTTGTGCACAGAGATGAGATCATGGGGCATTTTGGACACAATTCAGTAGGCTAGCCTCCCCCAACCTGGTGCCCTCCAGATGTTTTGGGCTTCAACTCCCATCAGCCCCAGCCAGTATGGCCAGTAGTCAGGAATCCTGGAAATTGTAGTTCAAAATATCTATAGGGTACCAGATTGGGGAAGGCTGTACAAGGCGGTCTTCTTGTTTACATTGCAGTGAAATGGATGAGAAGTATGGAAGAGCAATGTTCTCATTCATTTCAGGGATGGTTTCAAAGAACAATTTCACAATTGATTTTTGTCCTTTGATTTCGGTTCTACTTTGCCCCCACCCCCACCCAAACAGTGCAACTACCAAGGATGCTTTAAATCGGGTGGGCAACTGTGGGAGGTCTGGAGAGCTTTTTTGCCCCCTGCCTCTGTGGGCCGCAAACACTCCTCTCCCCACACCTGTTTAGAAAAGCAGCTTCAGAGTGTCAAAGAGATCAACATTAGCGTGCTTGCCAGGCAAATGTGTCACTTTTGGCACTTTGTAGCTACTACAGATGACATTTTTTTAAAAAAAGCCTAAAATTCAAGGGGTAGAGGGGGCCATGTGTGGTCCACTGCCGCATGTCGCCCACTGCTGTTTTAAATAGAGGAGGTCCTGTCTAAGGACAGGAGACATGTTTGGATGATCCATCGGGTCCACTCACATCTTATGTTTTTATGGAACTTTAAAACTTAATCTCAGTCCACTGTGAAACAGTTCTCTACTCATGGACAGTATTTGAACCCTTCCTGAACTTCATGCTCAGAATGGTTGAATGCAGGTCTTCGTTCTTGATGGAGAGGACTTTTCAGAAACCCACAATTAGCCCAGGCATCCAAGGCAGCTCAGAGATCAGTTAGCATTTTATCCATCCCGCTCCATCATCTTTGGTCCAGCCCACTTCCCGCTGATCCCCCAGCAGAGTTCTATTATACTTGGTTTGGGGGTAAAGCCCAGGACTGCAGCCCAGATAGCTGGATGCTGGTGTCCAGGCACCTGCCTGCTTAATGAACTCATGCATTATTCAGCCAGCATTTGGGCTGCGACCATGACAGGCACAGGGAAGCCCCTGGAGAAGTGGCGCTGTGGCGGAGAAGCACGGCTGTTAGCAGAATGCGTTCAGATGGCTGGGAGAGGAGTGGGAGGGGTGGCGCTGAGCGATGCTCAAGGGAGAAGGAAGCAGTTTGATCACAGAGCCAGACCTGGGAGTTGCATCACAAATGAGCAAATCCTACAGATCAGTAAGCACCATCAGCAACTGGGCAGAAGAAGCCTGGGACACGCTGCAGCGCATAATAGGCTTTGTTCATTGATTTGTCAAGTGCTTAGGTCTCATTATCTGTGAGGTTTCGCAGGAGGCTCGTCAGCATCCCACAGTGGCTTTGTGCAAAGTAACAAGCCCGACGTACACGACACCTATTGAAGAATCGGTCCTAGAACATTTAGCTCCTGTTTCCGAAGAGGAGAGGCTTCCCTGGTGCCTATGGGGAATGTATTTTACTAAAGATTGGTGCAATGCATGCTGATGGGGCTACAAGATAGCTTTGCGGGCAGGGAGGTGGGGTGATCCTCACCTTGATATCCTTCCCAGCAGTTTCTTTTGTCCCCAGATCCTCCGCTCGTATGGATTAGTTAAGCACCGTGGACTTTACTGAAGCAACCCATCTGTACTGGCTGATGATCCAACCCCCCATTTGAAGCGTCACAGTAATGCCTAGAGAGTAGCAGCCGAGATGTGCCGGGTTGTAATTCTCAGACTTGAATCTGGGAAGCAGGCCAGGCCATTAATCACTGCTTGGATGAGGACTGTGTTGTGATTACAAGAGGAAGAGGAAGATTAAGAGAGGAGAGGTCCCCTGTCAGCATCCCAGAAGGATGCAGATTCAGGAGTCACTATCGACGGCTCACGTCTTACTCCCTTAATGATGAAAGACTTCCTAGATCTGCCTGCCCTGCCAGCTTCCATAACTATAAAGGCACATGGTTTTGACACTCCGCATCAGGTGCCAGAATGTTTGGAATCAAACGTTAGGCATCCTGTGCTGCAAAGGGGAGAGATGGGTGACAACAGCAGCTCTCTTTGTGCCAGGAGTATGTTGCACGGCTAGGAAAGGACTCTCCAACAGGGCCAGCACAAGGCGCTTTGCTGCCTGAGGCAGTAAAGATGGTGCCTCTTCCCCCACCCTCACCCATTCCATGTACCAAAGATGCCTGGAACAGCAACTGAATTTTACTTCAATACTGGTGACAGGACGAGCCTCTACCGGACTTGAGGTCAGCAGTCTAGCTGAAGCAACACAGGTCACAAGGCCCATACAGCAGTGTCCTCACTGCCACTGTCTGCTCCCTACCTTATTGTAGGGCTGGCTCTGCTCTCCGACCAGACCCAGCCCTATACACAGACTGGGCTTAGGATACTTAAAGAAACACTTCTGTCCACACTGACTGCAAAGTAGGAGGCCCTGCTTTGTCTCTCTTTGCCTTTTGAGGCAAAAGTGGTTACCACAAGGAGCGGGACCTCCTCTGAGTTGGCACCAACCCCCTGGAACCCCCCTCACACAAAAAAACCTCAAAGTTCACTATGATTTTTAAGAAGCTGCTCAAGACCTTTCTATTCCAGGCATTTGGGGCTGCCGACTCATTTAATTTGATTATACTGTTTTATGATGCTGTTGTTACCTATGAGGCACTGGGTCTTATTTTTGTAGTGGGATTTTTAGATGTCTTAATTGTTGAACCATTCTTTGGGGAGGCTTTGTATGCTTTATTGTTGTAAGTTGCCTTGAGGAGTTATCATGGGCAAATGGGTGGCTTAGAAATTTTAAATGAAAAAGTGACAGAATGAGAGGGCTGCTACAGAGAACTTCAGTTCATATGGTCACACATTCCGGGAGTTGTCGGCCTTTTTTCTGTCTAAACGTGTGTAGGACTGCACCTGTAGATGCTGAAGTATGAACTCGCTCTCTGTCGCTACCTTGGATGTGGGCCTTCATTCCACCTTCTGTAAATGGATGCCAAAACAGTGTGAGCTGGGATATTGATGCCTGCAGATGGTGCTGTGCCATAGGCCATACCAAAAGTGTAGCTTATCTATTCCACCACCAATGGCTTGGAACATACTTTGAATAACAAAGGGCCATTTCTGATGTCAACATTTCTTGCTCATGTGATGCTGCAGACATTAACGAGGCATACATACGTGCCTGTCCATGATAGAGTTCGCCTTCACAGGGTGTACCACCTGAGTAGCCACATAGAGGACCGCTTATTTGAAAGAATCTGCATGTCAAATTCCCCTTGTCTCTACAAAGCCAGCATGTCACAAAGTATGATTCTTGTACTAGTTTTCTCCCTGAGATCCTCTGCAGGGCACCTGAACTCATAAATATGTGTTCCAAGTTTGTGTTTCCTTAAGCAAGCTGGCTTACTCATGAGCACATTTAATTGTAACGAAGGGCCCCAGCCTTCATTTTCAAACAGCAGACTGGAGCAACTACCTCATAGGGGACTTACTCCTGAATGAATTCCACAGCCTGCCATTTCTCGTTCATTGTATCTCCTTAAAAATTCCTGCATTTTACTTTGCACATGAGTACTTCAAAAGTGCAAAGAGAAGCACAGGATATCAGAGCTTGACCAGAGGCAAAGCACTGTGTTTTCTCAAACCAGCTTAGTCTAGAAAATACAAGCCCTTGACCTGATGCAAGTTTGGCATCCAAAATGGAAACCTTTCCATTCGAAAATGGCAGCAGCCTTGCTAATGTAATGCAAGTATATTCATTATACCACCATGTTCTGTGAATCAGTCTCATGTTTTGTTACGCCCTGCAGAAAGGATGACCAATAGTAATAATGAAAGAATAAGTATATTGCATATCTGGTCAATTAATTAGGTGATTGTGCTTGACCAATAGAATAAATCTCAGAGGGTTGAAGAAATAATGAAGAAGAAATTAAGAAATAATGAGGCAAAGGTTTTGGCAGGAAAAAGCAGCCTGCTAGAACTGGGACATATCTTCACTGCATATCTTCACTTTAACCAGTTAAAGTGCCGCAGTGAAGTTGGGGATTATAGATCTGTGGGTGGGCTAGGATTCTCTGGCAGTATATTCTCAGCATCCAAACAAATCTAACATTCCCATAGGTCTTTAAGAATTGCAATAAGAATTAAACAGTTTTAAAACCAACTTATGTTTATAGTGTACCGGTTTCTGGTTTGATATAGCAATATTTATTTATTTATTGTATTTTTAAACATCTCAATAAACAAAGTTCTCCAGGTGTTGTTCAATACATTAAAAATAATACAAACATTAATAGAAAAAAATAAAAACATAGCAGAATAAAATCAAGACTTTATTAAAAGCAGCAAAAGATAAAACCGTTCCAGCGTACAAAACCAAAGTAAAACCAGCAGCAGAACAAAGTACTAAAAGCACTAAAACAGTTCTTAAAATGTATGGGAGAATAAAAGGGTCTTCACCTGGCACCAAAAAGACCATAACGTAGGTGCCAGGTGAGCCTTTTTGGGGAGAGCATCTCATAGGCATGGCACCACCATTGAAAAGACTCTCTCTCTCTCTCTCTCTCTCTCTCTCTCTCTCTCTCTCTCTCTGTCGTGGCCACCCGCCTCACCGCATTTGGTAGGGCCTCTTAATGTCCAGGTAGGTACATAAGGGGAGACAGGTTCCTTCAGGTAACCTGGACTCAAGCCATTTAGGGCTTAAAGGTCAAAAACAGCACTCTGAATTGGGCTTGGAAATGGACTGACAGCCAGTGCTGATGAAGAAGTACTGGCATAAATATGATCACTCCAGCCAGTTCCAATTAGCAGTCAAGCACACTATTTTGAACTAACTAAAATTTCTGGACTGCTTTCAAAGGCATCCCCATGTATCAAGTATTGCAATGATCCAACTGAAAGCTTACCAGTTGATGAATAACTGTCGGAAGGCTATTTTTGTCCAGACGGGGTTATATTTGGTATATTAGCCTAGGCTGATAAAAGGTGCTCTGAGCCACTGAGGCCATTGTACTTCTAGTGACAATGATGAATCTAAGAGCAACCCCTGACTATGAACCTCCTCCTTAGCTGATAATCACACCATACCATCTGTGTTGATCAGGGTTCCTAAGGATGAATAGTAACTAGTCCATACCACTTAACTACGAAAATAAGCCTGCCCACTTTCAGCTGTCTAATGAATGTTTTCCATTCCCCAAACTACCCCTACCAACAATACCATTCTAATTGAAATAATAGGCCTGATCCAGGTGACATGTCTGCCCGATTAAGTGGTATTCAACCTGTTCTGGAGGGGGTTGCACTCTCCCTAAACAGGTTGAATACCACTTAATCGGGCAGACATGTCACCTGGATCAGGCCTATTATTTCAATTAGAATGGTATTGTTGGTAGTTTGGGGAATGGAAAACATTCATTAGACAGCTGAAAGTGGGCAGGCTTATTTTTGTAGTTAAGTGGTATGGACTAGTTACTATACATCCTTAGGAACCTTGATCAACACAGATGGTATGGTGTGATTATCAGCTAAGCTTAGTAGCAATACTGGCACAGTTTTTGATCAAACATAGCTACAGTCAATGTGTGGCTGTTATTTATAGAAGAAGACCATGACCATTGCAAGTTCCAGATGAAATTCTAGGTGTGAGCAATTAAGAGCTGGATAGTTTGAAGCTGGAGAAAGGTAATACTGGGAAAGAGGGCTTCCTTTCTGATTTTTAAATCAGATTATGCCTAGCCAGGAAACATCTACCTAACTTTTTGCTGCAGTTAAGGACCTTAGCATTGATCCATGTCGCCAAATACTATCCTTGACCCAGCTTCTGTTGTGCTGATTCCATCATAGGTGTGTACACAATGCAGGATGTCTAAGGAGTTAACAACAACATGCTTTAATGGAAGTATGATGTCCTTCATTGCACTGGACCAGACCTCAGCTCAGGCCATAGGCAGGAGTCTCAGCATTCAATTCCATAGAATCATAGAATAGCAGAGTTGGAAGGGGCCTACAAGGCCATCGAGTCCAACCCCCTGCTCAATGCAAGAATCCACCCTAAAGCATCCCTGACAGATGCTTGTCCAGCTGCCTCTTGAATGCCTCTAGTGTGGGGAAGCCCACAACCTCCCTAGGTAACTGATTCCATTGTCGTACTGCTCTAACAGTCAGGAAGTTTTTCCTGATGTCCAGCTGGAATCTGGTTTCCTTTAACTTGAGCCCGTTATTCAAATCTGGTTTCCTTTAACTTGAGCCCATTATTCCGTGTCCTGCACTCTGGGAGGATCGAGAAGAGATCCTGGCCCTCCTCTGTGTGACAACCTTTTAAGTATTTGAAGAGTGCTATCATGTCTCCCCTCAATCTTCTCTTCTCCAGGCTAAACATGCCCAGTTCTTTCAGTCTCTCTTCATAGGGCTTTGTTTCCAGACCCCTGATCATCCTGGTTGCCCTCCTCTGAACACGCTCCAGCTTGTCTGCATCCTTCTTGAATTGTGGAGCCCAGAACTGGACGCAATACTCTAGATGAGGCCTAACCAGGGCCGAATAGAGAGGAACCAGTACCTCACGTGATTTGGAAGCTATACTTCTATTAATGAAGCCCAAAATAGCATTTGCCTTTCTTGCAGCCATATCGCACTGTTGGCTCATATTCAGCTTGCAATCTACAACAATTCCAAGATCCTTCTCGTTTGTAGTATTGCTGAGCCAAGTATCCCCCATCTTGTAACTGTGCATTTGGTTTCTATTCCCTAAATGTAGAACTTGGCATTTATCCCTATTAAATTTCATCCTGTTGTTTTCAGCCCAGCACTCCAGCCTATCAAGATCACTTTGAAGTTTGTTTCTGTCTTCCAGGGTATTAGCTATCCCACCCAATTTGGTGTCATCTGCAAATTTGATAAGCGTTCCCTGCACCTCCTCATCCAAATCATTAATAAAAATGTTGAAGAGCACTGGGCCCAGGACTGAGCCCTGCGGTACCCTACTCGTTGCCTCTCCCCAGTTTGAGAAGGTTCCATTGATAAGTCCGATTCTGTAGCCAACTGTGAATCCACCTAATAGTTGTTCCATCTAGCCCACTTTTAGCTTGTTTGTTAATCAGAATGTCATGTGGTACTTTGTCAAAAGCTTTGCTGAAGTCAAGATATATGACGTCCACAGCATTCCCACAGTCCACAAGGGAGGTTACCTTATCAAAAAATGATAAGGTAATAACTTTCCCAAAGTTAAAGATAACAAAGTTAAAGATAACTTCCCCAAAGTGGTACAAAGCTAGAATTCTTTGCCACCACCAGTGCATTTCTCAGTGTCTGCCTGACTGGCTGGTGTTCCGCCTGATCTTGCGCGCGCACACACACACACACACACACACACACACACACCCCTAAGGATCAGATTCCTAGTTTGAGAGTGCTCTTAGATCCAGCATTGTCACTGGAGACACAAATGGCCTCCATGAATGAGAGCTTAGGCCAATATACTATAACTCTTATCTGAACAGGGATAGCTTTGCTACCAAAATCTATGCTCTGGTAGAAACTTCAGTTAATCCAAAATAGGGCAGCAAGGATGTTATTTGGGACTGGGTGATATGCTCATATTATGCCAGTGCTTTGTGACCTGCACTGGCTTCCAAGACATTTCCAAGCGCAATTCAAATTGCTGGTATTAACCTAAATGGCTTGAGCCAAAGTTACCTGGAGGAGCAACTCCTCCCATATATACACACCTGGACCCTAAGTTCATCTCCTGAGACCCTTCTCCAGGTATCCCCACTGTCAAAGTGAGGCAGATGGCAACTAGAGAGAGGGTCTGTCCAGTGGTGGCACCCAGATAATGAAATACCCTCCCCAGAGAGGCTCACCTGTTGCCTTCATGATGGTCTTTTTGGTACCTATTGAAACCCTTTTTATTTTCCCAGGCTTTTTTGTCTTTGAGTTTGAAAACATGTTTGTACTTTTTTTAAAAGATCCATGCACTGCTGCTATCCTCTGCTGTGAGATGTACTTGATTTTATTCTTTGGCCATTTTAGACTTTATATTGTTTTATTATATTTATGTGTGTTATGGCTTTACCTTTACCTTGTGTGAACCACCCAGAGAGTTTCCACTATTGGGCAATATTGGAATTAAGTAAATAAATAAAATAAACATGTAAAGTATGGATGACTGATATGCCCACTTCTTTATACGCACTTGTACATGCATGTGTGCATACGTACACTAAAGCAATGACCAGAATGCTGCCATTTTGTTCTGCAGTACAAAGGAAAAGCAAATCTGCACGTATTTGAAGACTGGTGTGGAGGAGCTGTAGGACATCTAAGGGAGAACCTGCATTTCCCCCTCTATCCTCATGTGAGTACAAACGCTTCTGCAAGATGAAGATGCCATTTCCTGCACAAATTCCAGGAAGGCAATTTCTGTTTATCTCCCTGTACAGTAAATGTTTCTAGTCAGTATTTCACTGAATTTGCAATTTGCTAATGAAATCAACAAGTGGAATTCCTTCCACTGATTGCAGCTGACTGGTATGGTATCCCATGCCTATGATCACGTCTGCGGTCATGGATTCAGACTACTCTTGGAACCTCTCACTAAATCAGAAGCTGAGATAGGAAGTTACTCCCATGTCAGCATGGCTTCCTTGCACACCTTTAGTGGGTGCGTCACTCTGAAGGCTCATGGAACCTCTGAATGGACGCCTGAAAGAGACACTGAGTGGGAGGGGGAATTTGAAGAGGAGGCTTGGTGTAGATAAAATAGTCTCTGCTTTCGGAGGTGCAAGCATGTGCCCAAGATGTTTAGGCAGTGTTTGCCCAACCCCTGTGTTGTGGAAAGTTGCACGCAAACACTCTTCCCCTTCCCTTCTGGTCCTTAGACCCGCACAACAGTGAAGAAGTTGGCCGTGTCGCCCAAGTGGAAAAACTACGGGCTACGTATATTTGGGTACATTCATCCTTTCAAAGACGGTGAGTAGAATTACCACCTCCTAACTCTGCCTCCAAGGGTTGTGCTTCAAAGATTCATTGCTGAGGTCCCTCTTACTTCCTTTGGGCAGGGATATCACTGTCCTCCCAGAAACCCCCATGTGGTTCCCCCTTCACAATGGAAGATACTAGGCAGCTGCAGAGGGAGCCAGTCTCTGGCAGGAATTACTGTGTAGCAAAAGTTGCTCCTTACTGCCTTCCCTAAGTCAGAAGGGTTAATGCCTTCAGAAAGGCTCAGTTGACTGTCCCTGTCTGGAGTGATCATATGAGAAAACAGTCTCTTCTGTTCACTTTTTAAAATAACCAAGCATCACTCCAGATACGCTGAGACCCACAACACTGAAGGACACTTGTGATTTGCAAAGATGCATCCAAGGCAGCCATGCACACATAGGAAACACTTCACCAGCATAGGAAACATTTTTTACTTTCAATCCACCTTCCTGTTCTTACATGATTCTACTGTCCCTCTCAAAGCAAAGTAATTATGCTTTTGTGGTTGTTGTTTTTATTAAGAACCAGAGGTGGCTTTTGATGCCATAGAAATAGAGGAAGACGAATGCAGATAAGCTGGAGGGAGTTCAGAGGAGGGCAACAAGGATGATCAGGGCTTTGAAAACAAAGCCCTATGAGGAGAGACTGAAAGAACTGGGCATGTTTAGCCTGGAGAAGCAAAGGCTGAGAGGAAACGTGATAACACTCTTCAAATACTTGAAAGGTTGTCTCACAGAGGAGGGCCAGGATCTCTTCTTGATCATCCCATAGTGCAGGACACAGAATAATGGGCTCAAGTTACAGGAAGCCAGATTCCGGCTGGACATTCGGAAAAACTTCCTGACTGTTAGAGCAGTACAACAATGGAACCAGTTACCTAGGGAAGTAGTGGGCTCTCCTACACTAGAGGCCTTCAAGGTGCAGCTGGGCAGCCATCTGTCAGGGATGCTTTAAGGTGGATTCTGCATTAAGCAGGGGGTTGGACTCGATGGCCTTATATGCCCCTTCCAACTCTACTATTCTATGATATGATTCTAAGACCAACATGCACTTTTGCTTGTTTGCCAAGGTGCATGTTTTAAAGAAGTGTAAAAAGCAATTGCTTAAAACAGGAAATGTTAGCAGTAAAAATGGTCGCCAATCTCATGTGTTGCTTTCTCCTCCCCCCCCCTTTTGTCTTGTAGGGGACTTCCAGTTTTCAGTAGCTTCAGATGATAACTCTGAATTTTGGCTCAGCTCCGATGAGACTCCAGCCAATGCACGTCTGGTGGCATTTGTGGGCAAGGTGGGCATCGACCATCACACGTTCTCTTAGCACTGTATCAGGAAGACCAATAGCAGTGGCATCGTGGCATCTTTCTGTGGATAGATGCTATTCTTGCAGTCTTCTTCCAGGCAATGCCATCTGGCATCCTCTCCCTGGTTCCTTGCTGGGATAGTTAAATGTAAATGGAACCAATAGTATTGCCATTGGGAGCCATATAAACCTTGAGCCAACTCAGCTGTGATCCTTGCATCTGGAGGCTGCATAATTAAAACCTGGATCTGTTACACAAATATGTGTGTATATGAGTCTGTTCCAAATGCTATCATGTTGTGATAGTGATATTTTATGCTAAAAACTCTTTTTTCTGCAGCTGCGGCTCACAACCTGAGCCAACCTGGTTTGCTCACTAACATGTGCAGGTTATGTGCAGATTTGGTGGCTATTTCTCCAGTTTGCTCGGAATGGAAGGTAAAGCTCTTATTTCTGTATTGGGTGCAGAGAGAGCCTGTTCACAGATCGGTTAGAGAATAAAGAAATTATGGGAGCAAAGGAGACCTTTTTGCCATATAAAGGAGGGGATGGCTTTTGCAGATTGATGGCTGGCAAAAGGGTTTGGATTTAAAACCTTTAAGCTTGGATCATACGATAAAACGCTTAGCTCGGCTAGGAAGAAGTGGACTAAGAACTACAGCCAGGTACTAATGAAAATAGCATCAGGTAGACAGTTCAGCAGTTTCTCAAAAGTCCCTTTCAGTCTTCCCTCTGGTATGCTGCCTTCAAAATGCTTGAAAGCTGCTCAGCAAGTGTTCCTTCACCTATGTTGCCTGCAATCCCCTCTGGTTTTGCTCTGGGGCTTGGACTTTTTGAATGCCTTCCTGGGCTGTATATAGACAGAGCAATGGAGATAATGGATAGAGAGAGAACTGATGAAGTTACTCAGGCTGTTTTGATTTCTAAGACCTTAGTGCTCTTTTGCCATTCAGCAAAATCTACTTCTTTGACAGTGACAGCAGTGTCTGATAGGGGCCTCAGGCTATCCCTTGCTCAGTATTAGTGGTGCACTTGTGTTTAATGCTAACAGCACGCTGGAGGTGATGAAGAATCAGCAAAAGACGGCTGGGTTATATCTTTGTAACAATTCTTCCTAGTCCAGTGGGGGCTGCATATATTACAAATGCCTGTGTGCAGTGCGCATAATGAATCTGACCGATCACCTGTTTCATCAGGCTGAGCTGCTGGGTTGTTGGATCTTACTCTTAGCCCCACCTACTCACAAATAGGGGTTGTCTTTGTAAAATGTTGGAAGGTATATTTTAGGACTTATAGGTAATAGGCATTGAGAGAACTATTTTCCACATTATGCTTTAAAAATACATCCCCCCTTTTCCAGATGCACGAACTTAAATCTGATTTGAACTCAGGACCTCTCTCAGACAAATTTGATGACAGTGCTCCTAGATCAGGGGTAGACAACCTTATACTCCTCAATGGTATTGGACTACAACTCTCATAAGGCACAGAAAGCATGGCCAGTGGTCAAGAGTCTTGGGAGTTGGTCCCAAACATCCAGAGGACATCAGGCTACCTGCCCTGCCCTAGAACAATAGGCTTTAGGCCCAAAAACTCATGCCAGTGGCATGTCTAAAACTAGGACTAATAATGTCTAAAGCTAGTGGTGCAGTGCTACTTAAAGAGATATTTATTATTTATTTATTTATTTAAAACATTTTTTATCCCGCCCTATTATTATTATTATTATTATTATTAATTTATTTATATAGCACCATCAATGTACATGGTGCTGTACAGATTATACACAGTAAATAGCAAGACCCTGCCGCATAGGCTTACAATCTAATAAAGTTGCAGTAAACAATAAGGAGGGAAAGAGAATGCAAACAGGCACAGGGAAGTGTAAACAGGCACCGGGTAGGGTGAAGCTAACAGTATAGGGTCAGAACAAACTCAATATTTAAAAGCTATAGGGAAAAGAAAAGTTTTTAGCTGAGTTTTAAAAGCTGTGATTGAGTTGGTAGTTCTCAAGTGTTCTGGAAGAGCGTTCCAGGCGTAAGGGGCAGCAGAAGAAAAAGGACGAAGCCGAGTAAGGGAAGTGGAGGTCCTTGGGCAGGCGAGAAGCATGGCATCAGAAGAGCGGAGAGCACGAGCGGGGGAATAGTGTGAGATGAGAGAGGAGAGATAGGCAGGAGCTAGACCGTGAAAAGCTTTGAAGGTCAACAGGAGAAGTTTATATTGGCTTCTGGAGTGAATTGGGAGCCAATGAAGAGATTTCAGAAGTGGAGTGACCTGGTCAGAGCGGCGGGCCAAGAAGATGATCTTAGCGGCAGAGTGGTGGACAGAGACCAGCGGACTGATGTGAGACGAAGGAAGGCCAGAGAGAAGAAGGTTGCAGTAGTCCAACCGAGAGATAACCAGTGCGTGAACGAGAGTCTTGGCAGAAGAGACAGACAAAAATGGTCGAATCCTGGCAATATTATACAGGAAGAAACGACAGGATTTAGCTACTGCCTCGATATGAGGAATAAAGGAGAGCGAGGAATCAAATATAAAGCCGAGACTACGAGCTTCCTTGACCGGAGAGAGCGTGACATCGTTGACAGTAAGAGAGAATGAGAGGTGAGGAGAAGGTTTAGGAGGAAAAACAAGCAGTTCAGTTTTTGCCATATTAAGTTTCAAACGACAATGAAGCAGCCAGGCTGAGATATCTGAAAGACATGCTGAGATACGATCGTGAACATCAGGAGAGAGTTCTGGAGATGAGAGGTATAATTGTGTATCATCGGCATACAGGTGATATTGGAGGCCATGAGATTGAATAAGCTTACCCAAGGGCAGCATGTATAGAGAAAACAACAACGGGCCAAGCACCGAGCCTTGCGGAACCCCTACTGAAAGGGGAAAAGAGGAGGACGAGCTGCCGTTAGCCGACACGCTGAAAGAGCGACCCGCTAGATAGGAGGCGAACCAGTTATAGACAGAGCCACAAAATCCGAGGTCATGGAGTCCAAGGTCATGGAGGGAATCTAAGAGAAGAAGAGAAGCCCTATATCATTAGGATTTCAGGGTGGTGTACAGATAAAAGCATACAGTATAAAACAATAAATATACACAGCTAAAAACAAATTAAACCATGAATCAAGTTAGAACAATATATAATTTAAAACAGTAAAAATTAAAACAGTTAAAAGAATGTGCTATCTTAGCGAATTTAACCATTTAAGGCTCCATTAAAAAGCCATATTTTTACTTGGCGTCAAAATGAAATCAGTGTTGGCGCCAGTCGAGCCTCCAAGGGGAGGGTGCCACAACAGAGAAAGCCCTCTCCCTTGTCCCATCGTAGTGTACGTGATGCGCTGGTGGGATGCGGAGAAGGGCATACAGAATTTCACACACACACACACACACACACACACACACCTTGCAGCTGCCATTTCCCTTTCCACACTCTCCCTACCCCACCCCCAATGTTTTTCTTACAGCCAAGTTCAGTTCTGGTTTCAGAACCAGGGAGGGAGGGATTGTGGAAGATGGATTGTGGGTGTGTGAGTGGAGGGGAATGGAGGAATTGGCCCCCATACACACACACACACACACACAGAGTCCTGCGTAGCCCTTGGCACTTTGCATTCTCACACCCACAGCTTAATGTGTGGTTAGGTCAGACTCACCTCTGAAGACATTGACCTGCTACGTATTTTGAGCCTGCCTTCTCCTTATTGCCACAGTGCTGTCACTTCTTCCAGGTCCTTTGCTATTTGTACCAAAAGAAATGACAATCCAAACTTTCATGGCTGACTGCTTTAGTCCAGAATCCTCAAGGGAGCGGCTCCCTGTCCAGTTGGAGTGGCACGTCTTGGGTCCTTTTGCTCAATAAAGAGGAGAAGAGAAGTAGAGAGGAGGGGCTGTTTAAGCCCTTCCTGCCATTTGACCCAAATGCTGTTTGTTTTCCTACCAGCAAAGGAAAAGATAGAAGGCACATTGTTTTCCCTGGAAAGAAAGAAACAGCCCAGGCTGGATGATTCTGAGTGAGGAGGTGCCGGGATGGGAAAAGGTTAAGATGCACCTCCCTTGCTGCTCTTTCACCCCTATTCAGGGCCTCATAAGGATGCAATCCTGTGCATATTTGGAAAGAAAAAGTCCTACAGCTCCCAGAATTTGACAGCCAGCATGGCTGGCTGAAGAATGCTGAAAATTGCAGGAGGTTTCTCTCTCCCCCCCCCCCCCCGCCCTGTCTAAACCTGCATAAGGCTGCACTCCAAATCTGCTTTTCATTTTTTTAGAAAAAGGGAAAGGGTAGGGAGAACCATTGGGAGAATGAAACATGCAACTATGTATAATGTATGGATTGTCTTTCAGACATTAGGAAGCAGATACTCACTAGGAACTCACTCAATGACTATGCAGAGCATCTATATTTCGCTGTGAAATTGTAAAGATTTCCCATCTGTTCTCTCTTTCTATGGACTTTTTCAATGCCAATCCCAATATTCTTCAAAGGCTGCCTCTGAGATACCTGAAAATGTTGGCACCATCAGGCTACGCCAAATAGATTTGTAGTCTGCAGTGAGACTCTAAAGATCAGGGTTTTGCCGTGTCAAGATTGTATTTTTTCCCCTTGCTGCCTTCACATTTTGGCTTTTCTGCTAACAAATAAAAGTCAACAAAATTACATCCTCCATTATGGCAAAATTTTCAACATGCACAGCCAAGAAATGCAATGCTGCCAGTCCCAGGACCACTGTAGCTCACTCCCTCTATGTATTTGCAATGAAAGCATAAAGGCCAATGCTATATCTCATGCAGTTACAATGGGAAAGAGTTGCAGCCCCGTGGGGCTGTGGCAACTCCATTATAGAGCTGTCTAGTCATGGAGACCCCACTGGGAACAAAGCTTCCCTTTCTTACATTAAGTAACTCGGAGGCAACCTCTTGCAAGGAATTCTTGTTTCATCCAGCAGCCCAGTTCTTGTCCAGCTGATACTAATTTCCATTGAGATTGTTAGGAAACCTGAAGGCAGAATCCAATCAGGCCCTGACACCCCTGCCGATTCTCTTGCGCTCCGCAGAGTCTGTTCTGCAAGCGGTGTGTCTCTTGTGAGCCGCAGCTTGCAATTCATTTGTGCAAGTGGGACCCACTGTTAGCACAACAGAGATTTCCTGGAAGAAGCCCTGAGACAAGTGGAAATGCTCATTTCTCAATTGGGACAGGTTAATGGAGCTTCCTTATGCGAGCTCCGCCCACCTGCCCTGTTCTGGAAACTAGTGTTTTTGTTCGTTTTCCCGGAAATGCTGTGCCTCCGTTCTGTGAGCAGGAGGTGCCGCTTGCAAATGGGAATCAGCAGGGGCATAAGCAGCACCCCATTGGAGTCTGCCCTCCATTATTAAATATGTCCACTAGGGATGCCACAAGAGCCCGCAGGGTGTGTGTGCGGAGTCCAACAGACTCCCCTGTGCTCGTCTTGCCGGAACCTGCTCACTAAGCCCTGGGGTGCTCACAGACCCGCTCCTTGAGTGCCCTACAGCTTGATGAGAGCCCAACGGAGCATTCATGCCTGTAATGTTGCGTAAATGGCCTCTTCACAGCCGTCATTTATGTAATCTTCCCTTCCCGAAAATGCCCAAGCCTCCATTGTTGCGCAAAATGGCAGCTTAGTAAGCGGACGGATTTTCTTTACTTTTGTTGGGGGGTGGGATTTGATTTGCCCTTGTCAAACGCTGCATTTGGTACCCGTATTCATGCCCTTTCTGTTTTCCTCTAGCTGGGCTCTGAGTGGACTGCCCCAGGAGAGTTCACAAAATTCAGCTCGCAAGTCTCCAAGCCAATCCGGTAGGTATTGCTGCCACTTCCATCATAACAACTGACAGAGCAATCCTAAACATGGTGTGTGTGTGTGTGTGTGTGTGTGTGTGTGTGTGTGTGCGCGCAGAGAAGAGTTCCATGGCGTACAGTCTACCACATCCAAAGCCCTGCCAATACACCACAACCAGGGCAGGAGGTAGTGGAGCAGCTTTTCCCTTCCGGCAGATCTTTTTATCTCCTGCCATTGAATGGGAGGGCAAATGACTAAGCCAGACTCAGGCTGGCACCATTCAGGACTGGGGGGGGGGGGAGCTTTCAATACAGCAGATCCATGATCCCCTGCAGCATCCCCTGTGTGGCCCCCTTTCAATGATAGGAACACTGGTGGAGCTTTCTGCAGGCGTACTGGCGGCCTCTAGACCGAATGTGGTACCTGCTGGTAGAGGGGCACTTCCATGCCATCCTAACCTCCTTCAGCCAGCCTCCAGCAGGTGGGGCTAGGATAGGATTTCTCTGTTATCTCACTCCCTTTCCAGGTTTTCTTATAGCCTTCCACCAGAGCAAGCGTTAGCTTATGGGGAAAAGAAGTATGTACAGTGTAATTAGCAACCCGATCTAGTCAAGAAATCATCTCTCTTTTATTAGAAGATTTTTCAACCTTTTGTGACCTATAAAACAGGTTGGTTTGCCATAGCTATAAGGAAACTCTGGGTCTGGGCGAAAGAAATGGGAAAGACCCGGGTAGTCCTTGTAGAGGACGCCTAATCAGATAATAGAGCTTTTTAGTATAAGTTATGATTTTATATATTTTACCCATTACAGTAAAAGGTACTGGTGACTTGCTTAAGGCCACACAATGAGTTCTTGGCAGATGGTGAACTTTGAACCCAGGCCTCCCAACTCCAAGGCCACCTCTATCCTTTGGGGAAGCTTAAGTTGGCAAACAGATAATTCTTCCTGTAAACTTGTTCCTTTAATAGTCCTTTCCTCGTTCCTTCCTTCTCCCATTCCACCATTCCCTCCCATCCTCCAACGTCTTTGTCCTTTTTCCAGGCATGTCAGGTTGAAGCTACTTTCTGTCTGGATTTGGAGTCTGTCAACCCCCCTCCCATCGCTGGGCCTCCTTTTTGACACAGCTCTGGATGGAGCTGGCAGCTCGCTTCTGGCCTGTCTCTGCCTGCTCTGTCAATTCACTGTCAAGCAAGACCTTCCTTGGTGCTTTGCAGCAGTGTTCTTTCCTTTCCACTCTGCATCCCTGTTCTGTTTTCACTGTTTTCTATTACGTGATGCTGTAATCATAGCATTTCAGAGTTGGAATGGACCTTGTAGGTTACCTAGGCCAACCCCTTGGTCAATGCAGGATCTACAATGCAGGATGAAACTACAATATCCCTGTCAGATGGCCATTTAGTCTTTGCATGAAGAAGGCATACCTCCAAAACAACTCAAGGCAGTCTTTTCTGCTGTTAAACAGCTGCTACCGTTAGAAAGTTTCTCCTAATGCGTAGCCAAAATTTGGTTCCTTGGAATTTCCATCCATCAGTTCTAGTCCTGCCCCCTGGAGCAACAGAGAAGACATCTGTTCCGTCTTCCGCATGACAGCCCTATCATGTCCCCCCTTAAGACGTTGGTTCTCATGCAGTAAATGATTGGGCCAGTGCTCTTTTCACACATGAAGACCCCTTTGTCCTTCACCAATGAGGTTTATTCAGCGCATAGCTTCAGTGTTGTAAACAGTGTCTGACAGTGGTATTCAAGTCGGCCATTGAGAATGATTGCTCTGGGTTATGAACCGCTCCCTCCCTGGTGGTGGCCTGTGGCCTGTTGTCATGTGCCCTGTATACATATATTTGTGGGCACCTTTTGGCATAGCCTCTTGTTTCTCTTTGATATATCCCGTGCCATGCCCTGAGTCTGGCAGAAGGACAACTGCGAAGAACAGGGCATGCAGAGTTCTCTTGCTAGGGTCAGGACATGAAGAGCTCCCAAATAATAGTGACGATGCGTGCTGAATGCTTATTGCTTCTCCCAGCTGCTGGAGGAAAGAAATGAGGGAAGCCATCCAAATGCAAAGAAAGGAGTATGAATGGGCAAACACCTGCCCAACTCACCACTGGGCATATGGGCAGATTTCCAGCTTGAATGTCATCGTGCTGGTGCCTCCGCAAAGCTAATAAACGAGGTTTTTCTCCCTGTCTTTTCAGCGAGATACCAGAACTTGAAGCAGTGAGCTTGTTCATAACTAACTGCTACATGCTGGGAAATCTTTTGCCTTCTTAATAGAGGTGCTCAGCACTTCAGTCAATGAATCCAGAGAGCTCTGTCCTGTACACCTATGTGTGGCATTTCAAGACACAGGATGTGGCTAAGGGTAGTTTGGTATCCCATTTCGGCTTGAAAAACCAATGGGTTTAACTATTTCCCCCACACACACTGGTTTCTTTGAAATAGGCAACATCAACACCTCATATGGAGCCCTGGAATTTGGTGCAATCAAATCCCATCTGTTTTCTGGGTTCGTTTCCCCCCACCCTCCCTATATGCCCCATTCTGCTGAGTAGCCATAATGTGCGCTGTAGGTTCTCAAGTCAGGAACAGACTCCGCAGAGTGGTGCTTTTGCGGCATGATTTGAGAAATGGGAATTACGCTTGATTCACACAACCCTTTTCTCCCACAGCAAGGTGACCTTTTTAAAAATAAAATAAAAAAGTTATCGCACGGAGGATACATACATACAACCACGCCTTGCCAATCATTCAGTGTGTATTTGGAAGACTATTAAAGAGTTCTGAACCCAGATATGTCTTTTACCTGAATGTATGTCATTCGTTTAAGACATTGTTCCTTTTTGGTATCTTACAGTCACAAAAATTTTCGTAATTGGGGGATGGGGTTGGCTAACTGCATGCTTCCAAAATGGGGGTAACCATGGCACTATATGAGGATCATGCAGAAAGAGGAGCAAAGTAAAGGAGTGTATTTGTGGGGACAGGGACCGCGGGGAAGATGGGTCAGGGCAGTTTTTTTCATTTGACTGGTGTGGTGCTTCCATCTTGTGGGGAGCAGCAGCAATAATGTTGGAAATGAACTGTGAAGAGTAGAAATGTCCAACTGGAAAATGTAGGCTGCATCCAGTGTCCCCCCCCCCTCAAACTGCCCCCCCCCCCCGCTCACACACACTGGGAAGGCTGTGGAGCAGCTGAGCCAAGATGCAAAGTGTTGAACCTGAGCATTGGAAAGCCTGAGAGTCACACAAGGCTTCTGCATTGGCCAGCTCCTTCTCCTAACACTGAAGTCAGACAGGGTGAGGGCAGCTAGCTGGCCAGCTCAGAACCAGCATCCATCTCTCTCTCTCTCTCTCTTTCTCTTTTTCTCTCTCTATCTCCAATGTGCTGCATTCCAGCAGAGCCCAAGTGCGCAGCAGCATGCCTGAACGTCCTACCTTTGTAATCCTGAAGAAAGGGATACCCCAGTGGCCTCTGCAATAGCATACAACCTTATGGAGCTTCTTTCTACAGCAGGGGTGGGGAATTTGTGGTCCTCCAGATGTTGCTGGACTCCCATCAGCCCCAGCCAACCTGGCCAATGGTCAAGAATGGTGGCAGTTCCAGTCCAACAACAGGTTCCCCACCCTTGCTCTAGAGCAAACTTCCCAACCTGGTGTCCTCTAGATGTGTTGGACTACTGCTGGCTGGGAGATACTGGGAGTTGTAGTTCAACACAACTGGAGGGCACTATGTTTTATCAAAGGGGGTGTTAGTCTCCCATTACAGAAGGTGGCCATTTCTTTGGGCTTGAAGGTGGTGAGCCTGTGGGCCATGAGATGGAACTTCTCTCCACAACCCCGTAGCATTTATTTATTTATTTATTTATTTATTTATTTATTCATTTGTATCCTATATCACTAGGATGTCAGGGCGGCGTACAGATAAAATCAGAACAATGTAAGCATAAATATGCATAGCTAATATAGTAGTAAAAAGCAATAAAACAATTAAAACTATGTGTGACCATGCAGAATTGAGCCCTCATTTAACCCAGAGCCCTTCCCCCTTTTATGTGAACTTCTTTGAGGTGTCTTAAAAACAAATGCAAAAAGGAGTCTTGTGGCACCGAAATGCTTCATACATCTGCTGTGCCTTTTATGCCACAATAGAGCTGTTGGCCTTTATGGTGCTACAATGCTCTTCATTGTGTTTGCTGAAACATACTAAAACGGCTACCCCTTAAAACACTGACACAGAGAGAGAGAGAGAGAGAAGGAGGGAGAGAGAGAATGAGAGAGAGGGAGAGATACTACTTTTGGAATGGATACTTTGTGGTGGCATGGACTTCCAGTCGAGTAAAATTAAGAGCAGAGAAGGGTTAGATTCTGGTTCTAAAAATGAAGCAATCTACAAGCCATCTTCTCTGAAATCCTGAAGCTTATTTTGTAAACTAGTTCCAAGTAATATTCCTAAAACCAGATTTCTTTGCCTTTTAAAACTTAACCTATTTTTTTTCCCCTTTCATTCCTTTTGGAGATAACTTCGCACAGTCTAAAGCTTGTTGGATTCAAGCCCAAGGTTTTCTTGTAACTGCTGTTATAAATGGGAGGAGCAGTTTCCTGGAGGCTTGTGGTTGGTTGACAAAGAAGGCATCCGTGGGACTTGCAAGGGTCCTGGCATGCCGGGAGAGTGGGGTTACCATTTAACTGCGCTCAGTCTGGGGAGTTAATATGCTGCAGATTCCCTTGCAAATGATTAGCTGAGGACAATTACACACAGTAATCTAATTAGGGAGCCAGTGAAAGAAAGTGGGAGGGAAGGGTGGGGAGTGTTGCTGGTGGGGAGAATAGTTTGGGTGCACTTGCCATACACAGTTCAATGAAGTAGCTGATTGGAGCCCAGCCAGTTTAGATTGCAAGAGCCTGGTATATGTCCTGGAGTTCCCAAGGGAAAAAAAAATCTCTCTCTCTCTCTCTCTCTCTCTCTCTCTCTCTCTCTCTTTTCTGCAATTGAACTACAGCTGTGGTGAGCAGGCCTTGATGTTCCTGGTTTGCATGCCCTGGTTACACATAGCAATGTGCACGCATGCACACACACACACACACACACACACACACACACACACACACTGCAGAAGGAACAGCCAAAGGCAGGGTTGTTTTTTTAGTGTGCAGTTGGACACAAAATGTGCAGTTAGGGGGGAAAATGTGCAGTTGGAAATCTGATAATGTGCAGTTGGAAAAAGTGGTGAAAAAAGACACGTGTTATGTGTATGTGTTTATTAAGAATGTAACAATAGACAAAGAGAACTCCGGCTATTGGGCGGTATAGAAATGTAATAAATAAATAAATAAATAAATAAATAAATAAAGTCAGGGATGGCATGTAACACAAATTATATAAGGATGCAGGTGAAAGAGCCCTTGATGGTGTGACTGATGTTGTTGGGTCCTGTGACAGTGTTGCCTGAATAGATGTGGGGGCAGAGTTGGCGCTTGGATTTATTGCATGGTCTGGTCCCTCTGTCCTGTGTACTGTTGCTGGTTAGCATCTGCTTCAGGTTGGGAGATTGTCTGTAGGCCAGGACTGGTTTGCCTCCCAAGGCTTGTGAGAGAGAGAAGTATCTGTGCTGATGATGAGTTGGAGTTCACTGATGATCCACTGCAGTGGTTTCAATTGGGGGCTTTAGGTGACAACCAGTGATGTACTTCTCTTGGTCTGTCGGCCTTCCTGGGTTGTATGGCTCTGTCAATCTGTCTTTAAGTTTAAGGTGCTACCAGTGTTGGTGATAATCTGTTCAGTCGTGAAAGAGAAATGATGTGTTTGGTGGGGGGGGGGGGTGACAGGGCATTTGTGCAGTTGGAAAATTTGCTTTAAAAAACCCTGGCCAGAGGTAGAGATCAGATTCCCTTCATGTTCCTCACTAAATGATAGGATGTAATATGATAGGAAAGGGTTATTCATCCCTAGTTGGGGGGGGGCATTACTTTTTTATTTTATTTTTATTTTATAGCAATGCTGCAGTCTTTCTTCCTCACAGTTCTAGGGGCAGCTCCAGGTAAAACCTGAAACCATCACATCAGCCACTAGAGCCTTATTTCATCAGGAAAAACTTCCTGACTGTTAGAGCAGTACGACAATGGAACCAGTTACCTAGGGAGGTTGTGGGCTCTCCCACACTAGAGGCATTCAAGAGGCAGCTGGACAATCATCTGTCAGGGATGCTTTAGGGTGGATTCCTGCATTGAGCAGGGGGTTGGACTCGATGGCCTTGTAGGCCCCTTCCAACTCTGCTATTCTATGATTCCTCTTCCATTCCATCTCAGTATTATGATCACGCAGACACCATGACTTCAACACGCACAAGCATCCTTGCTGCTTATTGTAAAGTTTTGTCTGATGGAGAGATCTGGGGATCCTGAAAACTTACCCATTTTTTGTGATCTTTTGGTTAGCCTAATAAAGGCATTACACTCATATGAGTTTGGGGTGTGTGTGTTTTCCTTTTCTTTTCCCCTTCTGGCCAACACGGCTACCTTTTGCTTTTTATTTATTAATTAAATAAAACACTTCTCTATTGCTTAATATACTAAAATCCCCTAAACAACGACAAAATAATAAAAAATTAAAACATTTTAAAATACCGCAAAACATTTTTAAACGATTTTGAGGATTTCTTGAGTTTTTCTAGACAACTCCCTTCAAGGGTCTTGCCTGTAATCGTCTATGTCTCTGGGAGTTTCCAACAGTCAGTTGCTGAATTGCAGAGATGGAATGAAGTGAGCGTTCTAGTTTCCTCCCCTCTTTTCAGTCCCTGTAGAACAGTGTGGTTTGAAAAACAGGGAACTGTCCATCAAGCTCAGAATTGTACACCGGCTGGCAGTGGCTGAGGCAGACTCCTTCTGAGCGCTTGATACCTATCCATTTGGCTGCAAATATCAGGGGCTGAACTATGACCGCTTGCATGTAAAGCATGTTCTCTTCCAGGGAGCTGTGTCCCCTCCTATTTGGGATGCTCTTTGAAGATAGGGCTGTCCATCTCCTGGCCATTGTGTTGGAAGTAGACACATTCAGAGTGCAATTCTATGCATGTGTAGATAGACGGAAGTCCTACAACTCCCAGTTGTAGGACTTCTGTCTATCTAAACGTACATAGAATTGCACCCTAACATCCATGTTCCCATTGCCAGTAGATTTATGGATCAGCTATTTTCTCTCTCTTCCCCACTCGTATGAAAGGCATCTGAAATGCCACCAGTTCTTTAGGCCGTTGCTGTGGTAGAGTTAACAGGCACCAGCCGAAGCCCTTAGCCACCCACCACTTCCCCATTCGCCATGTTTCCTTGAGAACCTGTCGCACATGAACTCCCCAAGTCCTCTCAGCCCTGGGGAGTTTGTGTTGTTGTGAAATGAGCCTAGCGTTCCAAGCGTTTGGCATCTTGGGCACCTTAAGGCAGAGAGCTTTCTGTCTCACTGTGTGTGAGATGGATATGGTTTCCATGGCAGCAGCGACATGCAACACGCCAAGCCAGCAAGTGTGTGTGTGTGAGAGAGAAGGATTTCAGGAGCCCTCTGCTCTCGCTGATCAGGACTGACAGGCAGCAGTGATAGAACAGCAGGGTCTCAGCTGCAACTGCAGCTTCAGTGCCTTGACTCTGTCAACTGGGTGTGGGCATCTATTATCTCCAGAACTGTTGACAGCATTTTCTTTGTGTAGATGTTCCGCTTCGGCTTCTTTTATCCTTAAACCCTTCCAGCTTTTACTTCAGTTACTTAGGCCTTCTCCGTTTCAGCAAGGGAGATGGCTTTCCAAAGGATTGAAAGTTTGCCATAGCCCATCCCATTTTGCTTTGTACTTGGGCTGAGAACCCATCATCAAAGCTGTGTGTTGCCCTAGGTATGATTTGAAAACTGGCACAAAATTTCATATCTGAAGCTATTCAGATTTCAGTCGGGGGTGGGATGAAAAGAGAGGGAGAGGGAGTGAAGAAATGTTTAGAGCCATCATAATTGTGCACAACCTAAATGGGCAAAGAACTGAACCTATATGGGCAGTGTCTAGTGTAGGCTGTGATTCCAAAGAAGGCTGCACTCAGGGCTTCCACTGTTCACTATATATGTCTGTACACTGTTCTCTCTATGGCATCTGACAGTGGAGGCTGGTGGCTTCAATGTCAGTGGGCTGTGAATCTGCTCTGGGTTTCAGTCAGAACCACTCAGAACTCTAAAAGAGCTATCCACACTACTGAACTCATTTGGGGGATTGGGTTCAGCACTTTGAATAGCTCCTTTAGAGTTCTGACTGAACCCTGGAGCGGATTCACAGCCCCACTGACATCAGAGCCACCAGCCTCCACTGGCCCCTGCTCCTTGCTTTCTCCCCCTCCCCACCCACGCCCCCAATTCCTGCTGCCTGTAATAATATGAATATTGCTGAGGGTGAAAGTAGGCAAGATAAACGCCCATCAACTTCCTTGAATCACATGAATTGTGACTTTTAACATCAGGAGAGGCCTATCGGCAAAGAGAGCAGTTACCTCGCCCACATTACCTTTCCACAGTCCTTTGCCTCAAGCAGTTCACCTTCAGTCCTGGAGCTGGGCTGGGAGAAAAGTGCCTGAGGTGATGGACCACAGAAAGCTAAGGTGGGGAAGGGTACCGCTCCCCTCACCCATATGCCTCTTTGGATATCATAAGCAGACTTCCTCCAACCTCTTGCTTTATTCGTAACATAGGGCAGGCATGTGATTAAAGATCAAGTCTAGTATGGCTCTTAACATGTATACAACTTATTCAAGTGTTCAAACACTTTGCACCCTATATTTTGATCCTCCTTACAGCAGCCCTGCAAGGCAGAATTCTTATTGAAGTTATATTGCAGAGTGGGAAGCAGAAGAGAGCTGAGACCGAGAGAGGGGGGATTGGGTAAGGACACCTGGCGGGTTTATGGCCAAGGTGGACTTCGAATCACTGACTTTGCCCATCCCAGCTCAGCCCCTTAGCCACTGCAGCAGCCATCTCTTCCTCTTGCTTTCTGTCGCACCAGCTATTGCCAAAGAATTCCTAACTCTGCGAAAATGTGAATGTTGCCGTGATGATCTGTTATGCAGACCAGGTGATTTCGCACACATCTGTGCCATTTAATCTGTGAGTGGAAGATTTTGGGATGCTTTGCACAGAACTGACAAGGGGAGGGAAAGTACAGGATGTAGTTTGGAGTGTACATTTGAGCCAGCTTCTGACTCAGCCACTTTCAGGTGAGCCTGCTGAGAGGACCTAAGGGAGCTGAGGCATTTTGAGAGATACTGGGAAGAGGGGCACGTTGGCTACAGACTCCTCCCCCCCCCCAATTATTTTACTCCAGTACCAGCTGGATCACACAGAAGCTTCCTGTGTTGAAACAGCCTGTTTAGTGCTTCTGAGTGAGCAGCAAATAGCCTCATTCTCCTGCCTGCCTTTCTCTGACTCTGAATTCACACACATTGCTGGAGAGTCAACAAGAAATATGGTGGTTTCCCCAGTATTATTTATGAGCTCCCCACATCAAAAGTTTCTCCTATTTGCCCTCCGTGCAACCCCGGCCAGCATCTCCTGCAGCTGAGAGATCCCCAGGGGTAAAAGCATGGCGGTCCTAGAAGTCCTGTAACCCTGAAGGTGCACTTGTTATTGTCTATTGATCTCCTTTGTTTCCCACGCAGTGTCCTCTCCTCCAGGCGCTATTACTTCGAGCTCCTCCACAAGCAGGATGACCGCGGATCAGACCACGTGGAAGTTGGTGTGAGTAAATCCATTTGGACCGTTTCCCCCTTCAGGTACAGTCACCCAGTAGGAAAATTAAACAGGGCTTGAAAATTAGAAAGCCCTTCTGGCCCTATGTTCTCTGGTCTCCGACTAAAAAAACCTTGCCAGCAAATACATCTTCTGCGTCCATCAAAGAAGCCTTTTAGAGCCAAACAGGCATTTTCAAGAGACATTCGCCCTTGGAGTCTTATTAATGCAAGCCTCGTTTGCAGGTTCGCAGATAAGAAAAAGGTATCTGGCCATGGCCATGGGGTGCACCAAAGGTCCATGTTTGTCAGATAAACCAAGTAGAAGGAAATGTGTGCTTTTTTCTTAACCTCCTTAATCTGTTTTACAATAAAGCAGAGGACAGAGGGAGGGAGGGAGAAAGATTGGTCCCCAGGCCCTTTCGCTCTTGCTGCAGAGCTTGAGAATGGCTTTCCTCCTTAAAATTAATTGTGTCCTTCTCTGGGGAAAAGAGCCAGAGAGAGTGTGAGCAGGATTTCCTAGCTGGTAATTTCTTAAACTCTTTTATTCTCAAGATAAAATGTCTCCCATCTCCTAGAAACTTTAAAATAGCCTAATTTCCATGCCTCTCAGTGGGGCAGTGTTCCCTTTACGGAAGCCTTTGCTGCACTGCAGGCTGCTGGAGGTGAAATATTAGTCTTTTTAAAGAGGCTCCATTCATCCCACTTCTAAATTAAAAGGAAGAAGAGCTGCTCAGTGTAAACGCTCTCCCCTCCCAATGGCTCCCTGTCCCTGCTGTGAAGTCTCTGCCAAAGGATTCTAGGTCACCCGAGCAGGTGTAATGCCCAGAGCACAGGAAATATGAAAAACGCTGCATGGGCTTATCATTGCTTTAAGATAATATGCGCCAATCACTTGACTGCTCTGAGGGGTAAGTAGCACATATGCATGCAAGGTGGTTCTCCTTGCTCATCAGCTACTTAGTGTGTCTGTGTAAATACTAAATTTGCAGAATGAACAGCATATGGGCCTGTCTAAAAGCAGGCGTGTAAAATAGATAGATGAACATTGACGCGTTAATGTTTTTTGTCGCCTTGCACAACGTCCAGAAGCTTGTCAGTCATCACAGAGGCCCTCCCGGCACCCAGATTAACATTTATAAATCTCCTGGCTACAGTGGGAGAAAAAGAAGTCGCCTCTATTACAAACCCAAAGTGGCTGGTCCTGCTTTGTGTTCAGACACTTCAAATTGTAACATAGCAACACCATAGCTCAGCCCAGATATAAAAATATTAGCCGTGGGACTGAATAGCCTCTCTTTGACTCTCTTCTGCTAAAATCCTGATTGTATTCCTCATGAGGATGGCACGCAAGCTCTCTTTCTCTCACTCTCTTAGGGTGCATACAGAGCCATATAATTTTAGTAGAAGTCCATAATTTTGTTAAATGCAACTTGTTTTCCCCTATTGGCAGCAGAAGCTGGCTATGCAGAGCTCTGATTGGCTAGAGCCAGTGACATTATACAACCAGCTTCCCATAGCCAGAGCAGTTTTTCAACTATTTTAATGAAATAACAAAAAACAAAACAAAACACTTTGAATTCTAGAAGCATGCATGCATTTCTTTGAGGGGTGGAGAGGTGATGAACATCAGAGGAAGCATCAGTACAATAAATTGAATTGGTATTTGGTTTTCTGATTAGAATATCTGGCATTTCCATTCTGAAAGCAAGAGAAAGCCAGGCTTACCCTACTGGTGGAAAAATGTGCTGCAGCTCCTGTTCTTTTTAGGAAAAAGGGTTCTGATGAAAGTCAAAGCGCACAGAGACATCACCCAAATGATTTGTAATGATGGGGCGGTTGTCTTCTACAAGGTCTTTGCACATGGCACATGGATTTGCATGTAGCTGGGAACATGCTGAAAACAAGCTAAACTAGCTTACAGAAATAGAGCTGTTTCTCTTGCACCGTCAAGGGGAAAATGTTCACCAAATGTAACGTGTTGGGCAGAGGAGGAGCCATAGTGATGTCACAGGCACTATCCAATAGGTAGCTGTGACACTTGGGCAACCGTTCCACCCAGCACTCACTCCTCATTTTTTCCAACTGTAAAATGTTGCAGCTTAGGTGCTCAGAAAATACAATATCAAAAGCACTGTAACAAAAGCACTAATACGTGAAACGACAAGTGGGTTCCTGGCAACAGCTGAGTAACAGCTGTTCAAGTTGTTTGCAAGCTTAAACAATAACAGAAAAGACTGTTGTCTGGAAATTTGCCAGGCCGATTCAACAGAAGTGCATGCTCTTGCGTTATCAGTGCCAGGAAGTGGCCAGGCCTTCTTTGTTTTGCTCACTACTGCTACTAAAATGCAAAAGGAAGCTGTAAATATTTGATATTCCTTTAGATTTACACCTGTGTTATGAAGGCCAGAAGCTGCACCAGAAGACTTACAGCTAGTAGGGAGAACTTAGAATTGTGGGCTGTATCTTGCTTCCTTTTTCTTCTTTTACTTCTAGACATGGAGCAGATCTGCCTAGTCAAGCTACCAGCTTTGGGGTGCTTCCGGATGAAGCTTTTATTGTGCAATTGCCCCGCCTCAAACACATACTTTTACAGTAGGGGTGGGCAGACAATGCCATCTTCCATTTGTAGCCCTCCTGTCTTTTCCCATCACTTTCCCCATCTTTTTCGATCCACAAAACAATCTGTAAAGGGGGGAAAGATGGAATAGTTGCACAACATCTTTTGATCGGTAGCACTCGAAGCTGTCCATCTGGAAGTACCCTGTGTGTTGGGTCCAGGCCAATAATGTCCAAGAACAACAGGTTGGGAGTGGAACAGATGCTTCCATCATGCAGCTCATTCTCCCAAGGAATTACTTTGAGAACAGATGAAGAGCCGCATGGGGGGGAAACATTCGCCATTGGGAATTGGCAATGAGTGGGAACTTTAGCAACCATCTTCTGGACCCTCCTACATTCCTCCCTGTTCACATTCCTGGCAGCTGCTCTTCCAAAGCTTCTTATCCCCACATACACAGCCACACAAATATATGCATGTTGATTGACTTACTGCTGTCCTGTCTCTTTCAGTGGCGGGTTTTCCTTCCCAGCTTCAAGTTCGAGGTCGTCGATTCCCCCTACATCTCACTCTATACAGGTAAATTCTTTCCTTGAGGCTTTGCAGCCTTACGCAATTCCTCCCTCATCCCAGCAGGACTGTTAGACTGTAGTGTATGACTGTAGTGTATGTAGTTAAAGTATGTGTGAAGGAGGAAAAAAACAAGCATGCATAAGGAGCCATGTGTTGATCACCTGCAAGATCCAGCACTGTTAATTTGTCTTGCATGTATTGGGCCTTCTTTTTTCATACCAAGGAGCACCACCGTGCCAGGCAAGAAGCTCACCCTTTTAGCATAATGTGTTTTAAGAAGTGTGCTTTGCCACCAGTGGGATAGAAGTGCTAAAGACACACACTCATACACTCAAAATCTCTTGTCTCAGAAATGGGGAGATCTACCACACCCACTACCTCCCAGGGCTTATTAAAATAGCCAGGAAGCTTGCCATGCTGTCTTTTGGGAGTCAAATAAAATGTGCTAACCTGAGCTTTGGGCAGTTAGTGGTTTCATGGTATAACTATTATGAGTGTATGTGTTTGAAGTTTAATTGATATATAGATCTAGATATGTGCTCTTTTTTACTGCTTTTTAATTTGATGAGCCTTACTCCCTGCTGGTTTTATTGCTTGATTTGGTTAAGTTATTTTTTGTTGATTTTCAGTGCTGCCTCAATTTTATTCTCTCTGACATTTTATTCTTTTAATCATGGAACTTCTGTGGTCCTATTTTATCATCATCATCATCATCTCTTTCTCGCTCATGGCGGTTTTTCTAGACAGACATGACGGGCAATAAATAATATAAATAAATAAATAATCGGTTTTTAATGCTTTATGTGTGTATGTTCTGTGTTTTAGAGTTTAAAATTTTGTATACTTGTTTTTACCTCAATTTTAGAATTTCTGTAAACCACCCAGAGAGCCCTGGCTATGGGAGCGGTATATAAGTGTAATAAATAAATAAAATAATAAATAAATAAATATAAATATGCTGTCTTTTACAGATTCAGGAATTTCCTGTCAATTGAGCATGTTTTAAGTATGACTGCTTTCTGAATGTTGGTGTGGATGTATTTTGGTAGGCCCAGCTTCTGAAGGTTTTCTGTATAGTTTTTTGATGTGATGCCAGTGACTGATGTGACTAACGGAATAATTGTGACCTTTTCCTGTTGACATAGTTCTTTGACTTCCATGGCCAGTGGTGTATGTATGTTGTTGTTGTTGTTGTTGTTGTTATTATTTCATAACAGCTCTTTTTGGACTATATAAGCTTTCTTGAAGGCCCCTCTGGTAAAAACATGGGGTAGAAATCCTTCAGATACATTCATTTCATTAAAAAAACTCCCTCTCAGAGAGCCTTTTCAGAGCTCTCCCAGCTGCCTTGATTGGCTTCCTCCTTCCCCAGACATTGCCCTCTGGTCACTTCACCAGCTGGACGGTGGCCTTTCCAGCCCATCTCCAGCTGGCTTCCTTAGGGTCTTGCTGCCAGACTCTCTGCATGAGGGCGAACTGGGCCCGCCTGGCAGTTGCTGTTCCTGGGCATTGCTGGGGTTGCCACCCTGCCACAGTTCTATGACCACAAGTCCCTCTGAAGGACGTGGCTATCAGCTTGAGAAATTTGTAGCATCCTGGGAAATCACCTGCCTTACAGGCACAAAGCCAGCTGTTACGATCCATATTGAGGGTGAATTTTGGCTTTTCCAAACAGAATTAGGTAGGTACAGAGGCACCAGAGTGTCTTTATTTACATTCCCACTATAACCAGGGTGAATAAAGCTGCAGTCTTGTGCACACTTACTTGGGAGTAAGCCTCACTGAACACAGAGGATAAACACATATAATTGTGGGTAATTGTGGATAAACTCATAAAAGATTGGGGTGTAAATGTACTTTATTTTATTTCTTTCGGGGGAAAAGGGGCAGTATGCAATTTGATGCTGGTACTAACATAACTTACATTGTGCTAGCGTAAGCAACCTCTAGTCAATGCCAAAAGCACCTGTCATGCCTGCAAACACTATCAGCGTTCTGCTAGAGGTCACTTGTGCTTGTACAACATAATTTCCTTTAGCGCTGTAGTCGAATAGACTGGAAATTCTCTTGAAGCCATTCAGTCTAATACCCTTCATCCTGCCCCTTCTTTTCTTCACCACCTTTGACGACAGCCCAGAATCTTCGCTTTATTCTGGGCCACAAGCAAAGAGCCGGGCCATTGCTCCATGCTTGTAGAGTGGGGGGTATACTCAATAAAAAAAAATGGTGGGTGGATCAAGCAACGGAGCTATGAAAGGCAAGCAGTCATGGCCTTTGCAAAAAGAAAAGAAAAGAAAAAACACCCCAAAGAGGTAAAAATAAAATAGCATGCAGTCATGTCCCTTCATGAAAAGGCAGTGAGGGTTTAGGGAGGTGTGTATGTAGACTTTACTGGGCAGTTTTTGTTGGTTCCCTTTGTAAGCCGTCGCCATGCTCTTCTTCTTCTTCTTCCCTGGGCTCCTCCTGCCCTTTGACCTTGGGTCTTCCTTTGTCTCAAAGCAAAAAGGAAGAGGCCGGCACAAAAGCACCCCTGGCAAAGGCCCATCAGCTGGCGTTCCCAAAGCTGAGTTATGAAGATCTGTCTTGTAAGCAGGGATGGATAGTGTCGGGTTTAATTAAATCCATAGATCTTATACTTCCTTCCTCATAACCTGGCCTGGCAGCAGCAGGCACTTGATGAATAGATCCCTGCCTGGCACTCAATACACAAGGCGCCTGTAATTAAGTATCCCATGGAAGGTGGAGATAAGGTGGAGGGGTTGGGCAAGGCAGCCTCTTCCGTGCAGCAGCACGAGGACTCGATTGGCATGAGAAGGATGGTGGCAATTGGGATATTGACAGAAGTGCCTGCAAGATAGATGGGCTGTGGGACGATATTTCCTTCTGGATCCATCAGTCGCGGTGAGTTTTCTCCTCTACCCTCTGATTTGCTGCTTGCACCCCACAAGGAGTGATTTTCTCGTTATTTCACACTCTGCCCGCGACTCTTTTCTGTGCTGAGCGACAGTTATTAAGCGGGAGTAATTGCACTTGGAGTTGCAGGAGACCATGTCATCTTTTGAGGGAAGGCTGAAAGATGGTCTCTTAGCACTTAATATATTTTCAGCCACTGCACAGATAATCGTCAACGTAATCATCAACACATGTTCATTCTTCAATATCAAAAGGGACTCTTAAAATATGTCCCACAAGTGCATAGATGGGCTTCACACTGATGCATGCAGCTAGCCCGTGCCATCTACACTGCAGCTCAGTCGTACATTGGCTGCAGGCAATATTTTATTTTATTTATTTTACGCCACTTATATTCCACTTTTCAAAAGTAATTGATGAAGAAATTTAGGTATAAAAGCAGCATAATACAACAATTAAGAGCAATAATATGGAACACCTCTCACGGGAGGGTGTTCCATATTATTGAGGCAACTCCTGAGAAGGACCTTCTCCTAATAGTTGCTAGTCTTGCATCTCTAAAAGATGGGACCATGAGTAGAGCTTTTCCCAGCAGATCTTTAAGCTTGGGCTAGGGGTCTCCAAGAAGATGTAGAAGGTGTTCTCTGAGATACTTCAGACCTAAGCCAATTAGAGGTCAGCAACTTTGGTGGGCTGGGATAATGCATTATACCCTGCAACTCACCACAAGCTGCACACACACCCCGCCACTATCAGAAGTAGCCGCATGGCCGGATTCCCATCACTTCTGCTGGAAAACAAGGTGTCTAGGGAGCATGCACCTTGCTTCCCAGCACAATCACAATTTCTCTGCAAAATCGCTCCCCTCCAGCCAAACAAACAGCTGTTTGGTGGGCAAGGGATAGTGTGATTCTGCTGGGAATCAAGGTACATGCTCTCTCCCCCCAACCAACTTGTTTTCCAGCAGCAGCCCTGGGAATCTAGTGGTGGGGCAGCAGGAGGAGACCCATTGATCTAGTCTTTTCTGATTTTCCTTATCCAGTTTCCTCTCTCCAATCTCTTGTCTCCTTGCCCTTCCACCACAGCTCAATCTTTTATTTTCTTTGCAAAAAAAAAGGGGGGGGGAGTTACTTTCTGGCCTCTAGAAATAGCAAGATGATTGGCAAAGTTTGAGTCATCAAGTCTAAGCACTGATCTGCATATCTGGAATCCCCCCCCCTTTTAAAGATATATAGGTGTAGTTATCAGTGTACTTATAGTTGTAGATATATAATTGCTGTCTACAGCCTTGGGCAGCAAACCACCAATGTATGTAACCCATGCACGTTATAGCAAATTAATTATATTGATAGTCATAAAATAGCAGAGTTGGAAGGGGTCTACAAGGCCATTGAATCAGCTGATCACGAGGGATTCCCTTAGGAATGTCAGCAGCATGATTGGAGCACAGATAGTGTGAAGTGCACCACGGTCACTACCACGTTGCACTTTTCCTGACACGAGTCCACATGAGGTCGGCAATGATGTATTGCATGGGTCATTGTGGTTTGGGGATGACTCTCCGCACGGCTGCCTTTCATTTGCCAGGGCAGGAGACAACCTGTCTTACTATGCCACATATTGCCTGAAGGGATGGGTGTAATCAGCTGTGGCCAGATCAGAGCTAGATTGGTCTTGCGTGGTGGTGCAAAGAGCTCACCTGGATGCAAATGGCTCAGGCAGCTGTGGTTAAGATGCCTTACAGCAGCCTTCCCCAACCTGCTGACCTCCATATGTGTTGGACTACAACTCCCATAATCCCCAGACAGTGGGTTGAGGAATTCTGTCCCAGAGAAAATCTCCTGGATTTTCCTCTCTATGAACTTTTCATGCAAAGATAAAAATGTCATCCCTAGCAATTCCCAGATGAGGCCTGGTTGCTCTTCTATTTTGATTACTTTAAATGTATTAATTCCTCCTTTAAAAAAGAATGCACATGCATACAGTCAACATAAAATTATAATAGAACATAATGATAATCATTGATCATCCATAGGATACATTAAAGCATTTTTATCCATCAGTTTATATTCTACTTAATTCAATTCATTCAAAATCCTCCCAAGTCCAATTAATTCACATGACACAAAAATATAACAAAGGTGTCCTTTCCAACACCTTACATCATTGTTGGTATTTCTTCCCTGATATTTTCTTAGAATCTTAACCTGTTCTAAAATCTAATTAAGGATTTCCATATTTTTTTTTCCACTAATGAGAAGCTCTACTTCTCGGACCCATGATTGAAAGTGTGTTAATTTATTCATTAATGGTAGTTGCCAAGTCCTTTGCCTAACATGCAGTAGCATTAATCTTCTTGCAGGCCTCCTTGATTGCTTCATCTTGAATTTCTACCAATTCAGGTCCATTTCCTCCAGTTAACTCAGAATTAGAATTGAGCAGGCTCGGTTGTTGACGTGGGAGACTGACTGCTGAACCTGCCTCTCGCTTCACAGTAGCTGTATCAGCTCCACAGTGGCACGAGTGAAAACCTGTGCTGTCAGTGAGCTAAGCAGATGTGACTAGAAAATCTACAAGGCACATTTTATAAATAAGATTGAGGTGACGTTTATGGTTGTCTTTTCGGTGCTTCAAAACACGAAGACTTTGCTCTCGTGTCATAGCATCAAGGTTCTTGTATCACACCCATTGTGTTTGTGTCATTAAGTGCTTCTGTGATATTGCCTAGCAGATTTTAGGGGAAATGCCCCAAAGGGGAAAAGCAAAAGGAGTGTGTTTTATATTTGTGTCCTGTTTACTCCAGGTCGCCTGGGAAAGGGGTGGAGAGATATTAAGCATTATTAAAAGCTTCTATTTCAGCTTTCAGCCTGGGGAATTAAGAGACTGGGGCTGCTTTCATTGTGTTAAAGACATCTTTTCTCTCAACATAGCTAGAAAAGCTTTAATCACAGCAAGAGACTAATGCTTTCAGAATTGTTGTTCCAGTTTATTATGAGCCTTATTTGATTTTTTTAATTAATTTATTTAGCGTTGTGCTACAAAGCCAGAAATGCCTTGCAGGTAACTTATTATTAGCAGCCTTGGAACAATGTTGAGGAGGAAGAAGAAGAAGGGGCAAACATTTGCAGAAACAAGCAAGGAGATGTTTTGACCCAATTGCGTTGGCTTTGACTAGGACCTTTGACTTCTGAGCCTCCCCATCCATCGGCTCTTGTGCCTCCCACATCCCACAATCAGTAATGAGGCAATCCACCCTCAACCCTCCCGCATTCTGTTGGTGTTTGAACTAGGGGTGGATGAGTTGGTCTCCTTCCAGTCTGTCTCACTATTGCATGTGTTCATCTATGTCCATTCCACACTGTTTCCGCCTCAGTCTGAAATTTTCATTTTAATCTGCGCAAATATTCACACCAAATTCAAAAAATTATAATGTATTTTCTTTCAAAATGCTCATTCCATTCCTAAATATATTTTGTCTCAAAATCTCTGGTTAAGCTGATTTACATCAGTAGAATCCTTTTGTCAGTAGTGGACTGAAGCATATGCCATCTCTCAGGCTTTGTTAGCTAGGAATGCACCGAATTTCCCCTTTCTTCCCTGCTCTTTTTACACAAAAGTACAATAGCAGAACCAGCTCCGATTTCGGTGAGACTGTGAATCTATTCTGTGTTCCCGTCAGAACCAGCCAGAACTCTAAAGGAGCTGAAATCAAGCCTCCCAAAACAGGTCCAGCACCTTGGATAGCTCTTTTAGAGATCTGGCTGGATCTGACTGCAACCCAGGATGGATGCACAGCCCCACCAGAATCAGAGCCACCAGCCTCCAGTGAGTAAAGAGGGCCAATCTCAAGGTGAATACAAGATATAAAAGTTTTGTTCCTAAAATAGTTGTGATAACTTCCAGGAAAAGTGGACATCTGCTCCTTTATTAAACATTGAATTAGTATCGTTTAGAAGGGAGACTGATGAAGGTGGCGAGGGGGAGCTGGTTTTAAAGCCTTGACTGACTAGGGACGTGATGGATGACCTTACGTCAGCTTCTCTCTAAGCACCTCTGACCTAATGTTCCATGCTTGCAGATACATACTTTTAAAAGAAATCAAGACTCCACATGGAAAGGCTATGCCATTCATGCAATGTTTGTGTCCCTGCTTCCACAAGCAGAAGGTCCCTGAGGGGCCTTTTTGAGATGTTTCCATTTCCTGAAGTAACATTCTTCGTCATGAAGCTGCTCACGTGTTTGCATGAATAAGTTCATTCATGAGCCCAGAGCACTATGTGGGAGGCAGCGATCAGGCTTTGTTCTCCACCTGTAAAATGGGAAGTAGCACAGACTCCCCGACGAAGGCTGTCGTGAGAATAATAGATAGGCAAAGCGTCATGCCACTTGGCCCATAAGGATTGCATAAATAGTTCATAGTAACAGCAATAAACTTGTCAAAAATGACTCGTGTTTCTTGCCCTCCTGCACTGAACAGTCAGAAATGTCTTGATCAGTCTTCTGGCCAGATGGTTTAGTAACAGCAGCTTTTAGAAACCATTGTTTCTACAAAGGAGGTTGTCTTAAGGCATTTTTTCATGCTCTTTGTTTCAAGGACAACCACGTGTGCCCGTATTCCTGGAGAGCTGAAGTGAGCCAGTGTTTTAAACACAAGCTGTCTTCGCACCAGAGAATGACAAGCTGGTGAGCACCACTGGCCTTAGTGATGGGTGCATCTGCCTGTCTTCTGTCAGATTTGCAGCAGGCCATGCACAGGCTCTGGCTGACACACACACAAAAGAACATTAAGATCATAATTCCTCTCCCTCCTCCCAGGCTGTGTGAGCAAACCGTTCCTCTTTCAGTGGAATGATACACAGTGCAATTAACTTCCCCAGTTTGTGCTATATAGTTCTTCTCTCTCTCTCTCTCTCTCTCTCTCTCTCTCTCTCTCTCTCTCTCTCTCTTTCTCTCTCTCTCTCTGCTTGGTTTATTTGTTGGCCAAACAAAGAACCAGAGTAGAATCCAGAGGGTTCAATATGTCCATGTCTCTGTCCATCCCCTTAGCTTTGCAATATGAGGCAATGATTTGAGCCTGGGCAATTCTTTGCCCTACCCGGATGTGAATCTCCAAATCTTTGTCACAGAGAGAGAGAGAGAACCAGATTGCCAAACCAACTGTTTGCTGTGCTGGCTGCAACCTGCATCACTAGTTTAGGAGGAATCACAATCACATTAGGTGCTGACAGTTGCTTCCAGATAGGCAGTTTTCCATCTGAACACTTTCAGAACATGACACAAGGAAATGGCGTTGCCTATTCTGCACTCCATAATCAATCACTGTTTAGCACTCCACTGCTGTGGGAGGGGGGATTTTCCCCCCAAACTAAAAGTTGTGCCTCATTGAAGACGCCCAAACTCTTCCATAACTGATCTTGTCAGAAGTCCCATGGCGTCCCATCTTCCTGGTCATTGCCCCGCCCTTCCTCCTTCATTATATTTTTAGGTAGAGAGGTGGAACCTAAGATAATTTAACTCAAGGAACTTAACAGAAGGAAAGTTTTCTATCCCCTCTTCTCACCACCCACCCCAAAGCTACCTGCACCTCCTGAAAATGTACCAGGAGATTCAGGGGCCCTCATGAACAGCCATCTGTTGGAATTGCTTTAGTTCTGGATTTCCTGAGCAGGAAGTTGAACCAGATAGGACATTCATGATAGCTAGATGGTCAACAAGACCTCCTCTAATACCACGAGTAAATGTGGAATGTAGCATAAGGACTACTAGGAGTGGAGATTGTCCAAAACAGTGCAAGAATCCTAAAATGAAACAATGTAAGGCACAATCCTATGCATGTTTAGATAGAAAAGAGTCCTACAACTCCCAGCATTCCCCAGCCAGTATGGCTGGCTGGGGCATGCCTGGAGTTGTAGGACTTTTTTTGTCCAAGCATGTATAGGATTGCATCCTTAAGGATGTTCATGAAAAGAAAGTGTTCTGTCTCCTCTCCTCTCCAGCCAAACAGTATTGAGGATGATCTCCATGACCCTTGGAGAAGCTTTTCAGGGTGCAGGTGGTTGCAGGGGGGAGGAAGAGGGGGAGAAAACATTCCTTCTCTGAACTTCCTTTAGATAACATACCTTAAAATCTAATCTGAAGTCTTTAAAGAAATACTTGAATATGTGCTATTACACCCAGTCATCACAGATACCTTGCTAGTGTCTTATGCTAATGACATCTATTAATACCTTGCTGTGTCACATTCTCAGAACCCAATTGTTTTACAGACCCATCTCATGGTGCATGTCATTTGCCCCCCTCTTTTTTGGCAGGCTGCATTGATTTGGAAGCGTGTGAGGTGGTACGGAAATAAAAATGCAGTCTCACCAGAATGTTGATCAAGATGCAACCTGAGTTGCATTTTGAAAATTGACCACTTGTTAATTAACTTAGATGAGCCTCGTGTGGCGCAGAGTGGTAAGCGGCAGTTACTGCAGCCAAAACTCTCGCCACGGCCTGAGTTCGATCCCAGCGGAAGCTGGTTCTCAGGCAGCTGGCTCAGGTCGACTCAGCCTTCCATCCTTCCGAGGTCGGTAAAATGAGTACCCAGCTAGCTGGGGGAAAGGGAACTGCGACTGGGGAAGGCAATGGCAAACCACCCCGCTACAAAGTCTGCCAAGAAAACATCAGTGAAAGCAGGCGTCCCTCTAGGAGTCAGCAATGACTCAAGTGCTTGCATGAGAGGTTCCTTTCCTTTCCTAATTAACTTAATATCCCTCTTAGGAAAATTCTGTTTCTCTAAATGCACAGCATGCCTCTTCGCCTTACTCACCGGTCTAGCTCCCATTTTTCTAGGCAGTCATTGTGTTAGTTCTGATGTGCCTGTAGATTGCATAGCTTACAGGTTGGTGCTGTATTATATATATGGCGCAGCTACCAACTCACAGCCACCATGGCCTTTCTCCCAAAACTGCACTTTTTAAAAGTCGCTGTCTTACCATGACTATTTCCTTTGTGCCGAGGTCACCACCTTCTTTCTTCCAGGTGCTGTGGTGACCTTGCTTCAGGTTGAGGCTGGGGCATTTCAGGCACGGGCCGAGGCCCAGGGTGGGTCATGGGATGTGTGGGAAGGCTGGGCAGAGAGCAGGGGGCAGGCTCGACGAACCAAATCACACAGTAGCTTTTTCGGCCGGAAAGCCCATGCTTCCTCCAGCTGTGCAGTTTTGCCATTCCCACCCCACGAAGGTCTTGAGGGAACGAGCAGCCAAAGCATCCTCATCAAGGCATCCTCCTGGAAGCTGCATTGCCACAGATCTGCCTCTGTTCATGTAATTGGGGTGCTGATGGGTGGCTTCTCATGAGTGCCTTATCTTGGCCATCCGTTATAACTACGGCTATAGAGTCTTTGGCCATCTTTGTGGTCCAGCGCTGACGTGTCGGGTGTTACCCACTCCCCCCACTTACTAGGATTGAGTGGGAAGCCAGATGAGAGATAGCAATGGACGGCAGCACTTCTGATTCCTTACACTTCTGTGCCTGCCTTGCTTCAGTTACCTAGTACTGATCTGTGAAAACAGACAGCCTCATCTAATAAACATGACATTGGAGGCAGCCAGCGCTTAATTGATATGGCATTTCGTTCCTCCCAGACACCGATGATGTCGTTCCTGGCAGCCTTACAGGATCGTGGGTGGGAGTGGGGGGGAGGAGGAGCTGTGCTTTGCCTTTCTGAGCACTTACATCCCAGGAGAAATTATTCCTTGCTTTGTTTTCTGTTTGTTCAGAAGATCAAATATTTTCAAAGTAACCCTGGTGGAGTATTTATAAGTCGGTGAACGAGAGCCCAAGTGAGTGGCAGGATGTGAGGCATCTGTGAAGATCTGTGAGCTGCCAGGCCTGGTATAGCACCAGCCGCTTTGAATGTGGCTTGGTAAAGGGTCTGCGATAGTATAAGAGACACAGCTGGTGCAGGATCCTCTTGGGCAGTGGAGGGTGCAATTTCCCTCTGGAGTAGAGGCAAGAAGGGGAGGCTGGGCAGAGATTTCGGGCCATTTCTGAACGTTGTGTAGCCTGTGCTTGAAGGGTCTCTGCATGGAGCATGGGTGGCCCTAATATGGTGAGATAACATGGAGCTTTATATCTTAGAAGTGTTATAATTATTCGGCCCCAGGCTTGGCTCCTGGGAGAAGCCAGATGGCTAATCCAAAACGCAGTCACAGTCATGCTTCCCAAAATCAGGTATTCATCTTGAAGAATAGGCAAATTCAAAAAGGGGTCTGGGGTATACATAGATAGGCATGTGTATGTGTGTGCGTGCGCGCGCGCACGCATATGACCACTGCCACCCCCAAGATCGAGGGTATTGGAGAGGGAAGGAGCCACGGATGAGAAAGAGCAAAAGGAATCAAGCCAAAGCGCAGAATGCCACCAGGCCAGGTCATGATTACTCCAAAGGGAGAAGCAGGGAACGTGGGAAGTGGGGGAATCTGCTAATAGAGGCCATGAATCATTCTTATAAGATTGCAGGATCAGTAAGCTGCTGCCATGAGGGCGCCAGGAGTCTTCCCAGGAGGTACTTCCTGGCTCAATACCTACATCTGACTTACGTGAAAAATCCAGGAGACATGGGCCACTTGGGCCTTTGCAAAAGTCCAAGACTGCTGGCATACGATTTATTTATTACATTTATATCCCGCCTTTTTTTCCTCCAAAGAACTCAAGGCATACACCGCCTTGGGTTCTTGGGAGAAAAAATCGTGGGATATAAATGTAATAAATAAATCGTATGTAATAAACATAATCCACCTCCAGTCCATTTTATCTTCACAACAACAACCCTGTGATTGGCCCAAAGTCACCCAGTGAGCTTCCATGGTCAAGTGAGGACTAGAACCCGGATCTCCCAATTCCCAGTCCAACACTCTAGCCACTACACCACACTTGCCAACCACACCTCCTCTCTTCTTTTGTCCCCCTTCCCCTTCAGATGAATCCAGTCTGAAAATGAATGAGGTGGAACATGTGCCTCAGTCCCTCGCCAGCCACACTGGCAGCTACCTCTGGGGTGCACGGAAGGAGGACCATGGAGCAGATATGCTGAAGCCTGACCCTCGGGATATTTTTTTCCTTAGTAAGTGGGAGAGGGCCTTCTGGCACAGTTATTTTTCTTGCCTCTGGGGCATTTATGGTCAAGAAAGTGGGGCGGGGGAAATCTAAAGCATTTGTGATTCTGTCTGTATAAAGTTGCGGGTGTATTGGATGGTTTTCGTTCTTACGTGGATAAGTGGCACCAGACTGGAGAAGAGCCGTAGCATTTAGTCCTCCCAGCTTTCCTTATTATTGCTCTCCTGTCCCATATTCTACATTGAGGTGTCTACGGAGATCAGGATGGAGCAAGTTTGTTAGGAAGCAACCTGGCCAAGATAGAAACACACTTGGTCACTGGAGAGCAGTGCCGCCCCATTGCTTTAAAGATGACAAAAAGAGTAGGCACTTGGAGGAGAGCGAGTAAGTATTTTTGTCAGCAGCAATAGGTTGAATAAAGCAGTCGTGCAGGATGTTTATACACCATCTGAAAGCATTAAGTGGAATGATCACCTTTGTGTTGGCCCTTGAGATTTTGGGAAATGGAGAGGGGGTGGCTATTCCTGCAAGACTGGCTTATATTAGAGGCAGATCTGGCCTTAGAAGAAGACCTTTTTGCCAAGAGTGTTTTAAATCTCAAGTAATTTTTAGCCACACAGTCATGGCCTCTCAGGGAGAAGGTTGCCCACAATCTAGGTCAAAAGCAGAAGACCGTCTGGAATAGCAGACCACATAGTCAAGGCCACCGGTAATACCTGCAGGCCTGTCTGTATTCTGCACGGACTCTATTCCAGTTTGGGTGCCAAGAACAAGAGAATTCTGCTACCAGTAAACATTTTGCAAATTAAGATAAGTGTGTATAATTGCTTATTTGAAAAAATGTGTTCCACGAATTTTACTAGTTTGCACAATTTATTCTGGTTTCCTAGTGGTGGGGCGGAGCAAGGAGCTATTTGGAGCACCTATGTCCCCACCCCTGCATCCCATTCCATCTCAATCTATAGAAATCTTAGGTCTGTTTCTCTCAAACAGCCGATGAGGCAGTAAACTTATGTCCAGATTGTATCACTTCATACTTCAGACAAGGGCTCACATGAATGTGTGCTCTTCCTCCATACAAAAAGAAAACCCTACTAACAGAATGCTAGAAGCCAGGAAGAAGGGTTTTTTTTGGGGTGGGGGTGGCATTTACCCAGGGTGTAGAATGCAAGATAAGTCTAGGGCAGGTGGTCAGCCAAGTTGACTTTGAATGGACTCAGGAACCTTGTGGTAGTCTGGGACGGTCTCCTGGTTTGATCCTGTGACTTCCTCTGACTTAACTGCCTTTTCCTCAGCTCCCCAGATTGAGCCGTCTCATGTCGAGAATGTGTTGGTGCCCTGTGCTTACAGCCCCACGTATGTGGTGAAGGACTTCCCCATTGCCCGCTATCAGGGCCTGCAATTTGTAAGTGTCCCATAGACTTTAGTGCCCCCTTTCTTTGTCCATGGAGAGGTATCTCCACTCTTTTTGACATCATTTGTCGCTATGCATCTGTCCAATGGAATGAAGAGACAAAGTCTCAGGATTTAGTTTTATTCCTTGAAGTAGCCTGACTCATTTCAGCCCTGTATAATAGATATGGGCCTTCTTCAGATGCTAAACCCAAAGCAGACGGGGACAAAAACGCACGGACATACATTTCAAAATAAAACATAGAAATCAAAAATCATTATAATAATAATCACACTGTGATAGTGCAAGGACAGCAGTGGTGACCAGCAGTTAAAAAACACAAGCAAACAAGATGCACCAGACTGATCTCCTGAGAAAACAGAAAGAAGCATCTTTTAGCTAAAGTGTAGTTTAACATTTAATCATGTGACAAACAGTTTTCAGGGAAGCATTAAAAAGAATTGGCACATTATAGAGAACATTAGTAGTTGCCAAGAAATGCCTATGATTTCTTTCAAAAGAACAAGGAATATCAAGGACATGCAAATAAGAAGTGATTTTAGGCAGTGTTAAGCAGATACGCTACAATGTCGGGCCAGGCGCGATGCCGCCCGCTGGACATCATCCATGTGGGCGTTGTGGATATTGTAAATACACTTGCAAGATGGCGGAATTCGAAGATCTGACTGACCAAAACAATATGCCTGAAACAATTTACATGTCGTGAGATTTATGCCCCTGTAACAAACGCTGTGTGGGGGAAATGACTAGGGCTCTTAAATTATGGGTAGGGAGAGCATCTTTACAACATTAGAAATAAGAAGCAGGGCACCCCTTTAGTAGGACATTTTGTAGAGCAAAATATCTCTGCAAAAGATATTAGCTTTGGGGCTTTGCAAAAAAAAAAGTTCTACAAATGACAGTAGAACCCTACTACAAAGAGAACTTGAATGGATTTTAAGGTTGAAAACTCTGACCCCTGGGAGCCTAAATGAAGAAGTAGAGTTTCTTTTTGTACAGCACAGGACTTTTGAGACACTCTCTAAGTATATAGTGCATGTCCCAAAGTGGGAGAACTTCAGTCTAATCAGTAACAAAAAGGATAAAGCTGAAATGTTTCCCCATATATGTATATAAATGACCGCATATCAAACATGTCACCAGTTGCAGGATTCATCTTGGAGACATATTTTTTCCGGAGATCTCTACAGGCATTTTCAAAAATATTGAGTAAGCATACAAAGGTGTTATTGCGTTATAATGATTTTTAACTCGTACGTTCACGTGTTTTTATCCCTTTCTGTTTCTGATTCAGCCCCTGAAAAGGGCCCGTATATATTATACAGGGCTGAAACGCATTGGCTACTTCAAGGAATAAAACTATGTACATATTTTCAACATCCTGAGGCTTTGTCTCTTCCTTCCATTGGGTTATTTTGAATATACTCCAGCTTTGCGGGGCCTTACGCATCTGTAAACCGGTACATTGTGGGGAGGGAGTTATACCTGTAGTAAACCAAATCCAAAAGACATCATGGCTGGGTCCCTGCTGGCCAGCTCCATTAGTGGGGATCGGAATGTTTTAGCAGGGATGGGAGAAATACTAGCGATCCAGGAAAGATGGAGAGGGGGCAACTCAGGATGGAATAAAGGACACAGAGACCCAAAAAAAAAAAAAAAGGTGGGGAGGAAGGATGGGGAACTGCACTGGATGCCACCTGAGCACTAGTAGAAATCTGTTTTGGTTTCTGCGCCTGAACAGGCACAGCATGCTGCAGTGGAAACTTGCTTCTGCCTATGCACAGGCAGGTGTAATTCCCCAGTTGGGTGAGCTTGTGCACATGGGCCCCATGGGCCGACATGTGCTCTAGGATGTGCCCCCGGAAGGAGCCCCTGCCCCTGCAGAATGTAACGCATCCCTTCCCTCTTCCTCCTCCACCCTCTCTGTAGACACTGGAAAACATACCTACTTTGCTGTGACTCTTCTCACCAGGTTGCCCCTCCCACAGGTCTACCTCTCATTTGTTTACCCCAATGATTTCACCCGGCTCACACACATGGAGACTGACAACAAATGCTTCTACAGGGAGTCCCCGCTCTACCTGGAAAAGTAAGTGCAGAGCGACAGGGCAATAAAGCATCTGGCGGCCCGGCTGCAAAGGGAACTGTGGACCACCTGTCAGGGCCCTTGTGTTGAGATGGACGGTCTGTCCTCTCCTGGCAGATGGCATGGACACCTGAAATGCAAAACGTGGATGTGACCAACAAGTATTTGGCCCTTTGGGCCCTTTGCTGTGTATGACTGTAGAAGGGCAGGTGGCAAAGCTGATCTTCTGTTGCATGGACAGACACTATTGTTTGGGGCTGGGGCTGGGGGAGCCATCCAAGCCCATTTTACCGGGCTACCAAGTCATCAACTTAGAGCAGGAGATTTCGGTCACTGATGGATCAGAAATGGCAGGTGGGAAATGCCACTCTTGTGCCCTTGGCCCTCTTTCCCTTCCAAAGTATCCTTAGCATTCCTAGCCGAATTTGTACAGCCGCCTTGGAGCTTGATCCTCTTCAGGAGATGTCAAAGGCAGGTGCAAATTCCAACTTGGGAGCTGTTCTGACTTGGGAGCCAGCTCTACGGCACCAGCTCTGAGTTACTGCCTCTCCTCCACTTTCTGATCCCATTATACTGTATGTCATCCGCGTGCATCTATAGCAAGCATGGCAAAGGCGGGATTTGTGGCCTCTGCTGCTTGGGGGCTCTAAAGCACAATTTCAACAATAGCCTCCGTGTGTGTGTGTGTGTGTGTGCGTGCGCGCGCGCACAGGTGTCTAATGAAGCAGGCTGTGGACTACAAAAGCTCATGCCGCAATATGTTCACTGGGTAGTGTTTTTTACTACAGCAGGCAACCCCTCTGGAATCTGCCTCTGTGAAAAGTCACCTTACTGCCCCCTTAACCATGCCCCTCTCCTAAGCTAAAGGCCACAGGCTACCCTTGGGCAACACAGTCCTGCATGCCCTTGTCTTGCCTCTGAGATGTCGCTGCTTGTCCCTCCAGATTTGGCTTTTACAAATACATGAAGATGGACGAAGAGGAGGAGGATCCACACCAGAGAGCCTTTCTCTTCCTGAATCCAGAGAGTAAGTGGTCCCTGGGAGTTCAGGCTTATGCTAGCCAGGCAGGGGATGCTCAGGAGCATCTCTCTGCCCCTGTGTGCATGTTGCTGCTGTAAAAACATGGAAGGCTGTTGTACCATCTGCTTGCAGAGTTTGCATCTCCAGCCTTGGCAGGTTATGTCCCTGGGCAGTGATGTGCAACAGCTTTCTGGGTGAGGAAGGGAAAAGAACTGCAGGCCGCTGGAAAGACGTGGAGGGAGAAGACATTACCTCATCTGAGCATTCTGCAAGAGCAGGGCTGCTTCCCAAGTTTTTTTCTCCCTCTCTCATAATACTAGAAGCCGGGGTCATCCCATGAAGCTGATTGGTGGGAGATTCAGGACAGATAAAAGGAAGGACTTCTTCACACGGCGCATGGTTAAACTATGGAATTCACTACCACAAGATGGGGTGATGGCCACCCATTTGCATGGCTTTAGGAGTAGGGTGGATAAATTCCTGGAGGAGAAGGCTATCAATAGCTAGTAGTCATGATGGCTAAGTAAAACCTCCAGTATCAGAGGCAGTAAGCCTGTATACTCAGGTTGCTGGGGAACATGGGTAGGAGGGTGCTGTTGTACCGTGTCCGGCTTGTTGGTCTCTTGTCAACAGCTGTTTGGCCACTGTGCTGGACTAGATGGACCCTTGGTCTGATCCAGCATGGCTCTTATCTAATTTAGTTCTGCACAAAATTACCTCCTACCTCTATTCTTAAGCTTCATCCCTTTTTGGCACAAGCAGTTGTTCAGATTAAAGTAGTATCCACCATTTCTACAACCGAGCACCATTCGTATATTCACAACACGGCTGACTTCAGAATGCATTTACATGGGTACTTATTAGCCTTCCCCACTGACTCCTGTTAGCTGCTCTCGTTAGGTCTCGTGAAATCGACTTGAGATCTTGGTGGGGCAGGGTGGTTGTGCATGTGCTCCTGGCTGCCTCTGAAGAAGGACATGGACAGCCCCACCCCTCCTTGAAGCCATTCTTTGCATGGGCAGAAGAATATCTGACTCTTTGGGGTGTTTCTTGTCTCTTTGCTCCTACCAACAGCTCTGCTGCAGGTTCCCAAAAGCTCACCCAGGCAAGCAGTTTCTGCAGTCCAAAGGCAAAGTTGTCCAGAACCAATTTGTGCTGAGAACAACCTTGCGATTACCTTAAAACACAATCAATACTTTCCCCACTCTAAATCTTGTCTGTTGCAGCAAGAATATTAGCCCTTCAACACCTTTGGCATGCAGCCTTGACTCCTCTCAGTGAATTTATATGGCTTTGATAATTAGTATGGGGGGGAATTCTCCCTTGATTCATCTGGTTGAAATGTATGAAGGTTTAGGGCAGGATCGTGCCACCCCAAATCCTAATTCTTTCCCAAAGAGACCAACGTTCTGCATTTCAAATTAATTATGCAAATGTGTACTGTGTGTACATATTTTCTCATTTTGCATGACACAGTTTTGTTAGCCTATTTAATTTTGATTCCACGGAATTTGCTGGCCAGGGCAGATTAGAGGCACTGGAAGAGCTGTATGTAAATGGAGGTCATAGTGGTGTGTAGCTTGGGGAACATGACCAAGGCCCTGGGGAAAGGACAAGTGGCCCTTCAGAAGCAAATAAATAAAAATAATAATAAATCCCTCCACCCCCTAAATGTTAGAACCATTCACAGACATTGCCTACACATTTCAGATATATTACAGAACCATAAAGTCCAGGAACCTTTTTTTTAAAGGGTTAATTTCCTTGAAAATCTAAATTGTGCATAAAATTCTATGCTTGCAGAATTACAGAAGAGGAATCAGCTTGGATTAAGGCAAAAAGTTTGTCAGTGCATCACCAAGCACCTTACCTTACAGTCATAGCAATGGCGGTTGCTGATCCCAGTAAATAGTGGGGTACAAAGCCTTTGCCTACCAGTTCCCTACACTCACCCTGAATACCTTTTTCCTGCTTTCTCTCCCTGAGACCTCCTGCAGCCCCTTCCCTCCTCAACTGCCTCTGACAGGCCCATCCAACTTAAGGCTTCCTTCCTTGCCCCATTGCCCTCCAAACCCACGTACAGTCTCCCTAGCAAGCACACACACACAAACCCCAAGATTTCATCTGCTTTGCCCATTATTATTTTCTAGATTTTCTTGAAGAGGAGGAAGGAGCTGATAGTCCTGAGCCCACTGACCCTGACGCCAAGGACAAGAGCCCCAGTGTGTTGGATCCACGTGTGTTCCCTGGAGTGAAAAGGAAAGAAAGGCCCCAAACCACAAAGGATTATGGGAACAACATGGACTACTACACCTTCCACCAGAAGCAGAAGAGGTTTAAAGAAGAGGGGGCCCCGCCAGGGCGGCCTGTCCCCACAGGCACGAACAATGGGCCTAGCCTGAGTCCTGTGGCTCCCTCCAAGGGCTTCCAGGCCTACGAGAATGCTGCTCCTCTTGGAGAACAGGTGGTGGTCCATGGCCGGTCCCTCCGCTGGGCACAGAATGAAGAAGATGAGGAGAAGGGAAGGAAGGAGGGTGAGCCGAGGCTGCTGTCACCATCCAAGCGGGGCAGCTCCCTCGGCCTCCAGCCCCACCTCTCTGTGCCCTTCTTTGCTGGGAAGGCCAAGCAGCAGGGCATGAAGGAGGAGAAGCAGCCCAAGAAGGAGGCCAAGAAACCCCCAGAGAAGGTGTATGTGACCAGGCTACAGCCCAGCAAGAGGAAAGCCCCAACCCAAAAGGATGTTTTCCCTGGAGTCTTCCTCTACCCCAGGCCACCCAGGAAGGTGCACTTGAACTCCAGAGTCCTTCAGCGGCGCCCCGCTCCCTCCAACAAACTCCATGCTCTCCCTGGTCATAGGACACCTTGGCTCACAGGCAATGCCTCCAGGGAAACAGACCCTTCTAAAAGGAAAAGCCAGCGGGCTGGACGGAAATGGGATCAGCTGTACAATCGAGAGCCCCCCAAGGGTAGGAGTAAGCAGAGGATGCGCCCCAGTGCCGCAACACTGCCTGAGGAAGGGCTGTTCAGCAAAGAGACCTTTGAGGTCACCACCCCAGCAAGGACTACTTTAGACTACAATTCCTCGGAGGTGGTGCTGTCTGAAGGCGTGCGAGTGACATCCTTCCTGCAGATGTCAGAGATGACAGAATCTCAGCAGGAGGAGGTTGAGGGCCCAGAGAAGGCCCAGGAGGAGGAGGTGGAGGAGGAGCTGTCTGACTATAGCTATGAGAACTCTGAGCTGCAGCAGAGCTGGTTAGAGGACTCCATCAATTGGCAAAGAACGTTCAGCGTTAGCCCTGTGGACTTTGAGCTGCTGCGCTCGGACTGGAATGACCTGCGGTGCAACGTCTCAGGAAACCTGCAGCTGAGCGAGAGTGAGGTGGTGGACGTGGTGGCCCAATATATGGAGAAACTCAACGAGAAGAATGGCGGGTAGGGAGAGGAGATTGGGAAGGGGAGATGATATGTAGGGGCTGGAATGAGAACCTCCCGCCCCAGTTCCACTCAGGAGTTGTGCACTGGTAAATCTCCATTCACTTTTAGGTAGCTGGCAGCTACTTCTAAACATGGTAACGGCGGAGAAGTCACCAACGTAACTTAATTGAATCTGCCAGAGTGACTGCACTACCACTAACTTTAGAACATAGAGGGGTAGATAGGGTTGTATATAATGTTAGCCCCATTTAGAGTAGACCCATTGAAATGATTGGGGCTTACATTAGGCTAACATTGGATACAACCCATCTTGGGGCAATTGCCATAAAATATAGTTTTTCCAGAAGAACTCAGACTTACAGTGAACCTTTCTGCTCCGAGGCGGTGGTCATCCTCCAGTTTTATCCAGCCAGAACAAGTCCCAGCACAGCAGCTCTTCTTTAGTCCCATTCCTGACAAGCCTAAACCCTTGTTCCTCCTAGCATACAAAAGCCAGATGGTTTGAGGAAGGCCTCACCCATTTATGGGACTGCCTGCAGCAGCCTTACACCCAACCAGGTTTCCTCCAAATGTTTTGGACTTCAACTCCCATCAGCCCAAGCTACCATTGTCAATGATCAGGAATGCTGGGAGTCATCATCTGATACATTTGGAGGGGACCGGGCTGGGGAAGGCAGAATCCCATTGTGTTGAGAAGTTGGGTCACTGTGTAACCCGTTTCATAGCTCACCTGTCCCTGGTGAACTCTTCAGGACTGGACATGTTGAATCTGGGCCTATACAAGAAGATTGCTGTCTCTCTCATTAGCAGCTTCAGGGGAGCATCCTGCGTATTTCAGGGCCACTTCTAATTTACCCTTAAAGATCCTAAAGAAGGAGAAGGGTTTCTGAAGGGACGACAGCTTTGTGGCAGAGCACATGCCTTTCATCCAGAAGGCCCCAGCTTCAGGACCTGCCATTGCCAGTTAAAAGGGTCAGATAGCAGTTGATGTGAAAAGCCTTTCTTGTTGAGAACTGCTGTCCACCAGAGTAGTCAATACAGGGCTGGATGGACAAATAAACTGACCTGGTGTAAGGCAGTTTCTTATGAAGAGGAGGTTTCGTCTGGTCCAGGACTATGTCCACTTTCTCTTCTCCCACCTACAGCATCTACACCCTCCTGCGGATCATCAACGTGGAGAAACGGCGAGACACAGCCCGGGGCAACCGCTACCTGATGGAGCTGGAGCTGATGGAGAGAGGCCGGAGGACCGTGCGGCTCTCGGAGTACATCTATGTCCTGCTGCACCAGGGCAAGTCCGAGGACAGCACTGAAGTCAACCCAGAGGGTCCTGCAACTGTGTCTGCTGAATCTCAGCCACCACCTAGTGCCTGGAGCCTGCTCTACGGAAAGCCCATCCTGTGCCGGCCTCTGCGGCTCAGCTGGAGGCACGACGTTATGGTGCATTTTGTGGTGCCAGGTCAGAGACTGTACTGTGCATCCCGGGAATGAATGACTGCTTTCCTAGGCACGAGTCAGGTGGGGCTGGGGAGGTAAACCGAGGCTGGAGACCAACAAGAGTGAGTTTCATTAGAAAGTTGGGAATGGTTTGGGAGATGCTTCATTTTCCCTGGTGTACACATACATTTATTTTATCCTACAGTCACTTCAGGTCAAACAGGTTTTGTAGGTTTTCCAGCAGTAGAAGAACCCACAAAGCCTGTTTGTCATAGAAGAAATTTGGAAAATTGTATATATCACAGACAGTGATCCTTTTTTCATAGTGCCTTTGTCTATCTGAACAAACAAATGTCTGTCTCCAGGCCAAGTAGAACTTTGATTGAGATGTTGGCCAATTCATATGTTACCCAAGTGGTTGGGTTTCTGCTTTCCCATTGTTATTTCCTATGGTGATCTGATGACATATGAAATGAAAAAAGTGGGGACACTAGTACAGAACTAAGATCCGTCCCTTCCACAAGAGTTCCTCATTTCAGAAGTTATCAGAGCAACATGGAATTCAGACATGGCGAAATCAGGCACTAGACATGGCTACTTCCAAGATTTTTTTCCAGGTTTAAAGCCAGAAGGAGGCCAAGGTTTATCTCCTGCTCTGTAAAACTCACAGTGGCTGCTTTATCCCATAGAGTGAGCAAATACTACAAGCATGACTGCATAAACCACACAAAAAATGGGGGGAGCCATATCCAAAATGATGAATTCCACAACCTGTATTAGTTATAAAAATGTGCTTTTGTTTGCATATAAAGAAACCATATTCTGTGGTGAGAATGTGAAAGAGCTAAATATATCCTGATCAATAGGTGATAAGGAAATGACACTGGTGCTTAACTTCACATTTGCATCCTCTCGCTGTATAATTAGTTCCTTCTTCTGCTAGAAGTATACTGAATTGTTGTAAGCTGAATACCTCTGAAGTCTTGGCGATGTATGACACACATGTCGAGAGCACTTATTCTCTTGCCACGGCTGTATGTCCATATCGATAATACAAGCCCGTCATGGAGACGCTGCCCCTTGAATAGTATACTGAATGTGTGTTGACATGCCAACAGTCCATGCTCGTGTCTTGCAGTGAAGAACCAAGCCCGCTGGGTGCAGCAGTTCATCTCAGACATGGCCAGCCTATACTTGAACACCAAGGATGCCAACTTCAACGTTATCCTGGTGGACTTCGATAGTGATGACATGGATGTGGAGAAGGCACTTCAGGAGGCTCACCTGCCCAGGTACCTTAAGCAATGATGGAAGCTCTGGAGGCTTGTTCACTAAGCCTGTCTTGAAGCTGCCCAGCTGTCTGTTTTCTGCATTGGACCACTAATGCTATCCAAACACATTTCTTTGCATTATACAGTTGGCTACAGACAGCCACTAGGGAGATGACTGAGGCTGCTTAAATAAAATCTATTGCTTGATTTCTTCTTCAGATTTTCCAATCATCATGCATGACTAGGCTGGGTTTCTTCCAGTTATGTGTGTGAATGAGGCTTGAGTAGTGTGGCCGCATGAAAAGGAGGACAGGGCTCCTGTATGCTTAACAGTTGAATAGAAAAGGGAATTTCAGCAGGTGTCACTTGTATGCATGCAGCACCTGATGAAATTCCCTCTTCGTCACAACAGTTAAAGCTGCAGTAGCCCTGCCCTCTTTAGCTAGAGTGACCAGATACAAAGGACGGCAGGGCTCCTGCAGGTTTAACAGTTGTGATGAAGAGGGAATTTCACCAGGCGTTGCCTGCATACCAATGGCACCTGCTGAAATTCCCTTTTCTATACAAGGTAACAGCAGAAATGCCCCAGCATATACATGTGTAAGGAAAGAGGAGCCAACAATAAAATGGAAAGCAGATTCCCCCCTTAAACATGAAGCATATGTGCACACACATGAGTAAGAGTGAACGAATGAGTGTATATGTGTATGTGTGTGAATGCACGTAGCTACAGCCACTTCTCCATTCAATCTGTGTTTTGATGACACTCTTGCTTTATGAGCTGTTGCCAGATACCAAGCAGATGACTTAATCTGCAATTCATATACTTATGTTTGCAAGTTTTAATCAGCTTAATTGGTGGATTAAGCCTGCAGTTTACTAGATAGTACCCCTTACTGAAAACAGGAGAACTTGCTTCTGTGAGTAAGCATGGTTAGGACATCACTCTCTGTGTGTTTCTGTCTTTATTTATAGCATTCTGCCCCCGCCCCCATTCTTCAGCCGAAAGAGCTCCCTGAGCAGCTTCCATAAGATTCATTCATTCACTCATTCAAAAGGAAGCCCAAAGCAAACAATACATCAATAAACAAGGGAATAATAAAATACATCCAGTATTTTAACCAAATATATATATATACACTTGTATATCTATCCCACCAGCCAATAGACTAGCCATGCAGACATACTGTTCAAGGAAACAAAGCCACCCTAGGGCCAGCAGAAGCCAAGAGAAGAATTGGCATAACTGATCACTACAGTGGGCTAAATCCAACATTGCGCAAGAGGACATCCACTTGCACAATAGGAGTTTCCCTCCCCCTCCTCCCCCCTGCACCCACCTCCCCACACCAAATCTGGTCCAGCAGGGGCTGCAGGTGAGAATGTACGGGCTTCATTAAATTCATTCTGTCCATGTTTCTCGGATCGTCGGGCATTTTTCTTTCCATCATCCGCTCATTGATGGAATCGGATTTTTGACAGGGATGTACAAGAATTTCGTTCGTTTGCACTTGTGTAAATGCACATTTGTACAAAAACGTTTTTTTAAAAAATGGTGCACAAGTCCTCCCAATTCGGAAAAAGCCAGTCTGTTGCGGAATCCGCAGGTCAGATTCATAGAAATCCAAAACCATTTGAATCCATTGCTGATTTTTCTGAGATCCCTAACTGCAGAGGGGAGGGGAAATTCAATCCACCAGAGGTTCCCATTGTGCTTCCAGAAGGACGCTGTTGGATACAATCCAATTACAGCACAGGATACAAAGAGCCACTATACTCTGAAATCCCCTCATGTCAAACCTGCCCTCTTAGCACAGGATAACGCAGAGACGGAAAAAGAGGAGGCAGCACACACTCCTCTCACCACAAGCCAGCAATGCCTCCAGCAGTGGTTGTGACTTCATAGTCCATCCCCATGTGCTAAGGGCACACTTCTTCCAGGTTAGGGGGCAACACGACAGCCTCAGCCACTCACAAGGCTTGATGTTCCAGACAGGTCTCTTCAAGAGTCAGCTGGACTCCTCGGGTGTTCCCCCCAAAAAGTGCACCAGCGCAGTCCCTTATCTTACTCTTCCGCTGCCATTGTAGTAACAAATAAGACAGTCCTTGCACACAGGCTTACAACTGAAAAGACATGACAGAAAAAGGAGGGGGAAGGAAAAAGGGACATTATAACAACTAGCTAGAATGGAAACAGTTCAGAGAGAGGAGGAGCCAAAATGGAGCTGGTGTCTCTGCAGAGCTGATGGTGCAGCCTGTAATTGACTTAAAACTGTAACAAGGTCCTATGTATATTTACTTGATGAGTTCAGTGGGGCTTATTCCCTATTAAGCATGCAGCCTTCATCAATAAGAGTCCATCTTAATTGGTTGGGCTGTGAATTAAGGAATGGTTACTTATTTTCTCTTGGGGTTCAGGTATGTTGCTGAAATAGGTAATGGAACGAGAACATCACAAGATGTAGTGATGGCCACCAATTTGGGTGGCTTTAAAAGGGGGTTGGATAAATTCCTGGAGGTGAAGGCTAACAATGGCTGCTAGCCCTGATGGTTGTGTGCTATCTCCAGTATTCGAGGCAGTAAGCCTGTGTGCACCAGTTGCTGGGGAACATGGGTGGGAGGGTGCTGTTGCACCATGTCCTGCTTGTCCATCCCTGGCCGATGGCTGGTTGGCCACTGTGTGAACAGAGTGCTGGACGAGATGGACCCTTGGTCTCTTCCAGCATCAGGGCTCTTCTTATGTTCTTAAACATTAATGATAGCCTTTTCTTCTAAAAAAAAAAAAAGCAGTAATTTAATTTTCTTCATTAAATTATAAACTTCCTTATCTTTTCTAATCATTCAAAAAAGATATCTGTAGTGAGATTTGAGTAGTATACAAATGTATTTAAACTTACCTGATAGTTAATCAACTAAGAATGTTTTAATTGGTGGACAGCCCTAATTTTTCCTTGTCTCTACCCAGCCTAGATGGTAGCTAAATGGTCTTATTCCGCTGGTGTACCTATATCTGTTTCCACCTTCCTAAAATTGGGAAACTCCTGGGGGTTAGAGGCAACTTAAGACATATAGAGCTTTGTTCTGCACCAGCTCCTCCGTCCCCTGCTCATCTCCGCACCCTTCCTTCCTGCGAGCTGTTACTGGTGTGTATCTTCTCCTCAGGTTCCAATACTTGAAGCGCACCGGGAACTTTGAGCGCTCGGCAGGACTGCAGGCCGGGGTGGACTCCATAGAGGTGAGGACTGAGGGGAGAGGGGGTGGCTCTTCCCAGAGACCTGCTCCGCATCGGATTGGACACCCAGTCACAGCCTGTCTGTGCTGCTCTTTGATCCCTCAGGATGCGAGCAGCATTGTGTTCCTGTGCGACCTGCACATCCACTTCCCCCTCAACATCCTTGATAGCATCCGGAAGCATTGCGTGGAGGGGAAGCTGGCTTACGCCCCCATCGTCATGAGGCTGGGCTGCGGGAGTTCTCCGCAAAAACCCAACGGTAAGCCCCATCGGCTGCTAGGGAAAGCTAGGATGAATGACGGGAGCGGCTGGCACGTGAGGCAGCAGGGCCGGACACCTCGGGCAGCTAGCTCACGTTGTGCGGCTGAAACGGGTGAAATGGCGGAGCATCCAGTTCAGCTGTTGTGCCCTGGGTCCCGTCTAGCTCTCTCACAAGAGCGCTACAGCTGTCGCTCCGGCAGGCACAAAACCTCTCACCTGACACCCTCCTTCAGACTTCATTCACTTTCTCCTCCTCTGCAAAGTGGCATGACTCACAACTCGCTGGTCTTCTGCGAGAGCAGAAATCATGCACAACGGATCTCCGGGACCGTTTCATGAAGCTGTTTAATCAACGTCAGCTCAGGCTTGCCATAGCCCCTGTCAGGAAGGTATTGTGTCCCTGCAACCCAGCAAAGAAAGGCCAAACGATTTGCCTGAGGGCTGCATGGCAGGTTCAGAACAGAGCCCGGCAGTCCCGGCTCCAGCTCCCCTGCTGGGAAGCCCGGCTTTGCCGAGCTTATCTGAATGGCTTTGACGTGACAAGCCCTAAATGGGAACCCTGCCAAGTGAGGCGGCTGAGAGGGAAAGGGGAGTGACTCAGCCTGCGTGTGGATGTTTTAGTGAAAAGCAATAGGGGAGAGAGAGAAAGTGCATGCCGAGATGGGTATTTTTAATATGTTGCGCTCCTGTGCCTTTTTTATATATCAATGGAGCCATGTGCTTATTCTCTTGAGGTCTTCAAGAGGCACAAGATTTGTGCAGTAGGCATTCTCTTTCTGCCAATCATTCATCACCTGAAATTTGGTCCATATTTTTGACCACTGTGTTGAAAACATGAATTAGAATTTCACTGAGGAGGGATGCCATCCTCTTTTCCCAGTGCTCCACCTTTGCTGGGGAGAGAACCTGAAGAAAATACAACTGAGAGTGGCTGAAGGGAACCTTTTTTAAAAAAAACCAAATTATTATTATTATTTATTTATATAGCACCATCAATGTACATGGTGCTGTACAGAGTAAAACAGTAAAACAAATACTACTTTCCCTACCCAACTACACATATGTTTCCACCACAGGGCAGGAGTAGAGATGTACAATTTCCTTAAATGTTGAAGCCCTGTGGGGGGATCATTCCAAAAACCAGAAATTTGGGGGGATTTGTACAAAAATTGCAATAGTTTTGGGGGGGCTTTTTTTGTTTTGTTTTTTACAGATCGAAAGTTACTTTAGGGCACAATCCTATGGGTGTTAGGTAGATTTCACCTTTGGGAACATAAAATGTGATATGTATAACTTGTATAACTTGGTTTGTTCATAAAATAATGATTAAAATTTAAAAAAAAACATTTAAAAGTAAACTTAGAAAACATGTATTGACTGAATAAATGATACTTTTAATATATCGAACATAATCATTTTATGAGCAAACCAAGTTCTACATAATACATTTTAGGTTCCTATTTTATGTCTGACCATAAGGAACTTCAGCAAGTACTCCCTGAAACATATGAAACATCCTAGAAGCCCGAAGAGCTGTAGGCAGAGGAAGGCTGGGGTACAGCGTCTGTTCCTGTTTGTGTGAAATTGTTTTGGGTGGACTTTAGGGAAATCTGGACTGAAGAAAAAGCTATCGCGAGCTTATTTAGCTGTGGGTGGGAAAACTCCCTTACCTATTAGGAATGGTAACCTAACCAAGCATATCTAATTTAAAAATCTCAACCTACTATTTGAAGTGAGATTTTTTCCCCTTGTGTAAGGAATTACCTTTAATAAATATTTTATTTTTTGTTCATTTTGAAAGATTGTCTCTAGTGGTGGTGTCAATCCCATGCCTCTGCCATAGGAACAAGGCTACTGGGTTTGTTTTAGGCAGAGAGGGTTTATTTTAGTCACAGCAGTTTTCAGGAGAGACACAAGGAACTATGCAAGACACCAACGTCCCTGAAAGTCCTCTGATCTCTCTCGCATACACACGCTCATTTTGGCTCCCAAGGCATTGCCTAAACATTTTCAAGCCTATCTTTGCAAGTATAAACACAACAATTTAAAAATTGGAATTCTGGATGCGTAGCAAATTTCACATGTATGGGGCATATTCTCAGTATATGGAAGAGCCCTGAGTGAAGAATGAAACTGACACTAAGTAAGACAGATAGATGGTCCATCTTGCCCAGTCTTGTCCACATTGACTCTCCAGTCTTTCTCAAACTTACCTGGAGATGCCCAGCGATTGAACTTGGGACCCTTTTACATGCAGAGCATATGCTGTATCTCTGAAATATGGCCCTTTCCAAATAGAGAGGTTGGTGGAATTCGTTTGGGGTGTGGAGCTTGGCACTCCCAATTTATTTTGTCCCAGCACCACCATACATGCCCCTCCTGCTCTTCCTGCTGATGCTGACACAGGGAAGGGGAGCACAAGGGGTGTGCGTGCAGCAGGGAGGGAGGGAGAACTCCCTTCTATGGCATTGCCGTGCCAGGCACACCCCTCGTACTCTCCTTGCCGGTGTCAGCATTGGCAAGGAGAGTGCGAAGGGTCGCATGGGGTGTGCGCAGCGGAAACTCCCCCCCCCTTTGGGGAACTGCGGTGTTCCACAAATTGCAGCTGTAATTGGCAGAACATCATGGAGGGTGGGAGAAGTACCCAGACTTTGGGAACAAATCCCCAGCTCTGCTCACAAAGGCAAGCCGAGCCAGGAGTGTTGCAGGAATCAAGCCCTAAAAGGGCCAGATATTTCCACGATGGACATCCCTATTTCCAAGCCTATAGCTCTCAGGTATTGTCAGGGAGTTTCCCATCAAAGTACTAGCCAGGCCGGAACCTGCTCAGCTGGGTATATTCAAGGTATATGGCCAAAAGCGGGGGGGGGGGACTTTTGGCCGTCCAATTGTTTTGGCCTACAAGTCTCATCAGTCCTAGCCAGTATAGTCAGCGGTGAGGGATCATGAGAATCGTAGGCCAAAACATCTGGAGGGCCACAGGTCACCCAACCCTGGCCTAGAGGGTCCTCAGTTGCTTTCCAACCTTCCTGGTTGCAAGCCAAAAGGCATGACTATCTATCTGCCTCTGGCTTCATTCGTGAAAGCTTCCCACTGACCACTTTGGTGTCTGAACTGCAGAGGAAAGTACTGAAGTCTGTATGGAGGCAGTTTGAACCTAAAAGGAGGCTTGCAAATATTTTTACATAAATCCAGGCCTGAGTCGGCTTTGAAACTTTTCCTTCCATAACTAGATCTGGGGATCACTTTTGCTTCATCTTTTCTCAGGCTACTGGGAGGTGAATGGCTTTGGCCTCTTTGGGATCTACAAGTCCGACTTCGACCGCATCGGGGGGATGAACACCGAAGAATTCCGGGACCGCTGGGGTGGGGAGGACTGGGAGCTGTTGGACAGGTAAGGCTGCTGTATGTGATGGGCCTAGAGCCCCCAAATCCCCTTATCCTTCTGGGGAGAGGTCAGAATGATGTATTTTGCAGGAGAACAAGGCAGATTTCTTAATCTGTTAGAGAGCTGGGAATGTTTGAAGGAGAGCCCTGTTTTGAGGTCTCACAATACCCTGCTGCTGCCTCTGCGCAATCATCGCAGCGAGGGGATGGCAGCAGGGAAGAACTAGTCTGCACCATGCAGAAATATTCTGTACACAGACCTCAAATACTCCTGCATGCATGGAGTGTATTTAGGACCAAACTGTTCAAGGAAGCACATTGAATTCTCCAGCATCTCTCACCTAGCCCCTTTCTTAAAAAGAAATGGTGGCAAACAGCAATAAGGGTAACCCTTTCCTTCCCCTGTGCCTTGCTGTTTTTTAATTACATTCTTGGGAGGCTGTGTGTTCTCCTGCTGTTGTACTAAAGCACACATCTAGCTCCCCCCTTTGCCTGGAGAAGGGCAAATGGCAGCGCAGCCCTCCCCTGCTCCCCAAAGCAAGGCTATACCTCCTCCATCTATAATATGTGGACAGGATGTTGTGCCATTGACTTTGAAAAGGCCCGGGGCTTTCATGCAAAATCTGAAATGTGATTGGAGCCTGCTGTGACTGTGCAGAAATGCCCTTAGGCTGTCAGTCGACTCGAAGATTTTCTTTTCAAGAGGCGTACACCATTTCCCAGCTCCTTGTTGCAGGGTACAAAGGGCTAGAATACTGCATTCACCCTTGATTTTAACCTCTGCTTAATAAAGTGGAAACCAATCTTTGGCAGCAGGGTTTTGCAGCAGGAATCTTGGAAAGTCGCTGTGTCTCTGCCTTGCACTGGGAGGGGTGAAACTTTCACAGATCTTCCTTAGTCATTGGATATGTCATCCTCCCATTACTTCAGTCACGCATGCTTTCTTCCAAGAAGAGCAAAAGAGCCAAAACCTAGATTCCCAAGTATCTATCATTTATTTATTTTCTTCTTTTTTTCTATGCTGCCTTTCGAACAAATTGGAAGGACTTTCCAATGGTCAAAATATCTTTGGCAACTTTAGCAGCTGCTTTAGGAGAACCACTGAGCAAACCAAAGAGAATCCAAGGTGGAAGAAAAGTCAAATCCAAAGTCCTTCTGCAGGGCATAAGGTGGGCTTGGGGGGGGGGGAAGCTGGGGCCAAGTTATGGCGCCAAGTTGGTGCCACTTCCCCCTCATACCTGCACTTTCCCTCCCCTGGGGTGACGTCAGGTAATCCTGACGCCAAGAAAGGAGCACCGCGTTTCTGAGTGGCCATGCAGGGACTGGAGCTGCCCCTGCCCTCTTCCTGGTGGAAGGTGGTCAATCACAGGTTGCCTTCCACCGGCCACCACCAGGCCTCGCCTCGCCTCCGCTGTGACTCTGGAGCATGGCAAGGGGCTGTCTTGATGCCATCTTGTGCATCCTCATCTCACTCCAGAGAAAAAAGTCGGGGTAAGTCCCCAATGTTTTTTCTCTGCAGCCTCGGCGGAAAGCCCCAGGCTGGGTGTGTGATTGCAATGGCATCCTATGATCGATGCTGCGCCACCATGCATCCACCCCAGGGCTTTCCCAGCATTTAGACAGCCCCCTGGAGAGAAAATAAGTATTCCAGCTCCAGGGCTGGCATACTTCCTCCTGTTCCAAGGGTATGTTGGAAAACAGGATATACCCCCCAAAACCACTCCTTCCTGCTGTTAACAAAAGGGGATTCCATGCCTGCAAGGAAGAGGCTTCTGGCGTTAGATCCCCACCCACCCCACCCTCTGCAAGTGGAGAGGAAAATACACACCATTCTGTGGTCCCTGGGACACCCTCCCAAGGACCATAGGATTGCAGCCTAAATGGACGAGTAGGTTCCCGTGCCCAACGTCACAGAACTCAGCTGCTTTCAAGATCCCTTTGCTGATGTTGCCATTGCTCAGAGGCAGGTGCCTTCACCCCTTCCAGTTTGCTTTGGTCCCTTCCGCTCTGCCACACAGTGAGTCTTACAGAACAGAAAAGCAATGTTGATCATCCCCCCACCTTTCTTCTTCCTTTCTCTTCATTTATGGAGTTTTATTTATTCATGCATACATTCACTTATAAAACCATTTTTCAGGACCTAACAGTGGGGTAGGTGGCAAGACCGTGTACAAAATTTCATTAAATATAAAGAATCATAAAATATAACTATCAAATTAAAGCCACCATACACAAACAGAGGAGAAGCAATCCCAGTAATTAGTTTTTTTAAAAAAAAAGTGGACTGAAATAAATACAAATTGTTTTCAGTTTTTTCTTTAGTATTGACAAGAATGGGGCCACACACATTTCCTGGGGGAGAGAGTTCCTTAGGTCAGGGGCCACCACCAAAAATCCCAGTTTTGTTAAAGCTGTTCTGTCTGTGGATTTTGTTATAGCCATTCAGTGTGTTTTGCAGATTTCCAGGGTTCTTTTGTTCCATCATCTGCTCATTGACGGAATCTGATTATTATTTTTTTGAAGGATGTATAAGAACTGTGTTCCTCTTTGCACTTGCACAAATGCAGCCTTGCTCCAATGCACATTTGTACAAATTTGGACTTGGGCACCCCCACCTTGCCCAAATGTAAAAACTGATCTGCAAGTCTGTGGAAGCTGCACGACTCAGAGAAAGACAGTTATCAGTAGAATTTGCAGGTTGAATTCATAGAAATCTGAACTCATTTGAATCCACTGCAAATTTCTCTGACACCCCTAATCCCTGGTGCTCATCACCCATCATCTCTTATCAATGGACCAGACAGCAAGGATTTAGCAGGCTTATACAAGTGCAGGCAGTCCTTCAGATAACCTGGACCCAAATCATTTAGGGGTTTAGAAACTAAGGTCAGCACTTTAAATTAGGCTTGGAAATAAATAGGCAGCCAGTATAACTGGTGCAGAATTGTAATGCTTAGTCATTTACCCATTACTAGCATTCTTCCTATTGTACCAACTGAAGTTTCCAAACTATCTCTTAAAGTTTATCTGCTCTGCAGAACTGACCCAGGCAAACAATATATTTACCCTGTGGTAGCTTCCCCCATAGGGCAAGTATATTGAGAGGAAGAGAAGATCAAAAAGCAGCACGTGCCGGCTATGTCCATATGGGTCAGCCTGGAAGCTGGTTGGGGAAAGTGCCACCATGTCACAATTGCGGTTTTGGATTTAGCCCCCAGAGTGATCCTGCTTCTCCAGGGGGGCAATCTACACCGGTGATTTAGTGCTGAGGGAGAGGCGTTGGAGGTCTTTTGTGACACATGATGTTGTTGCCAATCCACAGCCAACCAGCAGCTTCCCTCTTGAAAAGCTGCATTTTCTCAAAGTCCTTTTAGTCCGTATTTTTCATGAAAGTTGTAGGCGGTTTCATCACAATGTGCCCCGATCTTCTGCATTAAATCCTGGGGATGCCTCTATGATGTAGCTGTGACCTGACAGTGATGTGGTCAAGGTCTGGGGCCGATCCTCCCCGCCACCCCAATTCATTATTTCCCCCCGTTGGCACTACTGTCGCCAGTCATAGTAACTAGCCTCCCTGTTTCCCATTTATAAAAGTGCTACAGTGCTATTCCTAGCCTCCACAATTACGCAATTGTAGCTTTCCCCAGGGAGATTATCTAGCCCCCGTTTCCCATTCATAAAAGCACTAGAACACTATTCCTTAGCCTCCACAATTGCGTAGCTGTAGTTTTCCCCAGGCAGAGTATCTAGCCTGCCCTTTTCATTTATGAAGCCTCCAGAATTGCGACGTAGTTGCTTTCCCAGTGGTTTTCTAGCCTGTAGTTCCCATTCATAGGAGCGCAGCAGCCGTGGGGAGCCTGGACAGGGGCAGGAAACAAGCCTCTCCCATTTGCTGAGCAGCACCTCTGGGCTTGATTGCATTCAACTCTTCCCTGACTCCACCGACCCAACCCCAAAGTTTCACATCTGATATACTCTGCTTTTCTTGCTTCATGTGCCACTGACCAAAGCGATTTCAAGAAAATTCAGATATAAGCAGGAAGAACTTCTGATTCCATTGCCCCCAAAGGCCTGTTTGGACTAATAGCAAACAGCCCAGGGATTTCCATATTGCTTGTAGTTGTCACGCTCTCTTAAAGCTGGTGTAGCTGTTAAGACAGCTTATTTATTTATTTAAAACATTTGTATCCCGCCCTATATCATAAAGATCTCAGGGCGGCTAACACACACAAAGCCCATAACTGTTCACACGAGTTGAAGTTCTGCTCATGTCATCAGTATTAGGTCAGAAGGCCAAGCTCACATGAGATCACACCATCAGCTCCTGTAACCAGAACAATTGCAGGTGGCTGCTTTTGTGCTCCCAGAAAGAAGAGCCATGATCTTATGCAAGTTTGCCTTTCTGATGTTATGCTGCTTATGAAGATGAACCACTTGCTGGAGCAGTGAGCAGGCTGCAGTACCAGCTGTATCCGCTCTTAAGTCAGCATGTTCGACTCAGCTGCCATCTGGAGGCAGGTCCTAATGACGACGGATGAAGAAGGCAGAGTTGGTTGTTAATTAGAGTTCTTTATTTTGGCAGTCTGTGGCCAAACCAATTCATAGGAACACACTCGCAATATGAAAAACATACGCATAAAATATGCTACTAACAACAAAGTCCTGTATACCCATGGGTATTAAGTATTTGCCCAGTCAAAAGAATTTCCTTTGCCCTCTGGTTCATGCTCAGGCTCAAGAAAAGAAGTTCCAGAAATCTGGAATAGCCAATGAGAATACCTCTCAAAATACCATGCAGTGTAAGTCCCACAGAGTTTAATAAGACCTGCTTCTGAGTAAGTGTGCATAGGATTGTAGCCATAGTTGTTTGCATTTGATGTGCTGATGATGTCCTCCAGGGTGTGCTCTTGGAGATGTAAAGGGGTATAATTCAGGAGGCATTCTCTAAAACAGGGATGGGCAACTTGTGGCCCTCCAGATGTTTTAGCCTACAACTCCCATCAGCCCCAGCCAGCATCGCCAAATGGTGAAGTATGATGGGAGTTGTAGGACAAAGCATCTAGAGGGCCACAAGTTGTCCACTCCTGCTTGAAAGGGTGTTTTCACACATGCCCTGACACTTAAAAGGGGGCTGTACTTCAGCCATTAAACAGGTGTTAAAACCTAGATTTCCTAGAAGGGATACTCCACTTCTCTTTCATATTTTTATATATATATCTTCATTAGCAACATCCGCACATGGCACAAATAGTGTGCCCAAGCCAACACGTGGTTTTGTGTCCCGTGAAAATGGTCTAAGGCTCTATTATAAATGGACTGAATCTTTCTCTTGATTTCCTTCTGCTTGTCTTGGTTACTTCCGTTGTTCCAGGGTGCTTCAGAGTGGGCTGGAAGTGGAACGTTTGCGACTCAGGAACTTCTTCCATTACTACCATTCCAAACGTGGCATGTGGAATTCGCGCAGCAAGAAGACACCCAAAGAGTAAACACCAGCCCTGCCATCAGCCAAACCCCACTCCAAGCCCTCCTTAAGGGGTGAAGAGAAGCAGCACACAGCAGCAGCCACGTTGGCTTTCCTACTGCGACTCGGCACAGCTTCCATGCTGCTGCAGGGTCGCTTCCGGACACCACATCTGCCAGTCCTCGCACAAGGGCGCTCGGAGTGGAGGGTTTCTACAGAGCTACTTAAAGCAAACCATGTTTACTTTGGGATTTTTTGTGACTTTTCTTAAGGGATCTAATTTCTTAGTCAGAAATTACATTTATTAACTCAGTAGTACTGAAAAGTGAGGATTCCTGCTAAAGGGAGAATGGGACACGCCTTCCAGTATTACTACCAGCCTGGAAAGGGCTGGGGCAGCTAACACAAAGTTCATACTACTGCCAGGGGAAGGCCGTGGTGATTCTGTGGCTCGCTTGCCTCATAGTGGGGTCTCCTAGCTTTAGCGTCTGAAGTGGAAGGGAACCTCTTTAGTGTGACAAGCACTGTTCACTCTTTGAGGTACCTGCTGAGCCCCACACACGTTTGTGTCAAGAGAGAAGCTCAGGAGAATTCAGTGTCCGGAAAGGATTTTGAAAAGAGAGGTGAAAGACTCGGAGGGGGTGTTTCAACCTTCCCAATCCAATGCTGCTTCTTTTGCTGCTCCAGCCCTGCAGCTCTATCCCGCCTCTGGCAGATAGAGGCAGCCCCAGATTCAGGGCCTGGGATCTTCTTACATATACCTGCTTCGAGGGCTGATGGAAGAGCTGAAAACAGCCATTTCCCATACTGGGGAAAAGATGTTCCCCTGAAAAGGGAGCGGGGTATGGCTGTGACAGTGCCCTTCATAGCTCTCAGATACCAGCCAGTTCACATGCAATTACCCTACCAAGGGAACTGTGAGGGCAAATGCCTTGCGCTTCCTGTCCTTCCACATCTCATCCGAAACCGAACTGGCCCCTCGCCCCTGTCTGGGAGATCCACAGCGTCCCAATGGGAGAGCATCTTCCAGTTGGGAAAGTTACTGCAGCTCTCTTTCGGACATAATAGAAATGGCAAAGGAACAGGAACCACGAGGCACTGCCACTTCCTTTCCCCACCAAGGAACAGGAACCATGAGGCACTGCCACTTCCTTTCCCCACCAAGGAACAGGAACCATGAGGCACTGCCACTTCCTTTCCCCACCGTAACATTATTGCATCTGAATCAGCTGCTCCTTCCTCATTTGCTTCCTTTCTTCATCTGTTGTTTGGGGCTTGTTTGTTTATTTTAACGTGCGGAACAAGAGTGGCTGAAATGGCCACAGCAGGGAAGAGAGCAGATGAGTTTCAGCATAACTGTCAGCAGAAGAGAAGCAGGAATTAATGAGGAACCCTGAGAACCCATAAATGCGGACTTGCTAAGTGAGCCTAAGCTAGCTGTTCCTGCCCACCATTTGCCACCTCACTCGTGTATGCAAATGGGGGAAAGGCAGGCACATCTTCATGCTGTGAGCACCACCCCAAAAACAAACCCTCTCAATGATTTTTGGGGAGAGAGCGCCTAGGAAACGCAGAGCAGGGGATGAATGAATGGACCTGACAGGAAGCTGCTCATGTTTCCTCCCACCCATGTCTATTTCTGGAGCAACCTCCTCCCTTTACGCACAAAAGACTCCAAGCATGGAGAATAGGTGAGATTTCACTACCTTCCGGTTTCATCTTCGGTGTGCTGTGGGTTGGAGTATCAAAGGAATGATGCAGGAATCAAAGGAAGGGAGGGCAAAAACAATATTTCCAAGCTAATTTCTGTGAAATTATGAGGTAGAAAGCTGTTTTCAGAAAGTTATGTCTGGTTTTGTTTTTTTGTTTTTTATTGATATTGTTATTAAAAAATAAAGTCAACGTCTTGGTTCTGATTTTCCCAGATTTCAGTTTTGGTGCTTTGCAAATGCATTTGAAGGCATCATAGTGGCAGCCTGCCTGTGCTGTTCCTCTCCTACTGTAGTTACGCTTGCAGTAGCACTGGAGAATTGTGTTATGCCAATACTGGCACACTCAAACGGAGGCCTCACATACTGTAGATGACCAGGATGACTTTACCCCAGAACGGAGTGCTGCACCATGTGATCGACAGGTTTAGACTGCAGTCCTATATTTACTTACTTGGAAGCAAGCCTCATTGAATACTTTGGAATTTACTTCCAAGTAAACATGCATTCAGGTAATATTAGGATTGTTGCTCAATTAATGAAATTGTATTCAATTAATCATATGAGTTGATTAGTTAATTCATTGATTAAATTTGCTTGTGAGCATAACAATAGATCAGAAGAAGAAGATTTTCTTTTGGGGCATCATCTCAGAAGAGTCCTGGGTGAGAAAGATGTGGGGAGGCCTCTTCTAAGATGGTGCTTGTCACTAGGAGTGTCGGAGAAATCCACAAGAGGATTACATGAGTTTGGATTTCTTTGAATCTAACCCTCAGATTTCACAGCAGTCTGGCTTTTTCTGAGCCACATAGATTCCACGGACTTGTGGACGTTTTTGTTTAGTTTTGTTTTAACTTTCTGGAATTTTATGCAAATTTAGTCATAGAAAAATATGTAAAATAAAAACACTGGCTGAAAAGGCGCATCTCTACTATAGGCTAAAGCTTGAAAATGCACATTTTGAGCGGATTGTGCATTTCGGGGAGGGGGATTCGTGCATTTTCACAACTGCAAAATTGTGCAAATGTGAATTTGCACAAATTTGGGAAATTGGAAAAAATCCAATTGAGGAAACAGTGGAACGAAAGGGACTTGACAATCTCAGAGACGGAACAGATTTTACAAAATCTATACATCCCTACTTGTCACCTGAAGTTCTTACAAATATTCTTAATACAAATATACTCCTAAACAGTTGGTTATGTGATTAACCAGAGGACCTTTTTCATCCAAAAGTTTTAAACAGATGAACGTGTTAGTCAAGTAAATGTTGCAGGCAGCCCTAGAAAATATCAAAATATACAGCAGGGCTAAGGACCTGATTTTGGCTTGAAGGCCAGGACATCAGGGGCTTCAGGTCAGCAGTGGGTGAAGCCACCGCTAGCTGCAGATTGCAGGTAAGACTTTTTTCTGGAGTGGAGAGAGGGCAAGGAGTGTATCTCTAAAATGCTGCCCTTTCTCTTCTTTCCGTGCTGGGGCAGGTAAAAGGGGCAGGGCCTGTGAAAGCGGTTTGTCAAGCTGGATGGGAAACCCATGGGCTAAAGGTTCCTCATGCCTGATGAACAAAATATTGCCCCAATCTAGCTCTAGACAACAACTAATAGTTCTGGACAGAGCCGTATTCCCTTCTGCATCAAAAAGCAATTCCAGTCAGTTTCAGAACCACTAGAGGAGCAACGTGGTCTGGATGGGGTCGCATATCAGAGTACACACCTGTGCCAGCTGTGAGTGCAGAAATCTGCTCTGACATGTGTGTTTCCTTTAGTACCTCCAAGAGAGAGAAAAAATTTGGGGAATAAAAACAGGCATTAGGAAGCCAGTGTCTTCAAACCAACAGTCACTTCCAGATTTTATTAACTTCAACATTACAACAAGCTGTCACAAAGGTTTCTTCCCGCCTTGCTAGGGCTGGGTGAGGTGTGGCCACACTGAAACTCTGGTATGCTTTTAGAGCTATATTTAGAACGAGAGAGAGAGAGAATGAGAATGAGGGCAGACAGCACTACTGAGAAGAGAGAACAAGGGGACAGGACAGATCTCAACAGGTGCTAGGCAAGCAGTTCATTAGGGCTAAATGCATTTTGGGTAAAAACACTTCTTCAGGGGCAACTCAATTTATTTCTGTCACAAGGTAACGTTGCTTTTTACAGTCTCTGGAGAGCCAGCTAAGGCTGCTTCCAGATGGAGTTTTTTCAGGCATCAAGCAGAGATTTAGAGCTACATACAGCTTGCTAGCGGCACCTGCAAACAGTGCTCAGACAAATGCTTAAGCCAGGGAGAGACAACCTGGTGTCCTCCAGATGTTTGCACTACAACTCCCACAAGCCCCAGCCAGCTTAGTTAATGTTCAGGAATTATGGAAGTTGTAGTCCAAAACATCGGGAGGGCATCAGGTTCCCAACCCCTGTCATAAGTAGTGTAATGTCAGGGGGAAAACCCATGAAAGATGACTGCTCTTCTGTGAATGAGATTCATGCTCACTTGGCATTTTGTTACAGGAAAGCCGGTTACCACACTGAAGAGGTATTAATTTCTTGCACTAATTTTGGACATACATGATGAAAAACAGAGCTTCCTTTACAATGGGTGCATGAAACCCTTCAGTAAGTAAATCCATTTGCACATAGGATTATATTTGCCACCTATTTGAGTAGCAGACTGGGATGGTTATCCTTGAGTAACTGAAAAGTAAATGCTCAAGACAGCGGCTTCCCTGTTTCACAGGTCCACTGGGTCATGTCCCTTTTCTTCATGGAACTGAGACACTTTTCTCCTCTGCTCATCTTCAGCTGTACACTGTCCATTCTTTTAATGCAGTCTGTTCTGTTTCCAAAAGCTGGGTGTCAGGGTCAGATGGTTCCAAACCACACTATTCCTGACAGAAATGCTAAAATTAATCTCCCAGATCTCCCACAGTCACTGCATCGGACTTGCAGAGCCTACAGTTGAGACCATTTGAAAGGTTTATGAAACCTTTATACTATCATTTAACATTCCAATGGCCTGGGCCCAGGGTACTTGATGGTGTGCCTCCTCCCAAACATTCCCCTGAAGATTTTAAGAGAATCGGGAGAAGTCCTGCTCTGAGAGCACTACCCTCTCCATATAGATGGAGAGCTGCAAGGAACCTGGCCTTCTTGATAGTGGCATCCTCCTTATGCAACTCAGGAGGTCTGAGTTTCATCCCCCCTACTCGTTATCTTTCACAGGCTGGCCAAAGCCTTTAAAAAGGAGTTTCTGACTTCATCTTGGAGATTTGACTAGTGTGGTACTTCAGAATTGCTTATATTGTATTGATTCTGCTATATTGTGATTGTATTATAAGCCTCAACAGGGCTCGCAGATGGGGATCTAAATATATAAATAAACCCCAAGAGGTACCACCTGTACACCCTCCAATGCAGCAGAAAAAATGCTCATCACCATTCTGTTTTACATATTAAACTCAACAGTGAGAGCCAATGTGGTGTAGTGGCTAAGGTGTTGGACTGGGAGTCGGGAGATCTGGGTTCTAGTCCCCACTCAGCCATGGAAACCCACTGGGTGACTTTGGGCCAGTCACAAACTCTCAGCCCAATCTACCTCACAGGGTTGTTTTGAGGATAACATGGAAAGGAGGAGGATTATGTACACTGCCTTGGGTTCCTTGGAGGAAAAAAGGTGGGATATAAATGTAATAAATAAATTAAATAAACAGGTCGATGAGAAAGAAGGGAGTGAGGAGAGATGTGAAGCAGATAGCAGCGCTACAAACATGTTGTCACATACAAATCTGTATCTGCCCGTGGAATTGAGATCACCTACTGCCTCCAGCAATGCTCTGCAGGAAAAATGGTGCAAGCAAGGCTGAAGCAGAAGGAAGAATAAATGGTGAACAATTGTAATATGGTATACTATAGAATGACATGTGCACATTTGTAAATTTTAAGAAACGGGGCAACAAACAGAAGTGTGGTTCACAAGGGTGGTGTGAAATAGATGCACGTGAGACCAAAGGTAAATCCAATTCCTTGGGGCAAAATCAAAAGGCAAGGGATCAGCCAAGCAAGAGAGATCCATGGAGCTCCTTTTCCCACCTATTGTATGTCCACCAATTGGAGGCTACTGCAGCAGCAAGGAAGGGAAGCAGCAGGTGCTGCTGTTTCTTTAAGGCTTTTGGCGTCTCATTGATTTGCTTATTCAAACAAAAATATTTAGTGGGTGAGGAATGTTTTCAAGGTGTGTTAGCAAGTCAGTGCTGGGTTGCACAACTTCTAAAGCCAGGCACACTTACTAAGCTCACCCCCACCCACCCATTACATACAGAGAGAGAGAGAGAGAGAGAGAGAGAGAGAGAGAGAGAAATCTACACCTTGAAGGCTCTTCCACACTCCACAAGAAACCACCATGGATGACTTGAGAAGTGCAGTACCAGAGTAAACCTGTCAGGCCAAGACAGGAAAAAGACGGAATAATGCACAACGTCTTCTGACTGGTAGCGCCAGGAGCCTTCTGTCTGGAAGTCTGAAGACTGCTAATGAAGATGCACAAGATTGTCACTTGTGCGAGGACAGAGTATGTGGGCATGTGTTGGAAGAATGGCAGGGATGATGGCATTGATAAGACATGAGAGAACAGTCCAGAGGATGTGAGGGTACTCGGGGTCCAAAGAAAGGGTTACTAGCAATCTCTCGCTCTCTCGGCAAGCCTGAGTGAACAGATGAGATGGTTTTCGCCTGCTGCTGTACAGGGCACAGGCCCCGGCTTGACAAGAGGAATCCGAGCACCCCCTGGAGCCATGAGCACCACCCAGTCAGACACACCCAGCCTCTGTCTTGCACGCACAGCCTGCAGTTTCGCCATCAAGAACACCTTCCCAAAGCTGTCAGAACTCTCTGTTGTCATCACCGCCACCACAAAATCCGGGCAAAGCATCCAGTAGCCACTCTGATGAAGCGCCTTGAATCAGAGCCAGTCCTGAGCAACGGGGGAGGCTCCTCAGCCTGCGCGCAAGGAGAATAGATATTTATCATCTAAGATCCCTGTTTCTGAAGCATTCTCTACAGTAGTTTTGACCGAGGTCAGGATCTATTAATTCACTCACCTGCCCACTCACCATTCATTCTAAAACACATGCCTCACCTTTTTGTCAGGTATTCATGTGGTGACTTACCTTCACAGTAATGACACAGAAAAAACGTAACGTCTCATAGTTTAAAACCAGAAAAACCATTCATTTAAAGTAAAACAGCAAGCACTCCGCCCCAGCTCCTAACACCAATTAAATGCTGCTGTTAAATTGATATTTTGGGGATCATGTTGGTTTGTTTTATTCATTTTCCTGTTGTAATGTGTAGTGTTGAATTGATAGTTTAAATTGTTCACCTCATTAGAGCTCTTGGAGCCAAAAGACAGACCATCCCTGAAGAAAATAATGCTAAGTAATAAGAACCTGCTGAAATATATGGTGGTTTACTAGGGTGACCATATGGAAAGGAGGACAGGGCTCCCGTATCTTTAACAGTTGCATAGAAAAGGGAAATTCAGCAGGTGTCATTTATATGCATGCAGCACCTGGTGAAATTCCCTCTCCATCCCAACAGTTAAAGCTGCAGGAGCCCTGCCCTCATTTGTATCTGGTCAAGAGGCCAGGGTTCCTGCAGTTTTACTTGTTGTGATGAAGAGGGAATTTCATCAGGTGCTGAATGCATGCAAATGACACCTGCTGAATTTCCCTTTTCTACGCAACTGTTAAAGATACGGGAGCCTGGTCCTCCTTTTCCTATGGTCACCCTATGATTACTGCTCTTCTAAAACCATAACATGTGAAGAGAAAAGGAAGCAGTGCTACATCAGATAAGCTCCAAGGCTAGGACAATTCATATTTGAAAAGGCATTATTCTTACAAGCATGCTGGGCCCAAGCCATTTATAGAGCTTTAAAGGTTCACCTTGTATCATGCCAGAAGGAGACTGAAACTATTGCAGACAAGCAAGAGAACTGATATTTTACATTCTTTCTACCCAACCCTCTCTAAAACACAGCTGCTGCACCACCCGAATCTGCTAAGTAGTTTTCAAGGGCAGCCCCACATAGAATACATTGCAGTAATCTACCCAATACATTACCAAAGCACAGATGACATTTGCAACATTCCTGCTGTCCAGGAGAGGGAGCAGTTGGTAAATGCCTTCCACTTACATCAGATGTAAGTGGTAAATGCCTTCCACAGTCTTCCTGGCCCAGTCTCAGCTGAACTTAATTTGAGCCAGCTCAAAGACCAGTGTATGGTTTCAATGCCCTAAGTAGCAATGATAGAGCCTCAAAGCCTATGTAATAAACACCTTTCCTCCCTGAATGTGTAACTACAGGAGTTGAATAAGATGTGCTGGGCCCAAGTATGAAAACTGAATAATGCACCCAATGTTCAGTTTCTAAAATAAGACATTCCAAGACTCAAACCTTCCCACAAACCACAATATTTGCCCTGGAAATTTTCCCCACTAAACTCAGATGTGTGGATAATTGTGGTCATCTAACAGCAAAGGAAAGGCACTCTGTACATGGTTAAAGGCATTCCCTTTCTCAAATGTCAAGCCCGGGTTATAGAATGACAAACAGGTCATTCCTGGATAACGTCAGTCAATGTTGTTCCTCAGAAAATAAACTAGAGCACAGAGACATGCAATGACTTTGAACTACGGCGAAACAAATTCATGACTCCCGGATCCCTTTTCTTCCTGCTCTCTCCTGCTGCCCTCTGCCAGGTTTTTCTCCTTGCCTTCAGCCCTGCTCTTTGCATTTTACAGCCAGGCTAATCTCTTCTTGACAAATTGCTCCCCATCCCCTTCCAGAGATATTCCTGACTCCGAGGATGCCATTCATGACTCTCTCCCTGACCTCTTCTAGATCTTCCCTGTCACAATGCAGATCCTGGAGGCCCAGAAGAGCAGCTGAAGACTTCTCCTTACCAATGCACAAAGACTTCCTCAGGACTTGGAGCTCTCCCTCCTGCCAGGGCTTTAGCAAGGCTGCAGTTCTATGCCCAAGCAGTGCCGGCTCCGAGTCTTCGGAGGGCCCTTGAGCACGAGAGCCTCCTCAATGGGGCCCCCTCCCTCAGTGAGCCAGCCTTCCCATGTCATGGCCACCAGCTGCTATTGCTCCTCATCCTGTTCTCATCATCACTGTGGCGTACTTGCTTGACGGGCAGAGAGCTAGGGAGAAAGTTGGCAGTGGCTTCTATTGCTCCTCCTCACTACCATCACAGTTGTCTGGGCCAGAGGGAGAGGCAGCGGAACACGCAGGATGCAAGGATGAAGAGGAGGGGGCACTCCAGGGGACTTGTGGCAGATCTGAGCCTTTAGCAGGTACCAGACTATGCCTCCCCTTGATGTCAGCCTGTGCCCAGGTATATGTAACAAAATCCATTGGCTTCAGAGGGACAAAGTATGTCGCTGGGTTCCAAGGAACAAGCACTTAAAAAAAAATCACCAGCAATTCTCTGTGGCTGAGGAAATGCAATCCAAGTTTGTTTTCTAGCCCACTCAAGATACAGTCAGGAGCCTGGGGAAAAAACTGATTTGCAGGCTTCTCTATAACCTTTATAACCAATTCTGAAAGCCAAAAGTTAGCCTTTAGACACCATTTGTAGATGCTGCAGGAAGCATTATGGGGCTGTCTTCTCAGTGCTTCTCCTGAAAACTCAATCCCAGTGGCTGAAAGCATCAATATTCTACTTGGAGAAGGTGCCTACCAACTCAGCTCTTTTCCCCCCAAGAGCTTTGGCTATTGGGTGGTATAGAAATTTAATAAATAAATAAATGCTATTATTTTTTCCTTGCTCACCTTTATGTGATTCAACCAGCTCCCTTAAAGCAAACAAAGTTCAGTCTCTGCAGAATGTAGGCACATTGGAATAAATTCAGATGAGATCCTGGGTTGTTAAGTTGGCTTGTTAATTTATGTTAAGTAACTGCTCTGTCAAACTCCTATGAGAGAGAAGAGTCATGGTTTGTTTATTTATTTATTTATTTAAAACATTTGTATCCTGCTCTATATCACTAGGATCTCAGGCTGGCATACAGATTAAATCATACAATATAAAACAATAAATATACACAGCTAAAAACAAATTAAATGGTTGTGGAAGGATTTAAAATACTAAGAACTGGACTTGAAGCCTGATGTTGACAGGAAATTAGTATAAAGAGCAAACTGATGAAAAGATAAGCGAGGATGAGAGGCAGAGCCAAATTAAATGAGATATTAGAGATCGGCAATAAAATCTCCCACCTTCTTGCATTTCTTTTATAAACAGGTGAAGAAGGGTGGGGTGGGGAAAGGCAACTCATCTCACCATTTTCTCGACGTAAATGCTCCCCCTCCAAAATGGATTTGGAGGGGATATTCAGCAGAATGATGGTGATGGTAGAAATAGAATAACATATGTAGTACTATTTGTATAGTACATCAGGGGTTCCCAACGAGGCTTCTGAGGGCGCAGGTGCATCCTTGAGGCCTTTAATTGTGCTTTCTATGTATACAAGGCATATCTGCTCACTTCCTAGTTGCTCTATATTTTTAAGTCTATGTATCTGATTCCTCTATAACTTTAAGTCTATTACCTCAATTTGAGGGTTTGACATGCCCCCTTGCTCTGTGATTGGTCAAAGTAATAGGTTACAACCCAGTGTCCTTACTCCCATTCTGTGCCTGCTAGGAGTGGGCGTGAGTGGTGAGTGGCTGTGTTGGAAGGGAAAGGGAAAAGTGTTCTCCTTGAACGTAAATTGGCAGTACGGGGATGGGACCATGTGGGCTGGAGCCTTTTCCATCTGAGAGGGAAGCACAGGCGAAGGGAGGGCATTTCTGGCCTGCTTGCTCACCCTCCTGCCTGCATTTTTGGGGGTGGAAGTGATGGCGCTGGGTCTCCGACCCCTTTATATTGTGTGTTGGGAGGCGTGGGGCTCGTTCTCTGTGCCCTTCCGTTCTTTTGCTGGCCATGGGTGGGTGAAGCAATGGAATTTCCCACCGGTTCGCTCACCTGCTTATCTGCCTGTGTTGCTTTACCTCTAGCTTTTATGTTTGGGATGGTGGGGATGCAGGGGCATTTCCCATTCTCCCCCATGGCCGCCTGCCTTGTGTTTGCTGTGGCACTCTGGATGTTGTTTGGTGCATGTGCAAAGTTAAGGATTTTGCTGCGTGCTCGCTCATACGCCTGAGCTGCTTTTGTTCATGGTGTGTGCCAGATTTCTGGGCTCGCTCGCTGCCCCATCCAGCCCCGTTTGCTTGTTTTTTGCAGTGCGTGGTGGGAGGGGCCGTTGTCAACTATTTGTTGATAATGTTTGGACGTTTGAATTTTTGTTTGATTTATTTGTTATTAAATTATTTCATATTTAATGACCATCGGAGCCTGCTTCAGTTGGACGGACACACACACCCCAGAGCTAACTGCCATCTTCACCCTGTGGGGAAGAAGATGCGAGGGGGACTGGAGCAGGCTTCAGTTGGACACCCTCCCCCCCCCCCCCGGGCTAACACCTTCATCCTGTGGGGAAGAAGGAGCTGTTGGTTTGCCCCTCCATTGGGAGATGAGAGGACGGAGCAAGGCCTTCCCACCAGCCTAAACAGTCTCCTTAATTTCTTTTTATTTTCTCCCTCTTCCCTCCCCATCCCCTTTTCCTTGTGTGTCATGTCTTTTTTAGACTGTAAGCCTGAGGGTAGGGACTGTCTTATTTATTGATAAATTGTAAGCCACTCCGAGAGCCTTTTGGCTGAGGTGCGGGATAAAAATACTCTAAAATAAATAAATAATATTTGAACTATTTTGCAGTCTTGTTGTCTTTCTGACTGGTCGTGCCCCTACTTGAGGAGTCCTCCTCAGAGGAGGCGCTAGAGGCCCCAGAAGCCCAGGACATCCCAGAAATCAAAGCTCCAGACCAGGGATCACCATTAGAACCACAGGAGCCTGAGCCCTCCGAGGAGGTGGTTACAGGGCCATCCCTGCCAGGAGAAAGGGACTCTTCCTCTGAGGCAGAGGCTGAGTAGCCCCCTGACCCCTGGGAGCATCGTCACCTCAAGCGACAGGTGAGTAGGGCTCCTGTGTAATGGAGTGCTTGCCTGGAGAAAGGGGCTCCTCAGGAGTAAGGCTTTGATGACTGCAGGTGAGCTCTGGGTGCGGTCCAGCAGGCTTCATGCTTCAAAGCCTGCATCAGAAATCAGCCAGTGTTGGAACAACTTTGATCCATCCTGCCTTGTACGCTGAACCGTGTCTCCACCTGATGCCCTGTTTCCTGACCTTTGGACTGCCTAACGACTCTGCCTCTGTACTGTTTTCTTGTGCTTTGACCTCTTGCCTGTTTCGTGACCACTCCTGTTGTTGCCTGATCCTCCTGATTGCCTGTGCTCTGACCCCTACTTGGATTTTAAGCACCCTCTGTTATAACCTGAACTGTATCTAGAGCCTGCTGCAGCCAAAGCAGGACATGACCTGATCCCACCATGGTGGCCATTCTGTGAGTAGCACCCCCATGGTGGCCATTTTATCAATGGTACCTCCTCAGGATTCCAAATGCACCCACAGGCTGAAAAGGTTGGGGACCCCACTCTAAACAGGATATGACACTTTGAAAATGGTTTGAAGACTGTATATGGAGTGTGTCCTGGGTTCCAACAGTTGTCACTACTGTTATAAACCGTTCTAAAGCAGTAGTGTTGATCCTGCCCTGTAGTATACTGTACAGTCTGGGATTGCAGCCATCTGTATAGTGTACTCTTTCCACAGTAGGGAATTCTGGTTTCTGTGTGTGTGTGTTTGTTTGTTTTAGTTTGATATATATATATATATATATCTCCATATCCCACCATTGCCTCCCAATAGCCCTCAGGGCAGCTTCCAACATATTACACAGTAATAAAAGCGTAATAAGGTTCATCATCTTAAAATCCAATAGTTAAAGCAAAATCCTAAAATAGCTTCCAAGCAACTTATAAACAGCAGCCAAGACAACACCTATCAGTGACTACCCTCAAAGAACTTGCTGTAATCAGAACAAAATGCTTTACAGTTTTTCTAAAAACTATCTTAGGCCTTGCATAGTATGCTTCTCTGGGGAGGGAGTTCGATAACTTGAGGTGCGAGTACTGAGAAAGCTTTCCTCATTCCCATCAATTAAACTTGAGGTAAAAATGTGGTATGGAGCAAGGCCTACATTGATGACTATATTATTATTATTATTATTATTATTTATTTATATAGCGCCATCAATGTACATGGTGCTGTACAGAGTAAAACAATAAAATAGCAAAACCCTGCTGTATAGGCTTACATTCTAATAAAATCATAATAAAACAATAGGAAGGGGAAGAGAATGCACCAAACAGGCACAGGGTAGAGTAAAACTAACATTATTGTCCAGGAAAGTAATTGTCATCTGTGCATGTATTCAAAACCCTGACATCTGCACTCTCAGGTTGATCTTTCATGATGCATGTAGTATATACACAAACATCTGATTAATTGAACCAATAATTCACCATCAACATCATTGACTACTACTTCTGCCACTTGTTTTATTACCATGGCTATATACTAGTAATAAAACAACACTAAAAGCATATTCCAGACCATGTAACACCAGTGGCATTAAATAATGATAGTGTTAATATTTAGGCGTCTACAGCTTTTGGAACAGGATGGTTTTGTCACAGCCAAGTCATCAACAGATGCATTTGCAGAAAAGCAGCATGATTAATAGGACACCAAGGAGCCATCTCCAGAAGGCCACTCCCTTGAAGTATGACAGACTAATAATGATGGTGTGATTCTAGGCCCAAGCCATCCCTGGCACTGGTTTAATAGAGCTTCATAAGGTTTCTAGAAGGGACAAAAAAGAAAGGAGAAGGTGTTGAAATAGAGAATGTCAGGAAAAACCATAATGGGAAAGGAGGGGCCAACCAGTTTAGCCTAATTTCAAGCCCACTAAAAAAAAAAAACTGGGTTCAAGAGTTCATTAGTTCTAACTAGGGTGGCCATTTATGCATTAGGAAGTGAAGGGTGTCCCCTGCCCCAGCCGTATTTTTTTCTCCGTGGAATAAAATGCAGGTTTTGATGAACACAGTTCATCAGTGGAGGGTCCTACATACTTACTGCTGCCAGACAGAATAAGCAAAAGGGCCGGCCCTCCCATGAAGCAAAGTGAATTCTCTGTTGAGGCAGCAGATCAGGAGAGGCAGCAAATCGCACTCCCTCCCCTTGCCAGAAGAGAGCTCTCTGGGCATTGCTGCAGCACTAGTCCTGCTCACCCGCTGCGACAAATGCCACAGCAGAAGAGTGGCAAACAGGTCTTCATGGAAGAAAAGCAGCTGCCTCCTCCACCCCGCCATCTCTCACTTTGAGCCCTCTCACAAGGCGAGATAACCCGTGGTTTATTAGTGGGTTGTGAACTGTAGATTGTTTGTGGCTACAAACCGTGGTTTGTTATGGCTGTGTTCAGATAACATGATAAGCCATGTTTCAACAACCTACAGTTCAATTACAAACTATATAAACTCTTGAGTGTGGCTTATTGTGTTGTCTGAACCCAGCCAGTAAAAACCTACTGTATGTAGTCATCCAGTACATTCTCCCACTTCCATGTTCTTGCTTGAGTTTTCTTGACCAACCCAGGAACATCTACACTTACGCCAAAATTTGTGCTGCGCTGAGTAACCTTTAATTCTGTACTTCATATGGAAGCCCTAAATTCTTGTACTTTATTTAGCATTTCTGCACTTCTGGCAACATAGCATATTGGCAAGGGTCGACAGCACTCTTGACCTCAGTGTTGGCTTCCAAATTACTGAAACTGTGAAGAAAAACTAAACTTTCCTCATAGAAAGGAAGCCTGAGGCCTCCAAGGCAAGATGTGAGGTCATCACAGGAGTCTTTTGATCACTAATAGATTCCATGGCAAGGGTGAAGCGGTGCACTGGGATGTTAGAGGTCACCAGTGCTGAGTGGCAACTGGTGGGAGAACTAACCAATGGGGTTGAAGGGCAATAGCAAAGGCATAGGAGCTGCTAAATCTGACGTCAGGGCATGTGCTCATGCAGGGCATTGCTGATAATTCAGCAGCCAAGAACCTACACAAAGAAACTAGCACCCCACCTCACCCCACTCCACCAGATACGTTACACAACAATTGTGCATTTGACACATTGCTGGCCCCTTTCCAGATGTGCTTCAGCTTATTCTGACAGCTTATTTACATAGAAATTCAAAATGTTTTACTATACATGTGTGCTATCTGGGGTACCTTCTTCTTTTTTCTCATTAAATGAACATGAGCAGCAGGTGCCTGAGGTACATGGCTCCTCGATTCTGTTGCAAAACAGAATACAACAAAGAAAAAGAAAGACAATCCAACTCTCTTCTCTACCCACAATGCTTTGTTTAGGGGCCTCCACCCAGCATGTCATGGAAACTCTCATTGGGGAAAAATGCATTTAAGCATATGCTTGCCTACTGTGGGGATTGTGTGGTGTGAACACCTCTGTTCGAGAGATCGCCACACTGATTTCTCAGGTGCATGAAATAAATATTTCAAGTGAATTTCAGATTTGTTAGATTCAGTTCACTTCAAACAGGATTTATTATTTCTGGGTGTGGACAAAAAAAAAAACCCTAATGGTTTTCTACCAATTTATAAATTTTCTCAATTTTCTCTCAGTTTACTTACTTCTTGTAAACTGCTATTGTAAACAATACCAGTAATGAAGTGGTAGTTTTACAGCACAATCTTAATGATATAGGGCAGGATACAAATGTTTTAAATAAATAAATAAATATTCACGTTCACTTGGAAATAAGCCTTGGTGCATTCAATGGGGATTATTCCTGGGTAAGTATAGATAAGATTGCAGCCTTAGGATTCAAAGGGTATTACAATCCATGGATAAGATCCAGCAAAAAAGTAAGTTGTGACCAAGAACTCCTCTCTAAGGAGTAAGTCCCATTAAACTCAGTGGGGCTTATTCCTTACTAAACATGTATATAGAATCATGCTGTAAGTCCCATTTAGAGCAATTATTGTATCATGTTTATTCAGTGTTTGATCTTATGCATATTTACCTAAGACTAAAGCCAATTTAACTCAGTGGGAATTACATCTGAGTAAACATGCATAGTATTGGTCTGCAAGATCCATTGTATTGCTTTGTAACAGACATTAGCTTGTATAGATATAGTAAATAATATACATGAACGCATTGAGGATTTTGTGAAGGATTTGACGAGGCCAGCCTTCCCCACCCTGGTGCCTTTCAGATGTTTTGAACAACAATTCCCCCATACTGGCTGGGGTTAATAGACATTGAAGTCCAAAATGTCTGGAGAACACCAGGTTGGGGAAGGCTAGACTAGGCCTTCATAGTCTCCATCAGCAAGTTCTCTAGTAGTTCTCTCACTCTAGCTCAGGGGTCCCCAACCTTTTTGGACCCATTGGGCACATTTGGGAATTTGAGACCCTGCTGTGGGCACCACCACAAAATGCCTAATCAGAAGCTCGCCACTTTGGTATCTACCAGTTCTGCTTATTCAGCAATAACTTTTGTTTCATGTCTATTGGACACCACAACGTGTCTTTAATAAGGGATTGTCTAATTTGGCCAATTGTTGGCAGTGCAATACAGCCAATTCTTCTTTTAAACATATGTTTTGGCATTGTCAAGTAGTTGCTTCTTTTGGGGAGGAGGTTATTACACAGATACATTTTGTACTGGAACAATCTTTAATATTCAGTGATGAACACGCTCTTTTACATTATTTACCTGCTTCATGGAAATTAACAAACGGTCAGTGTAAATGGATTCTCTGCACCCTTAAAACATCAGAAGGATGAACACTCACCTTCTATACTGCAATGGATTAAGGACCTTGCAACACTTTCAATATTTGAATGGGTGACAAATGAATATTTATTTGAATATTTGGTCCACGTTTGTTGAAACATGTATAATTGCTAGAAAGTTGTTTGCATTTCATACAAATCTATGTATGTATATTTTCAATAATGGGGGGGAAATAATTAAAAAAACAACCTTCAGGTGCCCACAAGCACCATGTTGAGGACCCATTCCCAGATGCTATTGGAGGTCCCTGCAGACAGAATGGCACCTGCAGACACCGAATTGGAGACCGATGCTACTAGATCATGCCACATTCTGTGTTAATTTTCTTTAAAAAAAATTTTTTTTAATTATTAACTATTTGAAATGTAGATGAGGGGACAAAACTACCCGACACCACAGTTTTAAAATCTATGGTAGCAAAGTACCAAAAAATGGTAGCAAAGTATGGTATGCAAAATGGCCAAACAACAAATTGCCTTATAGGAATACTTACAAGTGCATAAAGTATGGTACATGTTGACCAACGAACCAAAGAAAATGGTTTTATGGATTCCCTGAAATTGCTCAGTTCTGAGTTCAATGTATTTTATTTTATTTTATTTTATTTATTTATTTATTTATTTCATTTCATTTCTATACCGCCCAATAGCCAGAGCTCTCTGGGCGGTCCACAAAAATTAAAAACATTCAAAGTATAAAACAACAGTATAAAACCATACTATAAAATACAATATATTTTATAGTATTTTATTTTAACGTAATGCATGATGGTGGATTTGAACAGCCCATTTACTCCTGCTTTCCAGCTAAACAGCCAGCGGAGGGTAAACAACAGATTTTCGTCTGAGGGGCTTCAGTTCTGTATGTTTCAGAAAACTCTGAGCCAAGCCATGGATCCAGGAGGAAGCAGGGTGATTTCTGTGACCCATATTATATTAGAAGCCAGATTTTGCGAGTAATTTTTGGAAGGGTTGGCGGGAGTTTCAGAAGTGATAAGGAGAGAGCGCCAGAGAAAGGTCACTTTATATCAGGAATTAAGGTAATAATGATCTCCCTCTTAGACTTGTGGAAATACTGTCAGAACTGCCTATTCCTGATTTTTTAGTAGTTCAGTGATGGGGGGGGGGGGAGAAATTCAGCCTTATCCCTTATTGCATTGCTGAAGAGCCAGTCCACTCAGCCATTCTTGCTGAATCTTCAACCTGCCATCTAACTAATTAATGGCACCCAAGCACCCTTCAAAGCCACAAGTTGGCAGGCCCCGACAACGGAGACAAAGACGGTTTCACGAGGCACCTTTTGTACTCCAGGGCCGTACGCATTATAAATAGCTACAGAGGAAGAAAGATGGGCCTCAAGCTGCTACCAATAAGAAGATTTATTTTGGAAGTATAGAAGATATAAAAAGCCCAATGCCTTCCGATAAGAATCTTTCTCAAAGGCAACAAAACAAATCTAATGCCCTTTCCTTGTAAAGAACATTCTTAAAAAGAGAAACAGCCTTCTAGAGAACGGATAGTAAGAAACTGCCTTTTTGCTTCTCTTCAAGAATATATCTCCTTATTCGGTGGCAGTGTGATGAGCCTGGTGGGATTATTGGGTATTACTGCCTCTTTTCCCCCTGCCTGTAACTTGCAGACAAGGTTGCAATATTCCCAACAGAGGCTTGTTTCTTTGTATTTTTCACCTTCTGCTGCTCCATCGCTCACCTCCACCATCTCCACCCCTTCACTTCGATGGGAAATAATAGGGTATTTTTCAGCTGCCACCCACAGGGTTGCCACCAGCCCCTGGCCTTGGAGAGGATTGCTGTATTTATATTCTTCCTCATCCCAGAGGAAAACATATCGTTTTAGCTACGGCTGGTGAAACTTTGTCTTCAGTTTTACAATCCAGGGCTGTTAGTTCATCTCACATTTTCTCTGCTTTTAGTGTCTGCACGAGAAAAGCACTTAACAAATTATTGCTTCAGCCAAAAAGCCACAACAACTACAAAATTACAATGGAAAACGGCATACTAGTAATAACCCAATATGATATGAGGCCAATAACGGAAGCCAGGGCCCATCGAGAGTTAGCTTTGAAAGAAAATTGCCTGTTGGTCTCAAGGGTTTCATCACCAATTGCACTGCACCATGATGCATAGCTGTAAGTTATTGCAATGGGTTGTGTATTGGGCTACCTTCAAAATTAGTTCAGAATCTGGAGTTGGCCCAGAATACGGTTGCAAGATTATTAACTGGATTGGGTGTTTTTGACCACATTATGCCTGTAACTTTGTCAGCTGCACTGGCTCCTAGACCATTTCCAGGCCAAATTTAAAGTGTTGGGTTTAAATCCCAACCCAACTTGGGACTGGGGGCTGACTTCAGAGGGGATTTCGCACAGATTGAGAGCCTTTTGAGGTTGTTTGCAGCACATGACATCATGGCCAGTGCATTGCCAACTTCGGTCTTGAAAAGCCTCATTATCAGAAAATCATTTTACTCTGGTTTTTTTAGTTAAAGCTGCTCCCAGCATTTCCACTGTAGTGTGCTGTGTTCCTCCACATTAACTCCTGAGCATGCCTTTGTGACCCGACTATGATGTGGTCAAGGGATAATCTCCCCACCCCAATTCACTCTTTCCCTCCATTGCCACTACTGTTATTTGACTTCTCCATTTTCTAGCCTGTCCCCATTGAGAACTGTGATTATGCGCGTCTCTGATGCTCGTGTTACTTCATTTCTCTGATGTTTGCGTTACTTCAGTTCTCTGATCCTCCGAGCACCCTTGCCGAATGAAATGAGGTTGGTGACCACCAGGGATGGGGATGGCCTTTTTGGTAGTGGCACCCCAGTTGTGGAATTCCCAGAGAAATTTGCATAATGCCATCTTTATGGTCTTTTTGGTGCCATATGAAGAGTTCTTTTATCACCTAGACCTTTTTAATAACTTATGGTCTGGGTCTCTCAGTAATGTAGGTTTTAATTCCATTTTACTTTTTTATCATTTGTATTGTGAGCTGCCTGGAGAACTTCAGTTATGGGATAGCTCTATAAATACATCATCATCATCATTAGGCCAAGGCCAACTGTATGGTTCCACCAGGGGTGGGCAACTTGTAGCCTCCAGACGTTTTGGTCTACAATTCCCAGTATTCTTGGCCACTGGCCATGCTAGCTGGGGCTGATGGGAGTTGAAGTCCAAAACATCTTTAGAGCACAAACTGGGGAAGGCTAGACTAGTTCTCCACAGTCTCCACCATCAAGAAACACGTCAGGAGGCCGAGGACCACCACGGCCGTCTGGTGGTTCTTCCCGTAGGACCAGGCGTCTCCCAGCGTCTCCAAGGCTTGCTCCGGCAACAGCTGGACCACCTCTTGCCAGCCGAAGAAGTCCAACTTAACGTTTCTCATTCCAGCTACTAGTCCATACCATATTCTGGGTTAATAGTCTGACAGCATTTTAAAAAATATTAACTACATGAAATGTAGATCAAGTGACAAAGGCTATGTTGGCGAGGGCTGATGGGCACTGGAGGTCCACAAGTTGCCCACGCCGGGGTTATGCTGTAGTGGAGAAATAGTCCTTGAAGCAAATTGCCCTTGAAACGCTGAGCATGGCGTAGGCATGTTCTGCTCTTTCAGTGAAGCTGAGTGACTGCAGCTGCTGAACTAGTGCTGATCCTGTTAGTGACACCTAAATAGTCAGCCACAGGAAATGATTCAGATGTGGATCAGATCTCAGTGGTGGGCCACATTAGCATTTGATTATCTTCCCCAGGCACAGCTCCACCCCCTCTGTCATTTAGCTTTTACACCTGCCAGTGTATCACACATTACTTTAGAGTCATGTGCCCAGCTTACTTTTTCTCTCTCCCACAAGCTTTATTCCACTCTAATTTACAGAAAATAACATTTTGCAAAATAGAACTCTGGAGAATATTTCTTCATCATGCAGAGATAATATACAAATTTCACAAATTGGTTGTAGAAGAGGGAAGTTGAAGAGTATCCCAGAGGGTGGAGGGGAAATTCTATCCAGTGTCCATTTGTATATATTAATTCATTTCAATGCATGCAAGTGTAATCTGCCCATTTGGTCAAGATTGAAACTAAACTGAAATCAAAAACAAGCACAAACCTGACTGAGATCCATTTGTGAAGAAAAAGCTGTATTGAAAATGTCAGCAATGCTAAGTAAGTCACCAGGCCAGCCCAAGCAGAAAATGGTGCCACCCCCACCAGTCAAACTGCATCGTGCCAGGGCCAGTCCTACCATTAGGTGAAGTGTGGTGATGGCCTCAGGCAGCAGATACTGGGGGGCAGCAGGAGTAACCCTTCCATAACTGTTTCTCCTGAGTCCCCCAGGAATTCCCCACTGTTTGAAGACAGCTGTGTGTGTCACTCCATAAAGTAGCCTGTTGCCCTCAGATGCCCTGTGCTGAGGGCATCAGAGGGCACCGATCCTATGGCCAGTGTTGAAGTAAGATTCAACTGCCATTCCAGTTGTACATGGAGTGCAAGCGAGGGTGAGACCATCTTGTATTTTACCTCTGGCAGCAAAATGTTTTGGGCTGGCCCTGCACAGACCCAAAGCCAGAAAATTTATCACCTGGGGTGCCAAAATCATCTCTGGTAGTGCAACATACATTAATAAATCCAACAGTTAATGATTTGCTGCACTAATGACTCCCAAAATCAGCTGCCTGAGGCAGCAACCTCACACCGCCAAATGGTCAGCCGAGCCCAAGTAAGTGTACGAATACAGAGAAGGTTCCTTCTGATGATCCTCCAGACAGGGCAGCAGAATAAAGATGGTTATAAGGGCTGCTTTTCAGTCCTTTCCCCCCATCCCCATCCCCTCTAGTCTTCCGGCTCATATTCTATGTCTGAAAACAACTTGTCCCAGAGCATCTCCAGCCTTAGAAGAGAAGCTGGGAATGGAAGAACCCCCACCCCCAGGAGAGAACACCCTAGTTTGCACCTTCATGTTGGAAGCTCTCAATGCAAATCAAGTGTGGGAAGAACGACTAGCTAAGTTAGGACCTCCTCAGGAGAAGCTACGCCCAGTACAAAATGTTTGCATATGCACTAGCTTTCTAGAGCCCTTCACTGCAGTCCGCTGAACCATTTGCTTGATGGATCACTATTTCGCAATAGAAATTACAGACATGGAAGGCCCAATACTGATCAGGCACATACGTAGCAAGGCTTGAAATAAACCTAGCCCCCCTGCCCCTAATCTGGAGTGGAGGCCCTGTGCTTAATCTAGGGTAAAATGGAGAGGGGTAGACTTGGCTGCTAGCTCTGTCTTTAAAGGAACCATATATCTTCATTATTATCATTATCATCATCATAATTATTATTATTATTATTAGTAGTAGTAGTAGTAGTAGTAGTACTTTAAATAATTGTGCATCATCCCAAAGAGCAGCAGCTGGGCCAGGTTTGTGGGCGAGGTACCATAAAATGAAACTGAGTGGTTGTTTCATTGCACTTACAGCTATTCCCATTTTACAATGCCTGTTCCATGAGCATGCAGTTAAAAATAACCTCAAGTGGGAAAACATAGCAAAGGTGCTGATTAAGTACAAGCAATTCAGACGACTGTTTAGCTTAGTGTCTCAAACTGGTTTGGCATGTTTAAACACCTTCTTCCAATTTAGTGGTCTCTAAACTACTCTTAATTAATCCCATGCATGCAAACACACAAAATGCAACGATGAAACGTGTACAAGGTTAGGACTCATGAGATCATAGAGCAAAAGATTGTTCTTAATAATGCCCTCCCTAAGCTCGCTCTGTAGTTAAGGACACTTGTTTTATCTGCTGGGGAGTCACAGCATCTTATTGCATGGAGAAGAACCTTTAAAGCAATAGGCTCATTAAAACTTACATCGACTTATGAAGCAAGCATTGCATGGCTGGAGGTGCATTTATTAAGAATATGAAAAGAAAATGGGTTGAGAATAGGCATTTATGTCTCTCAGCTTTGTCTCTGTGAAGGTGTGCTATAAAATATAGGATGGGACCATACTCTATAGCTCATTCTATGCATAGGGAAAGTCCCAGTTAAAGCCCTGACATCTCCAGCCAAGGGAATCTCCAATAACATGATCGGATGACACTTCTCTGCCTGGGACTCTGGTTGCCCACCAGAGTAGACAATACTGAGTTAGATGGATAGATAGTCCGTCCTGGTATAGGCCACTTCCTGAAGATCTAAATCAGCCAAACTGGGTTGTTCATGGTCTTTGGCCAGAATCTCTCCAAATCCAAAACAGTCTTAAAAATCTGAAAGTGGGTCTTTTATTATTGCTCTGTGGGTCCCTATATCTATTTCTGGAATTATGCTATGTATTGCTGTCATCTTTGGGACTGTAATGCACATATACACACCTCTCAAAGCTGCCATTTTTGTTTACGTATGCCAGCTACTTTGATAGATGCACATAAGAACAGTTGAATTCCCAAGACTCTAGTATAGTGGCAGCAAAAGACACAGATACGTATACTGGGCCAACAAGGTAAATGGGCAGGATCAGCTATGCATAGAAAGAACTTCCTAACACATGTTTATTATTTATTTTAAATGTTTATACCTTGAACGTCTAGAACAATGTCTTCAAAAGGAAGTTTCCACTTCCATAAGAATATAAGAAGACATGTTGGATCAGACCAAGGGTCCATCTAGTCCAGCCTTCTGTTCACACAGTGACCATCTAGCTGCCCACAGGAAACCCACAATCTGGTCATGAATGCAAGATAATATTAATTAAAACTAAATACCAAGTATTAATAGCCTGTGTGCAGGACTATGTTTATTGCAGAACTTTGCTTTTGTCACTGCCAAAACTTATCTCTGCATAGTCAGGCTTTAGCCAGGAGTTGTCACTGCATGCTAGGATAACACAGCAAATAGTTACTTGGAATTTAAAAGGTAACACCACTTTCTCTCCATTTTTCTCACAGTTAAAGCAAGGTTACCTATTCACTTTCTCTCCATCATTTCATCCTTTAAGGTTGCTTTAACCATGTTTTCTTGTAAATCATCTGAGTATATTATACGTAATTGCTGACAAATATCAGATAGCATGTGTACATCATAAAGGGCAGGCAGGCCTATTTGTATACTTTGATTGTGCAGGCGTAAGAAAATTGCCCACAATATGCTATTGCAAGCAAAGTTCAGCTTCCACAGAATTGTAGCTTTCACATTTGAAAAGAGCAAGTTTGTAGTCCTTATGACTATAAATATATGTTTGAAGAAGGAAAACTGAGTAAGAAAACCAAGTAATTGGGGTGGCGCTTCTTGATATCTTGCACATTTCTTTCCTTCCCCATGACTAGCATAACCAGAATAAATTATGCAAAATGCTAAAAATGGCAGAATAGTGAAAAATAAAAGGAATCATGAGAATTGTGATGAATTTCCATTTATACACAAATTGCAGAATTGAGCCTTTCTTTGTTCAGAATATTGCCAATGTGGGGTAGAGTCGACGCCTTCAAAAACTGGCCTGTGTCCAAAAACAAAAGCAGCAGTAAGCCTAAACCATCACAAGCTTCATCAGCCCAAGGAGGGATTGAATTAAGTCCTGAGTGCGAGTGGCGTGGCTTGTCCTGTCAGCTGTAGCTTGGTGGGCATCACAAGTGAATGTAGGACCTGACAGATGCCCTGACAAAAGTATTTCCCCCCAGTGTGTAATACAAATAGCTTTAACAGTGGAGAGGGGACACAAGAACAAGAATTCTATATTATAGGTATGCAGATTTCTACACACAATTAAACTCAGGTGTTGGGAAATCATAACTTACGAAGTGGCCATCAGCCTTATGGACAGACCAATAAGCACTTTGGTTTTCAAAAGAAAATATCTTATTAGAAAACCATTCTGCAAGAATTACCTTGGAAGTGCAGCAATTGCCGCAACGCACTTTTGAAAATCTTGCTTCACAGGTTTGATGCAAATTTTAATCAGCCTGTTTCTTAAAAGTTTTTTCCATGCAGCCAGAAGCAAGTGACTCTGCAGGTTAGGTAAACTTGTCAAGGCACATTTAAAGGCTCTAGCACAGCCTAACATACTCACTCATAGTAAAAATTTCCATACTTAGCAAAGCTGTGTCACCTTTTCTGCCCTGGATTTCTGCGTGACAGTAGATATAAGCCTAAAAACAACATTAGGGAGTTGCAAGAAATGTAATCATGCTGGCTGGGGATGATGGGAGTTGTAGTCCAATACATCGGGAGGTCACCAGGTTGGGGGTCGCTGGATTAGGGAATGTTTGGGTTCGGAGGTGGGAAATGGCTAATTACTAATCCCTTCTCAGCCATGAAGAGTTGATGATCAAAGGGCAGCCAAACATATTCCTATCATGCATGCATGCTTGTAGCCGCTTTCCATCAACAGACTGCCCTGTCAAGCAGCCCCCACCTGGAAAATATACACCAGGTTCTCATGACCATCGCAACCCATGCCACCTGGGTTTAACCTTCACATAACCCTCACATAACACACCGTCCAGGTTCACAGGACAAGCCATGTCATGGCTTGCATATTCAAAATGGCAGCCGGCACTCATTGTGAAATCCCACCAGTTAGTAAGCTCACAGTGGCTTAGCTCCATAGCCTCTTAGTTCACTCCATCTACCCAACAGAGACCTGATGCTGCTGATGGCCCATATACATGGCTCCAACAGGTCAGCCCAGAGCCTCAAGCTGCCTTATCTTCCGTATTTTCCTTTGTCTCCTGTCATGGGCACCCTAAACTGTATTGTATTGGACATCCTTATGCACTGGGGCCTGCAGATTAAGCCCCCCTTCATTCTTAAATTATTCCATCCTGCTTTATTGCACCTTTCCTCCAAGGACCCCAAGGTGGGGTACATGGTCTTCCTCCTCTGCATTTTATCCTTATATCAGACCTGTGACATAGGTTAGGCTGAGGGTCAGTGACTGGCCCAAAGTCAGCCAGTGAGCCTCATGGCAGAGTGGGGACTAGAACCCAGGCCTCCCCATTCTTAGTACAACACTCTTAACTGCTACACCATACTGGCTCTGCATGCCAAATATGTGCTCCACCATGGAGTTATGGTCCCTCCTAAGCTGCTGACAGTAGACGAAAGGGGAGAAAGACATGAAATGAGAAACAATCATCTTCCCTTTTTCTGGCCGTGTATGCCTGCATAACTGAGCTCTGGGAACCAAAGAGGGGTGAAGATCCATATGAACAACAAGCTGTTCATTGTGTTTTCCAAAGCACATGTTCCACCTGGAGAAGAACCACAGAAACTCCAGTTCAGCCCCCAAGTCCTTTGGAAAGTGGGTTTCCACTAGCCCCTAGGAAGAGCAGTGAACTGCAATGGAAATATTTGGGCTCTCATTGCTGTCCTTTTTTTTTTTACAAGATGTAAATAAAAATTACTTGCTGAATGTGATTAAGCAATACTTGTATTCCTCAGTGAGGACCACCCAGGTGCCAAGCAGCTACCAGCTTTCACCTCCCCTTCTTGTCAGTCTGACCACACGTTTCATCATTTTCTTGCAACTCTCTGCCCCAAAAGCAGGCATTTAAGTTTGGCTTCTGTGATCTCCAAGGACATCTGTCTCTGATGATGTCTTCGTCCCTTATCTCCTCCCATTCCCTCTAATTAGCCAACTAATTTAGCTTAATGACTTAGCCTCCTTCTTTTACTCCAAAATAGGGTAGATAAAGAGGGGGGAAAGAGCACACAGATTTGCATAAAGTTTGCATGTGCTAATTTATGTGTGTAGGTGCAAATTTGGAAACAATGGCTATAATTTAAACAGAAGTGCAATGCACATCTCACCAGTGTGGGGAAGACTAACCAGGTGGCATGTGGGTCTACTCAGTCTACTGTGTTAACTGCTGATGGGCAGTTTCAAGGCCCCCTGGTCTACCTTTTTATGGTTATCTTTAAAGTAGGCTTGTACCTGAAACCCCTTAAAGTAAAGGGCACTTTCAAATGGAGGACTCTCCTCTGGAAAGCAGGACACATGACAACCCTACTTCTGAAATGACAGGGATCCTAACTCTTCTACGCAATGCCTTCCCACTTAGTCACAGCAGTAGAGTCATGTACACAGACACACACCCCACATGCCCTGGTGTTCCATAGATGAATATTCCTCAGGAGTGCCTATATCTAGAGTTAGGAGTGCCTATTTCTATTGTGCCATCATTGCCCCTGATTCATTCGCAGCATTTTACAAGGGCTCTAGACAACCATCGGATGTTTGCAATTTAATCCTGCATGTATCAAAGAGCAGGCCTTTGAGTCTTACTGTGAATTTTGTGTCTTCCCCATCCATGCAGCACAATTTTTTAGCTGCTGAAATCTGAACTGCTGTCCAAAACGACAGGGTGAAGGAATGGGGGGGGGGGCAGTAATGAGGATAACAAGAAAGGAAAGAAATAGAAAGGTAATAAAGTAAAGAGAGAAGAGGCAAAAGTGTGGGAAGGAAGCAAGGCCAGACAGTCACCCTGCCCAGTAAGGGAAATTAATGGAGGAAATAAAAGTCTTGGTTCTGTTGGTGTGGCAGTGATTCAGCTCTTCCTTAATCCGATGGATTATTTATCTGAATCTTGGCCTTGCCCTGCTAAGAGACTGTTGAAACTTGAACTGAAGGTGAAGGTAGCATTGGATGGAAAGGCTGGGGCAACTTGGAAACAGCCTGTGCTCTCTCTTTCTTCCTTCTACCTCCTGGAGCCTCACCAAAGCCTGGTTTGGCTAGCAGGAGCCCACACGGTAGCCAAGGCTCACCTAGGAGCCAGCTGCTGTTGCTGCTGCTCTGCAAGATGAGCTCCTTCCCTGGGCCTAGAGAGTACAAACTTGTCTTAGCGGCTTTTATAAACTTTTGCCTGTTTTTTTTTAATCAACAATGAATGAAAATGAACCGGTTGGGTAACATCAGTGGGTGGGACTAGCTTTTAGCTCCCAGCCCAGCCCAGCTGAGCCCAGCCCATTGTAGCACTGACAGTTACTCAACAGTGAGAGTTTAATTGTCCAGGCTGCTTGAAGAAGGAAATATCTGCCCAGTCGTCAGCCTGTGGGACCTCAACAGCCCTGGGCCAAGGCACGTGGGAAATTGCCTCCATCATGACTGAAAGGATGCTACAGGGGAACAAACGGTCCAGGATGCCAAGCAGTGTAGGTCTCCCTCTCCCTCCCTCTCTCTCTGTCTCTCTCTCCCTCTCTCAATCCCTCTCTCCCCTTGCTTTCTTTCAGTCTAGGAGAGGTTGATAAGGAGAAGTTAATGCAGCTAGTGTTGGCATACTATAAGCAAGTGCTGGGCTGCAGTGTGTAATACCTTTTGACGCTGCCTCTAGTAAGAAGTGTAGCAGTTCAATTTGTGTTCCCATGGGGGAATGTAGAAGCCTGTTTGGGAAATGCCACTAGGGCTGCAGTCTGAAGCACATTTACCTGGGAGAAAGCCACGTTGAACTCCATGGGATCTATTTCTGAGTAAAAACACCAGGAATCAGGCTGCACACAACTCATGGCTGCCTTACAAGTTGTTAGCAGGCAGAAGACATCTTTGGCTCCTGAAAAAAAATATAGAGAAAGGCTTGAGATCTATTATTGTGATTTTCTGCATAAATAGATGGCTCATCTATTTATGCAGGCTCAAGGAGAGCTTCATTCCACTAGGAGCAAGGGGATTTCATGTTCTCAAAGATCCTGTGATCCTGTTAAGAGGTTGTGTGTTCTGGCAGTGACGTACGTGAACCTGTATTAAACGATCCCACATCAGCCATAAATGCAATGGGTGGCTGCATGCAAGTCTCAGTTTCCCAGTCACAATTCCTCTCCTGTCAAATGAGATAACGTCTCTCCATACAATGTATAATTAATGTATGAAATTCACAGCTATGAAATGTGGGAATGACCCCTAGTTTCGATGGCTTTTTAAATGGATCAGAGAACACCATGGAGGAAGGTAGTTCTACCAGTGGCTAGTACTCAAGCCTTCCCCAACCTGATGTCCTTGAGATGTGTTGAACTGCAATTCCCATCATTTCCAGCCAGCATGGCCAATAGCCATGGGAGTTGCAGTCCAACACATCTTGAGGATGTTAGGTTGGTGAAGGCTGCCTTAGTGGACTTCTAGTGCAGATGCCATATGCCTCTAAGTGCTGGGGGCAAACAACATGGTTTGCCGCCATGGTCATGCCTTGCTTGTGTGTTCCCCATAAGTGGATGTTAGGAATGGGCAAGAAATTTGTTCCCTTGAGATTTTTATGCAAATTCACCAAATTTGCACCTCATGAGCCAATAAGAGACTGCCTCCCATCCAAAATTCACCACCCTTTCAATCTTGTTGATGCATCGTCAGGGAAAAATGCACACAAAAATGTATATATTAGAGGAACTGCATACAAAATGCATACTTTAAAGAAAAGTGCAAACAAATCTGCATTACATCAATGGAGAAATTCTTGGAAATGCATATATTTGAAAGATGTGTGCAGAAGCATGTATATTTGGGGGAAATGTGCATTAGAAAGTGTGGATTTCCAAACAAAAAGTTTGCAAACTTACACGGAAGTGGCTCAGAACAAGCTTAACTCTGACAACCTGATGATCTCTGCAAGAATGAAACTAACAAATCTGTCCATCCATAAAAGGTATTAGAAGCAGGCTAGCTGGATCTATGGTTTGATCCAACAAGTGAGTTCTTATGTTCTTAATAATAGGCCACAGAGGAGATTTTGAGAATCTGTTTGAGATGAAAACAGAAATGTAGTTTATATACACTTGCAAATGTTGTATAAATTAACAATAAGATAACTGTGGAGCATAAAGATATTCCTACATTCTAGTAAAAATGTTCCACTTATTATTATAAACCCTTTATTCAGTCTGGCAAGACATTTTTGACATGAGTAACACCACTTACTCTGACAGATAATTTATATAGGTGGAAATGCTTTAAAATCTGGGCCAAGGAGTTAGAATTTTCATTTGAAAATGAAAGGGAGAGTAACAGTGTAAACACACTCTGCTTTGCCACAGCAGAATGGTGGTAGTGGCAGGAGTCACAGAAATAGGGTAGGTTCAGAGCACTGTTGAACATCACACTCTCTCTGCAGACCTGGGCAACCAATTCTTTCTTGGCCTCAATTTCCCATCTATAAAGTAGGAATATGAACAATGCATTTCATAGAGCTGTTGTGCGGATGAATAAAATAATTACTATCAAGGCTAAGGAATAGGAGCAGAAAGAAGAGACCAAAGGGATGTAGCAAGTATGGAGGGTGTGGGCATTGGTCAAAGAAGCGAGGGAACTCCTGGTGATGAGTGACAGTGACAGATACAGCTTATGCTCAGGAACAGACTGGCAAATATTCATTAAGCCAAAAAGGTTTCACGACAAGTTGGTGCTCCTCAAACTTGTTTACTGTTACGTATTCTGTAATTTGCATGTGCCAGCGGCTATGTTGGTAGGTGTGGGTTTGAAGGATTTATTCATTCTGTGTGTTCTTTCCACACCTTGCAACTTGGAATCCCAGCCCTGCTGGCCAAACCCCTCCCCAGGACAATTGCAAATCTGGGGATATCAGCAGAAGGGGGGGAATCAAGTTCCATCTCTACCAAGGTAACGAAGGTATGGGGACTTATACAAAGTATAGATATTATTTATCAGTCCCACTGAGAGCCTTTCCACAAGGCCTGGGAGAAAAGTCCCTGCCCCTTCTTTTGTTGCAATGATAAGTGTCTTTACGTTAAGGGGAACCACGTTGCTTACCTGGGGCATTTGTGCTTCCTGCTTTTTTGGTGCGATTGTTATGGGGTGTATTACATAGATGGAAAGGAGCAACCACATGCTTTGAGCTGAATACTTCCCCTCTGTTCACTTCCATTGGGACAGCTCCATCTAGTAGCAGAAGATCCTGCTTTTCCCTAGCTATTAACACTTTAAAAGTGGTTCTTTCATAGTGGAATTTCTAAAGGATATGGTAGAGATGCCCTGGTCATTCACAACATCATATAAATGACTCACAATCTTCCGTGAGTGGCCAATCATGAGTGTGCAATAAATCGTTCATATAAAGAAGCTCGATATATGTCCAGCATCCTGTGACATCCTCTATTTTGGGGCAAAATAGCCTGGGACACTGAAGATAAAGGCTGTGGCAGAGCCTTAATGCCCAGAAATCTAGTGATTATCCAAAAACCAGTTTTTCCATCTGGTGTTCTGGTACTTTATCACCTGGCCCAAAATCTAATCTTTAATTTTAAAAAGGAACTACCTCTCTAATCCTTATAGTTGTGGAGAAATTGGTAAAAAGCAATCTTTTGCATTGTTCTGGCCTTTGAGATAAAATCTCTGACCTTATTGACAAACAAAGGAAACAGTAAAGAAGAGGGAAACAGATATTTCCAGTTCATCTTGCTTGTCACAGCCTCCACATTACAGAAACAAAAATACCTCTTAGATAGCACACAAATGAGGCATACTAATTTAACACATCTAATTTGCATATCCACACACTTCATAACCCATTCAATCCCCAGACCTGTTGTCCTTGGCATTGTCTTCTATTTTGAACATCATTCAGTGGTAACCCTAATATTTTGTTGTTGTTTATTCGTTCAGTCGCTTCCGACTCTTTGTGACTTCATGGACCAGCCCACGCCAGAGCTTTCTGTCGGCTGTCGCCAGCCCTAGCTCCCCCAAGGTCAAGTCTGTCACCTCCAGAATATCATCCATCCATCTTGCCCTTGGTCGGCCCCTCTTCCTTTTGCCTTCCACTTTCCCTAGCATCAGCCTCTTCTCCAGGGTATCCTGTCTTCTCATTATGTGGCCAAAGTACTTCAGTTTTGCCTTTAATACCATTCCCTCGAGTGAGCAGTCTGGCTTTATTTCCTGGAGTATGGACTGGTTTGATCTTCTTGCAGTCCAAGGCACTCTCAGAATTTTCCTCCAACACCACAGTCCAAAAGCATCTATCTTCCTTCGCTCAGCTTTCCTTATGGTCCAGCTCTCGCAGCCATAGGTTACTATGGGGAATACCATTGCTTTAACTATGCGGACCTTTGTTGTCAGTGTGGTGTCTCTGCTCTGCTCTCCTCCCAAGAAGTAAACGTCTTCTGATTTCCTGGCTGCAGTCAGTGTCTGCAGTAATCTTTGCGCCCAGAAATACAAAGTCAGTAAATAATGCTCCCAGAAGGGAAGAGTCCCAATAGACATAAAACAAGAGCTTTGGTTTAAAAGGAAGCCAGATTCCGGCTGGACATCAGGAAAAACTTACCAACTGTTAGAGCAGTACGACAATGGAATCAGTTACCTAGGGAGGTTGTGGGCTCTCCCACACTAGAGACATTCAAGAGGCAGCTGGGCAACCATCTGTCAGGGATGCCTTAGGGTAGATTCCTGCATTGAGCAGGGGGTTGGACTCGATGGCCTTGTAGGCCCCTTCCAACTCTGCTATTCTAGGATTCTAGGATTCTATGAAAATAGCCTTCCCTAACCTTCTATGTTCCAGTTGTTTTGGATTGCAACTCCCAATAGCCTCAGCTAGCATGGCCAATAGTCAGGGATGATGGTCATTGTAATCTGAAACCTCCAGCATGCAAACAAGGGCTAGGCCAGGGACTTGACCAAACACCTCATGGCCTCAGGTCTGCTGTCTAACACTGTGGGAGATGGCTCGTCTAAACAGTATGCTGCAGATGCTGCCAAATTCCAGAACAACTGCTACCACCTGTTCCCATCTGTCCCCACTTCCCATCCACTCCTGGTAAGTTTACTTTGGGTGAGCCACCAGGGTGATGCAGAGGGGTAGGGGCAGAGGACATCTTCCTGAGGGCTTCCTCAAACCTGGCCCTGACCAGTGTTATCACCTAACAATTTGTCTCTCTGTGTTAGGTGAAAGCTTGACATGATGAGATAATTATTCATGACAGCAGTTTCACCTGTGCAGATTATCAAGAGATAACTGCAGTTATGGCAGAGAAACTCATCCTGAGGTGCTTTGTTAGGGTGCAATATAAACAGGATTGTACTGGAAAGAAAACTCACCCAACCACAGTCTTGACTGAAAAATCTGCATTCTTCTCCACACTCTTCTTGCCAGGGCAGAAAAGGCATTGCTCTTATGAGTACTATAAATTCACCACAACTTTGAACTGTAAAGTAAAAAGGTCTGTAATTGGCCTATTTAACCTCATGCGGTGACAGTTCTGGGGCTTCCCAGTGCCTCCATTCATGCATGTGTGCCCCACCATGACACATGTCTTTCCTTCTCAACTCAGTTTTCTCTGGTCCCTCTAAGTGTGTTTTCATAACTTCAGATTATGCCCAGATTATACTGCCCTTCAATGAGCAGCATTGACCTTCTCCAACTATTTAAAACATTATTAGGGGAAATTGCATTGATCCCATCAAAACTGCATTCTGACCCTACTAGCAGAAGGTTTCATGAGATGACACCTTGAGTGGACAAGGTCTTGAACCTGCCACTGGACTGGAGGGAAGAGATGGCTTCAGGATCCATTTCATATTAGTTGGGGAAATTGAGGAATTTTTTTGTGCTATCAGGTTTCACGGTCTTCGTGCTATAGTGCTGACAGACAACTATACTTTTTTAGATTGTGTTGTTTAGAGTCTGCTGTTTTATAATACAAGGTGTTTCCAGACATGCAACTCCTAGCACTACAAATCAAAAGGCATTGTACACTTTTTCCTCCCTCCCCCCACCCCACCCCTGACAGATTTTTTCAGGTAGGAAAAAGGGTGGAAGATGTGGTGAGAAAACCAGGAAGGTCACAAATGGGAGACCAGGATAACATCCAGACCCCCCATCCACCCCCACCCCATAACATCCCATGTTTAAAGCAGGGTACTTGCAGGCTAAAAGCCTAGTCTGGAAGACAGACTCTCTCCGAGGCTGAGAAAGGCCTGAGCCACTTCCATTTTTTTTTATGCTCTTGGTATATTAAAAAATATATGAAGAAATGCCAAAACAGGGTTACAAAAACTATGGTATATTTTAAACGTTTCTATTTAACAAATTAATGCTTTTAACACACATGCACGCACACACAATCCAATTATTTCTAATAAGTGTTCTTTCCTTTATTTAACAAGTCCTTTTCTAGCTTTTTTTTCTGGGCAAATTCTATGTCACTCATTAGCTATAGACTGAATTTTGTTTTAAATGTTCCACCACAGACAGCAATATCCTACAATATAATTGTGCTATTCACAAGATAATTACAGGATTTATACAGTAATAATAATAATAATAATAATAATAATAATAATAATAATAATAATAATAATTTCAGTGCACCACAGTCAGTAATAGGACACAAGTTGAAGATGTACGATGAACATCTTCTTTCAATCCTGTCAGTTTATCTCTTTGTATGTCTAACTTCATTTGGAGATAATGTCAAGTCTAAATTTGAGGACCTCCGTGATTATGAGGCCCAAGCCAAATGCCGCCGCCGCCCCCGCCCCGTGATAGGCCCTACATTGTCACCTGAAGAACATCTTCTGTCTCTTTAACAGCCCTGCAACAGTGGTTTTCCCCTTAGCCCTGTCATCCATCCTGATAAACTTTGGAGCCAAACAAGAATTCTGGTTGCTCTTTTTTGTGTTGAGAGCGAGAGAAAGATGAACAATGGGACGGATGGAAGAGTAGGGTGGTTGAGAGGGTTCTTTTACCCTTAAAAAAAAGTCTGCATGAGTCGACCAGAGTTTTTGCCAAGAGGACAGAGAGGAAAAGCCAGATTTTTGCAATTTTGGGAGGGAGACTTAATATGACTTGACTATAGATTGGATATGGGGAACAAAGGAATATAAGAAGATAAGAAGTGCCATGCTGGATCAGACCAAGGGTCCACCTAGTCCAGCACTCTGTTCACACAATGGCCAACCAGCTGCCAACCAGGGACCAAGACTTGGTGTAACATGGAGAGAAATACCCGGGGACTGGCATTTTCAGAAGATAATCAGCAGACATGAGAGGAGTAAAACAACCCTCCTACCTTTCAGTGCTTCTCAGCAAGGCCTCTGTGCTACCCACACATCCTTATTACCTCCATAAGCACAGACTTGGGAATATGAGTTTGCAGAGATGATGCCTGGTACACATGGGCTCCTTCACACTGAGCTTATGTAGTACGAACAAGATCAGTTGCTTACTGAAGTTTGTGGCTCCTTTTCAGGATGTCATCCTCCTCTGGTGCCTCTCCTGCTGTTTTTAGCTTTATTCCACCATGATTTAACTCGCTGAAAATGCAGTAATAAATGGGATAGTAGAATATTGTTGTAATGTTACAGCACCATCTTCTAGCTGTATAAATGGAACATATAGAACTTCCCCACAGAGGAAACTGCCAAAAAGTGTAGAAGAAAGAAAACCTGCAAGAAGAAAACCTGATAAGGATATGGGATTTTTTCTTAATGTAGAGAAGACCAATATCCCCAGCTTACATGTTGGATATTGTGCCTTTTTTAAATGGCAGACTGTGCCAATAGATAGCAGAGCAGGACTAGCTGGTCTGGGGAGAACGATGGGAGGAGATTTAAATCAGAAGCAAATTTCATCAGAAGTCGCCTCTACCAAAATCCTCCCTGCACTGTTTCTTTAAGGTTGCATTTGCTGCAGATGCAACCTTAAAGAGACAGGTGCAGCAGGAGTTAATCTAAGTCCTCATCTACACCTTGAGGCCTTCTGGGACTCATGGGGGGGAGGATCTCGGGCTTTACCACTTCTGGGATCATCTGCCAGGGTCCAAACACCAGCGCATCATCCCAGAACTGAAGGGGGACATTCTGGCGTGGTGGTGTTTTGTTTTTCTTAAGAGAGGAGATTTTGCACAATTGCACGGGCGCGATCCTGCGCCAGAAGTAAGTTTTTTAAAAAAGAAAATCCTTGGGAAGGTGAAAATGCTCCCCCCTCCCCCCCGATGGGCACGGACTCCCCCTGCAGAGCTCCATGCCCGTTTGGTGAGCCCCACTACTCACAGGGAGGAGGGAGGACCCAGGAGCGAGTGGAGCACTGCAACACGGATCTCGGGGTTGTCCCGGGACCGCGGGAAAAATCCAGATGAGTGCAGTACCATTTATCCCGGGACACCTGAGAGGTCGTCCCTGGTTGACCCTGGGATCAGTTGTGCATCATTTGGACGCACAGGGACGACCTCAAGTTGACCCCAGGATAAATGGCTGTTGTGGGTTAGGCCTAAGTCTCAGCCTCCCTACTTGCAGAATAAACATTGCCCAAAGCAAGTGGGCATGGCGGCTATGGTGTACATTCATGAGGTTCCGTGATGGTGTGGAAGTACTGCTGTAAGCTGCATGCTGAAATGTTCACGTCTTATTCATTCATTTTGACATTTGCTACAGTGGTTGATGGAATCTTCCATTAGCGGACAAGGGACTGTAGCCTCGCAACCCCATTTTTAGGTCTCCTTTGGGCATGACCTTACTCTGCAGTCCCATCCAGAGTGTGCTACTGCTCCCCTGGCAGTTTTTCCTGCTTAGTTCACACAGTAGCTTTCCCCCGTCTGCGTTGAGGGGATGACTGCATGGTCAAAATGGTTTTCTTTGCATTTCGGGCAAGGCATGGGAGTGTTTTCTTTCTACTTTGGAGAGTTCTTAAGATAGCATGAATAAATTATATTAGAGTTAATAATTATTAATAATATAATTAATAATATATTAATAATAATAATAATAAATAGAGTCTAATATATTAGAGTTAATAATTAGAGTTATATTAGAGTTAATAACTCTAATAAATTATATTAGAGTTAAATTATCTATTTAAAGATGAGGTACAGACAAAATCACCGGGGGGGGGGGGCAGTACTAAACGAGTGTCGTTAAAGGAGGTAGTGTGAGGCTACAAGCCCTACAGTAGTAGCAAAAGGTTTAGGCTGCTTCCAGGTGAGAATTTATTGTGGAATCGCCGTGGCTTATTCACTTACATTTCACAAGAGGTCCACACAGTGTTGGCATCGATTTGTAACCCTCTTGTATTTTCCAAGTGCTACGTCCAGGGATGGCACTGCCATTAGGCAGCAAGGAATTTGAGGAAAGAGCGCTGAACCACACCGTTTCCCCTGCACCCTCTAAGCTAGCCTGTGGCCTTCAAGTGTGATGGAGGACAAGGCCCCATCATCAGTGTTGAAATATTGAACTGCCGGTTCATTCAGCTTCTCTATGTGGAATAGGATAGGGTGCCATCTCATTCTCAGCCTCAGGCAGAAAAAATGTCTTAGGTCCTCCCTGGTCAAAGACTTCTGTCTTTTTTCTTACTAGAGGAAGTCCAATGCTTTTGAGAAAGATGGAATAGTAACACAGTGTGGATACTGTTCTTTATAAGAGGTGTGTTTTTGATGCGGGCAGTGACCTGCCAGGTAAGGGAATCTATCATAGCTCAGCACACATTCTGTATAACCTTTGCGGCGAGTGCCATTTTTTATCATAGCGCTTTAGCACTACTTAAAAGATAGATTTAGAAAAAAAGGACAATAAAAATAGCACCCACTACAAAGGGTATAGTGAACATGTGCTGAGCTGGGTTATGTTCAGCTGTCTGTAAAGTCACTACCCACTCAAATCATGGAAGAGTAATGATAAGGACTACAACTCCCTTCATCCCCAAGCAGCATGGGCATGATGGGAGTTACACCCTAACACTTCTGGAGGGCACAAGGTTGCAGAAGGTTGTGTTGCGTTAAGAGTACTGGTGAGGACAGAATGTAGTGGAATATACACATACAAAAGGCACTATCCCTTTCATCAGACGAGCGTTTTATCGCATGCTCACTACTGGCCACTCCTGGATTTTTGTGGGTCCTTTTCACGATGCCGTCCGCCTCCCACACACCTCCTGCTCCTTCAGCTTGTTTTTCTGTCACAAAAAAAGTCCCGGAAAATCTGATTCCTTTGGCTGTGACAAAAGATGCCGCCATTTCCTGCTGTGTGCAGGAGAAGCAGTGCGATAAAAATGGGCCATGTGGTGGTTGCTTGCTTCCTCTTTCTTCCTTGTGTGAAGAAAGAGGAAGCTGCTTGTCCCTATAGTGGGATAGAAGCAGGAGGCAAAACGATGGTAGGGAAACGTGATTTCCCCCATCTGATGATGCTCCAAATCTCACAGTAGTGTGGAAACTCAACTGCACTTCTGTACTGAGGAAAAATCAATGTTTTATTAGCACTACGACCCATGTGCTTGGAAGAACCCTTACACCACTAAGGATAAAGTTAGATGCTTCCTAGGCACCCACCTGATGTATTGCAGCTATGAGTTTCCTTATATAGCAGGATGGCTGGAGGAAGGTTCCCAGACTCTGTGGCTGGGTGTGGCCAGCCACAGGCCTTGTACACAAGACTTAACTTGCACATGAGAATCTTAGCCATTGCCAGACTTGGCCATATTTCCCACTGGAGGGTACATTCCCAGAGCATACTTGGCATCTTAAGTCAATGCTGCATGTTTTATTAAGATATATCTACAGCTGCCTCCAAGCCACACAAGAGGAGAATGGTTTAGGGATTCACAGCACTTGGCCTACATACCGCAAGCTTCCTGCAAAGAAAAGCATGGGTGCTGGAAGAAAAAAATCCATAAAATTTTGTATCTGGTCAACAGGGCAGGTCTCCTGCAGCTTTAACTGTTGAGGTGAAGAGGGAATTTCACCAGGTGCTGCATGCATACAAATGACACCTGCTGACAATTCCCTTTTCTATGCAATTTTTAAAGATACAGGATCCCTGTCCTCCTTTTCATATGGTCACCCTACCAAAAAGGGGCTGACACTGTAAAACCATGGAGCTTTGCAGGATACATGAGCTGGGAGGAGCCTCCGACTTGAATTGGGGCCAAACCAGACACATGATGCTAAGCATGCGCTTGCCAGTTTGGCTATAAGGAATGGTGTGTGTGCAGGGGATGGGAGCAAAACTTGTGTGTCCCCCCCCCACCTTATCTCCCCATGATCCATCGCTTTAACTTCCACTCTCCCCATGACCCCAGGCTGGCTCCAATACCAGAAATGCATTGAGCTGACTGGGGGTGAGGATAGAGTCTTCCACACAGGTAATGCAGAAAAGGGTTGGATTGAATTCCCATCCCCCCCTACACTCCGTACTTAATTACTCTCACCCCTTCCTTTTAGCCAAACCAATGAGTGTGTGTTTACCAAATATACGCACATCTGTTTTGGCCCTTAGTCTCCCCTAAGGAGGAATCTAGTTATTGCCAGATTATTAAGGCACCTGGGATGCTAACGAATCTCAGCACTGGCGGCAGCAGGAGCAGCAAGCAACACAAGTCAAGTGTAGACTTGCGCTGTTGCGGTTTTTCTCTTCCAAGCGAACTCACGTCAACACCCTCTCCTGAGGGGGAGGCTGGGATGGGAGTCGCACACTCCCGGCCCTTGTAAGGGTTGGAGCAGGATGAGAGAGAGAGAGAGAGAGAGAGAGAGAGAGAGAAATGTGTTGCATACTTTCTGCTTAAACCTGCAAACTTACCCTTTTCCTGGAAAATATCAAGTTTTTTTCTCCCAGCACATGGTGTTTTGTTTTTGTTCAGCTGGAACACTGAGGATGACTCTTTTGAACACAGTGAGGACTAGACAAGAGTGGTCACCAGAACACAGAATTCCTCCATTCCTTTTAAAAGGAGAGACTAGTCCCTGACTTTAAATGTCAAGCCAAATTCCCCCCTCCCTTCCACAAGCACAAATGTGTGTCTCTTGAATAATTAATGGGTACTAAATTAGGGCTGTGATCTGCTTCTCTTCAGTTCTTAGAAGCGAGAGCCAGTCGGGGGCTTCGCCTCCGTTATAGGTGGAGGAGAAGTGAGTCGGGGGGTTAGCAAAGCGTAGCGAAGAGAAGCGACCACAAGCTAATTGATCTGCTTTTCGTGGAGCGCTCCGCCCACCATTTTGGATATTTTTCCCCATAGGATTGCATTGCGGAAAAGATTAGCGTATAACTTTTTTGTTTTGAAACCCACATCCCTGAAACTTACTGTGCTTAAAGAGTGGTGGTTGGAGGTAATTTGTGGAGATGTTCAGACTATTTCATCCTGTGGTTTGCTTGCTATTAATTTGTTTAGAATGGCTAAAAGTGGGAGGGGGTAAGGTTTTTTTGAAGGAATGAGAGGCAGATTCAACTCCCATTCGTGATCACCTGATGAAGCATCCTCCAATCCTAATGTTGGAGGGGAGTAATAAGCAAAACGGGATACTTAGTAACTTCGGATACTGGGTAACTTTCTTTTCTTTGTCTGAACTGACTTTTTCCAGTGTTTTTTGAAACAGCAGCCCCACCAAACACACAAACACAACCTTAAATCATATACTAAGTTCAACAACAACAGTTTATTGCGGTCAATAGACCATTCCAGCAAATAAAAATTTTACATACAAGCAAACTGAACATACCATTAACTATTAAAAATCAGGTGATCATAGAAGATCTAAAAGAAATGGCCAAGTAAATAAATAACAGATAGGAAACACAGCACTGCTACCCACCCTAACCTTGGTGAACAACTGAATAGTTGTGGTGCAAGGGGATGATGTTCAGAGGGCATGTGGATGTGCCCAGTGGACACTCCTGCCTTTGGAGGGTTGTCAGAACCCTCCAAAGGTTAGCCATTGGAGAAGCCAAGGAACACCACGAGTTGAAGTGTGATGCAGCTTCTCAAAGATTGGTACCTAGACAGGAGCAGTCAAATTGGCATAACAGTTCCCCCTCCCCTTGGGCACATCCACTTTCCTCTTACTGGTAAAAGAGAGACATAGCCTTTTTTAAAAAAAAAATCTTCTTGTTGTTGTGATTCAGCAACACCGCTGCTTTTAATTCCACCCCTCCTGTGTTTATTTATTTATTTATTAAATTTATATACCACCCCATAGCCCAAGCTCTCCTGGATTTCCCTCTTCAGTGAAGTCAGGCAGGCTTTCATTGTGGTTCAACTTCTTATTGTTGTTGTGATTAATATTAATAATATTATTAATATTAGTACTGCTATTATTAACATTATTGTTGTTGTTGTTTAATAATGGCTGTGATCACAGTGCAGTCAATCAACTCTGAAGCAAGGATCACAAAGCTTTACTCTTATCCTCCTAGCCCCCTATTAATTATGAGATGCAAGAGAAAAGGCATCTCTCTGTGCTGTTCCCGCCTCACAGGGACGGTTTGAAGCAATCCTTGGCTCACTTACTTGTGCTCCCAGAAATGTCTGCTGCATGCCTGCCTTCCCGCCTCCACCTGGGTGCTGTTGTTGTGGGGTATCTGCTGGGACTTACTTCCCCATAGATCAATAGATCTATCTATCTATCTATCTATCTATCTATCTATCTATCTATCTATCTATCTATCTATCTATTTCGTTTCTATACCGCCCAATAGCTGAAGCTCTCTGGGCGGTTTACAAATCTATGGCATAGTCATACATCTCTGCCTGCCTCTCTGCCCTCCTGGTGCCTGGGAGATGTACTAGATGATGGGCTTTGTGGTTCAACCCCACAAGCCTCTGGCATGCTTGCTCCCAGTGCTACAGGGGCATGCTGCCTGTCCTCCTCTGTGCCTGCCCCACAGGGATGGTTTGTGCGTGTCTTGCTTTGACTCAGGGTATCCTTCCTTGTGATAAAAGGCAGCTGCATTGCGTGCTCACCCTGTTTAAGATTTCTTGGTGTGTGTGTACATTTTTAAAGTGTTTCACCTGAGATGAAGATCCTTATTGAGAAAAAAACCTTTATTGCCTCAAATCATCTGTCCTATTGATTGCTATGGGCAAGCGCTTTGCAATTGAGCCCTATGGTTTCTCTATGGAGAATTCTGTGCTATTATTGATTGCTATGGGCACGCGCTTTGCAATGGATCCTTATGGGCAGGTATGGAAAGATGTCAGAGTAAATCCCATTTATGAAAATGGCGTGTAGGATTTTCAAAAATTCCCCAAAAATCAGTGGAGGCTCAGATTGACTTACAACTGGGCATGAAGGTGGATACATGGATAAGCTCTCATGATGGTAATTTTGAGGTTTCTAATGTGAAAACTGGTAGAGTTCTAGAAAGGGGTGTGACTGGGTGTTAGGGGGTGATGCTTAAAACGAAAAAAAATCGCCAAAAATCAGGGCATGCTCAGATTTGCTTGAAACTTACCATGAATGTGGATCTAGATGGCATCTGTTAGAGTGCCCACTTTCAAGTTTGTATCTGTAAAAATATCAGAGTAAATCCCATTTCTGAAAATGGGGTATAGGATTTTCAAAAATTCCCCACAAATCAGTGGAGGCTCAGATTTCCTTCCAACTGGGCATGAAGGTGGATACATAGATAAGCTCTCATGGTGGCGATTTTGATGTTTCTAACATTAACAGGAAAAAAGTTATAGGTATTTGGATTTCAATGCAAGTCTATGGGGGGAACGGAACTCCGATTCAGATCCGGAGCTCCACAGCGAAGCGAAGCAGAGCGGACCATAGGCGGATCAATGCGGAGTGGAGCGGACCCAATCCAGAAGTTGCGGATCGGGGTCCGGAGCAGATCGGGGGGTCCGTGCACAGCCCTATACTAAATCTATTTCTTGCCCTTTCTAATCAATACAATGCACAAAGTGGTGGCACCCACTCTTTGGAACCAGTGGAGGCTGGTGGCTCCAATGGTGATGTGGATGTGGATCCATTCTGTGCTTCAGTCGAGGCAGGCACATAAGAAGAACCATACCGGATCAGACGTAGTGTCCATCTCACCCAGTATTCTGTTCACACTGTGACCAACCAGCTGCGTTTGGGAAACCAGCAAAAAGGACATGAGCCCAAGCTTTGTGCCTGCTTGCTCACTGAATGCAGCCAAGGTTTCCTTACTCTTTGATTCTTTTCTGAATTCCATTAAGTCTCTTTCTATTTCTGGCTACTGCCCTGGCTGGTTTCAGGCCCTGCTCAATGAAAGGGATTTGAAAGCAGGGGTGCTGATCACAGTAGCAATAAATCAACAGAAGCAGGTTGCTTTGTGTAAAATGCACATTTGGTCTTGGCATCACCAGTGGTCCACAATATGCAATCAGGTGATCCTCAAGAACACCATGGCACAATTGGAAAAAGTAGAAGGCTGTTTCCATAGCAAAGATGGAATAGGAATCCATCTCCAAACACTGAATAGGAACTCATCTCCTTCTGCACTCCGATGGAGCTGTAAACACACCGGAGAAAGGAAAGGCAATGTGTAGGTAGTGGGTAGGCATTGTTAGATTCTGTATTATCCATATCACGGAGATATTTATCAGCCAAGGTGCTACCACTGATTGGCATGTTGAAGGAGTTGGCTTTTCATTTATAAGGCATTCGAGCAGTTCCAAATAGGGCCATGCTAATGTAGGAATATGTAGTCAACAACAAAGGGCAAGCAAATCAGCATAGAGTGTCTCTCAGTACAACAGAGTTCAAGAAATGTTGCAGTAGGAGGGCATCCTTGTGCTATTCAAGCTTTTCAGGGGCCACTGCTTCTTGAAATGGTATCCCAGAAGCAACTCTAAGTCAATACTTTCCTTGAGGATTGACTAGCTGCTCAAGGAAGAACGCAGCTGTTGGCATTTATGTAGGGATTCATCTGGATAATAATAACAGCACTTTTCTCTCCAAGGATAATCCAGCATGTGGAGAATCACATGTGTGGGGGAATGGGTTGTCAACTGCATTGTGAAACTATAATAATAATAATAAAAAAAGAATAAGGAATGCCAGCCAGTTTAAGCAAAGGGAAGTAACATTCTTTCTGGAGGCATCTTCACTGCATAGGAAGTTTCTACGCATCATTTGGCACCCAGGCCTATCCTTCCTGTCTGCTTCACTCAGTTATTCCCTCATGCCTCAAAATATCTGAGCAGCTCTGTTATAGCAATGGAGGGGTGGGGGTAGGGATTTGGTTATTTTGTATCCTGTGAAAGCAGCAGTTGCTGAACAGTAATACACTTTTAGGGCTTCTCTACATTTGAAGCAAAAATCCCTTACCGGGGCTTCATCTTCCGGTGTCTTCTAGCATTACAATCAGCATAGTACATGTTTTGTTGTTTATTCGTTCAGTCGTTTCCGACTCTTTGTGACTTCATGGACCAGCCCACGCCAGAGCTTTCTGTCGGCTGTCGCCACCCCCAGCTCCCCCAAGGTCAAGTCTGTCACCTCCAGAATATCATCCATCTATCTTGCCCTTGGTCGGCCCCTCTTCCTTTTGCCTTCCACTTTCCCTAGCATCAGCCTCTTCTCCAGGGTATCCTGTCTTCTCATTATGTGGCCAAAGTACTTCAGTTTTGCCTTTAATACCATTCCCTCAAGTGAGCAGTCTGGCTTTATTTCCTGGAGTATGGACTGGTTTGATCTTCTTGCAGTCCAAGGCACTCTCAGAATTTTCCTCCAACACCACAGTTCAAAAGCATCTATCTTCCTTCGCTCAGCTTTCCTTATGGTCCAGCTCTTGCAGCCATAGGTTACTATGGGGAATACCATTGCTTTAACTATGCGGACCTTTGTTGTCAGTGTGGTGTCTCTGCTCTTAACTATTTTATCAAAATTTGTCATTGCTCTCCTCCCAAGAAGTAAACGTCTTCTGATTTCCTGGCTGCAGTCAGCGTCTGCAGTAATCTTTGCGCCTAGAAATACAAAGTCTGTCACTGCCTCCACGTTTTCTCCCTCTATTTGCCAGTTATCAATCAAGCTGGTTGCCATAATCTTGGTTTTTTTGAGGTTTAACTGCAACCCAGCTTTTGCACTTTCTTCTTTCACCTTTGTCATAAGGCTCCTCAGCTCCTCCTCGCTTTCAGCCATCAAAGTGGTGTCATCTGCATATCTGAGATTGTTAATGTTTCTTCCTGCGATTTTAACTCCAGCCTTGGATTCGTCAAGCCCAGCACGTGGCATACTTCCCCCTTTCCCCCCCATTTCCTTTGGTGAGCAAGTTCCATATGTTTCATTTATGCAGCCAGTAGATGGTGCTACGATATGTCAGCATTGTGAAAAGGGACTGCAAACTTCCATGAGTAAGAATGAGTGCATGATAAATGCCTTGTGTAGAAACAGCCTTAGCAACTAGTTAACCTAGCCTTGTTTGACTTGGTGCCCTCCCAGCATCCACAGCCAGCTTTACCTAGGACTGCATTGGCTGGGTGATGGGAGTTGAATTAGTGGCAACTAGGATGAAATTACAGAATTATTTGGACTATTTGGACTTGCAGAATTCAGCTCAGTATAGAGCACCTACTTTGCACACAGAAAGTCCCAGGTTCAATCCACGGCATCTCCAAGTAGGGCTGGGGGGGGGCAGGGGGAGACTCCTGCCTGAAACCCTGGAGAGCTGCTGCCAGTCAGTGTTAACAATACTGGGCTAGATGGACCAATGGTCTGACTCAGCATAAGACAGCTTCCTATGTTCCTTTTCCTTCCCAGTTTTCTCAAGACATGGAGAGACCTTAAATATGATGAGGTGTTGTGTTCCTGTGAGTGGGACTCAGCACAAAGAGCTGCCTTTAGCTTTCTGATGAATGTGGAGCTTGTAAACATCTTCCTTAGAAGCAATAGTTGAAGTTTCTCTTCCTGCTGCTCCTCCTGGAGGCCACCCATAAAACTCAGGCTGACATCATTACATCCAGTTACATGTTTTTGTCTATTTATCATAGTCCCCAAAGCACAGACCCTGACCTCATCATATTACTCTGGGAACCATGGGTCTCAGAAAGGTACATCTTTGTCTCACGTCCATGCCTTGAGCCAGTCCTGAGGTGAATCCAGTCAAAGGCATGTCCTTAATAGTATCTTTCGTAGATGTCAATAGCAGAGTATGATGCTGATTAACTGGGCAAGGTTGTTAAGATTCATGCTCCGAAGAGCTTATGACAGAAGAAATCAATGTGTAACGAAGGTTTGATGAAAATCCTTCTGTGGAAGGATTTGAAGTGGTTGGATAGTCAGTGTACATTGTTTATGAGGAAATGAAGCAGCGATAATCAGAGTGATGGGTGAATAGAAGAAATAGATAGGCTGGAAGTTATAGGTGAGTAAAGTGTATGGAGCAGGATCATGGGGAATTAACAACAATAATAACTCTCTCCCAGTATCTGACAACTTTCATCTGCAGATCTAATTGTGGCTTGCAGAGATGGGTCAACAGCATTCCTTTAATTTACACACCTGATGGAGAGATTATGGTTCACTCATTACAGTTGCATATGAGATAGTAGATGAGATTGTGCTACATTAACTTGCCAGGCAACTTGATCCTACAGAACCATAATTCCTCACTTACTAAGTGTATGATGATGGTAGTAGCTGAAGCAGCACAAGCAGTATCATTTTGCCGTGTTCGGAGTAAGGAGACTACTGATAGCACAGAGTGCTACTGGTGCACCAGAGTGAAATGAGGCTCCTTCTAGTGGTACTGGGCCATCAGCTGGTCAAAGGTTGTGGGTTAGTGGGAGATAAAACCCTTGGAGACTGACAGGAGGCACATGGCAGCTGACAGGATGCAACAGAGAGCTGGTTGTAGCTGCCAAGACCTCCACAAGGAGAAACTAGATCAAAGAGATGGAATCAGTTGGCCTGGGATCATGTAAGAATATAAGAAAAGAGCCATGATGGATCAAACCTATCTAGTCCAGCATTCAGTTCCCACAATGCACAACCAGATGCCATTGGGAGGTCTACAAGCAAGGTATGAGTACAATAGCAACCTCCTGCTCATGTTCTCAGGGAACTGGTTTTAAGGAACATACTGCTTACAGGTTATTTATCCTGGCAATCCCAGGTACAGTCTATGATATATTCAGCAGAAAGGATCTTCTGTAGTTCAGATGTCTGATGGGTCAGCTTCTTTGATACAACACAGATTTATGTTTGGGTCCCCTGGGAACAGGTGTGCTCTCCATGTCTTCTGCATCAGTATCTATTACTACTCAGGGCTGGGGTTGTGACAGTACCCTCTTCTGAGTCAATGTCTAGGTTGTTGGTCAAAGCTATGGCCGTTTAGGCCTTGTAATGTGTGGTCCTACAATGGTTTGCTGATGCAGCAAGACATAAGATTGGGCAGCCTGGATTCAGTGGTTATAATTGTATGTCTATAGCTGCAGAGGGAAGAGAATCCACATCTTTTTGCTTTCTTTATTATTATTATTATTATTTATTTATATAGCACCATCAATGTACATGGTGCTGTACAGATAACACAGTAAATAGCAAGACCCTGCCGCATAGGCTTACAATCTAATAAATTTCTGACCACTATAACTTATTTCGGATTAGACAAATTGATGGAGGATAAGCCTATCAAATACTATTAGCCAGCTATGATACCAAGTTGCAATAGGACTCTCAATATGATGCTGGGAACAAACATGGTCTTTCTTATCACTGCTACAACTTGCTCGCTTGACACACAGAAAGCCAAGGAGCAAGTAGGCAGTAGCACCTTCTGCTCCTCCTTCTCACCACCACTGTTGTTGGGGCCAGAGCGAGTGGTAGATGGCAGAGCGAGTAGGTTACAATGGTGAAGAGGAGGAGCACATCCAGGGGGCTATTTGCAGTGGGCTCTGCTGTGGTGTGGGGCATTGGCAGATGCTCAACCATGCCTACTGCAGACACTGGCCCTGGGGCTTTGAGGATTTCCCACAAGCACTGGGATGGCTAATATTTAAAATAGGGCATTGGATTAGAACAGAGGTGGGGAACCTGCATGGCAAATGGTTGGGGCTGATGGGAGTTGTAGTCCAACAATATCTGGATGGGCACAACTTCCCTACCCCTGGACTAGATGGATCCTTGGTTTGCTACAGAAGGGTTCTTATGTATTAAATACATGTTTTGCATGCAGAAAAAGCCAGACAGTCTATGTTATTTTCAGTTAGAGGGGTGGGAACAGACTTCTTCCTGAGATAGACCACATGCCATCCTCGATATAAGGTAGCTGCATGTGCTCATCTAATAGTCCACTTCCTACTATCCCAAACCACCATGTGTCCCAAGCAGAGAGTAGGTGCACAACCTTCTGTGGTTATGCTCTGCCTTGTCCCCCTGCTCCCTTGTGAACATGAACTTGATATGAATTACAAAGCACGTTACATGTTAAAAGTGCTATCAGAATTATTAGCAACCAGTCCACAACATTCATAATATTGATTCAAAATGTCTCCCATCTGTAGCTTCAGTTACCATCTGTTAGAATGTTGCTGCATTCATGCGCGAAGTAATCTCTGCCGATGATTGTTCACAGCTTTTCACTAGAAGTAGCTCTAGCTCTCACGCTTCCCCTTCTTGTGTTTCCCATTCATAACAAGGCTGCTTTAGTGCTTGGGTGGGGACAAAAGTTTATTGAACGGATTGCAAGAGTAGGTTTCAATGCTTTTGTGGCTGACTGTGAGAAATATGAGCTGAAAGAGAACTTAAACCACAGCAGGTGGAAAGGCAGGCAGGCAGATTTCCAGGAGCTGCCGTTGACTTATGGCAGCATGGGCACTTTTATGTGGAGGGTCTGACTGTGTGTCCCAATGTCCTGGGATTAACTGGCTGTCCTGGGCTACCTTGCCCCTGTATAAGACTGATGAAAGGTGAGATAATAAGCTTTGCAAAGATCTGCTTTTGGCAGAAAAGAGCAAGAGCAGACTAACGTGAAAAGTGGATTCGCACCTACCTTTACCACACAGAATTCAGCCTTTTATGGTAGGTGGGTATACATAGCCATGCATGCATGGACACATCTAAAAGAGTCATTTCTGGAAATTACAGACCGGGACCTCAAAGAACACTGAGTCCATCCCCTGCCGATGCAAGACCGTTACTGCTACAGCATCCCTGAATACTCCAGATGTTTTGGCCAACAATTCACATCAGCCCTAGCCAGCATAGCCAATGGTGAGGGATGATGGGAGTTTTAGGTCAAAACTTCTGGAGGGCCACAATTTGCCCACCCCTGGACTTGATGATCTTCATGGGTCCCTTCAAACTCTATGACTGATGAAGTCAGCTCAGATTGGTTTTTTAGACACTATTGCATATTTAGTTTTCAAGCATTTCCCATATATACCTGCTACCTGTTCTTGGGATTGTGGGCTCAGACCTTTTATCTTTTTCTAAAATAAAGCTCTGTCATGCAATACAACACATGAAGCTTCCATGAACACAAGTAACTTTGGCTGTGTTTTGCCAAAGGAAAAAGTGGGGGGACAGTTGTGATGGGGCTGTGGAGTAGCCATGGTAACACCAAGTCAGAAACTACCATTTGCAGAAGAAATTAATGAGGTGGCTAATGCTGAACTGATACATGAGTGGAGGAAACTCCAAGATTGAACAAAATACATCTGAGAAACACTGCACTACATGAATTTATCTGGTCGTCTTTACTACTATCTCTTCAGGAAGAAAAATATCTGTGAAGCATTTGTGCAGATTAATTGTGGGAAGATTGTCTCTTGCTGATGAGGTTCTAAGGGCACCCTCAAATGAAGGGGTTTGTGAGTTTTAGATGTGACGGTCCCATAACCAACAAAGGGCCTGTGCTTATCTGCATGCTGCATACTGCTAATCCAAATGGACTAACAAGATCAGTGGCACGCAGGTGGCACAAACCAAATCAGTTGCTCTTCCTCTATGCCCTCACCATAGTTATTACAGGAGAGAGGCATGTTTTCTGCCACTTCTGGTTTGGCACTGCAATCAAGAAGTGGGCAGCAGCAGGCTACAGACCACATTGGCTTCTTGTGCACTGTTCAGTGATAGATTACAAGAAAACAACCTGCATAGGCATACTCTGATTGGTTTTATGTTGTATTGGAAGTCTGGCAAGCTCACTTTCTCTAATGTCAAGGGGTTCAATATATAAAAATAAGGACATACAAATAAAGACTTTGCACACAAAATTATTTGCACAATGTTACCCTTGTATTTCCTCTGTGTCCAGGGTACTGAGTACGGATTGCCTCCACACACCCTTAGTCTCAAAGCCGGGCCATCATGGGTTATTCAAGGGTTAAACAACACTCGCATAATCCTACTAGTAATTGAGGGTGTGTGGTTTTTTTAAAAACAATCCTTGAATAACCCACAGTGAACCCCTGATTGGGGGCTGCATTTTCAAAATGGCAGCTGCACATGCCCAACGTGCACCCACAATAACCCACTGTGTCATGTGAACCATGTTATTGTTACATTTTCTTTTTATTCATTTCATTATTTATAGGCCACCTTGCAGGGACATCCCTTCCAAGGCTGCTGACAGCATATTAATGCGGGAAGGAAAACGCCAGTCTCACCTCTATGACTATCTTCCCTTGCCTACTCCCCCTCCCCACAGCATGCTTCCTGCTGGACAAAAGAACAAGGAGACATCAGTGTAGGTGGTGGCAGGGGAATAGAAAAAAGGATTTTCTGCCTTTTTCTGCCTGAAATTTGCTGCCTGAATTTGGGGCAGTTCTCCTCACCACCTAAAGTAAACAGAAGGTAGTGTGGGGATATTGTCATGATAGCAGCTTTCCTGGTGGCTTCTTTATTGCTGTAGCATTTATTTATTTATTTATTTATTTATTACATTTCTTCACCCTTAAGCTGGAAGGGTGAAGAAAAGTGAAACAAGGAAAGGTCTCTCTTTTGGATAGTGCCACCTGCACTGACCCTGCAAGAACCTGCTCTTCCATTTCAGCTAAGGAATGAGGTTGTCGCAATCTTGTGTGGCTCATATATGTAAGAAACACTGAATCAGCACACACAACACCCAAAGCAAACTTTGTCTGGAATGAACCTACGATGAATCAGAGACGTTGTCCCAAAGGCTAGAGTCTGAGCTGAATCCATTATTGCAAGGCATGCTTGTGCATGGTCACCACTGGACGACCTCTTATCAGAAGCTACCTCCCACACCACCAATCCCCACCAAAGATGAATCATGAGCAAATGACCTCCTGGGAATCTCTTATCCTTAGTCAGCAAACACATCTTCTGTCGTGGGGGGTGGGGACATTTGGCCTCTAGATGTTACAGGATAGAATGCAGTATGTTATGTTGAACACTACTTCCCAAATAATCCAGCATCTGCCAGGAATTTCAAATTTATAGCATGAATAATTTTCCTGATAAAACAATTTAAGGAAGAATAAAAATATCCATTCTTGCCTCTGCCCCTGTTCTCCTATTTAGGGCATTGTTATTGATTAAAATGAATGAGGGACTCTTGTATGCCTACACAACTACTGTAATTGTGTAGGCATACAGGAGGGCCAAGGGCCAATTCGGCTTGAGCACAGCACTGGGAAATGCTGAGTAGTAAGCTTTGCCCTGCTTCTGTGTTGCATGCCTCAGTTTCCTACTAGTTAGCAGAGGGACACCTTTCTTAATGAGGTCTCCTTAATTTAGGAGTGCTTCCTTCAACCAGGAGTATTACTCATATTTAGTCACAGAGGGTTTAATAATTGGATGCTCAGCATTGTGCTGTGCTGCACTGTGCAGAATTTAAAAAGCTAAGCAGGGCTGGGCCTGGCTATTAGTATGATTAACGCTGCGCACATCCAGAGAGTCTTTCATCTGGACATCTGACAGTGCTTCGCAAACTCTAGTTAATTATTATTTGGCTACAGGAGACCACCCAAGGGAAAAACGTCTTATAGAACGTCGTGTGTCTTGATTATTGTCCTTTGCAAGCCTCAGGCAGGTATATTTACAAGAAGAATATGCTGCTTCCCTTAAAGATGAATAAGCCGTCTTAGTACTGTGCGAAAGGAGAGTGGAGGGTTTGGTTCTATTAACTGCTAGTCAGATTTTATTGTTAGCATTTGTATTAGCATCATGTCCAAACATTCATGTACAAAACTGTAGACACATTGCTGAGTGGTGCATCTTCTAGGCCATACCCAAGGTGTGGGGAATCTCAGGCCTACAGCCCAGATCCAGCCCTCTGGGGTTTTCCAGATGCCTGTGCCCCCTTTCCCCTAAACCACAGATTGTTGCCCGGCTTTTGTGCAGTTTCCCCTCATTCTAAATGCCTCTCCTAAAGCTTAGTTACCAGCAGTAAGAGCATTCATATACAATATGCTGGCATTTGCCGCAAAAGGGGTTGTATTTTTGGCCTCACTGCTTTAACCTTTGCCCCCTCCCCCTTTTGCCTTCAGCCTCCCTCCACTGGAATGTGCCCCCGAGGGCTTCCCCAAAATTGACATTTTGCCCTCAGGCTGAACGAGGTTCTCCACCTCTACCATATACTTTAAAGGCTGGAAAAACCAAGCCTAGTTTAGTAATACAGCAAGTTCAGTTATTCAAAAGCTTTTGTTGACATATCTTGGGTCAGGGAAGATCTTTTGACTGTTCCTAGCTATGCAAATATGTGCAAGTGACTGTGTATAATGTAATCAAAAAGAGAGCAACAACTTTGAAGGGATGGCAGACATACATTTATAGAGCAAATGTATGGGCTCTTCTTAGGCCCATTTGTTCTTAACTGGCACATGCTGTTTACTGCCAAGTGAATGTAGTGAATCTAGGAGACTGTATAGAGAAGCCTTTTTATTTTCTATTTTAGGGTGCAGCAGTTTTGTCGAACGGATGGGAAGTTCCCTTGTGAGCATGGTTATGGTCTGTAGGCATTTTAATAGTCATTCCATTAAACCACCAGGGGGGCGAACATGAAGAGTCTTATGCTATACGAATGTTTACAAACTCACACACATACACACACCCAGGTCCAGTAGTAGCCAAAGAATCCCATCAAGTTACAGCAGGACAGTGTAAGCACAGAGTCTAATCAGCTTGGGAATATATGGATAAGTAGCAGCAACTCAAGACCCCATCATGGGACTATAATTGGCTGGGTGCTAGTGGTGATGGAAGAGGGCGTAATGAGTTAGTGTTAAGGCGCTATTGAAATTTGGCAAATGGTGTGACAATAGAAGAGTAAGGAGAGCAGTGTATGTACACTGTACAGTTTTAAGATTCTGCCCAGGATGCAGTTAATGGAAGGCCAGATGGAGGAGTTAATCTCTCTCTCCCTCCACCTGCTTCTCCCAACGTTCTTCCGAGACTGAGCAAGTGCCGCATATTTTTGTTTCTTAAACCACGTTGGTTGGTTCCAGAAAGGTGATATAGAAATAATGCAATAAATAACTATTAGTGGACACTACACTTTTCAAAGTGTGGTGCACCAGCCAAAAGAGCACTTCGCCCTTTATCAATCTTCCATTCTATGTTTTGGTGGGCAACTGTGACACTGTGATCTACGTGACAGCAGGATCTACACTACTGCTTTAAAGCGCTTTATAACAGTTTTGACAACTGTTGGGGCTCAGGACACACTCCATATACAGTTGTCAAAACTGTTATAAAGCGCTTTAAAGCAGTAGTGTAGATCCGGTGCGAGAGGAAGCCCTTTAACAAAAGTCCTTCTGGCAGAGCCGCCGCGGCCGCCAGCCGGTCGTGTATGCATTTTTAACCTCACCCATCAGATACATATTTGGAGAAGAAAATGGCTGCCGCTAATGAAAGGACAACAGGCTGTCAGGGCCACCCTCCTCTCCAACCTCAGCCTTTCCGTTTGCCACGAGCCCTTCTACTGTGCCTGACTACTATTTTGTTAGTACGGCCCTCTGAGGCGCCTCCTTCTGCTGGGCCTCTGGGCGAGGAGAAGGGAGCGAGACCTCGTGGACTTTGCCCTGCGCCTGGTCGAGCGCCAGCCCTGCTTGCTTCGGCGTCCATGACCGCGTAGTAGTTGGAATGTATACTCTGCACTGTTGGTCTTTCCCAAGCTGGGAGGGAACAAAGCTGGGTTGGGCTGAGGGTGCTGCTCGCGTCTTCTCGCTATCTTCTATTCCCTCCAGCTCTTTGTTTACGCGGAGCTCAGCACGGGATAGAAAGTCAGGGCAGCCGCTCAGCTAGCCGGACGATGCGAGAGAGCAGAATTTCTGCACAATTCAGCTCTGCTTACAAACAGGGGAAGAGTCGGAAGGGGGAATGGCACCGCACGCAGCCTCTTCTAGCCCTGGAGGCTGCGCCGCACCCATAACCGCTTTGGCTAGTTTACGCAGCAGCTGACGAAGGGCAGGGCAGGGCAGGGCAGGGCCAGGCCGGTCCTTTGCTCGTATGCATCTTTGGAATGCTACCTTAAAAGTCACTGCTTGCAAAACGCCTCACCTGCTTAAGGTGGAACTAGCTGTTGGGCCTTAACGCCTGCCTCCGTGCTGATGTCAGTTGCTAAGGAGAGAGGGGTGTAACCACGTAGGTGTAGTGAGTGTTACTAGTGGTGCGAGGGAGGGAGAGTCCTGTCCAGGAAACCAAGCGACGCTTGGAGGATGGCGTGGGTTAGGAGGAGGGCGTCTGGGTGTGCGCACCCTGAATGGGGAAACTCTGTTTGACTAACTGAGGCAGAGGGAAGGCCCAGCAGGCCCGCACCTGGACTCACCTGTGCAGAAGCACGCGCCATTTGGCCTCAGAAAAGAGGGCGCTGGAGGAGCTGAAGGGGCGGCTGAGAGAAGCCCCCGAGGAACTTAATTGCGCCCTGGTCCAGACGAGGCCTCCTCCGTGCGTGGCAGGGCCAACCCGAGGAAGAGCCACCAGGCTGTGTGAATGTACCCTTGAACCTTGCCCAGCTGCCGCTACCATGCAGGAAAATAACTTCTTCTTGTCGGCTCTGCAGCCGGAGGATGGGGTGTGCTCCTTGGCGCTGCCTTCGGACCACCAGCTGGACAGGAAGAACAGGGAATCGCAGGAGAGCGAGCTGCTCAAGAGTGCCCGGGTGCAGGAGCAAGTCCGCATGAGGATGCTGCAGAAGAGCCACTCGGGCCCCAGGACCAACGGAGCGGCGATGTTTGACTGCGCAGAGCTGAAAGGTAGGCAAGTGTGTGTGCGCGCGTGTGTATTGAGGAAGTGCGTGGAGGGACCGTGGCTGCCTTCCAGGACAAAGGGTGTAAAAGGGGGCATTTACTTCGACGAGTCCAGCAATGCCCCTGTGGCACAGGTGGAATTGCACAGGGACAGAGAACCTTGGAAAGAGGTCCTTGGATTATTGCGTGTATGAGTATTGTTAACAATAATAGTAGTTAACAGTCCCCCCACCATCTGATAAAACGTTACAACAGCCTTCTCCAGACTGGTGTCCTCCAGATGTTTGGGTCTTCAACTCCCCTCAGCCAGTAGGGCCAATGAAGGGTCAGCAATTCTGGGGGTTGTCCTCCAAAACATCTGAAGAGGATCAGGTTGGGGAAGGCTGCTTTTCAGCACCCTTGTAAGGTAAATTGGTATTCCTTTCCCCATTTGGCTGGGGAGGGTGGGGGGACACCAATGGCTTGCCAAAGGCCACACAGTGAGTTCATGGGTGAGGTGAGATGTAAACTGTGAGGCCTCCTAGCTCGGAAATCACACACATCAGCTCTACACTACACCCAGTTCTTGAAGTCTCCTAACTTTTGTCTCCTACTCAAATGGACTGTTTAATGTGGCACAGAGAGAGAAGGTGACTGTGGAGGAGTTAGCTCAGCTATGCTGATTCAAATACTGCTTCCAGGAATATGCGATGCCGGAGGTGGCTGACTTGGCACCTCTCCTATTCCTACTTATCTGGAAATGAACATCATTGAACTCAATGGGAGTTACTTCTGTGTAGGCATCTATTGGATGATTGCACTGTAAGTGTTATGGGTGTACTCCAACTATGGTGGTGTGTCCCAGACAGAAAGTGAAGCTGTTGCCAACAGTTTTGGGGGCAATAACAAGCCTCTGTTACTGAGGCCTCTTCCAGACGAGGCTTTTATTGTGCAACCTCCCTGCCTCATTCACAGAATTTTACAGGAGGTTGAGACAGTTGTCATTTTCCATTTGTAGCCTCTCCATTTTCCCACTGCTTTGTTCATCATTTTTCTTGTTCTTACTATAGAAAATCCATTAAGGAGGGAAATACAACATAGCTGCATGATGACTTTTGATTGGTGGTCATGGGATCCTTCCATATAGAAACACACCAGGACACTTTTCTCTTTGGAAAGGTGGCTCAGACCTTTTTGAAGGTTTACTTTGGTGCCAGAGACTAAAAAGATCTAATCCAGTCAGTACTGAGGATGATGGCTAAATGCATAGGCGTTCACAAGGGGTGTGCCCAGGGACACCCTAATGTCTTAAGCAGAAGCGCTGAATTGAGGGGGCCATTGAGTAGGGATCCAGACGCAGTGGGAACAGTCCTCCGGCTGCTCTGCTGCCCCTGACAGTGCGCCATTGCTCCAGGCAGCAGCAGTGGACTATCTAGCTTGGACTATCATGATAGTCCTAGCTTGGACAATCATGTCCCAGCTTTAGGATGAGGGAGCCTTGGTTTTTTGGACAATTGAAATGCTTTTTCATGAAACAATGCAAACAGTGCACTCACTCCCACACAACCAATTATTAAACAACCCAGGAATTAGCCATGATGTACAAACCAGGTCAGTTAATTGGAAGAGAGAGCTTCCTTCTCATTAATGTAGCAAACATCCTTCAACAGTAATATTGGCACTTTTCCTTTGCTGACTGAGACTTTGAGACTTTGTGACTTTCACAGTCAACTGGCAGGCAAAAATTCAACAGGTGCAGTATTCACCAACACAGCACCACTGCTCTGAGGAGAGTTGCATCTGTTTAATGGCTGACAATCAGACATCCATAAAAGACAGAGCCTCTGCAGGGAGAATAAAAGATGGCAATTTTCTTCAGCAGAATTATAGTCTTGAAACGCTCTCAGTTTTCTAGATAGCGCCAGTCACAATTATGCTGCAGCTAATTACTAGGTTCTGCTCCGTCACACCTGAAAAAGTTATCTGTTCCAGAGGAAACAAGTGGGTTCTTTTTTAACATGTAAGTCAGGTGTATCTTGGTTGCATTCCTACTGCATGTTTTTCACCTCTATATTTGGAGACCTATGTCATTCAGAGATTAGGAGAGGTGGCTTGTAATTTATAGCCACCTATCAGATTAAAAGTATTCCAATCATGGATACGCCCTTGTCACCAAAGCCAGGGCAGAGTTCCAGTACTGTACAAATACCGGCTTAGGGAGTCTGGCTATTTCCTCCTCAGGGTACTGGCTGCACAATAATGACAGGAATTCTCTTGAGAACCTGGTCCCTAGTTTAGGTGCCTCTTCCTGAAAATCCTCGATATACTGCCTCATTTGCACCTATGGGTTTAAATATATGGAAAGGATTCTTCATTAATCAATAATCATATTATTATTATTATTATTATTATTATTATTATTATTATTATTATTTTCTTAGTATATAATGCATCTGCCTAGACCAGGGATGGGAAACATGTGGCCTTCCAAATGTTGTTGGACTGCAACTCCTATCATCCCTCACTGTTGGTTGTGCTGATTAGGGCTGATGGGAGTAAAATCAAAGCACATCCACATGATGGATCCAATAGTTTAAGTCAATGAAGCCATTCATTGATCTTTAACCTTTATTATTCTTTTACAGGGGAAGTGTTCAATTATTAAGACCTTGGTTTGCCTTTGTGCTGTCCCCATGGCTTCCCCAGCATGACCTAGTTCAAGTCTCTTATTTCTTATTGACCCTGTTTAGATAACATGCTAAGCCATGGTGGTGGTTAAGCATTTTGAGCTAAACAATATGGCTTAGTGTGTTGTGTGAACCATTCCTAACCATAGTAGCTACATAGCCAGGGTTTAAACACATACACTAACCATTTGCTACAAAAGGGCTAGCGGCCTAACTATGGCTTAGCATGTTGTCTGAACAGGGTTATTTCTCAGCTTGCAGAGTGGGAATAATAATATTCCTGGAATCAGAGGCCCAATGACAGCTAATGTGATTAATGTCTCTCAGATGGGTGGTCGGATCCACAGCACTGGATTGTGTTTCTGTATATATCCTTTGAACTGCACTGAGATTAATGGTTCATCACCAGAGGGTAGGGAGCTCTTGGGCACACCTGGAGCTCACTTTCTTTGTGGCTACATCCTCCCTTTAATCTATCAGCCTGATTCTAATTATAGAGTCTAATCGCACACCCTGGCCTGGTATGTCTGTCCTGTCCCATGGTCTGTCGTCTTGACAAGAGAATGCTGGGACTAGGAGGCCCCTGTTCCTGCTCACAATCCCATCCAAGTGCATGTCTCCATGCAAACCCTTAAACTGCATTTTGAGCTTAAACTGGGTTGAAATTTTGATCATCCATGAATTCGTAGAGCAGACAAGGCACTTTAATTTGGAGCCAACGTGTTATTCTGCTAAGGCCCTCCTGAATAATCTACCTCATCCCCTTCCTATATCAGCTTTATCTGGACTTAAATAGGTGTTCATGTTATTACATTTACATCCTCTCTCTTTTAGACGGAACTTAATGTGGCATTCATAGTATTCCCAGGCATGAGTTGCTTCTCCTGGGTTGAACTTGGGTTAACTTCAACAAGGCTGCTGCTGCATCATGTGCCTTTAGACTATGCTCTGGAAATGACAGGGAGCTCTGCGTTTTTATCAGATGCAGGAAAGCACAGAAATTCAGTAGGGTCAGCTTTCTTTTATTTATTTATTTATTTATTTCAGAGGATTTGTAAACCACTTTTCATTTTATTAAAAATAATAATCCTAAAGTGGTTTACAAGATAAAATCATGATAATATACTGCAAAAGCAATCATTAAAACAGTAAGTCCCATTAAAATCACCAGAGGTAGCTGACAATGCAAGCAGTTAAGGAAACGCCTGGGCAAACCAGTGTGTCTTCAGTTGTCATCAGAGGTAGAGAGTCAGTTCAGGCCAACAATAATATTTCATAGTACTTATGGATTATGCTGAAGCTTCTCAGAACAAAGGCTCACCTTTCGTTGCTTGGATGACTCTTAACAGTGTTTTACTTCGTATAGCAAAGAGAAGCAGGCTGTCATTATAAGCTTGCTTACTTGGAAGTAAGTCCCATTCTGACTAAACATGATTAGGCATATGCTGCAAGACTGCAGGTGTCTACCCAGTTACATGGATCCCATGAAGCTGAATGAGACGTAGGTAATTTTGCAGACTGGAATTCTGAAGCATTGCATGATAATAATTAATGATAATATTAATTAATTTATAACGACAACAACCGCTTGGGAAAACAAGGTGCAGGTCCGGATTTGTAAAAGTAGGTCTGATTGCATCTCATCCCACCCCTTTCTCAGCCTGAGGCAGTGGCCTCAAGGGATGGACAGGTGATTGGATTCAGGGTGTATCAAGTGCTGGGAACTGACTGGGGATTGGAGGATCAGTGGCAGAGTGGAGCCAGGGCTCTCACAAGGCTGAAGAGGCATACGTTTTTAATGGGCATGGACAATTATTATTATTTATTTATTTATTTATTTATTTATTTATTTATATAGCACCATCAATGTACATGGTGCTGTACAGAGTAAAACAGTAAAACAGTAAATAGCAAGACCCTGCCGCTTAGGCTTACATTCTAATTAAATCATGGTAAAACAATAAGGAGGGGAAGAAAATGCAAACAGGCACAGGGTAGGGTAAAACTAACAGTATAAAGTCCAAACAACATCAAGTTTTAAAAGCTTTAGGAAAGAGAAAGGTTTTTAGCTGAGATCATCAGCCACTGCTTCCCTCGTGAGCAATCTGCACGATCGTGATGTGGTTAACAAGCCATTGTGGCTTGTTAACCCTGCTGCATGTGCCAGTCGTGTGCTGGCCAGTTTTCCCTAATTACCCTCGCTGGCACAGCTTGCCAGGGGCTGTTGTTGGGTCATTTGAGGGTTGTTGCTCTTCCCAAACAAGCCATGCCTCCTGGGTTCAGACAAACATGGCAAGCCTGGGCCAGTGAGGGTAATTATGGAAAGGAGCGAACTCTGGCCAGCATGTGACCGGCATGCATGGTGGGGGAAATAAGCTGCTGTGGGTTATTTCCCTTGCTGAGATGGTGAGAATTGACCCATAGAGAGAGATGGATCCACACAGCTGCATGCATTTTTGGACTCTCCTTGGGGGCATGGTTCTGGGGACTGCCATTGTGAGTTCCTGCACTTCAGAATTTACCACTACCCCGCTGGTGGGTGGTATAGGCAGTGTGTCAAAGATGCAAAGTTTCCCAGTCCCTCAATTCAAGAGAATTCTTGAATTGAATTCCTGTTGGGGGTGGGGAAGGGAAAGAATGAAGTGTTTTGCTTTTGTTCCTTCTTCCCAGCAGTGATGGAGTTGGGGTGTCGTAACGCAGAGAAATTGGAGCCAGGGTTAAGGAATTCCGCCTTCCCCCTCCCCATCTCCTCTACTGTCAGTCTTGGAAAGTCTTCATGATGGTGGTGGCGGCGGCAGCCCGCAGAGCCAGTTTAATCCCTTTAGGGGGGGGCCACATTGAACTTACCTAAGAGAATACCAACCAGATGGTGTCAGTGGCGGCAGCCGTGATGGAGCCAGGGGAGGAGGCCGTGGGGAGAAGTGGGGGAGAAGCTGCTGCAGGGGATGTGGGTGGGGTAGGCCCAAGAATGACAGTAATGAGAGGATGACAATAATGAGCTTCCTGCTGCCCCACTATCCCCAGCCATGCCTGCGAAATTTCACAGGCAACAACCTAGTAAATAATAATGAGCAAAATAGGCCCAGGAGGAGCATACGGGCATGGGAATGGTACTTTCCTGACCTTGCACTAGTATCAAACATGGCAGCCTTGTTATTCACAGTGGTATTAGTCACATATGCCTGTGGCTGCTCATAACCGAGCACAATTCTGGAGCTGTAGAACATGTAAATGTTATTAAGGAACCCTTGCATTTTTGCCACCTCGCCCTTTTTTCAGGAATCTTCAGATCGTCATGCCATTGTAAACTTGAAAGCCGGTTTAAAAAATTGCTTTGAGGAGAGATTGTGCTTGGTCTCCTGCCATGATCCTTTTCCTTGCCTGCTCGCTTAGCCTCATGCTTCCTTTCCTCCGACAGCCGAGCCTCGCCCTGGTCAGAGGGATCCTTATTCTAAGGCACTTTTCTTTTCAAAAAAGAAAGAAAGAAGATTGCCTCTTGTCTGATCAGCCTTTTTCTTTTTGCAGTGTTTTTCAATCAAATCCTGGAAAAGAAAGGAAAAACTCGTTTTCTCCTTTTTATGACTATATGACTCCAGAGTCTGTAACCAATTCTTTCTCCTGGGCAGGATCTACACTACTGCTTTAAAGCGCTTTATAACAGTTATAAAGCGCTTTAACTGCTTTGAAGCGCTATAAAACTGTTATAAAGCGTTTTAAAGCAGTAGTGTAGATCCGGCCCAGGTCAGATATTGTGAGGTAGAAATCTCTGAGACTCTCGCCTCTTTGATATCAGAATCTGCTAGGAAGGGAAGGTTGGATAATGATTCAAACATTGTAGAGAATGGGATTGGAATGAGGAAATGGTTGCAAGGAGAATTTGGTAGCACTCCAAGGATCAACAACTTTGGGGTTTTTCTTTTTGTTATTTGTTTATTTAATTAGTTTATATACCATGTAGACTAACTTACTATATCTAAGAATAACTCAAAGCTTAAAATTTTAAAAAATAAGAATCCAAGCCATACGTTAAAAGAAAGAGCATCATGACAAGATATATAAACCTTCAACAATTAAAAGCTCAGACTCATAAATCCAAAATTCTGCAATACAGAATACTGGGCAGTACATAGTCATAGACATGTGGAGAAAGAGGCTTGTGTGTGTGTGTGTGTGAGTTTGAAACAACTGTACAGCTCACATTTCTATTAGCACTTGTACCAGCCTCAAAGTGCCAGTGTGGTATAGTGGTTAGTGTGCCGGAGTGGTGTGCATGCACACCTTGTGCAAAGGAAGTGGACACACCTAGCCAGATTTTTTTTTAATGTTATTACATTTATTTATTTCATTTCATTTCTATACTGCCCAATAGCCAAAGCTCTGTGGATAGTTCACAAAAAGAGACACCGCAATACAATATCATAAAAACATATAATAAAATCTCTAACATACAACATTTAGAAGGACTTAAAAAACTAAGAAAGCAATCCTATGTCCCCTAGACAGCGTCTGGGAGGGCATAGGGTACTTTGGATTCCCAGATCCATGTGCTCTGACTTCAGAGGAGGGAATCTGCACTCCACCCCCACCCCCCCAACCAGTGCAGAAAGTACCTCTCTGAGGTCAGGAACTCAATCTCAGAGAGGGGGTTATGCCAGGATACAAGCTCTCCAACCTTCTTCTCTCCCCCTCTGAAGTGCCCCAGGTAGATGGTAAAAAAGCAAAAATGCAGAGCAAAAACGTAGAGTCACTCCTCCTGTTCTGCACTAGATCTCGTAAACCGCTGGGTTCAGAAGTTTAGGAGCATCGAGTATGTAAACAATAGGCCTGCACCCTAAAACACTTACAATATGATTCCGGACCTGATAAAAACAACTGACATCATAGGCCATCAAATGCCTGGGAGTAGAGGACAGTCTTGATTTGGTGCTGAAAAGATGACAGTGTTGACACCAGGCAGACCTCAGTAGGGAAAGCATTGCATAATCAGGGGGCTGCCACTGAGAAGGCCCTCTCCCTTGTCGCTACCTTCCAAGCTTCCCTCTGAGGAAGCACTCAGAGGAATGCCTCTGATGCATGGCAAGCATTATTTTTTTCACATTAAAGCCATTCCTTTTTATGAAGCTTTTGCTTTAGTATTAGCTTTATTATTGGGTTTGTAAATAAAATGCTTGTGGGGAGGTCAGTTATTCTACAGAAGTCCACATATAGCCAGACTTTTCTTTTGTTTTTAAGGGAACATTCCAGCCAATTTGAAATCTGGTGGATTTCAAGGGGCAAGACTGAATTATGTGCTTAATTCTCTCATTGAAATCAATGGCATCTGAAAGTACTTATCTTTGGTTAGTTACAAAATGGGACAAACAGGAGCACAGAATTCTCCCAATGTTGGACTGGGAGATCTGGGTTCTAGACCCCACTTGGCCATGAAACTCACTTTGGGCCAGTCCCTGACTTGCAGCCTAATCTACCTCACAGGGTTGTTGTGAGGATAAAATGGAGAGGAGGAGGAGGAGGGCCATGTAAGCTGCTTTGGGTTCCTTGCGAGAGCAAAAAGTGGCAGGATATAAGTGCAATACTAATAAAGAAATTAAGAGCAGCTTGATAATGGGACCAAGCTTTTTGATGTGAAGTTAAGCACAATCGCAGATCAAATGGCTATTCTAACGCCCTGCTAGAGGGGCTAGTTCAAAAGTTAGGATGATGGAATTTAGAATGGGGAGGGAAACTGGAAGTCATCTCCACCCTTCTGATTAATACAGTGTCCACAATGCAAGCTCCAGCTGCAGCACCCCTGATGGATTGTTCATCCAGCTTTTGTTAAATTCTTCCAGCGACGGAGAGCCCACCTCTTCCCAAGGCAGCCTGTTCCACGGTTGCACTGTCCAACAGCTGTTACTGTTAAGAGGGTTCTCCTACTGTTTAGCTGTAAACTGCTTCCTTGGCATTTCCAGTTCTGCCCTCTGGAGCAACAGAGAACAAGCCTGCTCCGTCTTCTGCATGGCACCTGACAACTGTCCCCTACACAATAACTTCCTGATCTCCCTGTCTATCCCCTGCCTTCTGTTGACATTTAGTTTAAAAATTACCTGGGAAATGTGCTGTCTTTTTTCTTTTTCTTTTTTTGCTTATTTTACTCTGTAAAGTGCTTTGTATGTTGAGGGTGCTATACAAATAGCAAATATCCTGTTACGCATGGATCAAATACCACGCTATTGTCATTGAAGTCACTTACAGGAGTCTGGTGCAGTGGCTAAGCTGCGCCTGTGGCACGCTCCCAGGGGTCATGCAGAAAGGCCCTAAGCCCATGCACTGGCTGACTCCCGCTTGCCTTCCATATTCACTTGGCTAAAGCTCTGGGCGTTACATCTAAGGCTCTCCACGCAGAATATATTGCCTGTCTTTCCCTTACTGCTTTCTCTGCAACAACATCAAGTACTCCGAGCTCTTTGATTTCTTTCCTTCTAAGCTAGCCTTACCAAGGCTGGTCTTACCAGCCTTTCATTCTACGGCTGGCAGAATGAAGCAGCGCCTCAGGTACTGGGCTCCATTAAATGGCAAAAATGTGGCATCATTTTTGTATATGGCAAGTGAGAACTGCAACAAAACATTGCAGTATGAAATATTTCAGTCAGCCATGTCCTCTCAGCAATGCTCCATTCCCCCACTCCCATTTGGTTTCTGTTTTTTTCCTCCAACAGTCAGTTAGCATTCTGTGGCTGCTGAGCATGGTTGGTCCTCATTGAGTTTTTTGGGGTTCCCCCCCCCTTAGGGTGCAATCCTCTGCATGTTTAGATAGAAAAAAGTCCTACAACTTCCAGCATTTCCCCCCTCCCCCAGGGACTTACAGGGCCTGTTCTGTCTAAACATACAGAAGACTGCATGCTTAGGGGTGTTTTTTTTTTCTTAATTTTTGGGTGGGGGTGGGGTAGTTCAGCAAAACTTCCTAGGCTTACGGATAAACTCTCTCGTGTGTGTGTGTGGTACTGTTTCAGCTACATCAACAATTGCACTCATACAACACTGGATATGGAGTAAATCTTATAAAATGATATCTCAGAAGGGGTGTGTGGATTTTTTGCTTCAGGCACCAAAATATTTTGCCATTCAATCTTGAGGTTGATCCTTCTTCTCTTGCAATTGTTCCTTCTCTGGTAAATCACTAGAGTTTTTCCTTTCCTCTTGTTCCTACAGACGTTCCTGTAATCTGCTGTTGCTTCCCTCCGTTGCATTCTGGGAAATAATATATGAATGGCCCATTTCATAACCTGAACAAATGACACCCCCACTTTCCTCATAGTAGCAATCATCTTTCTATTGGTAGTTTTGGAACAGGCTATAATATAATTCACCAAATGTTACTGATTTAAACTAGGGATGGGGTGGGGAAAATAGTGCCTATCTGTGATTGTGATCTGTATAGGTGAAAGCAAGTGGCAGTGACCCACCTACATTACTGTTGTGTTGTTCTTTCCACCCATGAGGGTCTTTTCTGGCTTGAGCTTCTCACGGGTTGAGGAGTTAAACTACAATCCTGCTGGACTCCAGTGGCAAGACATTGCAGTTGGTAAGAGGGTACATCAGGTGAATGCCAAAATGCTGTTTACTAGGAAAGTCAGCCACATGATGAGAGCATTCTTTAAAGTGGAGAAACTAGGAGGAGCATTGCTTGGATGTATTCCAGGCCAAGACGGAGGTGCAACAGCAACCGTGTGTAATTCATTCTTCCTTTGTAGTCTGGTGCTCCCTTCTCCATACATGATAAAAAAGAAGCAGGAGGAGAAGGAAGAGAGATAAGTGGAGCTATACACCATTGTAGGTGCCAGAATGCTTATAGAAATAACTATGTCTGTCTGGAGTAGCTAGAGGCAGGTATAGCATGATTTATATTTCCTCTGTGTATATCTCAGTTCTCCTAACAGTCTACGTTCTGTGTTCAGGAAGTTGTACGAGGTTGTAGGTTTCCCCTGACTTCTGTCACTGCATCTCAGCACTGCCTTGGGCTGTTAGACTAAGCAGGTAAGCTACAAGGTGTAGTATCTGTAAGACCAGTAAGACAGGAGAATGAGGACTGAACTAAAACTTAAAACTGTTTACCTGGCTGTGGCTGCATATATTCCCAAATTCCAGAGAACACCTGGAATGGAGCCCAGTTCTTGCGCATGCGCACACACACAAAAGCTGGTATAACAAAATGGCTAAGAGACTGAGCTATAAAGCAGGAAGTCTTCAGTCCAGATAGCATCACTACTATGAATTCACCTAGGTGGCATTAGGCAAGCCACATGCTTTCAGCCTTGAATGCCTCATCTGCAAAATTGGATGGGCATAATAATAGTGACTTACCTTACAGGGTTGTTGGAAGGACTACAACTAAATAATATATGTGAAGCGTTTTGAACATTGAAAGTGCTTTACAAACATGAAGTATTATTATAGACACACACACACACAGAGAGAGAGAGAGAGAGAGAGAGAGAGAGAGAGAGAGAGAGAGAGACCAAATGTCATGGAGAGCACTACCAGCAGGCAATCCAAAGGAAGAAGAAGCCACTGTGGTGAATATGGGGTGATATCATTAAGTGGGGTACCTTCAACTTCATACCTGAGTTGCCAATGTCATCATGGTTCGACCCTGATCCTCCAAGAGCAGTGCACAATTCCTGTTATAAAATTCTGTAATAAACCAGAGTCCAAGTATGACAAAGCTCTGAACCCTCTGATGTTGGAGGTTAGGCTTGGAAAAATCCTTCAGTTTTATTCATGCTTATTTCTGTTCAATCTTGAAAACTCTGGTGTGTTGTTAGTAAATGCTGCACATATATTCCTTGTGCGTGTGGTTCTATTGCAAATTTGGATCACCCACAAAGACATGGGCAGCTCGCAAAACACTTAGCACACTGTGACATTCTGCATTTCCCATTCATTCATGAATCAGGTCAGAGTCTTCTAGGCAAGTTCCTTTATATGTGTGTACGCAACATCCTTGCAGTGAGAAGGCTGTGTGGAGCAGCCAGCATAGCAATGGCAACCTGTTCCTCTCTGGAACTTTTGTGTGGGTAGCAGAGAGTGGAAACAGCATATGGTTGGAGCAGTTGTTACAGTAGCTGTGTCATACTCAGAGCTTGGTTTATTGCAGGGCTCTGTAACAGCAAAGGCACCATATTAGCGCATTCGTTTCCTCCCACACAAACCTAAGTTTTTCTGCCCCAAGCTTAATTTTTGTTTTATTTTGGCTTTCAAGCTTACACTTTACCTTGCATATCAGGTTTTAGCTCTGTTTATTTAAACTTCCCTGGCTTTATTATTTGAATGCACAGATCAGGGTTTGGATAGAGGTGAAGAGCTGGTCAGATTTGTCTTTTTTCTTAGGTTTGGCTCCCCAGTGTGTCCAGAATTTAGTGTCAGATTCGTGAAAACTGATGAGTCTACTTGTGTGTTAAAATTCACCTCGAAATGAGCCCGAGTATGGTGGTAAATGTGTTGGTCATTTTGCAATCTCTGCTACCATGATTCCACCCACCTATCCCTGCAATCTTAAAATACTTTGAGATCACTTATATGCCTCTTCCTAACATCTGACATTTCAGTTTGCACAGTAATTTAATGTGCATTATGGCCAGAGAAAGTGGCCATAGCAGCCTCTGTTAACTTTTCAACCTGCTTTCTGATTTAACAACTGTAATCAGAACAAGATCAGTGATGTGCTGGTTCAGATCTTCCATGAAGTATGGTTTAGATCATGAGATTAACCCAGGACTGATGACTACTTCTTCCTCTTCCTCGTCTTCTTCTTATTATTATTTTATTATTTGTATCCTGCCTTTTACCCAATACTGGGCCTCCCTATGAGTGACTCCCTGGTGACAAGGAAAATGGCCTTGGCTAACTTGTACTTCTTAGTAGTGCTATGATTTGCTAATGCTATTAACGTATTAATTATGTTGCACTTTTGCATCCCAATCCAAAGCATTACTGAGAAGTAAGTGTTTTCCAAAGGAGTGGCAGTGTTAGTATATTGCAGCAAAAATAACAGTCTTGTGGTACCTTAAAGATGAACACATTTATTCTGGCATAAGCTTTCTTGAACTATAGCTCACATGAGATGCATGGAGTGTTTATATATTGTACACATGGTGGGAGAATGGTAAATGATGAGGGAGAAGGAACTAACAGTAGCAATTCACAAAACAGTTACAGCTGATAACACAAATATCCTGGCAATAGATAAGCCAATTAACATAGGTAGTGTGATAAAAAATCCTTTATCCCAATTCAAGCCTCTAGTGATAGACTTAATCAACAGGTTCTATTCTAACTCAGCAGTCTCTTGCACTTTTCCTCCCTTTGAAGTTTCTTTGCTCTGCAATGGCCACTCTAACGGCATTTATTTATCTTTGTTAAATCAGGAATACTTTACCCAGAATGATTGATTTTTACTCCACTACAATGGAGTAGTCCTCTAGAGTTCTGACTGGTTCTGACCGAAACCCAGAGCAGATGCACCACCCCACTGACATCAGAGCCACTAGCCAAATGAGCTGTTGAATATCCTGTGCAGGCTACAAGATAACTTTGCTCAGCTGCAGTTTGAGGCCAACTTCCTCCTGGCTTTGCAACTGAAAGGTCTGGTGGGCACTTTGCCTCTTGGCTGTCAGTCTTTGTCTCTGTTCTCCCAGTCTTAGGTAGACTGTCTACCCTTACAAAAAAATGAAAGTGCCACGTGTACATTTATCCATTAATTCTTCCATGTATTAATTTAAAAAGAAAGGATCTTTTTTTAAAAAGACAAACAGTGCAATGCTGCTATGGGGAACTGAAGCTTATTTCGGTTTTGGCGACATCACTGATAGCATCACGAGCAGCTTGTTTGGCAGTGTGACCCTTGATAAGAGAGGTAATTTTGGACTGAATGCAGGAAGGGTGTTTCCAAATTGGCTCCCCTGCTCAAAAAGTGCTCCTCCTGTCTTCACTTTAGTGTGTGGTCTTTGTGTGAGCTGATTTGGGGTCAGAACTGGGATTTTGCAGAAATTTTTGCAATGCCTTCCCTAGTCTACTTGAGTTTGAATCAAATGTCACGGGACTTGGCCCCAACAAGCCTGAAGGGTTATGGATGGAGTTTATAATTTCCCCATGGAATTCCTTATATCCTGCTGGATCCTACCAACAAAAGAGTACTGCTTTTTTCTAAGTTGATATTGTGGGGGTGATCTTTGAGCCGGAGAGGACAGAGTCCCCACCTCCTTTCAGCTTCTGAGTCTGCATGCTCTGCACCACAGAGGTATTCCTTGGCAGTACTTAGCTCGCAGTGAACACTGATGCGTTGGTGGGGTGGATGTGGGTGGGAAAGAAAGAATAAAGAAGGAATACGCAAACAGTTCCAGAATCCTCAGGGGGAATATCAGATCTGACCCAGAACTATTCACGTTATTTGTATGGTGTAATAAACAGAATTGCAAATATGCTCAATGATCTGTAAAGGATTTACTACTCCAATATAATGCTTCCATTGCATTACATTCAAAACTTAGCACCCTCTTTCTATTCATGGTATGTGAAAGCCATAGAAAAGCTACAGTTGGTAGCTGTCATCCAATGGATGCCGTAAGCTCACAGGTCGGGGAGACTTCAGTGGCTGCGAGATGCTTGTTTGGATGAGATCTGCTCTTCTGTATGGTTTACTACACAGGTGGAGAATGTGTGGTCCTTCAGATGTCATTGGACTAATCAGCACCAGCCAGTATAACCAGTGGTGAGGGATGATGGGTGTTGCAGTGCAACATCTGGAGGGCCACCGATTCCCCAGCCCTGCTTTACTAGATTATAGCTGGGAGTCCCATCCACACACACCTAGTTGCTACTCACTTGAGTTCTAAAAATGAGCAGGAGACCTCTATGAACTGGCTCTGAGGGGAATATACATTCCACATTGGCCTGGTCTATGAGGAAAGGTTACAATATCTGGGACTGTTTAGCTTAGGAAAAAGGCTAGTAAGGGGATACCTAATGGAGGTGGATAGGGAGACATTTTTCTCCCTCTCTTTTACTGGAATCCAGGGTCATCCCATGAAGTTGATTGCTGAGACATTCGAGAGAAATGAAAGGAAGTACTTCTTCACACAGCACATAGTGAAAGTATGGAACACACTTCCATAAGATGTAATGATGGCCACTACTTTGGATGGCTTTTTTATTTATTTATTTATTTTATTTATTACATTTTTATACTGCCCAATAGCTGAAGCTCTCTTTTTGTTCGTTTGTTTTTGTTTTTTTTGGTGTTTTTTTAACGGTTTTTAATGCTTTATATGTGTATGTTCTGTGTTTTAGAATTTTAAATTTTGTATACTCGTTTTAATCTTAATTTTAGAATTTCTGTAAACCGCCCAGAGAGCCCTGGCTATGGGAGCGGTATATAAGTGCAATAAATAAATAAATAAATAAATAAAAGAATTGGACAAATTCATGAAGGAAAGGCTATCGATGGCTATTAGTCCTGAAGGCTATATGCTACCTCCAGTAGTAGATGCAGTAAGCCTATGTACACCAGTTGCTGGGGAACATGGGTGGGAAGGTTCTGTTGCACTCCAGTCCTAATTGTGGGTTTCCTGTGGGAAACTGGTCAGCCACTGTGTGAACAGAATGCTGGACTAGATGGACCCTTGGTCTCATCCAGCAGAGCAGTTCTTATGTTGGGATATGCTCTCTTGGTGTATGTGGGCAGCTAGATGCACCACTTAGTACTAGCAAGAATGAGGTGAAGTGCAAAACTCACTCTGAGGGCTTTGTAAATGATACTTTGCCCCTGATGTTATCATTTACATGACAACGTGTACTTACTGATAAGCAGGCTTTCCACCTGTTATGGCTACATGAATTCCATCACAACAATGCAGAAGGTATCTCCAGCACCTCCATATCAGCCCTTCATAGAACTCAGCTTGCTTACCACAATAGAAACAGGGAAGAATGACTGACGTTCCCCACAGTAAAGGCTCATATATGGCAGTGACAGAATATTCTAAGATTGTTGTTGTAATTCATATGTACTATTAATGCCCTAAGAAAATTGCATATTTGGAGATAAAGGTTGTGAAAGCAGCTGCTATACCAGCCTTCCCCAACCTGGCGCCCTTCAGATGGGTTGGACTGCAACTCCCACTATGCCCAGCCAGCATGACTGATTGCAGTGTTGGTTGAGGATGATGGGAATTGTAGTCCAACCCATCTGGAGGGCGCTGGTTTGGGGAAAGCTGTGCTATTCTGCCTAGGACATGATTCCATAATGTGAAGTCCAGAAGCCTGAAGATAACATCTGATTCCAGAAGATACAAGAAATCTACTGGAAACTGATGGAGTGGAATGTCTGGTAGATTCTTCTTCATCACATCCTGTGGGATCCACACAAACAGCCCCTACTTCTTCATCCTTGCACATCAGTGAATCCAATGACATGTGCAACACCCTTTCCTCTTCCAGCTATCCCACAGGATTATCTAGGAAATTGTATTCCATAGGGCAGTGTTTATCTACTGTCATCTCATGTTGCTTCTTACTTACCAGGTTAAAGTTTTACAGAATGGACCCATGAAAGAGTCTTGGAATACCTGATGCTTCCCTTTCATGATAAATTCTTGGTGGCACAATCCTTAACATATTGAAATGACACTCAGCCTGCCCTAACTGACCATAAAGTGAATTGCGCAAGAGCATGTAGGTGGAATATTTGCTTACATAACTTATTTTCCCACCCTCTGCACATGCTCACAAAGCGAGGGGAGGGCAGATATCAGTGTGGCAGAGTTTGACTTGGGCCCAGATTCTGCTCAGCCATTATGAATGGCCTTGAACAAATCATGATCTTTTTAACCTATCCCACAGTATTGATGCCAGGATCGATGACCTCCAAGTATGCTTCCCAGAGTTGCTTGAAGGAAGAGTGAGATGCAAGAATAACAAACTAGGATTAATGTAAAGGGGGTTGATTCAATGAGTGGGTTTGCACGATCACTGCAGCTGTTGTGTCAGGTGAACCCAGTGAGGGTGAGTTGTTGGTTTGGTTAAACTACCCAGAGCCTGTGGGCACTTTTAGGATTGTGGATGGTTTGTTTACCACACCAACAACCCACCCTCACCAAGTTCAGAGGACACAACAAGCCTGCCTGCCTGCACCACATCCCACCATGGGCTACTTGATTGTGCAATCTGGCCCACATTGTGTTATTTTTCCAATCATGGATGTTCCAAGCATTAGTTTGGAGATTAAAGGCAACATCTAGTAGAACATTTTGCATCCACACAATAGCGAAAAGAAGCAATGTCTGGGTTATGTGACATCATACTCTGACCGAATGGGTGGTCTGGCTTTAATAATTGACAGCGTTGTAACATGTGGGTTGAATCCGGACTCAGACATACTTCAGAGTAGACAATTGAAATCAATCGGACTTAAATTAGTCAATATATGGCTAAGTCTGGATCCAACTTTTTTGGGAGTGATTTTTAGTAGAAGACCATTGAAGCTGGCCTATTGAAATGGCCTCCAAACAATTCACTTGGATTCATAAGTAAGTGGGGAACAAACACAGTCACAGAAAGGAAATCCATATCTCCATCTGGAGATATTAATGAGAGATTCAGAGAGATCTGCAGTTTCATTTGCAGTTTTGAGCCTGGTTTGTATCTCCTCTTTTGTTGGAAAATAAATTTCATCTGCCACTAGATATATTTAGCAAACAGCACCTAAATGTTTGTTCTTTTCATTTCGGGTCATATTTGATAACAGCACATGTAGCTGTCCAGTATAATGGGGGGAATTTTTACTCTGTTCTCCAAACATCCTCTATAAAGCTTATCTTGTTTAGTTTATTGTATTGAAAGCATTTAAAACAGAACCGGTTTCCTAATCTTCTGGTACGAGGAGAGTTATGTGCTCCCCACACTTGCATTTTACTGTAGCACCAGGTTTGTAGCTCACCATACTTGCATTTTACTCTAGCTCTGGCATGTGATTGCCTCAACTTTATTGCAGTGTCCCCTTAGGAAAGTTCACACATACTTTTAGTGCTGAGGTCATAGGTTTCTAAGCAGTGGTTTCATAGGCGTAACATGGACACATCAGGTTAGTCTGCGCAATCTGTTGGCTTTTTACTCCTGTGGCAACTGCTTTGCTTTGGTTTCATCTGCATGCTATAATTTATCGTGATTTGTACAAGTATGGCTCTAAATTGATTTTTTACATTGGGCTAAATCCAGTGTAACGCAAGCAGACTCCGTTCACACAGTGGGACTTTCCCTTCTTCTCCTCCCTCCTGCAGCCCCCCCCCCCCCCCCGAATGCATCACCCAAATCTTCTCTGGGGAATCCCCCAACTCCTTGAGCCGATTTGAGGCACATGCAGAGGGCCGCAGGGAAGACGGGACATCCATTCCACCACCAGCTTCTGTTCTACTGGTGGATGGCATTGAATCCAACCCATATTTGCTCTTGCATAATTTTTGTTTCAAACTCATTGACTGTATTCCCTCCACAATATTGTTCCCTCACTTTCTGTTCCCTTGAATTTTGTAGATGTGCTACTCCATATGAGAAACGTATGCAGCAAGATCCAAAGCACATATGCACAGAAGTATGACCCTCTGATTTTCCAGAAAGCATGGATAGTATTGTAATCTATATCAAGATTATTTTTGCCTTGACAAGTCAAACATATATGTATTTATGTAGATGTATGTATCTACGTATATAATATAAGCTATCAGTCTACATAACACTTTGCAGAGTAACATGAAGAAAATGTGAGATTCCTATCCCAAGGATCTTATAGCTGAAATTCTAAAAGGGGCAGGGAGGAAATGAAGAAAGTGTACAAAGAGATAAATGGAAGATGATAAAGTTACATACACTCGGGAAGAGGACAAAAGGGTTAACCCAAAGGTAAATTATGATTCTTGGTAGTGATAATGAGAGTAGTTACTCCTTGTTCTGGAGCTGTATACAATGACCATTTGTATAGGTTCTTCCTGGGCGTTTGAAGCTACCATGGTGGGATTTTTAAGCATTAAGTGATATTTAACTGCTAAGCTTGTGCACTAGCATATCTATCTGCAGTGCCAGTGTAGCATGATATCTTATGAGACTGCATTAGTATGCCTAGCTAGTAGGCATGTGCTATGCTATGCCATGCACTTAAAAGTACTGGTGCAACATGTCTTAGGATCCAGCTGTTTTCCAATATGATGCTTCTTTTTAAAAAGAAAAGAAAAGAACGAAAGATGCTGTCTCTGTGGATGTTAAAGTCTTCAGTGTTAGAGCCACCTCTCATAGCAGTTTCCACATATTACAGCATCACTCAGTAAACTGCCAGTGTAAACTCAAGCACAAGGACTAAGATTTGTGTCTTGGTCTAGTTCAAACATCAGTCAGCAGAATGTTTTGTTCATTCAGGTTAAGCAGTAGAGCTTGTTTTACACTGCTTCTAAATGAAATGGTTTCTTCTACAGACTCACAAATGGGAATCCATGGCACCTAGCTCCCCACAGTCACAAAAGCAGTTGCGTGGAACTGGGATAACACATAAATACCTGGAATACATCTGAGCCCACCAAGACGTTCGGCTTGCTTTGCTAGGTTTTTGGCTCCAGTCCCCACCGATGACGCTGCAGCTTCTGAAATGCAATCACTCAGTAGCGTCCTGGCTGCACTGATAGCCGGTCTCCTCCCTTCAGTTCTCTAGGAATTGTGCCAGGTTACAGCTCTCTAAATAGGGCCTTTGTTAAGAAACCATTTTAAAAGTATTCCAATATTTGTACAAAGGGAAAGGATGCCTGGGAAAGAAGGAATGGAGAAGGTTAATGGGGAGGCAGCACAGGAGCTGACGCCTATTCACTTTCCGTAGTAAGTCCATCTGTGAGATTTTCTCGTATGTGCATTTGTCATAATCTGTGCAACTAGCAGGGAAAAAAACCAAGCATCTTCCAGATAGGAAAGTGGGAGGACAGCTCTACAACAGCTTCCCACCACACTTTGGCGCTTAAGTTGTGGACTACGAGTGTGGGATGCCTCTGGGTAGGGGTGGGGGGAGCATGCAAGTTTCTTTGCTTTGGAGGTTTCTTGCAACAGCGTTGCAGAATTATTATTATTATTATTATTATTATTATTATTATTATTATATTTATTTGTATCACGCCTTTTGCCCAATACTGGGCCTCAAGGCGGTCTTACAAAGTTTAAAACATACATTGTAAAACCAAGGAAAAGAAATGGAAAAAAAAGGTTTAAAATACACAACAAAATTATAAGTCATTAACATAGATGGAGACCAAATTACTTGCCAAAGGCCTGCTGGAACAAACATGTTCCCATCAAAAAGCCCATCAAGAAGGGAGCCAGTCTAGCCATGCAAATGACCCAGTCAATACTGCTAATATGCTGGTCTTCCTATTTCTCACACCCTTAGTATAGATTGTGAGCAGGGTCTGTGTGTAAGCACCATACAGGCACCACAGTACAGGAGTATTGCAGTAGCTGGGAGAACATCCAGCACAAACCCAAATCTTGTGTATGGAGAACAAGAGACCACTTCTCACACAAAAACAATTTCCACACAGAGGCACAGTTTCTGTGGAGGAAAGTCATGTGTACATATGTACACAATCATGTCAGGCAACTGATGTTCATTTCATTGTACACGCACAAAAGCAATCTCCCTGTGTAGGAAATTGTCTGTGAAGCAGCTGAAAGAATTGGAATTGACAGCAGACCAGTTCAGACAACACGCTAAGCCATGGGTAGGCTGCTGACCCTTTTGCAGCAAATGGTTAGTAAGCATGTTTAAACCGTGGTTATGTAACTACCATGATTAGGAATGGTTCACATGGCATGCTAAGCCATAATGTTTAGCTCAAAATGCTTAACCACCATGGCTCAACATATCATCTGAACAGTCTGTGAAGGATAGAAAGCCTGATTTGCAAAATGGATGATGGTTCCCAGGAATCATGCATATTCCACCTCCATAAAGTAATTGTGATGTTCATCTGGAGCAGACTTCTCCAAACTACCCTCCAAATGTTTTGGACTACATTTCCCAGCATTTTTAAACAGAGGCTGGGGCTGATGGAAGTTGTAGTTCAAAATATCTAGAGGACAGTGGGTTGGGAAGGCGATTGATATTCTGCCTCCACATTCTATCAAGAGCAAATATAATAGAATCACTTTTCCTGCGTCATTTTTCCACATCTGAACAAGGGCACCTTTAATAATTATCACAATTATAACTTTTAAACATGATGGAGGAATAGATAATCTTTTTAGAATATGTAGCCATTTCCAGTGTTTTCTCAAAAAGCAAATGGAGGTGCCATTACCCACAAGGCACCATGCCAGATCCTAACACAGTGTGTTCTGGGACATTATCCAGGAATTCATGCGTAGGTGGAATGTGAACTGCCAGGATATTACAATCTGATTAAAAGAGCATCGAAAAACCATCATAAATAAATGGATGAGGGTAAAAGGAAGAGCCAAATGCGCTAGTATAGAATGGAGGATAATTCATACTTCTCAACCTTATGAATTTAAAATGGAGGACAGAGCCTCTAAATGAGGGTCAAGCAAAGAGAAAGCATTGTTACGTGAGAGATACAAGTGGGGAAATCAAGAATCCCCCCAAAATTAAATGAAGTAATACATAGTTTAGTGGTGGAGGGGAAGACAACTAAGGCGAGAAAAGCTAAAGGTCTATAAAATCATGAACAAGTGAAGAAAGTACAGCGAGAATTTTTCCGCCCTCTCCCAAAATAATAGGACATTGATGATGCAGTCCTATACATGTTTAGACGTGGGGGGCGGGGAGTCCCACAACACTCAGCATTCCCCAGCCATCTGACTGAAGGATGCTGGGAGTTGTATGACTTTTTTCTGTCTAAACATGCATAGGATTACACTGTTAGATTGCAATCCTATCTACTTTTACTTAGGAGTAAGTCCTAGTGAACACAGTAGGATTTAATTCTGAGTAAGCATGCATAGAATTATACTGTAAGTGGCCCAGTGAAATGGATTCATAGTTCGTTCAGGAGTGGGGAGAAGTACTTCACTCAATGTTTAACTAAATTCTGGAATTAATCATTACCATGAGATGTGATGAGCCCAAACCTAGATCATTTTTGTTAGCTGCTGTTACCCATGACAGCAAAATTAAGCATCTGTGGGTTTTTGGAGAGAGGGCAGTATATATCTATGGGAGTGGTAGGCATTGGGAACAAACAACAACAGATTATCTCCAGGTGTTTTCGTCCCATGGGTTTGTCAGACACCGCCGGTTGGCCCATCTTGGAGGCAGAATGTCAGACTCAACTAGACAACCCTTTGATCTGAGCCAGCAAAGCAGTTATTATGCTTTCTCGTTCCTTACAGAAAGCTTTGAGTCTTTGTGCGGGATGAAGGTGCCTTTGGAAGGACTGACAAGTTCAAAAGTGTTGAGGAGGAGTGTTTAAAGAGTGCAAGCTAGGCAGTCACTTTGAGGGAAGCAAGTATGCTTTAAAACAAAGGACATTCTACAGTGATAATTTACTCTCCAAAAAGGATAGGGTACTTTGAAATGCTTGCAAGCTTTTTGCTATTGTTTTGGCAGGTGCCACAATGGCCTCTAGGAGCCATAAGGCATGGTTGCAGGCAAATCCAAATGACTAGTAACATATGGTGGAAATTAGGACATTGCAAGGGCAATGAGGGATAGCTTTAAAAATTAGGTCCAGGTCAGAGACCCCCGATAGCTATAGGATAATTGACACAGCAGTAACAATACCAACAAGCATTTAAGGGCTATAATGGATAGCAAACTGAGTTAACAGTGTCATGCAGTGGAGTGAAAAGGAGGCCAGTGTAATTTTAGATGGAATTAACAGGAATGTGCATATCCAGGAACCTGTTAAGCAATAAACAGGACTGTGCAACTCAGCAGTTCTTAAAACTTATAGCTGAAGTGGTGCTAGGATGTAATTTCTGTCAGGGCTCATCGCTGGGATCCGTTTTCAGTGCCTGGGCTCAACCCTGAAACAGTATGGAGTAATTACAGGCCAAAGTGCCCCTGAGCAAGTGCACAGGGCCTTTTCCCCATTTCTGAACAGCTACTAGAATGTCGCCCACACCAGGAATTAGGACGAAGGGATGTCGGACTAAGATCCATAGGTGAAAGGTCTTTGAAGGTGGTGCCCAGGGAGAGTGGTTAAGTGAATTATGGACACAGTCCAAAAGGCAGTCAAGAGAACAAACAGGTAAATGTAACATCCCTTTGCAAAGGTCTAGGTAGGTGAGAAAGAAAGTTAAGGCAATCCAGAGACATAAGCAGCCATTTTCCCAGCCAAAATGTCTAGGATTAAAGATGTGTCATCACTTAGGAAGTTCTGAAGACAGATAAAACCCTGAGTAAGCCTAGTCCCTATCTGGTGTAGGACTCATAGGATCAGAGGTGCTGTGGCTTTTGCTTCTCTGGATTCCTTGGGCAGCTGCGAGGTTCATGACTGTGACTGCAGGTCTACATTCTACCTTCCCAGACAGCAGATGCAGCCTTTCAGCATACAGGTCATGGGATCTATTCTGCTTGGTCTAAATTGCATCTCATGGGTAGTCACAATAGCTAAATGAAACTCCCACATACAGAGGCACTATACCCTGATGGATAAGAGGTGGTGGTGTACAAGCAGCTTGGCCATTGCTTTATGTCCTGCTTACAAGTTTCCAGTGGCATCTGTCTGGCTATGAGTAGAAAAACATTGCTGGACAAGATGGATCTCTGGTGAGATTATCAAGCAAGGCAATTCTTTTATAGCCTCACCCCCAGAGCACCACTTTAATTTCAAGGGACCCAGCCTCTGTGTTGAAAGGTAGGAGTTACATGTGTGACATGGATTGTCATGGTGACGGAAGGAGCGGCAGTTGGGAGTGGTTGGAAAGAGGAGCGGGGAGAGAGAGAAGGGGAGGGAAAAGGAGGAGGAAGAAAAAGGAAAGGAGGAAGGTTTGGGGGGGGGATTTGGGGAAGATAAGAAAGAGAAGGCAACATTGGACAGAATGGCTGTAAGGAGCAGGGAATTGGGCAACCTGCCACAGTGAACAACATTTCAGGAGCGGCATAAGAAGTTTACCCGGGCAACGCGCAGGACCTTACGGGAACAGTTAAACAGCTGTTTAGGAGTTGAGATAACTCAGGGACTCACAGGGTGTTAATGGTTAAGTTGTTACTAATAAATTCTTAAGTTTTGTCAAAAGAAGGGCTTCCATGTTTGACTTAAGTCCTGGTGTCTCATCCAGATTCCTTACTAATGGTTACACATGTTTTATGCCCTGGGCTCAGTCCCTGACATCTGCAATGACAAGGTCTGACCTTGCAGGCCTAGGGTGGAGAGCTGTTACCAGCCTTAGGAGACAATGCTGGGCTACATCAACCAAGAACGTGGCAATATAAACTGGATGCCATTTTAGAACCATAGCATCAGGATAATTAAAGTCAAGACTTTTGCTATGATTAAGGTGGAGACTGAAGCCGGTCACAGCTACAGTACCCATGGCCTCTTTCCCTGGCATTTGAGGGGTGAAGTCTAATGTTCTCATGCAAATGCTACTTCTCCTTCCAAGGAATCATCTATACCAAGCAGGATATTCCACTATGAAAGTGGTATATAAAAGGCAGGAGCCACACTACTGCTTTATAAGCAATACTGAAGTGCACTGTCAACTGTTGGGGCCCATGACACTTACCATATACCGCTTTCACACCACTTTCATAGTGTTATATCCTGCTTGGTGTAGATGTGTCATGGGCCCCAACAGTTGTCAGTGCACTTCCGTACCACTATAAAGCAGTAATGTAGATCCTGCAGTGCACTTCAATACAACTATAAAGCAGTAGTGTGACTCCTGCCTTTTATATACCTCTTTCATACCACTTTCGTAGTGGAATATCCTGCTTGGTGTAGATGAGCCCCAAGTTTAATCAGCTTCGTTCAGCTAGTTGCTGCCCTGCTACCGCAACGGTTGAGTTGTTTGCCCAACGTCACATTCCTAATGAAGTACATTCATGGTCCTGTCTCTCCATTTCCTGCTCCAGGTGGAAGCTCCTCCAATGGCCAATACAGCACTTTGCAGCCATCGTTCAGCTCCAGATCCCAAACCAATGGCACAGATCACAAAGGCCCTGTAAGTACGGAAACATCGCTGCCTGTCTCTGCCACCTGTTGGTTGCTACTGAAACTGGGTTACATGTTGATATTGTGGTTAGTGTGGTTGTTCATTACCAGTGATAAGGAAATTTGACTTCCTTTTATGTTCTCCCTGCAATCATCAAACTGGCCCCCATAGTATGATGCAGTCTTGAAGTGATCATGTCAATAACATAAGACATCCTGGTTTATCCCAGGGAAGGCACCAGGGCCAGTGATGTCCGTTCTAAAGGTTTGGCACAGTGGAGCACAGATTTATGAAGAGCAGAATGTGACCTGTGGATGGTGCTCATCAATGACTGCAAAATAGGTGGTGCAAAAAGACCTTAGCTGATCTTATAGGTGTTGTTGGGGCAGTGACATGTTTTTTCTGCCTCATATACCTAAAATAACATAGGCGGCTTTTATATGCTGTATAACTTGTAGTTTCATTCTTTCATTAGATATTGAGCTCCTACTTAGGCTGTTTTACTGTAGATGTTCCACAAGCGTATTGGTGATAGACTTTAGTGATCTTGTTATATTATGTATGTACTTCTTGTTGTTGCCTTTATTTTTCAAAACTTTATTTCAAAATGAAATTAAAGTTTCATGGAAAGAGATATAATGTGTCATTTGGGAAATGAGGCCCAGTGTTGGGCAAAAGGCGGGATGATGATGATGATGATGATAATAATAATAATAATAATTTGATAGGAAAGTCAATCTGCTTTTGAAAATAGACAATCCACTTTTGAAAATAGCCTTCACTCTAGCCTCCTTTCTTTCCTGCTGCCCGCCCGACCCCACAGCTGTACCAGCCAATCGAAAAGAAAGGTTACAGCACCGTGAAGTCTATGAACTGGTCCTCCCGCTCAGCAGTGGACCTCAGACCTAACAAGAGAGTGGCCGCCATCAGCAATGGCACAGGGCCAAAGGGCCCAGCATATGGCACAAGTTACGCCTTCTCTCAAGCTGCCAGCTCCGCTTCCCGCCCCAGGTCATTTCATGAGCGGAACTACCGGCCCCGTCAGAACTATGACACCATGTCCCTGCACTCCTTGCGCCTGGCGGACGGGCCAGCCAGTCCTGGAGGTGCAGACGACCACTACAGCATCGTCTCTGAGCAGTTGGACCCACTGGCCCAGGCAGCTCTCTACAAAACCCGAGGAGGTGTAGGAGGAGGAGGAGGAGGAGGCGCCTTCAGCAGATCCTACGCTTTTGAAAGGCAGATGAGTGCTGGCTCTAACGCTTGCCCCAGAGGGCCCGTCGACTGGATGGATGGTTTGGAGGCCCCCCAGAACAGGACTGTCATCCGTGCCCCAGCCATGCGCACCTTGCAGCGCTTCCAGAGCAACAACCGCTCCCGCTTTAGCGCCGGCTCCTTCAGTGGCACCCAGGCCTCTCAAGGAGGGGTTGGAAACTCCTATGCAGGAATGATGGAACGCAGTTCTCGCGCCCCCTCTGTGCGCAGCTTGGTGGACTCCAACCACCACTTGCAAGACCTGCGTGCCATCGACATGTACGATGGCCACAACACACTGATGAATCAGCAGTCCTTCTCCGGCGGGTGAGTGTGCTGCGAGGAACTTGCGGGATGATCTCTTACCCGCTGAGCTGGCCTGAGGAAAGAGGAAGAAGCAGCCCTATGCCATTTCCCAAACTGGGATCCCCTGGTTGTTGGACTACAGCTCCCATCATCCCAGCCATTAACCATGCTGGTTGGAGGTGGTGGGAGATACAGTCCCAACAACAACTGAGGACTCTAGATTGGGAAAGGCTGCTTTAGGGATGCGGAGCACCAGTCTTTTTAGCATACTGTGTTGCTCAATTCTGCTCAGTGTGGCAGGGAAATGTTTTCACTGTCTGAATCCTGGCTTTGCTGTAGCACCAAAGAAGGGAGAAAGCAACCTAGCACAGCTGGTTGTGCTCTAAGGGAGCCAATAGGCCTTCTACTCTATATGTCCTGTGGTTTCCCAAGCTTCATGTTTGGATGCTATGAATGTATGTTACCGCCTGAGGTCAGAGTGACCTCAGGCGGTAGCCTCTGTCAGTGTTGATTGTACGGCTTTGATGACCAATTATATGTGTCTGTAATCTTTCTTTTTCCTTTAAGTGTTTCCCTGGGTGCTGGTTCTTTGTATTTTGTACATCCACTGTGGATGCACAGTACCTAGAGTCCATTCCAGAGTTTTGCATTCTGAGATACTCCAGTCTCATAGTTTTGAAAAATGAATCATGTTTCTAGCCCTCATGGTCAAGGAAGAAAAGCATAGAAAAGGAAGCATTGAACAGCAACACTTCAGGTGTCAGATTAAGGCTGAACAAGATTTGCAGTCGTGGGCTTTACTACTGTGCAGGACCGCCTACACTTCTTGCAAATCTGCTGTCTTCGGTCCCCACCCGCCAAATCCTAACTTCTCTTCCTCTAATTCTCCCTTCCCGCTTTTTGTTTTGCTTTGTATGTATGTGGGTGTGGGTGTGGGTGTGCACAATTTATTGACTACAACCTCCCCCCCCAAAAAAAAGCCTCTTTATATACCTCAAATCTGCCAACGGGATAACCTATGCAAAATGCGTTTGATTAATATATATTTGGATCATTATTTCTTTTGAGCCCAGAATTCAGCAGGTCTTTAGTAGAGCTCTGTATAAATGAGGGAAGACAGGAAATTGCATATTGCCTTCTAACTTGGCCTTGGTTTTCAGGTTTGATGACATTGACCTGCCCTCTGCAGTGAAATACCTGATGGCCAATGACCCCAACTTACAGGTGCTTGGAGCTGCTTACATCCAGCACAAGTGCTACAGTGACGGTGATGCCAAGAAACAGGTGAGGTGGAAGGGGATGAGCACAGGGAATGTACCTGCCCTAGGGTCTGAACCTGTCTCTCAGGGGAACCAACCTTGTTTGCAAATTTAGTCACTGCTGTGTCTCATTGAAGAATTGTGGCATCAATCAATGCTGACACTTCTGGTGAGCTGGGCTCTTGCACCTGGAGATGGGGAGGTTATCTGGACTGAGAAAAAGGCACATTGCCTTAGGTGGGCGACATAAGTGCCACACAGGGCTCTCTCTCTCTCTCTCTCTCTCTCTCTCTCTCTCTCTCTCTGACAAGTGCCCTGCTCTTCATCTTGCAACAGGCTCGCAGCCTCCAGGCCGTGCCCAAGTTAGTGAAGCTCTTCAACAACCCCAACCAAGAGGTGCAGCGCCATGCCACTGGGGCCATGCGCAACCTCATCTACGACAATGCTGACAACAAGCTGGCGCTGGTGGAGGAAAATGGGATCTTTGAGCTGATGCGCACGGTCCGCCAGCAAGATGATGAATTGCGCAAGAATGTTACAGGTGAGAGAACTTTGCATAGGGTAGGTTGTGGGGCAGAGGGTTTGGGGTGAGGGCAGCAGGCTCTATCCTACCTAGAAAATAAGGAAAGAAAATGGGAGCTTGGGTGGAATGATGGAACTAAGATCTCCTCGCTATTCTAACCAATGTGGAAATAGCATTCTTGCCCCTCCTCCTCCCCAAACCACACACACGCACACACGAGCCAAGAACAGCCATCCCTAACCTGGTGCTCTCCAGCTCCAGATATTTTGGACTAAAATGCCAGGAATCCCGATCATTGGCTGTGCTGGTTGGGCCTAATGGGAGTTGAAATCTAAAACATCTCACATCTACTTTGGTCCATAGACCACATTGCCTGCATCTATGCATGCTTTTGCACCGCTCACTAGACACATTCTCATCCATAGTTTTACTCTGTGCTGCCCCCTTCCTTTCCTCCAGGTCTCCTTCCAAACTAGCCATTGTGTTATTTTCCAAATACTGGCTTATTTTTACTAGCCTCTGAATGGACAAAATCAATGAAATACCAGCAACTCCCCAACACTCCCAGCTTCCTTGAATGCTCTCCTAAGCGGAGGTTGGAATGCTGGCCCAATAACAAAAGAGAACTTAGAGAAGCCCCAGCAAATCTTAGTAGAGAAAAGCATAATAGGAGGTAGATTTTGGAGATGTATGTGAGCTGGGGAAGGGGATGCCAGTTCCCATAGACACAGTTCTTGGGCTGAGAGAAATAGAGTTGGTGGGGAAGAGCTGTGGGGGGTGTGGGTGACATGGCTCTAGGCAGCTTGCAACTGCCTTTGCATAGAGGGAGCTTGGGCCCTGAATAGACAGATCCAGGAAACAGGAGAGATTACATTAGCTTCTATTACAAAGGGGCCTTCCTAATCCTGCCCAACAGGCTCTGATTTTCTAATCTAATTCCAGGGCTAATGGGAAAGTGAAGCCCAGGAGTTATGATGCAATGAGCTTTAATGCTTATTACAAGCGTGATGGAGTCTGTGAAAGTGGTTTTAGCGGAATACAATTGGAGGATGGAGAAAGTAATCCCCAGATATTGCAGCCCCCAGGCACAACGCATTCTGGGCACCAGTTGCTGGTGCTACATGTGGAGGGGGAAGGAGGCAGGCCAGCTTTCAATTCACCTGCAGCTGAGTGAGTGTGTGTGTGTGTGTGTGTGTGTGTGTGTGTGTAGATGGGGACGGGGACGGGGAGGAAGGATGATTTTCCATTTCTCCCACCTTTGGCAAAAATGTAAAATGTTTTATGGGCCTATTTCCTCACCTCTCCTGTGTACAAGATATTCTACTGAGCCACTTAATGTGCAAATTAGTAAGCTGACGACATCCCTAACAAACATTGCATTGGTATGTTTACTGATTTATTATACCACTTATCCCTGTAACATGGGGTATCTCATAGTCTTCTGAAAGTCCCTCTTTCTAAATCAGACAATCCTCCTGTAGTTCTCATCCAATAGCTCCCTTCCCTTCCTCCCCTATAAACCAAAATCTTCTCCACCAATGTGTCATCTTAAAATGGATACTCCCCACCCCATAGCCAAATCTATGCCCCTCCCTGCATTTTCACCTGTGGGTCTGTCAGCTGATCCAGGCCAAACCTTTGTATCTCATGTCCCCTTCCTTCCTCTTAGAGGATTTTCTATTTCCTTACACACACACACACACACTTCATTTCTTTTCTCTCAACCCTTTATTTGTCCAGTCCCTTTTATACTAGGAGCTGTGTATACACAAAAGCTTCCTTCCTCCAGAATCATAATAGCCTTTTCTCATGTATGTTTTAGTGCAACCACCCCTCACATGTAGTGTGTGCAGATAGTTTTGCTTGATGAGCAAGTGAATATTGGCTGTTGGAAGCACAGCCTGAATTCTTGTTCCTTGACCCCCTTGATTCCTAATCTGCATCTACTGGGTGACCCAGTAGCTCCAACTCTGTGAGAAGAACCAAGCTATCATTTCTCCTAATGGGATTGTCTGCAGTTTTAGACAGAAACTCCCCTAGTTGAATGTTGGTGTCTTGTGTTACGTGCTGTCTTATTCTGTTTCTCTAAGGGAATAATCTTATGCATTTTTAGTCAGAAAGAAGGTCTACAATGCAGCAATAAAATAAAGCTTTTATTGTTTCAGCCAATGGTTCCAGCAAGCATGCAAAAGACATACATTGATGAAAGATCAGATAAAACAAATGTTACAAATTTTTCACATTCTGCAAAGTTAGAAAAATTGATTAAAGGGAAATCATGTTTGCTTCCTGTTGCTTTGCTTCCTGCTGCTCTTCTGCATTTGAAATGAGCTGAATTACACGGGAGGAGAGCAGGGACCATGTGTTCTGTAAGTTAAAACTTCCCAGCTCATATAGTTGAATGGGGACAGCACCCTGTAGTTGGTGTTTTGTAGCACAACTTCAATTGCACAGGGCAGGAATCCCGAAGCATTTCAGAAGAATCGGGTTTTCCAGGAGCAGGAGACATGCAGTAGGCTCACGACTTCTGTAAGAGGCCAGTCATGAGTGTGCTATAAACCACTCATTTAAAGAAGCCCTTACTCTATGCTTCTGGGCTACGAGAGTGAAATAGTCAGTGCCAGAAGTTGTCTTAATATAGCATGGTGTGGCTGGGGAATTCTGGAAGTTGTAGTACTTTTTCCTGTCTAAAACATACATAGGATTGTACCCTAAATGGTGCAGCCTGCTCTTCAGAGTTTTAATATCAAATGCAGGGATGGATGTTTTGCTGCTGTTTTGAAAACGTGTATGTTGTTTCTGCCAGATGCCACAAGGGGGGGAAATAATTTGAGCCACTTGACAAGAATAATTCTAGCCCAGCATAAGCTCACAGGATTCTGGGGGCATTTAGGGTGGCCCACGCCCCCTGGTAAGGCCGATGCCAGTCCTGTACTGCCACTTGAGTGGTATGGCTGCAACGCTTCCACTGCCACCTGCCTTTCCCCCCACCTCCCCCGCTCACTTACTTAGAGGCTTACCTGGGAACTGCAGCAACAACAGCTGTGATGCTGTAGGAAGCATGGAAACGAATAGTGCTTAGCTCCTGCCCATTATTGCACCTAATCTACCACCATGGAGTAAGGCTGCTCGTGAACGTGAAGGGGAGGCTACTGGGTAGTCTTACCTAGTGTCTGCGCCCAGTAAGCCGAAGCGGGGAGGAGGAGGAAGTTGGCAGCTGCAGCAGCGTTGCCACCACTAGTGAAGTGGGCAGGGGGGGGGCACACTGGGTCCCCCAGTTGGCCAATGAGGGCAATCTGTTGAGCTCCTCCCCCCTCCAAAAAAGCTGGAAATATTTGTCACTAAGGAACATCTTTATTTATTTATTTATTTATTTATTACATTTCTAATCCACTGAATAACATCGTCTGGGCGGATTACAAAGGAAAGGATTACAACAGATTATAAAGGAAAAGAGAAGAGAGCAAATTGGTCTGGTGAAAGCGAAGCAAGCTTAGAACCAGACATTAACTTGTCAGCCCTGCAGTGGCAGTGCCTCCCCTCAGCCTAAAAACCTGCACAGATGAGTTCCTGGAAGACAAGAGTTTGACACATACCAGAGCCTGCGGGGTTCTCTTGCTCCAACAAGTTCATGTGATTCAGCCTCTCCATTCTTTGCAGCAAAACATTCAAGTAATGCTCAAGGTTTTACAGGGTTTGGATTCATACAAGTTTCTACATGGCCTTGACACAACTGATGTCTCTCTGCGTCTTTCCTGCTGTCAGGATTAGATGTTTCTCAGGGAGCTGCTAGGGCTGCTGCTGCTTCTCGCCCGATTACTCAGTCAGGCTGATTCAGATGGTTAATAACAACAGCCCAGCACGCTGTTCATTTGCTTCTTTGGAGGCCCCACTGAAATTAGCAGGGTCCCTGCAAATACAGGCCAGTTTGTAAAAGGTGCCTTATGCATCGTAACACTCTTCTTCTTTATAGCCTGTGTTGCACTTGGCTCATAGTGAATGGTCATGTAAAGTCTCTATTGTTGATCCACTTTAGGTTTGGATATGCTGGATTGAATCCAACGTTAGTCTAACGTAAATCCCACTCATTTCAATGGATCTAATTGAACTGGGACTAATATTGGATACAGCACACTACCACAATCTTCTAAGGTTGTAATCTGGGCCTGAGATGGAATCTTCAAATGTCATTACAAGGAAATGGCAGTCTATCCCCCCACCCCCACCCCCACCCCCAGTAGTTATCTACGCACTTGGGAATCTTATGAATACGTGACTAGAGGGAGGTGTAACTACCACAAGGAGGTCTCAGTTTGACCCAGCAAGGGCCCACCTCTGATGCCTACCTCATGGAATGGGAGTGCATTGTATTTTTTTGTTTTGGAATTGCTGCAATTTTGGATTTGAGCTGTGAATGCAGATTGGAACGAGTACTTGTATAGTTCAAAATCTGATTTGAACACTTGCAGACTGGACTCGTTATCCCTTTGGAACTGGTTAATTGCAGAGCAGGGTTTGCAAGGAGGTTTGGGAAGTGGTTGATTTATATTGGCTTCTGTACACTGATTTTCCAATTCACTTGAGCTGTACTTTAAACAGCAAAATGTGGAATGTTGCTTGCTTGCTAGTGCAGTGGTTAAAGACATGGCTCTGTGGAGATGATGCAGATCGCTTCAGGGAAATGCCCTGCATGCACATAGATACACAAATCAAATGAAAAGGTAACCTTTATGACACCACAGGAGTCCCAGTGAAATCAGGAAATAACAGGCCTTATGATATTCAGAAATTCAAGGAAGAAAATGTCATTCTGGGATTAGGGCTGCTTTTGTTCACAGTCCTGCTCAGCCATAGGCTCACTTAAGGGGTCTTGGGAAAACCATCCCATGTTGGCCTGGTGTCATGGGAAAGCCACTATGACACATTTCCCCTTTTCTGCGTGGTAGCTGTTCCCGTGAGTGCTCCAAAATAACTTTTTAAGTGTGGTTTGATCCAGAATGCGGTTAATCACAATCTCAAGATATGTCAGGGCATTCAAAGGACTGGTCCATACAGCCCCGCCATTTTCCTGGCACAAGGCTTCGCCACATGTCAAAATGTTACTGTGAACTGATCAGTTACCTGTCTGTAAAGCTGAACTGTGAGTGACCCCTCCCACAGGTTTATTGTGAGGTTGGAGGAGAGGACTTTGAAGCCCTTCATACAATAAAATTAATTAAAAAAAACCAACCCAACAACAATCATATTATTATTATTATTATTATTATTATTATTATTATTATTATTATTATTACATTTATATACCGCCCCATAGCTGAAGCTCTCTGGGCGGTTTACAAAAGTTAAAAACATATGATGATGGTGGTGATGGTGATTTAATAGGAAAGAGGAGCCACCTAGGGGTTAAATTGTGACAAACCTATTATTTAAAACTTCCTATAGATGGTGTGAGTTCCACCATGAGGGAGCCCTTCCCATCTTGTTGAGCAGTGAATTTTGCACTGATGTTATCTTACTTCCCCTGTCTCGTTGTTTTGCAGGCATCCTCTGGAATCTGTCTTCCAGTGATAACCTCAAGGACCGCTTGGCCCGTGACACCCTGGAGCAGCTCACGGATCTGATCTTGACCCCTCTGTCTGGTTCAGGCAGCGCTGCTATTATCCAGCAAAATGCCTCTGAGGCAGAGATCTTCTACAACGCCACTGGCCTCCTCAGGTAGTCTGCTAACTGAGGGAAATGCATGTTTCATGGCCACTGGCTCTTTATGAGACATATCTAAGAAAGCTACACATAGAAGAAGACTCTTGGGTGTAGCAATATTGGAGAAATATGGGTATCAATGTGTTTTAAAAGCTTCCCTGGCACATCAAAGTAGCCTATATTGTCAACTGGCACCAAAGTTCTGGAAGAGTCATTGACGCACAGCCCTTTCTTTAGTGCATCATTCATGCTGTCTTAGTCAGCACTACTCAAGTGGTGCACATCTAGGTCAGAATAAAGGAGTAGAAGGAGCCTATTAATCAGCACAATCCACTCCTGTCCACATTGAATCAGCACTTTAGATAGAAAGTAGGGAATAACACTCCTGGGGCTTTGTGTTGGATTGCAAAGTGGGTCATTTTGACTGACAGTCCAGTTCCGGTTGTGAAAGGATTCCTTTCTCTTTGCATGGATCCAATTTGGCTGCCACTTTACAGAGAGACTCTGGCAAGGTGATGTTCTCCTGTCCAGAACAAGCTTCCAGGTCAGGGAGAAACATTTGCCTGAGAAATGCTGTTTCCCACTGAGAGATTATGCTTTCTTTCTTTTTTGGCATTTGAGAGGGCATCGCAATGGGCTTGGCCAAGGTGTGATGGCAGGTGTCAGGTAAAGAAGACTGTCCTGTATAATGATAGGCCTTTGTTCCTCTCCTGTAGGAATCTCAGCTCTGCCAGCCAGCAAACCCGGCAGAAGATGCGCGAGTGCCACGGGTTGGTGGACTCCATGGTCAATTACATTAACAGTTCACTAGAAGTGGGGAAGTCAGAGGACAAGGTGAGCTTTCTCCTTGATACTAACATTGAGCTGGGTGGGGGTTACTGGGCAATATCCAATGGGGCTAACACTCTTGATGGTGCATTAGTGTAGCTTACACTAGACTAGAGCAATGTAATTTGCATTAGTGGTTGTGTCCATTGGGTACTGCCCACTATCTCCAAAGGCAAAGTCTTTGATTGCATCCAGTGGTTATGATTATAGACCCAAGCATAATTGCTGGATGCGGCTTTTATTTCTTGCCTCTACAATGATAAAGCACCTGCTTTGAATGCAGAACGTCCCAGGTTCAATCCCCAGTTTCTCCAGGTAGGGCTAGGAAAGCATCCTGCCTGTAGAGAGTTATTGCCAGTCATTGTTAACAGTATTGGGCTAGATGGACCCATGGTCTGACTCCATATAAGCCAGCTTCCTCGGTTCCTAGATCTGTCCTCGTCAGGTGATGGCAAAGAGGAAGCTGTTTCTAGGCTCTGGCCAGTGTTCTAATCATAGGCCAAAACAAATTTTAAAGACGTAGCTAACAGAATCAGGCCACTACACCTACTCTAGACTAAAAATAAAAGCAAGATGTAGCTGCTACTACTTCTTTAAAATAATGCCTATTTTGGCCCAGATTAACTCTTTCTGGAAATTCTCAGTGCCAATTGTCGTGCTTATGGTGATGGTACAAAAAGCACCTGCTTCTTAAGACATATTAATTTAAATATTAATATACTATAGAAAGGGCAAAACATGTATCATTTATCCAGAGAAGATGCATTATCATCAGTTTATTTGTATGCCAATTTTTTCATGGTAAAACCATGTTGAAAAGAACTTACAGCAGCCTCAGAAAAAATATAATGACATAAAGCAACATTGCCAGATAATTCTTTACACAATCTGAGATGTGTCTATTCAGAACCTCATTGACTTTAATGGGACTTACTCCCAAGTAAGTCCCATTATTGCAGCCTGACATACTAGGTTGCCACTCAGTAGAGAGCTCCTGATAATCTCCTTCTACATCCTTTCTTGTCCTTGGCCAGAAATGCAGTGTGGATGTCTCCAGTTATTGAAGCAACCCATATCGTCTATCTTGAATCCAAAAGCCGATGTGGATTCTTGCTGTAAGCTGCCTTTGGCAAAAAAAAATTTGGGAAAGGATAAAGTATGCATAATTAAATACATAAATTTATTTTAAAGGAAAATATTTTTTTCTACATTATATTTGAGACTTCCAAATTTTTGCCTCAAGCAGCCTGCAAGGAGAATCAAATACAAATCAAAATACATAAAAAACCACTACTAAAACCTATATATAGCACATCATCTTAGACTACAACTCAGGTTATTCACTAAAAATTACCCCCCAAATGTCCTGAAGGGCTTGCCTAAAGAAAGAAAAAGAAATGTTTTACAGTGGAAAAAAGCATTGTAAATTGTTGCTTTTAAAAACTACCGGCGATGTTGTCCCTACAGAGTGTAGAGAATGCCGTCTGTGTGTTGCGCAACCTCTCCTACCGCCTCTACGATGAGATGCCTCCTTCCTCACTCCAGCGGCTGGAAGGCCAGAAGAGGAGCGATGGGGTGACCATGACGAGCGAGCTGGTGGGCTGCTTCAGCCCTCAGAGTAGGAGGGCCCGTGAGGTGAGGGCGCGAAGAATGGCCGCAATGGGAGGGAATGGAAAGCAGGCCATGGCAGAGCGGCTTCTTAGAATGGGCAATCACTGAGAGCTGGTGGGCTGCTTCAGCCCTCAGAGTAGGAGGGCCCGTGAGGTGAGGGCGCGAAGAATGGCCACAATGGGAGGGAATGGAAAGCAGGCCATGGCAGAGCTGGCTTCTTAGGATGGGCAACCACTGAGAGGAGAAGGCAAACTGCGCCCATGGGGTGTCTGCAGGTGGACTGAGAAGACTGCAGGGCTTAATGCATCCCAGGGCTTCCCTTGGCTCAGCCACCGCACCTGTTTTCAATGCTGGGGCTCAGCTCCCATATATATGTACAGTAGGTGTTTGTTATTGTATCTCTGAGCATGTGCAAAGTACATTTCCCCCAGCACTTAGTACATAGCGTGAATCCCCAACATCAGGGATTAGTGGGAGGGGCAACCGTTGTTTCCAGACGAATTAAGCTCCAGCACCTCTTTTCATAGGGTTTAAAGCACTGGAATGGAAGTTGGTTTTCAAGGTGTGAGACACTGGTTAGGGAGTTACAAATCCCAGTGTTTCTACTTTGATTGGTGAAAATTAATGACATGGGAGAGGAGGCACATTAAGCAATTATGAGGTGAATAAGATCTCTTTTCTTGCTCGTGTCAGTTTTTCTAGATGGACATAACAGGCTTTGCCAAGTCATGCTATCTTTTACTGATTCAGGACTTTCCTGACTATTGAACATGCTTTAAGTGTGACTACGTTCTGGATGTTGGTGTGGATGTATTTTGGTATTATTATTATTATTATTATTATTATTATTATTATTATTATTATTTGTTATTACATATTGCCTCATAGCCAAGGCTCTCTGAATAGTTTATAAAGATTAAAAACATAAACATTAAATTACAATAAAAAAAACTTTAAAAACCGTTTTCATAAAACCCGCAAACAAACAGTATTCACAAGGACAACATATATCTAAAAAAAACATTGAGTAATTAGCCGTAAAAAAAATATCCAGGACTGATTAAGAAGTCATCACATACTGCCAGAAATGCTTGAGGAAAGCGGTCTTAACCTGGCGCTGAAAAGGCAATAACGTTGGCGCCCGGAGGGCCTCGTCGAGGAAATCATTTCACAGTGGTGGGGAGGGGGGGCACCGCTGGGAAAGCCCTCTTTCTTGTTGCCACCTTCCGAGCCTCTTTCAAAGGAGGCACCCAGAAGAGGGCCTGAGATGCTGAGTGTAGGTTATGGGTGGGTTCATTTCGGGAGAGGCACTCTTTTAAGTATTGTGGTCCCAATCCGTGTAGGGCTTTATAGGTAAAAACCAGCCCCCTGAATCAAGCTTGGAAGCATATAGGCAGCCAGTGCAAGTGAGCCAGAGTTGATCTAACATGTTCAGAGCTTTTAGTCCCTGTTATTGCTCTGGCCACTGCATTTTGCACAAGCTGCAGCTTCTGAATTGTCTTCAAAGGCAGTCCCACATAGAATGCATTGTAGTAATCTAACTTGGAGGTTACCAGAGCATACACAACTGAAGCCAGGTGATCCCTATCCAGATACGACATAGTTGGGCCACCAACTGAAGTTGTTAGAAGGCACTCCATGTCACTGAGGCCAACTGAGCCTCAAGTGACAAAGATGGCTTCAGGAGAACCCCCAAGCTATGGACCTGCTCTTCAGGGGGAGTGCAACCCCATCCAGAAGTAGATGTACGATTGGGGTACAGGCTCCATTGGACAGGATTGTAGCCATGATGACGCCATGATTAAACTGAGGTCTGGGTGAGTTGTGAAGGAGGTGATGGTAGGTAGAACAAGATTCCCCAGAGGCTCCCAGAATGGCCACTGAATAGTCTCTCTTTTCCCCCCCTCAGCTCCACATGAACTCAGATATTGTGACTTTCACAGAGGTCTCTAAGGATCCCAAGGGGATGGAGTGGCTCTGGAACCCTCAGATTATAGGAGTCTACAACAAGCTGCTGCAGAGATGTGAGCTAAACAAGCACACCACAGAGGCAGCCTCTGGGGCGCTTCAGAACATCACCGCAGGAGACCGGAGGGTAAGGCGAACTGCGTGAAACAACCGACCTGCCCTGGGGTGTAAACTAAGGTGTGTTCTGGAGGGTGGGGAAAGCTCAAGACAGATGTCCTCAGTCCACCATTTAGTTTTTTTTAAGATAGCAGATTCTGAAGATTAACAAGAAACTAGAATTAGACCTGGTGGTATGAGCTCACCTCTCAACACTGGTAGCCCCTTTTATCCCTTGATGGTGTATTGTAGGGGAATTGCATAGACCTGCTCAAACAATGAAGGTCCACCGATCCTGGGGCTACCGGGGGCCTTTTCCTGTTTCTCACTTGTACACTGACGCTCTGAGGATTTCCCCAAATTGAGTTTGCTGCCATGTCCTAGACATTTCTAAAATCATGTGGAGAGGAGGTGTTCATAAAGGAACATTCCTTTCATGACTCAACCTGCTTTGTCTGGCATGGGATTGAACAGTGTGTGCAGTGAGAGCTTACACTTCCTGTTGCAGAGGATGACAAGTTTATGGGGCTCATTGGTAGAGAATAGGAGAACATATGCATATGGAAGTTTTAAAATGATTTAGAAGTGCATTTTATGGGAGAAAGATCAGCCAGATATCAGTTCCAGTTTTGCACTCTGCCATGACCAAGTTCCCAAAGCTTCTTTCCCCCCACACCCACTTTTCTTGTCTGACCGAAGAATTATCTTGTGCTTGCTGTGCTGTAGCAATAAATCAATATGGAAAGCTGCCATACAGCAAGGCTTCTGGCAAACACAAGTGTATAGCAATAACTAGAGGAAGTGCGGGAATCCCCAGACATTATATTGACTTGGCTGCTGACTCATCTTCTTGTTGACTCCTCCTCCTCCTCTCCATCCTTTGCAGTGGGCTGGTGTCCTCAGCAGAGTGGCTTTGGAGCAAGAGAGAATCCTGAACCCGGTGCTGGACAGAGTCCGCACAGCAGACCACCACCAGCTTCGCTCGCTGACGGGACTGATCCGCAACCTGTCCCGCAATGCACGCAACAAGGATGAGATGTGTGAGTGCTATTCCAGCACAGCCAAGGCCACCAACCCAGGGCTTGGCATAAAGCGGGGGTGGGGGGGAGCTGCCCTCCACATGGAATGAATATCTTACTTCTTCCACGCTGAGATGCTGGGGAGACGCCCTTTGCTTGTGGCTTGGCCTTTGGGGACCTGTATTGCTGACTGGTTTTGGTTTTGATTGACAGCGACCAAGGTGGTGAGCCATTTGATTGAGAAGCTCCCAGGGAGCCCTGGAGACAAGTGGCCCCCAGCAGACGTGGTGGTCAACATTATCGCGGTGCTGAACAACTTGGTGGTGGAAAGCCCCATCGCTGCCCGTGACATCGTCTACTTTGACGGCCTACGCAAGCTGTTCTACATCAAGAAGAAAAGGGACAGGTGCGAACAGCCAGGAATTTCCCTTCCCAGCCTCGTCTGCAGGACCCATCAGCTGCACTCCCAGAATGCCACACGGAGAGCCACGTTTTAGGCCGCTTGACCTCCAGTCCCTCCTGAAGCTTCACAAACACTCCCAACCCCCTCCCACAATTTCTACAGTCTCACCGGTTGATCGTGAAGTTTGTTAGAACTACTTAATCCAGGCCTGGGCAACACATGGCCTGCAGGCCGCAAGTGGCTCCTGCTGCTACCCCTCCCCCAAAATTAAAACAACAAAAATTAATGAACAAAAAATGGCGCCTGTAGCAGCTGAGGAATGCCAGAAGAACAAAACCTAGCTTATTAGCAAGCTGAATTTATTTATCCTTTATTATTACATTTATATGCCACCTTTTTTCCTCTTGCAAGGAACCAAGGTGGATCATGTGTTCCTCCTCCTGTCCATTTTATCCTCACAACAACCCTGTGAGGTAGACTGGGCTGAGAGTCTGTGACTGGCCCAAAGTCACCCAGTGAGCTGCTTGGCTGAGTGGGGACTAGAACACGGATCTCCCCAGTCCCAGTGCAACACTCTTAACTACACCACACAGGCTCTTCCAAATTTGGCCCTTTTGTTGCTCCACAGTGGGTACTGGGCACCAAAAGGGTTAAATTCAGCTTGTAGCATTCTGAGCGGGTTGCCACCAAAGTTTAGGAGCCAAGGGAAAAATGTTTTAAATAAGATATGGACTGGGTTGTGGCCTGCCAGGGTGTGTGTGTGTTTGTGTGTGTAGTTCCAGGGGGAGAAACGGCCCCTTGACCACCCACAGTAGCCTCCCCTCAACCTGATCATTGGATCCGTTCCTGGCAAATCTGATGGCCAAGTTCCATTGGCAAAGTAGGGAGAGGAGGCAGGAGCAGATTCCTCATCATGCTCAGACAAGAAAGCAAGCCTGACCTGCAGACTTTCCATGTGGGACACAGCTCATCTAAAAGCTTTCTTTCAAACTTTCAAGACGTTTCTTTGGTAGTCTGGATGGTGAGCCCCATCATTTCCTTCCGTGGCTCAAGCTGGGTGGTGGCAACGAAGCTGAGCCCCTGCCTCTTATTCCTCAGGCTCTCCCCAAAGGCCTGGCGCTCACGCACATTGGGAGAAACACGGTCTCAAAGGGCTCTCAATATCACAGACCATGCTGTTCTCCCTTGAGAAGGCCACCATGCCTTCTGGGAGAGCAGTGGGGTGGCATTCCTGCTTCTGCCATCACAAGTTTATAGTTTCTGGGCTAAGTATAAAGTGTTGGTTATTACCTTTAAAGCCCTACATGGTTTGGGTCCAGGCTACCTGCGGGATCGCCTTCTCCCGTACAATCCGCCCCGCACACTCAGGTCCTCTGGGAAAAATCTACTTCAGTCAGCCAAAACTAGGCTGACAGGTTGTTGACCTTCTCTTCTGCTGCTCCCAGACTGTGGAATGGCCTGCCAGAGGATATTAGTCAACTTGACAGTCTTTTAGCATTTAAAAAAGCAATAAAGACTGATCTATTCCAGCAGGCCTACTCAGAAGCAAGCCCCATTGAGTTCAATGAGATTTACTCCCAGGAAAATGTGTAGAGGATTTCAGACTCGGTCTCTGATGGCCATTGGTGGACATGACATAGCCTGGCATAAAATCCACTAGTAATTCACACGCAAGAGTGGGTGTGCTTGTGCCCCATTGCACACTTGCCATGTGTTATTATATCTGTCTTTCCTTCTCTAGCTCAGACAGTGAGAAGTCCTCCAGAGCTGCTTCCAGCCTCCTGGCCAACATGTGGCAGTACAGCAAGCTTCATCGGGATTATAAAACAGTACGTTCCTTCTTCCCTTTTCCCTCTGCTCCTCGGTGAGTTTGTAGGTGAAGAATTGATGTCCTGCTCAGTGCAGAGGAGGAAGCATTATTGCCCTTCAAAACCCTACAGCACATCTTTGCACTATTCCAGTTCTCCTGAAAGTCCACGTCCCAGGAAGGCAATCAGCTTTATGGGGATGCCTGAGGTGAAATTTGCATTTCTGATCCTAGAATAGGGAGAAGTATTTTTTCCCCTAGGATGATCAATTACAGAGGAGGGTATCTCTATAATCCTTAGTTTTCTGGAAGAGGGAAATTTCAACTGTCATGCACGGGTAAGAAAACATGCACCTGTTCAAAGGCCCTCTTTTGCAAATCGTTGTTAGCCCAACACTCTTTTGCATCTGGTCAACCTAGTACCAACTTTACCAAGAGATGCTTACTGGGGATCTGCTGTTTCTGGCTTAGCAGTTCAGGACTAACACATATGTGCCCAGTGTTTGTTCACAGTAACAAAAGGAGCCACCATTTTGGCCATGCCCAGGGATGGAAAGGAGACCCTACTGACCCAAATAGATGAATAACCTGCAATGTTTGGCCTAGAATGTGTACCTCTAGTGGGCCTGATGAACACCCCTTATTTTGAGGGCCTCTCATTTGAAATGCTTAAGTGTCTTATTAGAACATAACACATGGCCTTTATTTTAGACCAGACATGGGGACATTTCACTCACTAGACATGGGCTTGTCCATAGTCAGGGAACCTCAGTTATGGGGAAGTGCGCCCCCTGCTGTGGATCATGGTCCTCTGGGGTTTGGCATCTACACTGGCTCTTTTGAGAATCTGTGCTATGGGGCCTTAGCTATGTGGATACTAGTGGCTCACCTGTGGTATCATGTGTCCCTGTGACAAACCTTCTTTTCTTTGTTTTTACAGAAGGGCTATCGGAGAGAGGATTTTGTTGGCCTGTAAAGAAAAGGGCGTGCAGAAAATGGACTGTCCAGCCGCACCTCTTGTCCATGAAATTTGTTTGTGAAGCTCTATTATGGACTGCAGCTCTTCTTCATGAAACTCCCTCCTTGCAGCTCTCTCTTTTTATAGATGTCCGGCCACTTTGGCTGATGTGCCTTATTTTTGCATTTATTATAGTTTCTTTTTCAAGCCTGCTAAAAGGTCGTCTTCCTCTGCTGGCCATCTTATCTTATAAAAACATCTTAACTGAAAAGATGTGAGTCAGCGTTCAGGCAAATTCTCAGGACTCCTCCAGTCAGCACAAAACTCTCCTCCTTATTCACAGTGTGTACTTGGATGCCCACGGATCCCCTCCGGTGATTCTTTGGAATTCATGGACACTGATGTCACAGCATGACTTCCAGACCTGGTAAAGGATACTGGAGGAATGCTTAGGAGGGCCCTTGTACCATTCATGGGTACTTCCAGCTGCTTTTATGCTTCTCTTTCTCTCTCCCTTCCTATTGCTCATGCTTTCCCACCCCCTATGAATCCCAGAAATAATTTGTTTGCTTTTAACTTCAAAAGAACTAGGATATCTTATTTTGAGGCATAAATAGATTTTCATGGTAAATATAACCCTCCACATAAGGCACTAGGAAAAGGTCCACTTGGTTCTCAAGGTACTGGATCCATTTGTTGAATGCAGTGTGTTAGAGCCAGGTTTATGCATGCTTAAGAATAGACCCATTGAAACCAATGGGACTTAAGTTAGTCATGATTAAGTGTCATTGATTTCCATGGGTCCACTCTATAACTACATCTGGATTAGGGGTGTTGAAGAAATCTACAATGGATTCAAAGGAGTTCGGATTTCCATGAATCCGACCTGTGTATTCTGAATCAGATTGTCTCTTTCCATATCATGCAGATTCTGTGGAATTGTTGACTGGTTTTTCACTTTTGGAGGGAATTTGTACTAATGTGTGTTAGCGCTAATGCTAATGTGCATTAGTGCTATAGTGAAATAGTGCAAGTAGAATGCAAATCAGTAAAAAATAAAATAAAAATCCAACCCCATCAATGAGCAGATGATGTCATGAAAGATCCTTGACAATCCATGAAACACAGACAGAATAGATTTAACCAAATCTATGAATTCTTAATCTGGATCCAACAGTGTTTAACACTGCAGTGATGAAAAGATAGGCCCGAGTGCTTTGAAGTATAGATCTGCGGTGGAGTTGTGTGGTAGGTTCTTCTGTTTTGTTAGTTCATAAGAAGCAATGGGCATCCTGAAGACAGAATGTTTGGGACTGCCTGATGTGATTGGTTCCTTTTCTGTTTGGCTGATACAGAGCCTCTAAAGGGGAGGGAGGAATTATGGGGAAAGAGCACTGGCAGATTCTGAACCTGGCCTTTGACTGACCTTGCTGTGGTTGGTACAGAATTTTACTTTTGTGTCTATTTGAGGTTTGCCTTGATGAATGTAAAGTGCCTGGGACTGACCCACGGAACTGTATCCGACTACAGAGGAAGGACAGAGGCCTCAGTCCAAAATACCTGGCATGCAGTACCAGCCAACAGACTCACCGTTGCACTCCAGACTGTCTCCTCTGCCAGATTATCGGCATCAACAGCATCAATGCTCACCCTGTTAGATGAGGGGAGCCTTTAAATGCCCAGCAACTTGGCTGATAAGTGCTGTCAGTTCCTATAGTACAAGTCATCTGCTGGGCAATATACATGCAATGCACCACTCTCCTGTGTGCATCCCAGTTGAATGTGCAGCTTTGTTTGGGCAAGCCCATGTCTAGTGAGTGATCAAGCTGGCAACCACTCTCATCTGGAGTGCTCTCCATAGGTTTCAAAATCATGTATGTAGGTGCTTCTGGAAAGCACCTAGTGTGATCCTGTGACTGGAATCTTAAGAGTGTACCATCATTTTTGTATTTAGGGTCTCCCTGTCCTTCGGTGGGAAGAGTATCCAGGTATTTATGTGAAGCACAAAAATGTGAGGTGGGAAGTCAGACTAGCTGTATGAGGCGGAGTCTTGGGATGATTATTAGAACAGGCACATCCCATTGGTTGAGAAAGACCTGAACACCACCAGGAAGGTTTGACTATACGAAGATCCCCTACAGCTAGTACTACCATCAAACTAGTCCACAATGTGTGGGCTATATTGTATTAAGCACAGAGCACGATCAAACGAGGAGGAGGATGCTTGGCGACGGGTTGTTGTTTTTATCAAACTGAAGCTTTACTGTGTGCCGATATTCTACATGAGGAAAGTTATTTACTAACTAACCTAGAGTTCAACTATCTTTCAATCAGGTGTGAATCCTTCCTGCACTGTATTAATAGCGATTTACTTACAAGCTTGAAGATTCACAAGAGCCAACTTTGGGTAAATAATCATTATTAGAGTAAAACCTTGGGCTCAAAAGAATGGGGGTAGAGCACCAATAGGCATTTGGCAATTATTTTTCTTTGTTCTGCTTTTCAGGTCTGATAGAAACTCCCTATATCTGGGGCATAAAAAGTTGTTTTTAATATTTGATTTTTTTTTTAAATCCACATATCCTTTTCCCACTGATAGAAGACCTGTATGGTTGAAATGTGTTTTGGGGCTTTTGTTTGAAGTTTGATGTATGTGGACTATTCTGTTTAAATTTCAAAGGAAAACTGCTACAGCGGGTGTCTTTGGGCCATCTTTTTATGCCAATGAAGAAACTGGGGGCTGCAGGATCTGCTGCTAGTCCCACTATAGACCATATGCACTGTGACTTATAGAAAACATGTGTGCCTTAGCTACATCAGCCCAACAGCCTTTTCCCCTGCCTAGCTAAAAGCCATTGATAAAAATTTCTTACTCCAATAGATCTCTTATCTATGCTGCCTTTCACATAAATCAGCAGTTCTTGGCAGCTGTCCAGATCAAAGGGGGGCATGCTAATAATGTGCCTTGGGTCAGGTCCCTGCTAGACTGGCCTTTGACTACAGTAGTGGGATGCTGGGACTAATACTTCTCTGTGCCCTTTTCTCTAATGTTCTTACTGCAATTGTTAAAAATTTGGATCCAGCATAGATACGAGGCCAAACATAGCGGGAAGGCAATATAGTCTCATGGGGCAGCAACTAAAGGGTGGGTGGGTTCTCCTGTATATACTGTATATAGAATGCTTTTTGTTTTATTTTGCCCCAGCTCTGTTGAAGATAGGTTGTGTGTACATGCATGTTTTTCCCTTTTGAAAAATGGCTTCTCACAGCTCGCTATTTCTGAGGTTCTGATGCCTCAGCTACCTACATACTTCCTTGGAAATCAGAACTATGCAACTGAAAAGCAGAACTTGCCTTAAGAAAGGAAGGTGATTTTTAATCAGGTGGCATCTTGCATTTGTAAAATATTGGCTTCCTTTGCATGGTGCATCAAGATGCTGTTTGATGTCATCACCCTGGATTCCCCAAACACCTGACCATCATCTTGTTTTCATAGGTGTTTATGTATATATATAAAATTGGGAAAACATCTCCTCCACTTTCATGGTTAAAATGGATGAACATGTAGACCTAGCTCTGGTATATGTGCACTCAGTACACATAGTATACTTGAGATCCGTGCCCAGAAATGGAGTTGTTAACCCCTTCCCTCTCCCACCAGTTCCTTGAAGGCAAAAGAAAAAAGCTAGAGATCAACTCTGGTGATTATTGCAAACTTTAGATAAAACTACTGCTAATTTGCCAGCCTGCTCTGTCTCTTAAGAGGCCTGGCGCTGTTCCCCATCAAATGAACACATTGGATGTAAAATGTGCAGCCTTTTCTCATGTCTGCATGACAAGTTGCACCTGCTAAAATTCTGTCTTCTTCTATACAACTATTAAAAGTAGAGGACCCTTGTCTTGCTTTATATATGCTAACTTCATGGCATTACCCAAGTAGATCTTGTTCAGATTGTCAACAAAGTATGACTTCCCCGCCACCTCCAAAGAGAGTAAGAACAAATATAATTAGAAAGCAGAATCTGTTGCCCAGTTTAGGCATGCTCAACTTTGTACTTAACTCAATGCATATTTTCTAATTCTGAGCAGACTATTTTGTGTTACTAAATAAAGGCTCTATTGATGGCTATTATTTTTTCTTTTGTACTGCTCTAGATGTGTCAATGGCATAGCTACACTATATACTTAAAAACTGGTTTAAAAATTATCACCTCCAAAAATCAAGACATGCCCAAACTACTGCTGGGGGAGGGGAAATACTACTTACATGTATGTTACTTATTACTGTAGTCCTCTGGTTATACATGTTGGGTTGCTGCCTGCCAACTAACACCAAGTTCTCATTCAGCAACTTGCCCCATCAATGCTTGGGGTGGGTAGTGTTTGTCTCTTTTTCTGTCCTTTGCAAACCAAATGCCTTCTTAGATGTTCATCATAATACATTGCCAGAACCTTTACCTAAATTGCTTGTAGTGGTGTTACAAATGACTTGATAGTACATAGGAAGTATTTTGATACAAGGCCAGGCCTAGCCCACCCATCTTGCGTGTCATTTTTTTTTTTTTTTTTTTTTTGTAGAAATAAATACTGCAGCAGTTCAACAAGTATATTCTCATCACCACAAGTTGAACCATGTGCTAACAGAAGATATTATTTTGCATGTAAATACTAAATTACAATAACAGCATAGACAAAATTGCGCTTTGGATAAGACTTTACTGTTAACCCAAGGAGGTTGGAGCCAGATTTAGTCCCACCTAGAGTGGACTCATTGACATCCATGGAACTGGAAGTAATCATGACTAACTGGATTTGTGGGAGGCTCTTTCCATAAGTTAAATGGGTGTTCTGTGAAGAAGTCTGTCTTGAATCTACTGCCAATCAACTTACAGTTTTATTGCTTACTCATCCAGCTTGGCAAGATAGCTTAGGAGCTCTTTGCAGCTCTGCACCATTTTTTACCATTCAGAATTAGTTGGTATCATTGCCATGCATGGCCATGTTACTGCTTACCCCAACTCCAGGTCATTTCTCAATGAGTTGAATAGTATTGGTCTCAGTAGTGCTCTCCATCATGAAAGTGTCCCATTTATTCCTGCACTCTGCTTCATATTTTAACCAGTTGTTGGCTTGTGCAGATACAAATAATAAAAGTAAAAAGAAATGTGGGGAGGAACGAGCAGCCAGAGGGAGGAGAGGAGGTTTGCCCCGAGTCCCTGCCCCCTCTCCTCATGTCCTCCCTCTGGCTGCCCGTTCCTCCCATTTCTTTTTACTTTTATTATCTGTATCTGCACAGCTGCGGAGATGCAGATAATTAAAAAAAATTAAAAGGGGGGAGAGGACACGTCCTTTGTGCTGACGGAAGCTGGTGACTTCCGCCACAGCCACACATCTATCTGGGCCCCAATCAAAAGTCTGCTTTATTTCCTCATCTATTTACTATAAACTGATCCACTTGCGATTTTTGTCTCACTTTGGCTTATCCTGACAAGATCAGCACCCCAGATCAACACATGCACACCCACCCACCATTATTTTGAAAGGAGCTGGGGTTCTTCCTGCCCACCATCTGCTTTCGCCATTGCCAAATGTTGTTTCTTCATGGACCAAGTATTCATGAATTGATATGTGAACTCTTGAAATGTGTGAAGATTGTGAGGCTCTCAGTTTTGACTGTCAATTGTAACCTTGCTATTTTTAACACATCTCCCAAGGTACTTTGCAGCTCCCTCCTAGCCCTGGCCTGGGACACAACTCAGCCCTGGGATGCAGAAGCTTGTTTTCCCCTCTTATAGGTCATTAACATGAGGGCATCAGTTCTTCGGGCCTAAAGTCTGATGGCCCGTAAACTATCATCAGCTTACACCACAGAACTGGTGGCAATAGACAGGGAAATAGGCACAGTTGGCTTAAAATGGCATTTTCCCCCAAGCAGGAAAATGTTGTTTGCTCAGGCAGCAAACAACATCAACATTTAAACACAGCTTATGAAAGGCCTATTGAACTGCTACTATTGAAATAAAGCCTTTGTGCACCAACATTTTCTAATAAGTTTACGGGGGTTACATTTGCTATTATACTAACTGGACCATAAAGTAACATTTGACCGGGCACTACCATCCTAGCCATTCAATGTCATTGCATCACGAAGCCTCTCTGTTGCCATGGTGTTCTTGAGGGTTAGTTAGCTATTCCATCAACATCCCAAACCCTCAGCTCATCCCAAGCTCAGCACCCAGTGGCAACAGTGAATACTAAGCCTGCACTCCCGGACTTATTTACATCACTGCATGTCCAAGTGTGTACCCTGAGATTTACATCCACAGAAATGTGGTTAGGAGCAGGCTGCAAAGCTAAACTGTGTATTCAGAAAACAATGATTCCTCAAGGGAACAGTCTATTGATGTTCATTTTCATTTGGATATTATATTGCCCTTCCATCTGAATTCTGATGTTACCTCCATTGAACTGGTGCTGCTTCATGTCATTTTTACACCAAGAACAGGGTCCCAGAATTGTTGCTATTTTCTTTGTAGTTCTGGTTACCTCTGTGCCGACCCCTTATTGATGCTCATTTATGAAACTGCAGGGCAGTAACTGAGAAGCCCAACAAATCTACTGCTGGGATAAGTCCCATCATGGCAGTCAAGTGCAAGAACAACTAAGAACCCTGCCATACTTTAATTTGAGGTCATCATCTTTCCTCAAAACATCCTTTCATTCTGAGAAGTTTTTAAAACTAAACATTCACATAAATATTGCTGTAAGGCACTATAGTCTGTAATAGAGTCAAGTATTCCTCAGCATTAGAGGAAATTCCCTGTAACAATCACAGTGAGGAAGGATTACAGAACCAGAGTTGGCCAGGGCCTCATAGGACTTCTAGTCCAACTCCCTGGTTGGTGCAGGAAATCCAGAGCTACAACATCCCTAACAGGTGGTTGTCTAGTCTCTGCTTGAAGACTTCCAGTGAGGGAGCCAAACCACTCTAGATAATTGGTTTCATTGTCAAACAGTTCTTTCCACAATGAAGCTTCTTCTAAGGCTGAACCATAATCTAGCCACCTATAAATTAAACCCATTAAATCTAGTTCTGCCTTTGGGGCAGATAACAAGTCTTCACCCTCTTTTATTTAATAGCCCTTGAGGTATCTGAAGATTGCTATCATGTCCATCAATAGGCTCCTCTTCTCCAAGCTAGACACCCAGTTCCTTCAACCTTTCTTCATAGCATATTTTCCAAATATCCCTGATCATTTTAGGTGCCCTCCTCTGGAGCCATTCCAATTTGTCTACATCTTTTTAAAGGGCAGCACCCAGACCAGACACAGTACTCTGGGTAAGGTATGACTAGTGTGGAATAAAGTGTAGCTACGACTTCTTGTGACTTGGAAACTATTCTTCTATTAATGGAGCTTAATGTTGCATTAGCCTTTTTTTCCGCATTTGCTTCACACTACTTACTAACGTTCAGCTTGTGATCACCTGCAACCCTAAGATCCTTCTCAGACTTACCACTGTCAAGCCAATTATCCCCCTTCCTATACTCGTGCATTTCAAATTTTTACAAGGCCATTTTGAATTTTATTCCTGAGGTGTTAGCAATCCCTCTCAGCGTTGTATCATCTGCAAATTTTTGGGAAAAATTCCCTCCACCCTTCATCTAAATCATGGATAAACACCTGGGAGAGTACCAAGCCCAGAAGAGAGCCCTGTGGCACCCCACCTGGTTATTTTGGATTGAAGAAACTAGGCAAACAGATTATCCTTGTCAAGCAATATCATACGAATAAAAATGGTCAGTTTTGCAGCATCGCTTATATGTCATCTTCTGTAACCAGGCAGTAGAAGTCTGTCCTTGCTCCATAGTTACGTGATCCCAAATCAGAGATGTCTATCTCACTTCTTTGGTTTTCTCCAAGCTGTACTTCTTCCATTGCACCAAGTGGTGGGCCGTCAGGTCCAAGCATATGAAGTGGTGGTGGGCCTTTGAAAATGGGACCCCGAGTAGCTGTAGGATGGGAAGGAGAAGAGAACAGTTAGTTGGGGGGGGGGCAGGGAACAATGAAGGAACATTCACAGACTAGTTGCAGTGTTTTAAATTGACTGAGAGCATTGTAACCCCTGCAAAATATTTACAATAGGGACATATCTATAATTAAAACTTGTTTAATACTAGTTTCAGTATCACAGCTTTCCACAAACCATCCTGCAAATTGTACTTTGCCCAGGATGCTAATAATTCTGTTAAAGACCCCTAGCCTTCCTCACAGCACTATAGTTTCCAGGCTTCCCTGGGGAGAGGGAAAGCTATTAAGCCAATGTAATGAGCAAACTACATGAGATGCCGTAGATCTGCAACTGGGGACAATTTAGATTCAGGAAATGGCATGGGCGAAAGGGTTAAAAACCCTCCCTCAGGGTCACTGCTCCAATCAAAGCCAGAGCCCCCATGGCTGCTTTTAACTAAAAATAGAAATGTCAGGAGAACCAATTACAGACCTCCTGCATCTCATGTAGTTTGGTCCTCGGCTGGTGGCTTTAAACTTCGTTTGGATGTTTTAGATTACAGCATGCCTTGACAGGCTGTAGACAAGAGTAAGGGGGCTGAGTATTTCAACACCAAGGATGTTGGAGGAGGGTTCAAAGTTAAAAGGAACTGCTGAGTCAAACCTGGAACTGGGAATTCAGTTGCTGTCTTTTCCTCGCCGAGAGTTGACAAAAACTGGACCCTGCAGTTATACTTTGAACAGCAGCCTTACACGCAGACAATAGCAGATGATTATGTTTCTCTCCATAAGAAGAATTGTGCTCGATGAGACCAAAGGCCCATCCCAGGGCTGGGGAACCCATGGCCCTCCAGCTTTTATTGGACTCTTAACTCCCATCAGTCCAAGCTAGCTCGTGCAATGGATAAGGATGATGAGAGTTGTAGTCCAACAAAGATTCCCTATCCCTGGCCAATCTAGTACAGCATTTTGTTCTGACTGTAGCCAACCAGATGCTTACAGGGAGCCCTCAAGCAGTGGCATCCCGATTGACCATGCCATGAAGAATTTCAGCTGCTGATTTCTGTGTAATCCTACTTAGGTAGTGGATGCTGGGTACCATTAAGGACAACGGACTGGGAGGCAAGACGTGAGTTGCAAGGCGTGGGAAGCTCTCTTGTGCAAGCTCCACTGACGTACTTATTCATAGCTCTGGTTCATTCATTAAAGTGGGACCCGTGCAGAAGAGCTTCCCATTGGATGGTGCGCCATGTCATTTAATGGGGGAAAGGGCTATCTGGATTTCTCTTTGCCATCTCCCCTCATTCCTCTTTCTTATTGTGCTCAAACCCTCTAATTGCTTATCCTCCCCTTCCACAGAAACTATTTTATATTTCCGTTCTATATGTTGCTCATCTTTATAACTTTTTCCAGGTTTTGCAAGAAAAAAGCAAATGCAAGCAGGCTTGAATATCATACAGTATTAAAGTTGCAGGTTCACCACTGATCATTTTCCTATGTCTTACTTTCTTTTCCAACACTAGGCCCTAAACCACTGCAACACAGATATTTTCAGCAAACCCTAAGATCTCTTTCTTGAGAGGCACCAGCTTCTTTATAACCAGTACCTGAGAAGCATAAATACATAATGACGTTTCTACTATTCATAATTGTCATTTGGTATACAAGTATGTCCAGTTCATAATGCTTGGCAGTATTATGAATCAAACACTCCCATCCGCCCCAGCCCCCAAGACGTTCTTATTCAGCAGGGATAAATGAAATTCTGAGCTGCCGCAGTCAGCATTCCGCAGGCCTGGCACGAAAAGCCAACTGCTTAGTAGGCACATAGCTCTATAATATTAATCCCACTCTTATTAAAATTTTGTTGCATGAAACAATTGCTGTGAAGTATGTACCCAGACCAGCCAACCAAGCAGTCTTTTGTTTGGTGAATTGTTTCGTGCAAGTTTTTAAATGTAGGGCTGTCCTCCACCAAGACCTAAAACCCTCTCTTGTTCCCAGATGTGTTTATTTTGAGGGGTGGGTTTTGGATTTCCAGGTAGTTCTTCACCAAGGCTGCTGCTAAGGGTAGATGTGAAGCCAAACTGAAATTCCCAGAGAGAAACGCAACAACAACATGACCCCTGCGTATACACCAAAGAACATAAGAGCCATGCTGGATCAGACCAAGGGTCCATCTAGTCCAGCACTCTGTTCATACAGTGGCCAGCCAACTGTCAGCCAGGGACCAACAAAGCAGGAATATTACAGGTAGCAGAAAACTCAAAATATACTGAAACAAACATATCTGAATACTTGCTGTCAAAGCTAGTAAATTCCTGGCTGATTCTGAACCATGTCGAGGGGAGTTTGTCCATAACAGCTCAGCTTTTGAAAGCTGGGAGAAGGAAAAGGAAATCTGGCTACAGAAGCCAGAGGCTTCTCCATACACAGCATAGCGATTCTGAAATATGCCTGTAACAGGCAACATTTTAAAGACCTCAGGAGGGAAAGTGGGGAGAGAAACCGAACACACCCTTGCAAATTGGGTGAAACGCTTTTAATCTGTATTACTTCCTCCAGAATGGGAACATCAAAAAAATTAGGTACTCTTCGTGAGAACGGCATGTCTTCTAAGCGACTATTCCCTTTAGAGAATGAGAAGCTCCGAGCATGCCGGCATGCGACTGTACAGAGCGGCCAGACTAATGAGGAAAGCTTCCCACAAGGTGCATGGCAAGAACAATGCCTATTAATGACACTGAACGCATGCCCTCAGCAAAACAAGGCAACGCTGCTGTCTCAACTAAAAGAAAAGCCCAGCCAAACCCATTATTTTCTCTGTTCTTCTCTTGACAATGAAATCACAGAGTACAAGCAAGCTGGGTTTTCAGTTGCCAGTTGCTCGTAAATCTTTTATGACCACTGAACTTATTTTGCTCCTGTTACTAAAATTAAAATGTATTGCTCTGCAAACGCAGCCTGTGTTAACAAATCCCCATTGCCAGGACTTGTGCTTCAAAACCTCTGGGACCGATGCCCATAAGTGCACTTCCCTTCCATTGATCCAGCGTACAGCCGCAGTCCCATAGGCCCAAGAAGAAAGAGCAAGAAGTAACCGCGCTCGCTCCAGTCTCACGCTTCAAGGATTGAAAACTGCCCTTTGGCATATAAAACTCCTTCCTTTGCTGAGCTCTTGGTATGTCGGCACATAAATAGTAGAGGAAGCTGGTAATTTATTTAAAAGATTCATAGGCCAGCCTGTAGTATCGCTAGTTGCCAGTAAGCATACCACAATAATTACAAAATAATTATCATCTCGCTGCACATACACATGCACAAATCAAATCATGGCTGCAGCAGCTTGTTCTACATGAAAACTATTGCCTTACTCTCGATTCTACATTTGGAGCGAATGGGTAAAAGTTTCTGGATTATGCTTCAAAACATGGCGACACAATGTGTGTGTGCTGGTCGCTCCCATGATAGCAATGATAGTTTCATCTGGATTGGGACCCAAGGGGGCTCATCTGATGGTGGATCAGTTAAGCAGGTGGCACCCTAGATTGGCCAAAGATGAGGATCTGTTATGCCATTTGGGAGCCACCGAAGGCGCAGCATGTAAGCGTGGGGCTAGACCAACACTGGTGGTCAACTAGAGCAGCCAGATGCTGCCAGGTACGTAGCACACTGCTGTGTAAGGAAAGGTAAAGGTGTCTTGGCATAAATATTGTGAAAGGTGGCATAGAAACGCCCTACCAACCTGCCCAATCACTGACGTCATCGGAGGGCATGCTCCTGGTGATTCCACATGGACCTATGGCCCAAATGGAATCCACCAGGAGAAGAGCCTTTAGTGTAGTGGCCCCTTCTCTGTGGAACTCCCTGCCCCTGGCGGTTAGGCAGGCGCCAACATTAGGCTGCTTCCGGCACCTCCTGAAAAACCACTGTATTTTGAGAAGCCTTCCCCAACTGACCAGCCACTTTTTCCCCCTGGTCCTTTATTTTAAATTGAACAATTTTAATTTACTTTTTAAATCTTCTTTCTTTGTTCCCTGATCTGGAATCTTTTTTTAGATATTGAGCGGTATAGAAAAATTGTAAATAAAATAAATAAATAAATAAATGATAATAATCATTGTTGCGAATTGACCATGCTACAAAGGCTTAGGCTGAAGACAGACAATATTTTTTTAATAAAGTTGAAAGTGGTTAGGGAGGCTTCACTGCCCATGGTATACACACTTAATTCGTTTGCCCCTACTGTCAACTCTGGTTGAACAAGTTTTGACATTTTTTGAAATAATGAGGAAACACATTTACTAGAGGCGAAACCAGGATGAGTGTACACAGCATGAGCTGTGACTGCTTTCAAACCATCTCTCAGAAAACTATTGTCTGACTAACCTTAGATCTCTTAATCAAACGTCAGATCTCATCCTATGCATGTTTACTCAAAAGTCAGTCCCACCGAGTTCAGTGGAACTTACTCTAAACTAAGAATGTGTAGGATTGCAGCCCAAGTCAGTCAAAAATAGAGAAATAGCTATGCAAATACAGGCAGGTAGGAGTTCACAGTAGTGTGTAGAAACAGGAAGACAGTGGTAGAGGCAAGGACACTTTTACATCTTGTAGAAAAGCTCACCTAAGCTCTGGCTAACCTGTGGTAAATTAGTAAGCTGTAACACACCAGCCAAGATGTGTTATTTCATTTGGACACATAGGCAGGAAACCGTACCACTACCTTTGGAGAATGGAATAGTGGTGAGGAGCAGGGCCTTTCATATGGTGGTTCCTTTTTTGTGGACCTCTCTGCTCAGAAAAGTTCATATGTCCAGCTGGCTGAGTTGGTTTAGAACACTGCTGAAAGCCATCATGTCTAGAAAGGTGAGCATTCAATGCTGCTGCTGTGGAATACTTTTGATATTCTAGCAATTTTAAAATGTTTCTTTCAAGTGAATTCTTTGGATTTTTTTTAACTTGTTAGTTGAGAATCTTTCTGGCTGGCTATGGGATGACTTTTAAACAAATAACTAAAACCTCAAAGCAGTATCAGTAGGGTAAGCAGCAACAGCCTGGGCCATACTGACATGCTATTGTTGGAAGAAGACTATGCAGCCAGACTTACTTCAGAGATTTCTCCAAGAAACGGCACCAGAGCTAAAATTAAATGGGGTCATTACCAGCATCTCCTTCAGGGTGGGAGTCCCCTCGGAAATCCAGGTAGTTGCTGTGGAGGATCAGCATGGGGTCCTTGTCCTCCTGGAGATGGGTTTGGGGGTCTCCCCTGAGGCCTGGATAGGACACTTTCCGTGGAAGGGCGAGGCACAGTTCCTTCCAGAAATCAGACGAAGGCATCTAGAAGCAACAAAGAGAAAGGAGCAACCCTCTGTCACGTGCTTGCCGCTCATAGCTAATCCCTTCTGCAATACATCAGTGGGCAGGCCCCAACAGCTCTGACTTAGGGAAAGCATTTTCACAGGCAGCCTCTGGAGTGCAGACACCATGTCTGGCTCCCAAAGGATTGAACAGGGGGAGATAAAGTGTCTGTTACTGCAGAGGGACCCAGACTTCAACCAGTAGTATTGCCATTCAGCTTTGATTCATCTACGAGATAAAACACACTGCAAAATCTAAGAGGTATTAAATGGCATTACTCCTGATAGAAGGCTTTCGTGACTAAATAAAGCAACAGCATTTGCCTTTCTTTTAACCTAGGATTTCAGTGCAGTTGTAAATTTGGACTGTTTCCTTAAAGCAAGGCTTTTGCCTTTATCGCTGTGGTGAAAAAGGAGAACATGTGGGCAGTATATCCAGTCGAAGCTCAAAAACTGGAAGGAGACTAGGCAGGGCCTCCACAGATTCCTTTCCCAGGCCTGCTATTTCCTGACCATCTGACCTTATTGTGATGCAAGCCCAGCCTCACACAATCCTCTTGATTATATTATTCCTTTGCAACCCAGGTCATTGCCCAAAAAACCTAAGTTCTGTGAAAACCTGGGAAATTGAATAGGTTACACACAGGAAGTCATTCCATAAAATTATAGGGAAATATTTGTAATAATAATATTCAGAGCATATACCTCTGTAGGAGAAAGTGACATATAAAAGCCATTAAAATGTAGTTTTGAGATACGTACAGGGAACTGCCTGCACTCTTGAGATAAAGGGGCATAGATGACAGTTCTTGCAATGCTTTACTAACATTTTAGATACAGAGAAGCACAATATTCCTTCCGGTATGTGATCCATTCTTTGTTTTTGTTGTTACTTCACTCCAGCCTAAATGACTGACAGTGTGGCTTCCCTTGAAAACAGCAAGTTTGACAGATCTACCTACATACAATTTTGTATTGGCCATAGACTATAAGAAATACAATTGTATAAGTATACAGCATTAACACTTTAAATAAAAACAGCAGGAGTTCATAAAATTGAAACATAATTAATAAAAACTTCAGCAGGAAATTAAGTCATCACGTCATCACACAATCTGTAGTCCAAATGCAGAAGCATCCAAAAATATGTGGTTGCTTTTGGCCTAGTTAATACAATTTGCTAACAAGTAATCAATTGCTTCAAAGCCTGACCATGAGAACATCCTTCCAGAAACTGATGGGGAAACTTAGAACAAGTTTCCTCAGATATTGAACATTTTAACAATGGATTGCATCTTCCATAGAACGTTCGCCAAATAAAACAGAATGGGAAGCAAAAGGGACATTATTTTTGCATCACCCATCAATAATAACAAATTGCATACACTGTATTCTGAGCAACATGAAAGCCTTCCTACTAGTGAAATTAGATGATCCACTAGATATGATTTAATATGTTTATACTTAAAATTAACATGCTATGGACTAATTTCAGGGCTGGAAACCAAAAACAAAAGTCATTCTGTATAAAGAAGTCACAAAAACTTTTCTTTAAGTCACATTTTGCATCAGTTTCAATTCTTATTAGAAAAATATTCAGCTGAAAAACCATGTGTGTATGTATGTATATTATATATAACTTTTGTGATGAAGTATTTGAACTGAACAAACTGTCCCTTGACTTTTTAAGATGACCGATTTTGGGTTATCCTGACTCAGGGAGCTATTAGAGTTTAATCCAGTACATAAGCAGACAAGTATGCACTTTTGCTTTAAGGATTGAAACTCCCATTTCTGTTCTGAGAAATGCGGTTAGTGTATTTGATGGAGTTCCAATAATGCCTTAATAGCTCTTCTGATGGCATTCCAAATGGGAGAAAGACCACCACCCTGATCTCAGATCCAAAGAGCAATGGCAGAATGAAATTAAAATTTAACAGTTTTATAATTAGCAACACTTACATACCTCCATATACATGCCAAGAATTTCAATTAGTTGCTCTTTTATTTAAACAGAATTTAAGTAGAGCTGGAATATATAGAATTGGAAATAACAATTTAATGTAGCAATACGTTTTTCACAAGTTCAAGAGGCTGATTGTCAATATACAATTTGAGGTGGCTTGGTCTATGGCCGAAGGCAATGATTTAAGTTTATACTTAAGAAGCTCTTACAGCAAAACATACTCAAAGATGCTAACAAGCTGTTTACTCTTCTCTGGGAATGAGATCGTATTCTTAGTGCAGAAACCCTGGATAGCTTTCTCCTGGCGATCATAACTGGAAAGTAGTGGTTCTCTTTTAATTTAGAGTTTCCATTATTTATGAAGAAGTTGAAATGGAAAGGAACCAATATACAATCCTGCTTAAAAGTGGTGGACATAGGAACACAGTTAGGTATCCAGAAAAAGAAGATTTAGCTTTTGAATTTGAGTATAACATTTCTTACCACTGACTTCTAACTGCTTGTAATCTGCCCAGAGAATGTCTGTTATTGGGCATCTTGAAAATATAATTAATAAATAAATACAAAAATGAACAAACGGCAGTCAATGTTAGTGTTATAAAGTTTCTCCCATGTGTGCTTCAACAGATGGAAGCACAGGCAATTTTAAAGTCAACCAAAACTGCAAACAGCTTCTTATTTCTGTTAACATACGTGACTTAAATGGCCAAGCAAAAAAATCGCTGTCTAGTATTGAACAGCCCGCTTTAAAAGCCAGCTTGTTCTCCAACAATCTCATGCAATATAGCCCATTCTTCACACTTAAACAGGAGGTATTTCACATGTAATTTTCTATGATATCCATCAGATTGATCGATCTATAATTTGCAAGTCCCCTTTCTTGAAAACTGGGAACATTGTGCTCAGATTCTATCCCGACGGAATACAGCCTGTAATATTTATTGAATCAAAGAATTTAGCACTGACAGAAATCCTCCACTGGATATTACTTAAATAGTGCTCTTGGTATAAACTCCTCTTCTAGTGACTTATTCTGGAGAGAGCTGTTGCAGCAGATTTTTAATCTCTGAATAAGAAACAAGTAGTCAAGGATCACATAGAGCTCAGGACTGATATGGTTCTATATGAACAGCAACAGTCTCATTAAAAACTTAATGGGCATAACCACCACTGCTGTTGGGCTTACACAACTGACGTAGCAATAGCATAAGCTACCTCTAACGCAACGACAGTTGTGTTTGCTGCCGTGACGGGTTTTCCGTTCCTCCCTTTTTGTTTTAGAGATTTGGATAAATGAAACATTAGTGCACATATGGTTTTGATTTACTTATTTCTAGAAGGCATTGTCAAAGCTGTTTTTACCCATCGTACTTTCTTTTATGCTCTTTTGGGGGTGGGGTGAGGAGAAGACTACGTAAACCCTTTAGCACTTCATCTGAAGGGGATCTGTTTTTACTTTCCAAGCCACCTTTGATAATGTTGTGCAGGATTCTTGCTGTGAAAACCCTTCTTTCTCAGTTACCTTTTGAAGCTTATTACCAGCAAAAAGCTTTGGTCTAAGTTGAAAGAAATGACATCTGGCCAAGGTAAAGGTGAGAGGGAGGGAAAAATCAGAACAAGAGGTTTAGGGTTTTGAAGAGCTAAAATAGCTGTCGAAAAAACTAGAGCCTGCCAGAGTAAGTGGAGGCTCGATTTTTCAAACATACACTCATTTCTCCAACGTCAACTAATTATATTACATGAATTTGTGGATGCAGCAGTGCAAATCCATAATAGGAGAGCCACAACAATGTCACGGGTTCTCCTATATAGCAGCCCCCTATATGGGTTCACAATACGGCACAGAATTTAAGAATCTAGAACTGCAGTTCTATGCCTGTCTACCCAGTAGTAGACTAACTTCCAGGAAAGTGTATACAGGATTGCAGCACCGGTTTCCATTCTTATTTAATTTATTTATTTAAGGGCACAAACCCCTCCCAAATCTTTATGACTGCAGAAAAAGATTGAGGGGGGTGCAACTGGTGTCTTCTGAAGGTTTATAATCCCAAAAGCAATTGTAGGATACCAGAGATCAAGATGTAATAATTATTGTGACTTTTAATGGTTTCTTTCTTTTCCTATGGCTCCTATACCCTGTTGCACTGCTGATGCTTCCCCTTCTTCCTTGTTGTCTTTGACAAGATAATCAGTGTGTGTGTGTGTGTGTGTGTGTGTGTGAGAGAGAGAGAGAGAGAGAGAGAGAGAGAGAGAGAGAGAGAGAGAGAGAGAGAGAGAGAGATCAGTTACACAAATCAAGTAGGTTTATGAAAGAGGCAAGGACTAAATAATTTGAATACATAATTTGGATTTTGTTTTCAAATGAATACATGAATGAACACTAAACAATGCCATTAGTGTTACAATTTACCTGCAATAGATATGCCTGGGGGGCAAACAATGTGGTGGGGCGGGGAGCTATAAAATTTACACAAAGAACATTTTCAACAGTAATGTATTAAAATTGTTTGACTATTTTGATGTGTCTTATATTTTATGATTGTCAATGTAAAGAGCCTTGTGAGGACTATGCCCTAAAAAGGCAACTTATAATTACTTACTTTTTTAATGTAAGTTTTGTTGTTTTAAAGGTTTATTATTTATTTATTTCATTTCTATACCACCTAATAGCTGAAGCTCTCTGGGCAGTTTACAAAAGTTCTAAAAGTTGTCATGGTTCTTTGGCAAAACAGTCTGATGTCTTTTCCCACATCCACTTTTTACAATGGGGTGACCCGTGTTCCTCTAAATTCTCATAGCACTTGTTATACCTGTGAAAAGCCAGTTCAGTCATCAAGAAGTGCTTCCTTTTGTTGTTGTTTTTACAGTGTAGAACAGCCTTTCTCAACCTGGGGCGCTCCAGATGTGTTGGACTACAACTCCCAGAATGCCCCAGCCAGCAGAGATGCAGTCCAACACATCTGGAGTGCCCCAGGTTGAGAACCACTGCTGTAGAATCTTGTGACACTCTTGACATGTGTGTGCAGGGGAGGGGGGCAATGCTTTTTCTGCAAGCAGTGCCATGCTGATTTTAAAACATTCTACATGGGCTTTTTGAATCTCACTTCCAGAGCGTGGAATCTTATGAGAGGTTAGATACTGAAATGGCAGAGCCTGTTATGCATTCATGGCCTATCCCTGCTCTTATTCAGTGTTCTGTGACTGTTTCTTCTCCCACCAATTCTAATTGAAATTCCCAGTCATCACACAGTGTGGTGTGACTGATTGCAATTACTTTTCTACATCCCCCACCCCAGTTTGCTCTGGAAGGTATGACCTGCCCCAGAATATAAAGCTATGCTGTTTTCAGTCTCTGTCCCTGACTCCTCTTGCTTGTGTAGGTAGGCTTGAAGGAAGCAGAAATTGCACCACCCCCAAAGCTGATTGGTTCTGTCATCTGCACAGGACACAAGACCTGACCTCCTGATAAATTCAGTTGTGGGATTTGAAATCAAAGTGTGTGGGGGGGGGGGCCTGTGGCCTCAGTTGCATAAATCAGAAAGACAAAGGAGAGTAATCAGTCTCCCTGGCCATAAGAGAGAGATCTGAATGGCCAGTTTTTATACAAAGGCCATGCATAGGAAAATTAAAGAGACATTTACAATGCAGGTTGCCTAATGAAGGCTTGCCCAACCTGGTGCCTTCCAGATATTTTGGACTACAACTCTCATTAGTCCCAGCCAGCATGGCCAATGGTAAAAGATCAAGTATGGGAGAACCAAAACTCAAATAACGTGCTCTCCAACATTTCATTTGCACCAATTTTGTGGGGGGAAATAATGCTACTTCCCAGTAAACTAACATCTCAGTGATGTTGGAAAGAGCATTACGAATTTGGAAGAATGGAGTCCTAGTGTAGTTACAAGAAGAAGAAGAAACTAGTACAAGTTCAGACTTTACCAAACTTAATATCCTTACATCAAGAAAAAAAATGCCCGACCCTCTTGGATTGTAACCCAGCCCATCATACAATCTGGTGCTGAGACAAATCAAAGATTACTACACAGGAAGCATTATACAGACACTTTCCTTCCTGAGCTAGGAGACCTCTTATTGCTGACGGAGGGGGGGAAAAGCAGACATGTTTTTGCCTAATGAATACAGATGGTTTGAAGAACTTCAGCCTGTACTGGAGGCAGCAAACGTGTTAATACTTTCCCTAGAACTTGCATGCACATCCCAAGAGAGGTCTGGATCCCACTTTGAGAGCAACAGCTAAAGTAGTCCTAATGTGCAAGTATGAGTCAAAAGCAGGTTACTGTCCATTTTATCACCCACTTGAAAACAGAAATAACTCTAAATCAGAAGTCTCTAAACTGCTAGAATGCTCCCCTGTAAATTCCCACTTTAGGGGAAGTTTTTTCATCTTCTCCAGTTTATAACTTCCTCCTCCCTTTGTCCAGTCCTTGCATTAAAAATTCTCTCTGGGTGAAGCGAAGGCTATACTACCAATTCTCATTTCTCACGTTCTGGTGCCTCCCTGTGGCTTTCCAATAGCTTCTTGAAAGCCAAACTGTTACAACAGAACTCTACTTTCTCATCTACATTTTCTGCAATGCTTAGGGCCAGTTCACATTTGCTCATGGCCTCCACGCAAGAGTTTTGGGAGTACACAGGGTTGCTTACTTTCAGGACATGTTCCTCTAAAGCAGGGACAATGAACCTCCAAATTGCAAAGGTTCCCCACCCACTCTGTGGAGTCTTTGGCTCCCTCTCTGGGCTCCAACCAATCCTTTCCCAAGCCCAGCTCCTGGGGAGGGGAACCCACCCACTCACCCCGGTTACCTCTGATCATTGATTCCAGAGAGATTTCCCTTACTTAGCATGCCATACATCCTCCCAATTGGGAAGGGACGCAGCGTGTTAAGTGCCTTCGCCCACTGGGGAGAATGTGGCACGGTCACGCTGCTTTGGTCAGTGCAGCTTTGCTGCGTGCAAGCTGTCGCTCAGCTGGGGAAAAGCCCATGTGCAGTGAAGCCATTCCCATCTGGCACTTCGCCCAGGGACCAGATGAAGTCAAGGGCAAACCCAAGCCCATCATGTCTGGGCGTGTGGCCAGGCCTCCTAAGCCCCCAATCATGCAGAATATATATGTTCCTGATATGAAGGTACCATTTCCATATTATAGATACATACTGGCAAATCTCTGGAGCTGACCAGATTCCCTAGCCGATAGGTAAGTAAAAGAAATAATAACCAATAGGAGGCCATGAGATGGTAGAAGAGCAGATTGACTGGGAAATTTCTACAACCTATTTGCATGCCAGAGATATCGGGCCTGTTCAGACAACACGCTAAGCCATAGTTAGGCCATTAACCCTTTTGCAGCAAGTGGTTAGTGAGCGTGTTTAAACCATGGTTATGTAGCCAGCATGGTTAGGAATGATTCACACGACAAGCTAAATCATGGTTCACACAACACGCTAATTCATAATGTTTAGCTCAAAATGCTGAAGCGCCATGGCTTAGCCTGTCGTCTGAACTGGGACATCTTATCGCTGGCCCCAAGGACCAGCAGAAGAACTTTGGTACATGCTGTTGCTAGATCAAGTAATTAAAGGGACGGGTCTTAGCCCGTTTCTGAAGAGAAGCGACTCTACAAATCTGTGCTTCATGCAAACCTTTAAGTACTTGCTATTGAGAAAAGGAACCAAAGCGACGAGCCTGTCATCCCACAATTTACCATGGAACCAGCACGCCATATCAGCAGGGTCACAGCACTCTTGTGCTGCTTCAGCAAATTAATGGCCGGATGTGTTATTTCCCGGTACTGGCTCTCAAAGGCAATGAAGATTGGCATCCGGGACAGTTCCAGCAGCCGCCAAAGACCTTCCCTGCAAAACCAAGACAACTGGTTTAGAGCCATAAGCAAACCTTGTTTCTCTACAGAACACTTCTTCATGGCCCAACCAAAGTGTAAGAAAGACCATGCACCTGATCCGGTCATCCAAAGTATTAATTTAAAGCTCCACTGGTTTTAGCAATGTCCAAACATTTCAGAAACTGGTTTGAAGCGTACAGACTTCAGATTCACTTTGAGATACATGAGAGTGATTTTGGATGCTCTGGATAAGAGGTACAGTAGCTCTGCCCAAAAGCCACAGCATTCAGGGCCTAATCTACACCAAGCAGGATATAGCACTACGAAAAGGGTATGAAAGCGGTATATGGTATGTGTCAATGGGCCCCAAGAGTTGTCAGCGCAGTTCAATACCGCTATAAAGCAGTAGTGTGGCTCCTGCCTTTTATATACTGCTTTTATACAGCTTATAATGCAATATCCTGCTTGGTGTAGATTAAGCCCAGGTGTTACATAGTTTGGAGGATCAAGAATGTTCCATAAGCATACACAGCATACACAGTTTAATATAACGCTTAAGGTTTGACAAACCATAGTTTTCCATGAGATCGAAACCAGAATACTGTTTTGAGCAATCCCTCCAAACCCAGATTGCAAATCAAGATCAATCTATGCTTTTGAATCTGGGATTGGGAAGATCACTCAGACCACAGTTTGCTACTTCAGTTGTCACAGGAAAACGTGGTTTGACAAACGAGAAAGTATTCTATTAAGCAATGTAGGCAATGGGAGAAGGGAGAGGGGGTGCGTACAGAGACCATTCCAGATCCTACAGATCATGGTTTGGAGAATCAGAGAACTTGCCTCTCTTGCTTGCTGGACCCCTAGTTACCTAAAATTACTGCTGCACCAATCTTGTTCCAAGTATGCATTAGAGAGAACCACAATGAGGCGTCGGCACCGGCTGACATTCATAATCAGATCTGCAGAAGGTTCTGAAAAAGAGAAGGAAAATACAGACTCTTTTTTGAGGAGGCCCAGCACCATCCCATTATTTCAGGCCCATGAGTAACCGAAGTAACAGTAGCCCAGCCTCTTTAGGGTTTCACCATCCCTCAGATGATGCTATTTGCTTTGAATGAAATGGGTGCCGGTGGCTTCCACAAGGCACCAAATGTCAGAATACTTTAACATTATGATTAAGAGTACATTCATACACTGGGGTTTTGATTACTGAATATACTGTATATAGCAAAGTATACATATAATTTATCTCAGCTGGTGGCTGGCTTACTAGGTTCATCCCATTTCCATAGCACTACTCAGTATACTCTCAAAAAGACCATACAATTACGGAGAAATGCCAATTTTGCACTGCACTGTGGAGTCCTCTTGTTTAACTAGCACTGTCTATTGTTCATATAACCACGGTTGTACCTCCTCATTTGCAGAACTTTCTCCCTCTCACTCCTGCCATGATCAGTTCATGCTTTCAGATTGCCACAGTCTACTTCTGGTACAGTCTGCTGTGTGTATGCCCATGTAAGAATGCACAGGAAGCAGAGTGTCAATCAGATTGATATGGAAGAACTGCATTTTGTACACAGCTGTTTGCATTTCCATGTATACCAGCACTGCATACGCCCCGCAAAAGACTTTTAAGCAAATGCAGTTGAAAAATAGAACCCCCAAAGAGTGTAAAGACTTCTAACCCAGATGTACTGCTAGCCCAAAACAGGGTTTCTCCTATAAGTTGGCAGAGTGTCTGGGACACCCTGAGCATTTTGGAGTAAGAACAAACAAATTGTTTGTAAAAAATAAATAAATCACCAAGCCTAAGAAATAAGAGTGTGATAACTTGGGAGTCACAGGGAAAGGCAGGAAATCAGCAAAAAGAACAATTCATTTGCGCCTTTTCTGCAAAAGGCATATCTGTGAGGTCATGCAAGGCAAGTGGTATATCAGGCAGCACACTTTGAATACTTGCAGATAGAGTATTCATGAGAAAAAACAGATTGTGGAAACATTAAGGTCAGTAAGCAGATGGCACCCCCAAGTCCCCTGGTGATAAAGTGGAATCCATTGTTTGTTGTGACACAGAAAGCCTGTCTAAAACACTCCGTTTCTACTTCACACAGCCTTAATGTTACTGCTGTTTACAATACGAGGTATTTTAAGAAAAATTTTGCAGACACCTTTCTACTGCCTCATTTCAGATATCCCACCGCATGTTTACAGCATTTGAAAATCAGTGCACATGTTTAACTGGGGTACATTGTTGAGATGCACAATTGTGACCTGAATGGGCACACCAACTTGCATTCTGTTATCAATGAGAGATAGCATGGTGTTGTATGTTATATATTTCCTGGAAGCCTTGAAAAAGGGTTCAGGTGTTGAGCTGGTAAGCTCATCCCTGGAACGCAGAATGCTGTCCTGAAGGTGTAGATCAACTTTCATCTTGTAGATTCGATTTTTAATGGAAGCTTTGTGTTTTGTATTTACAACATCCCATTTGAAAATAGGTGCAAAGGTTGAGCTGGAATTCTAAAATAAAATGTAGCATCCTGAAAGTGGGTACCAAATGTCACTCTGATATTCAATGAAGTTACCCTATTACAGACATACTGCTGAATGGGCAAGTTAAACCAATGATTCCTCTTAGTCAGCCAAGTAATTAATTTCTGATTATTAATCCATAGCCTGAATTCAATAGCAAGTCTGACTGTCTAGGTAAATATTAAGAGAGGTGTTAGATCAATTCTTTACCTGAGTTGGGCAGAATATCTTTATCATCTAAGAAGAGCTTGTATCCATGACGATTCTCCAGCTGCGGCTTCACTATGAAGTTTGCAAATTTCCTGTCATCAGTTGAGTTAGCATAGGACACATAGGCATCATAGAGTTTTCCATCTGTTGAAAAAGTATCAAGAAGAGAAATTTAGAATAATATATTAGCTGTTTTTAAAAATAAAACAAAAAACAGGGCTGAGCAGCTAGAATAAGAGGGCCTACTTCTTGTAGAATTTCACAGTTGGGGTGGGACTGACCTTGAGATTTTAGCTTGGAATAACTGTGAAGGTAGATCCCATGAAAACAGATGAAATGGTGGATAAAATTAAACTACTTTTTTTTTTTTGCACTACAAAAATGCAAAAACACAGAAATAAAATAAACTGCACACACATCTCCTTTCTCTATCAAGAAGAGGCAGAATGCCACTTCAAGGCTAGTCCCTGACCACTTGCTGCTTTGGGGAAGCTACAGAAGACCATCAGCTTGGCTAGAGGGCCAGGATTCTACCATGCAACCCTGCTCCCTTCAACATGTTCTCAAAATGTTAAAACACTGAATCAATAGGAGGAGAGACAGCCAACGCTCCACCCCAAGCTGTACCATTGATCTCAGGTTCTCCATAATGGTTCCGGTACCAGAGCAGCACATTCAGACGGCACTTCACATACATCACAGCGATTAATAGCACCAGGGCCACAATGACAAGTGCAGCTATCACGGCACCCAAGTGGCCAGCAGTCTCGGCTGTAATGGGAAAAGGCATTTAAAATAGCATTAATGAAACACAATCATGTATGTAATACAGGAGTACAGAAAAGAGGAAGAGGAGTTGGGTTCTTTGACCTCAAAACAATACCATTATTATTATTACTATTATCATCATCATCAACAATGTGCATTTATGTCATTAGTGAACAAAGAGCAGTAATCAGGAGCTTAACGTATCTATCATAACAAGCAACTATGGTGATGAGGGGATGAGCAGAAGCTAAAAAGCTAAGAGACAAAATTGTTCTACTTCGTAAAACTCCCCATTCGTAAGATACAGAGGCAGAAATAAATCAAAGACCTTGGGCCTAAAGATGCACATGAACAAAATTATTCACATACTTCAGTTTTGCAGTCTCTTCAGGTGTGCACATGGGCACCTTCATGTAGGGTTTGGTTTTGGGTTTTTTTTTGCACAACGGTCTGGGAAGATGCTATTTAATTGGGCCATTTGCAGAATTTTGTCTTTGTTTTTTTAAGTAAACCGAGGTTCCGATCTCTAGATTGCTCCATCAACCTAAGGAGCTTCCAGAGTAATGGAGGATTTTCACTGTTTGGCATATCAAAAGGCAGCAGAAAAAAACACCGCCTAGATGGAGCCAAGCACTCATTTAATTTGGAGTAGAATAGTTTGAGCCTGTGACTAATACAAGAGCTCAGGAAATTTTCCACTGTCTACTGGTGCCATCATGTGGTAATTTTTTGCCATCACAAGATTGCTTTTGCAAACAGCCTTTAAAGCCAGCACCGTCTCACTTGTCAGGCCTGAGTTTCACTTTCCTGCTACATGGCCATAAACCAGGTAAATCTAACTCAGAGCCTTTAGTCGCCTTACTTCAATTAGATCATAGGCATCTTTTATGGATAAATACAACCAGGTCAGGCAGGCTCAATGAAGTCTCTTGAATTTCAAGACAAAACATGGTAGCTTAATTTAAAAAGGAAGAACCGACAGAGCTAGAGCATTAAAGCAATCTCTGCAGTTAAATTATAGATTGTCAGTCAGTCATACATGGGCTAGGCATGTTATCTTGAGTAACAAAGCGAAAACAGTCTGATTTCTTCAGAGAACAGTTTAAGTCTTGCTTCCCCCTGAGAGAAGGAAAGTCTGGCTGAGATACCCAGCTCCTAAACCTTTTAGAGGGTCATGCAACACTTCTGCATTTTGAAGTCATACAAGTTCCAAGCTGTATTCTTCCCAAAAGAAGACTTTGCCATTGCAAAGCTTCCACTATTCAGTACACTTTTGATATTATGAATAGCTAAATGTAGGCTGAGTTAGGAGCTGAGAGAAGAGCGAAGCTGTCATCCCATCAACTCACTATGGGTCAAACTCTGGGCAACTCCACGCAACTCACAACCTCAACAGATCAAATGCATTGGGTTTGCATGTACATTGGCTTTAAGAAAGTTGTTTCCTTTACATGCACATGCTCACCTGTGCCATTCTAGGAAACATCTGAACAAACGAGAGAATTAGTGATACAGAGTGCATGGCTGCTGCTGAAAAAGCAGCATCTTCACATCACCTCCTCCCCTCTCCCCTGATAATGACTAATAAAAGAAAATGACCTGGTTCAGAAGTTGCAACAACCCAAACAAACCATGAGTTATTGTGAATGAGCTGGAATGAGGTATACTGTGCGTTTAACCATGAGTTACAAGCCTGGGATGCTCCTCCTCCAATAACCTACAATTTCAGGTTCACTCATGCTGTTAAATAACTCAGGGAAGCAATGTTACTGGGTTATTTATCACAGCAGGAGCCGGCATGCTTGCTCACTCCTGAAAAACCCATGATTGGTTTAAGTGTGGGTTGTTTATTGTCCAAATTGGGCCAGTGTGTAGCAGAGTGGGTTGGGGAGATTCAACACCATGATGTCGTATTACATGAGGAGGTGACAAGGACCTGCTCTTTTGGGCAACATCCAGAAGTTCTCCACATTGTCTACTTCTGCTCGCAGAGGAAGCAAGGTAATGAGATGGTTCCATGTAAGAATATTCTTATTCAGGGGTAGGCAAAAAGTAGATCACCAGATGTTTTGGACCAACTCCCAGTATTCCTGACCATTGGCCATGTTGGCAAGGGACTTCTGGGAGTTGTAGTCCAAAACATCTGGGGATCTACCTTCTGCTCACCCATTTTAATCATCTCTGGGGAGTCAAAGAGGATCTCACCAGGTTTCCTCCAGCTATTTGGAAGGCTCATACTCTAGTGAAATTACCATCTCTTCTCTATTGAAATCTTTCTCACCAGAGCTAAGTTAGATGAGATGCTTAAACACAGAGCTGCCATCAAAAATGGCAACCACGGGTCTCCTCCCCTCTCTCCCGTAACAACTAGCAGAACTTACCTATATCCTGATGCCATGATGTTCTGTTTCTCCTCACCCTTCCTCCATATCATTGGCGGCAGAATGTCATGATGTCAGGATATATAGAGATCTATGTCACGTTCTATTAGTTCTATTTTTGTGAACCGCCCAGAGAGCTTCGGCTATTGGGCGGTATAAAAATGTAATAAATAAATAAATAAATAAAATAAATAGTTGTAACAGAGCAAGATGTGGAAAGTAGACATGTAACTATTTTTGGTGGCAGCTAAGCATGTAGCATTGCTTCTAGTTTGACTCTCTGGTGGACAGGTTTGGCCTGAGCTTAGAATGCCTATATACTAAAGAAATATAATAGTGCCTGAAATAGGGGCATCTTGACAACAGTATATGTATTCATGCCAGTGATGGGGAACTTCTGTCCAGCTCTGGAAAAGAAAGTGATGTTTGGAGTGAATGCCATGTGGGTGCTTCCAGAGCAGACTGAGTGCTCTAAAGAAGTGTTATGTCAATCTTCAACCATTGTTTCAGAAATATTACTGGAATTTTCATCCATGTAGAATGCATTCAGTGACTGGAAAAATATATCTGAAGACTTTTAAAGAGACTATCCTTTTAAAAGGATGCCAACCCGCTCCAACATACACATTACCTGATTTTTGCAGTGTGAAAACTGCTCTGCTGTTTCTAACTAAGCAAGCAAACACTCCATAGTTTTCATCAGTAGTCACATTCACCTCCAATGTGCTGGAGACAAAAATCTCTGTTCTATTATCAGTGAACCTGAGGAACAAGAAAAATTGAGGTTAGCTTACTTCCATATTTTATTATTTTAGAAGAAAAGCAAAGACTGGGAATATCAATTACAGCTGGACTGAGAAGAAACTTAAAAGGGGTTTCGCCCTATGTCTCTTTTGGGTTTTACAAAACGCTAAGTACAAGGGAAAGGCTGTGAATGGGTAACAAACTATCCCATTTCAGTATCTAAACTCTCATAAGATTCTTTGGTCTGGCAATACCATTACTGTTTGAGCATGTCAGTTTTGGTAGCCTTTTCTTCCACAAAAGTGATTTTACACACACTAGTAGAAATTTGGGGCCTTGCCAAATCATCTTTTGTCTACTTTTTAAGTAGTGAACTGTAGTTGATTGGTTATCATGGGAAATCCTCATATCTTGAAAGTGCTTCTACTGAGGAATTATAGTAGCAATGTCCTATTGCTTTTAAAATAAAAACCGCCAACCCTTTGGGCAGGGGCAGCAGTGGGTACATATGGATTTTCTGTTTTGGATGTGACCACAAAATAGTTGCCATCAGGCATGCAGCTAATCACAAAATGTTGGGAGCTTTGCTGCTCTGTCTCAGAGTTTTTTCTCTGAGTATACGTATGCGAGAGAGACTGCACACACAAATGCAGACAACCCTCCCCCCAAAAGTCCACTCTTGTTGCCTCTCAGAAAGAGACATTCAAAGCCTCCCAAAGCCCTCTTAAAGACTAATTGTCTAGAAAGTCTGCCATTATTTTCACAAGATCTTTAGAGATTCAGAGACATTTTTAGTCTATTTTTCTCCCTGTTGTCTCTTGTTAATATAGCCAATTTAGCTTTCATCTCAATTTTACATAAAAGCCTTCTTACCACTGAGTAAGAGAAGCATGGGTCTCATTGTCTAACCACTGGTCATCTTTCATCCAGTGCATGTCAAGATCACAGTTCCTACTGTAGGGCAGCTGCACTGTGCAGTTCAGTGTTAACTGGCTTCCCAAAGCTTGCTCCAAAGTAAGATTGCTGGAGGGGGAGAGGAACTGGGGAAGCACACGGCAAAGATCTGTTGGAAGGGCAAAAGAGAGATTTTTAATGAGAGCACTGAACTTCCAGCTTGCATTCTGCAAATCCTATGCCAATTGTTCATACCTGGCTAAGACAACAGAAGTCAAGCTACTCTTGACTCTGTTATGCTGAATTCAAGCACAACCCCCCCACCCCCACCCCTTTATCTTGGCACAGTGGTTTAGCTGATGAGCCCTGCCTCCATTCCCCACTGATTGGAAATTAACAGAATTCACTGTGGATATTCTTGTGTATAATTCCCCCACCTTACAAGGCTGATTCTGCAGTTTTGGTTTGACTCGAAAAAATAAGGCAAAATTCAAAAGGGATTATAGTGAAAAAAACACAATGTCCAGATTCTCTTGAAAGCATTAAATTCACCACAATAAAGAAGTATCCAGGATATGTGTGTGTGTGTGTGTGTGTGTGTGTGTGCGTCAGAGTGCACATCTATATGTAGCAGTGCTAAATATGAGATCTGGCATTAATTATTAACTTTAAAGTACTGTCCTATTGGGCGTACCTTAATTATTCTCAATGCCTGTTCAGAGTCCAGCAGAGCGCTCTTTCCCATCTATTTTTCATGCTGACACAGGCTAATCCATCCACATTAAATTTATTTGGGGCTTCTGCACACTTCCAGGATTCTTTTTATGTAAAAGAATTTGTTTCCCATTGTGAAAAATATCAGAAGTCCAGAAGTATGTTGTAGAAGCAGATAGGCCATACTGCATTAAACAATGGAATACGCCTTAGATAGTTTTCTAATTTTCCTCTCTCCAGGTTCCTTTAAAGCCTCACCTATGCCCTCAAGTTCTTAAAAGGAGAACCTGGTAATCATTTTTTAAAAATGTGAAGATCTTGTGTTTGCTGAGAAGTCAAGGCAGTCCATAAGTACTTCAGGTCAGGTGGAAAGCATTGGCAATGTCTTACAAAACTGTGAAGGCTCAAACAATCCATGCTTAGTGGTAAGAGGAACACTGCAGCACATGTACAATGGTCAGGGTTGCCACTTCAGCCAGTAATGCTGTATAAACCCATATCCAATCATTGCTTTTATTTTAAATGTCTATATCCCCAGGCAAATCAAGATACCTTTCCAATTTCTTAAAGGAAACCAACCATCCTCATCTTAATAAATAAAAAATGCTTTAAAAACCTTATGCATGTCTCCTCAGAAGTAAGACACACTGTGTTCAATGGGGCATACTCCCAGGTATGGGTGTTTACTAAGATTGTAGCCAAAATGGTGCCTGTCCTTCCTCAGGCCATTTCAGGTGGATCCATATTTCTTACACCATAATGAAGTGCTCCATAAAGGCAGTTCATTCTAATTTAAATGTGCTACAGAAAATAATGTGGAAATGATGTCACGTTTATGTCTCCCAATTATTTATGTCTTTCATAAACAAAAATAATAATAAACTCTGCCTTTTCCCACAAACTTTTCTAACAATGCAGCTATTTCTTTCTAACTTGATCTGAAAGTAATTCTGAAGCAAGAGTGACTGACACATGGGGTGGGGAGAACTTAAAACAATAAGCACATAAGATATCAAGCATAAATATTCTTAATAATTCATTCTCATGAAGCAAGAGTAAAATGGAGGAGGTTTGTCTTGGCACTCTTCTCAGCAGCTTCAGTAACCTCAGTCCACATTTCAAGTTCCATCGCTCATTATTACAGAAAAATCTAAAGTCTTTCCCCACCTCCTAAGTTGAATCTGCAATAGTGAAGTGTTCTTCAGGGTGTTTTTCATTAGCATTGAATTGCAGCAATTAGACTGCAATCTGTTCTTACAGTTCTATATGTCATCCAAGGTACAATATAAAATCAATAAAAGGACTCAAACAACCATGTAAGTATGTGCCATTTTCTCACAGACAGAAAGATATCCACTTCTGTAATTCCCACACTTCAGCATACAGATAGGCTAGAACTAAATGCTGTGGCCAATGCATGCTTGCTGCCAAAAACAGCCATACTGCATCTCCTCCTTCTCTTTCCTCTGTTAAGTTTTAGTATGAAAAAACCACATGGCATAATATCGTCATGTTCCAAGTTCCCCCACCTTTGCAACAGCAGCCAAAACAATGGAGTAAGACAGGGAAATCTTCAACACAATGACATCACATCACACATTTTGCCTTACAAAACCTTGCACAAGAGCTAGGAAGTGTCAATACAGGACATCAACTTTCAGAAGCCACACATGGGCTGTAACATAATAGTTCCAATCACAGACATCAACTGACTGCATGATAAAAATGCAGCACCTAGACTGTCTTAGATCCCCAAAATCTATCTAGTGCTCAGTGAGAGACTAGTATTTGCTGATGTGGAGAAAGGGGGAAATAAACTCTGCCCTTTCATGTTAGATATTTCAGTTGTTCTGTGCTGATGAACCCAGAATTAGATATGCAAGTGACATGTCTTTAACACTATCAGTGCTCCGCCTCCTGAGATCAGACCAACAGGAAATCTCAGTGTTAAGGTTTCCCTACTTCTTTCACTTACCTGCCATGTCCAGCTGAACAGTGAAGGAAGCGTTTCTTTGACCATTCAAGTAGAGTGTGCAAGTGTAGTTGCCTGCATCGTTGGCATTTGGGTGTTCAAAGGTGAGGTACGCAGTTGTGTTCTGCAGTGTGCTATGCAGGTGGCCTGAAGTGGTGAGGTTAAGCAGGTTACAGTCTTTGCTCCACTGGATGTTAAAGTCAGATGTGGACTGAAGGAGCTGGAGGGTCTGATAATCCAAAGGGCAGAACAAATGATTAACAGACTCTTGGAGGGTCCAAATGGTGTGATTATAGAAGCGATCCGGATCCACACAGGATAAATTAGGGGCTGATGAAATGAACAAAAATAAGTTAGAAATAAAATGCACCAGTTAAACTGCAACTACTCCTATGGTCCATAACTCAACCACATTTCTTCAGCAAGCAGAGCACAAGCAACTCCAACAGCAGTCACACAATTCCATTGCCACAGGAGCCATCCAACGGTACGACAGTTTTCAATGGATGTGTTATAAAGAAGAGACACAAAGATTTATCATCCAGATAGACAGGGCCAGTAAAAAGTGTGATTCTAACTTCAACCGTAGGGACAAATAGTAAGAGGTTAATTGGCTATTCCACAGATAGTCCTTAAATAAAGCCATGATTTGGTCATCTAAGTCACAGTGATGTCATTAACTCTGTGGTCTTCTGCTATTATGCCTGCAAATACACAGACGCCACAAAATTGCCACAAGAGATGAGCTTAAGCAAGCACTATAGAAATAGAGAAGAGGAACAAACCTCAAATAGGCAACCAAACACCACTAGTGTAATATATACGTTAGTGATATTTTGCATTCGTTGTTCATTTAGACACCTGGAAGCTTTCTTGACAGATGCACACCAATTTTGACCACCTCTACTTGAATAACAGCGGGCATAAATATGTTACTCTGCCAAAGTTAATGCCATAATCCATGATTAAATGTGCTCTGTACTGGTGCCATATACACAGGGAACAGGAGCTCATTATGACTGATGTTCTACCAGCAGTGGTATTGGCTTTAATACATTAATCACAGCTAAAGTACCACTAACTACTGCGACGCTTTGTCAGGAAAATACTCCAAATAAAGCATAATTGCTTTACCAACAGCTGTTATTAAAGTCATGTTTATGATATCCAGCGGAGGCAAACAGAAAGGAAGGCTGATTATAATGGAGCACCAGCTAATTCCCATAAACCAAAACGGTACCCGAGTCTGCAATCCTATACATACTTGCTAGGGAACAGTAAGCCCCACTGAACTCATTGGGATTTGCATCCAGGTAATCCTGAATGTAGCCCATTCCTAGGCATCTTTTGTTGCTCTTGACAGCACAGTTAGGGCCTGAATTATTCTACCCACCGATAAAATAGTCCTAACTGATACACAGAACTAAATTTCATCACTCCACCCCCAATCCTTCTGTTCATAAACAATGAATGAAAACAAGCAAAACAGCAGCAAAACAATCAAACCCCATCACAGATCCAACGAAGCAAATTTCATGGCCATTACTATGACTGAGCTGGGCCACTCCTAGTATGTAAATATGTGACCTTTGCTGGCCAAACACTCCAGTACCTGATCAGGGAGAGGTTGCAGGAGGAAGTGCTGCTCCTTTTGCTTACATAAAGGAGTTGTTGAGCGTACACCCAACCTTGGGGTGGTGGGGAGGAGAGATGAGGGCAAACCGCAGACTTGATGACAGAGAGATGGATCCCAGGTCAAACTGCAACACTGAGATACAACCCAGGGTATTTGTCACAAAATCCTTTCTCAAATATTTCACATTGCAAAGCAAATGTCAATTTACAATTGGCTCAATCAGGCCACTCCCCCTTCAATCAGTTATTTTGTTTTTGGTTAGTACTTTTGGGATAATCACTCAAATTCTTGTACTGTTGCCTGAGGGGAAAATTCAGCATGTTTTCTATTCATTTAGGGACTTAGAACTTTTCTAAATGGAATGTACTGGATTACATCACTTGAGGGATGGGCACTTCGTGGCTGGATTATTATTATTATTATTATTATTATTATTATTATTATTATTATTTGTATCCCGCCTTTTGCCCAATGCTGGGCCTCAAGGCGGCCTTACAAAGTTTAAAACATACATGGGGGGGAGGGGAACAAAATAGAGCTTCGGCTATTGGGCGGTATAAAAATGTAATAAATAAATAAAACCATAAACGTTTAAAATACACAACAAAATTATAAGACATTAACGTAGATGGAGGGCCAGATTATCCTCCAAAGGCCTGCTGGAACAAAAAAGTTTTAGCCTGCTTCCGAAAGCCCATCAAGGAGTGAGCCAGCCTAGCTTCCCCGGGAAGAGAGTTCCAGAGCACTGGAGCAGCCACCGAGAAGGCCCTCTCCCATGTTCCCACCAAGCGCGCCTGTGAAGATGGTGGGACTGAAAGAAGGGCTTCTCCGGAAGATCTCAAAGCACGGGCAGGCTCATAAGGGAGAATGCGGTCTTTCAAATAACCTGGACCCGAGCCATAGTATCTCCTTCCTCCTTCAGAACATGACCACATGCTACATATCCCCTTTTCCCTGCATTTTAGACTTTCTGCAATGTTCACTGGGTTTATAAAAAGCCCAGGGGAGAGGGAGACAGGTGTAGCTGCAAGAAAAGGATGGAATTAACTGTGAAGAGTAGAAAGTGGTTTGAAAGATCACTACTGGTATGTATTTGTGTATGTATCCCATTTTCACCTCAGGCAAACAGGTTTTTGTATTGACTAAAAAAACCTGCAAGACATGTTCGACAAGAGGTATAAAGTTGTAGAATGAGGTTAGAATTAGGGATCTCCCTTTATCTTTGCCTAAATTACCATGAATCAGACCACAATCCAGGCATGCTTGGACTGTGAGAAAGGATCTGTTTTAGAGATTTGAATATTTCAGCCTTCATGACACAAGCATCCACTTCATGTTGCACAAATAACATGCACATATATTCCTTAAAAAGGAGACTACAAAGAGTCCAAGCACATGCATATGTAGGGCATTGACTATTCCATATCCCAAGATCAGACTAGAGCAGATTGGGGTATTGAAATAAAAAAAATATTGTTAGTTCCTGCTATCTTCTGAAAGCATGATACCTAGAAACCTATCCCTTTTATGTTGTAAATGGTTTTCAGATATACATTGGGTACATCAGATTGTGCAAGAAGCTAGACCCCAAGATTCATACTACTTTTACGGTCATGAAGTATACTAAGGTTCTTAGCGACAATACAATACAGATTTATTTCAAAAAGACTTTGGCCCAACACGCGGGTAAGTGCATTGAAGCTCATATTTTGGCCTTTCCTAATTAATATAATTTAATTTCTTTTTCTCACATTTACTGTTCCTTTACACAGTAGGCCAAAGCAATATATTTTGATCATACATTTCATTATAGCTGTTCTTTTACCACCAATGATGTTGGGATAATTCCAAGTATATGTATACATTGAACAGTAGAGCCCACACATCTGATGAGTAACAGAGCTTATCCAGACAATTAATGAGCACATACTCTACTCTGTAGAAAGCCTACTGCATCCTAGCCATTGCAGAAAAGACAATGGCCTTGATCTAGAGAACCTCAAGCAAATTTATTTATATGCTAACCTTTCAGAATAAAAATCCTTGCAAGATAGTTGAGAACAGTTAAAAAAAACCTGCTTCAGAATTTTTAAATGGGAAGTGGTATTTTTAAAAAAAAAAATACCAGAAAAAAATCCACATTAAAACATCACAAAATATGAAATAAATAAATGCAGCACTTTAAGCCAACTTAAAAACAATCTAAATAGGACTTGTGGACTTTTTTTTAATGCTTCATCCCATATCTAAAAGACCAGCAGAGTGGGGTTTGGCTCCTGACAAAGTGAATTCCACAACTGTGGGTTCATAGATAAGAAGACCCCGTTCCTAGTAACCGCCAACCTCACCTTGAGCAATGGCAGGATAGAGAACAGAGCCTCCAAAATGGACTTTAACATATGGTAGCTAGAGTCATATGGGCATAGGCAGTCCTTCAAAAACACTGGTTCCCGATTGTTTAGGGCTTTACCTGGGCCCGGAACAATTTGGTACCCAACGCAGCTGGCACAATGCAACTGACAAGCCCTGCCAGTGGCCTAGAGGCTACATTTTAATCCAATTGTCACTTCGGAGCCATTTTAAAGCTCACTACCATGTGAAGAGCATTACAGTAGTCTAGTCGACATATAACCAGTACATGGAAAACTGCCCTCTCCTGATAGGGTTGCAGCTGGTGGGCCAGCTGAAGCTGATAAAACACACTTTTGGCCACTACGCTCTCAACACCAGGTCCAGAAGAATGCAACATAGCACCACTGATATATGACACTTTGGGGATTCGCTAGAGCTGTAGTAAACTGCCATTTAACTTTCAAGCAAATCCTATTGATTTATGAAACATACCTCTAAATAAACTGTGCTTAGGATCAAAGTCCTAGGCAATTAATTACTCAGACAGCTTAACTGAAAGGTTACAGGGGGAAAAGAGGAGGAATAAGGCTTCATTATGAGACAGTCCAAGTCAAGTTTATTGTATTTAGCAACCAGCCACTATACAGTTTCACTTTGGTGTGTTACATTTACTCATCCCCTTGGCCTTTGTGCGCAAGAGCAGAGCCAGCACAAGAAATTTAGCAGTTCTAAAAGTTACATATTTATTAAAATCATTCAATAAAAACACAGCTTTTGAATAGACTTTGCATTCTAAAATAAAGTGGGTGATGTCTTCTAAGGACAAGTAAAGCTACAAAAATCCCTTCCTCTCAAAGGGCTGGCCCTATCGTTTTTCAGAATGAGGTGTCTGCCTTAAGTGGTGAATGCTTGGGGGGGGGGGGGGGCAGGGTACTGATATGTCCCACGCTGCAGTTCCCTCTGAGCTTCCCGGGCCATTCCCTTCCTCTTGAGCAAGTATCCCTGCAGCAGTAATGATTGCTTGTTGTTGGCCTGACTTGGGTAGGTAATGTTGCTTCATCACCTTTTTGAAATACAACATAGGCAGTGTCATTTAGAAAGGACCCTGACTGACTGTGCAGGCAGAGACGCAGCCAGCCCAAGCCATACATTTCAACGGATATAACACAAGTGCTGCTCTGCTCATGTCACACATGCTGGTGTCGTTGCTGCATGGCTACATTTGATAGAGTGCACAAAGAGCAGACACCAGACCAAGTGTTGAGTGAGCAGTGGCAAGATGTTAGAGGGCAGAAGTGTCTGTGCCACATGCTGTGTCCTGTACCCCATAAGCTAGCCTGCTCCCTCAGGTGCAGTGGAGGATGCTGGACCCCTCATGTTTCTAGAAACCTCCTGCCTTCTTGGGAGACAATAAAGAGGCCTGCTAAGTAATCCACAAAACTTTATTCAAGCAATAAACTTCTCTGCCCACCTGAAGAGGGTCTAATCTCTAGGAACTTTCCCCAAGGCAAAACTATGCAAACTAAGCTAGACAATTGTCCTTTCAAGAAGAATGGAAAGCCTTTTCCCAAGACATGTTAACTTCAGAGAGACAAGTTCTGAAGCAGCTTCTGACGAGATGCGAGTCGGTGACTTTCTCTTGCCTTCCTTTAGCTCCGCCCATTTTAGACTGCAGCGTACTCTAGGATCGCCTAATGCCCACCTCCCTTGGAAGAATGTTGGCTTCCCACTGACTGTGTATTATTTGCCCTTGATGAGATAAGCTCTAGAGAGGGTTCACTCCCAGCTGGTGAAGAGCCCATGAGAGCCTTCTCCCCCACTGGTACAGGCTGGCCTGTTTCCGGCACCGATTCCTCTACTTCAGAGTCTGATTCTGATTGATCACCTGAAGCACCTTCTTCCAACCCAGGGGAAGCAGGGCTAGACATGACACTCACCAGTGTCAAAGTAAGATTTAATTGCCGCTCTGTTCAGTTTCTGTATGAGGTGGGGGCCCATGTCATATTGTCCATCTCAGACAGCAAAATCTCTTAGGTCAGCCTTACTTTTTGGACCCTAAACATCAACCTACTACCTTTAGAATAATATATTGCAGGTGCGAGCGGGTATTCTTGTGAGACTGCAAGATGATAAACTGGTTTCTCCACATAATAAAAAGGCAAAACAGCCTAGAAGGGAAAATCAATTATTTCCTCCATTATTTAATTGCCACAATAAGCTGAAATTAGTAATTGCTGTGCAAAATGTTTCCTTTTAAATCTGTAACGAATTCTGGTGAAGTCAACATTAAAGCACAGCACAAGTAGCCTTGAGGAATATTCTTTTTGTGTTTCCACACCTAGAGCTAGTTCAGAAGCAATGCCAAACCATAGTCTGGTTATACAAGAATGAGCCTTGGGCAACTTGCACAGAGCTATTCCCTCCGTCTTGATTCATTTAAGGCAAGCCACAATTTACCATTTTGCCCAAATCAGGAAACTATGGTTTGTGCTTCCCTGCATTTCATCATGGGAACAAAATTTGAGCCTGGTTTCCAGTACTGCTGTGGAGAGCAAAAGAAACAATAGAATTGCTGGTTCAAATCAAACAGTAAACTACGATTTACTGTTCAAATGAGTTAAGGAGAGAATAAATTACTCCGCATGACAGGGCACAGGGAACACCAAGCCTCCTTGAAGGCTTATTCCTGCAATGCTAACCCAATGTTTGGTACTATGCTGGAACCACCTCAACAGTGTAACCTGAAAGATGCATGTACATAAATGCTCTGATAAAACAAGTGAAAATTGGAGTAATTTAAGTCTTCATGTGATACATGTCAATATGTGCTTCCCAGCAGATTAACAGAATAGAATCATTGTTATTAAAGAGAATGTGTGTGCATTACAAATTACCAGCTGTGGTTAACAGAAAAGGAAACACCACGATGTGTTGTATGCAGAGGTATAATAAGGGAGTACAAGCATAAAGTAGGAAAAAACCCAGTCTTGGGCTATATTTGCCACATAATCAGGAGTTTTCCAGATGTAGTAGTACAATAAGTGGGCTACTGCTACTCAATGTGACATTTATCCAATTCAGGTACTATCCCATGAGTTCGAGATGTTGGAAAAATCAGCAGCAGATTCAAGTCAGTTTGGATTAACTATTAATCTGACCTGTGGATTCTGCAGTGGACCAGCTTTCTCTGAGTCATATAGACTTGCAGACCATTATTTTATGGGGTGGGGGATGTGCTCAAATGTGCATTTGTAAACAGAAATGAAATTTGAGTATATCCTTTAAAAAAAAAACCACTTCTGTCAATGAGTGAATGACAAAACAAAAGTTGCCTGATACTCTACAAAACACAGCCAGAATAGAAATAAGATTTATCTCAGCTTCCAACTGACCTATAACTTTGACATTCCCAGCATATGTTGCTTTGGACACTGTTGGTTGGGTGTATTGATAGTTTAGGCCTTTCAGAAGTAGCCTGTGATTGCTGAAAGCAACTTTTTAAAAAATCTCCAAATAGAGTGAATGGAAAATTAGATTCTCCTTGATAAGCCACATCGCATTTCTATGAGACAGAAAATGAAATGAGCCATTGTTTCGAGAGGTCAGACCAAGGCAACATAACATCTTGTACTCTCTTGGACAACAGGTACAAAACTGTACACATTATTCACCATGGATATCTAGAGGTAATTTAAGAGAGAGGCTGTTTTGGGGTGGGGATCCAAAAAACCTTAAAATTAATGTAGTACTTTGCATTGTTTTATGTTGAAATTTCAATTAGGCTTACTCAGATAAAACACATTATATTCACTCAGAGGGAAATATATGTAAAGTCTTTCAGAACTACAGAAATTTGTCATATAACAATTGCTTATACGAACAAAATTAATTTTCACCAGTACATTCAGCAGATGAGTCATGATTCATTATAGTTTTCTATGAATAGTACTTATTCCACCCAATCACCACAGCAAATAAGAGTCTTTGCACATGAATATATTCTGCTCATGCTTAAGAAGGTTAAGTTTGCTTAAATCCCATTAAAAGCAATAGCAGCAAACACAGATTGCAACTAAACATGCTTAATTTTCTCTGAATTGCACCCGTTAAGAACAGGTTTAGAAGTGTTTGGGATGACATCAAATGACAGGAGGACTCTTGCGAAATACTTCTCAAAAATCTCATTTTAAGCCTCTGTGTGTGTGTGTGTGCACATATGTGCATCTTATCGGTGTGGGGTAAAACTTAAATTAACATTAATTCCCTGATCTAGCAAGGAAGTTGGAAGCAGCTTATGCACACTGGTTCTCTTGCTGGATCAGGAACCTGTGTACATAGAATGGATAAGAATGACCATCTAAATGCACATGTGCAATCCTGCATGCATTCAGCCCTAAGGTTGGGCATGCATTTCCATCCACAGTGCAATGCCAGTGGAAACATGAATCCCCAAATATGTGATAAATTGTGCAAGCACTGTAGCATGTGACTCTATTTGGCTTGGGACCCAAGTCTACACTAACCCAAAATAATCAGTTATATAATCATGCACACAACAGCAAGCTATTTAGCATAAGATATTGCTGTTCTGACTTGGAATGAGGAAATGCAAGGAGTGTGTGGCCTTTTCAAAAAGCTCTGTCATCCAAACATTTCCAAATCATTTGCTTTTGAACTCATCCACACCCTTCAAATCCCTCATAATGAGTATGATATACACTTTATTATAAAAGTATATTGGAATATATAAGTAATAAACTACACACAACATCTTTAGCCATACTTCTAAAGTCTATGCTGTTTTGTCTACATTAGAATGTGAGAAACTATTGTCATTAGATATTTTAAGAATAATAACACGGGGGGGGGGATGACACATGGTAAACTTTGCCCCACCATTTTGCCAGATGCTACAGACAACTGCTTTTGTAGCTTCTCTGTGGCAAATTTAGAACAACCCCCATCTACATGTACAACCTGTATCATACCACTTACCACACATCATCCTGCTGTGATTAATAACTAAACTGAGAAGAAACATGCTAGTTCTACCACTAGGTTCCAGGCAAAAGTCTGAAAGATATTTGGTGGCCCTCTCATGGATCAAGTTTAGCACACAAAAATGCACAAAGAGGAAGCTTGAAAAAAAGAACAGCAAGGCAACTTCTCAAGGAGAATTTGGAGTCCTTTCCTGTGTTCTGTCTTTGACTCTTCTTCCTATTCAGGAATCCAGTGTTCAATTATTTTTAAAGCCCAGGATGTCATGTCAGCAACTGCTTTATTGGTCTAGAGACCTCTATTTCCATATGGAATGTTTAACAGAGCACACAACACTCACTCAATAAGAGCTGCAGGTTGCTCTCCATCTTGACATTTAAGGGAAACGGAGCAAGGCAATAGGCAAAAGCTCCGCATCATCAGGTCCAGCTGAGTGGGTGAATTCCACACAATAGTACAGATATGGGATATTAGCATGCTTATCTCTGCATTGGGATTTGCTATGAAACAACAATCTATCCCTGTACCAAAGCTCTGTGACCCAAACATGGGGGAAAGCAGGTTAATTTTGGAAGGAACCGAAGAGTCACTACATTTACCACACCCGTGCACATTGTAAATCACACTGAAAATAAACACTCAAAGTAAAAATCTTGTAAACAAACATATATAAGAGCTATGGGGTAGCTTTGTTTGGCTCCTAAAGTACCACAGCTATTTTATAAAAATATATATTCTATTTTGATATTTTTTTAAAAAAGATAGGAATGAATGTACTTGTTTGACCTTCAGATGACCTGGTACTTCAATCCACACCACATACTGAATTTGGTTCATGGGTGTCCAACTGTGACACAACTGGCACAGTGGCACAGGCAGCAAGCATGTGTGGCACAACTGGACTGGAGGATGAGGACCTATAGCCTATCTATGGCGGACTGAAATGTGCACTCTTGCTTGCCTCTTCAGCACTGCACTGAAGCCTACTCCTGAACTCAGTAGACTACAGGCAAAACCACCTGTACTTCACGACAATAGTGGAATACATACTAGCCTGACATAACTGCCTATTTTGATGAGCAGGAAAAAACAGCTGGCCATCTGATTTATTTAAAATATTTATATTTCCTCCTTTTCCAAATGTATAACAAGATGCCCGAGATATTCAACAGCAATATGATTAACGAATAACAGAAAACAACCAACATTCTTAGATAAAAACACAACGTTAGCAGACAAATTTAAGATCTGGTTAGCCAACAGGGAGTGTAACTGGACCTTTAGCATGTAACAGCATTCCTGCATCCTGTGTACCCAGAAAAGACAGCCCTAGGCCTATGTCACAAAGATCCTGCTTGCTGTGGAGCTGGCTGTGGGGGTGGCACAGGTAGAACCCAGAGTAGGACTTGAGCAAGAAGTATGCTTGATACACTTTTACCCACTTTCTAAAGTTCCATGCAATGCTGGAGCAAACTTTATGGAAGAGGCAAGATGGCCTTCATGGATAGAGAAATATGGACTCTTAGGACAGAAAGGCCTTGCAAGATAGAAATCAGCCAGAAGAATCAATGAACTATTATGACATCTGCAGCAAGCTGGCAAGGTCTATCAGTGGCAAACAGTATTAAATGAGGTCTCTAGAAGAAGTGAAGAGGAATAGCAATGCAGATCAGCTCCTATGATCAGGCAACAGGTGATACACATTAAATTCACCATGAAACCTCACTGACCAAAGCACAGTAACAGAAAAATATTCTCAAATTAGGAAGGCAGGCCTTGGGAAGACCACTATGCCAATCTGTCAGAAATAGTCTTGCCAGATCAAAGTTGCAAATATTCCCACAAAATACTGATACTTCAGAATAAATGACATAACTTCTAAAAAGAGATTATCCATTATTACTATATAGAGGAAAGGCCACTGGGTCGAGCAACAGGGACTGCAAAAGCAGGAGGTCTAAATCAGGTCAAGCAACAAGGACACAGAAAAGGAAAAGTACTGGGTCAGGCTGTGTGCTTTTATTGCTAAGCACCACAAGCCTGTGTCAACTGATAAACGCACACACCAATACTACGACACCCACTTTTCTTTGAGTCTCACCTTGCAAAGCTGCTGTCCTTTCCAGCTCACTCCCTGTGACAAGACAGAAAGCCAAGAGCACAGATGGCACAGACAGAAGAGAGAGCAATTTCACAGTCATTTTAGCTTATTCATGAACAGCATCCTGCAAATTGGAAAAGCACAGGGAAAAACGTTACCTTTCTGGACTTCCAAATTCAGGCAGACACCTTCAAAACCTGAGACATTGTGTGTGGTGTCCTTGTTGTGTACTCCCTTATCACGTCTCATTAATCACGTGGCCGTCCAACAGACTGGCTTTGCCAGTTAACTATCTTTCTCTCCTTACTTTTTTTTTGTTCACTCCATGTCCTCCTTTAATGACTTGTTCCCTTTCCCACTCCCAATCACAATCTTCCAGGCCTGCACAAGAGAGAGCCAGAACCTCCCAACTGCTATCATTGCTCCTCCCACCTTTCCACCTGCATACGGACGGGAAAATGAAACCTGGATACTTTTAAAAACAAAACCCACCCAACCTGTTAGTGGAAAATCAGCTAAGAGTTTGCTCAGTGAAGAGCTGGGAGGCAGGTTGCTCAAGAGCTCTGCAGCTGTGAGGACTGCCGCTCTGTGGCACTAAGCCAGCCAGCTATCCTGGACTCTGGCAAAGGCTGCTCTAGAGCTGCTACAATAAACCAAACAAAACAAAATACCCCAAAGAGAAAGCAAACCCAAGGAGAGATCCGCTGTCATATAGAAGAAAAACCTGAGACTAAAAGACAAGACCAAACCTGCACAGCTATACCACGTGAAATAATTAGTATTACTTAATCTATCAGCAATACTACAGGCTGAATTCTTTCATTCATTCAAATTCTAAAATGCGTGGGTTTGGGTTTTTTTGCTTTGCATATACTATAACACACAAACATACACACACACTGTGAGACACTCATACAATCCTGATAACGCTCACTTGTGGTAAAACTCTGATTACAGAGAGGCTTTCGGAGACTTAAATATGACTAATTTAGAATAATCACTAGGCTCCCTTGTCCTAAATTCAAAATAATTAGCTCATTAAAATTGTCATCACATATAAATATGCACTGAAAATTATTCAGCGTTCCTTAACTACACTGATGAACAGCAGGAAAGTGTTTTGTGTGTTAAGAGCTACCTGCTCTGTTCTAAGTAATCACACACATAACCAGGGCAAGACATTTTGGTGCCTGGGACAGAAAAGACAAATGGCAAGATCGCGGTAGTAAAAATAAAATAACTAAATACCTAGAAATGTATTTATTTATTTATTATTTATTTATTACATTTTTATACCGCCCAATAGCCAAAGCTCTCTGGGCGGTTCACAAAAGTTAAAACCATAATAAAACAATCAACGTGTTAAAAGCACAATTACAAAATACAGTATAAAAAGCACAACCAGGATAAAACCACGCAGCTAAATTGATGTAAGATTAAAATACAGAGTTAGAACAGTAAAATTTAAATTTAAGTTAAAATTAAGTGTTAAAATACTGAGAGAATAAAAAGGTCTTCAGCTGGCAACGAAAGCAGTACAGTGTAGGCGCCAGGCGGACCTCTCTGGGGAGCTCATTCCACAACCGGGGTGCCACAGCGGAGAAAGCCCTCCTTCTAGTAGCCACCTGCCTCACTTCCTTTGGCAGGGGCTCACGGAGAAGGGCCCCTGTAGATGATCTTAAGGTCCGGGCAGGTACATATGGGAGGAGGCGTTCCTTCAAATAACCTGGCCCCAAACTGTTTAGGGCTTTAAATGTCAATACCAGCACTTTGAATCGGGCCCGGACCTGGACTGGCAGCCAATGAAGTTGTAAAAGGACTGGCATAATGTGATCTCGCCGGCCAGTCCCTGTTGGTAAACAGGCTGCCCTGTTTTGTACCAGCTGAAGCTTCCGGACCGTTTTCAAAGGCAGCCCCACGTATAACGCATTGCAGTAATCCAAACGAGAGGTTATCAGAGCATGGATAACTGTAGCTAGGTACTGAGTTTAATGATACCCCAAACACTGCCACCTCACCCTGCACAGAGTTACTGTGCTACAAGTGGGACAACACTGAAAAATCATGCACTCCCCGTTGGGTTTCCAGCTATTGCATTTTCTGATTTCCTTTCTCAGGGCAGTGCCCAATTGTGAGCCGAAGTATTGTGCATCTGTACCTCTGCTCTGGCAAGACAGTTTTAATTATTGGCCCTGGCACCTAATATTTGTTTTGTATGAGTTATTTAGCATTTATATAGCACTTCCAACATGCAAAGTGCTTTATAAAAATTATCTCGTTTAGATTTAATAATAATGCTAGTTTGTGGTCATCATACTTCAAACAATGCCAAGGTGGGAGTTCCCATGTTCTGCCATGAGGAGGAATGCACAGTGATGCCACACTCCTCCACATATCTGACTTTTGCAAGATCTCACACAGAGCAACTGCCCTGCCCTTAGTAGGTATACTCATGCAATGTCCTCTGGGGATTTTGATACACTGATGAAACTCAATGTTTCACCAGCACAACATTCCTCATGCTTCATACCTGGTTTTTGTCTTGCACAACAGACCACAAGATCAGGCTACATCTCTTAGTATAATGTTTCTCCTTGAGAAATTGATAGAGTCATGAGAAAAGAGTTACTCAGTATATGTAAGAGCATCTATAAGACAGCTCAGTGGTAGAGCATATGCCTTTAATGCAGGAGGTCTCAAGTTCAATCCTGAACACCTCCAGGATCTCAGGCAGGAGGCTGGGAAACACACCTGTGCCTGGGAGTTTATAGAGCGACATTCAGCTGGCAATATGCTGTTGGGTTAGTCATGACGTTGCTTGAGTACATGTTAGGAAAGAGTTAGCACCAGGATTTATTGTAGGTGCTATAATACATTCTTTAAGCTTCAAGGTGTAACCATCGCATAACCCCAAAACTGCCCATGGGTGTTTCAACATCACGGTAAGCCACCATGGTTAAAATGACCTGCAGGGTACCATGATGTGCATGGTCACCATTTTGTATATGCAAGTGGCAGCATGTGTGCACTGTGGCTTGTCATGTCATGCAAACCCAGGTGATGTGGGTTACACGAGGGTTAAACACCCTTCTGATAACCCTAGGACCCATGGCTTGCAGATGCTTTATATGTCCTAAAGTGAAGAAACACAGAAACAGTCCCATAAGCATTCAGTGGCATGGAAAACTGGGAGATGGAAGGGAGAAAAAACTAAAAACCAGTCAGGAGAAGGAATAGAATGGAGTGGCTTAAAGAGAAGCAGAGACACAGATATATAAAGAATAGGGGAGTGTAGGAAACATAACATTGTTTGGATGGGTCACTTCTTGGTTTACAAAGAAGCTATTTTTAATTGTCCCTAGATATGAAAGCAAGAGCTGTACATACAAATTAATGGAGAACCCAAAGATTTTAATGTAGCTGGGACTGGGTGCACCTATGTCCACTCCAGCTCCCCCAAAACACCAAAATGAAGTGGGGGACCGAAAACAGGCCAATGATAATTAAGCATGCTCAATGGGCAAGAAACACTAACTGATTAGGTGGTGGGGAAATGGAATGAAGCGGCTGAAACCCTGAGCAGAAGCACTTCACACTGCAACGTTTTGCTTCAGGGGGCCCACTTTTGAATTTCTAACCTGTTTTATAGTACAATCCTAAGCATGATTACTCAGAATTAAACTCCACTGCATTCAATGGGACTTGTTGTAAGTTAAGTATATATAGGATTGCAGCACTAACTTTATTGTAAACTGTGCTGAGAACCTGGTTATAGGGCAACCTATAAATACTGGAAATAAAATATATAAATAACTTCTGCAATCAATAAAAAAATCAAGACCTTATCACTTATGGCTGGCCTTTGGTGACCAAAAACAAACAAGAGACAGCTGTACTGGGTGTTCCCAACATATTTCAATGTGAGTCTTTATCAAGGAAACTAGAGAATATAAAATATTAAATACGTGGTAAATTATATATAAAATATACATCAAAACATTTAATACACATATTTCCAAACGGTCATGAATTAACTGTTTAAAAACTTTTACTAAACTATCCTAAATGTGATATGTTTTTAAGTACATGTCATCTCTCAGGTTTTGAACACTTTTATCTGATTATAGAACATATTCATAGAGAATTTTAATATTAGGATAGTTTAGTAAAACTTTTTATTAGTTAATTAATGAGAGTTTTGATGTGTATTTTATATATAACTTACCATGTATTTAATATTTTATATTCTCCAGTTCCCTTGATAAATACTCAAGTCGAAACGCATTGGGAACAACCAGTACTGCTATCTCTTGTTTGCTTTTGGTCTCCAGCTTTACAGCTGTTTTTCTCATTCCTATTGCTATTGTTGGCTTTTGGTGGCCACAGTCATGATTTTAATAGATTTGAGGTTGTAGGATATACTTTTGTTAAGTCTGATTTCAGTGGATATTTTATTAGAATGATTTTTAAACTAGAGTCCACAATAAGATGTATGGGTGGGGCATAATACAAATGTGTTACATGATTTATGGATTATAGTCCAAATACTTTGTAACCTAAGAATACTGACTTCACAAATATCAGATTTTTTCAGAAGTTACAAAAATCTTTCTGTCACTAAAGCATCTCAATCAAGGCTTTGCAAGCTGGTGCGTTTTGGAGTACATCTACCATCAATCCCAGTCAGCACAGCCAATAGTCAGGGATTATGAGAGTTATAGTCCAATACGTCTAGAGGGCAGCAGGTTGCCTACCTAATCAACAGGCAATTTTTGCTTCTGTGTGAGACTTTTATTGCACCATCACCCTGCCTCATTTACAAATTTTTACAGAAGGTCCAGACAAAGTCATCATCTTCTCATAATCTCTTTTGTTTTCCCACCACTTTTTCCATCTTTTTTCTTACCATAGGAAATCTAGTAAGGAAAAAGAATAGAATAGCAGCACAATGCTTTCTGGTTGGTAGCACTAGCACCCTTCCATCTAGAAGCACCCATTAACATTTTTAAACCCCACCCCCCCACACCCACCCTGAGAAGCTCAAAGGGATACATTTCAGGGAATATCAGATATGCATAGCTTCTTAACCGTTATAATTTTAGCTCAATTTTTATAGCTTTAATTTGCCAGGACAATCCATAGCACCCAAGAAATCAAGGTAGAATCTTACCAACAGATTTCTCCTTTTATGCATGGTTTCATTCATCAAAAACAGCTACAAAGAAACCTGTTGCCCTAGAAACCAAGCCACACAATTCCAGTAGTTTCCCCAGTGATCAATCACCTTCCAAACATGTCCACTTCATTCCAATTCTTCACTTTGTAGCTAATAAATTGGAATTCAGTTTTTAAAGAACAGCCTCAATGAAAAATGTCAGATATCTAATATGATCGCCTAGTAATGACATTCTATTTTTAGAATCTTTAGAACTCAGAAGCAGTAGTACAATTGTCTAACGAAGAGTAATGACAAAATATAAAGGCCAATGCATTTTAAGTCCCATTTATTCCAACAAGAAATTAAAGGTTCATGTCACAATTATAAACACGCATATTCAGAAGCAAATCCCACTGAGTTCAACGGCCTTAGGCTGCAATCTATGAACACTTAGCAGGGAGTAAGTAAGCCCCAGTGAGCTCAGTGAAATTTACATTATATAGGATTGTGCTGTTAAAAGTGTCAAACTTTGGATAGATTGTACCTATATTTTTCTCAATTACAATCAGAAAACTTAAGTTTAAGGCTATGATCCTAAACACCCTTACCTAGAAGCACCATCACTTAAATCTTTTTGACTTTGTAAATCCCCAGATGCCACCCAACCTAAGCTTAATTTGAACTCAGTGGGCGATGTACATAGGATTGCTCTGCACATTTACTTAGAAGCAGGCTCCATTTCGTAAACCGAAGGCTACAATCCTACATTGTCTTACTTGGGAGTAAGCCCCAATGAATTTGGTGGGAATGACTTCCAAGTAAATATGCATAGGAATAACTTAAGGCCCCAGGTCTTTTAGACAGAGAAGGCTATGCTTTGGTTAGCAATCCCAAGAACACCCTCAGATTAAACAGAAAACATTATTGCCTCAACACATGGATGGATAAAACCCATTTCCCACACTTTACATCAGAGGAGAATATTATAAGATTATTCATACACTATTAACCAATCCTCATACTACAGATTTGAGCTCTGTTCCAATATGTACAAGAATGATTACCAGCTGAGAAAACTCTGTAAAATAACACTAAAATTGTGTTGCAAAAGAGAACACATTGACGTTTGTTACAGGCAACAATCCTAGTATCACCTCAATTGCCAAGCTCTTGCTTTGGAACTTCAAAGGAAAACTATAAGGAATGTGAGGCTCCCAATTCTTTATTTATTATCTAGGCCCCAGCCCTGGAGCTTATGTGAATTAAAAACATCCTACCCCTTTTTTCCTGAATAAAAAATTGATTGTGCCTTATTTACTGGGCCAAACAAACTGCATAATACACAGTATTTCAATTAACAGGAAAGAATACCAACCTTCATCCAAGAACCATGCCCCAGTTACCCAGAAGTAGCCTCCTGCCCGAAGCTAACCCTTTCAGTTACTAAGGGTACAGGGAGGAGTCTTCATAACCTCCTTCCCTGTTGCCATGGGAACCCCTAGCCTGCGCTCAGGTAGGCAAAGGGCGGTTCCTCACACCTTTCTTCGCAGAGCATTCTGGGTTGTGTTGTGCAGCGGCTCCCTCGCAGCTGAGTTCCTTTGCGAGAAAAGACTACATCTCCCAGCAATGCGTCGGTCCGGCTGTATTGCCCTTAGCTCACACATACCTGAATAAGGTGAGTTTTTAAAGTTTGTTTACACTCTGCAACACAGCCGGAAGGAAGAAGAGAATAGTTTGGTAGCATGAATAACAAATCTAGGCTCCGTGTTCTGCTTATTTGGGCTGCAATCCTGTACGCACTTGCCAATAGGATTTACTTCTGAATAGACGTGTGTAGGTTCGCACTACTCCTTACTTAATGAGTTCGGACGTCACGCTAATCGGCGGAGGGGGGTAATAGGAACAGAATGGGAAAAAACCATTGATTAGCGTGTCGTCCGAACTCAGCCACTTAGTGGAGGTGGGCTTGGAAAGAGTTGTTTAGAGCGTGCACTTAACACGATTGTATTTGGATGAGTCAGCTTGTTTCCTCCTTTCTCTAGTATGTGTGAGGAACCAGATTTGACTACCTCTAGGCGCTAGCCGAGACTCGAATCCCAGGAATGCATGCAGAGGAAGGGTGCAATCCTATGCATGTTAAGACAGAAAAAGTCCTACAACTCCCAGTATCCGGGATGCTTGGAATTTTAGGACTTTTTCTGTCTTAATATGCATAGGATTGCACCCAAAATGTCTTACTTTAGCAGTGGGTGTGTATATATCTCATAACCTGTTTGGTACCGGATTATTTATGTGCTTTGCTATTTCTTTTCATTAAACCTATCGAGCTAGATGGCAATGTAAATCGCAGAGGAAACAAGAAGTGGACATAAAGAGAGACTTAAGTAAAATGCAGGTATTCTCAACTTCTTGTGTCAACAGTCTGCACAGGGGAATAAGAGACAAGGACAGGATCAGACATTCTGTACTGTTAAGAGTGGTGTTTGTAGGCGTGCATAAGACTAGATACAGCTTCTGAATTTCTTTTCCTTTCAATAGATGTATGGTGAGTTGGGCCCTGCCTTTATGGTGTGGTGTTGCCACCACTTTGCCATTATGCCCTTCAGTTTTGCTGCTGTAGGGTGGCGGCAGGTAACCTAAATTGCAGGAGGTAGCACAGGCTTTCTGGCGTCTGTTCGGCTCACCAGGCCTGCCCTTTGCCCAGCTTCCAATGACTAATCATGGTCGCCATCCACCCTGGAAAGTCCCTGGTTCAATGCTGAAGTGAGGTCACACAGCGGAAGGGCCATGATGACCTTGCTTTGAAGGGGGAAATTAGGTTAATCCCCAACGTTCCTAACACTCAACTTCAGGAAAAAGCCCTGCAGTGCCTGCGAATCGATGGCTATGTCATATAACAGACGCAGCGCCGATTCACAGCCACTATGGGGCAAAGAAGATGTATAGCCCTGGTATATGAGGCTTTCCTTCAACGTCTCCCTTGAGCACTTAAAATAAATTCACACTTCGTGAAACAAAGTTGATGTTCTTCACTGATTTATTCTTATGAGCGTGCAAAGAGTTTCACAGACATTACCATGTTATAATTCCTACAAGAGTCCTGTAGGAATGTATGCATTACTGTTCTGCAACTATGGGGTCTGTGGCTTGTCTTATAACCCCTTGATGACTTAATGCAGGAGTGAGATTAAGTCTGGAAACTGTCGAATAATCAAACTTTCCTAATCTGGTGCCCTCCAGATGTGTCAAGACTACAATTCTCATCATCCCCAGCCAACATGACAAGGCCAAGTTGGGTGAACTTGTTTCTAATTCATAGTTTAGTCTCTTAGACGCTAAGACACGTCAGATAGAGGGCTCCTAGTGCTACCAGTTAGAAGGCATCACGCAGCTATTCCATCTTTTTTTTTCTTTAATGGAAGGACTGAAGAAATTATGGGAAAACAAGACATAATCTGGACCAACACCACCCCTCTTAAAATTCTGTGAATGAAGAAGAGTGATTGTGGAAGCACCCTAGGTCTCGGTATCCCATCCTTATGTGGATCCCTAAAGACTTTTGGAGACCTGCACCTCTAGATTTTTGTAGAGCTAGCTGGCATTTTATGGTGAACAACAGGGCATTGATGGGCAGCTTCCTGCCAGGAGGAGATTAGAGTTAGTCTTTCAAGGAGAGTTGGGCTGCCTGTTCTTTCTGTAGGGATCATGTGTCTCTTTACATCTGTGTGAGAAGCAAAAATTCACCAATGAAAGGGTTTCCGATCACATAGTCCACATGCTGGGTAAAGTTTTGGGACTAATGCTTGGTATATTAGAGTCCTGCTAGAAAGAAAGTTGGCAACCCTAGCTAGAAGGGAATGTTTGGACAGTGTTGAGGTTGGGGGAAAGGAACAAATTGGATGTAGGGTGCAATCTTAAGCATGTTCAGGCAGACTATGGTGGAAGTCTGAGGTCTTCTTTTCCTTTCTAAACATGCATAGGATTGCACGCATAGATTGTTAATGGTATGAATCTCCAAAGATGAGCCTCTTGCCTTGGAGGGAAAGGATGCACTGCCTGTCCCTTTACTGGCTCACTCAATTTGCAACATCTGCTTGACTACTATTATACAAAACACCATTCACGCCTTCCATACGTTCTCTTCCAAAGGAAAGTAACCTTTGAAAGCTGTCTTGGAATTTTCTGCTCAATGAATTAGAGGATGTGAGAAATAGTTCTGTAGCAGATTGTGAGGATGAGTGTTAAAGAATCCAAAATGTTTAAATATTATGCAAATTAAGACTGAGGTCTATCTACAAATTAATGGTATTTGGGGAGAAGATAGCTCATAAAGCACTAATGACTGAAAGGTAGCCTAGCTGATTGTGGCTTCTGTATTATTAGTGCTCTGTACAGCACTGGCTGCTGTGAGAAAGAAAATACTGAGCAGAATTAGAGTAGGAAAGGAAGTAATAGAAGACATTAGACAAGCCTTGGAATCAGTATTAATGGTGTGTGTAATTTTACTTTCCTGCCTCTACACTCCTCAGCATAAATAAATGACTGTAGCTTACAGTAATGAGCCCATCAAACCAATCCTGTGTATGAGGAGAATTTACGGCAACAGTAAAAGCTCTGTCTTCTAAAATAAACCACTTTTTATCATGTACGCTACCAGTAGCATAAAGCACATTAAGAGGCACAAAGTCATGAGTGTCTTTCCACAGCAATTCAGATGCAGGTGCCAGGATGTTCCTTCTACTGAACGTGCTCCAATAAAATTATGTCTATATTGGATGAATCCTTTACTAGGAGTTGCCATACTAACCCGGATATGATGAGGATGAACCTCCATTCCATTCATCCCACATACACTGTTGCACTGCTTGATGCCAGGGTCTCAGCCACTCAGTATAATGGCTTCAATTCAAAATGGAAAACAGGTGGTACAGAGGCCAAAATGCTTGGATCTATTACAACCAGGACAGAAAAGAACACCCTTTGACATATTTTGCTATAATTCTTAGCCAACTTCTTTTTTTAAGGAGCACCTCAGTTCTTGGAATGTGGGTATGAAATCAAATCCTTTCCATTTTAAAATATTTACCTTCTATAATTTACTGTCGTTTACTAGGGATTCTTTTAATAGCAGAATTGAGGGATTGTTATTGTATTTCCAACTTAAAATATTATTTAAACCTGCCCCTTCTATTTGAGATGGCTAGCAGTCTTTCTAACCTACCAATAAAATTGTAAGAACTATATATCTAGAAAAAGAAAAAAGACACCCATAAGATACAGCAATTTTTATTAACCCAGTTAAACGATGAATTGCTTGTAAGAATAAATGGAGCTTGTATTTCCTTCAGAAATTCAGGAGAAGCATCACTACATTTCTTCTCAGAGCTCGTTCCCGGTACAGTGCTTACCACTGGTTCCCAAACACTGTAGCATTACAAATTGTTAGAGAAATAGCAATAATTCATTATGTTCTGGAGGAGAACCAAACTTCAGAAAAGATATCACAGAAATTATTATACAGAGAATATGGGAATATTGTTAGTACTGTTCAGAGGGGGAAAAGACTTCGAGTTTTGCATACTCTCACAAAATTGAACATAAGCAGCTGCCTCCTACCAAGTCAGACAATTGGTCCATCTAGGCCAGGATTGTCAACAATGACCCACAGCAATGGCTCTCCAGGGTTTCAGGCAGTTTTCCCAGCCTTTCTCGGACATCCCGGGGACCGAACCTGGGACTTTCTGCATGCAAAACATGAGCTCTATCCGTGAGCAATGAACTCTCTGCAAAAGACGCAAATTAAAAACTATCTTTGCTTCCCCAGGTTTCCTGTCGGAGGGCATTTTGAATTCAGTTTAGAGACTGATTTTGGATTTCCCAAAAAAGAAAAACAGAATCCCAAACCTTGTCTCCCAAAAGAGATGAGCAATATTGTGATTAGCTACTAATCACAACAATAATCATATACAACCTTCTTCAACCTGGCACCTTCTCCAGGGATACTGAGAGCTATAGTCCAACACATTTGGAGATTGGCAGGTTCCAAAACAGCCCATCTTTCCAGGTCACGCTTTACTTTCAATGCCACCACAGGGAGCCCTGATTTGGGACTTCGGTGGCACCTGCATTCATTTTTCCCTTTGCAACTTGGGTACCCTAAACCCCACCCTGTCTCTTTGGCCCCTGGACCTTATCTGCCATCCTATTCATGGTGGATGCCAAAGCAGAGGGTTCCTTCCTTCCTTTTGGTGACAGAGCTTTGGTACCTCCAGAGGGCCACCTGGTACCAGAAGTGACTAACAGCACCATATATGGGAGGGAGAGAAATAAAAATAAAGTAGAACTTCACAGGAAACCTCTAGTCCACATATGTAAATTCTGAGAAGAATTGGCAACCATGTAATGGGGAAGAGAGGAGAAAAAGATTACAAGGTGTAGTGTCCCACTTCCCAGTAGCACTAATTATGGCAGGTGTGAGGAACCTATGGCCCTCCATCAGCCCCAGTTAGCATGATCAATTGCCAGGGATAATGTGAATTGTAGTCCAGCAACACTTGGAGGGCCACAGGTTCCTCACCCCTAACCTTTGGTTACTGCAAAATTGTTGTATTCTCTCTCCAAACACAGGATTCCTGTCAGCTCTTTCCCAACAAAAATAACGCCAGTTGACTCTTTTTCTTTAAAAGTTGTAGATTTTTGTTTTTTAAAAGTTTATTGTATAATTATTATTATTAATATTAATATTTATTTATATAGTGCCATCAAGTTTTCATGGTGCTGTACAGAACAAAATAAAACAAAATACAAAATACAAAATTTCATTTAATAAAAATTATACATTGCACAGAATTTCAGAATAATTGTGTGTTTTCTTTAAAAGTACAAGTCTAAACAGGATAAGAAACACAAGATTAGAAAGCCCAAGGAACTGCAATTTGAATTAAGGCTCCCAATTCAATAGGGATTCCTGCTCAAATAATCCACAGAGGCACATCCTATTGCTTTAAGACACCATTTTAAAGGAGATTCCCTGAGCAAAACACTTCTAGGATTAAGACTTTATACAGACGTGTGAACATACCTAGTTTGAATCTGTCCCATTGGATTTCAATGAAAGTACTTGGGATTGCTGACCAAACTGAACTTGCAATGAAATTTAGAAATTACAAAAGAAAAAAAAGGAGAAAGAAGAAAAAGGGGAGAAAAGATAGGAGGGAGGAACCATAGGTGCCTAACATCTATTGTAAGTCCATGGGTGTTAGGCAGCTAAAGGTTATTTCATTTTTGCATGATCTTTTGAGTCAAAAGTCCAAATTCCAAAAATGACTTCAGAAACCAGAGAGTAAAATTCTGATCACTGAAATCAACAGTTCGAGTCCTTACAGAAAGTCAGGGTAAAAATAATATAGAAGTACCATTTAGCGTAAGCTGCACCATTACAGTTTATGATTCCGTTCTAATGCAAGTAACTTAACAATACATATAAGATGTGGTAAAACTTGCATACAATGAAAAATGTGAGAATTTGAATGTCAGGATGATAAAAGTTACATATCAATGTCAACCTTCATTCAGTTGTTCTACTCAATCTATGTAATACAAGGCGAATGGACACAAATAATTGGAACTTGCATCTAAAAGATAACCTGCGTTTGCTACTTATTCTTCTTACTGTACTTTGTTTCTCAGCATTATTAGATACTTGATTGGAAGGGAAGCACAAGGGGGTGTTTTACATGAAATGGCTTATGTAAAGAAACAAAGAACAGTGAACCACAGAGCTTGTGCCTTTAATGTTTGTGCAGAATATTGAATTTTGGCAGGTGTGGCTTTTGTCACACTTCTAGCACCATGACGCAACCAACTGCACTTGCTAAAATCCCCTTATTTGCAACGATTAAAGTTACTAGTGCCGTTTCGTTTTCTACATTCCAGGTTTATGTAAATACACAATACTATGATCAGTCAGCTTCTTTAGGATGAGTGAATTAATGATGGAATTGTATTGTCCTTGTAAGCTGTACAGAGTTTCTGGACAGGGCAGAAATGCTGTTTATGTATTGGATTCTAATTGGGTTCTAACAGCATCACAAATATAGAATTCAAGGATATTTTTTATACTGGTCAGTTTTGTATGTGGCTGCATCTATACAGACACAATTTGTATGTGAAAAAGTCAGGTGAGGCAAATTTGCTACCTTTGAGGGACTTTACTTGTAGCTTGGATATCAGCATCTACCCCAGTGGCTCATTGGAACGACAAAAATCAAGAAATGTTTATAATATAGACAAGGCCTTAAAGTGCTTTTGAGATCTGAATTGAACCTCCCATCATTTAGTGAGGTAGGTAGTTAATTGGACTCATTTTACAAACTGATACACAAGAAAACTGCCCTATATCAAATGCCATGTCATTAAAACATCAAGGGGGTTGATCCAAAAGGCACAAATGCAACACATATGGGAGTTATTTTGAAGAGTTTCCCTATGAACTCTAGGTTTAAACAGCAGTCTGGGGGCTTTGTTGGGATTACTGTCCAGAAGCAAACTCTAAAAATAAACTTTAGGTGAACAGTGCACATGCACCTCAGGATTATGCTTAAGGAATCCACACTATACAAACAATGTATTTCTATCCAAAACAAGGAACATCATCAAATAAAGAATAAAAATGAAAATGAGATATTGATGTACCCCTATGAACTGAGAATCTGAGTTAAGAAATTTCCTATTGGCTTATGAGTCGTGCTTATGATACATGTAAGTTTGAGATAGTTATGTGTCGAGTTTTGTAGATAGTAAATGCCAGATGTATTGTGGTGCCAGCATGTGTCAGTTCTAAGATCCTGCGTGCTACTACTTATGGTAGAAAAGCACGGAAATTTTGGCAAAACCAAAATGTTTTTAGGCTTTCAGCAATGTGTTATTTTATCGACTGTGTAAACATTCCCACTTCTGCCTTGTGGCATTATTTTCACCATTTTACTTCTCCTGGGAACATGGAAATATTCAAAGCAGTTGTACCATGCAAAGCTATCTTTGCATTATTCCGTTTCAGTGAAGAGAAAAAGTCCAAGAACAGTATAGGTCATATGTCAAGCTAGGCCTGCAGATTTCAACTGGCATCTTCAAAGCCTATAGCACCATTCTGCTAGGCACTTGGTTCTAGGATTTCTTCTCTTGATCCCAACTGCCTCCTCAGCATTTCACTATACATCTGTGGAGTCGTTCACTTCCCTAAAATAAACAGGAACAGCTCTCATTATTTTGGTTGCATTCCATAACATTTTAAAAGCATCTAATCCTAAAAACAACAATGAATCTAAGGAGTTGTAGACTTGTTAGTGCCTAGATGAGAAACCACTAAGAACCCTTTATATGCTACTCTTAAGATTTTTTAAAAAAGAAAAATGGGATACAAGAATATTTATTGGAATCATCTGAGAATGGAATCATGAAATAGTCTGCTGCCATAACATCTGCTGTGTGCTGTACACTTCAGTTGTTCTAGCTGTCCTCGTAGCTATTTAACCTTCCTGTGACCATGACGATGAGTTTGAAAATTAATTTGCAGAAAAACAATAACTCATTTGCTTTGATTTGGGGATTACTACTTTCACAACTGTCTGAAGTTGGCATAGATAGGCTCATGCTGCTACAGGGAGGTCGTCATCAGGAGCACCCTGCTGTTACTCCTCCTCAATGTTGCTTGTCCTCCCTTTCCCTCTACTGAGTGACAACAGCAAGAAGACAGAAAAAGAAGAGCTACCAGGAAGAGTATTTAAGACCAAGCAAAATGAAACTCGTGGTCCTCCTCCCAATTAATGAGGTCTGTATTGTAGGGAGGTTCCCTTTGCTGGCAGAAGATCCCCTTTGCTGGTAAAGTATTTGTGAATGGTGGCCATACAGCTGCAGGACTTGTGAATATGGTCTTATCTTTGCTTTGCTGGGTAAAGGGTTAAAATTTCTCCTTTTAAATAAATAAATTAATTAAATAGATTCAATTTTAAAGTTTGAGTAGATGTTTTAAGCTTTAGCACCTCACCTACAACACTTTGGCCAAATCAGGTGCCATTGAGAGTAAGTGTGCATAGATATTAAATACCAGGTATGCTAAAATTTTGGCCCTCTTTTTTTCCCTTTACACCAATGCCTGGATAACTGAGGCAAGGTCTGTTCTCTAAAAAGCTTATCTGGCCACTGCAGCCACCTGAGCTTCCCAGTTATCACAGAGTCCAAGAGGCCTTCAAACTGAGCACTTGGTTGCTCAGGAGGAATGCAACCTCATCTAAGACTAGTTCTAAATATCCATCCATAGTAGCTGTTTTTTCTAGCCACAATACGTTCATCTTACTTAGATTAAATCTCAGCTGTTTTTGTCCCATAACCAGGTCTGGAACTGTATTGAAATAATCAATATCATCCAACACTGCCTGGAGTTGAGAGCCCACCATATAATACCCGGTACAAAAATGACAAATTTGGAACTAGGCAGCAGTTACACAAAACCATAGACTCTAACCTTGGTTTCTTCAACAAAAGCCTCACCACTACTTCTTTCAAGGTTATCAGAACTTTACCATCCCTCAAGAAAAGTGGGACACTGTCCACCTCTGAGGTCCAAATACCTAGACCAGTCCAGGCTGCTTTCACAGGTCAGGATGGGCAATCATCTAAAGAACTTGTGGTAGCAAGGGTCTAAACAGGAAGTGGTAGGTTTCAATCCTCCAAGCAGTTTGTCAACCTCCTCAGGTTAGATAAGCTGAAAGTTATCCGTAACAACCTGACCAAAAAGTGCACTCCAACTCCACTGAAACAGTAACATCAAAGTTGGCACAGATACAAGCAGCCTTATCCATAAAATGTCCAGTGCATTACTCAAGCAGCCTTTCAAAAGTTCATGCTGTTGTATTCTAGTGCCTACACCAAGGAGCTCTTTAACAACATGACAACGCTCAGCTGAAAACTGAGCAGAAGCATTGATGGTGGAGGACTTTTTCCCTGTCATCACTGCTACAGAAGAAGATTGAAGATGGATTCTTATCTGCATTTGAGCATATTCATCATATTGTCTGAGGCACCCCAAACCAAGGAGAGCACTGATTCCTTCAATGCCTAGTCACAGGCCAGATCTTCACCAAGCAGGATATAGCACTATGAAAGTGGTATGAAAGCGGTATGTAAGAGGCAGGAGCCACCCTGCTGCTTTATAGTGGTACTGAAGTGCACTGACAACTGTTGGGGCCCATTCATATACCACTTTCATAGTGCTATCTCCTGCTTGGTGTGGCTCCTGCCTCTTATATACCGCTTTCATAGTGCTACATCCTGCTTGGTGCAGATCTAGCCACAGTCTGAGATATCAGAGACTCTGTCTTGTTTCACTTTGGAACTGTTTGAGTCTGTCTCATTTGCCAATGCATAAGGTATGCTTCACTCACTGGCAGGCCAGAACTAGCAAAGAAAGGCTGGATCCTTTGCTGGTTACAATTAATAATGCTTTGTTTGAGAAGGGCTGAGTTTTAGATGGCCTCCAGTAGACAAAAAGTCGATGTAAAGAAGCAGAGGGAGGAGAAAAAATAGCTTCAAGAACATGTATAAACTTGGAAGAGACCACAGTTCCCCAATTGTCAACCTGCAGTCTGACTGTCTGTTGCTTGGTCTCTCAAGAGAATTAGACTTCATGCAAATCAAGCACCCACCTGAGTCTTTTCAGCAGATTTTTACGTTTTTCTTTCAGATTCAAATTCATAACCCTCCTGGGGACATCAGGTACAAACCAGGCTGCAATCAATTTGATGCACAGAGCCACATGCTGCAAAGGGCCAAACAGGTGGATCAGATTTCATTCCTCACAGAAAACAGGTTGCATTCACCGACCAAGAATGGCAATTTGTGCCTCTCTCCATCTTTTGGCCTACATCTCCCATCATCTTTTACCAGCGGCAGGGCTGCCTAGGGCTGATGGAAGTTGCAGGCCAAAACAGCTGGAGGACCATGTTGCCCATCCGTTTAGGCAATGACCAACAGTAGTCAATGTAATCAACTCCTCTTAATGAGTTTATAAAGTTCTTTTGGACACTCAACTGTTTCATTACATTGTGATCATTAAGCAACATGGGTCTAAATCAAGCTCTTACTACAATCAATCTAAATGCCTCCTTTGCCTGTGAAAGGACTGGACTGGCAGCATTATAAACCCACTATTCTGCTACATCCAGAGGCAAACTGAAGTGATGTCCCCATTATAATTCAACACAAGCCTTCTATTTAGTCCGTAGCCAAGACTAAGTATGGTTGCCCTTTGCTAATTGGCAAAAGGGTTCTGTTCCTGGGCTCTGGTAACAGACTGTATGCACAATTCCATCTTCACAGCTAAGCAGGTCTGGCCTGAACAATACCTGGATAGCAGATAACATGGGAAACCCCATTTGTATACCCATCCTGGGCTCTGTAGACCAAGGGCAGAATGCAAAGGTTATAAATAATAATGTAACAGCTTTGCAAAAGAGAAGGTTTTGGCAGGCCAGTTTCTCTTGCCATGCAGCTGTGCTCCAATTGCTATGGCATTCTGCCTGCTGCAGTGCAAAGTCCTAGCTGCTAGCAGGGTTATCTTCTCTTTCTATGGAGCTGTTTGTTTGTAGATCTTGTTTTTTTCTCATGTATACAATAAAGACATCAGTTAAAACATTTATATTGGCCCTACTGGAGTCCAGACCTTCAACCAACTTTTGCTTATGCTGGTGCAACTGAATAATTTTCCTGATTAAATTTCTCACCAGTATTGAAGAGTTTGAGTCACACTTTGCTAAAAGAGACCTAAGATACTCTCAGTGCAATACAACATGTTGCAGTAAGCATGTGACTAATAAAGCAATACCCATACGCAGCCCTGTTTCAGCACTCTTACGTTTTGGTTCAGCTGAAATGAATCTTCTAAGGCTCAGCCCACTAAAGGAGACCTGATCCAATGCTTTTCCAACTAAAACACTTACTTCAAACAAGATAAGGAAGGCAAGACGTGCCGCAAGAACATGCCAAAACTGCATAGAATAACCATAGTCATCACTGTTCCTGTAATCTCGGTACCTGCAGGAAGTGGCAGAGCAACACATAAATGCTGCAGCACTGTTACTTGGCATTTTTGTCTGTTGTTTCAATAAGAGTTTTTGTTGCATTTGTTGCAACAGATTAACATGCCTACCCCTCTGAATGTACTTCTAATGTTTTCTTTTAGTATTGTTCTTTTTCTTTCTTATTTTAGTGTAATTGTGTTTTAAAAAAAAAACATTTGTAAGCCACCGTGAAATATTAATAAAATGATTACTATACTTTTTTCAGAGGCTAATAAATGGAGATGGGAAAATAATAATCATCGTCTAGTACCAAGAGAGTATTGTTCTCTTTATCAGATTAAAAATGCAGACAGTAGGGTTTCTTCTGTTACTGGGCTAATGGAAGCCCTTAAACTATGGGTGCTTCCAGATAAGGGTTTTATTATGCCATCACCCTGCCTTATTCACAGAAGTTTCTGGGCAGTAGTCTTCTACTGATAACCAACCTGTGTTTTCCCAGTACTTTCTTCCATCTTTTTCTTATTGTGGAAAATCCATTAAGGAAGAAAAGATGGAAGAAATAAATAAATAATTTTTAAAAATGAATAAATAGCTGCACAATGCCATCTGGTTAGTGCTAGGACCCTTCCTGTCCGGAAGCACCCTATATACAGTTGAATTCCTTTTTCAAGAGGAGCAAACACCTAGTTCTGAGCATGCCTTTTGTGGATGTGCAGTTTACATCCACAAAGAGGAACAGAAGAATTAGTAATCATCTGGAGTTCTCCCTCACTTAGGCTGTTTTAGGCACATGTGCTAGGATTTGTGAAATTATTATATAAACGGGGGGGGGGGAACCCCACTCCACATTGTAATGCTGACCAGATAACACATGCTCTATTGAAGAGGAGGAGGCTTACGGTGAGACATTGCTTAATGGATTGAGCTGTGACATTTTCACATAGAAGCAGAGGGCATGGAAACAACATGTTAATACCTGCAGTGTGTTATCTTATTTCCCATGGAGTCTTGAAGTTCTACTAGGTCTGTGTGGTTCTCAAAGTCCTGGACATCAAACACGGAAAGGCTGTGGTTGATATACCCTGTCAAACAGCTACATGCAACAACAATGGTAACAATTAGTTAGGTTGCAATATGGTCCAGATCAAATTATGAAGGTTATAAGCCTCTAGCAAGAAAAAAACCATTTTTCAGTAATCTGAAAACTGGTCATGTGTTTTTCAACTTATGATAGAACTTACTTGTATATATTTTAACAAATAACCTAAATTAGAATTGTAACTGTTAATCTGTTAGATCCTTATATTCTCAATGCTGATCTTCAGAGATGCATACAAAATTGAGATGCTTCTATTTATTAACGAATGTTCCCAACTTTGCATGGGTTGGAATAGCCCTTTGTTTAATACAGCAACACCTTCATGCAAAGTTACACAGCTGCCAGAGTTGAACACATGGTGCCCACCCCATCTGAATGAAGCCATGGCGATTGGCACCCGTAGACATGGCCCCTTCCATGGTGCACTCCTATAGCCCCAGAAGGTTCGAACATATAACACCGATTCTGGCCCGCCTGCATTGGCTACCTATACGCTTCCGAGCCCAATTCAAGGTGCTGGTTTTAACCTATAAAGCCTTACACAGCTTGGGACCACAATACCTGATGGGACGCCTCTCCTGACATGAACCTACCCGTACACTGCGCTCAACATCTAAGGTCCTCCTCCGAGTGCCTACTCCGAGGGAAGCTCGGAGGATGGCAACAAGGGAGAGGGCCTTTTCAGTGGTGGCCCCCCAATTATGGAATGATATCCCTGATGAGGCTCGCCAGGCGCCAACATTGTTATCTTTTCAGTGCCAGGTTTTTCTCTTCTCCCAGGCATTTAACAGCATTTAACAACATATGCTAAGTTTGTTTGTTTTTTAATGGACCCCAGAACTGTCATTGTTTAAAATGGATACTGTTTTACACTGTTGTTTTTATATTTTTGATGGTTTTAAATTTGTATACTTTTTAATGTTCACTGTTTTAAATTTTGTAAACAGCCCAGAGAGCTTCAGCTATGGGGCGGTATATAAATTTAATAAATAAATAAATAAATAAATAAATAAATAAATAAATAAATAAAATAAAGAGAGGGGTCTGTCCACTGCATTCCCCTGTGGTGAGGCTCATCCTATCCTTTCCTAGTTTCAAACTGTATCAACTGCAAAGCTATGCATTGGTTAGGGAGGTCTGCTACCGAGTGACTGACAATGGTACCAGAGGCTTCAAATACATGGACACATTTAAATTACAATTAACACATTTATTTCAAAAAAAATGCCCATGAGGGGCACCCCCTCTGTATGCAAGCCAAGTTTCAGGTGCCTATGTTTTACAGTCTTGGTGCTATGGTGCTGACAGACAGACATCCTCTTTTATTATTATAGATTACCTTGACTTTTTTTTTCTATTTCATGTTAGAAAAGGTGGGAAACATGCTGCATTTCAGATTTCCAGTGACATGTGAAAATATTTAGACTGATCCTGTGCTTACCGGAAGAACCTCCCCTGACTTCACTGTTATACAAAAAAAGAAGAAAACATTTGGTGTATATCTATCTCAATTAACTTACAAAGCACTTTAAAGGCACGGGGTTCTTGGATGTTTTGATGGGAGAGGTACTCTTGTTTAGTGCAATACTTTTGGGGGCTCCATTTTAGTATATTTATTTATATATTTATTTATTTATTACATTTTTATACCGCCCAATAGCTGAAGCTCTCTGGGCGGTTCACAAAAATCAAAACCATAATAAAACAACCAACAGGTTAAAAGCACAAATACAAATACTAAATTCCTCCTCTGTCAATGCATGCCACATTTTATGGGTGGTCTCATAAAAAGAGACTTTTAGCAATAGGAGTAGTTTCAGATCCATCAGTTAATTCTTACAAGTACCACAGTGAAGGAATGGTTCTTGACATCTAGTCATATTCCATTTCTCCTACCCTGCTTGCCGTTAGCCATACATAACAAAGATCCATAGAGAGAATTGATGTATGAACGTATGCTGTGTCACCTAAGGTTGTCTATTGAAACTCACTCTACACCACTGCTGTGCTTCTTCTCGCATGGGCCGTATATGTATTTGTACACCTGCATGGGAACGAAGTCTGAGGTGAGAGCGATCACTAGTCCATTGCCAATTACAGCCAAAATGCCGATCGCCTCCAGGACATACAACCAGATCCCTGTAAAAGGGGAAGAAGCCAAAAAGAGACATTTCCTTGGTCAGTTTGGCAGAGCAGACATTTTGCCCCAATTTTTATAAACCCTCTCTCCCTACTTTTCACAACCTAACAATACTATCTATTTTCTGTGAACTGCTTTGAGCACAATGTGTTCAAGCAGTATATAAACAGACTATAGACTATAATATCTTCAACTGGAGTGAAAAAGGCTAGGATTCTTGCACCCCGGTAGGGAGACGAAATGTTGAAGCAGGTGGTGTCCTGTGTCCTGGCTGGAGCTTTGCAAACAGTGGGGACAGGATTCCGCCATAACCATCCCCTTTGCTTTTATTCTCCAACCACCATCTAACTGAATTCTTGTACTGGGGGTTGGTGCAAGGACCGAGCCAAGGCCATGGACAGGCACACCCAAATCCAGACCTGGCAGGGTGTGGTTTCCTGGAGATCGGTAGCCTGGGCTCAAAGACTTGGAGTCACCTTTGTTGACCAGGCAAAGACAGAAGGACAATTGGCTGACTGGCCACACTGTGTTAACAGAATGCTGGATTAGATGGTTCCTTGATCTGATCCAGCAGGGCTCTTCTTATGCTGTCATTTCTTTTTGCAGAGCTACCTCTTCATTCCACTCCTTGTCTGGGTAAACTATCACTCCAAAAAGATTTCAGTATTAACAATTACAACTTCAGGGTACAATGGTAGCCTCTTCTAAGCGGTCTGAAATTGAAGCCTTTTCTTTGATCCTCATCTTACCAATATTGTTGGCCCTCCTGGGCACCATACGCCTCTGCAATTTCACCATCTTTATAGCATCTAGCCGAATCTCAATGACGTTGTTGATAAAGGCCAGCAATGGAGCAAGAGGGAAGGCAGCCACAAAAATAGTGGTGAAGCTGTATTGGATCACTGCAGATTTTTTAAAAAAGAAGCATGCTGAAAAGAGGCAGCAAACTAAGGGCAAGTTCTAGCAAAGACTATATTTGCTGGGCCAGAGGGTGTATATATAGCTCAGTGCAATAGCCAGCATGTCATAAAGCACAGTGATGCAGAGTCCCTCTTCCAAGGGAACAATTATTCATCGCCATCATAAAGCAGCCTCAGTTTGGAATGCTTCAGTTTCAACAATTAAAATCCCTCTCTTGCAAGGAATCGAACATTTATATAGTGGGGGAAGGGGGGAACCCTGTGTTCATTGCAATTGTATGAACACAGGGTTCCCTGTGTTCATACAATTGATGAATTGTATTCATACAATTGATGAATTGCATCATTGCAATTTGCAGTGCAATTGACGTTGCACTGCAAAAGTGCAGAAAGAAACTGGTGCACATACAGAATTCAGCATCCCAAGATTCTGAACTTTCATGCATTTAACAAGCAGGTTTCTATTCCACAAGCTGAAAAAAATAAGTTTTTAAGGATGTGGCAAGTATATAATCTTCAGATGTCCATACACTGATGTATCCAATGAAATATTACAAAACATAAAAAAGGGCACAATTCTTAACAGCGGTTTGCAGTAAACAGAATCAGGGCCCATTCTGGAAGGTTTCTGCAAAACAGAAGGGCTGGGCAAGCCCTTTTAAATGCCTTTACACAGAGGCATTGAGCACTACTAGCCATGTTCAGGAAAGCCCCCAAATCAAGGCCCCCATCCCAAAGGCCCTGCCTCAACATCAGCAAATCTAACCTCTGTCACAGAACGGATGAAATGCAGAACCCTATGCCCTGATCTGAATGAGTGCACTGGGCCTATGAAAGGTCCTAAAATGAGGAGCAACTCCTGTATTATACTAACACTAATTCCCCTCTCTTTTTCTTCTCATCTCTGAAAGGCTCCCTAATTTAGGTTTCCGTGTATCCCAATACCCAGACCAACAGGATTAATTTAGAATAGAATGAAGTTTATTGATGTTTTAACATACCAGTAATAATGCCACAAATTTGACAATTGTTGGGACAGTTTCTTACAATAAAAAGAAATCACACAATATTACTACTTACAGATATTGATAAAACTTAAGTAAATAAAGATGTCCCTGGCAGCCTAAAAGGAAGAAGTGAGCTTGATAGTTTAAACCAGGGTAAGAAAAAGGTCTATGTCAGAGGTGTTGAACCTTTTCCAGCCCATGGGTTGAATTTAGTTTTGGAGAAGCTAAAAGGAGAAGTGCATCCCAGTGCACTAGGAGAAGTGCATCCCAGTGGTAGGTGGGGAAGAAGACAAAATGCAGTGGGCCTAAAGGCAAAGAGCTTCGGCTACTGGGCGGTATAGAAATGTAATAAATAAATAAATAAATAAATAAATAAATAAATAAATAAATAAATGGGATGGGGCCAAAATAGAAGCATATTTTAGCTTAATGCTCTTACTGCCAGTAACAGCCTTAGGAGAGGCATCTCAAGATTTCAGAACAGGAATAAACCTGCGGAAATGACGAAATGATCGTCAAAGGAAAGGGGGCATGGCTACCTGTTGAACCCTGGAGGGCTGGATTGGGACTGCAGGAGGGCCGGATTCAGCCCCCGAGCCTGAGCATCCCTGCTCTAACACAATACCAGCAGTTAGGAAATCAAAGGTTTTAAGTGAAAAATAACTAAATGTAGGTGTCTTAACTATCCCAAAGAGCTCCAAAGTGGCTGAATAAAACTACCCAAATGAGGTACACAATGCAGCAAATGTGGGGAATTTTGCAGAATTTGGCTTTTTTGGGTGCAAACATTGTTGCTGTTTAACTGCACAACAGTTAAACTGCTGTTTAACTGCACAAACTATATGCAACCCTGATACACACCTTAACATTCTCAGTGGCCCCGTTCAGACAACATGCTAAACCATGCTGCTTAACCACAAAATGGTTAACAGAATGCATTAACCTTAATGCATTCCATTAACCATTTTGTGGTTAAGCAGCATGGTTTAGCGTTTTGTCTGAACGGGGCCAGTGTAATGTAGGGCTAGAGCAAGAACATAACTCTTTCACCAAGCTGAAGATGATAGAAGAATAACTGCACTAGTGAGAATAACTGGACAAAAGGAAAGCTTATATCTTTCCACTTCCATTTCTCTGAAAACTACAATCTAGTCTCGACTGACCAAATAGCCAGCCAGCTGATGAAGCATAATGTGAGTGCCAGTGACAGAATGCTGAATAGTATCCCTGTTTATCCTTGCGATTCATCTTCCCCGAAGCCTTTTCACTCTACATCACTTACTCATCTCCATATATTCATCAAACAAACTGAAGACATTGACTTCGTTAAGCTGATAGTTCCATAGCCATTCCTCTTTGCAGGGGTCCTGAGCTGTCTCCTCCATATGAACCTTGCTGTTGATTTTGTTTTTTCCGCACAGCCGTCGGTACTTGTATCGAACATAGCTGCAGGGGCAAATATCTAACATTAAGCAAGACACATCAAATTTCAAAGTACAAGATCTGTGAGTTCCCAAAGATGTCCGTGAACATCCACCTTTAAGGTGGCAACAATAACTGTTGTCCTTGCCAGGGTTCCCTTTCCTTGAGGCCTGTGCCAACTACTGTTCTCTGGTGAAGGCCAGAATGTCTCTTCTCTAGACATTGCATCAACCCATCTCAAAAAGGGTCACATGATATTTGAATGCTTATGCAAAGGGAACTGCTCCTCACAGACTTGATTCACATTTGAAGTAGTCCATACAAGTGCCTTAAGATAAAGTAGGCCCCCTACCAAGCTTATGGCTGTGCTCCACTTAAGAAGAGGCACAATATCGAAGAACTAGCATCTATCCTTGAGCAGTGTATGTGCAGCAGCGGATGCAGTTCATGTGATCAAGGTGCCCTGAAAAACGGACTGTCACAGGCATTGCAGCCATGTGGATAGCCCCTACAAGAGGGCCCCAGTTCTCACAAAAAGCACCTGCTCATGAGTAGCGCCTACCATCACCCCACCCCCCACCCCAGAAGTGCCCAACGTGCTTGTGTAGGACGCGATATACATCGTGAAATCACAGCCCACCCCAAGAGAGAATCTTTCACGGATTAGCTCCCTAAGAGGTTGTTCCGCATAGAAATACAGGCCAACATATGCCAGAAGACTGAAGAAGATGCACTTCAACAGCTCTCCCCGAGTGGGTCTCCTCCAGATATGTTGGATCGTATTTCCTATCATCCCACCTAGCACATGCTGGCCTGGACCTAGAGCGTCAAACAAACATGCCAAGTCCTCTCTCGCAGAAGAAGAGAATCCCCCATGCCCAGCCACACCCCAATCTTAACCAATCTGGTCTGAAGGAACAAAATGGTTTCCTGGCCCCAAACCCAACAGCCTGTTGTCTTCCTCCAGGCCAAAGCACAAGTCCTCACAGAAGGATGTACTATTGGTGCACGGGCCACCCAAATGCAAGATCCCTTACGCCAGTCCACAATACCCCCCTAAAATGGGAGGACCTGGATCTGGACCCGAACACCAAGTCATTCAAGTTTTGCTGACTTACGGAAGCATGTACTCCACAAAGTTGCTCAGGGTTTGTTTTAACACCATGATTACAGCCATCTGGATAAAGAGATCTATGAGGCAGCCACTAGGATGGCACTGGAAAAAGCAAGAGAGAGGAAGAGATGCTTTGGATCCAAGGGCTCCTTCCAGTGTCACTTTTGCAAGGATTCCCTGGAAAATGTGCCACGAAACTGAACGAGAAGGGCAGGGAAATTATTTTAATGAACAGGCCACCAGGAGAAGAGGTGGAGAAAAGGAACCATTGTGGCAAAGTAACTTACTTCTTCCAGTCTCCACTTGCCACTAATACGTACATAGTTTCCTGGACGACCATTAATCCTAACAAGGAAATGCGATACAATCAGTTTCTAACACTAGTGCTAGTTTTATAATCACACAGTTTTAATAATCACAACCACTGCACCTGTTTTCCGGCCCCCCCAGCAACACTGGTCATTTTGTAAATCTCTCTACAATTAAAAACCCATACATTTGTCCTCACATCCAGTGTAAGAAGAAGGTCACCATTGTTTCCATTTTACAGGTGCAGATCTGAGACTGAAAGTGGTAGAGATTTAACTCAATCTCATTTCTCCCGATTTGACCACCTTCACCAGTGGGCCACACTGAACTCTTCCTAGTTTGCTACTTGCTGTTTACCTCCCTAGGAAGAAAGCAACGTAGATCAGAGAAGAGAAATGGGTGAAGAACTGGAAGGTGAAGAGTTTGATTGTGATGTTTTTCTCACGCTCAGTGAATGTCCTTGGCTGCTCTGGAAATAAGAGCACGAACACCAAAGTTAGCTGTGGCCCCTGGCACCTCCGTTCTTGTTCTTGTGGATGCCTTATCCTGCTCAAAATCCCATCATGAAAGCATTTTGGGACTTCTCTATGGGAAATTCTTTTATCCAAATGTACCCCCTATTGCTACTCTATCCAAACACATTTTATGTGGGTACATTCATGTACAAAGCATCCATTTTTTCTTACCTAGCTCACAAAGGTACAGTGCTACATGCCTGTTCACCTGCAACAGACAAGAGGCAAAATAAATAAATAAATAAGACACAATGGAAAACATCTGCAAGTCAGACAGATGGAAAATATCCACTACACATGACTCCATACCTTGCTCATAATGATGATGGTCAAGTAGTGCAAGACAGCCCCTGTCAATACTGCCATGGTAGTGGCTCGTTCTTGAAAGAATTCAGAGTTGGACTGAGTAAAGATTACAGTCACCATGACCCGGTAGAGGACAAGAGCATGGGCAATGCCAATCAGCACACAAATCTAAAAAAAAAGGGTGGACTGATAGAATTCTAAGGAAAAGATGATTTGATTTGATTTATTGCATTTATATACCGCCCCATAGCAGAAGCTCTCTGGGCGGTTTACAAAAGTTAAAAACAGTGAACATTAAAAAGTATACAAAGTTTAAAACCACCAAAAACATAAACAGTATAAAAACAACAGTATCCATTTAAAACAACAGTTCTGGGGTCCGTTAAAAAAACAACTTAGCATTTTTAAATGCTATTAAATGTCTGGGAAAAGAGAAAAGTCTTGACCTGGCGCCAAAAAGATAACAATGTTGGCACCAGGCGAGCCTCATCAGGGAGATCATGCCATAATGGGGGGGGGGGGGCACCACTGAAAAGGCCCTCTCCCTTGTTGCCATCCTCCGAGCTTGGAGGAGGACCTTGGAGGAGGACCTTAGATGTTGAGTACAGTGTACGGGTAGGTTCATGTCGGGAGAGGCGTCCCATCAGGTATTGTGGTCCCAAGCTGTGTAAGGCTTTATAGGTTAAAACCAGCACGTTGAATTGGGCTCAGAAGCATATAGGTAGCCAATGAAAGCGGGCCAGAATCGGTGTTATATGTTCAAACCTCCTTGTTCCAGTTATCAATCTTGGCCGCTGCATTTTGCACAAGCTGCAGCTTCCAACCCGTCTTCAAAGGCTGCCCCACGTAGAGGGCATTGCAGTAATCTAATTTGGAGGTTACCAGAGTATGGACGACTGAAGCTAGGTCATCCCTGTAGGATTCTGGAAGGAGAACGGGTGGCAGGATTGTAGCAAGAGGCAGATCTACACTACAAACATTTTGGGTTTCTTCCACTTTATCTGTGATGGCTTCCCCAAAGAATCCACAATTCTGCTCAACACCCTCACCACAGCAAGTGTCCCAATGCCCTCTGGTGTGCATGACATTCCTGAGGTTGTGCTGTACTGTGGAGCACAATTTGGAGTTGCTTGGAACTGAACATTGGATACTCACTGTGAAGGTTCCTTCCTGCTCAAAGGAAAGGAGGCATCCACGTGGGTGGGGTGGGAGGGGTGAGGGAGAGGTGGCATAAGCCCGTCAAGTGCAGCGCAACTGCAACAATGATTATCAACCCCTGCTCCAGCTGGAGAGGAAGGGTGGGGTCAAAATTTTGCTGCTGCATTTCTGAGATGCTCCAAGGGCCTTGGAATCCCAGTGCCAAAAATGACAAGCTCCAGCCCTCTTATTTCTTACATTTATATACCACCCCATAGCTTTCTGGGTGGTTTACAAAAGTTAAAAACAGTGAATATTAAAAACAAATATACAAAAATTCAAAACCATCAAAAGCATAAAAACAACAATATCCATTTAAAACAACTATTCTGGGGTCAGAATAGTCCCACAAAAACATTAGTGCTAAGGGATGTAAAGTCGGTCGCTGTTTATAACGTTCTAATTTCCCTTGTTTCTTGGGGTTGGCTTTGGTGGTTCCCTTTCAACACTTGTTAGTATGGTTGGAAGGGTCTGTTTGCCAGTGGCCTCTTTCCCCAACATAAGTTTTGCTAAGTCCTTGCATGGGTGCATTTCTTTCTCTATCTCTTTTTTGAGGTTTCTCTTTCTTGAGCGAAATCGGCTAGGGCTTGTCATTTTTGCACTGCAACTGCTTGGAGCATCTTGGATGTATAGTGTCAAAACAAGCCTCAGACCAACCTTTCAACCCACTGAAACGAAGTGCAAATGCATGGATGATGTCTATTTCCCTGGAGGTTGTTTACACACTGTGCTTCATGGAACACCTTGGAAGGGCAGCACAACTGCCAGAATGATTTCTCCACCCACTCCTTCCCTAGTTCCAAACCTAGAGCTGGGAATGGTCCTGACCCTGTGCTGAGCTTTGGAGCACGATATCCTGCCCTTTAGGGAAGCAATAGAACCCTGGCAACTCCAAATTTTTGGCTAGCTACCAAGGCTAGCCAACTTTTGTGGATCCCTGATCCTGGGAATCATAGACTGATAGTGGTGGTAAGAATTCTGTTAGAAATCTCCCAGTATCCCTCATAAAACAACTCCTCCCAGGATGTCCTAGGGAGAGAAAAAACTATTAAACAAGTTCAAGGATGGAAGATAGATGTGCCTGTGCCAGAACAGAACTGCAGGTTTAATATGTGTGGGATGGGGGCTCAACTTCTATATATGCACCTTAAAATTGTTTTGTTCTATCATGTAAAGTCACCAGGTATGTTAATATGCCTGCAGATAGCATTAACTAGCACTGGCCAGAAAAAGAATACTTGAGCCCTTAAACTGGTGAGAATGGGACTGTTGATAGCCCTTCCATGGGACAACTTGGACCTTATATACCCATCCAATTTCTGCTCCGCTGACCCATTCTCTCATTTTGGAGGTGTATGTCAAAGCTTTATTGTCGGGTCTTGTAGCAGGACAATGAAAAAACCAAATGTGATGATTACTGTGCTGAGTTATTCTAGAGGAACATGATAATCAGGAAATCCAAAGCTTCCTCTGAACTATCTGCTCTCTTGCAATGACTTTTCCAGTCTCAACCCGGGTGCTGTGCCTTGAAAAATTATAATCACTTACCATGAACAGAACTAAGATGAGCACAAGAAAGCTGCGCATGTACGAGTGATGGTACTCCTCGGTACCATGCTCTGGGTTATTGATGAGCTCCATGGCCACTTCCTCCTAAAGACAGAAATATAGTCACACTAATGAATCCTTATTATATTTTTCACTAATGTGTAAGGCCAAGACAAATATTCTCAGGATGCAGATAATTTATTTTCATGCCATAGATTATCACAGGAGGCAATTATCTTGCTAGAGGAAATTCTGTACACACTATCTTCTAACAACTTCTCGAGGAAGGCCTTTGAATAAAGTACAGGCTGAAACATTTCAGGCTTCGTGAAAATAAATTATTTGCATCCTGAGAACCTGTTTCTCCTTTTTTCTGACCTGGCTTGGATGCTTGCCTCCTTTTGTTTTTGGTTTTCCAAGACAAATATTCACCATGCCTGTTTGGCTGAAAAGACAGGCTATGGGGGTGAAGGTTTCATGAACACCATCCTCTCAGCTCACCTTTTTTACTGTCACATATTTTGCAATTCTGGCAGCAACAACCATCGAGTGTGGGGGTGGGGTAGGGGGTTACCTACAAGATGCTAAAGACAGGAGAAGAGCCATTGCCCTGACTCCAATGTGGCTTCATCAGGATGCTCTGTAGTCAATGAGATCTGGCTATGTGATTAGGACTGAAGAAAGCATTAGAGGGAGAGTAATGCTCCCTCCCCTCACTCTGGCATCTTGCAAGGAAAAAAAAAGAGAGGCGCCCAACAATGGGCATGCAATGGGGCATGTGATTGTCACTTCTGAGTAGTTTGCCTGTGACCTTGTCGCTGTTTGCAAGGTCCCTCACAAACCCGCTGAAATGCCCCCCACCCCGTCCCCTACTTTACAACCTGTAGATAATGTGATGAGGATGGAGAAGGGAGTATTTCAGCTCAGCAGTACCAATGAGATCCACCGCCCTTGGTATATTGGCCATCTGTGTCAAATTGTTCTCAGAGTTTTACTGGGACATCTTTTCTTTCATAACTAAGACACAATCAAATGAGTCAATTTTTATGCTGCAATTGCAAAATCATCATGCTCTCCATTAACAACTTTTGTAAACAACGCTATCTGTTGGCCTTATAAACATATGGAGCTCTGTTATCTTATGTTAGCATTTCGGTCCATCTTGCTCACCACTCTGACTCACCTCTCTAAAAGGTCTCAGGCACAGTCTATCTGCTCACAGACATCCTACCTGAAATCCTTTTAACTGGAACTGCCAGATGCAGAAAAATGTACTCTATCACTTAACTAACAGCCTTATTAGGTAAGCATTGAACATATGAACCTTATTCTGAATCAGGCCATTGGTCCACCTAGCTAAATATTCTCTCTTAGACTTGCTCCCTGAGATCCAAGTGTTGACCTGGGACTGTGTACATGCAACACATGGGCTCCACCGTGGAGCTAAGGTCCTATCAAAAGCAGCAGGTGTGACTATCTGCCTCCTTTACATTAGTTGCCTTCCAAGTTGTCCTACTGAGTCTAGTCCAGCACTGTTCTATTCTGACTGCAACAGCTCTCCAGGCAGTTCTTCTCAGACCGGCAACCTAAGGTCTATTGTGCCCCCCTAAAGACCCTTCTATGATGAAAGTGCTGTTTTTTCAACTACAGAAAGAATCCATAAGCTTGCAATTGTGAAGGATGGAAGAATAAGCTTCCCTGAAGATGTTAAAGAAGCAGGTGTACACAGATGGGTAAGTCTTCTTTCTCCAATCCAGGGTCCTCTGTTTTGGACTACAACTCCCATCATGCGTGACCACTGGCCATGATGGCTAGGGCTGATGGGAGTTGTAATCCCAAACATCTGGAAGGCACTAGGGCGGGGAAGTCTGAGTTATGGTATAGAGTCTAGTTAGAGATTAATTTTAATGAAGGAATACTCTGAAGAAGGGGTAAAGGATGACGGACCGCAGCCCTCCCTAGAAGTGGACTGCCGGAGCATCCCATCTCTAACACTGCTACTTCCTCCATATACTCTTTTCTCCTGTGGGGTGGCAACTTGAGGACCAGATGCTATCTCTCAGGAAGCCAGTCCACAAACAAGGCTCAGCAGTTACAGAATTGGACTAGTGAATCCTCGAAATGTCTACCAACATTGCCAAGCAGCATCACTGTTAGCTTAAGGTGACATCTGAATGTCAAATCTGCACGTCAAGCAGGACACCACCACTAACATGTTCATGGATCTACTTATACTAGAGTTGTTAAGGGAGAGATTTTCCTCATACCCAGAGGCAGCAGAGAGATGCTTCCTTTCCATTGAGACCAAGAGTAAGACTGGCATAGTGGAGAACAAAAATAAAGATGGCAACAGGCAAAAGTTAAACTTTACCTCTTCTTCATCCCAAAAATAGAGTTTCCATTTACTGACGACTCTAGCTCTTTTCCTCTTCCACAGCTCCAAAAACACAGTGGCTATAATTAGGTATAAAATACAGTATATATAGTATTATATCTGTAGAGGGAACGAGAGAGTCATCCTGTCCAACTTCTTACAGGGATCCTCCACCCACCAACTACTCTGGACAGGACAGTCCATTTTATAGTGTTCAGCAAGTGGAGAAAGGTTGGGTAGGCAGGAGGAGGGCTTTCTCTGCTGTGGCACCCAGGTTGTGGAACGAGCTCCCCAGAGAGGTTTGCTTGGCACCTACATTGTTTTTTTCCGTCGCCAGCTGAAGACCTTTTTATTTTCTCAGTATTTTAACACCTAATTTAACTTAAATTTAAATTTTGCTGTTTTAATCTCATATTTTAACCTATATTAATTTTTGCTGTATGGTTTTTATTCTGGTTGTGCTTTTTATATTGTATTTTGTATTTGTGTTTTAAATTTGTTGTTTTTATGCTCTTCATGATTTTAATTTTTGTGAACTTCGGCTTCGGCTATTGGGCAGCATAAAAATGTAATAAATAAATAAATAAATAAATAAATAAATAAATAATAAATATGATAGTTTGAAAGTTAGCCAGTCATTCCAAACAAAAGATCTTGGAGAGTGTGAGTCATGATGAACCTAATCCTAGAAGGACCCCTATGGATTTATGAAGTAATACAGCAACTACCACTACTGTGTATTCTGGAAGTGCATTTTACTGCCTTCCTGCATGGAAGTATTATTGAGGTCCATGGGACTTACTCCAAGCTGTATACAAGACTGGAACCTGAGAGCAATCCTATGGCCCCTAGATGGCATTGGGGGGAGGTGATAGAATGTTGGGTATTCCCCCTCCTAAGGCCATAGGCAGAACTATAACCTTGGGGAGGACGGGAAATCTGAGTAGGGATTCCCCTCCATTCCAGCCGCTGGAAAACCCCATGGAGGCTCCTCTCCCGAGGTCGAGGTCGGTGTCACTACCTTGGAAGAGGATGAGGAGGGAAAAAAGACAAGCCTCTCTGTTCCCATCCCCACCCACAGCATGGTGAATGAACTAGATTGGCTCAGAGGGCCATCTAGCTCAAAAGGCAGAAACAGAGGATGGAGAGGCTAAGAACGTTTCTGCCAGTCCTCCTGCCCTGCAAGGCTCTTGCAGGGCTCCGGCCCCCATCTATCAGGCATCTAATCTGTATGATGGCACCCTTAAAGAAGTGCCAAGGATGTCATGAAACAGACATACATTTGGAATCTCAGAGGTAAACTGGCCTCAATCAACCGTTAATAGGAGTATCGACTACTGAGCTATCACATACATTTATTGTAGTCCACTAAGCAACCTTCGTGCAAAGTGCCAAGACTGGATGAGAATGCGCAAATTGTAGCTACAGAACACTAGAATCATTCAGATGACACATTAAGCCATGGTGGTTAAGCATTTTGAGCTAAACTTTATGGCTTAGAGTGCTGTGTGAACCATTCCTAACTATGGTGGCTACATAACTACAGTTAAACACACTCACTCACTATTTGCTGCAAAAGGCTTAGTGGCCTAACCATGGCTTAGCGTGTTGTCTGAACAGGCCCATTGTCATTTATCAAATAGGTTTCCGAGCCAGAATTCTTATACTTATTATTGCATTTATATCCCGTCTTTTTCCCTTCAAGGAACCCACGGTGGCATACATTATCATCATCCTCTCCATTTTATCCTCACAACAATAACCCTGTGAGGTAGGTTGAGCTGAGAGTCTGTGACTGGCCCAAAGTCAGCCAGTGGGTTTCCACAGCCAAGTGGGGGCTAGAACCAGGATCTCCCAGTTCCCAGTCCAGCACTTTAGCTACTACACCACACTGGTTCTTATACACAGTCTCACTGTCCCTCCCACTCCCATGCAGGCACAACCCAATTTTACTCTTCATAAGCATACATGATTCTCCTCTATGGAAGTGGCGGTTTAGATATCAGTCCTCAAAACAAATGTAAGCTTTCCCCATCAGATATTTCCTATTCTGCTATGGGAATAAAAATTGTTTAATGTTTCCTGGGGTGGGGAGATTGTATTGGATATAGGAGAGGGGCTTACACTTGAGAAGAAGGAGGCTTCTCATCAAGCCCAGAACAGGCTGTAGATCAACCCATGCTGAAGCTTACCCCAGAGAGCCATGAATATTGCAAAGACAACTGTCCCTTCATTGTCAAGCAAATGGGTGACCTAAAGTGTCAAGGAAAGAAGAACAAGAGTCACGGTTGCAGGGAGAGTCCTAATGGCAAAAACCAAAGTCATTGGGAGTGCTGCGGAGGACAGTGGGTGAAACAACTTTTAATTGAAGGCTTTTGTCCATTGAAAAACTAGGACATGATGAAAGGAGCACAAAAGGATAAAAGCAGGGCCTTGTATAAACAAATCTCTACATGGGCTGACACAATGCCCCTGCATAGGTTGAGAGGGGCTCTTTATAACTTCCACTAACAGCCCTGAGTATTTTGTCCAAATATACAATTTACGTAGGTTAGTCTTACCTTGGAATATGTACAAGTGTCGGACAATTGCCAAAACGGGCACTTCTGGTCACAGAGTGGACACATGATGGTCGTGTTGGCTGCACAGATCTCTTTGCTAAATCAGGAAGAGCAGCAAAGTGCACAGTGATTGGTTTGCTATCCCACTATTACTTCTATTCAGTAGGGCTGTGCAGTGCCTCGGCCAAATCTCTGAAACCGAGGCGAGGTGGGCTGATTCGGCCCGCCTCGCCTCAGTTCTGGGTCAGCCCAAGGCGCCCCAAAGCCGATCGGCCCCGAAGCTTCGGGTAGCTTGGGCCGCTTCGGAGTGGCACTGGGCCTTACCTGCTGCCATTGCCACCATCGACACCACCACCACCGCATGTGAGAACCAGGCCGCGATTTTAAGATATTGTGGGGTCTCTGATTAGTACCTCTATGGCCACTGCAGTTTGTGGCCATAGAGGTACTAAACTGTTTAGTACCTCTATGGCCACAAACTATGGTGGTCATAGAGGTACTAATCAAAGCCCCTGCAATATCTTAAAATCGCAGCCTGGTTCTTCTCACATGCGTCGTCGTCGTCAATGGTGGCAGGAGCGAGGAGGAGAAGCAGGTAAGGAGGGAGAGGGGGAAAAGGGAGGCTTTTCTGGGTGCCAGCTGCATAGCTGGCACCCACAAAAGGCCGAGTCGCTTTGAAGTACCAGAATCTCGCCTCCGCTTCAGCACCGAGGTGAAGCGGGCAACCCCCAAAGCACCCTGAGGTGAATCAGGGCTGTTTTGGGGGCTCCGAAACGGCCTCTGAGGCAAATTGGAGGGTCCGCGCACAGCCCTATTATTCAGTAAAAGCGAGCTAATGGAATCAAAGCCAACAGACAGATGATAGACAGATACAAGGCAATCTGTTGTCCACAAATGCAATTCCCACTCCACCTCTACCCCTGCAATCTGCCATTGCGGACTGGCACACTGAGTGATACCACATATATTGATACCACAGGTAGAAAATCAACACTAGGGCAGGTGTTATGTCCAACGGGATGGAGGTTGCTTATATTTATCAAACAGCACTGGGGTGGGGTATCCACCCTCCAACCACAATCAAAAATTGAATCACAATAGTATTTCAATACCTTATGTATTACTCTGTCCCATATATTGGCTACTTTGTCCCAATAATCCACTTTTTTATCACGCATTTAATAGGAAGTTTGCTGTTTGACCATTAATAATTCCTTCCATTCTTCCCTCATTAATTACCGTTCTCATAATAAATGCTGTATGCTTAGTGGGATCCATTGTTAGTGGTTCGTAGCACAAGGTGTCCCGTAACTGATTTCATATTTCTGTCATATAGTCTGATTTATTCAATATCACAATAGCCCCTCCCTTATCCGCCTCTTTAATTATGATAGAGGGATCATTTATGATACGTTTAAGAGTATCCTGGTTCTTCCTTGAGAAATTATGCCATCTCTTTGGAGGATTCTTCTCTATCTGTTCAAGGCCCTTCAGTACCAATTCCTCAAATACTTGTATGTATGGATTTTGTGATGTAGGAGTAAATCTAGATGGAGGACGAAAAAACGTGGTCGTATTCATAGCATTGCTGCCAAACATTTCCCTCAGTTTGATCTGTCGAGTAAGTTTAAATAGATCTACCCTAGTTTTAAACACATTTTAATAAAGTGTAGGAACAAAACTTAAACCATAATTCAGTACCTGTCTCTCTTCTTGGGTTAGAACCCTATCAGACAGATTTACTACTAAGTCTTATTGCGTCCCCTGCGCTGGGGGCGAAAGGTGAAAAAAGGCTCCCTTCTATTCCGTGCAATACGACTCCTAAGGGATCTAAAATAACTCTCCTCTCCCTATGTTCCAGCTGAATCCTCCGTGTCCACACTATCCAAATCAGTTGGTATGATACAGACCAGTCAGAATAAGCCAAAACGTATTTCGGTGGCATGAAATGACTTTGCATTCTCTAGGTGCCTACGCTCCCAGATTCATGCATCCTTTCACCAAGAAATGCAAATGTACATACAGCTGCTTTGCACATAACTCAACAGCTTCCACGAACAAAGCTTCTTTTTCATCATGTTTACTCACCTGACAGGACTTAAGCTGATGAAGCCATATATAAGAAGGACAATGCCTGGCACAGCAGCTATGAACAGGATGCAGGTGTACCAACTCAGCCAGGCAAAATAAAGGGCGATTTTCTCCCCAAAATACATCCTGAAAGGGAAATACAGAAGTCTGGAAACTATGGGCTCCATCACACCAGGGTTTTATCGCACTTTCGTCATGCCTGGTTTGCAGTTTTGCAGCATGGCACTCAGATGACATTGTTCCTGTCTTGCAGACACCCCGCCTCTTCCCCTCCCCGTTTCGTGTTTTCCTAGAGCGGAGAAAGTCCCAAATGGAATTAAAGCGCCCTTCAGCCCCTATGTACTGCCATCCTCTCACTATTTCCTTTGTTGGGGGGGGGGGGTGTTTTGAAGGGAAGTCTTGCTGACAAAAGGGGAGGGCGGGGTGGTTCTCCTCCTCCAGCACACTGTGTCGGTAAATCGCTAAACAACAAAGCCAGAGCAAAGGGGGGGGGAAGGAGCCCACGCCCATCACAAGGAGAAGGGGCGGGTGGAGTAGAAGAGCAAACAAGCAAAAGGGAGGTTTCAGCGGCATAGCGCGATACCACAAACCCACGTGAAAGGGGCCATTAGCTTGACACGTTAATGAAATGGAGCTAGAAATCATGGAGGAAACCCAGAGGAAAAAGTAGGTGTGATGGAGCTTCCCTCTTGCTTCAGATTTGGGGAGAGCTTCTGCAGGTTAAGACTACTGCCCAGTTGCCTGCTGCCCAGCTGATGCCTCATTTCTCAAAAGCAATTGATGTCAGTGGTGCAGCTAGGTCATTTTGACCCTGGACTTATTAATCTTATGGCGGGGGCACCTTTAGACTGCCATGTATATTACCTCCATTATGAAACACATAAGTAACATTTCCCCCACCCCACCCCACCGCCATTCTATGCTTTACAACTGCATCTACTTTCCTGATACACAAGAACATATGCCAACATAGATTAAAAGAATAATACTGAGCATGTGTGGTTTTGCATTTTAAGTTCAAGGATAAAGATTTTTGCATCATCTTTCCTTTACCTGATTTTTTCAATTCGCTCTTTATACAGGATGTCTCCACATTGGTCCCAACTTATGTCCAGTTTTTCTTTCTGGATATAATAATATAATAATATGGTCACATACATTACAACTCTATGAAATATTTTTCTAGACCTGAGCAGCAAGCCCCTATAAGGTACTGAACAGGAATGCTTACACATCTACCAAGTCATGCTTTCCCCCATTGATTATGTTCAAGCATTTGCAAATTAATTTTCAGACACATTTAGTTTAACCTCTCTCTCCACCTGCCCCCCACCCCCATTACCCATCAATGGAGTCTTCCCTCCTGGTACAAATGGCAGCTTTTGGTAATGATGGCTTTTTACTGGGATCATAACAGAGGGAGCAAAGGGTTCAACTTTCCATGGTCTCAATGCTGCTTAGGGCCCCCATAGCTATTTGCTTTTTAAAAGATGTGCACTTTAATTACATGGATGAAATTCTGGTGCATGTCTCGTTTGGCCCTCAAGGTTTTCTCACCTCATGTAAAGGAAATGCCGTTTCAAAGACTTTCTTCTTTTTCAGGTCATCAAAGTTCTCTAATAGCAGAGCAAAAACAAGAAGACAAAAATGCATTGTTCTTCCAACATACTTCTGAACCTATAAACCAAGACCTAATTTGAACGAGACACTCAAGTCTTTGGCTGTCCTAAAATTAAGTAGCAAAAGCAAACCTCCCATAGAAGCATGTGTACCTCTGAACAGGTCCGCAGGCTAAAGTATACATGTGTGAATAGAGGGTGGTTCATACCCCATCACTTATTCTGCTAAGGAACAGAATGGCATTTTAGCTACACAATCATCCTGTGATGTATGTTAGGCCAAGAGACAGGGACTTGCTCAAGGCCAGACAGTAGGCCTCATGGCTGAGAACCAATTCATAACTTATATTTTATACCTGGGTATAAGTAGCTACATTTCTCTGAATTAAACAAAGATGCACTTGTAGTCAATTGATAGAAACTCAGCTTGCTTCGAACGGGGTAGCCTTCCCTTGAAAGAAACAGATTTGCAGTTTAAGGGGTGTTCCCAGATCCAGCACTACTTTTAGACTCCCAGGTGATAGCAGTGACCAAGAGTCAGTACTTTTGCCCAGCATTGGCTGATGTGCTGGCTGTGCCTGTGTCTGGAGAAAGTGGATCTGACCTTGGTTACACAGGCCTTAGTGAAAGAGGCTGGAGTATTCTAGCCCATCAGCCCATCTTTGAAGAGAGTCTGGAAATTTCAGACAGTTTAAAATGCAGCTATGCATTTAATCATAATGATAAAATGATAATGATGATCATAATGTCTGGGTAGGTAGTTGATAAATATGATAGGAAACATTCCTTCCAGTAACTTTGCCCCAAGCCATTTAGAGTTTTAAAAATCCAGCACTCTGAATTGGGTCCAGAAACAGTCCGGCAACCAGTGCAGATGGAAAAGTATTGCCAAAATATGATCACACTGTCCAGTCTAGCCACCCTATTTTGGTTGAATTGAAGCCTCCAGACCATTTTCAAACACAGCCCCACATAAAATGCATTGCAATAATCCAAACAGATGTTCCCTGGGTGTGCATAACTGTCACTAGATTGGATATTGAAAACTGGAAGGGAAAGATACACTGATCACATTATATAAACAAAGAGAAATATATTTCCGTACCTTTGGTACCAAAAATTTCTGTGTTCTGCAGGATAAAGCTGACAAGACGTATCCTATAAACACAAGAACAGAGAAGTAGCAGTGTTAGGGTAAACTCTTCAATAGACAGGAAACAAGTGTAGCTTTCATCATCTGCGCCAAGAAAAGATTTTTATGTGGTATAGAGTGGTTAAAAGATATAGATCGTTTAAAGGGCTGCAATCCTAACTGGTCCTGCCCCTGCAGGGGAAAGGGAAGGAAGACTATGTAGGGTAGGGTGAGAATTAACCCACCCTATCTTGAAGCTGTTCTCATGTGCTCTCGTCTTCATGTGGCAACAATTTACCCAGAGTCATAGCCATGGGAAAGACTGTAGGGGTCTGACCTCTCAGGGATATTGCAGATGCTTTCCCTAAATTCTCAGCTTTCGTGTGTGTGTGTGTGTGTGTGTGTTTTAAAGAGTATGTGTCTAGTCTTTTTCTTATAGAGAAATAAAAAAAACACATGTTGCTCAGTGAGCCATAAACTTTCTCCTAGCTTCCAGTGCTCTGGCTACTTAGGACAAAGGCACTGCAATAAATGACAAAGATTTCTGCATCTATTTTTTATTCTATTTTACAGTTAAATAGCTTTGAACAAATTAACTAGTTATAAGGCTTTTGTTGTTTCACAGGGGCTTACAAAGCCACACCCAGGGCTTTACCCCTTCACTGATAAGATTTTAGAAGGAAGCTACAGTTGGGACAGTATTCTCTCTAGTATTCTCTCTGTGGCAGTCCAAATCTTTTTCCTGCCTTCTTAACATTTACATTCCTGTGGTGAAAACCATTTTAACCATTCATTTATCTATTGTATTTCTATACCGCCCAGTTGCCGAAGCTCTTGATGTTGTGAGCTGCTCCACTTGAATGACAAATTGCATGATAGCAGTTGCCACTTGGAACTATTTAGAAGGGGCCATACCTAGTGGGTGGCACATGTCAGGTACCATAAAGTTAGGCAGGAGGAATACTATTATTCCTCCTACCAGTGTGGTGTAGTGGCTAAAGTGTTGGACTGGGAGTCAGGAGATCTGGGTTCTAGTCCCCACTCAGCCATGGAAGCTCACTGGGTGACTTTGGGCCGGTCACAGACTCTCAGCCCAACCTACCTCACAGGGTTGTTGTTGTGAGGATAAATGGAGAGGAGGAGGATTATGTACACCGCCTTGTGTTCCTTGGAGGAAAAAAGGTGGGATATAAATGCAATAAATAAATAAAAATTATTATTATTATTATTATTATTATTATTATTATTATTACCTTATTACTGAAATGGGTATTTCCTGCTGCTCGTCTAGTTGCTCTACACACAGGTCTTCCAATTCATTGTCAGGATTCCTCAGAAGCCCGTGGTATTTTCGGACAAGTCCACTTGGGGCATGAATTCCATAAAAGAGCTTTTCGTTCTTAATCATCTAAGAATCAGAGAACAGAGTGAAGGGAATAACCATACATGGATTGGGGAAGAGCATGGGTAGGCTTTTTTTCAGTGGCTATCTTAACGATGCAATACCTAGTACGACATTAACGAGTAAGATGCTTGAGAGAGTGGTGGCATCTCAACTTGGATGAAACCGATTATCTGGATCCACTCCAGATAATTGGTTTCACTCCAGTCAGGATTCTGGCCGGGTTTTGGGATGGAATTGGCCTTGGTTGCCCTGATGGACAACCTTCTTCAGACCAGAGAGACAGGGGGAATGCAACCCTGTTATTTCTCCTTGATTTCTTGGCGGCTTTCAATACCATTGGCCACAGTATCCTCCTGGACCGCCTCCATGAGCTGGGACTTGGAGGCATTGTTTTACAGTGGTTTGACTCCTACTTGCAGGATCAGTTCCAGAGAATAGCAATGGCTGACAGCACTTCAGCCCCATGGCATTTGAAGTGTGGTGTATCAGAGGACACCATCTTGTCCCCAATGTTATTTAATACCTACATGAAGCTGTTGGGAGCAGCCATCAGGAGATTTTGGGCAAAGGGTCACATTATGCCGATGACACCCAGCTCTATTTATCTGTAACATCTGAATCAGGAGAGGCCGTGCACATTCTGAACTGGTGCCTGGATGTAGTTATGGCTTGGATGAAGACCAGTAAACTGAATCTGAATCCTGATAAGACAGAGACCCTATGGGTTGATGGTTCCCAGGTCTGGGAATTGGGGTGTTTGCCTCTTCTGGATGGGGTTGCATTCCCTTTGAAAGAGCAAGTTCATAGTTTGGGGATGCTCCTGGATCTGCTTTGTCACTGGAGGCCCAGGTGGTCTCAGTGGCCTGGAGCACCAAATACCAACTTCAGTTGGTATGCCAACTATGCCCGTTCCCAGATAGGGATAGCCTAGCCGTGGTGATCCATGCACTGGTAACCTCACAATTAGACTACTGCAATGTGCTCTATGTGCAGCTGCCCTCATGCATGATTCAGAAACTGCACCTAGTGCAGAATGCAGCTCACTGGGACACCTAGCTAGGTTCACATAACACCTGTGTTAAAAGAACTGCACTGGCTGCCTATTCTCTGTCCTCACTGGTTTCCCAGTTAAAGATTGCTGCAAAAATAGTGTGACCAGTGTGTTCTTAATGCTGGGCAATGTAAATGTTAGCTGGACACCAGGGTTCATTGTATTTAAACAACGTTAAACATCTCCCCCAGTGTATGAGTGTGTTACTTGCATCAATTCTATCCTGGCAAGAGCTATGGGTCGTTTGCCAAGAAAGGCCCCCAAACTATGGTGTCTGCTCCACAGCCAAAGGGAAGCACAAGATCCTGGTGCCAACTTTGCTTGAGGAAATGTCAGTCTTACCTTGATAATGAACCCTTTCCCGCGCAGTTCTTCCAGAAACCTCTTTTTCATGCAATCCTTCTCACTGTTGGGGGTGTGATTGTCACAAACTAGGACAAAATCCCACTTGGTTGGGAACTGGTCAAAGAAAGCAACCAGTTGAATCAACTAATAGAATGTCACATACAACATCTCTCCCTCTCACATGTATACACATTGCATATACATAATACACACATTGTATGTATTCACCTTCTCCCTGAATTCCACCCCCACCCTCTTATTGTACTTTCATCTCAAACACAAAACAGTTCTCCTGTACTGCATTCGCACTCCTATAATTCTATTAATCTCTGCCATGGATAAAAAGTACACCTCTCCATTCTATCTGCAGGAAAACTTTATGCAAAACCTGCTAACCGCAGCAGCAAATCTGAGTTTGCCTCCACATGTATACTTTATAGGGAGGCATCTATAGCCAATGCTATCTCAGCTATCCTTTTGAGAACTCTCATCATCACATAGCTCTTGCCACATAGACTCTCAAAGTTGAGACAATAGTTTTAATTTTATAACCATTCGAATTCAGGATCATCGTCCGCTACAGCCATTGTGTCAGAGAACTCAGAATGCCACAGCACTGGAAAGACTGCTCACAAGTAATTAGAAAACCTACAAACTGTAACAGTCTAAAGTCACCATGGGAAAAATATTTCTGGCTGCCTCAAGCTATGAGCTTCATCATTTCAAAATGCAGTGGTACCTTACCTTCATGAAGGAGGATTCACTGCCATTCAAGCTCCAGGTGGTGGTGATGTTTGGACTGCTGTGGAATTCTGAGTTCTCTAACACAATAGTTGCGGCAGAGAATAATGGCTGAACATTCTAATCATGATAGAATAAAGATGAGTCCTCTTAGCTTTATAAAAGTTTGCAAAGAAAGTCAATATGGAGAGAATTACAAGATGGCCACATTTCAAAATGTCTCGATAAGAAATAGCTAAGGTACAGCCAGTTAAACTTGCACAAAATTTTGAATAAAATTTTACTATTATGATGCCACCTTCCAGGACACAAATTCTATCTGGTGGTACCAGAATAATTTTGTTTGGAATTTGTCCAGAGTCACTCTGCGTATTCACCATAGTAGAGCATTCCGTAAGGAATGGCAGAAAAGGAGGAGCCCAGGTTTGGGAGCTCATGCCATAAGTTTCTAAAGAGATGATCATCGGTCTGAGGGAATTATGCTGTTCTATATTTTATAGCTTTTAGTTGTTTTTAGTATTTTAAAACTGTAAATCCCCTTAGCTGCCTTGGCAGAAATAGGGTATAAAAATGAAATCAGTCAATAAAATATATGTATAACCCTTACAAAGTTCAAAATAAGCAAGTCTAGAAGTTTCACTGGACTTAGTACATTGGTCAAACCTGACTCCTTGACCCAAGATACTCCTATTTAGGCACCAAAACATCTTCCTTGGGCTTCTGTCAGGTAATGTTTTACACTTTGATAGCAACCATCTTGAATTTTTTCACCATGCCAAAATATCATCAAAATCTTTGGCCCACTCTGGCCCAATTTATTTAATCCATTAATTTGCCTCTATTAGGAACTTAAGATGGTGCTAGATAGCCTATCTAGTCCAATGTCCAGATGCCTATGGGAAGTCGATGAGCAGGACATGAGCACAACAATATCCTATTCAATGTATGTGTATATTGGATGTTTTTGTGGTTTTTAATTTTTGTATATTGTTTTTAAGTGTTTATATCTTATGTGAACCACCCAAAGAGCTTCGGCTATGGGGTGGTATACAACTGCAATAAATAAATAAATAAATAACCGTTTGGGAGGGCTGCACTCATGTACAGCCCTCACACCCAGTGGTGGGGAGAGGGGATTGGTCTCCTTTTTTGCTTTTCATACCTGTAAAGTCCTTGGAGTATGCAGAAACCACTACCTTGTTTGTAGGTGACCCTATTTCACTGCCCTACAAGTTTGGTATGAGAGAGAACAACCTGCAGGGCCCCAAGGAATGGAGGATAGAATAAAACAAGTGGGAAATTCCACCACCCCCACTTATGTAAGACTGCTAGGCTGGACGAATAGCCTTTTAGGAAACGTTTTTAGATCTTGCATGTCGTCTTGAACTTGTGAGGAAGTGAGGAAGAAATGCTTTAAGTAAATGCCTCTGGGAGGTTTTGAAAGCTGAGTTTAGACCAACTCAAGTGGCATACCCTTGTTTAACAATGGACTAAGAATCCCTTGTTCCTTTAGTTGGCCTTTTGAGCCAACTGCCTTTTTGATTCCTCCTCAGAGCAATCAAAACCATCTATTTCCCATGGATCCATATTTTGCCATACTGCTTTCCAATATTTTGTCCATTTAAGAAAGGATTTAGAAAAGATGTTCAGCCCCAAGGCACTGGTGTAACCTTCCAGAAGAGAACTGTTTAAGCACATACTTTCAGGCATTTAGGAAAAACTTCAGAAACGCATCTGTTTAGAGAGTGCTTGACTATCTGGTGGGGTTAATTTGCTTCTTTTGTTTAGCTGTTCGCATTTTACTTTTCAATTTTATGTATGTTTTAAGATGTTGTTTTTAGATGGTGTAAGCTGCCTTCCTTAAGCTTGTGGCAAAGCAAGATAGAAATATAAGTATTTAGAAGTAGTGCTTAAACAACTCTGTCCAAGTTAAGTACTGACATGGCAAACTAAATAGTATTGGATCCGGATTGAACTAGGTCAAATATTGGCACTTTGAAAAATGAACTTAAACTATACAGATGGACTAACTGAGGGATCTCCGTAACATGACCCACAGGTTGCTGTAAGAAAGGACAGTATCGATACTGGCAATCTGCCAGCTCTAAACATGTTGTGTAAAGGGAAAGTAGCACATGCTAGCACAATCCGGGGGTGGGGGTGGGGGGCTGCCTTCATGGCATCAGGTTGCAACCACTTTTAGGAAAACCCTGTGCTTTCATTGCTATGGGGTGGAAGCAGCTAATCCCGATGCAGAAGTCAGTGCAGGCTTTCCGGTGGCCATTCGGCTCACTGGGCCCACTCCCTGTCCTCTGCCCAGACTTCCGGTGACCAATCAGGGGTCACCATCCACCTAGGAATGCCTCCACCTTGACGCTGGAGCAAAGACAAATGGCGGAAGGGCCGTAGTCAACTCGTTCCAGCAAAAGAAGTCGGGATAAGTCCCTGACTTTTTAAATTTGAAGCTCACCAGGAAAGACCCGCGGTGGCTTCAAGATAGCTGCTGCATCGTATAACCTACACAGCGCCACCACACAGCCATTGTGGGGCTTTTAAAATGTATAGACAGCCCCTAGGAAACACAGCTTCCAGAATGAGATGACAAGTCAATGGATTTCCCTTCAGTGATTTCCATTAACTTGTCCCATTCCAGAAGTGATAGTTCCCAGCTGTGCTGGTGAGCATTACTTTCTGACTGTGCTAGAGTCATTCCATTAATGCAACAGCAGTATTGGATCCCACCCACAGGTAGCAATTGTGACATATGTTGGTCTGAAATAATGCTGTTAGCAAGTAGGCTAGTAACATGTTATTACTGCAGGTTTAGGGAAATAAAGTTTGCAATCTTAGATGTATTTCCATTTCAGCACTATTTAGAATTAGAGTAAATATGCTGTAAGCCCTAGTTTTGATATAAGACTAGGTCAATCATAGTCTTGACTTTTAAAAGGTTTATTTCTGTAAACCGCCCAGAGAGCCCTGGCTATGGGAGCGGTATATAAGTGTAACAAATAAATAAATAAATAATAAAATAGAAGATATGTAACTTACTGTGATCAGAGTCTCATATTCTTCTAAGGGGGATACAGGCATCAGTGCAATTTCATCCTAGAGAAAGAGATTTATAGAGTTAAAGAGAGCTTTTCTTTTGTGACAGCACAATATAATTTCAAATACTAAATCTTGTTCTAATGTAGTTCCTAAATATTGCCAACTTTTTTTTTACTGCCTTACTCCTGTATATTTCATTTCTCCATGCCTGGTTATTATTAAGCAAGGTTCACACAATATGACAAGCCGGAATGTGGGTTGAGTGTAGGTTGAATCATGGGTTGTTGTGTTGTGTGAACCCAGCTGCACTAGCAAATCATGATAACCATAAACAACCCACAATAGTTTGTTGTTGGGTTGAGAACTGTGGATTGTTTGTAGTTAACACAACCCATACTCTGATCTGTAAACAGCCCAGAGGGCTTCAGCTATTGGGCGGTATAAAAATACAATTTAAAAAATAAATAATAAAAAATAACAAACCGTGGTTTGTTAGTGCAGACGGGTTCACACAACATAACAACCCACAATTCAACCCATACTCTGATCTGTAAACTATCCAGAATGCTTTGGCTATTGGGCAGTATAAAAATGCAATAAATAAATAGTGTAGCTGGGTTCACACAACACAACAACCCACAATTCAACAACAAACTGTACTCAACCTGCACTCTGGCTTGTCATGTTATGTGAACAAGGTCTGTATATCCATATCAAGAAGTTTAAACTACTAAATATATAGATAGCAGGCTACTCTTAAAAGCAAAGGAGCAGAGTAAACAAAAATGTAGAGAACCCTAATATGAAATTAGGCTCAAGGCATATGGAGAAGTTGGCTGGAGACAGATAATAATTGCCCCCTCCCCAAACACTGAAGGCAATTTGAAAGATGTGTTTATTCACTTCACTTTTGTAAAGTTTCAAAAATTATTTGTCCGGAGGCAACAAGAGATGTGCATGCACACAACAGGAAGCACAGCCTCTTTCAAACCACTTTTAGTTTTCTCCAACCTCAATCGCTGCCTCTGCAAAGATAAGGCTAGAAACCAATGGGTCAAAGTAAACTGCTCACATAGAAAGCCCAGAAACAAGGCACAAAGATTGCTATTTTTCACTGTGTTAAATATTAGCAATTGTAGCCCAAAACATTGTTTTGTCCCAAACAAATATAGAAATGGTATGAGTTTTCAGCATCTGAGCTAAATTGGGTTCAGAGTCACAGGGTGATAAATTAAAGATTAACCACGTAGAGATAGAGATGATATTATACTTACTCACGATCAGGTATATATTATTAACTAAGTTCTATAAAAAATTGTTCTAATCAGGGAAACAGAGAAAACCAGTTTAACAGATCTGCTTATCTGAAACATTTCCTGTCTATCTTGTGGATGAGGGCCAAGTCCAGTTCCTGTTTAAGCATTATAACATGTACAGAGTGAAGTGCTGTAAAAACTACTCCTAAACCATTGAATCTATAAAGCTGTAATTAAAGATGGAATTTAAGACTAATTAGACACATTAGGAGCATGGCTGGATCAGACCAAAAGCCCACCTAATATAGAGTTCTGTTTCAAAAAGAAGGGGAGATATTCAAAGATATCTGCTGAATATCTTTGAATCCCTCATGAAAAACTCTTGTAGAAAAATTAGCCTAAGCTTGGTTTGGGAAGGTATGGAAGCAAACTATATGATGACCGCTGATTCACAAAGCAAACAGCTATACCCAGGCATCACTCTGTGGTGCAAGATCCCATACCATACCTTTTCAAGCAGCCTCTGTGGAAGCTGTTGGTGTGCTATGTCATTGCATCAATAGTGTTTTGGGACTCCCACTTCCCTGAGAAGCAAAAAATTCCAGGGTAGATGCTGTGGAGGGTGTAATGGAGTCTTATGACATTTTGCCATTCTGTTTTTCTGCAAATATACAGTTCACACAGTACTACAGGAGGGGAGCATAGGAACAAGCACACAGTAGGCCCAGGATTCCAAACCTTTTCAGATTGGTCAGCACACTTGGAATCTGGAGAGCGTGTCATTGGTGCTCTCACAAAATGGCTCCCATGGGTTTGGGTTTTTTTGCCCATTCATAAAATCGCTGCCATGGTGGGCCTGGCCAGCCATAAAACACTCACTTCCCAGAAGACAACTGATAAGACTAAAAGAAAAGTAACTTCCCCAAGAACCTATGGTAAGTACAAGGCACAGATGGAGCATAGGGAACTTCAAAGTGCCTCTTTCTTTCAGTGCACACTCCATCTCACAACCTTCTTCAATGTAGCAAATGATATGAGCTTGTTGTCCCTCAACCAGAGATTTAAAGCCCCGCTTCCCCGGCGCGTTAATAGCCAATCAAACACACGAGGCTGGAGAATACACTTAATCCATTTACTTCTGATACTGCAGTATGGGGGCGCTCTCCGGTTCCATAAAATGGAGGCGCCAAGAACAAGGGAATCTCACAGTATATATAGGCCCTGACTACAAGAGGGTGTTAGTCTCTTTCTAACCTTTCTATTGGTCAGTTCTGGATTAGCAAGATAAGTTACATTCAATTTTCAAGTTAAGGTGCACAATCTCAATGAGTCATAGGTTACATTCGATGTTCTATTGGTTGAAAGTTTTCCCTTTGTCTGCTAGGACATGATGTCCACCATTAAGGAATGCAAATCTGGCACGTAGCCACCTGTAGCCACCCTTTGGCAGAGAAGCCATCTTTTAACCCTTGGCACATTACATTCATCAGAGAGATGAAACCTCTCCCTGGGGCTAACAAGCAGACCATCTATATTATTATATACTGCCCCATAACCAAAGCTCTCTGGGCAGTTTACAAACATTTTAAACTATTAATAATACAGTATATTTTTTTAAAAAACTATTTACATAAAAACATAGCAAACAGACACATATGGCATGTCAACACAATGCATATATCCTGGGGTCATCCCTAGGTCCGAGTGACGCACAGGGGATCCCGGGGTCAACCGGGGATGACCAGAGACTTTCCCTGGGATATATGCAACTACGGATTTCCCGGTTTTACCACAGTCCCTCAGCCAGGCCCCCTTTTGTATCTGATCACTCTAGTATAGCTCCTGCAGCTTTAACTGTTGTGACAAAGAGGGAATTTCACCAGGTGCTGCATGCATACAAATGACACCTGCTGAAATTCCCTTTTCTATACAACTGTTAAAGATACAGGAGCCCTGTCTTCCTTTTCATATGGTCACCCTAATATGCCAAAATGAGGCAGAAAACAGATTTTGGTTCAAGATTTTTGGTTCTATCCATTTCAAATCCTGAGGGGGGTGGGAAATGCTGCCACCCATTCAATAAACCTGCTGTGCTTTTAATAAAATTACTTTTGAGTCACACTTACATGAACAAGTGTTATGCACTCTCATTGTCTTCATTCCGCCCAGGCCAACAGCTCCCACAATGCTAGGAAAAGTTCCAGAGGCAGTAAATCAATTAGAGACCTTGTTCTCGCTAATGCGGCTTTACTACTGGGCTTTACTACTTCACTCTCCCATAATTTCCTTCATATTCTGCCCCCACCCAACAAAATCTCTGCACATAGCAAATTAGTTTAAATTGTGTGTACAGGATTGTTCAATCATGTGAATCCCCACATGTAGACTGAAATGGTAAAGCTCAGACACAGATTGATCACCTCAGTGAGGCCTAGGCTAGGACTGCAGTTGCCTGGGAGTAAATTACACTAAACTCAATACCTCTTAGTTCCAAACAAACACAAAGTTCCACTTGTAGCACCTGCAAGAGTTTGCAAGAATATGAGCCTTTGCTCCAGCAAGGTCCAGTGTTGACTTGAGGGCTGCTATAGTGAAACAGGCCTGACAGAAGCCTGAATTTCATCCTTCAGTTGGATGTGGCAAGCAATGCAAAACAGCAGAGCTCTGGTGTTGAGCCATGCATTGCCTGCCGCAAATTCTGCCTTTTCCTTTGTCCAACTCTAGTGGAAGTTCTCCAGCCTCTCTAAAGCATTCCAACCACCAGCTTGGTCAGATCAGCTTCACCCGCACTGCAACTTCCCCAAGCTGAGAAAGCTCATGTGCAGCAAAATCAATTCCTGCCCAAAGTGCCAGCTGAAGCTTCAGACGGCATTTTGTCCAGGAACTACACGACATGAGGAGCACCGTGCCCCCAAAAGCAAGGGTACTTTGGGTGGCCATACAACCTTGATGTCATTCGGCACACAAAGGGCCTAATGGGGGCCTCATTGGCCCCAAAGCCCAAACTGTTCCCTACCCTACCATAGGGATTTACTTCTGAGTGAGAATGTATGAGATTAAACTGTAAGTGTCATACAACATCATTGCAAAGGGATATAATTTGAGTATTACATTCCACAATGGCTCATTATAGCATTGTAACTCCCCAGTTATTAGGCCCTATAATTGTAAGCCTAACATGAATTTTACACATCATAATGGCTTTCCCTCTTTGTTTATATTAAGGCAGATTTGACACTCGTTGTAAAACTGATGTTGGTTAGTATTTTACAAGTTGGCTTTTCAGATCATAAAGGTCCATCACACCTACACTTTTGCCTTGGTTTGCCCTCGCATTATCCCCCTTCGTTTCCATAGCGAGTGAAGCCCTGAGCCATAGCGAGTGAAGCGCTTTTAGGGTTCATGCATCTTTACACATCCCGTCCTGCACATCCACACATCGCTATTATTCCGTTGAGATGCACTCTCACCTTGTTGTTCCCGCTATTGCACCTGCCCCGACACCTCCTTTGTACCTCCCCCTGCAGTTTATTGGTTGTTGGTAGTTGTGGCAGTGAGGGTGATGGACATGGTGCGCTCCCCCTCCAGTGTGGGTGATGGACTCCCCCCTCTTGTGCTGCATTTTTCCTGGGCAGAAGCTTTTCTTGTTGCTGAACAGATTATTTAAAACCAACACACATCTCTCCCCTAAGTAGTGCAGGATCAATGTTCCTTTTGGGAACAACAAGGCAGATCTCCAGGGCGAATTGGGGCAGTTTTAGCCACTTGAGAGAAGGTGGTTTTCCGGCGCCCCTGCACAGTCTCACTTGTCTGTTAAGTGTTGTGGAAAGGGCACCGAGTGTGTGAGGGGGCCAGGCAAACCCGCTTCCTCCCAGCCGTGCCTTTGAGGCCAGGTGCTTTGGAGCACAAACTAGGGACTCATTTCAGGGTTCCCCTTCTCATGCACTTCCAAGAGCTCGAAAGAGTGCTGGTGCGCTCATTTGAGGGTGCATGCTGTTAGAGATAGGAAGGACGCCAAAGGACCGCCACTTCAAAGATTATGCCAACTCTGTTCCAACGTTCCAGCAGGTGTTCCCAGAGAGAATGAGGAAGGTAGATTGAAATGGCACACTTGAGGACAACCCACCCACCCTCTGCTTTCATCAATCAACTCCCTAAACACACACCCTTTCACAGACACACCCCCAGCAGAGAAATCGGGATGCTCCGAAATACAATAGAAACGAAACTACACCCAACAGAACAGCGATGTTATCCCTCACGGAAAAGAAAAACCAGACTTTCCCTGTACCAAAATAACATGCAAGAGGTGGGGGAAACATCACGTTCCCAGAGAGATCACAGCAGGACAGGCACGGCGTCATGTGAGTTCTGTCCTGAGAATCCGAAAACCACCGTGTCGAGAGTGGATTAAAACCCTAGTGTGATAAAGCTCATAGTCCTGGTCTGCAGGCAATTGCTTTATTGTGTTACTATTCTCTTTGGCCTGTTGGATTTACAGAAAATTTGGACAACTGAAAAAGGAGTGGCAGCATACCAGGTGTACATGAAGGAACAGAACCTCAGGATTTGATAAGCCAATGGCTGTCTATGTTTGGCTGTCAACAGTGCCAATCGGACTGTCAGGTTGCTGGGATGGAGTGGGGGCGGGAGAACTGTAACATTGAGGGGTGTCCCTAAACATGGAGATCCTCTATATTCAATGCTAATTGGACCAACCTATGAACTTTCTTGGCCTGTTTGCTGTGTATGCCAAGCTCATGGGGGCTGCCTTGACAGCACCGGTTTAGGAAAAAAAAGTGCTTCTGCTGCTGTGGGGTGGCGTCGAGTAATCCCGACACAGGAGGTAGTGTGGGATTTCCAGTGGCCATTCAGCTTGCCAAGCCCGCCCACCACCTCGCTTGTCTTCTGGTGACCAATGGGAGGTTGCCTTCTGCCCAGGAACGCCCCCAGCACAGCGCCGGAGTGAGAACAGGCAGCGAAAGAGCCGCGCTGACCTCGCTCCAGCAGAAGTTGGGGCATCTTCATCTCTTTGCACTGTGGTGGCAGCAAATCGGCAGCTGTGTCATATAACCAACCATTTAGACAGCCCCATGGACAGTCAATGTCTCCTACACAGCAGACTATGAGGAAGGAAGGGTGTGATGGTACCACCAGTGATATTGATAGTGGGATTCAGTTTGGGAATTTTCCTTAGAAATGATTTGTAGTGCTTGCTTTCAATTATATTAGTGTTTACCTGCATTATGATCGAGAATATTCAAGCATTCTAGAAAATATAGGATGAGCTAAATTGGGACAAAACACTGTATCAGAAAGTCATGGACAAGACCCGAGCCATCAGCTGTTGGGCACACATAAACATGTGTTAGTCATAAACAGGCCCTTGCCTTCATACATGACAGTCCCAGATAGGCAGACAGCCCATGGATAAAGACAGCACATACGCCCCTAAACATCTGTCATTCTTGGCTACGGGAAAACATTGCCTTATTACCTAAGCATCACCTGGTCATCAATCACCAATCAAAAAAACCAGGCAGAGCAAGCTAACGCTTGTCAGTGGGTGCAGTGCAGCCCAGCCACGACCCACCCTCTATCCTACGTGGTAAACAGCATCTTATCACATGGATTATTATCTATGAAGGAGCACTCATGTGTGCAGTGTTTTAATTCTGTGCATCCAATAAAGCATAAGTGTGTATCTTGAGTCTGTGTTATGTTCTGCTTTTAACTGCTTTAAATATCGCGAGGACGTTATATGTAACTATTATTGAAAGAAACATACATGTGAAATAAAAGCAAGCAAAAGCAGTCCTGAATCTCCAGCTAATTCCTAAGCATTGCTTTGCCATCACACTTACATCCACACCGCTTAGGATGGCCAACCTGTAAGCATGTGTGTTGTAGGATGGGACTTAGAGAAGCAGGCCGCGTGAGTACGAGCATGTCCCATTGGCTGCAGATGGAAGTGTTCTCATCTGAGGCCCTCTTCTACCCTCGCTTTTGCATCTCTGCCCCTCTGGATGGCTGCCAGAAATGTCGACACCTCCCTGTGATCTTATATCGATTGGCATCCTCAGTTTCTTCTGCCTTGGTCTACACCCTTCAGCTTGTTATCAGCTTGCCTCACCCCTCATCCTGGCACTGTTCATACAGTTTTCGTGCTGTGATCACATAGTTTTAGTTCTTTGTCCCTGCTGCAGTTCTTTGTGTCCTTTAGGGTGCCTTGCTATTTATGAACGTTCAGTATAGCTGGGATTTGAATTGTGCAGATAAGCCCCAGAGCCGCCATGGGTTATCGTGTTGCCTGGGCACATTTTTTTTGCAGTATGAGTTACTGTGTTGCCTGAATGCAGAGCGTTTTTCGCAGTGTAGAATATTAAACATGCAGTGTGGTTTATTTTTCTCAAACAAGGCACCTTGAGAACCCATGCCACACTGCATGGTTAACAACCCCACGGAAAATGTGCTGCGTTAAGGCAACACAATAACCCATTCTGTAGAAACTTGCTGCGTTCAGACATGATAACCCATGGTTCAACAACAAACCACACTAGATGAGTTAGCATGTTGTGTGAACCCATCTCTGTAGACCTTGCAACAGCTCTGTCTTGTTTACCAGCTTCTTTTCTTTTTTCCACCTTTATGGTTTGCTTTCAGCCTTCACACTCATCCATCTCATTCCTTTTCTTAAAAAAATGGCTAATTATGCTGCTTGACACAACTTGTCACAAGATGTAGGCCTCAGCCTAACTGGAGCTGGTTAGTGGCAGTACCTTTCAGTCAATCCATCCACATCTTTGGGCTGGTAAAAGAACTAAGGGGTGCTTGCAAGAAATGACTCACCAGCAGCAGCCACCTAAAAGTAAGGACAGGTAACTGTTAAGTGTACCAGTTTAAAGAGATGTTTGCAAGGGAAGAGACTCTGCCACTGAGGGGTGATGTCTTGGGGCATGCACCTGCCTGCAAGTAACAGGCAATCTGTTAAGGGTTACAGCTGAAACCCTGAATAAAAGCGCTCCATGCTGCAATATTTTTTGCAGTCCCACTTCTATATATTGATAACAAACACATTCTCCAAGTGCCTATCCTTATGTAGTCAAAATGGTACGACCCACACACAACCGGGAAATATAAAGCTTGAAGTTTGAAAGACTTGGAGAATAACATTTAAAAAGAAAAAAGAAAAAGAAAAGAAAAAGCTCTAAAGGTGATGAGGAGAAAAACCTCGAACTGGTCAGTGGGTGTTAAGCGGGGGAGAAAAGGTGAAATGGAATGTCTGGAAACCTGAACAGAAGCAGTTCATACAGCAAGATTTTGTTACAGGCCCCAGTTGTAAATTTCTCAAAGCATCACTTGCTTTGGCGATTCTACGAACCCCTTCCTCCTTCAAGGAAACATTCCTTGAATATTAATGTTCAAAAAATGTCAATAGTAGTCCTGACAGGGGTGCCTAGGGAATAAGTAGTTGAGACTACTATATTAGTAGACTTTATCAAACTTTATGAAGCCAGACATTACAAAGGTGGCACTGCTAGTGCAACCATCCATTTTTAGACTTCTGAGCAAAATCAGCAGTCCTCTGTTGACCAGCCAGGTTGTAAGACAGTGCCTTGTATCATTATCATTGGCAAATACCAATTCTCTCATGTATTTAGTTAAAGCTTTGAACTTAAAAGTCTCAAATGGACAATACACCATCATTGTTAAAGACTATCACTGCAACAAACAAACAACATATACTGCAGCCATTTCACGGTATAAGCTTGCAAAGTTAATGTTGTCTAGTAGGTTGACCTGTTAAGTGGAACCCCCTGAATAATCATCTCCACTTACTCATCATCAATCATGTGATCTGTGATTAGAGAAACAGTTAAATCTGGATTCTAGTGCACCCCTCAATCCCTATTCACGGTTGTTTACACGTTCTTGAGATGACATCATGACCCTCCAGTTTCACTTCTGTTTTCAAACAGCACTTTTAGGGCTTTTCTACATGAGGCTGTTAATCTGCTATATCTGACTCTAGTTATTTCCTTATTTGTAAACCCCGTATAGATCTCCCAAGCACTGATTAGAATCTGGAGTATTAGGTAACTGCAGAACCAATCACTCTGCTGACAATACAAAAACCAGAAGAACTTGTCTGGTCTACAGGTTCACCCTAGTATCTCCTGTACAACTGGGATCATGCAACACCAGTTTGCTTTCACAAACCAAAACCTCTGTATTTACCAATGCAAATAGGAATGGACATGTTTAGAACCTCTCACCAGTACCATCACAATGTAGTATGACATGCAGCTTATTCAGCAATATTTCTCAATGTGTTCAGCGGGGCTTTTTCCCAATAACAGCCCAGAAATGAACTGAGAGGCAGTGAAGACAGTACAACACTGGTGCAATGTGGCTTTATCACCCAGCTTCATTCAGTACACCCTACCTGCCATATTTTGTACGAACTTAAATTTCCAGACCATCTTCCAGGGCAGTCCCACATGCAATACATCACAGTAATCTAACCGGGAGGTTACTAGGGCATGTATCACTGAAATCTATTAAATTATAATAGTAGCAGTAGTGGTAGTAGTCATTCAATAATGGGGAGGGGATATCAGATTTCAGGGAGGTGCAGGGGAGTTTTCAGAGAAGGGCTAGGTGCAACCCCCTGATCTTAGTACATAAGTCCATTTAATTGTTTATAACAATAGCCAGGAGTAAAGATGGTCAGTTGTCAAGTGATATTAGAGACCCTGAAGAATAATTTGGTTAGAAATACGGCTGGGGTGGGTGGGGCAGATGTTCCCTTTCAAGACCTATATATGTGACTCCAGCTACTGTGATCCACAAAGAAGGGGCATGTTCATGATATCCTGTGGCTAAAGTCCCTTACTTCCAAAAAGTATGGATTGCCCTACACATGCATATTCGGACTGTAATCCCATGAAATCAATGTGACTTTCTTCTGAATAAACATTAGAATCAGCTGGAAAACGTGCAATGTGGTCATATCATAGAAGCGGATGGTAGGTGGTGACTAATCTTCTTAACTTAGACACCAAGTGTTCTTGTCAGCAGGGAGAGGGAGATCTTAGTGACCATGTACTGGCTGTGGTAAAAGAAAAGGCTAAGATCTGAAGAAGATACACCGCCCTATAAATGAGACTGAGACTTTTGTATGGGATATGATTCCTTGTGCGCCTGCTGAAGAGGATGGAGTAAACAGTAAGCAGCTAGAAAAAGGATTGAGAGCCTGCAGCGGAAAACGGGACATTGGGGACTTACTGTGAAGATCTGTTCTGGTACAGTGTGATGAAAATGTTGTTCTCTTGGCACAACACAGTAAGGCAGGGATCACATGATTGTGATCTTTCAAGTACTGCTTCCTCTGGCTCCACCCCCAGTTTCTTTCATGACTGAGCAAGGAGAAACAGGAGTCTAGAAGTGAAGCAGTAAGTATGGAAAGAGTATCCTGAGAGGCAAAGGAGGACAGGTACTCCCTTTGAGGAGCCAATACTCACAGTAAGGGCATACTATCTTGAGGCGTATGTCAGTTGGCATCCCATCAGCCACCCATGAAGGGTGGAGTTGGACACTTCTGTCACACTATACCAGAATGGACCTTCACAATAAGTTCCCAATGTTCCATTCTCTGTATGGTTTGAGGAGGTGTCCAAAAGACTGGGTCATGTCCAAGCTGACATTTGATTAAGAAGGGTGTGTGGTTGTCCTCAAGTGACCACCCATTGGAGCACTCTCCTGTCAGAGGCCTCTTCATCTGAGGCAAATGAATTCAATTCATAATGTCTTGTAAGAGAGTTAGGTGTTGACCAGGTAATCACTGAACAGATTTCCGCTAGAGGAATCATAGAATAGTAGTGTTCGAAGGGGCCTATAAGGCCATCGAGTCCAACCCCCCGCTCAATGCAAGAGCTTTTATGGAAAGAACAACAGTGGCTGCTGCAGCTCTGGTGGAGTGCGCCTGAGAAATTTCAGGGGGCAGAACAGGATTTATTGCTCTGATGTCCAGGAGTTGTTGAATAACTTGTGAAATAATGACTCTATCTGGTAGAGAGTTGGAGGCAAGAGAGGGGAGAAACCTTTCTCTGGATATGTGGGAGAATTTGATGCAATAACCCTCCTGGGTTGACCTGAGTACCCAATTTCCCACATGGGAAGGAATCCCTGCAGCCTCCCGCCCATCTGAGATTGATTCCTATCAGAATTGCTGATGGGTGGACTTGGATCTCTATGAGGAGTTGGAACAGTTGGTTCTCTGAGGGCCCTTTGGGGTGAAGCAGGGACCAGGATGATTGAAAGGACCTGAAGTCTCTGGATCTGCTGAAGCCTCTGGAGCGATTAAAGGCAGGATAGGGCCTGGGAAGCTGGTGTTTCTCATTCCTTTTTGGGGATGAAGGCATTGCCCTCTTCTTATCCTTTGTTTCCATGAGGATGTCTTTCTCTTCGCCAAACAGGCAAACTCCCATGAAGGAGCAATGGCCAAATTAGGCCTGGAATAGGTATTAGTGTTCCAGTGTTTTAACCACATGGACCTCCTGGCAACAGTGGCTACAGCTATGGTTCTGGGTGAGTAGACTAGGGCCCTTTCTACACCATGCAGATGTAGAGAGAGGGAGGAGGAGGATCTTGCGATATTCTGATCACGAGATCCTCCCCTTAGTCCAAATGTGCGCATGACATCCCAGGAGGAAGGAGGGATGTCGCACCCAACTTTTTTTTAAAACAGAAGATGAGGGCACCTGCGCTCCATCTAAAGGTTTTTAAAATACAAAAAACCCGCTCCATATCCCCCCTCCACTCCCAATGAGCACGGAGCGCCTGAGGAGCGCCGTGCCCAGTGCCTGTTTCCTGCCTCCTCAGGTTTACTCACAGGGAAGTGAGACTAAGCTGGGATGCGTGCCCACACACCTCCTACGGTATCGGGACGATCCTGAGACTGCGGGAAGAATTGGGTTTTCCCAGGGATTATTTGGCCATCCCAGCTTGCCCTCGAGAGTCCCTGTGCGTCATTTGGATGCACAGGGACTCAGCTGTGACCAGCCCGGATTTTCGGGCTGGTGTAGAAACGGCATAGAGTAGGCTAGAGCATCCTGGGTGGCATCAGCCACAAAGGCGGATGTCTTATATAATTTAAGGATCCCTTTGTGCAGGGTCCTGCTCTCCAAATCAGGGCATGGTGAAGAGAGAGCAGGCAGAGGATGCTCTGAGGGTCAGCAAAGCTACTTTGTGAATTCTTTTAAGGGTGCAGTCAGAGCACTTCTCATTAAGATCCTTGAGTCCGGGCATCACCTTCTCTGGGAGCAATGGCTCCCAAAAACAAGACCTATCACTAAGGCATCTACAAGACGTACCTTAATCCCCCCCCCCCATTGCTTGCTGTAGAAGGGAGTAAAATGTTTGCTGGTTATTTTACCGTAATAAACTTGATTGACTGATTGATTACACTGCCCTTTCTGCCTTGGAATGCAGTGACCCATTCGGAGTCCAACAGCTTCTCAAAAAGTGAAGGGAAAGGTACTGCCCTGTTGGTTGTCTTGGATTCCAGTAAGATTGATGCTCCTCTGGAGGTGGTAGCTGAAGAGGGAGAAATTCCTTCCTGCGAAGGGAAGTTGAGGCCTAGGGTGGTCAGTGCTTTAGAGAGCAAAAGGAAGAAATCACCAGAGTTAACGACGCAATTCTTAAAAGGTTGCTTAGTTTGAGCTAAGTCTGGCCATTCTCCTGCTTCCTGGCCTGAGAAATCTGAATGAGGAGGGTTGCTTCATCACCACAAATCTAGGCTGACCATATGAAAAGGAGGACAGGGCTCCTGTGTCTTTAACAGTAGTATTGAAAAGGGAATTTCAGCAGGTGTCATTTGTATATACGGTATGGAGAACCTGGTGAAATTCCCTCTTCATCACAACAGTTAAAGCTGCAGGTGCCCTGCCCTCTTTTCAATCTAGTCACTCTAGCATAGCTCCTGCAGCTTTAACTGTGGTGATGAAGAGGGAATTTCACCAGGTTCTCCATATATACAAATGACACCTGCTGAAATTCCCTTTTCTATGCAACTGTTAAAGATACAGGAGCCCTGTCCTCCTTTTCATATGGTCACCCTAACTAATCCTATGCTCAGCAGGGTGACCAGTGGAGAAGAGGAAGCAAGGTGAGAGGGAAGGCCTGGCTGGATTCTGCTGAGGAGTGAACCGCGGCAATTGAGGTGGTGGGTTTGCTTTCAGGGGCTTGCTTAGAAACTCTCCCTTTAACACGCTATCCTTCTTTCGCCCTCTTTAATTTAGGCATGGATCTGAGCGGGGAGGAGGAACGCGAAGACTGAGGCGAGGGTAATGTCCTTGCTATCTTCCTTGGAATATCCACTCTGGGCTGTCTTGGGAAATGCCTATCAAAGATTTGGTATATAAGTTCACTGATTACTGCAGCCTTAATTATTATTATTATTATTATTATTTGATAAATTGATCCTCATTAAAGGGAAGGAGGGGAGTAGGTGTTGCCTTGAAGAAAGGATTAGACCTTATGGTCTGTGGCATCTGGAGGCCTGGGTAGACCTGAAAAGCAGAAGATGGCACTGCCTGGACAAGGCCACTCTGTGATGCTGCTCTGTTTTCTCCCCACTGCCAGCTCCAAACCTTGTGGGTCAGCCGTGGTGTCCTCCACTGCGGCCAGTTCAGCATTTGAACACCTCAGAAATCACCACTTTCTGGCTGATAGGTTGTTTAGCAGGGCTCCATTTCGGGCACAACCTCTTAGGAGCTTGGGGACATACCCAACTACTCATGCTGCTGGTGCTGGTATCTACCCTGTCTGGATGTGGTAGCACCATTGCGAGACTCTGGAGACACAGTTTGGTGGTCAGCAGACCAAGACGCCAGCAAGCTCTGTTCAGGAGGTGTGCTGTTGTGCATTTGGAGCCCTGACAACCCTAATGTGCGTCATCTTCTTTCCAGGCTTCTTCAGTGCCATTGCTCCCTTCCTTACCAGATCCATCAGAACAGAAGTGAGAAAGTAAGGAGAGATAGTTTGTTTGTTTTTAATAGAAGGGTAGTCTTGGTAGTCTGCAGTCTGTGCTCTGCTCCCACTCACATAAAGAATCAAGGGGGAATGATGGGGCCGGGTGCATGAAGACCTCTCCACTGTTGGAACCTGATCTTGCCAGCCCAAGTACTGGGCCTGTAGATGTGCACAGAGGGTGGGGGGTAGGCGAACCATAGAGAGGTGAGGGGTAATGGAACCATGACAAGCAGGCCCACTATATGATCGTGGCACCATACCACGCCCCATGGTTCTGCTGCCCACCCCGTCCATGGTTAGGGTACTTACCTCCATGGTTAGGACACTGCACATCCCGCCATCCCCCATGTGCCAAACGAGAGGGCAGCAGGCACTCCATTCAGAAAACAGGGGGGAAATGGCCATGGACCATAGAAAATATCTGTGCCACCAAGAGTGTTGCTGGAAGTGGTGGTCACTCTTGCCGGTGGATTCTATGGTCACTACCATTCCCTTCCCCCCCACCTTTTTTTTTTACAAAACAGGCTGAAAAAAATACAGGAACCACCATGGGCACTGACTAACCATCCTGCAGGAGATGGTTAGTGAGCATGGCTAGTCTGCCCACTGTGGGGAGGGAACTTTTCCACCACGTGACAGGCTAACACACTGTAGGTCGCATTTTTTAGTGATTCACAGTGGGTTAGTGTGTCGTCTGAACAGGCCACCTGAATATCTGACTGCCTAGCAAAAGCAAATGAACACGATAGGTACTTTGGGGGCAACTAGTCCCCATTATCAATGATGCCATACAAGGTATTAACAAGATACGTAAAAGAGTTTGACTGATTTTGTAGGGACTTCCGCCATGTAGCAACATTTAACAGAACATTTTATAGGTAAGCAGCAGACAATCAAACTTTGCTCTGATCCCTATCTACTCTATATCCCATCCTCCACCACAAAAAAGAAGCAAAATTCTGTCCCATGATTTAGGCTGTATGTAAATCCTCCTGAGTATTTCACTATCCCAGTCTTTTCCAGATAAAAAAATGTAGAGGGATGCCTTGAATTGTTCTAAGTTGATACATGTAAAAATCCACTAATGTGGATTTTCTTGCCTCATTTTTTTAGCTACTTACATTATTGAGTCCCATGTGTGAGGCAGTGTGTGGATGAGAATGTTCACCGCCAAGCCAATGATTGTGCCTTAGAAATGTATGCTTTATGACTCATCACCACCTTGCAAATTTAGCTCTTCATCTGAGTCCACTTTCTATGCAGAGCTAAACAAATCTTCCTGTCTGTGACTCAGCTTCAGCAATGAACAAGTGTTGCTAAAATGCGTTAAAATCGCAAATTCAAAGTGCAACCACGACTAGCGTGCAGCGGGGCTTTGTTTTCAATTCTCTGTGGAAAAGCTGGGGAACAGCTCATTGATCTGTATCCAAAATGTCTTTATTAGTTAATCTACAATTCTCTCCTAATTAACTGCTCAAAGTATTATTTATAGGTAAAACCAGTACTTAAGACAGATAAACACTGTAAAAGGAAACCTGAGAGGGTAAGGTATTCAGTAATTGCTGTATCACAGGTGTTCTACAAAGCACTGAATCACTGTACCTGGTATTATCTTACCCAAGTCCATTCTATGTCATATAGGTAATTTGCAAGATGGTTGAAACCTCAAGGGCATATAAATCTGTGTCTGTTTTGTACCAGTACGTTGTAGTGGTCAGAGTGCTGAACTGGGACTCGGGAGATCTGAACTGTAGTCCCCACTCAAACATGAAGCTCCCTGAATGATTTTGAGTAGTCCTTTACTTTCAGCCTAACTTACCTCACAGGGGTGTTGTGAGGTTAAAATTGAGAGGACCATGTATGTCACCTTGAGTTCCTTGCAAGAGAAAAAGGTGGGATATAGGTGATGTAATAGTAAGAATAATGCCATTTTAATTGTCAGAGCTTCCCCAAAGAAACTTAAGAATTTTACTCTCAGAGAACTAATAATTCAGTTAGCTCTCTAGTCCTGCTCATAGAAAGATGGTTCCCAAAGTTACCTGGGTAAAGGGAATAGCTGGCTATTACGCACAAAGCTGAAGTTGGTTCCTAGATATTATTATTATTATTATTTATTTGTATAGCACCATCAATGTACATGGTGCTGTACAGAGTAAAACAGTAAATAGCAAGACCCTGCCGCATAGGCTTACATTCTAATAAAATCATAATAAAACAATAAGGAGGGGAAGAGAATGCAAACAGGCACAGGGTAGGGTAAACAGGCACTGGGTAGGGTAAAACTAACAGTATAAAGTCAGAACAAAATCAAGTTTTAAAAGCTTTAGGAAAAAGAAAAGTTTTTAGCTGAGCTTTAAAAGCTGCGGTTGAACTTGTAGTTCTCAAATGTTCTGGAAGAGCGTTCCAGGCATAAGGGGCAGCAGAAGAAAATGGACGAAGCCGAGCAAGGGAAGTAGAGACCCTTGGGCAGGCGAGAAACATGGCATCAGATATTTATTCTTGCTTCCCAGATTGTGCACAAACTGGGTTGTAGTCAATGTTAGCCTTACTTTGAGTAGACCCATTGAAATTAATGGAATTAAATTACTTATTCAGACTGGTCATACAGCTCTGTATCAAATAAAGAATAGGTAACTAGGCATAAGGAACTAGGAATCAACTTAGCCTCATCCTCCTTCCAATGTTCAGCAAATTGTACACCACCACCCTAGCCTAAATAGATATGAAACTCTTGGGAAACTTTAAACTGCACTAGAAGGTAAACATATTTTGCATACATTTCCCAACTGTTAAGCCTCCCTGAAATTAGAAGTGTCCGTCAGTTCAAGACTTGTTAATTAGCTAATCAAAAAGCAAAACTGTTAATGAATGGTTACGATATTATTGTATCTGATCACAATTAAGGCTACATCCTTAAGCCTCACTTACTTGTGAGTCCACTTGGTGGGAGTTTTTCTTTCTGATTAAGGGTGCAATCCTAGGCACCTTTAGACAGAAAAAGTCCTACAACTCCCAGCATTACCCAGCCAGCTACAGTTGGTTGGGGCATGGTGGGAGTTGTAGGACTTCTTTTCTGTGTAAACATGCATAGATTGCACCCTAAATCTGCATAGGGTCATGCTGCACAATAATTTAATTCAAATTAAATGCAATCTCTAGAGTCTAGATTGCAACCAAGGCCCATGATGTTTATTTTTTGTAGAGTATCTGGCAATTTTAGGTGATTTATATATATAAAAAATAATGAGCAGATTTTTATTCTTAACTGAATACTGGTTGATTAGTTGGCAAAGTCACACAAATGCATTACCCAAATCAAAGGATATACCACAATACTATCAACACAAAAGCATGCTTTTGAACGAGGAACACCAAAGCTCATGCAACCAACCCATCTAGTCCCACAGTTCTAGGTCCTGAAACAATACCACCAGTAAAGATGTAAGGACAAACGCAATGGTTAAATAGTACGAATTAACTAGTACCAATGGAAACATTGATTATACTTTCAGCAGTAGCTACAGCATCAAAATTACTTTTGGAATAGAGTTACAAATTGCAGAAATAGTTATGAATCATTGATACTATCTTTTTCGTGCATGGACAAAAGACAAAGGGGTCTCGCATTTTCACCAATCTTACAAACCTCTAATACATGGGAGTTTTATATTAATATACATTTAATAAAATTTTCAAGATCAGAGACGGAGAAAAAAAAATACTCAAGTTAAGGTCGGGACTCCTAGCAGGAAACCTGTACGTCACAGGCTGGGAAGTTTGGGAAGGGTCTGAAAATGCGCTGCTCGATGGTACTTCTCGGTTGGTAACTTACTTCTCTTCAGACGAAAGCCCCATTGAGTTCAATGGAACTTACTTCCGGGAAAGTGTGTATAAAATTGCAGCCTTAATCCTGGCTTTTGAGGTTTGTGTTGGCACGCTGAAGATTAGTCATTAGTCATTTGTTTTTCCTTCCAAAAGATCTAAATCGGTATATATCGGGATTTACACCAGCTCAAGAGCCGACCAAGCCTCAAGCAATATAAATCACTCTAGTTGAGTCCCCCCCCCCCGCTCTCCACTGCTCGTTACATGAAATCTAAACCTCACGGCAGTCGACCCACGCAGCAACACCTGTTTCAATTGTACGCTCGCTTCAGCCGCGATCACAAGCGGCTTCCCAAGATCACTCGAGACCGAGCGATCGCGCCGATTTGTCCTTCCCAAGAACACACGTGGACGCAACACAACGAGCGTTCCGAAGGCCAAGCCGCCAAAAAACAAAAAAACTGGCGGGCTATGAAAGGCAACCGCAGCGGTGCGTGCGAAACGCCGGATTTTCAAAGACCTCCTTCGAAGGATTTTTCTTTTCCTTACCTGCATGGCGGAAAGAAACCGGCGCTTCCCCCTCTCGTGGTGCAACAAGATAAGGAGGCGATCCGTCCTTTCTAGCAACTAAACCCGATCCTGTAGCCTTCGCCCGTTAGAGGCATGAACCGCTCGGCATGCTCCGCTCTGCCTGCACCTTGGATCTCAGCAGCTCGAGAAGACGGGACTTCCGCGTGAGGTTGCCTGGCTGCGCTGCGACTCCTTCCTTCCTGACGAGAAGGAGCCGCCTGTCGCTCGGGGATGGAGAGAGCGCTGCCTTTTCCCGTCTCCTCAAGCATTTAGGGAGCAATCCTATGCGTGGTTAGACGGGTATGTGTGTGTAATCCTACAACTCCCAGCATGCCCCAGCCATCTTGGGAGTTGGAGGACTTTTTCCTGCCTAAACACGCATTGGATTGCGTCCTTACCTGAGTTGGACAATGGAGTTGAGAAGTAGAAGGACAAGCCCTGCCGCTTCTAGTTGCTGATAGAGGTGTGCACGCCTTCTTTTTATTGCTCTTGACACTGACTGACTGAGCCAAGGTAGTTTTCTTTCCAGATTTTGATGATGATGATGATGATGATGATGAACTCTTAATATTTATATTTAAATATTTTAAACATCACACCCACTCCAGTCCCTGTTAACTCAATGAGCGAAATTTCAGAAGTCGACATTAATTTGGGGAATAGCTCATGCCGTTCGCTGTTTGAACCTGTGGCACCTGCAGCTTCTGGGGGTCCTGTGGAGGTTTGCCGGCACGGCCACAGGCTGAGCCTGGTGTGGCTTTGTTTGTGTCACCAAAAAAAAAAAAAAAGCCTAAAGAGAACAGCAATTTCCATAACATTTGTGTATGCAAATGTATGGGTGCAAATTTATTAATAATTACTATTATTTAAATAGGAATTTAAATAATTTCTGCATTGGGGATGGCTGTGACCTCTGGGCCTGCTCAGGCTGCTGTCCAGGTTGATGGGCAAGACCCTCCACCCTCTGCTCAAACCTTGATAGACTTCATAGAATCATAGAATAGCAGAGTTGAAAGGGGCCTACAAGGCCATCTAGTCCAACCCCCTGCTCAATGCAGGAATCCATCCTAAAGCATCCCTGACAGATGCTTGTCCAGCTGCCTCTTGAATGCCTCTAGTGTGGGAGAGCCCACAGCCTCCCTAGGTAACTGGTTCCACCGTCGCACTGCTCTAACAGTCAGGAAGTTTTTCCTGATGTCCAGCCGGAATCTGGCTTCCTTTAACTTGAGCCCGTTATTCCGTGTCCTGCACTCTGGGAGGATCGAGAAGAGATCCTGGCCCTCCTCTGTGTGACAACCTTTTAAGTATTTATCTTTAAGTATTTATCTTTAAAATGGACTTGGGCTGGGCAGCAGTTCAAATGCAGGATCCCTTCAATAGAGAACTGTCCTCTGGCAATAGAACCAATGGCCACCCTGGCCAGGCCTGGCAAATAAAAACTTTTCATTGACTGCCATTTGTTATGGGCTAGCTCATATAGCACCGTAAGAACATAGGAAGAGCCCTGCTGGATCAGACCAAAGGCTTTTCAAGTCCAGGATTCTGTTTGGGTGACCATACGACAGGTAAAACCTGGATTTGTTAGGATTTTCGGTAACAAATCTGGAAAGGGGAAAAATTATGAAATTTGAAGAAAAATCCAGATTTTTCCTCTCCACCCAAAAGACAGCTCTACTTTAATGGGAATTAATAAAAACACTGACAGCTCCATCATTTGTAAAGATAAAGAGATGAAACTTAGCATCATGATAAGCAATTATGTAGGGCTTTAGCCATGCCAAATTTGAAATAGATCTGTTCATTTGTTGATTTTTAGGATTTTTTTAAATTTTGAGGTTTTAGAATTATTTTTTTTAAAAAAACTCATTTGTAAAGGTAAAGAGATGAAACTTGGCAACATGATAGCTCTTAAGAAGGGCTTTAGCCATGCCAAGTTTAAAGCGCATCCGATCAGCCATTGATTTTTTAGGATTTTTTTAAAAAAGTTCAAGTTTTTAAAATTATTATTTTTTAAAACCGCTGGAGCCATATCCTTCAAATTCAGGTTGTCAAACCTCCTGTTTGGGGTCTTGCACTTTGAGCAGTTTCAGCCCTTGGCATCAAGGGGATCTCAAGTTTTTAGCTAAGAAGTGCTGGGCAAGCAGGGTACCTTTCCTGTTGCACATTTGGTGGGCAGTCAGGCACCTGGAGCTCAGAAGAGGTGAGGCATCCACAGATCAAAATGTGGGAGAGGTCAGTCAAAGCAGCCCACGGGGCAAAACAGAATGGATGGGGGATACTTGGCTCAGCAATACTACAAACGAGAAGGATCTTGGAATTGTTGTAGATCACAAGCTGAATATGAGCCAACAGTGCGATATGGCTGCAAGAAAGGCAAATGCTATTTTGGGCTGCATTAATAGAAGTATAGCTTCCAAATCACGTGAGGTACTGGTTCCTCTCTATTTGGCCCTGGTTAGGCCTCATCTAGAGTATTGCGTCCAGTTCTGGGCTCCACAATTCAAGAAGGATGCAGACAAGCTGGAGCGTGTTCAGAGGGCAACCAGGATGATCAGGGGTCTGGAAATAAAGCCCTATGAAGAGAGACTGAAAGAACTGGGCATGTTTAGCCTGGAGAAGAGAAGATTCAGGGGAGACATGATAGCACTCTTCAAATACTTAAAAGGTTGTCACACAGAGGAGGGCCGGGATCTCTTCTCGATCCTCCCAGAGTGCAGGACATGGAATAACGGGCTCAAGTTAAAGGAAGCCAGATTCCGGCTGGACATCAGGAAAAACTTCCTGACTGTTAGAGCAGTACGACAATGGAATCAGTTACCTAGGGAGGTTGTGGGCTCTCCCACACTAGAGGCATTCAAGAGGCAGCTGGACAAGCATCTGTCAGAGATGCTTTAGGGTGGATTCTTGCATTGAGCAGGGGGTTGGACTCGATGGCCTTGTAGGCCCCTTCCAACTCTGCTATTCTATGATTCTATGACCAGAGGCCTTTTTCTCAGCATTCCACATCATGGGTGATGAAGGGTTATCCTTAAATTTGTGGCTTTGGCTGGCTGGCATATCTCTTAGAGATCGAGTTAGACTGAAGACACAACTCAGAGATGTCTGTAGCTTAGCCTTGAGAGGCTGGTGTGCCACACAGAGCCTTTTAAGAGTATCTCAGAATCCAGTGTTGGTGGAGGCAGAGGTGGCTGGCGGCAGAGTTTTTTTAAAACAAGAGTCACCGGATGTGATCAAGCTATAAGCTGGCACCTTACCCCCGGCCACAGGGTAGGACTGCACAGCCTGGCTGGACCATTGGGAGACTTTTGCAGAGAGAGAGTGGGGATTGTTTGAGACTGGAGGCTGTAAACGTTGGCTGGCTGGCATAAGGCAGAGAGAGGCTGAAGGCCATCCAGATGCACCTGTAGCTTGGCCCTGAGAGGCTGGCTTGCCACTCAGAGTGTTGCCACCTCTGACTGCATCAGAGTCGAGCAGTAGTGTGGGAGGAGAGGAGGTGGAGGTGGCTAGTGGCGGAGGTTTCTAAAGTAAGAGTCACTGGACATCACCAAGGAATAAGCTGCAATAAGCAATAACCCCAGCCACCAGTGTGCAGCCTGGCTGGACTGTTGGGAGACTTTGGCACAGAGAAAGAGAGAGACGGAGGGAGGGAGATTGTTGGAGACTGGAGGCTTTGCTTTGGCTGCAATGACTTAGAGAGAGAACAGAGGCTGCACAGACAACCCAGAGACACCTGTTGTAACTTAGGCCCACGGTGCTGGCATGCAACGCAGGGCGTTAGAAAGGGGATCTCAGAGTCACGTGTTTGTGCAGGAAGTAGATAGGAGTTCAAAGTCTGGATGTGCAAAGTGGTGCCAACGCACAAACCTTGAGAAGCTAATGCATAAAGTGAGAAGTGCGAATGGGCGAAGTAGTGTCCGCCGCTCACAACACCCACCCTAATATAGCAGAGAAACTTGTGACAATCATACACAAGTTTTTTAAAAAATGAAATTTAAAAATAAAAAAGCCAGCCAGCAGCAAGCCCCGTTAACAGCAGCAGCAGCTTGCAGCGGAGTGAGGATACATTCAGAAAAGATATTTGAGGGAAGGCAAGAATGTATCACATAGAGAACAGCAAAAGCTTCAAAGTACAGCAAAAGCTACAAAAGTAGGGGTAAGTGAAGTTAATTTCAGATACATTGAATGTCTCACTTGTTATTTCAGTGATTTTAACATTAAGATGTTACGTAGAACAGATTTATCTTAATTGTGTGCTGTAAAATCAGATATGTGACCAAGGCTATGTTTGGGTGGGTACCCCCCTCCCCTTGGTGCTGGATGTACCCCCTGGCACCAGACATGTTGGTGGGCACGCCCCCTTGGAGGCCGACCATGTTATCCTCCGTTTTGGTTTCCAAAATATGGTCACCCTATCAACGGAAGACTACAAGCAGGACATGAGTGCAACAATATCCTCCCTGCCCGTGTTCTCCAGCAAATGGCATACGAAAGCATGTGTGTGTGGTGCTTATCAGAAAAGGGGGGGGGGAAGTACCTGGTCCAGGGTGGTATAATCTAAATTTAGATAGGAAGGAGGAAACAACAGTGGAAATGAAGAAGAAAGGGTAGGAAGGTTCGTCAGTGGAACATAATTTTGTCCTCATCTCAAGCAGAAAAGAAACTGCTTCGTGGTAGGTTGTCTTGTTTTAGTTTCTAGGCATAAAGGTGTAGCATGGGAGAAGTTTGATAGCAGAAGACCTTTGGTCAGCTCCTTTTGCCCGTCCCCCCTTTCTGGCACTGCAGCAGCCTGTGCAAAGCTTATTATATGATGGGCAACACTGGCTAGCCAGTCTTTCATACGACCAGCTCAGCCTCTAACAGAACAGATAGATGTTTATATATTTTTAAAACTGCAGGTGTTACGGGCTCAAATTGTCCTGAAAATGAGCTTTACTGTGCCTCTCCGAATAAAATTGAGGTGGGGAGAGGGGATATTAGGGAGAGCTTCGGCTATAGGGTGGTATATAAATGTAATAAATAAATAAGAGATCTATACAATTATGACTGAAGAAAGTGGATAGGGATATTTCCCCGTCCCCCACCACTTTCATAATATTAGAATTTGGGTTTGTCTTATGAAATTGATCTATAATATTATGAATGGATTGAAAAATGAAATTTGTCTGTGAGGTTGAAAGAAGTTCTGCACCCCTGATTTATAACGTTAAGCTTCCCTGGGCAGGTATCTACCTTTCTTTTTTGTTAAAGCACCATATGTATCAACAGTGCTGTATCAATCATAACACTTTGCATAGAATACAGTTAGCTAATGGAATTCATTGTCACAAGACTAACCACTAGTGATGGTCACTAACTTAGTTTTCCTACAACAGGTTTTATTCATGAAGGAAAGGTTGTTTACATAAACAGCAGAAGGTCATTGTTGGCAGGTGATGGTATAATATTGCATTGGAGGATACGAAAATGGATTGAGCGCCCAGTGATATAGCTAGTGGTCATAGGTCCTGTAATAATGTTGCCTGAATAAATGTGGGGCAGAATGTGGGAGCGCTGGAGTTTGTTGCAGGGCCTAGTCCTTAGGAATATGCCTGTCAGATGGTTTGTTCTTGTGGATGAGGAGCCTCATATATAGAGGAACAGGAAATATCAAATCAAAAGAGACCACAATACATGAAACTGTAGAACTGCCTCCCCAACCTGGTGCCCTCTAGATGTGTTGCACTACAATTCCCAGCATCCTCCAGTGAGCATAGCTGTCTGAGAGATACTGGGAGTTGTAGTCCAACACATCTGGAGGACATCAGGTTGGAGAGGGCTGCTATAGAGTCTTAATTTCTGCACCTTATATGCAGTAAAGGTGTGAACCTTAACTCTTACATTTTCCATGATTTTTGGCACATGAGTGAATTTATAAGAGCCTTCTTTTGAAGGCTTTTTAAAAATCCTAGAATCTGGATTGTTAGTTCCCCTTCAAGCAACTGGAAAAATGTAGCTGTATTGTACAGCTTAGCTGAAGACAGACCATAGATCATGTGCTACACTCTGGATGGTAGCTGGAAGTGCAGAGGTATGTGGTCAGCAGGTTTCCATAATAAGTTGTGTGTTTTATATGACAATATCACAGTTGCACTAAGATACCTAGAAAACGAGCATGTATCACTACAGTCATGTTAATGGTGTGGTTGGGTCTTGGATTGAATTGTCTTACAGCACCATCTAATGTGCTTTTGGCAACACTGCAAGTATTCGTGTGTGTACTGTTGTATGAAATACACATGGTGGCTCCTTCTTCCGTTGGTTCGTTTTGTCAAAGGCTGTTTCTGGATGATGTCTCTCATTACCAATCCCTCCTTAACAGATTAACAGATTTACTGGGTGCTTGCAGACTGAGGTTTTTCTCATGCGATCACCCTGCGTCACTCAGAGAATTTTACAAGAGGAGGGTTAACTTCCATTTGTAACCCTCCTGTGTTTTCCCACCATAGGAGCTTCCAGAAACCCCAGTCCATGGGCCTAATCCGTTGTGCCTGGCTCCCCAACCAGGCCGTGGAGCCCCCTGGAAGAATTTGGGTTGCTATATCTGATCAGAGATAGGAGGCAACAGTGGGGATTTCCCTGTGTGCTGCTCCCCCTCCCATTGGGATGGGAAACAGCACAAAAAGGAATCCACGCTGTTATCCCCAATCTCCATTGGGAGTTAACAGCAAGGATGCAGGCAGTAGGGGTATTGCTCTTCCCAGTACTGTCCATGCCCGGTATGTGGCCACACCCACTGACATCATTACCACCTGTCCATTTTAGCCTTTCTCCACAATGGAAAAGGCCCCAGTACAGAGGAAGGGACTCAGAGGGTGCTGGGAGGAGAAGCTCCTCCCAGTGAAAGCCAAGTCCTTGGCTTTGTGCAGTGCCCAGCATGTCTCTGGGGGTGCTACACCAAGTGGTTCAGCCAGTGCCGAGGAGACCGGATGCTCTTCTTGGGGCTGGCTAAGTCCCTGGCTTCATGCAACGCAACAAAAACACTTCATTAAGTCTAACTTAATTTTAAAGATGGAAGTTGCCGCTATCTCCTGCTGTGCGCAGGAGAAGCAGCGAGATCAAAGAAGCCCACTGAATGGGCCACCTGCATTGTTTACTTCCTCTTTCAAAAGAGGAAGTAATGAGGGACAAATGCACAGGTGGAGAATTGACGGTAAGGAAATGCGACTTTCCCTTGTGTGATGATGCTCAATGTGTCTGAACCTGCCCAGAGAGCTTCAGCTATTGGGCAACATAGACATATAATAAATAGGGTGACCATTTGAAAAGGAGGACAGGGCTCCTGTATCTTTAACACTTGTATAGAAAGAATGCTCGACTCCAACGTACAATTGCCCTGGGACTGCAGAGGAAAGAGGAAAGGACACTGTGGCCCCCATCCATTGGCTTAAGGAAGAAGAGGCATCGATTGCTATTTAAGCAGAAACACCAGCAAGGGAAGATCAGACTGGCCCCAAGTGCATTTAAATGCCTCCCTTGTAGCTCATCACTTTGTTGTGGCCTTGAAAAATGCCCTCCTTTTCCTTTTTCCTCCACTCCCCTTCCCTTGTGTGTCTTGTCATTTTAGTTTGTAAGGCTGATGGCAGGGCTTCTCTCTCTCTCTCTCTCTCTTTTATTGATGTGAGCTACTTTAGAAGACAATAACGGTCTGAAAAGCAGAGTAAAAATGCAGTAAATAAATATGTATATAATAATCCAAAACTAGTACGCACACTACACACCAATGTGAACAGTTTTATGTGATTCTACAATATGCAGGTAAAAAAATCCTTCACAACTCACCTGTGTAAAATGTGTCCACTAATTGTCTCCCACTACCACTCCTGTTGTCTTTGATCATGCAGGTGAGAAAGTGGCTGTTCAAGTGTGTGGGAAGTCCTATACTTTTCTACAGGTTGTAGTAACTGATAATGGCTGAAACTTTTGGAAATGATTGCTAAGTATATTTGCAAAGCTAATAAGCCATGTTTATTGTCGAACCTCCTCTTTTACAGCAGGGGTGGGCAGAGGTAGGGCTTCAACCTAAAAGTCTACCAACTAGAGCCAGATGCAAAATGATGGTAGTATGGGGGAGTGGCCCTTTTTACACTTAGAATTAAGGACCAGGGTACCTCTGAGCGTATACTCAGCCCAAGAACTTATTTTCAGAACTAGAACTGAACTCACAGCACCATTACATGCAAAGGTTCAGGTCTGGTTTCTCCACCAAGCTTTTTTATTTTGGGTGAGGATGGGGGGATTTTAGAGAGCCAGTGTGGTGTAGTGGCTAAAGTGTTGGACTGTGAGTCAGGAGATCTGGGTTCTAGTCCCCACTCAGCCATGGAAACCCAGTGGTGACTTTGGGCCAGTCACAGACTCTCAGCCCAGCCTACCTCACAAGGTTGATGTTTTGAGGCTAAAATGAGGATTATGTACGCCACCTTGGGTTCCTCGAAGGAAAAAAGGTGTGGTATAAATGCAATAAATTGTTGTAAACCGCCCAGAGAGCTTCGGCTGGGGGGCGGTATATAAATGTAATAAAATAAATAAATAAATAAATAATAAAAGTTTAGTTCTTGCTAGTTTTATACCTTTGGGAGTCAGAAAGCCTTGTTGGTCTATTGCAAACCACCCTGAGATACACCAGTAGATCCCAATCTGTCGTCTGCCCATCTCTGCTTTACAGCATCTGTTTGTTTGGCACATCTTTCTTGCTACCGCTGGCAAATCTGCTCTGTCATCACAAGGGGTCAACCTGTCTGGTCATAGAGCAGGGGCGCAGACGCTCTTTCAGCTCTCAGGGACGGCATTCCAGTGGTAGATGGGGCAAAGGGCAGGGGCACAAACACCAAAGATAGCAGTATATTTTAGCTTAAAGGTATAACTGCTAGTAGCTAACTCTTAGGAGAGGCATTTCAACCTTTTAGAAAGTAGAGGGGAAAATGCACAATGTCGTAAATCTGCCAAATGGTAGGTGATTGAGGAAAATGGGGTTGGCCCAGGGATAGGCGGCGTGGCCCTCTGCAGAACCCTGAAGAGCTAGATTGAGACTCCTGGAGGGCCGGATCTGGCCCCCGGACATGAGGTTCTGCACTCCTGTCCTAGCACTACAAAGCTCATTTAGATATCAGAGAATCTGATGTAGGCCCAGGAATTACACCCTCAGATTTCCATTGGTTCAGCTGCTCTAATGTCACTCCCCCACCAGCTTTTCTGGTATTACAGATGTTCTTGCAAGCCTTGGGCCAGACAATTGAGATCTTAGAGGAGGGGTGGGGGCATTTGATTTTGAATTCGAAGGCTGCTGGATATGATTTGGGTTAAGCTGCATTGGGAAGTATTTGCAGCATAGGCTTTTGAGGGGCAGCTTCCAGGTGTAGAATAATTGAGTAATATCTTTGCTTTTCGCTGGAAACAGACAAGCCTTGTTGTTTATAAGGTGGACCAGGAATCGATGGAAAGCTGAACCATATGTTAAGGCTCCAAATTTCTGAGCTCTTCTTTCTAACTTGCCAGCATTCACAGATAAAAATGGACACAGACATATGCAACCAGAGACACGGGGCTTCCGGTAGTTCAAAGCATTCTGCTGCTTGTGCCAGCCAATGTCCCAACATTCCACCCCACCCCACCCCACCCCACCCCACCCCGCCACTACTTGGCACTCTTTCTTGCGATAAAATAATAGCCATTAAGTTCTGAACCACAGGGAATTTTAAAAGACTGCACTGAAAGCATCAAGATGAGTATACTCTTCACACTGGGAAAGTTCCCAGATAATTAGAGCATCACAAGAACCTTCATTTGGCAGGGGACTTACTTTGCCGAGTACTTAGCATTATGATTAATTCAGCCCTGTAATTGTCTGTGCGTAATAGTGCACTCGCATTTGAATGCTAATGCTTTCAAAGGACCAGTTCCAAAACCAAAAAGAGTTGGTTTGGATCTCTTTGATTTCAATATGCTTTAGGTAACATTGCCGAGTGAGAGACGAGTACAAAAAAGAGTAGAAACTTGTTCCATCAGGCTTTCAAAAGAAGGAAGATTGTCATGTTAACTTTTTCTGATGTGGAAACCCAAACTTGTGTACTCTAGGAACATGAGAATGGCTGGGCAGGTGTGGTGCACCTATCGGCCTCTCATGGTGTAGCTAAAATACGTAAGGGAGCCATTATGTTATTTCATGCATGCCTTTTGGAGCATAAGTATGACATTCATGTAGGAACTTGTCCTTAGTGCATCAAGCAAACCTGTAGGATGTGGGGAATTGGGTTTCATTCTAGGAAAGACCATGCCATTGGCAGAAGAACAATGCAGTGGGAGGGAAACCTGTATTTGCCATAAGTGTATGTGAAGGGCGTCATTGGCAATTTCTACAAAAATCCAGCTAGGCTGCATTCTGTGAATATCATTGATTATGGACTGGTAGCACCTGTTTGTTGGGGTCTTAGGGAACTCAAGTGGGACAACAGGGCTGGAAAAATTCCAAGTAATGATGTTTCTAGAATATGAAACAAACTGGGGGGAAACCAGCTTAAATAGTTATCATTCTGTGCAGAGATGGCTCCAACCCTCATTCAAAATATAGTAATCCCCAGGGTGGCTAAAACATTGTAATGAATTAATAAATTAATAGTGTGCCTGTATAATCAGGACTGAAGGCAAGTGCTGAATGAACTTCAGTGTTAGTAACCTCTGTACTAACCCTGGTGGGTTTCACCAATCACATAACAGGTGATTTTATGAGGAAGGTAAACAAGGAAGGTTTTCAGCTACCTTTTCATCTACAAAAGAACTCGATTTAAATTGAACAATTTGTTAGTTAAGCAATGGGTTGCACAACTTTAACAATAAGTTAGGCTTTCCTGCTTCCAAACTGCTAATAAAGATATTCTCTGCCCGAGTCCCACTGGTGCTTCATCACCCTCACAGACCTGCTGCTCCCAGGCTGTAGTCTTTTTTTGCTCTGAGAGTGCCTCTCTCCCAATCTTCTCCTTTCTCCCTCACCAGCAGAAGATCACAGAAGGGGCTTTTGGAAAATGTAGTTCTAAGACTCCACAGACCCATTGTAATAGGATAACCTGTGTACCAGGAATAACTTTCTCCCAACTTGTTCAGCCCTGCATAGTGGCTGTGTTGGAAATCCCACTCATAAGGAACCAGTTTTTCTGGGAATCAAGCATTTCTCAGCAACAAGTCTTAACAATGCCTCTCCCCTGTTTACCACATTGTGCTTCTAGATCAGTTTGGTGATTAACTGCACAGCTTTATAGATAGATTCAAATTTCTAGCTAATGATATCTCAAGCAGGCTCGCCTCCAGGCTGCAAGCTTCTCAGAGCAATCAGGCTGCTGCTTTCAAGTACAGTATATGGTGTATATATGCTATATTAGCAATGCCAAAATGTGAGGATCTCTGCACCCAAGCAGCTGCTGTTGCATGGATGTTCCAATAGCCAGTTTAGAATTGTACCAACTACAAAAACTTCAGCATGAGTGGCCAGACCTGCAATGGTTTCAGATTTGGGAACAGTCAGTGGTACTTCTATGGGTACTTACATGGTCCAACAATGTGCCAACACAGAAAGGTGCTCCCTAACAGCCTCTTTTGCCTGAAATATAGGGCTTCTCCACTCTGTCTACCCAATCATGTTGCTCATTGCCTTTTGGGCTTCTCCCCGACCCCAGATAACCTATAGCTGATGAGGGACAGGTTTTCTGACTCCCCACCACTGTAGCCTCCTCCGATAGCCCAGATCACAGCAACCAGCCCATTGCTAAAGCAAACAACAAGGCAAAGTTATTATTATTATTATTATTATTATTATTTATTTATATAGCACCATCAGTGTACATGGTGCTGTACAGAGTAAAACAGTAAATAGCAAGACCCTGCCGCATAGGCTTACAATCTAATAAAATCATAGTAAAACAATAAGGAGGGGAAGACAATGCAAACAGGTACAGGGTAGGGTAAGCAGGCACAGGGTAGGGTAAAACTAACAGTAGAAAGTAACAGTAGAAGTCTGCACAACAGTTAGAGAGCCCCTGCTCAACGAGAGCAGCTACTGCAGAGAGAGAGAGACAGAGAGTTACACTTGAGGTGACTGGGAGCTACCATTGGCTGTCAGGCTTTGCAGTAAAGAATGCTGCCCTAGAAGATTGCAGCCTAAAATGTTAATAGATTAGAAACCAGCCCGAGAACATTCTAATCTCTCTGAACAGTCAGTAATAGACTTGAAAATTCACTGTGTGTGTGTATGAATGAGAGAGGGGGTATAGTCTAGCTAGCTCAAGAGTGGTTATGCCATAGTAAATATGTTCATCTTTAAAGTGACACTGGTCTCTTTGGGCATCGTCAGACGAGCTTTTTATCGCACGCTCGTTACTGCCTACTTATGGATGTTTGCATGTCCTTTAGATGATGATGTCCACCTTCCACGTGCCTCATGCTTCTTCCGCTCTTTTTCCATTGCAAAATAGACCTTTTAATCCAACTTCTTTTAAAAAACGTAATGTGCTGCAATCTCCTGCTGTATGCAGGAAAAGCAGCATGATAAAAACAGCCCTTGAATGGCCCATGTGGTTTTTGTTTACTTCCTCTTTCCTCTCCGGAAGAAAGAGGAAGTAATGAACAAAAGCAGGGGTAGAGAAACGAAGGTAACGAAACATGATTTTCCTCTGTATGATGACGCTCTTTGTTTGGTTATACTGCAACATTATAGAAATTCAGACATACCCCCTTCTGCCGCAATACAACAAAAAATAAAAGATGAGATTTATTTTACTTATTTTCCCTTGCTCTTCTAAGTGGGAAGAAATGCTTGATGATAATAATCAGTTGTCAAACTCCACAACCACTTCCATCTGCACTGGTTCAGTCTTTGCAATGGACATTTCTGGGTATAGCTGCACATATTAGAGAGGATAGCCAACAAATTTCATTCTTCAAAGAGTACTGTTAAGGTTAGAGGTGGGCCACTTGCAACACCCATACACAAACACCCAATACCCCTCCCCAATCCTGATCAAGATCGCTGGGATGAGGGTGAAATTAATCCCTCTCCCTCTTCCCTTTGATCTTGATTGAGGTCGTTGGGATGAGGGTGGTAAGGTTGAAAGTTTAATGATTGCTCTGTGTGTGTGTGTGTGTGTGTGAGAGAGAGAGAGAGAGAGAGAGCAATCTTTAACTAGGAATTTTTAACTGCTGTCTGATAAATAGCAAGGGCACTTCAGGCGAGTTGCCCAAACCACAATTCAGTTAAGCAGGGGTATTTGTGTCAAGCTGATTTCAATGTCTCTGACAATAGTTTTCATTACATCCTATCCTGACCTATTTCCCAAAATGCCACCACTCCCTATATACCCCTTGTGCATCTGGCTTGATAACTGGTGGGGAAAGGAAGCTGATAATCTTCCTGGGAGCCGGAAAGGCTTCTTATTGCTGATCCACCATTTCTCTGGCTAGTAAATAAGAGAGTAGTGTGTCTTGCCCCAGGTCTAGGTTTGTTGTTGAACTAAGACCTATTGCCTGAATTTGCTTTTTTCTTCTTTCCTTCCAATCTCTTTTCATTTTATGTTGTGTCTTTTTAATTGTTCATTCTGAAGGCATGCACTCTTATTTATTATTGGTCTTATAAGCTGCTCTAAGAGCCTGTTTTAGTTGAAGAGTGGAGTCAAAATGCTAATAATAATGATTGCAATATACTTCTTGCTTGTTTATTCAAGCATCTTTGTGCTAGAAAGAAAAATTCCTGAGTTGAACTTATGCAATCACACATCTGTTAGAGGCACAGGCAACACAACCTCAAAAGTGGCACTTGGCCATCTCCTCCTAAGGCAAAGGCAGCTTATTTCCCTCCTCCGTGTAGAGGGCCACATTGCTACAGGGGTAGTCTGTCAGTCCTTGTGTTGGGCCTGAAACCAGCAGTGGCCAGGGGTGTAATCAAATGTGAGTGGCCGCACCCCTTCTCTCTCCCCCTTTCTCCCTGCCCAGCAAGTTGCTGGAGAAGGAACAGATCGCTCTTGCTAGAGGTCTGAACACGCTTGCCCGGGGGCTGTTGAAATGAGGCCCAACACTCTTCTAAAGGATCCTACTCTACTGCACTCAAGGAGCTGTTGCTATGGCAACCTATGTTTACATCCTCCCCACCCCTCCCTCTTGTTTAAGGCTGAGATGTTAAACGCAGAAAGAAATCAGTTCTATTTTAGACTGAGTGGGTCTTCTTTCTCTAGTAACAAGTTTAGGATCCGCTTGTTTCTGAAGAAGTTCAGTCCCATGGTTTGCAAAGGAATGTCTTCCTAGGCATGATGCACGTTTGATTGCTGAACGAAGGTGGGAGAGACCCGGTCCGGCGCATGCGCACTGTCTGCACGGCGCGGCCCGCCCCTTAGGAATAGAGACCCGCCCCTCGACCCCGTCCTACGTGGGGTCACGAGCCGGCGGAGAGGAGGAGAAGGAGGAGGAGCCGCGGCGGGGCGCCCTGTGGCCGGTGGGCTCAGTGTGTTTTTTTTAATTCTCTCGGATGGGGCCCGCCTCGTGCGCGCGTGGAGTCGCGTGAACTTCTCCCGCTCCCTACGTTCTCGTTATGAGGCGCACCGAGCGGAGAGGTCACGGCAAGGCAGCGCTGGAGGAGGACCCGCCGCCCATCAGCGCTTCTCTGCCGGTGGTCGGAGGGTCGCCGGGACATCGCAGAGACCCGCCGCCGGTAGCCGCAGCAAGAGACGCCGCTTCCGTCCCTCACGGGGACCGGCGCAGCACCGAGTCCGAAGTGTACGACGACGGGACCAACACCTTCTTCTGGTGAGAGAGACGGGGCAGGAGGAGGAGGAGGGCCTTTTCCACGTCGCCTTTCTCCCTCCCCGATTCTTCCCTTGCGGTATGGACGAGCTGAGCCCTCGGCATCGAAGCAATCAATGAAATTATTATTAGTATTTATTATTAATAGCAATAGTGCATGTAGAGCGCCTGCACTAACTAGACGATGTGCGTAAAATAAAGAGGCTGCGATACATTCGGCGTCTCAGGGACTAGATCTGCAAGGGAAATGCAGGGCAGAAAGGTCTAGGTGGGAGGTTAGCCTGAAAATGCCGGAATTAGAAGCATGTTTTTAGCAGGCATTTGGATCTAGTGAGAGCCAGGCTGATCTTTCCTTGCTGGCCTTTGTGTGTGTGTTTTCCTGCAAGGGATGGAGCTTCCCGGGATGTGTGTTGAAGCTTCTGAATCATAGCTGCCCCTTCTCACTTGCTGAATTCGCCCTGTAGCTAGTGGTGCCTTGGGCTTCATTCCCCAGCTCTAGCCCTCAGGGATGTAGTTCAGATTATAGTTCATAAAAAGTTGTTGGAGAGTAAATACCGCTGATTTTTGAGCTTTACTTTTTAGTAAACCTAGTTAGGACTGCTCTGTATTTAATATGTTCAACACACACACAATTTTTCCTCTTATCAAACCTCCCCCCACCCCGACCCCAATTAAGAGTATGCTTTTAGTGTATTTCCTGATCTGATGGGCCCTGGTTATCAGTGGAACTCATGAACTGAAGAAGTGAATATTTGAGCATATTGTAAAACCTTTGAAAACTACTCTGCAGCACCAAACAGAGATTTAAACTGCACCCCAAAGCACACTTACAAAGTATATTCAGTTGAGTTCAATCAGGCTTAATTTCTGAGTAAACACATTTAAGACTCCACTTAAATTACATATTTGTTATGGAATCAGTTTTCCTAGGCAACAGCCTAATAGAAGTGGTTAAATGGCAAGTCACAACCTTTCATCACCCCCACCCCAAAGCAGATTGAGTGGAATACTTGCCTGGGCTGTTTGTGAAGAACGGTGAGAGCACTTCACCAAGTATCCTTGCTTAATGGTTTCTGTTGGTACTCCAGATTTTCTACTACTACTCTGGCTTCTACTCAGTTTCTACTGATCTGGATTAATTATCTGTTTTATGGATTTTGGGGGAAGGTAATGGAATTCTACTGTATATGGAAATGCACACCAATGGGTGATTTTTTCATCAGTGATGTGGGTGGAAATTTTTCCATTGCTTTATTTTTCCACAGAAGTCGTTCCTCTCATAAGTTCATTAGCAGTGAATGGATGCCAATTACTAATTCAGTAATAGGCAAACTTGGTAGTTTCAAAGCTGTAATGAATGTTTTTTCAAGTAATTATCCCTAGCAAGTATGTGAGAAAATAGTATATAGAACAGCATACATGTCTCAGTATGAAGTGGAACTAATAAGTAGTGACAGCAAAACTGAAGGTGCCCAAACAACTTCAGTGGAAGACAATTGAATTAATTTTGAAGTAAATGAATGTTGTCAACATATCATGCATATCTTTAAGTTGCTAAAATATATGAGTGTGTCAACAGTTTCCATTACCTTTCCCCCCCTTAAATCTGAACAATGGAAGTGCTTGCTGTTGTCTTTATATTTTTACAAGTACTCCCATAAAAAAATTTACATGTAATATTTAAATCACATTGCAAGAGCAATCCTGTTGCCCGTGGACACAGTCTGGGGTGTGTGGGTCATAGGATATTTTTTATTCCTGGATCTAAGGTTGAAGACAACTGTCCGAGCTCCCTCCTCCTTGCAGGAGGCACAGAGAGAACCACACAGGCTGCCCCCCCCCCCCAATGTTGCAAAGGTGACCTCTTAGAGGAAAGAAAGGGAGTGGGGAGGGGACTGGGGAAGTGAGGATATGAGCTATCCCCACCCTTCCCCAGCATCCTGCCCTCCCCTTCCCCAATGCCTCAGCTAGACAGGCAAAAATGCCCATCTAGCTAAAATGTAGAGCCGCAGGGAAGGCAGAGATGAAGTTTGCCTCCAATGCTTCTCCAGTTCTGCATTGAATGGCTGTCAGCCTCCTGAATTCAGAGGCTTATGGCCTTTCCCATAGGATTGCTCCCTGAGTGTTTTAATCCCCCCTCCCCCCCCAAATATGTGAGGACAAGTACTTGTGATATATTGGGACAACATGGGGTACTTTCAAAAACTTTCTTTTTTAGTAAACATGCTAAGTAGGATCTTTCTAGTGCATTAAACAATTTTCTGATGCAAATTACCCCACACAGCAAACATAGGAAATTTTTCTCGTTCAAACTTTTCTGGAAAACCCACACCACTACTTGTCATCTAAAGAAAAAGGGATTAACATTTACCCAAGACTTCCAAATTTGATGTAGACTTGCGCTTGTGCAACATCTTTCTCTTTTATTCTTGGCTTTTTCTTCTACAGACTTAGCACAACTACACTGTTTAGTTTTTATTGTATTTAAAAAAAAAAAAAAGTTGTCCTGAGATGCACTTGAAAAACAAAACCATCCTGTTTATTGCTGACAGAGCATAAAAGTAAATAGAACAGGATCAAAAGAAAACATTGCAAGGCAAAGATGGTACTTAACAAATAACTGCTTGGAGTGGGGAAACAAGGACAGAAAGATATAGTCTTTCTGATTGAAGCATTGTAATTGTACTTTAAATAATTGTGTTACATCATTTATATATTTCAGGTGATTTTTTAAAAACTTATTACACCACAGTTCTAATTTCGTACAGTTGCGACTAAATTCATTCTTAGATGCATAATGTTATATCTGGAAAGGCAATTATTCTGTTTCTCCTACAATGAGCAAAGCAAATGCGGTTTTTAAAACAAAATCTGAGAGTACAGATGTAATTTTTAGTAAATGATAAGCATCAACTCAGTGGGTTGGATGAAAAATTTGCCTCATTTGGACAGAAGGGCTCCTTCCATCCATGGAAGTCTTCTGATCCAGCAGAACATTTTCACTTGTGGAACAGGATAATAGATAATTTTTGTCAATTCCTCCTGCATCCTTTAGCCCCCCCCCCCCAAGTTTGCTCTTGAGGTTGGTGAACCTTCCGGAACACCATGGGAACTAGTGATGGGGGATGCAAGAGGAAAGACAGTTTGCCATACTTTCTGCCATCCAATGTGTCCCATATTGAAGTCTGCTCAAGGAGTGATTCTGCTGAAAGGGAACTCTGGATCCAACCCAGACTCTGTAGTTTTTAAATGGAAGAGGGGAAACTCATGCAAACTTTTGAAAAACTCTCACAAATGCTTCAACTTCTTCCACTGTATATAAACTTAAAATGGCTTCCAGTTGTCTTCCTCCTTGTGCTATGTACATCTTTTATAGAAAAATGAATAAACTGTTAGTTTTAGACAACTGTACAATGTACAATTTCAAAAACTGCAGAGGGTTTACTTTTTCTGGCTCGGCAAAAGACTTGGTAAAATCCTGGACTGAGGTGAATCTAACCGGCCTTGACTTGAGGTTGGCTATGACCCCTCTGGACTTGCCTGTTCTGGAAATGGGTATGTGTTGGTCTTGACAGATCCACTGGCATTCAGTGACACTTCTGTTCTTCTCTGCTAGGAGAAGATGTAGAGGTTGTTGTATTTCAACATAGTATCTAGGAACATAGAGTTGTAGTATCCTAAGTTCAGCTAGTTAGGAAACGCCACCTTTCATCCGAGCTCAGGGAAGTGTCACAGAGAACATACTGAGAACAGACTGTGTGTTGGCAGAAATAGTGACCAAGTAATAGGATCTTGCTGACATTTTGGCATAGTGCCACCTTAAATGGAGAACTGGTAAAATTGTCACTTGATAGATTCTTTAATGCTAGTTGGTTTAAAGCTAATATGTCTTATTAGTATTTAGTATTAGCTTTAGTATTATTAGCTTTAATATTTTCATCCCAATTGATGATATGGTTCATCATTCTTGGACAATAAACACTTAGTTTTGAAATCTTTTTGTAGATCATGGACTTAATTATTTTGCCACTGTTTGATTCTGCTATTTTGATTAGTTCTTTGCATTTATTCTGCAAACATAATGCAAACAAAATGTCATTTCAAATGAGTTTTTAACTACTGTGTGTGATGATACTCTAATATTCCCTAACTTTTTGTAAATGTCCTGAAAGAAAATCAAGTGTACACAATCTGAATTTAGATGCATTTTTTTAGTATCTAGTGATTAAAGTAACACTAGATACTAAGAGATACATCAAAATTCAGACTGTCTGCACTAATTATCTTTTAGGATATTTACAAAAAGTTAGGGCATTAAGCAGCATGTCAAGAAGGAGAGATTGCGCATTTATAGTTGTACACATATGGATGATCTTCCCAATGTTCTGCTTAACTTGTGGATGTTAGGAATGGGGTTAGGGAGGAGCATGCAGAGTGGGTCTGGTCGAGCTGCCCCTTCTGTATGTACAAGCGGAGGGAGCTCTTGTGGACAATCTTGTAGTCTGTGACATTGCTAAGCAAAGCTCCTGTGCATACAAGGTAAGCACAAATCCCATTCACAACAACAGTTATTGCTTACAACACCATCTTCCTAAACAAAGCTAAACTAGCAACTTTAATGGGAGAAAAACAACAACCCCGGTCTCAGTTGAGCCTTAAACAAATAGAATCACTTACTGATAGATTGTAGTTTAGCAGTGTCTTACTGGAATCTCTCTCTGATGTTCTTTTCCTTTTTTATTTCCCCCCCTTTTTTGTGTGTGTGTGGGGGAAGAATGAAATCTTCAGTCAGCAGTGTTTGAAAAGACTGAAATGTTCCCCCGCTGATTCTGAAAGTTGTCATTTTTTTATGTCAGATTTGTATCTATTCATCATTTTGTGTAACGATAAATGTTGGGTTTAATTTAACTATTATAGTAATCTGTATGGTAATCTCCAGCATTTTAACATGACTCAAATGAGAGCCAAAGTAGATGCGATAGGAACATGACCTAACCTGGGGCATGGTGAATTCCTACAAAGCTGGGTTGGTGGGGGCTGAAAGGAGAGATGAACATTCTTGCCTGTGCTTCCCCCTAAATTTATGTATTCGTTATATTTATATCCCGCCTTTTTTCCTCCAAGGAACCCAGGGTGGCGTACATAATCCTTCTCTCCTTTTTATCCCCACAACAACCCTGTGAGGTAGGTTGGGCTGAGAGTCTGTGACTGGCCCAAAGTCACCCAGTGCATTTCCATGGCCGAGTGGGGACTAAAACCCAGATCTCCTGACTCCCAGTCCAACACTCTAGCCACTACACCACACTGGCTCTCCAGTTTTTAAGCGGTGTTTTTCGCCCATGAATGTTACTTCTGGTCATGGATACCCACTGAAAGAGAGCTTTTTAAACAAAACTGTTTTAGCGGGACAACGACAACAGGTCAGGGAAATGGTTCAGTTTCCGCAGCCCATGCCGCACATTAAAGCTGCCACTGCATTTCACATGGATCTGCTGAAATCACTTCAGGTTTGGCCTTGTGGGAATGACTTCAGAAGTGCACGAAGGTATAAAAATACTTAAAACGTTAGCCACCTTGTCTCTGTGTTAATATCTTCAGATGTTAGTCATCTCAGAATACCATCAGTTCGTAAAATGTTATGTATGTACAAAGGCAAGGGCTTCTATGTTGGCATCCCGACTGTGGATTTCCCTTCGGAATACCCAAAGGAAGTTTGACTGGCACTGACATTATAATCTTGGTGCCAAGTTAAGACATGTTTATTTGCCCAAGTATTTTAAATTGGTTTTATTGCCTTTGTCTGCAGTTTTATGGTTTTGTTGCATATGTGTTACGAAGAATGATGCGATTTGATATGATATAGTTCTATTGTATTTTTTATTGTACACTGCTCTGAAAAGTTAGGATGAAGGGTGGAAATTCCATAAATAAATATACTGGAGGGGGGGGGCTTGCTCCTGAGCATCTCTTAAGTTCCTTCAGCTCTGGTGCTTTTGCAGAATGATGAAGCATTAACATATGTGTGTTTCTCATAAGGATTTCTGGGAAATCGCCATTCATGTTTATCTAGAGCTAGCTGTATTTTCTGTTGCTGATTTTCTTTTAAACTGATTCCCTCCTGTATGTTTACTAGAGCCTTTGTCCTTTCCTTGAACTTAAGTTCATGTCTTGCTTGAATATACAGGTTTGGGATGGTTTAGTAGGTTTTTTTGGAGATAAAAGTTACCAAAACAGCTATTCATTTAGTCCAAATAAATTAAAGCTGTTTACTTTCATCTACAAGTTACTGGGACTTCTGGGACAAGAATGTTCTAATATGGAAAAACAGCCATTGAGAGAGATTCTGTCTGTCCTTTGTTTCATACTTAAAATATTATCAGGTAGCTGTTGTTCAGTGGACTGCAGAAATTGAGACATAACATAACATGGACACCGCATTTTCCCTATATGGGGGTCCTATGCAGAAACTAATGGAATAATGAGCTTAAGTTACAGGAAACTAGATTCTGGCTGTATGTTAGGAAAAACTTCTTACTGTTAGAGCAGTACGGCAATGGAACCAATTACCTAGGGAGGTTGTGGTCTCTCCCACACTAGAGGCATTCAAGAAGCAGCTGGACAGCCATCTGCCAGGGATGCTTTAAGGTGGATTCCTGCATTGAGCAGGGGGTTGGACTCCATGGCCTTATAGGCCCCATCCAACTCTACTATTCTATGATTTATTCCTCTTCTCAATGATAGTTGAAAAAATATTGTTGCATCTTCCAGACTTAGTGTTTATTTTGTGAATTGGCCACTGGAGTTAACAAATGATTTCAGATGAAGAAAATAAGCACATACTGTCCCTTATAATTAGCATTATAATGTGGATCTTTAAAAGTAGGATTTTTCAGTTTATCAAAGACTGGGATACCTGCATTTTAAGTTATAAAGTTGCAGATTTTTTTGGTAACAGGTACAACTTAACCCATTCTACTTTTATTTAAGATACAGATAATACCATTTCAGTTATATGCCATAATATCTCCCTACAGAATTTACACTGAATGTTTGCTGGGCCCTGCTTTCCTATTTTTCTGCTGATGTACTCAATAAATTGAAACTAAGCTGTAATAAATGAGTCTCAAGTCTCCACCCTCTTCAGCCCTCCTAGTTTATGAGCCAGTTTTTCCAATAATGTTATGCCCTACACTCTATTCAACCAATGCTATTTCACGATGCCATCACCCATTTTCCAATGAGCTGCCACTTCCAAATGAGCAGCTGGTAATAAAAGTCTTAACAAGTCCTTGTTCATTTGATATTCATTTGTACCGGTGAATATCGCTAATAAAATTAAGACACTTCAGAAGTTCACAGTTTGATTTGTTATTTCACCTGAAATATGAAGTATAGCCTACCAATACTGGGCTCTCCAGCCACATATGTATTAGGGTCCCTCTGAGCCCACAACTCCTCCAGCATAGCAGAGACATCCCTGGGTTAATTTTGGACAATTTGATGGTGATAAAATGCCATCTATGTATTTAAAGATGTTTCTATGATTTGTGCCAAAATGGTCTTGACAGGGGGAGGATAGCCAAAGATGTTTCTATTGGTCTTCTACCAGCTGCATATAAAGGTCTATTTCCCATTGGATTTTCAAACCATGTGAGCTACTATAACTTTCTTGCAATAGCTGTCTCTATATAGAGAAAATACCATCCCCTTCAAAGCAGCATTACTGCCCATGGAAAGATCTTAAAAAATGGTTAATGACCCCATTTTAACATACAACTTTTTGGTGAAAGAGCCAATTTGGATCTTTTACATTCACTTCAGTTCTTCCCCTGAGAAAAATTGTTTTAAAATTGCCATAGTAATGAGCCTCCCTGCTGGGAACAAGTCCGGTACACAGTATAAACCAATTGTTTCCGTGATCTATATTGCGAGTGTTTCCGTAGGCTCCAGAATGCCAGATGATCTACGAAGGGATACAATGGTAACATAGGGGGTGGGGTGCAAGGACCGTAGCCCACAGACTGTATTTGTAGTGTGGCTGTGAAAAAGGAATTTCTTATTTTAGCTAAAATTTTATTTGTGAGGTTCATAAACAGACGTTAAATTATGGAATTAACTACCACAAGAGGTAGTGATGGCCAACAATTTGGATGGCTTTAAAAGGGGGTTGGATAAATTCCTGGAGGCAAAGGCTATCAATGGCTATTATCCCTGATGGTTATGTGCTACCTCCAGTATCTGAGGCAGTAAGCCTGTGTGCACCAGTTGCTGGGGAGCATGGGTAGGAGGGTGCTGTTGCACCATGTCCTGCTTTGTTGGTCTGTGGTTGGCCACTGTGTGAACAGAGTGCTGGACTAGATGGACCCTCGGTCTGCTCCAGCATGGCACTTCTTATGTTGTTATTATTATTAGTAGTATTTATTTTATTTATTTATATAGCGCCATCAATGTACATAGTGCTGTTATGAATCTTCTCTGAATCAATATATTTGGCAGATGAACTTTTAAGTCTATATTTTCGATGCATTTTTATGAAAACAGTTTTGTCAGCAACAGTGTTATATAAATAACTCAATTCAGCCTGGTGAAATACTTGGAAAAAAGGAAAGGAACCTCTCGTGCAAGCACTGAGTCATTACTGAATCTTGGAGGGACGCCAGCTTTCGCTGACGTTTTCTTGGCAGGCCTTATAGCGGGGTGGTTTGCCGTTGCCTTCCACGGACGTTATTACCTTTCCCCCAGCTAACTGGGTACTCATTTTACCGACCTCGGGAGGATGGAAGGCTGAGTCAACCTGAGCCGGCTGCCTGAGAACCAGCTTCCACTGGGATCGAACTCAGGCCGTGGGGAGAGTTTCAGCTGCAGAAACTGCTGCTTTACCACTCTGCGCCACACGAGGCTTGGTGAAATACTTAGACACCTGTAAATAGTACCGTATTACTTCGATTGTAAGACGCACACTAATTTCAGTACCACCAACAGAAAAAAAAAACCTAAGACACACCCGTGATTCTAAGACGCACCCCATTTTTAGAGATGTTTATATGGGGGAAAAAGTGTGTCTTAGAATTGAAGAAATACGGTATTGAAAAAAACACCATTTGTTGACTTGTTTCTTTCCTTTATAACAGGCAAGCACACACCTTAACAGTCCTGTTCATCCTTACCTGCACCCTGGGATATGTGACCCTGCTTGAAGAAACCCCACATGATACAGCCTACAACACAAAGAGGTAACTAGATTTCACCAAAGTATAGCACAAAATTTTAGATTGCCAGGTGACGTTTTCATTTTTTCTATTATAGTTCTGTTAGACTTTGGATTTGGTCACACTATCAGCGCATTGTATATTTGGCAAAGATTTCCCAGTTTTAGTCGTAAAAACAACTATTACAAAATATGTAAATATTTAAATTGTCCATATTAAGTAATTTTGCACTTCCTTATACCAAAACGTTAGCCTTTGCTCTTGTTTACCCTGACTGGCAGCAGCTCTCCAAGGTTTCAGGTGAGAGTTCTTCCTTGCCTGAAACCCATATCTCGAGATGCCAGGGATAGAACGTCATTGTAAGCATGCTAAATCTACACTTACAGTCTCATAAAAATGAAGTTATCTACTGATCAAACATGGACATTAATTCGGGTTTTTCATCTCATGAAAATGGCTCTGTCCAGGCAAACAAACAGCTCTTGCTTCTTAAAAGTTCTGGGCTTCCTGTTTCTCTAACTAAAGTCACATTTGCTCGGACATGAGCTAGATAGGATTGTTGTTCTGTATTTATGTAGTGGTGGAGCTGGGCCAAGAAAGGAAGTATAGTTACTTAAGACAGAAAAGCAATATATAGCTGGATGAATAAAAGTAAATCCTTAAAATAAATCCAAAAAATTGGATTTTAAAAAATTGAAATTGCTTCCCGCCCCCCCAAGCTCAGTAACTATCAATCCTTGCTTTGACCTATCAGTCATGGGCATTCTGTACTTGTTTGTTACTTTGTTGTTGTTTTTGTGAGGGCAAGGCTGAGCCAAGTGAGGCAAAAAGGAGCAACATTGGAAAGAAAAAGAGAAGACAAATTGTTCAGTATGCATCTTTCTGTATTCGGCTGTATTCTCATACTGAGGCTGTAATCCTATACCCACTTACCTGGGAGTAAGCTCCTCAGTGGTATTTATTTCTGAGGAGACATGTATAAGATTGCGCTCCTTATACTGTCTTATGAGGAGACATGTATAAGGAGACATGCATAAGATTTACTTCTGAGGAGACATGTATAAGATGAGAGAAGCCCTTCTCTCAGTCCCACCACCATCACAGGTACACCTGGTGGGAATGCGGGAGAGGGCCTTCTCGGTGGCTGCTCCAGTGCTCTGGAACTCTCTTCCCAGGGAAGCTAGACTGGCTCCCTCCTTGATGTGTTTTAGGAGGCAGGCAAAGACTATTTTGTTCCGGCAGGCCTTTAGCGAATAATTGGGACCTCTGCCTGTGCCAAGGACTTTTAAACTGTCATTTAAAATGTTTTAATATTGGAATATATTTAATATATTTTAACTTCGTATATTTCTATTTATAGGTTTTAAATGTATATGTTTTAAATTTTGTAATGCTTTCTTGAGGCCCAGCATTGGACAAAAGGCGGAATATAAATATAATAATCATCTCAAACTGCCATAATAAAGATCCTATATGATAATATTTTAAAGACATTCCCTCTGTAGGTAAAAAGGAAACCATGTAAAATATATACTGTGAGACAAAGAGATGCAAAGCCTGCTAGTAAGAATGAAACAGTGTAAATAATAATCTATGTAGTTCTAAATTATTTTCTTATAAATTAATATGGTTTAATTGTCAGAATTGAACCATTGTTCAGGAAATATATGAAAACATTTCAATGGGAAACTTGATTTAAAGCAATCCACCCTGTAATATAAATAAAGTAAGGTTGCAGTCCTATGCACGTTGAGACAGAAAAATGTCCTACAACTCCCAGCATACTCAGCCAGCATGGCTTGCTAGGGCATGCTGGGGTTTGTACGACTGTTTTCTGTCTTAATCATGGATAGGATTGCACCCTAAATTAATTAGACAGGAAAAACTCTTTCCACCCCAGCATTCCCAGCCAGCCAAATGATCACTAAGTGGTTTGGCTTAATTCCGGAGAAAAATGTGCTGTGAGCACAGTTCAAATTATGACAAAAATATCTATAGGCATCAAATTCCTGATTGAAATGAAGTTGGGGTAATTGGGTGTTATCGCCTAGTTTGGATAATCATATTTCATCTTAATAAGCGGAGATATGAACAAGCCTTTTGCTCACATGCACTGCCCTCAAACCAAAATTTCCTATTTTATCCAAACCAGGAAACTGGTTCCTTGTTTTGGAATAGGCCAGGATCTTAAACTACTTGTTTTGATATCTCAGCTTGTTCTGAAGCTGGTAAACCATAGTTTCTCTAATTTGGCAAACTGGTTAATTAGAGACTTCCTGGCTTGATTGCCCAGCAAGGGCAAGCAAGGCGCTGCGTGCTCTGGCAAAAGGCTTGTTCAGATCTTGGTTTATTAAAAAGAGAGATGATCATCGAAATTATTTATTTATTTATTTATTTATTTATTTATTTATTTATTTATTTATATAGCACCATCAATGTACATGGTGCTGTACAGAGTAAAACAGTAAATCGCAAGACCCTGCCGCATAGGCTTACAATCTAATAAAATGCAGTAAACATGTTGCCCCATGATTTATGTAAATGTGTCAGCTCCCTCTGGTAAATGCCACCTAGGCCCAGTGAGACAATTCAAACAATATTTTCTGTTTAGCAGAGAATTTTAAGTCAGGCTGTATAACCCCCAACTGTAGAACACTGGCTGCAGGTTCTTACAATATCTGTCGTTGCATAGCTATTGATTACAAATTATAATAGATTTCCCCCATAAAGTAGTTAAACTACCAGAAGCATAGTAGTAAGAATCTTGTGCATACATGAGCCTGGCTTTGTAAACTTATACAAGTCCAGCATTAATAATCTGCTATTTTGAGTTCCCTCTGCTGTTGGAGCTATACTCCACATGTTTTTTCTTACGGTAATATTCTATTGCGGGGAGTTTGTCGGTCTTTTCATCAAGCGGCAGTATTACTGAGAAAGTATGTTTCCTCATGATATGTCTTCAGTTATGCTTACGAGTTCTCCAGATGTGGATATGCAAGTGCCACAGGTGCCTATTTGAAGTGTGTGTCCCTGCATTCCTTCACAAATAGGAAAACATTTTCCAATTAGAACTTGTGGAAATACATCATCTATTATTTTTAGATCTTTGAATCATCAGCACTAATTGAAAAGAGATAAAAGAATGCAGTGTAAACTCGCTGAATTTAAAGAGAACTTTGGGTTAATTCTGAGATTGTAAACTCGAGGCACTATGCACACGGATGGTGCTATAGAAGTATGTACGTAAATAATACTTCTAGATAATGACTGTGAATTCAGGTTAATGGAAGTATCCTAGTTTGCATTTTCAGAATTAAATGGTAGTTGTGTCCATGTATCACTGCTGAAATGTAAGCTGAATGAGGCTCAGCAGTAAACTGGCAGACAATAAGCCTTATACAGAGTCAGGCCAGTGGAGCAATCCATTCTATTACCATCTAATTGCCAGTGGTGTTAAGGCAGAAGTTTTTCTCCTCCTGATACTCTCTCTCTTAAAATGCCAGAAACTGAATGCGATTATGTGCAAACCATGTGCTCTACCACAGAGCCACAGCCCTTCGCTCCCAAGTGTGAGAAGAACTATTGGGACTCACACGTTTATTATTTATTTATTTCATTTCATTTCTATACCGCCCAATAGCCGAAGCTGTCTGGATGGTTCTCAAAAAATACATATTACAATACAATAAAAACGTAATCTAAAATCTCTAACCTACAAAATTTAAAACAATTTACCGTAGTTGGAGGTTCATTGATAATGCTGTGCCTGGAAGAGTTTCAAATGCTAAGGTCGCTCAGTCCAGTCAATTCAGTATTTCCAACCACTTTTGAAGTAGCTCACCTTCCAGTTCTCTGTTGGAAGGGCATCCTTAGTGATATTTAGTGAGGGGGTTTCCACACAATTAAAGCAAGTAAGGCTCTTTAAAAGGACAGTGCTATTTCTCACCCACACTTTCGGCAGGGAAGGTTATGCTGACTGCTTTTTTAAAAAAAGGTTTGTGGGTGGTGCATTTCAGGTCTTTTTAAAAATTGTATTTTATTATTTTAGATAAAACAATACAAATACACAATGGTTCTCCCTCCCCACACCTGAAATGAGAGTACCACTGAAAATTATGGATAGCAAGGATGAAACAAAGTTTACAGTAGCAAAAGGAAAAAGGGTGTGTGTGTCTTAGGCCAGTTAAATAAAAGTAGTGTTCTGAAGATCACCAGGTATGGCTAGAGGTCGATATCCTTGTTCCTTAGTAACCACAAAGGAAATAAAATTAAACCAAGTTTTATAAAAAGTGGTGGTGGTTGTGTTGCTTCTTCGGTTCCGGGTTTCATTTGTTTGCATTTCAGCTCTTGACAGTAGGTGTAAACAGTCAGCAAAGAACGAGTTGACGCTTTAAAAAAAGAAAAAAGAGTGAGAGCGAGAGAGCGCTCTTACAGTGTTGCAAAGCTAAACAATCCCAGCTGTTGTAACTTTCCCTCATAGGGGAGTTGCTCCAGCCCTTTTATCGTTTTAGTTGCCCTTTTCTGCCCTTTTTCCACCTCTACAATATCTTTTTTTTTTTTTTTAGGTCCAGTGACCAGAACTATACACAGTACTCTTAAGTGTGGTTGCACCATAGATTTGTATAAGGGCAGTACGATATTGTCAGTTTTGCTAATCATTACAAAGTAAAGAGAAAGCAGCCCCTAATTCTACATAAGGTTTTAAGAGTGGGAGCAGAGTCTAGGCTTTAAATCACTTGTTAACTCTGCTCCTTGGCTGACATTGTACTCTGGGGATATATGGATAGTTCCTGTTCTGAGTTCAGTATAATCCTTGCAATTAATCTTTCAGTATCATTATTTGCCATCAAAAGCTACTGGCTTGTTTGTTAGGATTGCATTACTTCTAATGCACACAACCTTGTTTCCTGAAACTTGAATTGAAAAACTTGTTGCATTGGTTTTATTGTATGAGCTCTTCATATAGTTCTTTAATGAACGTGCGAGCCCTTCATTAAGTTTTTTAAATTTTCCATGACTTGGTACGGTTTTATAAATAATCTATGTGAATTGGATTCCCTTTACAGAGTTACTAGACTCTGTGAACTGTACACTAAACTGAACTGTATGTAGTCTTGATTATGCTACATCTGATATTATGTGTGTTCATTCATCACCATTGCTATTCTCTGATAAGTGTGATTTTATCTATTTTATATAAAAGCGATTACCCCTCTTTGCTTTTTTTCAGCAAGAAAAAGTTTGACTTTAAATTATTGATTTAAATCATGCTTCCCATTGAAACTTTTTAATATATTTCCTGAACAATGGAAACTGATCACTAAATTTACATCATTTCCCCCCTGGGCTTTTTCTGAGCCTTCATATCTCTAGTGATGGGTTAGATGATGACCAACAAATTGAGACTGAATGCTGATAAGACAGAGACTCTGGATGAAAGGTTTCTGGGTCCAGGAATTGGTGGATTTACTTGTTCTGAATGAGACTGCTCTCCCCCCTGAAAGAAAAAGTACGTAGCCTGGGGGTGCTTCTAGATCCATCATTGTCATTAAAGGCTCAGATAGCCTGTGTGGTGAGGAGTGCCTATTACCAACTTCAGTTGGTACATTAACTATGTCCCTTCCTAGCTCTGGATAGCTTGTCCATGGTGATTCATGCATTGGTAACTTCACATTTTGATTACTGTAATACGCACTATTTAGGGCTACTCTTGAGATTGGTTGGGAAGCTGCAGTTAGTGCAGAATGCAGCAGCCAGGATATTGAGTGTGAAACCTGGCAGTGCATATATTCTTGTGTTGAAAGAAGTGTACTGCCTCTATATTAGATATCAAGCCGCGCTCAGTGTTTTAATACTGACATATAAAGCCCCAAATAATGCGGGGTCGGGTTACCTGAAAGACAGCCTTTCCCTGTATAGACCTGCTATTTCCCTAAGACCTTTGGAAGAGGGTCTGTTGTCCTACTGCAACCCGTAGATTGCCTGTTGATTGCTTATCTAGCGCTGGAGTGGGGAATGCTGGATTCTGTTTTGTGATTGGGGCTGCATTCCAGTGGTGGGTCTGCAGGCAAAAGTGGGCAGGTCTGAAAACACCTCCCCACCCCCCGGTCTGTTGTTTCCAGTGTATAGTAGAAGAAAACATGTTGTCGTGTTCGTGCTGGCAAGCTGACACGAGTCACTCACATCAGTGAGACTTCTTTTATTGAGGAAATAACATGGTAGACAAGCTTAATGGTTACAGAGTCTCCAAAACACACTTTAAGCTGAACGAAGGTTAGAAAGCTTTAGGCTCTCTTTTTTTGAAACAATCCTTAAGGCAAACACTCAGAGGGTGATTGTGAATAGAGTACACCAGTACTCTGGAGAAGCTTTGAGCTTCTCCAGACACCGCATATGCTGGCACCTCAAAGGAACATGACCAATCTCCTAAAACAAAGCCCCAGGAAAGGTTGCTCTGAGCCACCAGAGCTGGGCAGAGAGATCCGTCTTGCACCTGTCCATCTCAGCCTACCGCTACTGAGCTGACCCTGTTACCACAACTTCAGGAAAGATTAAGCCTCAGGGCCAGGAATCCCAACCTTCTGCTAAGGACTGGGAACTCCCTGCCACTTGAGTCTTGGCACGAACGCAGAATCTACAGCTTATGCAAGTCCAAGTCTTTGAAAAGCCTCACTGCTTTTCATGGCACAGTTCTTAGATATCCAAAGTCCAAATAGCAAAGCGTCCATGTGCAGAGTGCTTTCAAAGTCCCAAGCAGAGATGGAATCCACAGCAGGAGGGAGGTCAGGCGTTGCGTCGGGAGATGAAACCTAGCAAAGCCTTTTGAGCTTTGCACTAGCATTTAAGGCCTATTCAAAGCCACTTGACAGACAGGTCCTCTGACCTGTAAACCAAGCCCACGTGCCAAGAGGGCGGGATGTTACAACCCACTTCGAAGAGCGGCCCCCACCTTTTCCAAAACACTCTGAAGTTCCCAGAGAACCAGCCTCTTCAAGGCCGAGACAAAAGAGTGGACCAGCTACTCCCATGGGAACTTCCTTCAGAGATAAGCTTGCAGCGAACATCTGAAAACCATTTCCTAATAAATCTAACCACTAGGTACAAGGCCTGCCTTATACCTGACACATGTTTACCAAAAAATAAGCATGAACAACATGTCTACTGACAAATAAGCAGGACAAACCTCTGCATGAATACTCAGAAGGAGGACAAGGGAGGAGGATTGAATCAGCTACTTCCTGTGGCCCTACGCCTCTGCCACCCAGGGGAAGGCGCTCGTATCTCTGATCAGCTGGTGATCAGAGATATAAGCTTTTCCCTCCATGACAGAGAAGAAGCTGCCAGGCTGGATGGAGAACTCTTCTAGCCTTATTGGAGGTGGAAGTTCCCCATCCCTGATCTAGCAACAGTGTGGAAATGGGCTTTCTCTGTGGTACTACTTAACTTCTGGAATGCTCTCCCTGTTGTTGTGCAAGAGGGGCCCACAGTTTATGTGCTTTTGGATCCTATTAAAAGCATATATATTTTTCTCTATTGTTTCCCTGTTCACTCACTGCCTTGGATTTTATTATTGTCCATAGTGTATTTATCCATCTGAATGATGGCAATTCTTAAGTGGGATGTCCCCTTAGCCCTGAACATCAGAAATAGAATTGTGTGAAATTTAAAGACATACACGAACTAATTACAAGCTTTTCATAGGATAGAATTCTACTTGGTTCTGTCTACTGAACATTTGTCTGTAGTGTGGTATGCTAGTTTTCAATAAATAGAAATTTGAGGGCATTCAGTTCTGTTCAGCAGAGTACCAAACCTAGACTATTCTTAACTTTTGATGTTTTGATCCAATTAGAATTTCAATACTTTCACTAGTAATTTTGTCAACCAAGATACTGCTTCCCCCCCTTTTTAAAAAAAAAGATAGTATACCTTAATATAGAGGACAGAAACCTGACTGAAACTGAAGACCTATCATAAATTCAGTACTAAATTAATTTAAAGTCAGCCCTAGAACGGAATATTATACATCATTAACCTTTTCAGTAGATGTCAGTGTTATAGTTCAGTAACTGGATTGACTTTATCAGATTTTTATATTCCGTTATTAAATCTTTTCTTTCCCAGTATCAGTGCTTTGTGTGCTGGTGACCTTATAGTTACATTAAATAGGTTTTGTAGTATTTAGATATTGACTTTCTCTAAGCACTGATTCACATGTACAAGAATAACATGTGATACAGCTGCCCCTATAAAGGAGGGATCCTTTTTCAGTCCAATGGTCAAATTCCAATCTGGGAAAGGTCTTGGGAACTGCATTCCATCTGTGGGTGGACCAAAGGCAAAATAGATTGGTCTAAAATGTCGTTTTTATCCATTTTAAGCCTACTCAGAAGTATGCAGGACAAGCCTCTGCATTTCTACTCAGAAATAAGCAGGAAAGAATCACGCAGCAGCATTTTCAAAGAGCATCCCAAATACAAAGTCTCTGCCTGTCTCTGCATCATGTCTTCTCACAAGTAAGCTAGGCAGCACTCTGCATGTCTGCTCAGAAGTAAATAGGACAAGCTTCTGGAGGAAAAAGATCAAAAGGAAGCAGCACTGAAGCAGCTTCCTCCCCTGGTCCCACCCATTCTGCCCTGCAAGGAAAAGCTCTTATTTCTGATCAGCCGCTGATCAGAGAGAAGACCTTTTCCTCTGCTGAACACTGAAAAAGAGAAATGCTCTTACCTCTGGATGAGACTGGATGAGGAATTCCTGTGAGCCCTATTTGATCTGCTGCACAGCTTCAGGTGTCTGTTGGACTGCATTAAAACAGTTCCATACATATGGACAACTAATATATATCATAGTCGAGAACTTTAACCTCATCCCACTATTAGACTTCTTTATGGCTGTGCCCCACCTTGTCTCACTTTTCTTTTGGCTACATATTATGGAGGTTGCACACTTTGCTGTCTTTGTCTCCCAGAATCTTTTTAAGAGTCAGAGAGCTTTTTATGGATTGAAGCATACCACGTTGCCTAGAGGTGATGGTACTTGATGCGGGTAACTGGAAAAACCCACTCTAGACTGGTGGATCCCTTTTCCGACATGCAGCTCTCTTGGGTCCCGGCGTTAGTACATTTGCCCTATTCAGTTACTACTATCACCCCCAGAACTAACCAAACACAGATGCCCAGTTGGCTTTCCATGGGAACCCTGCCAGGAAGGAAGTCAGCTGCTGCCAAAGCATTCCTCAACCAGAAAACCCTTCATGGCAAGATGTATAAGTGTCCCTGAGAAATTCTTCTCGTTGATATGGCTTGTGAAGTGTTTTTTTAAAATTGAGTATAGCTTTTAATAAGCAACAAGAGTTGAATTCTATGTTGAGCAAGGCGGTTTTCTTCTGATATGCTTCTGATTGCAGAATCATATTTAAACCAGCCAGCTTATTACTGTAGTATGAACTAGACTTCATAATACTTGAGTCAAATCAAGATAAGACTGCCTTAAAATTAGTAATTAGTTTTTATATGTTCCATGAATATTTAAAAAAGAATTGGTCAATAAATGCCAGATTTGAGTTGTCTTTTATGAACTGAAGAATATTATACACTAAAGAATGTTTTGTTCTTGATTTTTTTTCCAGAGGTATTGTTGCCAGCATTTTAGTTTTCTTATGTTTTGGAGTCACTCAAGCTAAAGATGGGCCTTTTTCAAGACCTCATCCAGGTAATAATTGTTCATAGCATTAAAAACGTGATAAAATAGCTCCTAATAGTCATTTGTACATGTTAAAAATAGTAATTTCTGTTTCATAGCGTATATCCACTGAGTAGAATCTACTTAATATTTCATTAACAGATTGTAGCTTAATGTTGGAAGTCTTCACCTGAATTTGTATGTATGGTCACTTTCCAGACTAAGTGTGCAATCCTATACACTTTCCTAGGAGTAAATCTCATTGAACTCAGTAACGCTTATGGACACACTGGTGGAATTTGCATATAATGGTGGCAAATCTAGGGTTAGTTAACCCACGATTTCCTGCAGCGTGTGCTGGGGATGTTCCGCAGCATTTTTGAATATTCAGCCCCCAATTTGGGGTTACTATATGGTTTCTGAATCCAGACACTACAGGTAAATTGTGGAAGGAGAAGTTTAAATGCCTTTAATTCTCCAGACCTCCTCTAGCACTTCTTACACCTTTTTGTTCTTACTTTCTGCAGATATACATATATTTAGGGTTTGCAGTGTTATGTCCCTCTTGCTTTCAGAATTCAAAATTATGGATAAGTTCTTAAATTCCATAAAATGTTTTCACTTTGTGTGCATTAGTGTAATACAGTCTTAACAGGAATACAGGTAGGCACTTTCCTTGACCTAGTGATGCCACTTCTTAGACAGGTGACACCTGAAGTCAGCCAAAACACACTGGACTGGGAATGGGATACTAATGTTAAACCTTTTGCTTATATATGCAAATCACCTTTCCAGCGGAATGACTCTCATAGCAGAAACAATTTTTAAAAACAAAGTTTAAAAAACTTACAAAATATTAGAAAATGTACTTAAACAAAGATTAACGTGCAAGCCATATTGGATTAGCACTGAGTCTGTAAAATATCAGCAAATGCCTGGAGGAAAGATCTGTCATAAATTGTTGATGGCAGATGTGGATTTTTCATCAGACTGGAGAAACAAAGGGGATCATTTGTTCAGCAGGGATTTTATCAACTCAAGATCTCAAAAGTTCATCTTGACTTCATAAATTTGGCACCTCAGTATGTTTCTCTTTCACAAAACAATCCTTGATAAGCAACACTAAGTGAACAGTATTTTTTAAGTTTGGGAACTTTACTTAAGAATTGTGATTTCCTAGAAGCTCATTGTCTAATCATGTTAAGTATATATTTAACTTGTGTCAAACATAATCTGTAATAAATACACCTCTTAACTGTCCCTTGTGTGTGTGTGTTCTGATTTTCTTGTTTGTTTCTCTAGCCTACTGGAGGTTTTGGCTGTGTGTCAGTGTTGTATATGAGCTTTTCCTCATCTTCATACTCTTTCAGGTAAGGAATTGAGAAATTGCCCCTTCAAGAAGCTCATATAGATAAATTTGAGAGATCATATTCACCACCACCATCCTTTGCTAGTTAATTCAATTACCATCTTGCACTCCGATTAATAAGTCTGGATGAAACTGCCTAATGCCAAATCTGACCATTGGTCCCTCTAACCCAGAATTTGATTGGCATTGGGTCTCTAGGGTGTTCTATCACCTGCTACCCGGGACCTTCTGCATATAAACCATCTGCTCTAGTACTGTGATATGGCCCTTTCCAAGAATACAATTTAGATAATGTAATTCTTCTTCATGGCCTCTACAGTCCAATGTAAGAGAATGCTCTTGTGCACAGTAGAGCGCAGAATGTTCTTGCAAGCTTTATCAGAAGAGTAGTCTGCTCTTCCTATCAGCCATTTTGCCTCTTACTGTTCACAAAGTAAGGGACAGAACTATTTCTTTCCCACTCAGTTTCTTTCCAACATCCGTATAAACAACAACAAAAGAGAAGCTTCTGACAGATATTTTTCCTTGGAAGATTTTTCCTCTTTGCTATTTAAAATGGTTCTCTTTTCTTCATAATGTGGAACTTTTTAGGTGGCAATTTTGTATTGTGAGCTTCATATGTAGTCCTGTGAATTGTCCAGTTTGTCTCAGCACCTGCTAGCTATCACTTTACTTGTGACTAAGTGTGACAAGCTCTTCTTGGCTGAAATGTCTTTATAATCGAAGACTGCTTCTATGAGAAGAAGAGCTCCAGGGATCCCTGGCAGGCTTAAATGGAGCTCCCTGTCAGGTGTAAGTTGCAACCATGGGCCACTACAGTGGTGTATCTACTACCAGCCTTGTAATAGCCACTTGCCTGACTGGCTGTTACAGGTCAAAAGAGTTTCTAGAACTCTCCCTTCCCATCTTCTTCCCAGTAAGAAGTGCTGTGCTACAAAGTGCTGTGTTATGAAGATGGCACACAAAACCCTTTCTCCTTTTCAAATTTTAGCCTACGGGTTGCATTCCAATGTTAATACTACTTAGAGTAGACCCACTGAAACAAATGAGATGTAAGTTAGATTAACATTGGATCAGATCCTACAATTTTAAAGGTGTACAGGAATGAATCCTAAGCACAGCCTTCCTAATGCAAACCTTTGTTAACAGTGGGCTACTGGGCGAGGTGGGGGGTGGGTGGAATCTGCAGTGTTGCTGTTAAATTGCAAGTTACTAGTCCCTGATGTCGGGGTGACAGTTCTTCCTTTGAGAAAAGGTTTCAGCTCTGAAATGCAAGAGGATTACAGTTAGTTTGGCTCTTGTCTTTTGAGCGGAAACAATGGACATGTTCAATAGAGCACCTCCTCTATGGAAGGATGGAGATGCAAGGGGCATACATCTCTTAAAGGCGGGGTGCTAAATACACAGGGTTGGGATGCAGCCAAATGTGAGACTTGCTTGATAAAATAATTTGCCTTGAGTCTTGTTAATGTAGATCAGGGGTAGGCAACTTTTGTGGGCACATTTCGAGAAACTTGGCACTGCAATGCAATGACTGCCGTGAGAGGTGTGGCTAGCAACAAAGGCTAGTCCCTGTGTAGCCCAGACGCATTCATAGGAAATGAAGATGGCAGCTCCTTGAGGCCTGCGATTGGTTTGAAGAAATTGAATCTGTTAGTAAGAAAATATATTCCTTTTTTTTTTTAAGCAGGAGGGGTTAGGGCACTATGGTGGACACTTGGAAAGGTGTCCGAGGATGCACTGAAAGCCTTCAGTGCCACGTTGCCCTAAGCAGTGAATTGATACCTGAATTACTTTCTTCAGTCTCTTCCTTCAGGATATGAGACCAAATGTGTAAATCTTTTTCATTCTATTTAAAAGCAATTGGCTTTTCCCTCTGTATTGTCATCTTAACCAATGTAAAAAATAACTGTTCAAGATTTCTTCCTCATTTTGTCACATTTTAGAACCTTTCTTAACTATTTCTAATAGCTGTATTTAATTCTGCAGACTGTGCATGATGGAAGACAGTTCATGAAATTCATCGATCCTAATTTAGGGGTCCCCTTGCCAGAAAGAGACTATGGTGGAAATTGCCTTATTTATGATCCAGACAATGGGACAGATGCCTTTCACAATATTTGGGTGAGATATTGAAGTGGAGAGATCTTACTTGGTTAACAATATGTTTATGTTCTAAAGTTTGGGGCTTGTATGTTTATCAATGTGTATGTATGGTTATTGGTGTTTAAACCAATATCATCTGTCTCATAACCAGGAATATGTGTTCTGTAATTCCATATGTAATAAATAATAATAATAATAATAATAATAATAATAATGCTTCCTGAAAATCTCAGGTTTCATTTTTTTTAAAAAATGAACATTTTCAGGCCATTTAGCTGGGACGAATTCATTTCACCATGAAATGAATTCATGGTGAAATAGTGGAAGCCAAAGGAGTTGCTGAGTAAGGTTTCTAATGCTCAGGAATTGAGGTTTTGGTGCCCTCCATAGCTGTTTGTCTTTTCCCATGGCACGTCAGGAGCAGAAATTATGAAAAATAAGTAAAATTGTGCAAGTCCTAGTAATTTTCTTTATACAGGTTCTTGGATTCAGCAGTTTTTGGTGCAAGATTTCTTTTGGTAATACTGAGAATACAAATGCTGCTTTTATCCACCAGCTATATTGATCAGATCATGCTATCCGTTCCTCTATAACCTAACTATGCACTTTAGGAGTGAGCTTAAATTACTTAGGGTGCAGTCCTATGGGATTGCCACCCACTAGATGGAAGCCTCCAATCTTGGAGGCTTCTGGGTATCCAGTGCCCTGCCAGGCTACTGGTGGCAGGGTGGGAGCATGGTGGAAGCAATCCCCCTCCCCTCCATTTTCCTCTGCATTTTTCCCCTTTGGACAGGCCTGTTTAGAGGAGTTGTGCTGCTGGGGATGGAGAAGTCACAGGATATTACCATTCCCAGTCTCTTCCCTCCCACCAGAATGCCGTGTTTTTGACCAGTATGAGGTCATCCGAGGCTGGGTTTGTGACCTTGGAAAACAGGTGCTGTAGTTCTTTCGGTGGCAGCTGTAAGGGATGGGGGGAGGGTTGGATCTCAGAGTCCCTCCCTCCCCCAAAGCTGTAGGAGTGTTTACATCTTCAGGAGGGGGACTTGGACGTATCCTATGCTTTTGGAGATGCTCTCCCACTTAAGACAGCATTGCTCTCTTAGTTGCTCTTTACTGGTCAAAGTGTAATGAAAGAAATGATACCCATGCTCTGTTCAAGCTTCTTAGCATTTCAAAGCTAGAATCTTTTGTCCGTTCAAACTAAGACTATAGAAGTGCAAGCCATCTGATACTTCTACCTGAGTCGAGCTTTCCTCTGTTCTGAGATTCAGAAGTTTCAACAGACCTTAATAATTCATAAAATTGAGGCATAAAATCTAGGAGCTAGTAGATTTGGACTGGTTACTTACTCTATTTCCAGACTCCTTGGATCAAAGGTCATGCCTTTTTAGTTAGTTTCATCTTTTGCAAAGCAAAGAGAGCAATTTTTCTGGGTTTTTTTTTTTTTTTTTTTTTTTGGAGGCAGATATACAGCAGCAAGAGGTAAAACCTGAGTAAAATGCTTAGCACACTTTGATTAGATACTGTATTAATCTAAGATACAATGAACACTTTGCAGTCTCATTGATATAGCTTGTAAACATAATTAGCTTTCTAGTGATATTATTAAAATATCAGATATGACAATGTATCTTGAGTTAGCATTGCTGCCTGTCTGATTAACTATTAGGAGATATTTTTTCTTGCTTTTTATATTAGTTGTAAGCAGTAAGATATTTAATTTAGTTTTGTTTTTGTTTTTAAATGACTACTTAAATGTCTGGAATGTCTTACGAATCTTATGGGAAATATCCCAGGTTGCAACCACAGTAATCTATGCTCTAGTAGTCATTGTGGTTAATTATCTTGATTTATTTTACTTAAAAGGAAAATAAAAATGTGTCTAATCTGTGTAACCTAATTGTTCTGCTTGAATTATAGGACAAACTAGATGGATTTGTTCCTGCTCATTTCCTTGGCTGGTATATAAAGGTAAGAATTGGGCCTTTCTGTGTTCAGCTGTTGTTAGCATTTGGAGCTTCACTGCCTCTCTTTCAGTGTTGCAGTGTGCAAAATCAATTACATCATGCAGTCATCTGTGAAAAAGTTTAAATTGTGTTTGTCCAATTTAACCCAATATGGTAAGAAATAGTTTTATCCAAACCCTTTCTAAGCACCAATCTGTTGATAGGCAGTTAATAGACGTTGCGGGTGCTCACCTTTTGATACATAAAACCCAGATAGGTTTTCAGACTCCTTTTAGTATTTTTAATCATTACACAACTAAGGCTGCAATCCTATGAACAGTTACCTGGGAGAACGTCCCATTGACGTTCTCCATAGCATCATAAGTTGTTTTCGTATGAGACTCATCAAGCTGACTGGGTGCAAGGAGCCCTAGTGACAAAGTGTCTCAACCCTGTGACAAAGCATTAAGGTAAGAAGAAGTATTTTGGCACACAGATGAGTTAAGCATCCGAGTAAGGAGAAGGTAAGTGCTTATTATTAAATAAGCACTTCAGGAGAGAGAAAACGAAGGACTTCTTCACATAGCACACAGTTAAACTATGGTATTCAGCATCACAAGATGTAGTGATAGCCACCAATTTGGATGGCTTTAAAAGGGGACTGGACAATTTCATAGAGGATAAGATCAGTGGCTTCTAGTCCTGATGGCTACATGTGGGTTTGGATGTCACACTGCACAGCCTACAAAGGAGCTGATCATGGTTTGTGCAGTAAAGCAGGAAGGGGTTGGTGGGTACTGCAGACAGCATGCCTACTCATACAGGCCAGCCCATCGTTTTTTAAATGAATGGCTTGTTGCTATGTGCCAACCAGGTCAGTGTAAATACAGGAATGTAAAACGGATATTCACTTTTATCAATTACAATAAATGCATTAGACGCCACACTTTGAAAGCTAAATTCCTTCCTATGATTTTTCCAAAAAGTAATGGAAAGGCATCATTTTGTTAGAATTTGAGACAAGGCACTTTACTCAACTTTGAAGAGCTAGCACCTTAGGTTCTTTACAAAGTTTGGATTTTTAGTTTCATATTGGTATAAGGAAACTTCATTCTTTTTGGCTTTGAGCCAAATCTAACTACGTTTCAAAATACAGGATTGTACTGCACCGTCTGTTCCTGAAACTCTGCATATTGTTATCAGCAACATGTTTTATCTCTCAACAATTGACATCAGAGCCTGTAATTTAAGGTCTTTCACTTCACTCCAACTTTAGGAAGATGTTTTCTTAACATATAGAACTTTGCAGGAGGGGTGCTTACACGTTACATTCAATATGGGTACAATTTCTTTTACATGTGGACACAGATTATTAATCTGTACACATGTACAGTTATATATAATGGAGTGAACATGTGCTCTTACAGGGGTTTCTTGGATGGTATCCCAATATCACTTTGTCCACCAAGAAGAAGATGTGACAGAATACTGTAATCCTTATATTGCTACTGCAATATTCAAACTTTTTGATTAACAAAGAGTAGAAATAAGGGATTTTTGCATCTGCAGTAAGTGGTTTTTAGTTGCCTTTTTAATTAAAACAGTCTCATAAAAATACTACTGCTACTCTTGTTTACACAGAAATATGTCTGTGTTAAATGGAACTTGCGTAGGAATGTTTAAGGTGAATCTGAACAGAATAAAAGTAAAATAGGGGATGGAGTTCAATCACTCAGTTATCCACTATGCTGCTGGATGAACACAGAAATCTGGTGTGCAGTCTATAGTGTACTGTTCACATTTTAATACAAAATGACTTACTTTACACTTTCCAAACTAATACGCAAACACAATTATCTTTCGGTTTTCTTACTTCTCTGAATTTTGTGATGCAGTTCTTTGATTAAACAAATGTGTACATTAAAGAAAATTGCATACAAAAATGCATACTTACAGTGTATAAAATGGCATACACTAGGGGAAAAGAGCATGCCAGAATAAATATATTATGTCAAGAAATACTTTTGTAAGCCGCCGTGAAAGCCTTTTTTTGGCTGAATGGTGGCATAAAAATGCTTAAATAAATAAATAAATAAAACAAAAATAAAATTGTGTACAAAATTGCATAAACCTTTTCGTGTGGTGTTGAAAATGTTTTTGCCAACTGATGCACAAATGGAATGAACGTGTGCTTGAAAACAGATTAATGTTATAGAGAGCGAAACAGACAGATTCACCATTCCTACTGTAATCCAGTGCAGCTGCATGATTTTACTCCTACCTAACTCTGGATTTAACTGTAGGGAGACTGTTCTGAACCATTTGTGCAGTACATTGCACATAACTCTTTTAATGGGTTTCAAAACTGAGTAGCCAAGATTAACTGTTCCTTTTTTCTTTTTTTACAAACTTGTTCAGACACTAATGATTCGTGATTGGTGGATGTGCATGATTATCAGTGTAATGTTCGAATTTCTAGAGTACAGTCTAGAACATCAGCTTCCAAACTTCAGTGAATGTTGGTGGGACCATGTAAGTACTACTCATTAAAGAAATAAGATGTCCAAGATGCTAGTGAGTCAGATTCCTCTTCCAATAAGCTCCTTTAGGAACTTTAGTTACAAATGAGTAGCTTTGGAGAGAGGTTTTTAATTTATTTATTCCTTGCAGTCTATAGATCATGTAGTTTTGAATTGCAGTATCTTCTTGTATGAACTTGAGTTGCCATGTTCAATTTTATGTTTGTTGCTATGAATTATGTTTGTTGCTATGAATTGAATTTTATGTTCAATTTTATGTTTGAATTGTGGCTTACATAAAATAACCTTGTTTTGTATAGGCTTTTTACAAGAACGATACTGGCTGATTTGGATATAATGATAAACTATACTTTATCACTGTGGGAAAGAACCTTGGGCTTGCATGCTAATCCCCCCTTTTTTTCTCCTCCTCTGACACAGCCACAAGGACATAGGAAGTATTTGTTTCCACTAGCTGTACCCGGCGTAACATATGCCATTGTAGCATATCAGCCTTGGGCCGTCCTCCCAGCTCGCATGAGATTAGGCCGGGGCCTGGGCTGGCAGCAGGCGAGCGGCCTCCCACCTGACTACCAAGGGCCCCGGCCATGCCTCGCTCATGCTCTGGACCGTGGTGCTGCCCCCTTTGTGGGGGGGAGGGGAGCGAAGACGCAGAAAGGGGGATAGGATTACCTTGGAAAGCCCGAAGGGCTGGAGGAGGGCGTGGGCTGCTTGGAGGCTGCCGATACAGCATCATCTGGCAGACCTGGGGGGCAGGGAGGGAGGGGGAGCAAGTGTCGCCCTCTCCCCAGGGTTCCTGCCAGCCTTGGGCTGCCCACCCAGCTTGCATGAGATTAGGCCGGGGCCTTGGCTCGCAGCAGGCGAGTGGCCGGCCACCAAGGATCCCGGCCGTGCCTCACTTATGCTCCAGACCGTGGCGCTACCCCCCTCATGGGGGTGGGGAGCGAAGTGACAGAAAGGGGTGTAGGATTACTTTGGAAAGCCTGGAGGAGTTGGGTGAGGGGCTTAGCAACCTGTATCAGCTGATGTTACACATTGTTACTGTTGCTTAGCAACCTGTATCAGCTGAAGCCTTTACAGAAACATACCTAAGCGTTTTATATATATAGATTTTTGGTTAGCCAGTTTTGAGTTGTGTCAAAATAAACTGAGGTGAATCTTAACTATGGCATATTGGAACAAGCCAGCTTCAGAACCCAAGGTTTGAAGTTGGTTTTCTTTCATTAAACCATAATTAAGACTAACCACAGTTCATCTGAAGTTTGGATGAAGTTTGTAAACATTAGTAAAAAAAATGGAAGCAAAAGCTTATGATCTCTTCTTTGCTTGCAGCCATGCCAGAATGTGTAAAGAAATGCTATGCTGACTAAATATTAAAACAGGAAATCTTAAACAAAAGCTTTAATCTTTTTTAAAAATGGTACATTTTAAGACAGACATGGCTACAGAGAAGACCAACAAGGGAGGAATCAAAGATGAAGTGAAAGTTGCAAGCCTAGGGAGAGAACAGATAAGATGCCTTGACAGAAGGAACGAAATATTCAGAAGGGAGTGTCAGACAATCATAAACTTCACAACTTAAAATTCAGAACAAATATCTTAGCTAGTTAGTACAGGAAGTAACAGATGGACCATCAAAAGGAATTCCTTAGCTAACACAGCAAAATGCATTGCAATGAAAGTTATACCAACAGGAAACTCTCAGACGTGTGTGTGTGTGTGAGTAATCTATTATTTGTTATGAGTAAGTAACACGCTGATTCTATAGATGAAATGATTTCCTGTATTTTACGAATTGAGAAACATTGTGTCTTGTCCAAGGATTGATTATATAACTGATATTTTGAAGTCATTTGTAGCATCTGTTATAAACACATCTCAGAGTTTTATGAAGTAGTCTAGAATATCTGGAATATGAAAACATATATAGATTATATGCATAGAAATCTACAGTGTTGCTATGTTATAAAGATTTTGTTGGTTGTTTAACTTAGTTTCTCTTGCTTTTTTTCTTAGTGGATTATGGATGTGATCTTATGCAACGGACTTGGCATTTACTGTGGAATGAAGACTTTGGGGTGGCTTTCCTTGAAAACATATAAATGGCAAGGACTCTGGAACATTCCTACATACAAGTATGTTAAATTATTAAATTTCATACCTGAAATGTAAAGATGTACATCTTAGAGCTTTTATTTCCATGTATGCAAATGTGTCCTAAATCTAATTTGAGGAAAGTAAAACCAATTCATTCTTAAGCAGACTAAAACTAAGCTAGGATAAATGGACAGAAATTGCAATATTTGTAAAAACAAGAATTTTTGAAACACCTAAAATGTGAACATGTAACAAATATTTAACTCTCTATGGAAGCTGATAAAATTAGGCCATCTCTTTGGGAGATGAGGAAAAGGCGGTAGTTTGCCATTTTGCTACTGAGGCTATAAAAAGTAAAATATATAAAACATATTTCCTATGAACAAAACACTTGCTCTCACTTTTCAGTGCTTTCAATATTTGAACAGGTGATATACAGATCCCATCTGTAAATGATTACTTGGTCTGCTTTCATTAAGGTTTATAATTCTTAGAACATTGTATTTTCATATAGGCTTGCATTGAAATTGATATATTTAAATTTGCATAGCTACAACTTTCTCCTTTTCCTTCTTTTTTGTTTGGTTAAATTTCACAATAAAAAAACAATTGCAATGTGCAAATAGGCAAAACATTCACAACTGTGTTCCATGCTCATTTTGCATAATTCCATAGGCAATCTATTGATTTCTGCCCAGAGAGCTTCGGCTATTGGGCGGTATAAAAATGTAATAAACAAATAAATAAAAATAAAATAAAAAACCTTTCTGGCTAAACTCACGGCTTAGTATTTTACCAAAGTCAACCAAATTCCCAACATCCACATCCAGAATTCTCTAAGGCTACAGCACAGAAATCTGACAATTTGAATAGATGTTGAAATAAAAAGAATTTAACATGTGTGAAGTTCATGTCACAACAGTTTACCATGAGATAACTGATTTTTTTCTCCCCAGAGGTAAAATGAAGAGAATTGCCTTCCAATTCACACCATACAGCTGGGTTAAATTTGAGTGGAAGCCAGCATCCAGCCTTCGCAGATGGCTAGCAGTCTGTGGTATTATTTTTATAGTAAGGCTCACTTCTTTCTTATAGATGCAACAAATTGCCATAACTATTCCAATTTGTTCTTGCTTTCTTAGTATTTGTAAACAGTGGTTCTCAAATTCTCCCTAGGTGACAAAAACAAACTCACTGAATCTGACATAATAGTGAATATTTAGTTTATCTGGCAGTATCCCTGCCTTTGTCTCAAGAGCAAGCCAATCAGAAGAAGTGGGGAGGGGGCACCTGGGCCCATAGCCCCTGTGCCTAGATATGACATATAAACTGTGTAGACTAGAGACTGGGTGTTCATTTACAGCGGAAACATTTTTACTTGAATGATTCATTTTCAGCTGTTTTGGATCTGTGACAGAGGTAAAGTGAAAATAATGTAAATAAGTGAGTTTCCTGAGAATATTAACCTAAGAAAGCAAAAAAACAATTGTTCTTCAAAAGTTGTTCCATTCACATCTGCACACAACACTTGGGTGGGGCATAATAGGTAGAGAACGACAGCCACCTGGGCTGTGTTCTGATTCTGGGATTAGAGAGAAGGGTATGTTTTGACTTTCTTTGTTTGGTCAAATATAAGTGCTTATTTGGGGAAAGTGGGCTCTATAAAAAGCTTATGTCTCACCTGGCACTGGTCAAGGAGGACTGCCCTACATTTTTGAGAAAATTAAACTAACATAATCATGCATGTTCTTGAATAAGGTGTTGACTTAACCATTTGAATAAAGTGGTAAAGAAGGTAAAATGTTTTAGTAAATTATGTGGGCTAATTTTTGTCTGCCTTAGTATGTAAGTAGGAATTCCAAAACAACACGAATAGCTAAATAGGTTTGAACAAATAAAGTTGCATGCTGCCCTAGCTCACTGGCTCTAATAGAACCTGGTGGGGGGTTTGAGTTCATAACTTTGTGGTGAATAATTATGGATTTTGAGCAGTGCATTTCCATAATTCTGTTTACAGAATTTGGGAAAACACATTGCAGGAGGCACATCAAACTTCCACCTGGAGGTAGAAGGGACTTTCCCCATAGTTATTCAGGCCTTCTTTTAAGAGGCACCCAAGAGTACTATGGTAATTGTACTGAACTTCCATTCCCCAATACATTTGTATAGGGGGGGTTGCAGCATGCAGGAGGGAGCAGGGCGTGCATATTAAGAATTGCTGAAAAAGTGGTTTTGTAAAGTAAAGCACAGTTTTTAAAAAGTATATAAAAACCAGCAAAAAAACAAGGGGACATTTCCTTGTTAATCTTGGGTGAGGATATATCTCATAATGTACTACAAATCCACTCAAAATCCTGTGCTTTCAGAAATTATGGCACATTTTAGATTTGAGTAAGTGGGAATCTGAAATGAAATGATTGAATGGCATATATGTGTCAGTTTTTATTGGCAGAGTTGAACACGTTTTACTTGAAATTTGTCCTGTGGATGCCTCCAGAACACTATTTGGTCTTACTGCGACTTGTCTTTTATGTGAACGTGGGAGGTGTAGCAATGAGAGAAATCTATGACTTCATGGACGATCCGTAAGTTGTTTCTTTTATTTGAGCCTCAACTGCTTTGTTTTTAGATCGGGTGAGGATTGCTGCAACTTGGTGGTAAAATTCCTGGGGACTGGGCTGGATTGGTCTGTTGCTGCTGCAGCAAAGAAAACCGTAGCCTTAAGTACTTGTGTTTTCAAATTACGGACACAAAGTATATAATCATTTGCAAATTACATATGCTTCGGATTGCAATGACACAGACATTGCACAACAACTTGTATGATTCAAATTAGCTTGAATGCAGTTAGCTTTTGCGCAGAACAGCCTTGGATTGTCTTTCAGATGGGACTGAATGCTACCGCTTGAGGAAATTGTTAAAACTGAAGGGTCTAGCCAGGACCCTTTAAAAACCTAGTACCTTGCTATCCTCCAACATATCTCTTTAACGTTTGTGGCACTGACTTCCTGTACGTGCTTAGAATTCGGCAACGGTCTGCCCTCACCCAGCAACGCATGCACTAAACGCCTGCCTGTTTAACTCTTTGTTCTTTCCACTTCATTGTTTAATAAGCAGTAGCACCCAGATCCCCAGGATTGGTTTTGTTTGTGTTTGTGTTTTTGGCTTAGTGATAATGGAACAAACTGGCTGAGCCCACAAGTTTAAGCTTATTGTCTCTTCGCTGACTCAACACAAAAAGTGTCTGTGTTCAGTATCTAGGGTTCCAATACTTTATGAAGATCAGTTTCGTTTCACTTGCAAGTCTTTGACTTCTAGAACTGGGAAGAGGGGCCAAACCTGATTACTTAGTCGGATTTCAGGAACATTCAGCAGTGACAGGCCATTCCCTGCCCCCTCGTGTTGGACTTCCAGCTTCAAGGTAAGAAGAGGTCTTTTCCTCAATAGCGAGCTCCTCTCCTCAGAACCTTGGCCCATCTTCTGGTCCTTGTGTTTCAGTTAAAAAAGCATCTGTCTTTAATTCCTTTGCCCTCTGTTCGACCACATGGCATAACATTGGAACAGGGGAGCGTCATCAGTCACCAGTGCCTCAGTATTGATTCACTGTGTTGCCATTCTTTGCTAATACAGGATGTAGAAATCTAGGACTTCATCCAACAAAGAGATCCATCATAAGTAACAGACGAGCAATTTCCTGCCTCTTGCTTTTCCTGTAGGTGAAGTGACTGCTGTCAGGACTTCCCAGTTCCATTAAAGTTCCAGATTCTGCATGATTTGGTTCTACACTTCCTCAGATGTTCTGCCTGTAATTCTCACTCATTTTCCATCTGCAGTCTCAGATTTTGGAGTGTGTGTAGGCACAATTTTCTTGAATTTATACAGAAGTGGAAGCATTTGTTTCCTGCCTTCCTAGTTGACAAGCGTCTACTGCACATGCAGCTTTGTGCTCGGTTTTTCTATCTGCCGATCAGCTATATGCTCAGTTTTTCTATTTACTGATGCTATTATATTCACAAGAATCTTCTTTCTCTGATGTCTTTCTACTTCAAAGGTACTTGACAGCGGAATATTTTATCTTTCCCTAGAGGGTTAATTGTAGGTTTTGGGGCGGGGAGGTTGCCTATAGTTAGTGGGACAGTTGCCTCTAGTTTTCTCTCATGTCCCCTGCTCACATGGGCAAGGCTTTACTTGAGCTATCCCCACTCTGCCAATAAGGAATACGCAGTTTAGGACTTGATGAATGGACATTAAAGGTGTTTCCAGTATGGCAAGGAAGCTCCTGTTGAAGCCAGCATCAGTCTACATTTTCTTCCTGGCCATGACAACTGTCAGCAAGTCGTGAGAGGCTTCTGAAACTTGAGAAACGTCACTTTTTGGAAATTTCTGTGCATCCCTTCCTGCTAGGAGGGTAAGCACAACCTCCTGCGAAGAGGTGCTTAAAGCAAAAGGTTGCATCTGTCTGCTGCAATATGTCTGCCAAGGTAACTATACTCTAAACAGTAAGATGATGGTGATGCTACTTGGCAACTGGAAGGGAGCTTCTCTTAGAGCCTGAGGACTTGTTGACTAAGAAAAACCAAGGTATTTCAGAAACTGAAATAGGACTGAAAGCTGAACTTCCTGTGGAAATTAAAAACAGGACCTTAGTCTAGAGTTTTATATTTGTTCTCCAATTTCCCTTTGGAGATTGGTACAACTTGTAGTGGCCTCTTGCGAAATGGCTGGCTGTTCCTTGGTTGTGGTGATCGTATACCTCCTTAAAGGTCCCATGCTGCCTTTTTATCCTTGCTACTTTTCAGAAGAAAGTAACTCTCTACAGAACTAATCTAGTCAGTGGTCTCTTGCTTCTCTGAATGTGTCAGAAAATGCCGTGCTTCTGATTGGTTTTCAGTTGGTTAAATGTATCAGTCTTTGGCACGATCAAGATTAAATAAAGCACTTCTAGATTTGAGCCAAGAAGTTCTACGGCTGCCCTGCAGTGGAGGCCATTCTCAAGCACACCGCATCAGAATCAGTATGTGCCCTTAATTCATTCTGATATTAGGATGGTTCTTAGGAATATGAGCAACAGCCCTGACATCCAGTATACCTCTCAAGGATGGCTTTTCGATCATAGATAAAAACTGATGCCATGAAATTATTCAGGTCTGGTTGAATAAGTTTCACCAGTATGTTTAGTATGTAGATTTCTGATGATCCCTTGCCACTTTGGTGTAAGAAGGAAAGCCTTCCACTGCTGCTGCTTGAATGAGTGCTTTCTTTACTGACTGCATGCTTTATAGGAGAAGGAGATGAATAGCTTCTGCTGCTCCATCTCAATAACCAGCTCGTCAACTGTATGGGATAAGATCTAGGGACATATGATAAATGTTCTTGGAGGTCTGGAGAGGTGAAAAAGAAAAGTTTGACGACAAGCAGGTTCCGGTTCCGGCACAGAGTAAAATGTCCTGAAGTTTCCAGTGTGATCTAGGTAGACATCTTAGATTTTAAGGAATCACACATTGAGTACCCTCTGGCCAGGTTTTTGACTTCCTTTTGTTACTTGCTACTAGAAGAAGTTGCTAGAATGAGAGGAGGGACTTTTGCAACAACTTCACTGCAACTGAGGAAGGCAGCACTCCTTCAACTCTCCTGGTTGTAATTAATTCCCTTCCGCCCCATGAATAGAGCAGGGAAGTGAAGGCAAACATACTGACACGTTCATTACCACCCTTTCAGTCTTAAGTAAATTTTTAGTTCCTTTTCACTACCATGCTGCTCTTCATCCCTGCCCCTAATAGTTCTGACACGCTCTTAACTATGGCAACCATGATTAAGTTTCAGTTTGCAGTTTGTGATATGATGAAAGCTTGGAAAGAGATGGAAAATTGGATTGGGATGCTAGGGGAAAGTTTTGGTGTCATCCTCTCCAGCATGTATCAATAATGAGCTGTTAAGAAGAAAACTTTTTTTAAAGAATAAAGACAGGAAGAGGTGGGATCAAAGCAATCCAAGGGATGGTTTATATGTCAAGATAAGACAATATTCCTCATAGACACTGCTAAAAAAAAACTGCTGCAAGCAGGAGCAGCTAAACATGGTTTGTTCTTAGGTTATTTTTCTGACTTGCCTTTCCCCAGGCAAGCTAGAGAAATAACCCAACAACAAATCATGGATTATTTCTCTGGCTTGTTGTGGGAGAGACAAGCCAGAGGTCCCGGTTCACACATCCTGCTAATTAAATCACAGACAAATGAAATTCAGGCCGCACGTGCAAGCTGAAGGACGCAGACACTTTTGACAAATTGTGAGGAAAGGCTGGGACCCCTAGAAGTTCCATTTCCTGACACCAGGCCTGAAAGGATCATACATGGCCTATGCATGCCTGTTAAAGCATGAATTGGACTAAGGACAAATCAGGATAACAAGATGAAATCTGAAGATAGTTGGAGTATAAAGAACAAATCCTGATAATCTCAAGTGCTAAAAGTACATAACCATATGTAAGATTATCATTTTGTGTGGTGAGAGAACCAACCTCAATATTTTATTCACACTTTGAGAAATAATCAAATTGCAAAATGTGTGAGAGACTGCAGAGTTAAAGATTCTGGGGCATTGAGTACCTTGAGTGTCATGGAATGAAGAGCAAAGAAGTCGGTTTTTCCTCACATGGGTTTCACTTGTGAAAACCATATTCTTGGGCCTTATTCTTGATTGAGGGTTTTTTCCATTTCCTGCACAATGTGTCTGACCCATCTCTAGCCACTTGGCGCTACCGCCTTTCCGTCTACTTCAGATCAGTGCAATCTATTGCTCCTGCTCTGCTTGTGACACATTTTAGTTCAGATTCTGCAAAATGATCTATAGGGAACTCATGTGTGTATAATCCTGTTTTATAGCTTGTTGTGAAGGGTGGGACACGTTTGAAGATCTTTTTAGTGCCCTCCGACTCAATTATTCTGTGTCGTACATGATTGCAATTACATATGAATGGGCCTTATATTGAAAGAGACTATTGGTCTATCTACTTCAGTGTTAATTGGACTGGCAGCAACACTCCATGATCTCAGGTGGATTATTTCGCAGCCCTGGTACCCGAGATCCTTTCAATTAGACATACCGTGGGTTGAATCGAGGACCTTATACATGCAAATCACATGCTGTACTGCTAGATTATGGCAAATTTCTCTTCCCACTCTCTAGGAAGAGATGAAAATGGTCAGTGTTCATTGTACATAAAAATCTCAGGTAGGTTAGGACATCTGGTTGTCTGGTAGCATAACGACTAGATGTGTGACTGTAGTCTTTCTTTATCATGGTTTGATATAAAAATAAGAGACAGCCTACTTCTCGATTTTCAATGGAGGTTCCCTGACTTTTGAAAATACTCATTTTATACTCCCTGTGCTATCCAGACACATATACATTGCAATATATGTCACTGTCCCACATTCTGATTAAAAATTGGCGTTTTCCAGTGTCCTATGTAAAACAAGCTTGTCATGGGAAATTGCCAACCAGATCTAAAGTTTGTTTTATTTGTGGTTGTTCTTAAATAGTAGATTGTAAACCATCATCAAAATTCTATATTGAAGGCAAGGTGACTATTTTACATGAGACTGCAAGATCTTGAAATGATGGCGGAATCCCTTTTGCACATTGTACTTGCAGCTATTTAGATTCTGAAATACCTAATAATCAGTCTTATCTGTACATACATATATAATGCTGATTGGAAATGAGAGCAGGATTTTCCTTACCAGTGCTACTGCTTCTATAGCGCTAATATTTGGAAGGGGGAATATGCCTGTCATAGGTCAGATTGGAGACCCCAGCACAGGCCAGAGGTTCCCAAACCCTGACATAGGTGAATGGCATTAATTCATTCCAAAAAGGAAAAATGTAGTGCTGCCCACCAACCTTGACATTGACTGGACTGGCCACCAGTGGGGACTCCATTTTGGGTGGGATTTGGAGAGATACAGGACAGTACTACTTCTTTCCTTCCTGAAGGTGCCTTTCAGTATCAGGTGGCAAGGACAACAAGTGCCTGACATTTTCAACCACCCCTCAACACACCCACCTGCCCCCGAATTGGATTCAAGGGGAGGGAAGGAGACAATTTAGAGCATTACTTCTTCTCCATTCAGAATGTAGCTGCTGGGTTGAGAGTGGAAGAAAGATTCGTCCCCCACCCCTAGTAGTGTGGAAGCAATATTTGGTTTGGGGAAACAGAAGATACCAAATTAGGAAACACAGGCCTGGTTCTGCTCTTTCTCCATCAGAAGCTATGCCAGCCATGGAAGGGTGGGGGTTATGGGGAGGGCTGGAAATCTCCATGTCTCTCTTTCCCCCAACTGAATGTGATAACTATTAATGCTAGTGAACATAATAAAGATCTTGATTTTCTTACTGTAACAGTGCAATTGTTTTCAAAGTTCCTTTTTGTAGATCTTTCCGGGAGTGTGTGTGTGTTTAAAGCAACAAATACCGGATGTGAGATTTTATTTCCCATTGTAGAACCCTTGAATACTTTTGTTAGAACCTCTCTGTCACTTCAGAGTTCACTAGCACTTTCATGCTATTGAACCACATAGTTCTGCTCTGAAAACAAGGAAAAATTGCATACTAAGATTATTTGCACATAGATAGTTAAGCCACACAAAATTTGCTATATTCTCTTTTTCAAGCTTGAATGGTAAAAATTAGAGGGACAACTTCTTAAATGATATTGGGGCTTCCTCTAGTTAAATCACTGGGTAATAAAAGTATTACAGTATGTATGTGAAAACTGATCTTATTAACAGAGAATTTTGGGCTGCCTGATCAACTTTTGTAGACTCTGACCAACTTTGATACCACAGATATTTTAAGATTATTTTA